>NC_064621.1:441595920-442845920 GCF_023898315.1 Schistocerca nitens | reverse complement strand
CGGTTTAGAAAAACACTTTCCATTTTATTAGCTCTTCTGGATTTAATATTGTCTACAATATAACATCAAACAGTCTTTATTCAGTTGCAGGTACCACATTAATGCAATTCTCTCTCGTGTTGCAGAGAGACTGCAGATACCATACTGGAAAGTGAGGCCACTGCATTTAAAATCCAAAAACTCAACAAGTAGCTGCATATTTTTGCAGAAGCATAAAAATATCTGCTGCATTTGGTGCACCAGAGAACACACATTCTTACATTCTCAAGCCTATAAGATTAAAATATTTTAAAAACTCTGCACTGCTTTGCCAAAAGCATAGCAGAAAAATAGTTTGGACATCAATATTTTGAGTTAACCCAAGTCAAATTTTTATAGCTCCTTCTCAAAAAATTTTTACATGTCGTTGTAAATATGTACTCAATTCTATATAAAAATGCTGCAAAGTATGATTAATCCTCAGCAGGTTATACCCAAAATTGTTCATGGTGGCGGTGTAACATCACATTAAGTTATGGACCTGAAAAGAATTGTGGATTTCAATGTGGAGTCTTGTCGGGCAATGAACTCAAGGTAGTGCAGTGCTATCTTAAACTAAAGACTAAATTCAGAATATTTCATTTCCTAAATATTTTTATGCATTGGACAAAAGCTTTCACAAAAACTGACAGCAAAACATGGATAGGCGCATAAGTATGTTAATTTGATGATACAGAATATAGTTCACTACTTAATGTTGCAGTATGTGGTTCTGGAGAAGTTAAGATGTAAATAGATGCAGCATTTTGCAACTACTGCAGAGCCTATTATTTATTGCGTATATGCCTGGATCAGAATAACAAAGTGATTGACAGTTGAGCATAGAAGGGGGCAATGTTCTCAGTTCACCATTATATGGATGTATGGTTTCATACTGGTTTCACTCAAATGGTCCTCTGCTACTTGTACATTATTGAATTAGTTTGGTGTGATTATAATAGCCTCCTTGCTTTTCTGTAAACTATTACAGCTAGTTTCAGATATTCTGTAGTGTAAAATGCATGCTGCAGAAAAACAGTGAAAACTGATCAACAATTAGTTGTTTACAACTGACTGTGGTAACTCAATCTTGTAGTAGCAAATTAAAGTGACAGCAGTGAATAGAAGAGACAGTGTGACAAAACTCATTTCCTGTTTGGTAGGTTGTTATTTTGATACAGGCATACGTGACAAGATCAGAGACCAGGTAGATCATCTTTGGGGTCTCATGGCAAAAATGAAGATTAATTTATGAATATATTTTTAGGTGTTTTTATGACACGAAGTACACATTTATATTACCGGGAGACGTAAGAGCTGGCCAGTACTTATCTCCCTGAAGGGGTTGTGGAAAGGTTGGAAAAAGGAAAAAAAAATAGGCGGGGGGGAGGGGGGGGAGCAAGATACAAGAGAGAGAGAGAGAGAGAGAGAGAGAGAGAGAGAGAGAGAGAGAGAGAGAGAGAGAGAGGGGGGGGGGGGCGCAGGTCATGCCAGAATATGATTAGAGATAAAGACCATGTGTACTTGCTTGAGCAAATGTGTGTGTGCATGTTCTTATCTTTTGTGAAGAAGGCATTGGCTGAAAGCTCATTTGTAACAGTCTTTATGGTGAGCAGTAATCTAGCCTCTTCATAATATTGTTGATATTACAACGTGGTCTTTCCATTGTTTGATTTTGTTCAACTAATATTACCTTTATTCCACTTTTGTTCATTTTGGGTGTTATCAGTGCAGCAAGCAGATAAAATTATATAAATTTTATCACATTAGTTTTAACTGCAAGTCATGCTTGGTCAACATTAAATCTAACAGTACAAAACACCAGGATGGAATAAACCATATGTTTAGATATATACGTGTAACTTTAATTAATATCCTATTAATAGTTCAAATTACAATGTTCAAAACAGAAGGAAAGATAACTTTGAGTGACTTGTAACTTCCAGGGTTGGAAGATGACTGAATCCAACACCAAGCAACTATGAAACAGCAAAGCTAGCTGGTGAAGGAGGGTCAGCAGAAATAATAGCAACAGGGTTGAAATGAACATTTAAAATTAATGAACTGTGGACATCTTTCTGATACTAACAAAATGCAAATTTTTGAATGTAGCTTGTCAAGTTAAGTAGCTTTAAGATGATAATGCATTGAAGGAATGTTCTATATCAAGCACAATGTATTTGTTAGTGCTGTCAGTTAGGAATGAGTATTATGAAGGAGTCATTAGGACACTTCATGCTGAATAACTCATCCACAGCAAACAGTTTTTCCAAAAAGAGTAATACAAGATGTGTAATGCACTCAGGGGACAAGGTTTCAGACTGCAACAAAGCCTGAGAAAGGTATGACGTAATGAAGAAACAGTTTTAAAACAGGGAAAACGTCACATCACAGAAAATCCTTAGCCACTACAAATAATGAATATGAACTTTTTAAGGGAATTAACACCTGAAACCAATGTTACACCAGTAAGAGGTGGAGCTTTGTATCAAATGTTAACTTAAAAGAAGAAAGAAAATACTTACAGTGATTTGCTTTTAAGTGCTTCACATTTAGTTACTATCTAGGTCATAACTCCAATTCTTTGAAGTAAAGCCTGCAGAAGAGTGATGCTGGTGTAAGAGGCTGATCACATTTACTGTATAATTTAAGTTCCCTCTCGGACAAACGATCATATGCTGTCACATATTCCTTATCAAATGCACCTGTACAAAGGAAAAAAAAAAAAAACCTCTTTATTTCTGCCATACATATAAAAGAAATGATAATCACCTCTACTGCTTGATAGCTTACTTTGGTCAATATTGTCCCTGCCCATGGCAGTGAAGGCCAAAAATAACATTTCTCTGTATAAAGAATGGCCTCTAATGACACCTCGACCTTTCAGCTTGTGTCTTTCGATTGCTAGTTTTTTGAGTGGCTCCAAGAGGTCACTGCATCGAACTCCCAATAGAACGTGGTCCATTACTCTGAAAACAATAAGAAAAAACAGAGTTAGCTGTAATATAAACTAGGACAATATAAAAATATAAAGAAAGAAAATCAAACAGATGGTATTGCCTTGTGACATAAGACTTCTAAATATATACCTACAATTACAAAGAATATTTTGACTCTCAAGCTTTTAAGACCAAGAGTTCACTGCTGTGAGACAACCTTACAGAAGGAAGTGTGGAAAATAGTTAACAGTATGACAAATAGGATGAGTGGCATCTAGTAAAGAGTAGAATGCTATTTAATGTGTACTCCATTAACAATAAGATAAATAAATAGCTGCTGTGGACTCGTAATACACTGAAATCTATTGCTCACACTATAAATGACTACTGAGAGTAAAAAAGAGAGTTAGACTCATCAATACAATTTTTTTGTATTGATGAGTCTAACTCTCTTTTTTACTCTCAGTAGTCATTTAAAGTGTGAGCAATAGAATTTCATATGTAAACTTGCTAAAAATAAAAAAAACTTCCTCTCAAACGATAATTTTAGGAAGTTAATGTCAAAGACAGGAAAAAAATACAGTCACACACAATATAGATATTTTTCTTAGTTCTTCAGTCACTGAAGAGATGCAACCGTATATTAATTTGGGATGCTGGTATTCCTCATTTACACCAAACACCTGCTATTTATCAACTACTATTTGTTCAATATTTGTAACAGTACACAAAAGCTGCAAAGAATAACATGTTTTTGTGTAGGAATGGAGGCATTTTTATGTCCACATTACTAACAGGGATTTTCACCACCACCTACTACAGTCCGGTCACTATCACCACCTATCCCATCATAGGCAGGGCTACCTGTGAAACCAGTCATGTGGTCTACAATCTAAGCTGCAACCACTGTGCTGCATTCTACGTGGGCATGAAAACCAACAACCTGTCTGTCTACATGAATGGCCACTGTCAAACTGTGGCCAAGAAACAAGTGGACCATCCTGTTGCTAAACGCACTGCCAAACACGACATCCTTCATTTCAATGACTGCTTCATGGCCTGTGCCATATGGATCCTTCCCACCAACGCCAGCTTTTCTGAACAGTGCAGGTGGGAACTTTTCCTGCAGTACATCCTATGTTCCCGTAATCCTTCTGGCCTCAACCATTTTTAGTCATTGTCCTCACCCATCCAGGAGCACTACACAGCCATCATTCCATCACCACCACCACCACCACCACCACCACCACCATTACATTTCAGTCTCTCTTTATTTCTCTCCTTTTCTGCTACTTCCCCTCCCCTGCTCTCCATCTAACCTGCAGGACTTCACTGTCTGCCAACACACTGCACTACCCTTCCCCCTTCCCACCCCAGCCTCCTCCTTACCCCCACCCAGTTGCCACTCCCATCATGCACTGGTGTTGCTGCTCACAGTGTGGTTTCAGTTGCCCGAGACTGCAGTTATGTGTGTGAGTTGCGTTTGCGTGAGTGTGTGTGTGTGCATGTGTGTCTGTTGTTGATGAAGGCCTTAATGGCCAAAAGCTATAATTGTGAGAGTCTTTTTGTTGTGCCTATCTGTGGCTCAGCATCTCCACTATATGGTGAGTAGCAACTTTCCTTGTCATAATATTGCTACAGAAAAAATGAATTGATATGTAGAACATTTTGGACAAGACTAACTACCGAGGACAGGCAAAAGGTTTTAAATTAATCCTTCTGCTAGACCCCAGACATATCTGCTGCAGTTAATGAAAATTTGAGAGCATGAATGACCCCTAATCATGCCATAATAATTGGAATATTTAACTATCTCATACTGATCAAGGTGACACAATGGTTAAGGGTGGTTTTGGGTGTAACAGGGTTCAAAATCCCATCCAGTATGCTGATTTAGGTTTTCAACAGTTTGCCTATATTGATTAACATGTATGCAAACATGGTTCCTTTCAACTGAATGTGTCCATATTCCATATAGTTTTCCATCTGGTCACCCTATGGTAGTCCCATTAGGGACTCATTCCACACATTTAAGCAGTATTCTTTATGATGTGTCCCATGAGTATTTTGTATGCAGTTTGTTTTGTAGATCGATTGTATTTTCCTAGTACTCTACCAATGAACTGCAGCCTGCCACCTGCTTTAATTATGACTAAGTGTATAAGATTGTTCCCCTCATATTCCTATAAACTATTACACCCAGATATTTATATCAACTGACTGATTCCAATTGTAACTGACTGATATTATAGCCACAGCATACTTCATTTTTTTGTTTTTATGAGTGCACAAAAATTTACACTTCTGAACATTTAAAGCAAATTGCCAATCTTTGCAACACTTTGAAATATTATCAAGATCTGGCTTAATATTTGTGCAGCTTCTCTCAGACAATGCTTCATTATAGACAACTGCATAATCTGTGAAAAGTCTGAGGTTGCTATTAAAATAGTCTGCAAGGTCATTAATATACCACATGAACAGCAAGGATCCCAACATCCTTCCTGGCATGCACTCGAAATTACTTTTATCTCTATTGATGATTCTCCATCCAAGATAACAAGCTGCACCCTCCCTATCAAAAAACTCTCAATCCAGTCACAATTTTTGCTTGATATCCCACACGATTGTACTTTTGATATTAAGTGTAAATGTGGTACTTAGTCAAATGCTTTTCAGAAATCAAGAAAGACTGCATCTACCTGACTGCCTTGATCCACAGCTTTCAGTATGTCATGTGAGAAACGTGCAAGTTAGATTGCACAAAATCAGTGTTTTCAGAATACACCCTGTTTCTCTATTCAAGATACTGCATTATGTTGGAGCCCAGAATATGTTCTCAGATCCTACAACAAATGGATGTTAGGCATGTAGTTTGTGGGTCACTTCTGCTACTCTTTTTGTGGACAGGTGTGACCTGTGCTTTCTTCCAGCTACTGGGCATGGTTTTTGTTCAAGGGATCTACAGCAGATTATTGTTACAGGAGAGGCTAACTCAGCAGCAAATTCAGTATTCCAATGCCACTTACACTAATAACTATGTCATTCACCTACGCAGTGGCACAAGAATTAAATTGCAACAATATTCCTGCATTTTCCTTTGGGACGGAAAATTTGAAAATGTAGTTAAGTACACTACTGGCCATTAAAATTGCTACACCAAGAAGAAATGAAGATGATACACGGGTATTCATTGGACAAATATATTATACTAGAAGTGACATGTGATTACGTTTTACACAATTTAGGTGCATAGATCCTGAGAAATCAGTACCCAGAACAACCACCAATGACCGTAATAACGGCCTTGATACGCCTGGGCATTGAGTCAAACAGAGCTTGGATGGCATGTACAGGTAGAACTGCCCATGCAGCTTCAACACGATACCACAGTTCATCAAGAGTAGTGACTGGCGTATTGTGACGAGCCAGTTGCTCGGCCACCATTGACCAGACGTTTTTAATTGGTGAGAGATCTGGAGAACGTGCTGGCCAGGGCAGCAGTCGGATATTTTCTTTATCCAGAAAGACCTGTACAGGACCTGCAACATGCGGTCGTGCATGATCCTGCTGAAATGTAGGGTTTCGCAGGGATCGAATGAAGGGTAAAGCCACGGTTCATAACACATCTGAAATGTAACGTCCACTGTTCAAAGTGCCATCGATGTGAACAAGAGGTGACCGAGACGTGTAACCAATGGCACCCCATACCATCACGCCGGGTGACACGCCAGTATGGCGATGATGAATACATGCTTCCAATGTGCGTTCACCGCATTATCGCCAAACACGGATGCGACCATCATGATGCTGTAAACAGAATCTGGATTCATCCAAAAAAATGACGTTTTGCCATTCGTGCACCCAGGTTCGTCGTTGAGTACACCATCGCAGGCGCTCCTCTCTCTGATGCAGCATCAAGGGTAACCGCAGGCATGATCTCCGAGCTGATAGTCCGTGCTGCTGCAAACGTCGTCGAACCGTTCGTGCAGATGGTTGTTGTCTTGCAAACGTCCCCACGGGTTGACTCAGGGATCGAGACGTGGCTGCACGATCCATTACAGCCATTCAGATAAGATTCCTGTCATCTCGACTGCTAGTGATACGAGGCCGTTGGGATCCAGCACGGCGTTCCGTATTACCCTCCTGAACCCACCAATTCCATGTTCTGCTAACAGTCATTGAACCTCGACCAACGCGAGCAGCAATGTCGCGATATGATAAACTGCAATTGCGATAGGCTACAATGTGACCTTTATCAAAGTCGGAAACATGATGGTATGCATTTCTCCTCCTTACACGAGGCATCACAACAATGTTTCACCAGGCAACGCCTTTCAACTACTGTTTGTGTATGATAAATCGGTTGGAAACTTTCCTCATGTCAGCACATTGTAGGTGTCGCCACCAGCGCCAACCTTGTGTGAATTCTCTGGAAAAGCCAATAATTTGCATATCACAGCATCTTCTTCCTGTCGGTTAAATTTCGTATCTGTAGCACGTCATCTTCATGGTGTAGCAATTTTAATGGCCAGTAGTGTATTTCTGCTTTCGCTTTGCTACCCTAAATTTCAGTCTCTGTCACAACCAAGAGTGTTTGGAGCCGAAGTTTGATGCCATTAACAACTTTTACATATGACCAGAATTTCTTTAGGTTTTGTGAAAGAGTTTTTGACATTATTCTACTACAGAAACCATTGAAGGCTTCACACATTGCTCTCTTGACAGCTAAATGCATTTCATTTAGCACCAACCTATTTATCGTACTATGCTTTTTTCATATGTATTATGCAGTAGTATCTGTTTCTCTAGAAATTTCTTTACAGCGACTGTGTACTACAGAGGGTCGCTACCATCATGAACTGTTTTACTGTGTACATATTTATCCAGTGCGTGGTCAACTATCCTTCTAAACTTGAGTCCTGAGCTAAAAGTTACAATTTCCTCATTGAGATATGACACTACTCCTCCTTCATTTCTTTTCCTTCTTTCTACTTGCTTCATTGCCCTTTGTACTTTGGTAACCACTGTTGCTGCAACTGCCACATGTTCACTAATATTAGTTTTGGAGCGGACATCCTCAAAGAGATCAAGTCTATTTGTTGCTATTACATCTAATCTATTTCCATCATGAGAGGGTTTCTGAACTGTTCTAGGTAGTTTTCACAGAAGGCATTTATTAATGTTACACAGGAAATTATCACACCCAGCACTAAGAAAAACACACTTTAATTACTGAAATTGATTGTTGGATGGTTAAGTTTTCTCTGATGATTACAGTGTGATTGAGGAACTTCCATACCAGTGAAATGAGGTTTCCTGTAAAATTTTTCGTTACACCAGAAGTGAGTCAGGTGGTTGGTAGGATTCAATTATAATTTAGTATGTGAGCTTCATTACTTTTTAGGAGCACGTTGTTACTGCTTGAACATTTACTCACTATGATTTAATTCTCCCGCATATACAGGGGGTGAGAGTGGAGGAATTTCTTTGGATCTTACAATGATAGTTCCTGGTCTCCTACAGATATCATTATCTGGATAGGATGGAGAGTTGCCCAATCTAAGAAACCCTTGTGTGCACCCAACACACCTGACCCAATAAGGAGGACCCTACTGTTCTCAGCCAGATGGCACATGTCTAGGAAGTTACAGAACCTTTGAAGTCTCTGGTTCAGTCTTGCCACTCGACTCAGGACCAGATCTGTTCTGGGCAAAAAGGCTGCCGATTGTGAACGTCTGTGAGCAAGGATGGTATTCTCAACCTTCTCTGCCAGTTGCTGTAATGATCCAAGTATGACCTTGGAGCCAGATGACAAGCATCATTTGTCAGCATGTACCACAATCTGCGCTTGGTTGTGCCTCGTCCCTTCAATGGCTGCCAGAATAGCCTCTTCAACAATGCTGAATGAGGCCCCCAGGCATACACACTGAGTGCACAGTGTTCTTTCTCATCCCTTACTGTCATTTCCCTAAAGGGTGCCATTATTAGCTGTACATTTCAACTGCCAAAGATAATGGACTCCCACCTTTTTGTGTTTGAGTCCCCTTGGCATGGGATGCAGCATGTTTTTCAACAGGTAAAGTGAGTCTTACTGGCTCAGATTCAGCAGAAGACAGCACCTCAAACTTGTTGATTAGTGTGGTGGATGTAACATCCTGAGTTCTCCTGGTCCTTCTTTCCCCTGTACTTCTAGAACCACCACTGATATGCTATCAACAGCGAAGTGGACAAGTAGTTACAGATTCTGTATTTCCTCCAGAAGTGACAGTGTTCCTCCTCTCTCCCTCCCACCTAACCAACCCCCTGGTCACCTTCCAGTAATTCCTTACATCCAACTTGGCCTCACTATCCTTCTCCAGGTCTCTTCAAAGAACACAAATCTCTCCACAGAAGAAAGGAAAGCCATTTGCAACCACAAAACAGGTCCTGATTTAATCAACTTCTCTGTAAAAAAAGATGTACCACTGCTGTGATGAATTGCAGTGATTACTAGATAGCAGGCTTCTATCAACTGTCTGCCTCCATCACCTACGAACTACATGGTGCTCACGTCATTTCTACTAAGTACCTTAGGTCGATCCAGAATCTCTCCTCCGAGACCAAATCCCTCCCCCCTCCCAAAATCCATTCACCTTCTGCATGCTTCTCAAAATCCACAAACTCAACAACACTGTATGCCCCAAATGCAGCTAGTCATTGCTTTCTGGCTGAAAGAATCTCCACCACTGTCAACCAAAACCAACTAACTGCCCACAGGCTAGCCTCTCATATCAAAGACACAACCCACTTCCTTCACTGGCTCTTGACCATCCCCACACCCTGTTATTACCTGGATCCCTTCTTGTCACTCTTGATGACATTTCCCTATACACCAACATCTCTCACGCCCATGTCCTTACCACTATGGAATACTGCCTCTCCCTATGTCCTTCCATCTCCACAACCACTACATCATTTCTTATACACCTTACCAACAAAGAATGGAAAAACCAGGATGGAACGTAGAAATATTATGAGAAGGAAAGTTGCTACTCACCATACAGCGGAGACACTGAGTCACAGATAGGCACAACAAAAGACTCTGACAATTATAGCCTTCGTCAGCAATACACACACACACACACACACACACACACACACACTCACACAGTTGTGTGTTTGAGTTGCGTTTGCTTAAGTGTGTGTGTGTGTGTGTACTGTTGACGAAGGCCTTAATGGCCGAAAGCTATAATTGTGCCTATCTGCGACTCAGCATCTCCGCTATATGGTGAGTAGCAACTTTCCTTCTTGTAATATTGTTACTAACTATATCTTTACACACAACTATTTTCCCTTTGAAAAGAAGGTACACAAACCATTCTCCTGTGCCACCCTGTTTATGGGCCTTGTAGAGGATATCTTCCTAGCCTCCCAAAACCCCAAACACCTTGTCTAGTTCAGGTTCATTGTTGATATCTTCATTATTTGGAACCTGGGCGAAGACAACCCTCTTCTCATTCCTCCTCCTCTTCCACCCACTTCACAGGGTTTTCCTCTGTTCAACATGTGACCTTCCTGACTTTGGCCACCACCTCCCTGATGGTGCCATTCATACCTCTGTCCACTTTAAGCCTATGAACTGCCGGCAGCACCTGCACCTTGGCAGCTGTCGCCACTTGCACCCTAAAAATCAGTTCCATACAGCTTGGCCACCCATTGTCAACATATATGCAGTGATGAGAATTCCCTTGCCCAGTATGCTGATGGTCTCCCAGACAGGCACTACCCCCCGCCCCAAACCTAGTCAATGAACAGATTTCTGTGCCATATTCTCACACTTTCACACTTCCCCAATCCTCCCACCACCTCCAGGCATATCCCTGTGGAAGACCTAGGTGCAAGACCTGCCTGATCCCCCCCCCCCCCCCCCCCATCCAGCACATCCTACTTGAGTCCTGTCATAGGCTTATTCTGTTCCATCAGAGGCAGGACCACTTGTGAAAGCAGCTACGTCATACACCAGCTCTGCTGCAATTTATGCACAGTATTTTATTTGGACATAGTTATCAACTGGCTGTCCATCCGACTGAATGACCATCACCAAACTGGGGTCAAAAACAGAATTGACCAACCAGTGGCAAAACACATTGCGGGGCACAAATTGTCAGAGACCAATGACTGCTTCACAACCCATGCCACCTGCATCCTTCCCTCCAGCACCAGCTTTTCTGAACTACATATATGGGTGCTATCTTTCCAACACATCCTACACCCCTATAATCCTTCTGCCTCAGTCATCGATGACCCACTGTTCCCATACCGCCCACCCAGCAGTTTCCCCTTCCTTTGTCCTGTCACCCCTTCACAACCCATGCCTTCATGTCGCTGTCATGCACTGCACCTCGCTGGTTCCAATGCCCATGTACTGCATCCCTAGCCTGAGCACCTGCCACCTCTTCCTCCCACATTCCTATTCTGCACAACTGCTGCCTCCCTCCAAGTCACTAGCTACCTGTTCCCAACCCTTCTTCATGCTTCCTGCTCCTTTTCGTGAGAGACAGCGCATGCACATACGCGTGCGATATCTGGCTTTTCAAAGGATTTATACCAAAAGCTAGCCAAGTTTTGTTCTTTTCGTGCACATGCCAACGACTCAACACTACTGCTATTCATTGAGTAGTCTCCTTTATTGCTAAATTATTTACAAATATGTTATATTCAATACACATGATTCAACTTACCCTTTGGACACACTGGTAGGATCTGTAAGTAGAGCACTTACGAGAGAACTTGGTTCCTCATTTAGCTGCCACAACACATACATAGGTTGTCCAACCTGTAAATGGAAATGAAACAATAAGTGCTGAAACACAGTATAAGAAACTATTCACTCCCTCCCTTGTCTTAACAGTTTCAGATACACTGTTCTATATGTGTGTGTGTGGGGGGGGGGGGTAAAAGACAGTAAAAGCTGGTTATTAATAAAAAGGAAAAAATTCAATCCAGGCCTATAGTTCAGGGACCAAAGAGGAGCCCTGACAATGTTGGCTCAGTGCAGCTGCTTTGTGAGTCCGCTGTGACGAATCACATAATGCAACATTGTTTACTTTCGTATGCCAACCAGAGTTGTGCCGAATTGATCCTGTTCCTTTGGCAGAACTGCCAAATTTGCGCACCTTGTAAAACTACTACACATCTGCAATTTTTTCTACATTGGTTTAGCTAATTTTATTATTTTGTAAGTAGGTTTAATGAAATGAAGCTTTATTGATAAATATTACTTACATGAACTATACTGATATAAAATATTAGACACAACAAATTAAATGAGTCACCAAAGTAAATAAATCACAAGCAATATAAACTCTCTTTAAAAAAAGTGTATTTTATTGTTTATGGAGATACTGTACTTTAGTTTTAGTATGATGTATAATAAAGAAGTCCTACTAGGTTACTTCAGCACACAATTTGAGAAAGAAAAAGTACACCAAAAAACTATTTGCAATTTTCCAACACCCAAATGTGGCCAGATTTACTGTATTGCGTCAACAAGATAATTTGAAAATTATGTCAACCTCCCAAACCTCCATTTCCAAAAGCAAAAGATCTGCAGGTACCTACTGCAATTGCTTGATGAGTATCAAACACATCATGTTGCCATCACATACTGTTCAATGAAAGAATTTAACAAAGTACAAGTTTGGCAGATGGGGAGGGGGGGGTATATCTTGCCATACTTAAACTGATGGTAACACACCAGTGTTATCATAGTCTGTGTTGCAGGAGCCCTTTGTAATTCACAGTTGAATACTGGCACTAGCATTGCCAGATGCTGGCAATTTCTCACCTTACAGAGTATAGTACAGCATCACACTAGAAAACATTTATACAGAATAAAAGAGCTCAGTTGTGAATAAAACCTGATTTGCCAATGTGGTGGTGTCATTAGCCAACATGTATTATACTGACAAGGCATTCAGTTTTTCTTTTAACTCAGATTTCATCATACCATCCCGTAAAAGCACACAAATTTTTAAAAAAGTCTTTCAGTTACATTCTTTACAAGCACTCAAAACTATTTAAGAACTATTTTATCCATGACAGTTTGAGAACACTGTGGCTTTATTAGTATAAAATCAGTGAATCATCAAACTGCAGTTAGCCATCCTTTCTTGAAGCAATAAATTGCCCATTAGACAGCAACAATGATTTCTTGTATGAATGTAAACATTTTTATCCTTTAACAGAAAACAGTATAAGTGATTTTGTGTTTTACTAAAACTTTCAATCTGCTCATAGGGTCTATATGTTCTATTTACTTGAGGAAATGAAGTTGGTTTACTTATTAATTTTCAGAAATATTTGGGCTTTACTTTATAACAAAACCATGTCCTATAGGCAGGTAAAATAGGCCTCCCTAAATGAAGGGTGAGAAAAGGTACATACCTTGAAGGGGTGATAGTATTAGTAATTCTGAACAAAAAATGCCATATGAACATATGGTCCATTCTTTAGAGTTTCTGAGGAAACTAATGAAAACAACGCAGATGGTTCACAATCTGCCGACGATACGGATGGAGACCCTTCTCATGTACCATGCGCATTATTCATGTCTGTGGAACACCAAGCTGTGTAGCAAGTCACCTAGAGTTGGTAGCTGCACTGTGTTCTGCCATTTCAAAAGTGTTCTCAAATTCACTATGATCTTGTTGGACAGGATGTTCAGATACATCATGTATGCTGGGAAGCTTACCAGGCTTGCGCAAACTGGTCAACACCTTGCAAAATACTGTGCTATCCAGAAATCTGTAATCAGGAGGAAATCCACATTCGTATTTGCAAACAGTGGCTCTGGAATTCCAATTACAAAACCTGTAGACAAAGATCATGTGACCATGTTCTGCATGAATGAAGATGTGTGGCACCTTCACTACAATGACCTGATTGTTTTGATTATACATACAACACTGCAGTACACTGGTGCAACCACTGCAGTACTGACTTGTGAGGTAAACAATGTGTACTCTTGCATGACCTGTCATCCCATCATGTGCAAGTGATGTGCGCATTGAAATAGTCAGTAAAGACAACACTACATGGCCTAATGTCACTTTGGTTGTATTCTTATGTGAGTGCTGGTGAAGAAGGATATGTGACTGACACCCATGATTTTCAAACAGCTGTATGCCGGAATAGTTAAAAAAAAGGGCATATGTTCATTTGAAATTTTTTATTCAGAATCACCAATACTATCACCCCTCAAAGCATGTACCTTGCCCCTGAGTCACCCTGTATATTCAGAATGCGTAAATATATAAAGATGAAGTTTTCTCTAAGTTATTAGGAACAGTGTGGCAAATTTTATTACGTATGCTAGTAATCTTTAATGTTTATAGCTGCCCAATTACAGCACTGACTGTTTTGCGTCACTGAAGTCTTCTTTAAATGTTCTATCCAATGCCACAGAAAAACACATACAGCTACAAAATGTGGGGTCATAATTTTAAGTTGTAAATGTTAAAAACCCGAGGTGTGAAACTAGTAACAAAAAAATAAATTATTGTTTTTGTTTTTTTTTTTTTTTTTTTTTTAACAGGGTACCACGCTGCAGTTTTCTTCCTTACAGATATATGAGAATTAAGTGGAGTCTAGATGCCGTGCTATTTATTAATGAAAGAACTGATGATTTAGTGTGAATTTACAGTGTCTGAATACTAATCTTCACATGAACTGCAATCAAGTATGCAAGAAAAGCAATAACTAATCCACATGGGAAAACAGAGTTATTAGTAAATTTTTGAGAATGTTGGATCACTGAAACATACAATAGTGTTTTTATCATCATCATAATCACCAGCAGCAGTAATATTTGACACCCACTACTGGATAAAGACCACCTCCGGACCTCTTCATGCATTATGATCTTCAGTTATACAAATTCATGCAGCTATTGTTTTAATGACATCTTCGCAACTTGCATTAAGTTTTCATCTCAATCTTCTCTTATCTGCTAAAATCCAGGAATGAGTTTCATTGGCCCATCTACCACCAATCTGCCCGACAACTGTTAAACTCTATTTCATTTTAAGTAGTCCACTCCAATCTGTACACTGGTTAATTTGTTTGTCTTCCTGCATCTCCATGTAACTCCCAAGATGTACATTTCTACTGCTCATTGTTTTTGGATAGTTTTTGCAAACAATGCCAAAGTCTCACTGCTATCAATTAAAACTGGTAATCCTTGCTGTTTGTAATTTTTTTTTTTTTTAGTTTCAAACACATCAAAAGCTTGGTTTCAAATACTTTATTTAATTTACCAAAACCACTCCAAGATATTTTATTATTCCGTTTATTTCTTTTGCTGTCCATGTAGTCATTGACTTCAACTGTCTTAAATACAAAACAATCCAATGGATCTAAGACATCTTTGTCAATTTTTACTATTTTTTTCTGTGTGCTGATTATACTGATCACAATATTTTTAAGGTTTACTTTCAAACTTGCTCTGTTATATTTTTTCATACATTGTTGAAAATGATTTACAGTAGGAATCAACATCATGATGTCATGAGCAAAACAAAGCTGGCTACAGTATGTTTCATTAATGAGTATTCCTCCCTTTCTTCCAATTTAGAGATCTGAGAACCACCTCTAGGGCTCCTGAGAATAGCTAATGTCAAACTGAAGATCTAGTATTTGTGTACATATTCTTCATGCGTTGAATCAGTGCTGTATTTCTCAGTGACTGTTGTGCATATTTTTCTGACCCTGAATGAACAGCTTTTTCTAAATGTATGAATCCCAAGCATTTCTCTGTTCTCTAATTTTGTTCATAAATTGCAAAAGGAGCATTGTGCTACATTCTCTTCTACATTTGTTCCTCTGTTTGAGTAAAATTTGATGTTTTTTCATGCTGTTGGTGATAATTTTAATGAATATCAGTATATTGATGATGCTGGCATATTCTAAACACACATGGTTCCTTACTTGTGAAGCAGAAATAATTCCACACTACCATTACCTCTCCTCTATCTTATTGGTTCAGCACACACTTGTAACCAGTCAGGAAGTTTCACAACAGTGCGGACACTGCTGCATAGTTAAAGATTCATTCTGGTACCATTACAGTGTTGTCAGTTACAATTAGTAACAGTTATGTTCGAGTAAAATGGCCACCAAGAATATGTGACTTAAGTGTCTTTTTCAGTAAACTGAGGAACTCTCTCTTAGCAGTTGTGTAATGTTAGTGCAATGTTTAATACTTATTTCTTGACTTTGGGGACATTATTATTTAGTAAACTGTCGATGTACACTTACAGAAGACAACAGTAAAGGGTATTCAAACAGTTTGTGGTAAACTAAATAATTACTACACATAATCAGCATTATTTGTGGAGCAAGTTTTACCTCTTCATGAAGGCGAGGATTATCCCACATGCAGTGAATCAAAACATTATTGTGATCACTGTTGGCCCATGATGGGTGAACAGTTCGGTTTCCTTTTTCTACAGACGCTGCATGTAAACACAAGCCAGGCAAGTGACTTACAGCTGTGATGCGTTGAAACACCCAGACCTGCAATATTCATGTAATACAAACTGCTGTTGACGAATTCAATTAATTATTTGAAATGTAATGGAAAAAGAATATTTTGCCTACCATATTCCAGTATATAATCGGATGCTCATCCACAAATCGGGACTGCGTAAGACAGCTATCTCCTTCATTGTACAAAATATTTTCAAATTCCTTTCTCAATACTAATGGATTGAGATATGGCACAGTAATTGGCTCAAGTGTAACTGGAAGATCTGCCGGAGGGTCTTCTCTCTGCAATAGAGATGCTTTTACATTTATATTGCAGTTTACACATGTTTTACAATCGCTGTGTTCAACTCACATCTATTATCCAGTTTAGTAATTAGTTGCTGGTAATGTTTTCCAGCCAATCTTGTAATATCCGTTTATAATAAATTCATGCGAGCAGCCAGAACATGATGCAGATATAAGCAAATATGTGAAATATTAGCATATCTTTATGTTAAGTCTTTTGTCCAATTATTACAGGTATGTTAATATTAGACAGCTGATGAAAGCTATGAAACACAATAGTGATTAATGTATGTGTTCTGGTACATGGGCAGAAAATGTGTTATAGATAGAATTACTGTAAACTTAAATCAGCTAGTTTCATTGTTCTAATTGTTTTTTACTCTCCCTCTTGAATGCTGAGGAACTTTCCTCATAAGCTGTGTATTTTTTCTGAATATGCTAGCAGATGTCTTATCAGGTTACCTACCCCTTATTCACCAGGCTAGACGCTAGGAGTTGCTCCAGGATGTTTAATTTTCCCTACGCCAATTTGAGGTGAATGGTCTTCACAATTTACCACTGCACCTATCTTTGACACAGAAATATGTAAACCATAGAGCTGTATTATTCTTTGGTAAGATATCTTTGGATATAAGTTAAAAACATATTAAAAATTGTGTCTGACAACTCCTCCTATCCCACAGGTGATTTCTTAAATAAAGTATATATCAGCAAATGCCATCATACAACTATACACATAGATGAATGAATGAACAAAAGCAGAAGGAATTGTCAGTTTTTAGAATCAGAAGTTTTTTCATTTGGCAAATGACATGACAAGATCGCTGGTTTTTAACTTTTGGCATCAGGTAGCTTTAGTGGAGGATTTCATTTATGGTCACCACTTCTTGAAGATCCTGTTCAAAACCTGAGTGAACCAGGGCAGGGTCTTTTTGTTGCTATGTTGTATTATGTACTCTGCATTCTCTCTTAGGTTTCTAACTTCCTGCTCAGGCATTTCTACTCACTGTGAGGCATTCTGCTGCATACAAAGCCTCTGATTAAATGATTGCACAGTAGTTTGTAAATACTTCTTGACAGCTTCTATGCCACTTCCATCGAGTTATTCCCAGATGTAAAGGCTACTTTCTCGGAAATGCCTGGTTCTAATGATTCTCCTAAGTACTTGATTTTTTTTCTGCCTGCCTGATTTTTCCATCATCTGCATCTACCTCTCTGGGTGGCGACTTAATGCCTGTTATAAATTTTGGTTTTGTCAAATGACCTCTGGAGGCCAACCACTGCCATGTTGATTTTGAATTTCTTGATTTGTTTTGTGGCTATGCCTAGGTAAACAGAAAAGATCGCAAAATCATCTGCAAAAGCTGAGCAATCAGTGTGAGACCAATGCTGCTGTACCCATTCTGTATGCAGCAGAAGACCTCACAGTGAATAGAAATGCCTGAACAGGAAGTTAGAAGCCTAAGAGAGAACAGAGAGTGCAAAAGAACATAGCAACAAACAGTATTTTTGATAACTTCACCATGTACTGCTTTGAGCCACTTGCACGAAGGGAAAAGTGGAGGTGACAGGCCATCTCCTAACTTACCACCCATCCCGACCTCATAGGCACTGAAATCTACCTTTTGAATTTCACTTATGGTGCCAATCATGTTTTTTTTGGATAATTGTTTATTTTTTGTCTAAGCTGACTTATTTCAGGATTTGGTTTAGTGTATTTCAATCAACAGGGTTTTGATCCTTCATGAAATCAATGAAGGTAACTAAGAACTTCTTATCCTTAAACTTCAGGTATAAAAGAACAGAGATGTAACATTGGTAACATGCACATCAAAAGAGTAGTCTTTCCTAAATCCTCCTTGATATTTTCCTTTTGTGAGTCAAACTGTTCTGCAGCCACAGAAGGCTTTAGAGAAAATCTCATACTTATCAAGGTAAATGAGATGCTAAAATGGTTGTTCATATTTTATATTCATGACAAATTCGGGCAAATGTCCAGCCACTTGGCAGTCCTCTTGTTTCCAGATCTTGTAAATGATTGCTGTCTGCTTACTGACTGCTTTGTCACCTGTGTGTTTCCAGAGTTTAACAATTTTGCATTTTTGCCAGTTTCTTTGTTGACCCCAAGGGACTGGGCAATCAGCACTTTTGTTTTCATTCACCTCTAATTCTGACCTCTCCTTTCTCTAATTCCTTTACAATTATCTTTTGACACTGCTGACACACTGAGCAGGTCAGTGACTTTTTTAATTTGGTGAACACTAGTGGTCTACCTTGTATACATACATGTCTAGGATACTGTTGACAAGTTTCACAAGAGGCCAATTTCCATGTAAACTTAAATATTTACTTTCGAAACAAACTGTAAGTTGTCACTAAGCCATTCTCTATGATATCTCTTCTCCCAGGAATGCTAGTCCACAGAGTTCAGATAGCTTATTTGGTAAGAACAACGCCCATCACTGTCCAGGAAAGGCAGGCATCCAGGTTTGAGTCCTGATTCAGCACCCTTTTTATTGGTCAGGAAGCCCCTCCTATTACGTAGGACAAATGGGAAAAGCATCGAAACTCAGATCAAAGTGCATGTAGACGCGATGTGGTTGCACAACATATCAAAATCCATATTGGCAATATGGACAACTCTCAACAGACAGGACAACTGTCAACAGACAGAGTGAAAAGCACTGAAGACTGCATTCAGATACTGCACCATGCTGAGAAAGATAACCTATGGACCTATTCAAGGAGAAAGATATATATGTACATAAACGCAAATCACCACATTATATTCTCGATGAACACACTGAGTTATGCAACCGTCCTTTCTTCAAAATTTCATTCACTTGTTTTCTGTTTGAAACATAAATAAACACTCTCGTTCTGATAAAATCAAATTGCATACACTAATGCAACATGAAATACTACACTAAAATATAACAGCTTGCTTAGTCATACATTAATAAATAGTTAAATCTATGTCAAATTTCAAGTAGGTATTATATATTAATGTAGTGTCCTGGCACTATTTGTGTAAATAAATACAGTTATTAAAAGTGGTTGACTGCTGTTTTCTTCCTTTCAAGAATCATCTGTACCTCGCACACAGCCATGGTCTCAAAATGTGTTTCCAACATATTAGCCATTCAGTTACAACTGGAGTTCTATAAATTACCTTGGCAAAGAAGCAAATGGCACATCTCAAAATAGTCAATATCCAGCCCTGTTCTCACCACCTGGCATAGATCAGATCAATGTTCCTTAAATTGATATTAATTTATCTACATACTTCCCCTTCACTAAATGAAGGTGATCTTGAAGCAAGAATGGATACTGAAGTGGGTAACAATCATTTTGCAACTGGATATTCCTATGCCAATTCCTGTAACAATGTTACACTGGTACTGTTCTAACAACATGTTAATAGTTGTCTCTTCCAGTCAACATATCAAATAAATTCTTGAAGAGATAGTTCAGCTAAATTTGCTCTATGTATGTCATGAAAGCACTTTGCATATTGCAATTTGTTAATGTCATGTATCCATTGCATACTAGTGTGCTGTAAGGACATCACCTGGTGTTCACTACCAGACCCTGTACAGCAGTTTAAAAAATAGGTGTAAAAACAACAGTGTCACAATATATTTACTGTCTTACTTAGTTTGTTGTTAAGAACTCATCAAAATATGAAAACAGTTTTAAAAAAGAAACTGAATAATTTTTTCTTGGCAATTTCTATTATTTGCTTGGTGAATTTTTGTTATTTACAAATTTATAGGTAGGCGAAAATTAATTGAAAAGTGAATCATGAACATGGTGAGCATATTCACTGATAAATGTATTACTTTTATGAACAACTGAAAAGTTCTACATAATAATTAATTTCTACAAATATAATTAATTGAAGAAACATAATACAAGTAACAAACTTAAATCACTTTGACTTAACAGTTTCTTCTTCTCTGAATAGACTCATTTATTACATTTAAATGTAGATTAACTTCAATTCCAAAGTCAGTCATGTGACTGGTGAGCATAAACATTTATCTTTACTGAGAAAATGTATTATATTTATAAACTGAATGACACGTACTACACCATAATGAGTTATCAGAAACATGAGCCACAGAAAATGTAAGAAATACTTTCACTTAAAGCAAGGGGAAACTACAGCCGTAATTTTTCCCGAGGACATGCAGCTTTACTGTATGGTTAAATGATGATGGTGTCCTCTTGGGTAAAATATTCCGGAGGTAAAATAGTCCCCCATTCGGATCTCCGCGCGGGGACTACTCAAGGGGACGTCATTATCAGGAGAAAGAAGAAGGGATCGGCTGGTAGGACATGTTTTGAGGCATCAAGGGATCACAAATTTAGCATTGGAGGGCAGTGTGGAGGGTAAAAATCGTAGAGGTAGACCAAGAGATGAATACACTAAGCAGATTCAGAAGGATGTAGGCTGCAGTAGGTAATGGGAGATGAAGAAGATTGCACAGGATAGAGTAGCATGGAGAGCTGCATCAAACCAGTCTCAGGACTGAAGACCACAACAACAACAACAACAGTCACTTTTAATCTTTACCTTCCTATTACATGCAGTCAGAGGATCTCCTTCTGCTGGACGAAGTTTACTGACATCTGTTTCAGCTGCACTGCTGGAATCTACTGATGAGTTACTCAGACCTGTAATAAAGTAATTCATCAGTTTCAACAGCTGTAATTATACCAATGTAACTCTCAGGTTTTGTAGGCATGATTGATAAGAAGTGAGATTTTGGGTTTTCAACTGAGTTGTTCAATTCTCTGCACAATATTTCGAAGACCAACCCAGCTGTCTTCTTCAGTTGCTGCGAGTTTCGCTGTTGTACTCGCTGCCTGGACTCCAACCAGACATATGCAAAAGGCATTGAGCAATAAAAATGAGATGTACCAATATCCTTATTACAAACTTCACCAAGATTAAATATATGCTAAGTAATGACATCAAGAGTATTAAAACTTTCAAGGTCACCAATACTCTCGATACCTCCATTGCAAACAATACTCATGGTAAGCCATCCAGTACCATGACTAAATTTATCATCCTTCAATTACTTCTCAGTACATTGATGTCCCTAACTAGATGTGGCGATGATGATGGGAATTGCACTTGGTTATACACAGCAGTGTGAGACCAACACTAACTCTCAGTCAGGCAGTGAGTAAATATAATGGCAAAACTCACAGCACCTGAAGAAGATGGATGGGTCGGTTGTCTAAATATTGTACAGAAAATGGAAACTGAACATATGGAAGATTACAATCACACAAAATTATTTTTATTTCAACAAAAATCTGTGATCGAAGGACTCTTAAAAAAATTGCACAGGGCTAATTGGCCATCCTAGTAGTGAAAGACATTATTTTCTATCCTAGTAAGAGTGACCACAACACACTGTAATGCTTCTCAGGTAAACAGCTACTTATGTGAGATGTCTTTATGGGTTTCCCTCTGTTCAGCAATTAAAAAAAGTATTTTGATACATGGATTTTATTCATTCATTCTTACTATAGTTCAGTTTTATTATACGCTTGCTGAATTTGAATTACACACATGAATCCACAATATGTATTTCAAAATGTGCACACAGTGCCTTAAAAAAGGAAAATTAGAAAGACAAGTCACAGTTCTGCAAGTGAAAATTCATTATGTTCTACCCTCAGAGATATCCAAATCCAACAAAACTGTTTTCTCCCCACTAAGTGAGCCATTATCTCAATGCTGTTATTCATAATTCCAATACATTTGTTAATAGTAATCTCCGTCACTATTTTTCAGCTTGTATTTAATACTATTACAAACATTATTTTTGTTCCATATAGTGATATTCATTTTCATGCCAATACTTTTCTTGTCCACGAGCCTTATGGTGCAACTTGACTAAAAGAAAAGATCAGCTGATAGGACACCACCTGACGCATCAAGGAATACTCGATTTGGTGATGGAGAGAAGTATGGAGGATAATAATTGCAGAGGAGACAGACCAAGGCCTCTAGTTCACAAATCCAGGTGGATGTAAGGTTGCAGTAGTTATGCAGCATTGGTGAGACTTCAGCAAGATAGAGTAGCATAGAGAGCTCCATTAAACCAGTCTTCAGACTGAATACCTAAAAAAAACACAGATCACTGAAGATAAGTGAGAAAAGTGGGATGACCTGAAACAGCACTTTCAAACTGATGCATATTTACTCATCTATAAGGCAAATAATTTCTGCCAAAGACCATGTAAGTCAGAAGAAATCCTGCACCATGGCTAAATGATGAGCTGAAGAGAGGGCTGCATGTATGACATACAGACGATGCCTCACCCTGGAAAATCATACTGCCTGTCAGTAGATGCTAAAGTGTGTCAGCAAATCTGTAGGAAATGCTGAAATAGACATGCCTGTACATTAACTGACAACAGACAGATTAGATGTCATTGATTCTAGACGGAAAATACTCTTTCATAATCATGTTACCAAAAATATTGTTGAAAAATTCATGATGTGTATTAAATCAGCACCCAATGGACATGATGCCATTACACTGTAAAAGGTCACACTTATTACTGACTCATTACTGCTCACAATGAAGGATATCTTCTATTACCACCAGACTGCAAGCTTTTTTCCAGTGACCTGGAAACAAAGACTTGTCAAACTACTGCCCAAAAAGGAACTGCCGCAGCAGTCTCTGATCACTGTCCCATTTGTGTTCTTTCATTGCTAGCTAAGTCCTTACAATATAAAGTCATGATCAGTATACTGACTACTTGATGACAAATAACCTAGTAGATAAATACCAATCAGACTTACATAGGCATTGCAACGCCTCAACAGTTTTACCAAAAATAACACATGACCTGAAGCTAGTTATGGTGGTGACTTTAACCCACCCAGTACCGACTGGAAAAACTAAACATTACTTTTAGAGGTAAGGGAAGCCATGAAGCTACTAGAGTATGATGGTCACCAAAAGCAAAAAGGACATGAAAAAAGCTAATTGAGTATTTGTGTCCAGTCCCTAGCGAATAAGACAGGAACTGAAATTGAGGGTAGCAAAGCAAAAGCTCAAATCCTCAACTCTGCTTTCAAATGTTCCTTTACAAAGGAAAATGTTCCAGCATAAAGTCAAGCACCAGCATGCCAGTTGGAAACCACAGAGCACAGAGGGCTGTGAAGAAGATGTCAGCCAATAGCACTCTGACCGACCCCTCTAGGATTACAACGTGACAGCAGCGGCCTCTAGACGAAGCAAACAAAAGCGCTGCTCCAGACTGGTCACGGCCAGTTCTACAAAAGCGTCAAGACCAGCGACTTGGATACAAGCATCCGCTGTATTACTTCACTTGTGTAGGAATCATTATACTGAAGGACATTGATTATATTGCATGTTGCCCTTTGCTTGCAACACATCTATGTACATCTGTAATTATAGGTTATCTGTTTTGAGCTGACTGCAATGTAACTAAAAAGAATCACACCAGACGCGTTTCACTTTTATTTATAAAGCACCTTCAGTGGCATTCTGAAATTGGATACATACATTTGTAAATTTATTTTTTTGATTCTTTTAGATTAAAAACAGCGTTTTCTTTGTGAAGCTACTTACGGTGTTTCTTTACATAGTCTGCACCTTCCCCTCTGACTAGCAGTGGTTGATGTCGACAGGCTTCATTTCACATCTGCAGTTTTTGGCATTTTACGTTATTTCCTGCACTGCAATACTTATAATTGACTTTCTTACCTGTTCTTCATTCTCATCACTGCTACAGTATTTATGTCTACTCGTTTGTTTTCATTTCACATTGTGAGTGTTGACAACCTATGAAACGATTTTGTGTGTGTGTGTGTGTGTGTGTGTGTGTGTGTGTGAGAGAGAGAGAGAGAGAGAGAGAGAGAGAGAGAGAGAGCGCGAGAGAGAACGCCAGAGTTAGTTAGTGAAATTGTCTTGTATGTAGATAGAGACATGAGAGGGGTATCCCCTCCCCTCCCCCATTCTAAAGAAAGGGGGGGGGGGGAAGACAGGGATTGCCAGGACACTGATTATCGGATAGAACTGGGAGAAAATGGTAGTGGTAAATTGAGCCTGTGGTTATATTTGTACTTTTAATGTTATATTAAGTGGTCAATCAGTTTAAAGAGTGTGTGGCTTGCCAAGTTGATCTGATCATTTATGAGTTGTTTCTTTACTGTTATGGTTTTTTGGATGTGGTAATCTTCTTGTAGGGTGAGGAAGTGTTTTTTGATTTTGTTTATCCTTATGATTTCCATGTCTGTGTGTCTGGTTATAATTTTATGTTGGTGTTGGTGTAAGTGTTCTGCAAATGTTGTATTATTTGTCCTATACTTCCATGCTCTTACATGTTCTTTGTATCTGGTGTCAAATGCCCTCCTGGTTTGACCTATCTTCCATTCGCATTTCAGTTGGTATATTCCTGATTTCTGATACAGATCATGTTTTCCTTTTTTTTTGGAAGTATTTCTGAATTGAGTTGTTGGTTCGGTGAGCTACTTTTATGCCTTGTTTTTTGAAAATATTGGATATTCTATGTCTGTATTTGTGGTAGTACATCATTGTGCACCATCTTTTACTTTCTGTTTCTTTCACACTTTGTGCTGTTTCTATTCTTGTATTTTGTGTGTTTCTTTGTGTGTGATTTTGTCCTTGTGTTGGTGGTAATTGGGTGTTTGTTCTTTTCTGTTTCTTGATTTTATTGTTCAGCTTTGTTACTAAGTTCTCTTTGTATCCATTGTTTGTGGCTATTTGTAAATGGAAGTTAGGTATTGTCATTGATTCATTTCGTAATAAAACTCTTTAATACAATTTGCTTGAATTGTTGTCTAGCGATCAGAGAAGCCAGTTTCCTAGGCATCCCATATTTGATGAGTAGGCAGGATACAACAGAAAACCCAGGAGAATTGCCCCAATTTAATCCTTGTACCAACAAAAAGATGATTGATGTAAGTACTAGTGTCGATGGTGTTGAGAAACAGCTGAAATCGTTAAAACTGAACAAAGCTCCAGGCCCTGATGCAATCCCTGTCAGACTCTATTTTGAATTTGTTGCTGAGTTAGCTCCTCTTCTAACTATAATCTATTGTAGATCACCTGAACAAAAAACCATCCCCAGTTCTTGGAAAAAGACACGGGCCACACCCATCTACAAGAAGGATAGTAGGAGTGATCCACAAAGCTACCATCCAATATCTGTGACATAACATTGTTGTAGAATCTTAAAATACATTCTGAGCTCAAACAGAATGAGGATCGTGAATAGTGTTTCCGGATTTCCAAAAATCTTCCGACTCAGAACCACACCAATGTTTATTGTCAAAAGTATGAGATCATATGGGGTATCAAGTGAAATTGGTGACTGGGTTGAAGACTTTTTGATAGGGAACACACAGGATGTTATTTTGGATGGAGAGTCATCGTCAGATGTAGAAGTATCTTTGGGTGTGCTCCAGGGAAGTGTGACGGGACCTTTGCTGTTGATGTT
Source organism: Schistocerca nitens (assembly GCF_023898315.1). NCBI lineage: Eukaryota > Metazoa > Arthropoda > Insecta > Orthoptera > Acrididae > Schistocerca > Schistocerca nitens. The sequence continues at coordinate 442,819,626 of NC_064621.1, read as the reverse complement.
GTATATTCATGACCTTGCAGACAATATTAATCGTAAAATCAGGCTTTTTGCAAATGATGCAGTTATCTATAATGAAGTACTATCTAAGAGAAGCTGCATATAATAGAGGGAAACACTCCATGTGGGAAAAATATATCTAAAAACAAAGATGATGTAACTTACCAAACGAAAGCGCTGGCATGTTGATAGACACACAAACAAACACAAACATACACACAAAATTCAAGCATTCGCAACCAACGGTTGCTTCATCAGGAAAGAGGGAAGGAGAGGGAAAGACGAAAGGATGTGGGTTTTAAGGGAGAGGGTAAGGAGTCATTCCAATCCTGGGAGCAGAAAGATTTACGTTAGGGGGAAAAAAGGAAAGGTATACACTCGCACACGCACACGCGCGCACACACACACACACACACACACACACACACACACACACACACACACACACACATCCATCTGCACGTACACAGACACAAGCAGACATTTGTGTCTGTGTACGTGCGGATGGATGTGTGTGTGTGTGTGTGAGTGTATACCTGTCCTTTTTCCCCCCCCTAAGGTAAGTCTTTCCGCTCCCGGGATTGGAATGACTCCTTACCCTCTCCCTTAAAACCCACATCCTTTCGCCTTTCCCTCTCCTTCCCTCTTTCCTGATGAAGCAACCTTGGGCTTCGAAAGCTTGAAATTTGTGTGTATGTTTGTGTTTGTTTGTGTGTCTATCAACATGCCAGCGCTTTCGTTTGGTAAGTTACATCATCTTTGTTTTTAGATATAGAAGCTACATATATATTCATATAATAGAGGAAACATTCCACATGGGAAAAATATATCTAAAAACAAAGATATTTGTGTCTCTATCAACATACCAACGCTTTCGTTTGGTAAGTTAAATCATCTTTGTTTTTGCATATATATTCAGATTGATTTTGATAAGATCAACATGGTGCAGAGAGGGGCAAATTGCTCTAAATGTTTCGAAATGTAAAATTTTGCACTTCACTTGACAAAATTAAAAATTTAGTATCCTATCACTATAATAACAATGAGTCACTGTTGGAAACGGCCAGCTCATACAAATACCTGGGTGTAACACTTTGCAGGGATATGAAATGGACTGATCACATAGGTTCAGTTGTGCGTAAAGCAGTTGATAAACTTCAGTTTATTGGTAGAATATTGGGGAAGTGCTACCAGTCTACAAATGAGATTGCTTACAAATCATGTGAGTGAGCCGTCCTAGAATATTGCTCAACAGTACGGGACCTGTAACAGAAAGGACTAACAGGGGATATTGAACTTATACTGAGAAGGGTAGCACAAATGGTCACAGATTTGTTTAATCAGTGGGAGAGTGTCACAGAGACACTGAAGAAACTGAACAGGTAGACTCTTTGAGACAGACATAAGCTAACCTGAGAAAGTCTATTAACAAAGTTTCAAGAACCGGCTTTAAATTATTACTTTAGGGATATACTAAAACCCCCTACATAATCACTCACACAGGGATCATGAGGATAAGATTAGAATACTTGCTGCATGCACAGAGGTAGTCAAACAATTATTCTTACCGTACTCCATACCTGAATGGAACAGGAGAAAACCCTAATAACTGGTACAATGGGACATATCCTCTGCCATGCACCTCACAGTGGTTTGCAGAGTATAGATGTAGATGTATATGTAGATGCAGATATTTGGTCAAACAGACGGACAGTCATTACTGACTTACTTAAAGGATGCCCCGAGAATCTTTGATTTAGATCTAGCGAACACAGAGCAATTGTGGTTAAAGCTGAATAATATTATAAATTGTGGTCTAGATAAGTATGTAGCCAGTACCATTCAAGACACTACAACACTCTTACTACAAAAGAGACTGCAGGGAAATTGATACAGTACATTTAATAGCAACTTATGCAGCCATAAGAATAGATATGTGTGAAGCCCACAATAACTTTCAGTCAGTCCTGGCAAAAGATCTATAACAAAATTTTAGGAAGTACTGGTCACACGTAATGACAATGAACAGGTCCAAAGCTTCCATCTAATCTCTCAAATGTCCTCCTGGTGTTGAAAATGAAGGCAGCAGATATATTAAATACCATATTTAAAAATATATTTGTGTGCGAGGATATTACCATATAAAGGCTTGATTTTAAAATATCGGTATCCCCCCCCCCCCCCCCCCAACTCCCTCCTCAATATTGCAAACAAAGTAAACCTACTTAAAGTGATCAAGGAACTAGGTGCTAACTGGATACCAGTTATACTTTACATTCAATGAACTGCACAGTTAGCCCCCTCCCTAGCTCATATTTATCGAGAATCTCTTGCACAACAAATACTTCCATGTGACTACAACAGATTGGAGCCACTGAATTAAAAACAAATATCCATGATGTCAGTCTGTTGCAGAAACCTACAGCCTATTCTAAGCTCAAATATTCCTGGAGGACAATAAAGATCTCTAAAAGAATCAGTAGCAAACAACAGATGTGCATGAACAGGCAAATTATGCTTTACTAAATTATTTAAAGGCATTCAATACTCTACCTCATTATTGACTGCTAACAGAGATATAATTGTAAGGAATATTGTCCCACATATTTGTTTAGCTCTATGAACATTTGGCTAGTGGGACACAATAAGTTTACTGGGTCGGGAATATTTTACTGAAATAAAAATAACATTTTGTCATCTTTATTCTTTGGCCTCTTTATCCACAGCTGCAATTATACACATAATTTAGGTTATGTACCATCAATTTTCAACTGTAATTAAGAGTCTTATTTACACTGTACATATTTTGCTTTATTTTGAACATCTTCAGTGGTCAGAGTTTTCGTTCCCTACTTCCATTAGTAAAGATCATCCACACATAGGTGCTCAATTTTTATAACAATACACTTCAATGACAGCAGATGAATTTACATAATCATGTTGTTTAGCTGCACTTATACCATGTGTATTTTGTTTTCTTGTTGTGAGACGCAAGCTGTGCAACAATAAAAAAAGTAAACTAGGTGTAAGTGCTTATACACGACATAATAATGTAACAACGGAAAGTCCGGAATGAAATAACGACAACATTATGAAAAGGATAGATTGCCCCCTCACCACAGACAGGAGGTTCTGAGTTGCAGACAAGCACAATGAAACAACTGCAAAACATTTAAGTTTTCAGCTATAAGGTCTTCTTTGGAAATGGAAAACAAGCACACACGCATTCACAAAAGCACAACTCGCATGCACTGGGCCCTGTCTCTCAGCATTGTGGCCCTATTGTGGATTGTAACTGCATCTAGCATGAGCATCAATCTGAGGTGAATGGTTGTAATAAGGAGGAGGTATGGGGTGGGGAGGGGAAGGGGGAGGGATAGCAGGGTAGTGCTGGGGAAAGATGATGTCCTGCCTGTGAGATATGGTGGGGACATTTTAGGACCACTAGGGGAGCACAAAAGGGAAAGTGGAAAGGAGAGAAGAAAAGTAAGGAAGGGAAAATACTAGCGGGTGCAATGGCGGAACAGAAGGCTTGTGGAGTGGGAGTAGGGAAGGGGATAGGTAGATGGAGGACTGGAGGTAGCAAAGGTTGACATCAGAGGGTTACAGGAATGCAGCATAAATTGTAGAGAGAATTTCCACACACGCAATTTGGAAACGCTGGTGTGGGTAGGAAGGATCCCGGTGGTGCAAATTGTGAAACAGTCACTGAAGAGAAGCATATCATGTTGGGCAACATTTTCAGCAACTGAGTGGTCTGATTGTTTCTTCTCCACATTCTGGAGGAAGTCATTCATGCAGACACGCAGCTTGTTAGTTCTCATGTCCATCTAGAAAGCAGCGTAGTGGTTGTAGTTCAGTTTGCAATTCATGTAACTGGTTTCACAGGTAGTCTTGCCTTTGATGGGATCGGAGATGCTGTGATAGTACAAGAATAGGTGGAGGTGGAAGAATGCATCGAACAGGTCTTGCATCTAGACCTATTGCAGTGATATGAGCCATGAGGTATGAAGCAGGAATAGGGGTGAAGTAAGAGTGGACAAGGATATTTTGTAGGTTTGGTGGGTGGCGGAATACTACTGAGAAGCAGGAGAAGGGGGGGGGGGGGGGGGAGGAGGACAGTGGGTAGTATATTCTTTACTTTAGGGCACGACAAGAGGTAGCTGAAACACTATTGGAGAATGTGATTCACTTGCTCCAGTCCTAGGTGGTACTGAGTCGCGAGGCGAGTGCTTCTTTGTGGCCGGACAGTGGACCGTGGGAAATGGTTGGTGACTACATCTCCCATGCCCTCTCTCTCCAGTCACCTACTATTTTCCACATACCAACTGTCTGTCCACAAAGGAGCACTCGTCTCGTGACTTGTTAACACCCTGGACTGGAGCAATTGAATCACATTCTCTCCTGGGTTTCAACTATTTCTTGTTGTGCCCTGAAATGAGGAATATCCTACCCACTATCCTCCCCACCCCTCCCATTGTGGTATTCTGTAACCCACCGTACCTACAACAATATCCTTGTCCATATCTACTCCAACCCTGCTCCCAACCCTTTACCTCATAGCTCATACTCCTGCAGTAGATTTAGATGCAAGACTGTCTCATACACCCTACTACCATCAACACGTACTCTAGTCCTGTCACAGATATCACTTATCCCTTCAAAGATATGGCTACTTGCAAAACTGGCCATGTGATCTACAAACTAAGCTGCAACCCTGTGCTGTTTTCTATATGGGCATGACAATTAACAACCTGTCTGTCTGCATGAATAGTCGCCGCCTTGTTGTTGTTGTTGTGGTCTTCAGTCTTGAGACTGGTTTGATGCAGCTCTCCATGCTACTCTATCCTGTGCAAGCTTCTTCATCTCCCAGTACCTACTGCAACCTACATCCTTCTGAATCTGCTTAGTGTATTCATCTCTTGGTCTCCCTCTACGATTTTTACCCTCCACGCTGCCCTCCAAAGCTAAATTTGTGATCCCTTGATGCCTCAAAACATGTCCTACCAACCGATCCCTTCTTCTAGTCAAGTTGTGCCACAAACTTCTCTTCTCCCCAATCCTATTCAATACCTCCTCATTAGTTACGTGATCTACCCACCTTATCTTCAGCATTCTTCTGTAGCACCACATTTCGAAAGCTTCTATTCTCTTCTTGTCCAAACTGGTTATTGTCCATGTTTCACTCCCATACATGGCTACACTCCATACAAATACTTTCAGAAACGACTTCCTGACACTTAAATCTATACTCGATGTTAACAAATTTCTCTTCTTCAGAAACAATTTCCTTGCCATTGCCAGTCTACATTTTATATCCTCTCTACTTCGACCATCATCAGTTATTTTACTCCTTAAATAGCAAAACTCCTTTACTACTTTAAGTGTCTCATTTCCTAATCTAATCCCCTCACCATCACCCGATTTAATTCGATTACATTCCATTATCCTCGTTTTGCTTTTGTTGATGTTCATCTTATATCTACCTTTCAAGACACTGTCCATTCTGTTCAACTACTCTTCCAAGCCCTTTGCTGTCTCTGACAGAATTACAATGTCATCGGCGAACCTCAAAGTTTTTACTTCTTCTCCATGAATTTTAATACCTACTCCGAATTTTTCTTTTGTTTCCTTTACTGCTTGCTCAATATACAGCTTGAATAACATCGGGGAGAGGCTACAACCCTGTCTCACTCCTTTCCCAACCACTGCTTCCCTTTCATGCCCCTCGACTCTTATAACTGCCATCTGGTTTCTGTACAAATTGTAAATAGCCTTTCGCTCCCTGTATTTTACCCCTGCCACCTTCAGAATTTGAAAGAGAGTATTCCAGTTAACGTTGTCAAAAGCATTCTCTAAGTCTACAAATGCTAGAAACGTAGGTTTGCCTTTTCTTAATCTTTCTTCTAAGATAAGTCGTAAGGTTAGTATTGCCTCACGTGTTCCAACATTTCTACGGAATCCAAACTGATCTTCCCCGAGGTCCGCTTCTACCAGTTTTTCCATTCGTCTGTAAAGAATTCGCGTTAGTATTTTGCAGCTGTGACTTATTAAACTGATAGTTCGGTAATTTTCACATCTGTCAACACCTGCTTTCTTTGGGATTGGAATTATTATATTCTTCTTGAAGTCTGACGGTATTTCGCCTGTCTCATACATCTTGCTTACCAGATGGTAGAGTTTTGTCATGACTGGCTCTCCCAAGGCCATCAGTAGTTCTAATGGAATGTTGTCTACTCCCGGGGCCTTGTTTCGACTCAGGTCTTTCAGTGCTCTGTCAAACTCTTCATGCAGTATCTTATCTCCCATTTCATCTTCATCTACATCCTCTTCCATTTCCACAATATTGTCCTCAAGTACATCACCCTTGTATAAACCCTCTATATACTCCTTCCATCTTTCTGCCTTCCCTTCTTTGCTAAGAACTGGGTTGCCATCTGAGCTCTTGATATTCATACAAGTGGTTCTCTTCTCTCCAAAGGTCTCTTTCATTTTCCTGTAGGCAGTATCTATCTTACCCCTAGTGAGACAAGCCTCTACATCCTTACATTTGTCCTCTAGCCATCCCTGCTTAGCCATTTTGCACTTCCTGTCGATCTCATTTTTGAGACGTTTGTATTCCTTTTTGCCTGCTTCATTTACTGCATATTTATATTTTCTACTTTCATCAATTAAATTCAATATTTCTTCTGTTACCCAAGGATTTCTATTAGCCCTCGTTTTTTACCTACTTGACCCTCTGCTGCCTTCACTACTTCATCCCTCAGAGCTACCCATTCTTCTTCTACTGTATTTCTTTCCCCCATTCCTGTCAATTGTTCCCTTATGCTCTCCCTGAAACTCTCTACAACCTCTCGTTCTTTCAGTTTATCCAGGTCCCATCTCCTTAAATTCCCTCCTTTTTGCAGTTTCTTCAGTTTCAATCTGCAGTTCATAACCAATAGATTGTGGTCAGAATCCACATCTGCCCCTGGAAATGTCTTACGTATCTCCAGGATTCTTCCAGGTATACAACCTTCTTTTATGATTCTTGAACCAAGTGTTAGCTATGATTAAGTTATGCTCTGTGCAAAATTCTACAAGGCGGCTTCCTCTTTCATTTCTTCCCCCGAATCCATATTCACCTACTATGTTTCCTTCTCTCCCTTTTCCTACTGACGAATTCCAGTCACCCATGACTATTAAATTTTCGTCTCCCTTCACTACCTGAATAATTTCTTTTATCTCGTCATACATTTCATCAATTTCTTCATCATCTGCAGAGCTAGTTGGCATATAAACTTGTACTACTGTAGTAGGCATGGGCTTTGTGTCTATCTTGGCCACAATAATTTGTTCACTATGCTGTTTGTAGTAGCTAACCCGCACTCCTATTTTTTTATTCATTATTAAACCTACTCCTGCATTACCCCTATTTGATTTTGTATTTATAACCCTGTAATCAGCTGACCAAAAGTCTTGTTCCTCCTGCCACCGAACTTCACTAATTCCCACTATATCTAACTTCAACCTATCCATTTCCCTTTTTAAATTTTCTAACCTACCTGCTCGATTAAGGGAACTGACATTCCACGCTCCAATCCGTAGAACGCCAGTTTTCTTTCTCCTGATAACGACGTCCTCTTGAGTAGTCCCCGCCCGGAGATCCGAATGGGGGACTATTTTACCTCCGGAATATTTTACCCAAGAGGACGCCATCATCATTTAATCATACAGTAAAGCTGCATGCCCTCGGGAAAAATTACGGCCGTAGTTTCCCCTTGCTTTCAGCCGTTCGCAGTACCAGCACAGCAAGGCCGTTTTGGTTAATGTTACAAGGCCAGATCAGTCAATCATCCAGACTGTTGCCCTTGCAACTACTGAAAAGGCTGCTGCCCCTCTTCAGGAACCACATGTTTGTCTGGCCTCTCAACAGTTACCCCTCCGTTGTGGTTGCACCTACGGTACGGCCATCTGTATCGCTGAGGCACGCAAGCCTCCCCACCAACGGCAAGGTCCATGGTTCATGGGGGAAGAGTCACCGCCTAACTCTAACTAAAAAGACACATGCTGCCCAACACGATGTGTTCACAACCTGTGCCATCAGGATCCTTCCTACCAACACAAGCTTTTCCGGAATCCACCGATGTGAACTCTCCCTACAATGTATCCTTCATTTTCATAACCCTCCTGGCCTCATCCTTTGCTATTTCCTGTCCTCCACCTACCTACCCCCTTCCCTGTTCCCACTCCAGCATTACACACAATGCATGCCTTCTATTCTGCCAACACACCAACTAGTCTTTTCCCCTTCTCTACTTCTCTCCTATTCCACTCCCCTAGCCGTCCCAACCCTGACTTAACACATCCCTACATGCTCTCACAGGCAGTGCAACACTTTCCTCCACCGCTACCTTGAAATCTTTCCCCTTCCCTGTGCCATGCCTCCTCCTTGGCACCACCACCCACCGCAGATTTCTGCTCATGCCTGACATCTGACACAGTTGCAGTCCACAGTTGGGCTGCAGTGGCTGGAGACAGTGGCCTTGTTTGTGTGAGTTGAGCTTAAGTGAATGTATGTCAATTTCCAATTATGGCTTTTGGCAAAAAGATTTAATGTTTAGCAGTCTTTTCATTATGTCTGGCTGTGTCTCAATTCCTCCTCTATGTGGTATGTCCTTTGCATAATGATTCCATCCTGGACTTCTTTGCTTAACAGCTTTTCTTCCATCACACAACCCAGTGCTGCTTTCCTGTGTTGTTATTATCTAACACATTTTATTATCTCTGTCCTTTTCTTTCTCTTATTTCCTGTGTTTTACTGTTGCTTTCCAAACTCCACATGCACTGACTTCTGAGCTACACTGTATCAACAGTCTCATCCAAACTCAACACATGGATATGTGACTATGTGGATTGTTGGGGCAGTATCTAATGACCCACACTCTGCACACTGATACAATCATTTCTATGCCTTCCTTCAAAGTTATTACACCCCCTAACTCCCTGTGCCTCATGAAATCGCTGAACCTCATAACAACCCCCCCCCCCCCCCCCCCCGCCCCACCATTCTTTTCGCATATTCCAACCTGCACATGCTGACCTCACCCAATCCATTTTTCACCTGCTGTCCCTTTCTCCACTCACATACACCTATCAACCTGCATGCTACCGTTATCATCTTTTTATTTTTATGCCAATTTTTTTCTTTCATTATCAGCCTCACTCCCTCAGGTTTCACCTTTTTCTCCTCATACCTCATCTGTTTCATCCTTTTTGCCATGTATTTTAAGCGCCTTTTTTTTATTTCACACAATGGACCTCGTTCCTTCCATCAGCAGAAATACGGAAAAGTTACCCTATTTCTAGCCAGAACCCAGCCTGACATACTGTTCCTGAACTGTTGCTTGGCTCATGGAATCCCACCAAATGGCCTGACTGTTAGTTTACTAATCTCCAGCTGCAACCCGTCCTTACACAATGACCTCTGTCTCTTCAGATTCCATCAGTCCATAAGCTTCACCAACCTAGCCTGCAATACCATGTAAATCAGATCCAAACCTCCTTGTAATACCTGTTTTCCATTCTTACAATTCTCCTGCTCTAGACTCCCAAATTCCTGCTCTCCATTTCTCAGACTGAAATTATAGCCCTCCACAAACTAGATTAGTTTGCACACCACCACCTCAAGAAACTCTCCAATCCACTCAACTCATACTCCCACCTTGGACCACCACTTCTGCAAGAGCCTCTGGAACTCCTCCACATCCTCTCATGCTCAATTTACCCTGTCTCGCAGACATACTACATTTACCACACCATCAGAGACTCACTCCCACCACCAAACAGAATCGAGAAATTAAAGAGACCCATAACAAAGTCATGAACATGTCCTCCAAAAGCCTCAGTCCCCCTTTCCTAAGGCCTTACCTTTTCCCCCCACTTCAGAATTCAATCACTCTGGAGGAAGACTTACATATATGGAAAGGTTTCTGGGAAAGTGCAAGGTATCTGTAAAGGAAATCACATAGAGACACTACTGCAACCAATTCTAGAGTATTGTTCCAGCGTCCAGAGTCCGCATCAAGAAAGCATGACAACAGACAATGAATGAACTCAGAGGTGCACAGCTAGGGTCATAACAGGTTAGTATAGTCCATGCAAAAGTGTAATAGAAATCCCTGGGAAACTTAAATGGGAATTCTTGAAAGAAAGACAACAATTCACACGAAACCCTGTTATGTAAAGAAGACTGTGCAACTATTATGCTGTGACCATTGGACTATTTTATGGGAAAGGAGTACAGTTTTTTAAATCCGGTGTTCTGCTTGCAGTGCATCATTTCTGAAATTGCAAAAACAGAATGGAGACTGCACATGCCCCTCAGAGATCGGTAAAAGGTTTTTTACTCTTCTCATTGTATGTCAATGATATGTCATCAGTTCTGTCCTATTGTAAATAGCAAAAGTAAGCAAATTACTTCAGTTAAGTGCAAAACCAAATAGCTTGGAAGGCAGCCATCTATAATGTCAATGTTGACTTGTATGCACTGCATTCCACTTAAAATCCAACTTCTTCTGGTTCATCACTCTATCCTAGTTGGCATGAAATTTTAGGTATTCTTTTCATCCTTATTTTTAAGCAGGATAAATATAAATTTCTTCCACTAAGCAAAGGGTCTAAGGGTAAAATTAGATAAAAATCTGAAGTAGGCCGAACATACAGCTACAACATGCAATGAAACAGCAGCATCTCTCCACATACTACTAAAATATAATTAGCTCTTCCTGAAGCTGAAAAACAAACTTGCAGAAATGGGTGTGCTTCCAGTTGCTAACTACAGTGATACACTACAAAGATTTTCTCAAGAAAGCTGTTAAGTGCTTGGACTTGGTGATGGAATGCCTGTGTAATGATGTATCTATGAAGTTTACCATTTTGATAATATTTTGCAGTTCCTGCACAGAAATCCTGGCTGTATGAAGAACAGAGTATAAAGAGACTCTGCTTTACTGTCAGGTTACTTTATTCCAAGAACAATTCTTTCTTTCACTCATCATGACACAGTAATCTTCCTTATATAGTGTCCAAAGGCTTCACTGCTTAAAGCCATGAACCATTTCCTCAGTCATCTGAAGCCTCAGTGTGTTGCATACCCACCCAAACTGTACATGCTACTTCTATGCAAAAGTTTACCATGCAGATGTTCTAATTGCTTCAACATATAGTGAACAAATCAATGAAAAAAACACACACTGAGCTGGAGAATGCTTAAGTGGTTAAATACAAACATTCGAATTTTTATTGTGATACTAGAGTTACAAAGCACACTGTCAACCGACTGAGACCAGCTGTCATAGGGAAAAGTCAGTGCAAAAGCCAGAGCTGAACTGCTGGTCTCTGTTGAGGAACTCAACCTGTACTTGTTTATAAAATCAACTATCTGTCCTTAACACCACAGGGTCTTTTCCTTTCTTTAAATGTAAGTAGTTACTAATTGTGTACTGTCTCGGTGGGGTTTGGTTATTTGAATCAGAATTGGGAACCGGCAAATTTTTCTAAGAAAACTATAGAAAATTATACAACAAAGAAGAAAAGAAAGCTGTGGTTAAACATTCTGTTGATAACAACATTATTGTAGACAGAGCATTTGATTGGACTGGATGGGAATGGTACAAGAAATCAGCCACACTTTTTACAGAGGAAACGTCCTATTAATCACCAGAGATGACTTAAACAACAGGAAATCTATTCTCTAATGGCTCGAAGGCGATTCACTAATATGAGTTCCACTCTTAACCAACAAGTTCCCTGCTCAGTAAATCATCTTTTTACTTTAATTTAAAATGGTCAACATTTGTAAAAGATTTTTTTCACATTTAAAATTTTACACTTCAAGTTCAAACTTGCAATTTTTAACTTCTACATATGTTTCTATGAGGTCTTCCATCTTGATAATACATTGCAATATATGCAAAGCAATCCTGACTTTTCCTTCATCCACCTTCCTTCCCCTTCAACCCCTCTGCCAGAAGATGGAGCCACGGCTTAGAAAGCTCACACGTTTCCTCATTTTTTTTGTTGTGTTTTGTGTGTCACTGTTTGGTGAGTAGCTTTCTTTTATCTGTCCTATCACATTATATTTTCAAACACTGATTATATTCATTGATTTATTGAGAACTGAGTTTGATTGGTACTTTTATACTTAGTAATGGAACATGTAACTTTCCATATTGCTGTTGTGGCAATATTTTTTAAGATTCCCTCCTGAACCTCACTAAATAATCTACATCTGTTCACAACAGCATCCAAGCATATTTCATAGTGAATACATACAAAGATAATTCAACTGTGTCCAAAAGAATTTTTTCCCTTTTTGTATTTTTATTTTCCTTACAATTTATTACTGCAGTTGAAATCATTACTGCAACTTTCAGCCCAGGTTTGCTGCTTACACCACATGTTTAAATGTAAAACTTTTGTGCTGCTTAAATACTTCAGTTAACATATACCAAAGTACATTTATCATGTACACATCCTCATGTGGGAGAGACATAAATTGTACAGTAATAAATGAGCACTTTAGATGATAAAATCACTAACAGTAGGGTTTTTCAAACAACTCATCATAACTCCTGCATAGGCAGACTCTGCTTACCCAGATAAGAAAGCCGATTCAAGGAAGTTTTACTTCTGTTCACACTTTCTTGACTTTGTGCTGAAGCCATTTTTGGCTGTGACCGATAATCAAGTATGGTAACACTAAGAAATGGAACTGTGGCTTTCCCACAAAACTGGCACCTGAAAAAGGAAAAAAAATATCTGTAAAGTATATAATTTGTGATAAACATGTGTAACAACACGTTTCTATCCTTTATGTAATTCCAAAAATTTTATGAAATAGCGGTAATTGTGAATTGATTGCAGATCAGTGTGACTTCCTTGAGTAATACCTGATAAAAATGCTATGATCAAGAACTTTTCCTGTAAGTTCGCTAACAAATGCATAATGAATTATATTTTTATGGTAATGATCATAATGATAGTACTTACAACTATGGCAATGTTGTATTACAAAAAATGTAAAATAAAAGTCCAGCCTGGAATCTGTTATTTTACATCCATTACCCATGGGCGCAATACAAAATTCTTATCCGTATTTTCATCTGGCTTCAGGACCCAATGTTCTGTTTTGTCGAGCATGGTAGGCACAACAGAAACTAGCTCCACTGCATTTCATAATGATCTGTATCAGAGTCACATGCTTTGTAATTTACAGCTAAGCCCTTCTCGTTCCACAGGATATGTAAAAAGGATGGATAACATTGCAAAATGTGAAACTTACTAATAAAACAAAAAAAAATAATAATAATCTGAAAAAAAACCTAAAGAAATGTGGATGAGATATATTTCAACTTGAGAAACAATCAAACTAGGATGAAGCAGTTAATTTTGAATGCATTTTAATATGTTTTGTGACATCACATGAGCCACAGTTATTCTGTGAACAAGGAACGAGGACTAAGATTTAACAACCCATTGCCAACTAGGTTATTGAGGCCACAATATGCGGTTGAACAAGGCTGGGGAAGGAAATAAGCTGTATCCTGCAGCCATTTTGGCATTCATCTTCAAGGATTTGGGAAAAAATTGGGGGAAATCTAAATTAGGATGACTGGACAAAGCTCTGAAACTCACTAATTCCAAATAAAAAGATATTAAGTTGTAAAATGAGCCACTAAATATGTAATTCACAGAAAGCAGATTACATAGGCCTGCAATGACAGAATTGCTTATAAAATGATAGGTAATTGTTATAGATTTCTTGATGCTCCATTCAATAAAAATCACAGAAAATTCCATCAGCCTCAGTTTCTCATATAACAACTTTTTCCATTATTGTGTACAAAAATGACATAGTATTAACAAGGCTTTTTCTTTTGAGTCATCAGTCTTAGGACTAATTCAATGTGGCCTTTCACGAATTCCTCTGTTTTGTCAACCTTTTCATCTCAGAGTTGCACTTGCACCATATGTTCTCACAATTGATTTTTGATGTATTTCAATCTCTGCCTTCCGATAAAATTTTTCCCTTCTACAGCTCTCTTTATTACCATGGAAGTTATTCCCAAATATTTTAACACATGCCCTATCATCATGTCAGTGTTTTCCTCGCTGATTCTGTGGAGAAATTCCTCATTTCTTCATTTCTTATCTTATCAGTCCACCTAATTATCAACATTCTCCTGTTGTTGTTGTTGTTGTCGTCTTCAGCCCTGAGACTGGTGTGATGCAGCTCTCCATGCTACTCTATCCTGTGCAAGCTTCTTCATCTCCCAGTACCTACTGCAGCCTACATCCTTCTGAATCTGCTTAGTGTATTCATCTCTTGGTCTCCCTCTACGATTTATACCCTCCACGCTGCCCTCCAATACTAAATTGGTGATCCCTCGATGTCTCAGAACATGTCCTATCAACCGGTCCCTTCTTCTTGTCAAGCTCCTCTTCTCCCCAATTCTATTCAATACCTCCTCATTAGTCATGTGATCTACCCATCTAATCTTCAGCATTCTTCTGTAGCATCACATTTCAAAAGCTTCTATTCTCTTCTTATCTGAACTATTTATCATCCACGTTTCACTACCATACATGGCTACACTCCATACAAATACTTTCAGAAACGACTTCTTGACATTTAAATCTGTACTCGATGTTCACAAATTTTTCTTCTTCAGATACGCTTTCCTTGCCATTGCCAGTCTGCATTTTATATCCTCTCTACTTCGACCATCATCATTTATTTTGCTCCCCAAATAGCAAAACTCCTTTACTACTTTAAGTGTCTCATTTCCTAATCTAATTCCCTCAGCATCACCCGACTTAATTCGACTACATTCCATTATCCTCGTTTTGCTTTTGTTGATGTTCATCTTATACCCTCCTTTTAAGACACTGTCCATTCCGTTCAACTGCTCTTCCAAGTCCTTTGCTGTCTCTGGCAGAATTACAATGTCATCGGCGAACCTCAAAGTCTTTATTTCTTCTCCATGGATTTTAATACCTACTCTGAACTTTTCTTTTCTTTCCTTTACCGCTTGCTCAATATACAGATTGAATAGCATCGGGGAGAGGCTACAACCCTGTCTCACTCCCTTCCCAACCACTGCTTCCCTTTCATGTCCCTTGACTCTTATAACTGCCATCTGCTTTCTGTACAAATTGTAAATAGCCTTTTGCTCCCTGTATTTTACCCCTGCCACCTTCAGAATTTGAGATTATTCCAATCAACATTGTCAAAAGTTTTCTCTAAGTCTACAAATGCTAGAAACGTAGGTTGGCCTTCCCTTAATCTTTCTTCTAAGATAAGTTGTAGGGTCAGTATTGCCTCACGTGTTCCAACATTTCTACGAATCTAAACTGATCTTCCCTGAGGTCAGCTTCTATCAGTTTTTCCATTCATCTGTAAAGAATTCGCGTTAGTATTTTGCAGCTGTGACTTATTAAAATGATAGTTCAGTAATTTTCACATCTGTCAACACCTACTTTCTTTGGGATTGGAATTATTATATTATTCTTGAAGTCTGAGGGTATTTCGCCTGTCTCATACATTTTGCTCACCAGATGGTAGAGTCTTGTCAGCACTGGCTCTCCCAAGGCTGTCAGTAGTTCTAATGGAATGTTGTCTACTCCGGGGGCCTTGTTTCGACTCAGGTCTTACAGTGCTCTGTCAAACTCTTCACGCAGTATCGTATCTCCCATTTCATCTTCATCTACATCCTCTTCCATTTCCATAACATTGTACTCAAGTACATCACCCTTGTAGAGACCCTCTTTATACTCCTTCCACCTTTCTGCCTTCCCTTCTTTGCTTAGAACTGGGTTGCCATCTGAGCTCTTGATATTCATACAAGTGGTTCTCTTCTCTCCAAAGGTCTCTTTAATTTTCCTGTAGGCAGTATCTATCTTACCCCTAGTGAGACAAGCCTCTACATCCTTACATTTGTCCTCTATCCATCCCTGCTTAGCCATTTTGCACTTCCTGTCGATCTCATTTTTGAGACGTTTGTATTCCTTTTTGCCTGCTTCAGTTACTGCATTTTTATATTTTCTCCTTTCATCAATTAAATTCAATATTTCTTCTGTTACCCAAGGATTTCTAGCAGCCCTCGTCTTTTTACCTACTTGATTGTCTGCTGCTTTCACTACTTCATCCCTCAGAGCTACCCATTCTTCTTCTACTGTATTTCTTTCCCCCATTCCTGTCAATTGTTCCCTTATTCTCTCCCTGAAACACTCTACAACCTCTCGTTCTTTCAGTTTATCCAGGTCCCATCTCCTTAAATTCCCACCTTTTTGCAGTTTCTTCAGTTTCAATCTGCAGTTCATAACCAAGAGATTGTGGTCAGAATCCATATCTGCTCCTGGAAATGTCTTACAATTTAATACCTGGTTCCTAAATCTCTGTCTTACCATTATATAATCTATCTGATACCTTTTAGTATCTCCAGGATTCTTCCAGGTATACAACCTTCTTTTATGATTCTTGAACCAAGTGTTAGCTATGATTAAGTTATGCTCTGCGCAAAATTCTACCAGGTGGCTTCCTCTTTCATTTCTTAGCCCCAATCCATATTCACCTACTATGTTTCCTTCTCTCCCTTTTCCTACTCTCGAATTCCAGTCACCCATGACTATTAAATTTTCGTCTCCCTTCACTACCTGAATAATTTCTTTTATCTCATCATACATTTCATCAATTTCTTCATCATCTGCAGAGCTAGTTGGCATATAAACTTGTACTACTGTAGTAGGCATGGGCTTCGTGTCTGTGTTGGCCACAATAATGTGTTCACTATGCTGTTTGGAGTAGCTTACCCGCACTCCTATTTTTTTATTCATTATTAAACCTACTCCTGCATTACCCCTATTTGATTTTGTATTTATACTCCTGTATTCACCTGACCAAAAGCCTTGTTCCTCCTGCCACTGAACTTCACTAATTCCCACTATATCTAATTTTAACCCATCCATTTCCCTTTTGAAATTTTCTAATCTACCTGCCCGATTAAGGGATCTGACATTCCATGCTCCGATCCGTAGAACACCAGTTTTATTGCTACTGATAACAACGTCCTCTTGAGTAGTCCCTGCCCGGAGATCTGAATGGAGGACTATTTTACCTCCGGAATATTTTACCCAAGAGGACGCCATCATCATTTAACCATACAGTAAAGCTGCATGCCCTCGGGAAAAATTACGGCTGTAGTTTCCCCTTGCTTTCAGCCTTTCGCAGTACCAGAACAGCAAAGCCATTTTGGTTAGTGTTACAAGGCCAAATTTGTCAATCATCCAGACTGTTGCCCCCTGCAACTATAGAAAAGGCTGCTGCCCCTCTTTGGGAACCACATGTTTGTCTGGCCTCTCAACAAATACCCCTCCATTGCGGTTGCACCTATGGTACGGCCATCTGTATCGCTGAGGCACGCAAGCCTCCCCACCAACGGCAAGGTCCATGGTTCATGGGGGGCCATTCTCCTATTGCACCAAATCTCAAATCCTTTCTTCTCTTCTCTTCCAGCCCATGATCCACTATCATGCAACCATGCAACACTGGGCTCCATATATACATTTTCAGAAATTTCTTCCTCAAATTAAGTCTGATATTTGATACTAGTCGACTCCTCTTAGCCAGGAATGCTCTCTTTGCCTATGAAAATCTGCTTTTTAGGTTCTCTTTGCTTCATGTGACATGTGGTATTTTGCTTCCAAGGTAGTAGAATTCCTTAACACCATCAAGTTTGTGCTCCACAGTTTTTGATGTTACATTAATTGCAAGTTTCATTTCTGCTACATGTCATTATTTTCGTCTTTCATGGTTTACCCCCAATCCACATTCTGCGCTCATTACACTGCTCATTCCATTCACCATATTCTGTAATTCTTCTTCACCTTCACTGATGGTAACAATTTTATCAGTGAATCTTATCATTGACATCCTTTCAGCCTGAATTTTAACACCACTCTTAAACCTTTCTTTCTTTCAATTACTTCTTCTTTATTGTACAGATTGAACAGTAGGGGCAAAGACTGCATCCCTGTCTTACAGCCTTTTTAAGCTGAGCACTTCATTGCTGTACATATTGTATATTATTCATCTTTCGCTACAGCTTGCCCCTATTTTTCTCAGAATTTCAGACATCTTGCACCATTTCACATGGTAGAAAATTTTTTCCAGAGTCAGTTTGTTGTTAATTCTTATGAGAAGAGCCCTGTCACTTTGCCTTGTGTTCCTATTCCTAATAAATCTTATTCCCATTACATCATTTTTTGTTGCCGTTGATGATATATTTGTCTGAGTGGAAACCCTATTTTCCTTTCCAGATTTTTCTAGCTTTCCTATTAGGTTCAAACTTCTGACATTCCATGTTCCAACTCTTAGAATGTTTCCGCTTTGTTGGTTATTCCATCTTTCCTCATGAGCACATCTCCCTGGGCAGTCCCCTCTCAGCGATTTGAATGGGGGCTCATCTGGACTCTTGTGACAATGGAGAGGTCATCTTAACACTTTTTCAAATAGAGGCCACATGTCTGTGATACACACATTGTGTCTTTAATGCAATGGTTTCCACTGCATTCTGCATCCTCATGCTGTTGATCATTGCTGATTCTTCCACCTTTTAGGGACAATTTTCCACACTAAGGGCAAGATAGTGCCCTGAACTTCCATTCGCTCCTCCATCCCCTTTGACAAGTTTTCTGGCAGAACGAGGGCGACTTATTATATCGAAGTCTTCAGCTCTCATTGCCGATGATTTTTATCCAAACTTTAGGCACTTGCTGGATGAAAATTTTGGATGTATTGATAATCAGACAATGATGCTTAACCCTACAGCACAGATCTCACAATATATATACATTACCTTATTAATAATGACACTAGATCAGAAATTATGTGGCTTCAACACCAATTCTTAACAATCATTAAAAACAAAACTAATTTCATTTGTGGTCTTTGGTGCATCACATTTTATTATGCAACAACTCTTAACATAATTTAGATCCACAGTAATTTTTATAAATTTTAATTATTTTTACTTCTTTCTAACTACCAAATAATGGTTATGATGTACAGGGTGTACATAAAGTCCGGGAACACTTTCAATTATTTATTGCAGAAGAACAAAACATTGTACTGATATCATACAAATGTCATTTTGAAGAGAGGCCCTGAAAGTTTTTTTTCACATATACCGCAACAGTATAGTTTGGTAATTTGCTGATAGTCAGCACTAGTTGCAAACATGGAGAGTTCAGGTGCGAGAGCACTTTGCCGAGAGCACTGTCAGTGGATATTCCTACTTGGACATGTTGCTGCTGCCTCAAATGCAATCGGACTCTCTTTTCATCGTCCAGCAGGATGGGGCTCCACCCCATTTTGATCCTGAAGCTCGTGGCTACCAGAGCTCGGAGCTCCCACATTGATGCATTGGCCGTGCTACAAAAGGGGACAGCTGTTTCATGAAATGGCCTCCCCGATCACCAGATCTCACTCCATGTGACTTTTTTCTGTGGGGCCACATTAAAGATCTGGTGTATGCACCACCTCTACCACGTGATGTAGCAGAGCTCTGGGAGAGAATCGAAGGAAATTGACGGAGATCTGAAATGTGAAATAATTTGGGTGAAGGTCACGGTTAAAGCAGGCTCAGACATGGTAATTGGATGTCTCTATAGGCCCCCTGGCTCAGCAGCTGTTGTGGCTGAGCACCTGAAGGATAATTTGGAAAATATTTTGAGTAGATTTCCCCACCATGCTATAGTTCTGGGTGGAGATTTTAATTTGCTGGATATAGACTGGGAGACTGAAACGTTCATAACAAGTGGCAGGGACAAAGAATCCAGTGAAATTTTTTTAAGTGCTTTATCTGAAAATTGCCATGAGCAGTTAAACAGAGAACCGACTCATGGTGATAACATATTAGACCTTCTGGTGACAAACAGACCCGAACTATTTGAAACAGTTAACGCAGAACAGGGAATCAGCGATCATAAAGCGGTTACTGCATTGATGATTTCAGCTGTAAATAGAAATATTAAAAAAGATATGAAGATTTTTCTGTTTAGCAAAAGTGACAAAAAGGAGATGACAGAGTACCTGACGGCTCAACACAAAAGTTTTGTCTCAAGTACAGATAGTGTTGAGGATCAGTGGACAAAGTTCAAAACCATCGTACAATATGAGTTAGATGAGTATGTGCCAAGCAAGATCGTAAGAGATGGAAAAGAGCCACCATGGGACAACAACTGAGTTAGAAAACTGCTGCAGAAGCAAAGGGAACTTCACAGCAAACAGAAACATAGCCACAGCCTTGCAGACAAACAAAAATTACGCGAAGCGAAATGTAGTGTGAGGAGGGCTATGCAAGAGGTGTTCAATCAATTCGAAAGTAAAGTTCTATGCACTGACTTGGCAGAAAATCCTAAGAAATTTTGGTCTTATTTCAAAGCAGTAGGTGGATCAAAACAAAATGTCCAGACACTCTGTGACCAAAATGGTACTGAAACAGAGGATGACAGACTAAAGGGCGAAATATTAAATGTCTTTTTCCAAAGCTGTTTAACAGAGGAAGACTGCACTGTAGTTCGTTCTCTAGATTGTCGCACAGATGACAAAATGGTAGATATCAAAATAGGCAACAGAGGGATAGAGAAACAATTAAAATCACTCAAAAGAGGAAAGGCCGCAGGACCTGATGGGATACCAGTTTGATTTTACACAGAGTATGCGAAGGTACTTGCCCCCCTTCTTGCAGCGGTGTACCGTAGGTCTCTAGAAGAGCGTAGCATTCCAAAGGATTGGAAAAGGGCACAGGTTATCCCCGTTTTCAAGAAGGGATGTCAAATAGATGTGCAGAACTATAGACCTATATCTCTAACGTTGATCAGTTGTAGAATTTTGGAACACGTATTATGTTCGAGTATAATGACTTTTCTGGAGACTAGAAATATACTCTGTAGGAATCAGCATGGTGTTTGAAAAAGACGGTCGTGTGAAACCCAGCTCGCGCTATTCTTCCACGAGATTCAGAGGGCCATAGACATGGTTTCCCAGGTAGATGCCGTGTTTCTTGACTTCCGCAAGGCGTTCGATACAGTTCCCCACAGTCATTTAATGAACAAATTAAGAGCATATGGACTATCAGACCAATTGTGTGATTGGATTGAAGAGTTCCTAGATAACAGAACGCAGCATGTCATTCTCAATGGAGAGAAGTCTTTCGAAGTAAGAGTGATTTCAGGTGTGCCGCAGGGGAGTGTCGTAGGACCGTTGCTATTCACAATATACATAATGACCTTGTGGATGACATCGGAAGTTCACTGAGGCTTTTTGCGGATGATGCTGTGGTATATCGAGAGGTTGTAACATTGGAAAATTGTACTGAAATGCAGGAGGATCTGCAGGGAATTGGCGCATGGTGCACGGAATGGCAATTGAATCTCAATGTAGACAAGTGTAATGTGCTGCGAATACATAGAAAGATAGATCCCTTATCATTTAGCTACAATATAGCAGGTCAGCAACTGGAAGCAGTTAATTCCAAAAATTATCTGGGAGTACGCATTAGGAGTGATTTAAAATGGAATGATCATATAAAGTTGATCGTTGTTAAAGGAGATGCCAGACTGAGATTCATTGGAAGAATCCTAAGGAAATGCAATCCGAAAACAAAGGAAGTAGGTTACAGTACGCTTGTTCGCCCACTGCTTGAATACTGCTCAGCAGTGTGGGATCCGTACCAGATAGGGTTGATAGAAGGGATAGAGAAGATCCAACGAAGAGCAGTGCGCTTCGTTACAAGACCATTTAGTAATCGCAAAAGCATTACGGAGATGATAGATAAACTCCAGTGGAAGACTCTGCAGGAGAGATGCTCAGTAGCTTGGTATGGGCTTTTGTTGAAGTTTCGAAAACATACCTTCACCGAAGAGTCAAGCAGTATATTGCTCCCTCCTACGTATATCTTGCGAAGAGACCATGAGGATAAAATCAGAGAGATTAGAGCCCACACAGAAGCATACCGGCAATCCTTCTTTCCACGAACAATACGAGACTGGAATAGAAGGGAGAATCGATAGAGGTACTCAAGGTACCCTCCGCCACACACAGTCAGGTGGCTTGCGGTATATGGATATAGATGGTGGTGGTGGTGGTGGTTGTGGTTAGTGTTTAACGTCCCGTCGACAACGAGGTCATTAGAGACGGAGCTCATGCTCGGGTTAGGGAAGGGTTGGGAAGGAAATCGGCCGTGCCCTTTCAAAGGAACCATCCCGGCATTTGCCTGAAGCGATTTAGGGAAATCACGGAAAACCTAAATCAGGATGGCTGGAAACGGGATTGAACCGTCGTCCTCCCGAATGCGAGTCCAGTGTGCTAACCACTGCGCCACCTCGCTCGGTATATGGATATAGATGTAGATGTAGATGTAGAAGTGACTGCCACAGTCGACGATGCCATGCTAGGACGGGTATGGCAAGAATTTGATTACCGAATTGACATCTACCGGGTCACTCATGGTTCGCATATCGAATGTTTTTAAAAAAGACTTTCAGAGTTTCTCTTCAAAATGCAATATGTATGACATTTATATAATGTTTAGTTCTTGTGCAATAAATAATTGAAAGTGTTCGCAGACTTTATGTACACCCTGTACTTTGAAACAATATAATGATTGCTGCATCACAACAAATTGTTTTTGCATTGTCTGGAATACAGAAAACTCTACTTCTTTTTTGTTACACACTGTGACAGCAAGAATAAAGCAGTCAGGGAAGTTGAACTGCTGAATATGATATCTGGTGAACGGAAATCCTATCCATACCCGTTTAAAATATTAAATGGGAACCGATTTCCTTGCATCCTGCAAAATTTTCTTCAAGAAAGAGTTTTTTGTTTAATATTGCTGCCATGTTCTGTCAAGCACTCATGAAAAATTCATTTAATACATACGTAATACGGGAGAGCAGAGAGGTACAGAAGAGGAAAAGACTTGTAGGAACGTTGGTGGGATAGAAGGCATGTGTACAGCTGGAGTGAGAACATGGCACGAGATAGGTGGGTGGAGGATAGGGATTAGTGATGGTTGAGGCCAGGGAGTTACGGAATTCAAAAATGCTGGTGTTGACAGGAAGAATCCAAAAGGCATAGGCTGAGAAGCAGTGATTAAAGTGAAGCACATCATGATGGACAGTACATTCAGCAACAGGGTGGTCTGACCGTTTCTTGCCCACAGTCTGGCAGTGGCCATTCAAGCAGACAGACAGCTTGTTAGTTGCCATGTCCACACAGAAAGTGGCACGGTAGATGAAGCTTATTGTTTAGATCACATGATACTTTCACAGACAGCCCTGCTTTTGATGGTAGAAGATGCTTGTGACACGACTGGAGTAGGTGGTAGTGGGGCGGATTTATGGGGCAGGCTTTTTCATCAAAGTCATCTTCGGGATGAACCATAAGGCAAGGGGTTTGGTGTAGGGATGGACAAAAATATTGCTTAGGTTTGATGGGCAGCGGAATAACACTATAAGGGGGGTGGGGAGAATAGAAGGTAGGATATTCCTTACTTCACGACATGGCGAGAGGTAGTCGAAACCCTGGCAAAGATTGTAATCAAGTTTCTCCAGTTCTGGGTGGTACTGGGTCATGAGAGGAATGCTCCTTTGTGGCCAGACAGTGGATATTTGGGAGATGGTAGATGACTGAATAGATAAGGCATGGGAGAGCTGTTTCCGAACAAGATTGGGAGTGTAATTTCAGTGAGTGAAGGCCTTCATGAGACTCTTTATCATATCTGGAGAGGGCTACAATTTAAGCTGTCAAATTGGAAGTATAGTTGTAGGGGGGTAGGTCTGCTGTGGAAGAGGTACTGATGTAAGGTGGCTTGTTCGGTTGAGGAGAGCCAAATGAAGCAAATTTGATGGGGAAGGTGTTGAGGTTCTGGAGGAATGTGGATAGGGTGTCCTCATCCTCAGTACAGATCACAAAGATGCCATCAGTGAACTGGACGGAGACAAGAGGCTTGGGATTCTGGGAAGTTAGGAAGGATTCCTCTAGATGGCCCATGAAAAGGTTGACATAGAGTGGTGCCATTTGGGTGCTCATTGCTGTGCCATGGATTTGTTTGTAGGCAATGATTTCAAACAAGAAGCAATTGTGGATAAGGATATAGCTGGTGACGGTGACCAAGAAGAAGGTTGTACGTTTTGAGTCAGTCAAGCATTGGGAAAAATAGTGTTCGAGAGTAGCAAGCCCATGGGCATTGAGGATGTTAGTGTAGAGCAGGAGTTTCGAAGTTTTTCCCTGATGGAACACAGAGAATCCTGGTACTTTGTTTATTTACAAGGTTAAAAAAATTTTTTAAAGAATGAGAAAAATTTGTTATATTCAGTGATTACTTCAATTTCAAATCATAATTAAACGCAAATCATCAAAAATGTTTTTTAAAAAAATGATGAAAAAACTTATGTATTATTGTCTTTTGCAGAGCACTTTACTTCCTGTGGAACAGCAGTGTTCCACAGAACACAGTTTGGAAAACCCCGCTGTACAGGAAGGTGGCATCAACAGTGACAAAGAGGGTACTGGATGCCAAAGGAACAGAACTGTGGAGTCAGTTTCCTCATTCTTTTTATAGGACGGCAGGTTACAGTTAAAAGGCTGAAAGTGTTGGTTCACCAGAGCATAGGGTCTCTCTGTGGGGGCACAGTCATCAGGCACAATGAGGTGTCCTGGATTGGTGGATTTAAGGATTTTAGGAGAAGCACGTAGAAGGTAAGAGTGTGGGGAATGGTGGGGATGAGTAGTGAAATATATACTCTGGAGAGCCATTCTGGGATGGATCTAAGGATCTGAGGAGGGACTGAAGGTCCTGCTGGATTTCTTGGAAGGGGTCACTGTGACAGGGTTTGTGGGTGGATGAATCTAACAGATGGAGGAGTCGCGTTGCCAGGTAATTCTTGCGATTCATAACCACAGTGGTGGAGACTTTGTCGGTATGTAGGATTATAAGGTCTGCATCAGCTTTTAGGTGATGGATTGTGGTTATTTCCATGGATGTAAGGTTGGTTTTTACATTGCGGGATTTTGGCGCTGATGGTGAGGTATGGCTCAAGGTTAGGAAATTCTGGAAAGTTGATAAGTGCTGATTCGAAGACAGTGGGGATGGATGACAGTTGGGTGGAGGAGTAAACCGAGTCAGGCAGGGTTCAATGGTGGTTTTAGACTGGGTCTGATTAGTAAGGTTGGTGGTGAAAAAGTGTTTCCACTGTTGAGGGAGAAGGTCTTTAAAAATCCTAGCATTATTGAATTTAGGAATTGGGACTGAAGCTTTTTGAGGCTTGCGTTTCAGGTCTTTTTAGTTCCTGGGTTCTGCATAGTGGTGGGAATGAGTTTCTGAGGGTGTGCTATGTTCTTGGTCTGTGAGGCAGGGTTTGGTGGTTATGAGGGGATAAGGAAGGTTTGATGGAGGATCTTATACCTGTAGAGACGGTAAACAGCAGTAGTCAAATGTGGGAGTAGGTGGTGAACAGGTTGGAGAGTTTATCAGGTGGTGTCATGCATGCTGACTAGTTTCTAGATTCAAAGAGTTTCACTCTTTTGGCACTGCAGAGCTGGAGAATTTTACAGATGCATAGGAGATAATGCAGGGAGATTTGAGCATGATTTTATGGATGCATGGGAGGTTTTACAAGGAGATTTGGGCTGATTTATAAGGTTTTGCAAGACCAGGTTGGTGAAGGCTATGGACTAACGGAATTTGGACAGACAAGAGGCCACTGTAGAAGGAAGGGTTGCAACTGGAGATGTGTAATCTGATGGTCAGATCATTTGGGTTGACTCCATGAGCAACAACACAGAAACAGTATGGGAGACTACATTATAGTTAGGGATATGGGAACTCCCCCCCCCCTCCCCCCATGAACCACGGACCTTGTCGTCGGTGGGGAAGCTTGCATGCCTCAGCGATACAGATAGCCGTACCATAGGTGCAATCACAATGGAAGTGTATCTGTTGAGAGACCAGACAAACGTGTGGTTCCTGAAGAGGAGCACCAGCCTTTTCAGTAGTTGCAGGGGCAACAGTCTGGATGAATGATCTGGCCTTGTAACATTAACCAAAACGCCCTTGCTGTGCTGGTACTGCGAACTGATGAAAGCAAGGAGAAACTACAGCTGTAGTTAACCTAGGTTAACACTCTAGTTGGCAGAAAGGACACTCAACAATGAGACACTTAAAGTAGTAGATGAGTTTTGTTATTTGGGGAGCAAAATAACTGATGATGGTTGAAGTAGGGAGGATATAAAATGTAG
The DNA here is from genome assembly GCF_023898315.1 of Schistocerca nitens. Taxonomy (NCBI): domain Eukaryota; kingdom Metazoa; phylum Arthropoda; class Insecta; order Orthoptera; family Acrididae; genus Schistocerca; species Schistocerca nitens. The sequence continues at coordinate 442,793,282 of NC_064621.1, read as the reverse complement.
ACTGGCAATGGCAAGAAAAGCGTTCCTAAAGAAGAGAAATTTTTTAACATAGAGTATGGATTTAAGTGTTAGGAATTTTTTTCTGAAAGTATTTGTATGGAGTGTAGCCATGTATGGATGTGAAACGCGGACGATAAATAGTTTAGACAAGAAGAGAACATAGGCTTTCGAAATGTGGTGCTACAGAAGAATGTTGAAGATTAGATGGGTAGATCATGTAACTAATGAGGAGGTACTGAACAGAATTGAAGAAAAGAGGAATTTGTGGCACAACTTGTCTAGAAGAAACGATTGGTCGGTAGGACATGTACTAAGGCATCACAGGTAATGAGGAGGTACTGAACAGAATTGAAGAAAAGGCTATGACCGTGTGGGTCTGAGTTGCGCTCGTGCAAATTTGGGTGTGGTTTCTATTTCGGAAGAAGGACTTCATCCAAAAGCATATTTTAATAGTCTTTGTTTTGTCTAGAAGAAATGATTGGTTGGTAGGACATGTTCTGAGGCATCACAGGTTCACCAATTTAGTACTGGACGGCAGCATGGAGGTTGAAAATTGTAGAGGGAGACCAAGAGATGAATACACTGAGCAGACTCAGAAGGATGTAGGGTGCAATAGTTACTTAGAAATGAAGAAGCTTGCACAGGATAGAGTAGCATGGAGAGCTGCATCAAACGAGTCTCTGGAATGAAGACCACAACCACAACAACAACAACATGGGAATTTTCAAACCCCCCCTCCAGCATAGCCTTCAGACATTGCACCTAGCAGCGCTATCCTGCCTCTAACAAGTCCCTACACATTCCCAGAGGGAGTACAACACCTGTCCCAAATCCTACCCTGCTGCCCCTTCCTCTTCTGCCCCATGCTATCTCCTTACCTGCACCACCCATCCCGGCAGACTGCTTCATGTCAGAGACAGTCGCAGTCCAGTCAGGCTCCAGTGCCCACAGGCTATGACCGTGTGGGTCTGAGTTGCACTCGTGCAAATTTGGGTGTGGTTTCTATTTCGGAAGAAGGACTTCATCCAAAAGCATATTTTAATACTCTTTGTTTTGTTTCTTTAAGCTACAACAGAATGATACCACATCGTGTTTTTTTCTTGGTCTGGTACTTATGGCACAAGCAATACTGATCGTATCTACACAAGTTCTCCTTGATGTGCATTGCATACTGCAATATATATAGAGACATCAGAGTCATAATCTTTAGTTTTCTGTAGCTAAGTCGATAAGTTCTGAGTGTCATGCTGCATATTATCCACATTGTCTTTTTTTGTAATTTAAAAGCATTTGTCACATTCTTTTGGTGGCCCCACAGAATGGTACCATATGCTATATGACTATATATTAAAGCATTATTGACAATTTTCAGCACTGGAATACTAACAGAAAGACGTTGTTTCCTAAGTGCAAATGATCTTTTCTACTTTTGCATAACACTTTGTTTGCAATCATCCTGTGATACTTTGGAATCAATTGTTATCTGAATGTTACGATTTCATGTAATATGTAGTTCTTGTGCTTTACCTTGATTGATTCAAGGGGAGTCTGCATTACACCACACTTCAACATTATTGGCAGTCTGATCTATTTCATATTTTACCATCTCTGTTGTCTCAGTATTATACAGGCAGATGGATTATTGCCAAATAAATAAATAAATGCATAATATGGTCCCACATTATGTTATATGGCCAGTCATTAATATAAATAATTAATATAACTGGACACAGTATTGAACCTTGAGGGGTGTTCTTATGCACTTGTACACCACTAACAAAAATTTTCTGCATTCTGCTACTTGAATAAGATAATATAACAGTGTTTTCTGTAAAGCTGTAGAACTGCAGTTTATTTAATATCATCTCTTGGCTAGTGTAAAAGCTTTTGACAAATCAAAAAGTCTGCTTTTCAGTATCTATCAGTAGAAGTATTGAAATGTGTCGCATTCAGATTGCTACATCATGTCTGTTTATCCCTTTTGATGTTACACTCATTATTAACTACCTTCAACCTGGCCTGTGTCTTGTTTTCAGATATGAGTTTTTTTTCCATAATTTTTTTTTACATATTGTTTCTCTTAACGCCTGGCAAAATCCCCCCCCCCCTTTTTTTTACATTAGAGCCTGCTCTTCTATACCAATTACAGTACTGATCACTTATGTTCTTAGTCCTCAGCATCTTTTCATCTTACATCTGTATGATGTCAGTATACCTGCAACCAGTTACCATCACATAAATGAAACTTAAACATATTCGGGATCCACTTATTTACTGTAAACACCTTTTCCCCAGGCAAATAAAAGAGTTTTACCTTTCTTGTAATATTACTTCTCAGAACTGACACACAGTATCAAAGTATTTCTTCATAAATATGTTTTAGCTTACGTAATTTAATTTGATTCATGTTTTTTTTTTTAAATCTATGTTTCGTTATTTTACGGTCATATATGACTCCTGATATAAGTCTAACAATAATGTGGAAAGTACAGCGGCAGGGGAGGGGGTAGAGTTGAATTATGTGTAGCCTATAAGTAATAATTTGTAAATCACATAGAATAATGCTAAAGATTGAATGGGTGGATCAAATATTAAGGAGATGGTACTGAACCAAACTGGGAAAAAAAGAAATTTGCAGGAGTACATAACTAAAGGAAATGACTAGTTGATAGGACACGTCCAGAGGCATCAATGATTCGTAAATTTGGTTGTGTGTGTGTGTGTGTGTGTGTGTGTGTGTGTGTGTGTGTGTGTGTGTGTGTGAGAGAGAGAGAGAGAGAGAGAGAGAGAGAGAGAGAGAGAGAGAGAGAGAGAGAGAGGGGGGGGGGGGGGGGCGTAAAAATCGTTGAGGGATACCAAGGTTTGAATACAGTAATCAGTTTCAAATGGATGTTTGTTTGCAGTAGTTATGCAGATAGACAGAGATTTGCACAGGATGGAACAGCGTAGAATGCTTCACAAACATGTCTTCAGACTACTAAAGGCAAAACAACAACAACACAGAGATCAGCCAGATGGCAGTCAAATGGAGAAAGTGTTCCAAAAGAAGCTTTGAGGTGAAAGTGGAAATAAATTAAAAAACCTGCAAGGACACACACAAAATATGATCCTTATTTTCTGTCTAAAAGCAACACACATATTTATTTTAGTTTAATTTTTAGGAAAATATATTCAATCATTATGAACAAAAGTATTTTCTCAAATTTGTGAGTGCTAGAGAAGAACCACTGATATATTTGAACTCAGCACTACAATGATTTGATATTTTAAAAATTATTTTCAGATATTCAAATTTGGTTGACCTGTTCTCATTAAGAGAGATAAATAGTTGCAGTGGCAGGGGACAGAGGGGTTATAGTATGTAGCGGTGAATGGGATGCATATGCATATTCAAAAGTCAGGTGCCTCCAGTCCATAGACGGAAGTGAGTGTGGTGACACTTTCTACATCTACGTCTGCATATATACTCTGCTAGCCACCAAGTGGTGTGTGGTGGAGGGTACAATTCGCGCCAGTCATATTCCCCCCCCTGTTCCAATCGCGGATCGCGCGAGGAAAAAACGACTGTCTGAACGCCTCAGTACAAGCTCTAATTTCCCTTATCTTTGAATGTTGATGATTGACTGATTTGAAAGTTGGTGGTAATATATGCTCTATATCCTCGATGAAGATCGGATTTCGGAATTTAGTGAGCACCCCCTTCCGTTTACCATACCGTCTATCTGCAAGTGTGTCCCACTTCAAACTTTCTATGAGATTTGTAATGCTCTCGCGATGGCTAAATGTACCAGTCACAAATCTTGCTGCTCTTCTTTGGACCTTCTCAATCTCTTGAATCACACACGACTGGTAAGGGTCCCATACACATGACCAATACTATAAGACTGGACGAACTAATGTATTGTAAGCTATTTCCTTTGATGAAGGACTGCTTCGCTTCAGGATTCTACCAATAAACCGCAATCTAGAGTTTGCCTTACCTGTTACTTGTTTAATCTGATTATTCCATTTGAGATCATTTCGAATAGTCACACCCAGATACTTGACAGATGTTACTGCTTCCAAAGACTGGGCATTTTTTTTGTACTCGTACATTGATGGGAAGCTAGTGGTAGTAAGTCAGAGCTGCTTCAGTGAGATGTTAGTTACTGAGTTATTGTTGGATGTTTGTTTCATTATAAAATTTTCTAAGAACATATTGAATTTCTAAACTTGGTAAATAGAAAATTGCTGTTTCAATGTGAGCCAAAGTGCCTAATGATATTCCGAGCTTCGTTCGTTGTATGTTCTGCTTCAAATGTGTTCAAAACAAAATGGCGCAACCTGGGATAATGGCATGCATTCCAAGGCATGTTGCTCTGTATCCCACACATAATTAACAACTGTCTGATTTTTAGGGATTTTTTTAACATAACCAATATCTGAAATTTACTGTGCTTTTAACAATGTATGGGAAAGACTTACTGCAAAGATGACACGTTAAGTTGCAGACACGCCCAACTAAAAGACACTTACACATTAGTTTTTAGCCACAGCCTTCGCCAGAAAAAGAAACACACACACACACACACACACACACACACACACACACACACACACACACATAGATTAACACAAGCAAGCACACGTCATGCACACATCACTGCCATCTATGGCTACTTGGACCAGAATGCAACTGTCATGTAGAAGTAGCAATATGGAGAGGGTGGGGAAGGGGAAGAGTTGCAGTGCACAGGCGGGGGGAGACAAGAGAGCTGTCTGGCATAATGTGCAGGACTAAACTGCAAACAGGAACGGTGTCAGGAGGCTGTAGGGCAGGGAGGTGTGGAGGGGATGGGAAACGGAGCAAAAAAGGAGAGGAGTGGGAAAAGATGGGCAGATGCATTGGCAGAGTGGCATGCAAAGAGGGTGGGAGACAAGAATAGGGAGTATGTGATAGGACAGAGGAGGTGGAAACTGTTGCGTAGGGGGTGTGGGGACAATATGTCACCATATGTTGAGGCTGGGATAATTTCAATAGTGGACGATGTGTTTTAAGTATGACTCCCATCTGTACAGTTCACGAAAGCTCATTGTGGAAGGGGGAATCCAGATGGCTTGTGTACTGAAGCAGCCATTGAAATCAAGCATGTTATGTTCAGATGCATCTTGTGCCACAGGCTGGCCTACTTTGCTGTTGACCACAGTTTGGCAGGGTCCATTCATCCTGGTGGGCAGTTGGTTGGTAATAATACCAATATAAAAAACTATGCAATGATTGCAGCAGAGCTTGTATATGACATGGCTGCTTTCTCAGGTGGCCTGGCCTCTGGTAGGGTAGGAAAGCCTTTGATATGACTGAAATAGGAAGAGATGGGTGGCCAGGCTGTATAAGAGGGATTTTCTGGTGTGGAAGAGACGGAAAGCTGTCAAAATGCAGATAATGTTGGCGTTTGGTGGATTTAATGTGGACAGAGAGGTGGATGGAGCCATCAGAGAGCAGGTGGCCATCATCCAGGAAGGTGGTATGCTAGATTGAGGAGGACCAGGTGAATCTGATGAGAGAGAAGGTGTTGAGGTTGTGCAGGAATAAAAATAGGCTGTTTTGACCCCGAGTCCAGATCATGAAAATATCATCAATGAGTTAGGATAAAGTAGGTAAGGTGTACGAGGAATGAGGTAGTGGGTTCTGGGAAGAGCCTAAGGCTTTAAGCAGGGATTGGAGCTTATGCTGGACACCAAAAAATCCCTCACATACAGCTGGGCCACCCTGGGATGGCATATCTGCAGTGACAAGAACTACCCTGCCCTATACGCAGGACTCACCAAGGTCTTCACAGACAGACATCATCACCCAGACTTAGTCCACAAACAGATCTCCTTGCCATTTCCTCTCACATCCCCAATCATCCCACAACCCCCAAGAACCAGCTACAAAGAAGTACGAACCCACACTGGAACAACTGAACCACATCCTTTGCCAGGGTTCTGATTAGCTATCATCGTGCCCTGAAGCAAGGCCCATTCTACTTAAAATACTTCCTACCCCTCATAAAGTGTTGTTCTGTCACCCACCCCACCTCTACGATGTCCTAGTACAAGGTGGGGCAAGCAAAAGTGGCCTGAAGAACATAGTTCCAGGGTAGAAAGAAACACAGCAGAGGAAATGAAATACAGTATTAAAATGACTATAGAAGATGTTGAAAGTGACCACCATTCATCTCTTGGCACTTTTAGGCACTGATCAGCAAGTTGTTGAAGGTGGATCAAAGCTGGACTGATGGAATTGCTACAGCATCATCTGAAGTGTTCTGCTGCAGTTCTTGAAGACTATGGAGGTTGGTGCAATACACCTTAGACTTGAGGGATCCTCACGCAAAATAATCAGACATTGACAGATCAGGTGACCTGGGTGATCAGCTAGAGCCACAATGAGACTGACATGTACTAACAACTCTGTCAGACATGAGGATTGTGTGAATGTGCTCCAAGGTTTGGCCACCCATATGGGCAGTTGCTCCATCCTGTTGGAAGTAATTGTAGGTCTTTTCCTCTTCTGTTAATGCTGCCACAAGTTTCAAAATTTTGGTAATGCAATGCACTGAAGTCAGCGTATGATGAAAGCAGATGGGTTCAATAATGCAGCGTGCAGACATTGCACACCAAACCCCAACCTTCTGATCATGCAATGGTGTTTTGTGGAAGTTATCGGGATTCTCTGCCACCCACAACCTGTGATTCTGTGGTTGACATAACCACCCAGGTGAAATTAGGCTTCACTAGACATAAAGAACAGATCCATGTTCAAGCCATTCATTGTTATCACAGTGAACAGCCTCAACAACCTCTCAAAAAGCTGGAGGTGCTGATGAGCATCTGCTGGTTTTAATGTATGAACAACAGACACTCAGTAAGGATGCATGTGCAGGTTCTGGTGGAGTATTAGTCCACAGGATCAACATGATATGCTGTTCTCTTGTGACAGCTGTCAGGTTGATTTGCTAGAACTCTGAAGCATTTTCTGGTGAACTGCATCCACATTTCCTGGTGTGCAGGCATGTTTCAGAATGTTTTTTTTTTTTTTTTTTTTTTTTTTTTCACTTGTTCAAAACAGATCCTGTCCGACACTATTTTTGGAGTAAGTTGCAAGGCACTATGACGCCATTAAACTTCTCAACAAAGAACCAACCACACCGTTTCCATGTCTTTATTGTCACGTAAATTTCCACAACAAATACCCGCTGCTCCATTGTGAGTAGCATCGTCCTCTTTGCACTGCTCCACTCACACTGACACAGACTGTACTACGCTCTGAATCAGTGTGGACCATGTGGCAGGCATACACATTGTGTGTGTATCAAGGGGTATGGTTATATGCATAAATTCACATCCAATCGTACAAAGTATCCACTCATCCAGCCCACTTTTATTTGTCCCATCCTGTATATCCATATGCCACTACCAACTCCAACAAATTGCAACAAGGATAATATTGCTGTGGAAGACCTAGGCCCAACCCACCCACCCAGAATTTCCTATTCCAGCCCTCTCACAGGCTTATCGTTCCCCATCAGAGGTCAGGTCACTTGTGAAAGCAGCCATGTCATATACCACCTCTGCTGCAATCATTGTACAGCTTTTTATATTGGTGTGACTACCACCCAGCTGTCCACCAGGATGAATGGCCACCACCAAGCTGTGGCACAATATGCAGCTGAACATAACATGCTTGATTTCAATGGCTGCTTCACTACCTGAGCCATCCGGATCCACCCTCCACCACCAGCTTTTCTGAAATGTGCATATGAGAGTTATCCTTACAACATATTCTTCACTTCTGAGATAATCCTGGCCTCAATACAGTAACGTACTGTCCCCACACCCTTCACCCAATAATTTGCATTCCTTCTGCCCTATCACCTCCTTCCTATTCTCGTCTCCCACTCTCTTTGTGTGGCATCTATATCTACATCCATACTCCGCAAGCCACCTGACGGTGTGTGGCGGAGGGTACCCTGAGTACCTCTATCGGTTCTCCCTTCTATCCCAGTCTCGTATTGTTCGTGGAAAGAAGGATTGTCGGTATGCTTCTGTGTGGGCTCTAATCTCTCTGATATTATCCTCATGGTCTCTTCGCAAGATATACGTAGGAGGGAGCAATATACTGCTTGACTCTTCGGTGAAGGTATGTTCTCGAAACTTTAACAAAAGCCCATACCGAGCTACTGAGCGTCTCTCCTGCAGAGTCTTCCACTGGAGTTTATCTATCATCTCCGTAACGCTTTCGCGATTACTAAATGATCCTGTAACGAAGCGTGCTGCTCTCCGTTGGATCTTCTCTATCTCTTCTATCAACCCTATCTGGTACGGATCCCACACTGCTGAGCAGTATTCAAGCAGTGGGCGAACAAGCGTACTGTAACTTACTTCCTTTGTTTTCGGATTGCATTTCCTTAGGATTCTTCCAATGAATCTCAGTCTGGCATCTGCTTTACCGATGATCAACTTTATATGATCATTCCATTTTAAATCACTCCTAATGCGTACTCCCAGATAATTTATGGAATTAACTGCTTCCAGTTGCTGACCTGCTATTTTGTAGCTAAATGATAAGGGATCTATCTTTCTATGTATTCGCAGCACATTACACTTGCCTACATTGGGATTCAATTGCCATTCCGTACACCATGCGCCAATTCCCTGCAGATCCTCCTGCATTTCAGTACAATTTTCCAATGTTACAACCTCTCGATATACCACAGCATCATCTGCAAAAAGCCTCAGTGAACTTCCAATGTCATCCACAAGGTCATTTATGTATATTGTGAATAGCAACTGTCCTATGACACTCCCCTGCAGCACACCTGAAATCACTCTTACTTCGGAAGACTTCTCTCCATTGAGAATAACATGCTGGGTTCTGTTATCTAGGAACTCTTCAATCCAATCACACAATTGGTCTGATAGTCCATATGCTCTTACTTTGTTCATTAAACGACTGTGGGGAACTGTATCGAACGTCTTGCAGAAGTCAAGAAACGCGGCATCTACCTGTGAACCTGTGTCTATGGCCCTCTGAATCTCTTGGACGAATAGCGCGAGCTGGGTTTCACACGACCGTCTTTTTCGAAACCCATGCTGATTCCTACAGAGTATATTTCTAGTCTCCAGAAAAGTCATTATACTCGAACATAATACGTGTTCCAAAATTGTACAACTGATCGACGTTAGAGATATAGGTCTATAGTTCTGCACATCTGTTCGACGTCCCTTCTTGAAAACGGGGATGACCTGTTCCCTTTTCCAATCCTTTGGAATGCTACGCTCTTCTAGAGACCTACGGTACACCGCTGCAAGAAGGGGGGCAAGTACCTTCGCGTACTCTGTGTAAAATCGAACTGGTATCCCATCAGGTCCAGCGACCTTTCCTCTTTTGAGTGATTTTAATTGTTTCTCTATCCCTCTGTCGTCTATTTTGATATCTACCGTTTTGTCATCTGTACGACAATCCAGAGAAGGAACTACAGTGCAGTCTTCCTCTCTGAAACAGCTTTGGAAAAAGACATTTAGTATTTCGGCCTTTAGTCTGTCATCCTCTGTTTCAGTACCATTTTGGTCACAGAGTGTCTGGGCATTTTGTTTTGATCCACCTACCGCTTTGACATAAGACCAAAATTTCTTAGGATTTTCTGCCAAGTCAGTGCATAGAACTTTACTTTCGAATTCATTGAACGCATCTCGCATAGCCCTCCTCACACTACATTTCGCTTCGCGTAATTTTTGTTTGTCTGCAAGGCTGTGGCTATGTTTCTGTTTGCTGTGAAGTTCCCTTTGCTTCCGCAGCAGTTTTCTAACTCGGTTGTTGTACCACGGTGGCTCTTTTCCATCTCTTACGATCTTGCTTGGCACATACTCATCTAACGCATATTGTACAATGGTTTTGAACTTTGCCCACTGATCCTCAACACTATCTGTACTTGAGACAAAACTTTTGTGTTGAGCCATCAGGTACTCTGTAATCTCCTTTTTGTCACTTTTGCTAAACAGAAAAATCTTCGTATCTTTTTTAATATTTCTATTTACAGCTGAAATCATCGATGCCGTAACCGCTTTATGATCGCTGATTCCCTGTTCTGTGTTAACTGTTTCAAATAGTTTGGAACTGTTTGTCACCAGAAGGTCTAATATGTTATCGCCACGAGTCGGTCCTCTGTTTAACTGTTGAAGGTAGTTTTCAGATAAAGCACTTAAAAAAATTTCACTGGATTCTTTGTCCCTGCCACTTGTTATGAACGTTTCAGTCTGCCAGTCTATATCCGGCAAATTAAAATCTCCACCCAGAACTATAACATGGTGGGGAAATCTACTCAAAATATTTTCCAAATTATCCTTCAGGTGCTCAGCCACAACAGCTGCTGAGCCAGGGGGCCTATAGAGACATCCAATTACCATGTCTGAGCCTGCTTTAACCGTGACCTTCACCCAAATCATTTCACATTTCGGATCTCCGTCAATTTCCTTCGATACTATTGCACTTCTTATCGCTATGAACACGCCTCCCCATTCATTGTCCAGCCTGTCTCTGCGGTATACATTCCAATCTGAGTTTAGGATTTCATTACTGTTTACGTCTGATTTCAGCCAACTTTCTGTCCCTAGTTGGGCGTTGTGACCGTTTATTAATGAGAGCAGTTCTGGGACCTTTCTATAAACGCTCCTGCAGTTTACTATTAGCACATTAATATTGTTATTCCCTGTTGCATTTTGCCTACTCCTACCTTGCGCATCTCAGGAGGCGTCTTGTCGGTCGGGCCTAGGGAGGGAATTCTCTAACCTAAAAAACCCCCATGTGCACTCCACACGTACTCTGGTACCCTTGTAGCCACTTCCGGCGTGTAGTGCACGCCTGACCTATTCAGGGGGACCCTACATTTCTCCACCCGATAGCAGAGGTCGAGAAATTTGCACCTCAGATCTACGCAGAATCGTCTGAGCCTCTGGTTTAAGCCTTCCACTCGGCTCCAAACCAGAGGACTGCGATCGGTTCTGGGAACGATACTACAAATAGTTAGCTCTGATTCCACCCCGCGAGCGAGGCTTTCCGCCTTCACCAATTCCGCCAACCGCCTGTACAAACTGAGGATGACCTCTGAACCCAGACGGCAGGAGTCATTGGTGCCGACATGAGCAACAATTTGCTGTCGGGTGCACCCAGTGCTCTCTATCGCCGCCGGCAGGGCCTCCTCCACATCTCGGATGAGACCCCCTGGCAAGCAGACAGAGTGAACACTGGCCTTCTTCCCCGACCTTTCCGCTATTTCCCTAAGGGGCTCCATCACCCGCCTAACGTTGGAGCTCCCAATAACTAATAAACCCCTCCCCCCGTGTGCCTGCTCACAACTGGGGTGTACCATGCGACGCACCAGACTCCCCACTGCCGCTACACTCTGAGGCAGCAGCCTGAAGACGGCTGACCGCGGCCATCAACACGCTCAGCTGTTCGCGAACAGTGGCCAGCTCCTCCTGCGTCCATACACAGCAGTCACACATCCTATCCATCCTAAGGAATCAATTTACTGTAGAGAGTTAATCGACTTTTAACTAGACTGCTAATTCACTAAAGGCGGCTGATTGTTGACTAAACTGTGACCAGACTCCCCACTGCCGCTACACTCTGAGGCAGCAGCCTGAAGACGGCTGACCGCGGCCATCAACACGCTCAGCTGTTCGCGAACAGTGGCCAGCTCCTCCTGCGTCCATACACAGCAGTCACACATCCTATCCATCCTAAGGAATCAATTTACTGTAGAGAGTTAATCGACTTTTAACTAGACTGCTAATTCACTAAAGGTGGCTGATTGTTGACTAAACTGTGATTTCTAGCCACTTCTTATAGAAAACAATGAAAATAGCACTACCTGTCTCTGGACTGTATTGAAAACAAACACTAGCACTACTGGCACTATGGTTGACTAAAGGGACTCTCTCTGACTGTATTTACTACAAACACGAAATCTATGGAACACTATTACTAGCACTCCTCTACCAATGCATCCATTCTATTTGACACTTGCATTCTGGTCCAAGCTGCTGGAGATGGAGGTCATGTGGGTGTGAGGTGTGCTCGCTTGTGTGAATGAGTGTGTGTGTTTCTTTTTTTAATGAAGGCTTGACCAAAAACTAATGTGTAAGTGTCTTTTAGTTGGGCCTTTCTGCAACTTGAGGTGTCATCTTTATGGTAAAGAACAATCTATCTTTTCTTTACATTGTTGATATTCTAACCTGGAGTTTCATTGTTTACTATAATTTTAGTAAGAGAAATGTTTTATTTCCAGATGGTTTTGAATTATGTACAAAAAAACCAGTAAAGCTCCCTGGACAGAACAATCATTAACTGCAGCCATGGCTGCAGTAGTTAGGAATGGAAAGAAAATTAGACAAGCTGATGCGGCTGCTTATAACGAAGAATGCACTCTGTTTATGAGAAGTCATTCATATCAAAGGATCTGCAAGGCAAACATCTCTGTATTATTTCATGCTGCATACACCAAGGTTTCAGAAATTTATAAAGCTGTTTCTGGCTTTAAAAAGACAGGAATCTTTCCTAACAATCTATATGTGTTCCCAGAGGAGAACTTTATTCCGATGAATGAACCACCTGTGGAGGTACAGATGGCAGAAAGAAGAAAGAAAGCAAATGCAGATGATGAACATTGTCGCATCGGAGCATTGGTGTCTATTCTAGACATTTCTCCAATACCTCGGATGGCAACAAATCTATTAGAATCAAGCAAATCAAGGCCTACACAATATTCAGGAATTCTAACATCCATACCAAGGAAAAGGATTTTGAATAAGCAAAAAATGACAAAGGACTATAAGAAATTTTCTGCTAAAGCAACAGCAGAAACACAATTTTAAAGGGAAAACAAAAGAATTAGAAGAAAAGAGACTCATTCACAATGACAGCAGTTTCTCATATGAAACGGATAATGAACTGGAATTGTGTCAAGATGATGAAATGGATGATGTAGACTCTCATGAACCAGTCTTCTGTTGTCCCACACAAATGAAATGTCTGAATGGATTCATGCAGACTGTAATGTAGCCAATTCCCCAACAAATTTCAAATGCGACTACTGCCTTAGTAATAATTAAACTGTAAAAGATGTATACAGGATTTATAATTAGAATCATTTATGAAAACAATATTTCATATAATGGAAAATCCAGTATGGAATGTACAATTTTATGAAAGGGATAGTTGTTACCCATCACATAGTGGAGATGCTGAGTCACAGATAGGAACAACTAAAGCACTGTCAGAAAATGTGCTTTTGGCCTACAAAGCCTGCATTGGAGATAGAACACCCACACGCACATGCACACCCACACGCACACCCACAACTGCAGTCTCTGCAGCAATGCATGATGGGGAATGCAACCGTGTGCTGGATGTAAGGAGGCAGCTGTAGTGGAGAGGATGAGGGATAGCAGGGTAGGAATGGTGGACAGTAAAGTGCTGCTTGTGGGGGCATACAGGGACGAGGTGGAGAGAAGGTAGGGCAGCTAGGTGCAGTCGGGAGGTTAGACAACGGGCGGGGGAGGGTTAGTGGAAAAGGAGAGAGGTAAAGAAACTATGTGTGCATTGGTGGAATAGAGCACTGTGTAGTGCTGGAGTGGGAACAGGGAAGAGAAGGGTAAGGAAAAAGACTAACAAAGGTTGAAGGTCACAGGAACCATATCCATCATGCCCAAGCCATCTCGCAATACCTCCTCTCCATCCATAAAATACTTCTGCTACACAATCCTAAATTTCTGGATGCCCTCCACGAACTAGAGCAACATGCACAACATCACCTGAAAGTAAACACTCCACCCTGTTTATTTCCTATTCCTGCCTTGGACTACCATATACACCACCTCTACAACAACCTCTAAATCTCCCCCCACATCCCCTCACAGCTGCAAAACCCTGCCGCCCAGACCTAATATATTCACTTCACCCTAAAAAACTCCCTCCCACACCATAAAGAATCCAGAATCTAAACAGACCTAAAACACAATCATAAACCTTTCCTCCATAAGCTTTAGTCCTGCAGAAGTATCAGTCCTTTCCAGCGTGCTCAGCAACCAAGTGGTCCACTTATTTCTTGGCCACAGTTCGTCAGTGGCCATGGTTGTCATGCCCATATAGAATGCTGCACAGTGGTCACAGCTTAGCTTGTAGATCACATGTCTGGTTTCACAGGTAGCCCTGCCTTAGATGGGATAGGTGATGTCTGTGATCAGACTGGAGTAGGTGGTGGTGGGAGGATGTATGGGACAGGTCTTGCATCAAGGTCTATTACAGGGGTATGAGCCATGAGGTAAGGAATTGGGGGCAGGGGTTGTGTGTAGAGATGTATGAGTACATTATGTAGGTTCAGTGCGCGGCGGAATATCACTGTGGGAGGACTAGGAAGGGTAGTGGGCAGGACATATAGGGCATGACGAGAGGTAGTTGAAACCCTGGCAGTGAATGTAGTTCAGTTGCTCCACTCCTGAGTTACAAGGAGAATGCTCCTCCGTGCTGGACGGTGGGGCTTTGGGAGACTGGAAAAGCAAGGAAAGGGAGATTTGTTTTTGTACAAGGTTGGGAGGATAATTACGGTCTGTGAAGGCTTTAGTGAGACCCTCGGTATATTTTGAGAGGGACTGCTCATCACTGCAGATGCGACAACCACGGGTGGCTAGGCTGTATTGAAGGGACTTCTTGGTATGGAATGGGTGGCAGCTGTCAAAGTGGAGGTATTGCTGGTGGTTGGTAGGTTTGGTATGGATGGAGGTATTGATGTAACCATCTTTGAGGCAGAGGTCAACATCTAGAAGACGGCTTGTTGGGTTGAGTAGGACCAGTTGGAGCAAATGGGGCAGAAGTTTCTGAGGTTCCTGAGGAATGTGGATAGGGTGTCCCACCCTTGATCCAGACTGCAAAGATGTTATCACTGAATCTGAGCAAGATGAGGGATTTTTGGATTCTGGGTGTAAAGTAAGAATTCCTCTAGATGGCCCATGTATAGGACAGTGTCATGTGGGTGCACATAGCTGTACCTCAGATTTATTTGTAGGTAATGCCTTCAAAGAAGAAGTAATTGTGGATGAGGATATAATTGGTCATGGCGAATAGGAAGGAGGGTTTAGAATCCGTCGGGCATTGGGAAAGGTAGTGTTCAATAGCGGTAAGGCCATGGGTATTAGGGATGTTAGTGTAAAGGGAGGTGGTATCAATTGTGACGAGCAGGGCACCATGTGGTAAAGGGACATGAACTGTAGAGAGTCAGTGGAGGAAATGGTTGGTACCTTTTATATGAGAGGGTAGGATCCGGGTAATAGGTTGAAGGTGTTGGTCTACGAGAGCAGAGATTCTCTCAGTGGGGCCACAGCAAATGGCCACAATGGGGCATCCTGGATGGTTGAGTTTATGGTTTTTAGGAAGCATGTAGAAGGTAGGTATGCAGGGAGTGGTAGGTGTGAGCAGAGAGATGGACTCTGGGGAGAGTTTCTGGGATGGGGCTAAGGATTTGAGTAGTGACTGGAGATCCTGCTGGATTACTGGAATGGGGTCACTATGGCAAGATTTGTAGGTGGATGTACCTGACAGTTGGCAGAGTCCTTCTGCCAGGTAATCCTTGCAGTTCGAAACAACAAACAACAGTGGTGGAGCCTTTGTCTGCAGGTACGATTATAAGGTCTGGATCAGTTTTAAGGTGGTTCTTTCGGTGGATGTAAGGTTAGTTTGCTTGTTGAGGGACTTGGGAAATGATGGTGAGGCAAGGTTAGAGGTTAAAAAATTCTGGAAAGTTAACGGGGTGATTTGGGGGCAGTGGGGGTGGATCATGGTTGGATGGAGGATTCACTAAAAATTGATATCCATAATTATCTCATATTCCAAACTAGGCCACAAATGTAGTCTCTTGATCCCTTTGTCATCACTAGTAACTCTGTTGGATCACAATGGAAAGCTCTCAGAGGGCATTCTTGAACAATATGGTGAACAGTCTGTTTTTCAGCACCATATTCACAACTTGTGGAAGTTATTTTCTTCCACTTGTGCAGAGAATTGGCACACCTGCCACAGCTTGTACTTATTTGGCTAAAAACCAACCATATCTTGTGTCGCAATTCAAATGCAAGTGGCTCGGTCAATATGCATAGCATCTTCATTTGTTCCATTGTAGCATTAATCTATCATCTGAGTCTCCAGCAGTCATTAGAATTACAGTCATTGCCAACTAACATCCTTGCAGTTACCGGGGGTGGGTGATGAGATGAAGCTTTCCCTTACTGATGGTTTGAATGTCTGCATGAACAGGAAGGTGAGGATTTTACAGTAGTTTTTTGTACTTCCGTACACATGCACTTTCCCACCACATAGATGGCAGTGGTATGTGGATAAGTATGGATAGCCAGGAAAAAGTTGCAGGTGTGATTGGACCAGTTATAAGACAAATGGTATGGATGAGCAGTGTTGACAACTATTGTGTCAGTACTATTAATCAAAGCTGGGTCCAATAGTCCACAATAGTGTAAGCCAATCCCAGAGCTGAAGTACACAGTGTAGGTGCAGAGGACTCCCACAATGTGACTTAGAGTTTCTGGAGGATGGCACTTCGAGTTTTTGTTACGGCAGCTGTTCTTGACAGATGTAGTTAGTAACTGAGTGTTCTAACAAACATGACCACTAGATATTTTTAGGTTTCTATTATGTCCGAGTAGCCTTCCTTCGAAGAAGACCCACAGCCCTTTGACAACCTGTTGTTTAGGTGAAACCTTGAGACTTATGTCTTAGCGGCACTTGGGTGCAACCTCAATTTGAGGAAACATTGACCAATTTAAAATATACAGGGTGTTGCAGGAGGAATAGATAATATTCAGGGAAATTACAGGAATGATAATTTGAAGCAAAAAGTTTAGTAAACAGGCTCTAAAATACATAGTTCAAGAGCTACGAGCACTTGTACAGTAGAAGAGATGTGTTTCACAGAAGCAAGATGAACAACTGCTCATGGCTGCTCATTAGAGTCCATGCTCTTTGAAAATTTTTCCTTGTTTTGGTCCATACTGCCACCTCTCAAAATATAGAAAGCAAAGAGTTTGCAGTAGATGAGATTTGTCTCACATTATTGAAAAGGATACCCAGGAGGATACACGAGATGAAACTGGAAGGAAAGATACCAAGAGGAAGACCGAGAGACAGATGGCTGAAAGGAGTAGAGGAATATGTCCAGAAGAAAGGAGAAGACTGGACCAGGGTGAAGATGGAGAGATGGTGGCAAGACAGAAGACGATGGAGAGGCCTACGTTCCTTACAGACCCGGCCAGAGGCTGGAAACTGTCCAAGATAATGATGGAGCTCACAGCTTTTATGGGCTGTGTACCCCATGCTTACTGGACTTTTTTGTTTTCGCTTCCTGTCATATTCCTGAATACTGGCCATTTCCCCTGGGATATCCTCTATACAAACAAAATTCAAAACGATTTGTATCAGTTCAAGAAGTTCAACATTTTCACACAAAAAACATTAAGAGAAAAGAATATAGATCTTAACTAACATTAAACAATGGAAAATCCAGAATGGAATAATGACAATACTGTGTGTGTGTGTGTGTGTGTGTGTGTGTGTGTGTGTGTGTGTGTGTGTGTCTTTTGGACACTCAATGGCAATGTTATCAGTGCCCTTCCCCACACGAAAAGAAGTGAATGGGGATAAAATACACAAATGTTAACATACATACTGAGGCAATGAAGAAATACTAAAATATTCTACACAGGAGATTAAAACACAAGTAAAACGACAGAAGAGCTAAAAGAAAGGCACAGGGAAATGTGACAGGCTGACCACTTAAAAAAAACTGGGTGAGCCAATCACCCTCTGAACACATTAAAACCATTACGGGAAAAGTATTGGACAAATTCACAAAACTTCAAAATTTGAACCGAATCTGTTTGAGCATTACTTACAGTAAGGGGCAGATCCATCTGCAAATCTACCATGGCCCGCTAGTCAGAAAATAAAATGCAGTCCAATAAAATGTGGGGCACAGTTATCTGTATGCCACAAGCACCACACACTGTACGGTCCTCTCGCTGAAGCAACAAGCCACGTGTCAGAGAGCTGTGGCTTATGCAAAGACAAGTAAGGAGGACCTCGCCCCATCAATGTGGTTGGAAGGAGGTATGCCACAGCCACATTGTGGGCTTTACTACACAGAGCTTACTGTCTGTCACTTCCACCCACTCACTTGCCCACTGATGCAAGACTTTGGATCCCAACAGTGAGGCTATAGAATGTGTTGGGTACAGTTTGTGAAGGGCACTCAAAGAATTGGAACAGGCAAGAAATGTAAAACTGGAAGAATGTCTCATCTGCTGTAGTGCCTGCAAGATCGCTTATAATTCTCCATTGAAGACAGTAAAGCCTTGAAGCAGTCAAAGCTTGAAGACATGATCTGAGAAAGCAACCAAGCAACCAGTGGGTTCCCCCAGTTTGGACCCATCTGTAAAGACAGCTACATAGTTGTGGTGGTCATATAAAACGTCCGAAAATATTGCATTAAAAACAGAGGAAAAATCAAACAATGGAAACTCCAGGTAGGAATATCAACAATGTAGGAAAAGACAGATTGCTACTTACTGTAAAGCAGACCATTAAGTTCTAGATAGGCACAATCAAAAGGCACTTACATAAAGCTTTCAGCCATAGCCTTCATAAGTAAAAGAGACACACATTCATCCACACAAGCAAGCACACCCATGTACACATAACTGCCAACTCCAGTTTCTCAGATTGGAATGCAACATCATGTGGGATGCAAGCAGAAATCTGGAGAGGATTAGGGGGGGGGGGGGGGGGGATAGTAGAGTACGAGTGAGGAGAGAGATGAATGCTATCTGGTGGAGTGTGCAGGGACTAGAATGCCATAAGTGCAGTGTCAGGAGGTTGCAGGGCAGGGGGATGGGGGGAAAAAGAGCAAAAAAGGAGAGGAGCAGGGTAAGATGGGTGGATCCATTGCCAGAGGGTGGGAGATGAGAATGGTGAGAAGATGACAGGACAAAGTGGGTGGAGGGTGAGGGGACAGTATGTTACTGTAAGTTGAGGCTGGGATAAATATGGGAGCAGAGAATGTGGTGCAAGGATAACTTCCATCTGTGCAGTCAGAAAAGCTAGTGGTGGAGGGAAGGATCCAGATGGCTCGGGTATTTGAAGCACTCATTGAAATCAAGTGTGTTACGTTCGGCTGCATGTTGTGTCACACGGTGGTCTACTTGGCTCTTGGCCACAATTTAGTGGTGGCTGTTCACCCTGGTGGACAGCTCGTTGGTAGTTGTACCAATATAAAAACCTGTGCAATAACTGCAGCAAAGCTGGTAAATGACATGGCTCTTTTCAAAGGTGGCCTGGCCCCCCATGGGCTAGGATAAATCGGTGACAGGACTGGAATAGTAAGTACTGAGTGGTTGGATTGGACAGGTTTTGCACCTGGGTCTTCCACAGGGATATGATCCTCGTAACCAGGTGTTGGGATTGGGAGTGGCACAGGGATGGACTAGGTTGTTGTGGAGTTTGGGTGGGCGGTGGAACACCACTTTAAGAGTATCTCAGGTATGATTTTTGTGGTGTCACTGCCAGACACCACACTTGCTAGGAGGTAGCTTAAATCGGCCGCGGTCCATTAGTACATGTCGGACTCGCGTGTCGCCACTGTGTGATCGCAGACCGAGCGCCACCACACGGCAGGTCTCGAGAGACGTACGAGAACTCGCCCAGTTGTACGACGATGTTGCTAGCGACTATACGGACGAAGCCTTTGCTCTCATTTGCCGAGAGACAGTAGAATAGCCTTCAGCTAAGTTCATGTCTACGACCTAGCAAGGCGCCATTAGCCTTATATAGCTTGTATCTAAAGAGTCTCACTTGTATCGCCACAATCTCCAGATGTCTCATCAAGAACGATGTATACAAAGGATGGATTAAAAAATAAGTACCAAAGGAGCTACGTACTTTTCTTTATAGCATTCATTAAGTCTCCTGTTTCAGACCTCACTCCATCCTTCGTGAGTTAGCGCGTGCATCTTGGCCTCCTCTTTCAATTTTGGCGACGCGGATCAATCAGGATCTTATTCTTGCTTTGCTTAACTTATTTGTGTCATGGCTTCGCCAGATGTACTGTCCGAATTTTATCGCTTGCAGAATCAGCAGACGCAGGCGTTATTGGATGCCCTTGGACAGCTCGTCCAGGGTCAACATGCGCTGCAAAACGATGCGGCCGCCGCCGCTTCCTCGCTACCGCAGCCAACACACGCGGTTGCACCTCCGTTTCGTAGCTTTGACGCAGCCCACGAGACCTGGCCGGAATGGTCCCGACAATTCAGCTTCCATCTAGCCGCCTACAGAATTCAAGGTAATGAGCGGCAGCCGTTTTTGCTTTCTTGTGTCGGTGTGTCCACCTACCGTGTGATAGTGAAATTGTTTCCCCGACGCGACGTAGCAACTCTGTCCTACGAAGAAATTTTGTCTGCTTTAGATGCCTATTTCAAAGAAACAGTTAATGTAGTTGCAAAAAGGTATACGTTCTTTCGTACCAAACGTACGGCCGGTCAGACTAATAGGGAGTGGGTTGCAACATTGCAAGGACTTACTAGGGATTGTGATTTTGCATGTGAATGTGGCCTTCCGTATTCAGATACTATGGTGCGTGATGCAATAGCACAGAACGTTTCTGATGTTCGCATACGGGAACAGATTTTGAAACTAGTTAATCCCTCCCTTCAACAAGTGATAGACATATTGGATAGGCAAGACACACTTGACTTTGCTCAGGAATCATTTGCAACTTCGCCAGCAGTGTGTCGCATTAACCGGCCTGCCGGGCGCGCTGCGCGGACCTGTAAACAGCCTTCGCGCACGTCCGCACCGCCACGTGTCCCGCGAAAGCAAGCAAATGCAGTGAAATCATGCCCGCGGTGTGCAACTAGACATTCGCGTGAGAATTGCCCGTCACGCCAAGCTATTTGCTTTTACTGTCATAAGAAAGGACATGTTCAAAGTGTTTGCCAGAAAAAGCTAAGATCAGACAATCACAACGATTCCAGGCCCTTTGCTTCGCGCCGGAATCGAACCAGGGACAATCAGGCTCGTGGACCTTCGCCCATGGACATTCATGTCGTTAATTCCACCCCGTCCAGCGCCACTTCATCTAACAGTGACTGTGTTCGTCCCACAAAAAGTGTGCGTCGACGTCGCCGGAAATCCCGTAAAGTCGCAAGTGCTTCTGTACCTGTCTCTGTTCAAATTGCAAGTGAAAGTCGCTCTTGTCGTCAGCAGGACAATAAACTTTTTGTAGACTTAGACTTTGGAGGCAAAGTGATACCATTCCAGCTCGATACCGGAGCTGCAGTTTCATTGCTCAATAAAGACACGTACAAACAACTGGGCAAACCTCCGTTGCATGCCACAAATGTTCAGCTCAATAGTTATTTCGGACAGCAGATACCTGTGTTAGGACAGTGCAGCCTTCTTGCCACATACAAGGGACAAACAAAACTTGTGTCATTTTACGTTCTTCTTCTGCAGTGAACTTGTTTGGTTTAGATTTATTTCAGTTGTTTAACATGTCTATTGTAAATCAGGCCCTATCAGTGAACCAGACTGTGCCTTCCGCCAGTGTTTCTAGTCTATGTGCAGAATTTGCAGACATTTTTGCACCGGGCCTTGGTTGCGCTATGACCTATGACGCACATTTGGACCTGAAAGTGAACGCGCAACCGCAATTTTTCAGAGCGCGCAATGTTCCCCAAGCATTGCGTGATGAGGTCGCAAGAACATTAACCGATTTCGAATCACAAGCTTGCATGTTCATTGATTCGGAAACCGATGACGTGGTCGAATCGTTTCCGATTGATTTTCGTCGTGTCGCTACAGCTACAGCTGCTGACCCTGTCCTTGCTACTGTTTTGCGTTTTGTTGCTACGCATTGGCCCTTGTCAAAGTCACGGATCGAGGATCCGTTGGTTCGCCGATTTTTTGCTCACAAGGAGAGACTTTTTGTACGACGTGGTGTTTTGTTGTTGCGTTCGGATAATGATCAATCCAGAGTCGTGGTCCCACGTTCGTTACAGTCCTCTGTCCTAAAGCTTCTCCACCAAGGACATTGGGGTATAGTGCACACGAAACAACTTGCTCGTCAGCACTGTACTTGGTTCGGAATCGATGCTGCGATTGCGAATATGTGCTCTTCTTGTGTGGCGTGTGCCGACCAACAATCCGCCCTGCCGCGGAAATTCTTTGCATGGCCGACAGCCACTTCCCCTTGGCAACGCTTGCACATCGATTTTGCTGGTCTATTCTGGAATGCTCGATGGTTGGTTGTGGTGGATTCCTTCAGTAATTTTCCTTTTGTGTCCGGATGTCTTCCACGACGTCATCTGCCACCATCCAAGCGTTGGCCGCTATTTTTTGCATTGAAGGTCTTCCCCAGACTATTGTTTCTGACAATGGCCCACAATTCATGTCCGCAGAATTTCAGTCATTCTGCAAGGCCAATGGTATTCAACATCTGACATCCGCGCCGTTTTCGCCTCAGTCAAACGGTGCCGCTTAACGGTTGGTCCGGACTTTCAAGTCACAGATGTTGAAGTTGAAAGAGTCGCATTCTCGGGAGGACGCATTGTTGCTCTTTTTGTCTTCGTATCGCTCTCAGCCCCGCGATGGTCGCTCGCCGGCTGAGTTGCTCCATGGTCGTCCTCACTGAACCTTGATGTCTTTGCTGCATCCGCCGCATCAGGTTCCAGTGCAGCGGCAGCCTACTGCTTTTGCTCCTGGCGACGTTGTTTTCTATCGCAACTATCGCGGTTCACGGCGTTGGCTCGCAGGGCGCATTCTTCGCTGCCACGGCCGCGCGATGTATTTGGTTTTGGGGGCCTCTGGTGAGGTGCGTCGGCATCTCACTCAGCTGCGCCTCTGTCGTCGCCTGGGTTCTGCCGCTCCCCGTCTGCTTTCAGCGACGGTGCCGTCCGGTCAGCGCTCTGGGGACCCATCTACTGGCTCGCCTCATCCCCAGGTGTTACCGACGCTGCCTTCCATTTTGCCTCATGGCGACGCGCCGCCGCCGCCGCCTGTTCTCCCGCCGGCGCCGCCCGCAGTGGACGCGTCGGTGCAACCGCCTGGCGCCTCCCTGGGTCACGCGCCGCCGCTCGCTTCCCGTGACCGGCTGTCCTCCACCATGGAACTCTTGCCCGCTCTGGACCAGATGTCGTCTTCGCCCGTCGGGTGCCCCGACCACATGAAGGTCGACCCTTCGGCCCCTCCTGTCTCATTACGGGCGCATACACCGCATGTTGACGTGCACCCTGGACTAGGTTTTCAGGCGTTTCCTAGCTCCCCTCGGACCGAATGGCCGGGTGCGGGTGGCACAGCCTCGCCTGTTGTTAGGCTCCCCACCTCATCGCATACGTCAACATGGGGTCCTCCCCACGGCGGGCGGAAGCCTTATAACACGACCGTTCGCCGATTTGCGGGGGAGGAATGTGGTGTCACTGCCAGACACCACACTTGCTAGGTGGTAGCTTAAATCGGCTGCGGTCCATTAGTACATGTCGGACTCGCGTGTCGCCACTGTGTGATCGCAGACCGAGCGCCACCACACGGCAGGTCCCGAGAGACGTACGAGAACTCGCCCAGTTGTACGACGACGTTGCTAGCAACTATACGGACGAAGCCTTTGCTCTCATTTGCCGAGAGACAGTAGAATAGCCTTCAGCTAAGTTCATGTCTATGACCTAGCAAGGCGCCATTAGCCTTATATAGCTTGTATCTAAAGAGCCTCACTTGTATCGCCACAATCTCCAGATGTCTCATCAAGAACGATGTATACAAAGGATGGATTAAAAAATAAGTACCAAAGGAGCTACGTACTTTTCTTTATAGCATTCATTAAGTCTCCTGTTTCAAACCTCACTCCATCCTTCGTGAGATAGCGCGTGCATCTTGGCCTCCTCTTTCAATTAGTGTGCGTAGTGTTGGCAAGTCTGCCGACACAACAATTTTCCTCATTTCAGGGCATAATGACAGGTAATCAAAGCCCTGGCAAAGGATGTGGTTCAGTTGTTCCATTCAGGAGGGGTACAGGAAGGATTGGAGGTGTGAGAGGTAAAGGCATGGATCTGTTTGTGGACATGTCTGGGGGATAGAGCCTGTCTGTGGCGGCTTTGGGGAGATTCTCAGCATACTGAGTAAGGGGGTTTTTGTCACTGCAGATACACTGTCCCTGGGGAGACAGGCTGTATGAGAGGGACTTTTTGGTGTGAAAGGGATGACAGCTGTCCAGATGCATACTGTTGGTGATTGGTGGGTTTCATGTGAGCAGAGGTGCAGATAGAGTCATCAGAGAGGAGATGGTCAACATCTACGAAGGTGGCAAACTGGGTTGAGGAGGACCACATAACGAGGATGGGAGGGGAGGTGGTGAGGTTGTGAAGGAATGAAGGTAGGGTGTCTTGGCCCTGAATCCGGATCATGAAGATATCATCAATGAGACTGAACCACACTTGGGATTTGGGGGGGGGGGGGGGGGGGGGCTAGGAAGGTCTCCTCTACATGTTCCATGAAAAGGTTGGCATAGGAGGGTGCCATGTGTGTGCCCATGGCTGTGTCGCAGATTTGTTTATATACTTTCCCTGCAAAGTAGAAGAAGTTGTGGGTTGGGATAAAGTTAGTAAGGTGTATGAGGAATGAGGTAGTGGGTTTGGAGTCTGAAGGACATTGGGAAAGGTAGTGATTAATACTGGTAAGACGATGGGCATGAAGGTTGTTGGTGTATAGGGAGGTGGTGTCAACAGTGATGAGTAGGTAAAGGGGTGGTTATGGTGGAGTGTCGGTGTAGGAAGTGGTTGGTGTCTTTCGCATGGGAGGCTAGATTACAGGCAACTGGTTGGAAGTTTTGGTCAATAAGGGCTGAAATTCTTTCATTGGGGGCATAATAATGAGTGACAATGGGAAGTTTGTGGATTTTGGGGAGCATATAGAAGGTGGGTGTGAGTTGTGTCACAGCGGTGAGGAGAGAAATGGATTCAGGGGAGAGATTCTGGGAAGGGCCTAAGGCTTTAAGAAGGGATTGGAGGTTGTGCTGGACTTCTGGGATGGGATCACTCTGGTAGAGTTTATAGATGTAGCAGTCAGATAATTGGCGGAGGCCTTCTGCCAGGTAGAACTGTAATTCATAACAACGGTGGAATCTTTGTCTGCAGGTAGGATGATTAGGTCAGGATTTGTTTTGAGGTTGTACTGAAAGGTTGCTGTTCTGGGGAAGGGACTTGGGGAAGGATGGTGAGGCTAAGTTGAACATAAGGAATTCCTGGAAAGTGACCAGTGGGTGGTTATGTGGGAGGGGGGAGGATCACGGTTTGATGGTGGTATGAACTGGAAGAGGCAGGGTTCAATGTTGGAATTATGGTGGTTTTGGTTGGACAGATATTTGGCGAAGAAGTGCTTCTATTGCAGGGATTGGGAGAAAAAGAGTAGGTCTTTGACAAGTCCAGCATTGTTAAACTTGGGTGTGGGGCTAAAGGTGAGGCCTGGATCGTATGAAACCTCTGTGGAGCTGAAGGTTTTGATGGGAAGGTTAACAACAGTGTTATACAAATGTTTTGGCTCTGGATTTGGTGGACTGTCAGTAAGGCATTTTGGGGATGTGGCAAGCTGAAA
Source organism: Schistocerca nitens (assembly GCF_023898315.1). Taxonomy (NCBI): domain Eukaryota; kingdom Metazoa; phylum Arthropoda; class Insecta; order Orthoptera; family Acrididae; genus Schistocerca; species Schistocerca nitens. Next base: position 442,767,559 of record NC_064621.1, on the reverse strand, counting down.
AGGTCAGCTAGGTAGGGTCTAGCTGCTATGAGGGGTGGACGAGGAGGAACACTGTGGGTGCGACAGGGGTTGGATAGTGGCACCCAAGGTGTCAGTAGGATGTCAGCAAGTTGGATAACTTATGGAGGTCAGCGGGTTGGACATCTTATGGAGGTGGTACCTAGAGTGCAGCACCAGGTGCTGGAGAGCAAGGATTCAGTTTCACAGATGTGACATATGGAGTAGGGATTGCAGAGTTGGATCTGGAGCAGAAGTGATTCTGGGATCCTGGCCTCAATCTATGGTAACATACTGTCTCCAGATTGTCCACCCAACAGTTTCCACCCCATGTGTCCTATCATCTCCTCCCAATTCTCATCTCCCGGTTTGTTTATTCGCCGCCCTCTGCCATCACATTTGCCCGTATTTCCCCACTCCTCTCCGTTTTTGCTTCTTTTTTCTCCACCTCGCTGCCCCACAACCTCCTGATTTTGCACCTATTGGCATTCTAGTCCCTTCACATTCCACCAGACAGCATTTGTCTCTCTCCCCACCTGTACACTACTATCCCTCTCCCTTTCCCAACCCCTCTAGATTGCTGCTTGTAACCCATGTGATAGTTCATTGTGGCCTGAGATGCTGGAGTTGGCTGTCATGTGTACATGAGGTGTACTTGCTTGTGTGTACGAATACTGTGTGTCTCTCTTTTATTGACGAAGTCTTTGGCCGAAAGCTTTATGTAAGCGTCTTTTAATTGTGCCTGTCTGCAACTTGCACTCGCTCCTGTACGGTGCTAAATCTAAAATGACTGTGGGACTCTGCAAAGACCAGGGTGGTAGACAGTTAAAACCCTGGATTTGATGCTGTAATTGCTCTACTCCAAGTGTCTCCAGCACATGCCGAACGTGGATCCCAAATGACCTTGTTGCTTGTGGAAAATGGGAGAAAAGGTGTTCCAGAGTGGGACAAGCAACAGGATGGTATGCGTGTGAATACAGAGCTGTAAGGAACTTATAAGCCTGATGCCCTAAGACGAGTTGCCGTCAGATTTTAAGTGGCAGTTCACCAGCCACAGCTGAGAAACTGAGTTTGGGGCTTGTCCTATAAGCACCCAGGGCCAACCTAATCCCCTCATCGTGGACGGCGTCAACGGTCTTCAAATAACAAGGCCTCGCAGATCCATAGACCGTGCACCCACAGTAGCCCTATAAAACTGGAGCAGATGCACCCTGTCTGCTCCCTAAGACCAATAGCTAAGGCACTTTACTATGTTCAGTGCCATGAGAGTTCTGGTTTTCAGGTCTCACAGGTGTGGAAACCACAACTCAGTGTCAAAAATGAGGCCCAGAAACATCACGAGCCTCTAAAATATAGGATGGTGTCCCTCATATGCAAGTCAGTTAAATTAAAAATGTGATGGGAATGATTAAAATGAACACACATACACTTATCTGCATTAAACTGAAAACTCTCTTTGCAGCCCGCTCCTCTAACCTCAGTAGTGTAAGTTGCAACTGATGGCTCACTGTTGCAACACTGGAGTAGTAACAGAAAAAAAGCAAAATCATCCACATGTAAGGAGAACTGTACAGGACTCCTTACCTTAGATGTGACACTGTTTATGGCTATGGCAAAGAGGGCAACACTTAAAATACTGCCCTGAGAGACACCATTCTCCTGCTCAAAACGATCTGACAGTGTGTCACTAGCTCAGGTCCTAGAAAACCGCTCACAGGAAAGACCATATGAAGATGGGGCGGTGGCCATGAAAGCCCCATTGACGCAGTTGTGTGAGAATACCATGTCACCAAGTAGTATCGTATGTCCTACTGATATCAAAGAATACCCTGATACAGTGATATTTACATAGAAAAGCCTGCTGACAGCTGCCTCTAGCAGTGTCAGGCTGACAACACTGAAAATGGCTAAGGAGTTGCATGGTCTCTAACAACCAAACCAAATGACAGTTAACGATTTGCTCTAGGGCCTTTCCTACACAGTTCATTAAGACAATACTCCGGTAACTACTGGGACACGTGATGTACTTTCCTGGTTTGACGATAGTACCAAAATTGCTTCCCTCCATGAGTTGGAAAATTGATTGATTGCCCTATCAAATTAATGTGTTTGAAGAGAATTTCCTTTGACACTGCTGGCAGTCAAAGCATGCAGTATTGGATTTGGAAGAGATTGGGTGTAGTATCACAAGACTCAGACAATGCCATGTCCACCTCCCACATGGAGAAAGGGCGGTTGTCTCAGAATTGAGAGACATCAGATAGGATGACGTTGACATCAGTGGACTGTTTACTTCCCAACACTGTTGGTGGTGGACGCTTGGCCTTCGATTTCTTGCCCTGGGTAGCCTTTAGAGCCACAATTGCGGCAGTGGTAGTGGCAGCACTGAACCTTCAAGGGAGCAGGGAACTCCACAGTGTTGGTGACCACAGATTTTTGCGATGTTTTGGGAGGAAGTGTAGGCTGTGAAGAAACCACAGCAGCACAAGTGCACTGATAAATGCAGGTACTAGTGCTGACACTAGCTACCTCAGTTTATGTAGCAGCATAGGTTTTCTGTACTGGCTGTTTAACAACTAAAGCAAAGAAGTTGGTAAATATTGGGGGCTGCATGGTCTTGTAAATCTTCTTGGCCTCACCATAGGGGATTGGCTTTAATTTCCTGTATCTTCTGTTCTTCAAGGAAGACAGAGCAGACTCTATTCCAGAGAGGGCGAGCCCCAGAGTAATTCACACATTTTGGAGAAGATGAACATCTGACTACTCCGTAGACAGCCTTACCACATCTGCCATAAGTGGCTTCTCCCCTACATCCGAGAGTGGTGTGCCCAAATCGCTGGTATTTAAAACAGCTCGTTAGTTTGGGGACACAGGGCCACATGGTAACTGAAGAAAACCTGCCTTAAAATGTTACAGGTGTTTTGTGCTATTAAAAGTGAGGATGAAACAGTCGGATTTAATCATATCACTTTCCACCCTTTTCATAACATTCTGCACATCTACAGTGCTTTCTTGGACTCATTCAACTTTCAAGTCTTCTTTGGGAATGTGCATAAGGTCTCTGCATGTCACAACACCTTTAGCGCAGTTTAATGTGGTGTGGAGCTTAGTCTCAATGGGACACTTCCCGAGAGTTTTGGCTTTCTGCTGGTTTGTCATTTGTTGGAAACTTGATGTTTCCACCAACAGTGTCCCATTTTGTAACTGCTTAACTGGCAATATTACAAAAAGAATAGATTACTACTCACCACACAGCTGAGACATTGAGTCACAGACATCCACAAGAAAAAGATTACTAACCACATAAACTTTTTGCCAGAAGGCCTTCTTCTGAAATGGACAACATAAATACACACATTCTAGCAAATGCAGCCCACAGACACATAACCACTGTCTCTTGTCTGGCCTTGGCAGCCAGACAGTAGTCATGGGTGCGAGCTGCATTTGCATGAATGTGTGTCTGTGTATGTTGTCTATTTCAGAAAAAGGCCTTCTGGCCGAAAGCATACATGTTTAATTAATTTTAAATTTTTATCATTGGTTTCAACCAGCAGTGTGGATTGTTTTCAGTGGCTTTCCATAAACATTCACGAGCTCATACGAAGTATAGAAAAGCACACGTTCACAGTTGGTCAGCTAGATCACAGTTATTTTTATACTGGCAACAGTTATAATTTTAATTTTTTATGTAATAACTGGAAATTTTAATACATTAAATATTAAGGAAAACAGCAATTACTTGAAAATGTTTTCTTGCTTATTCATTAGTTCTTAACAGCCTCTTCGATCAACAAACATATGCTGCGGGTTATGAGACAAATCTGTATTAGAAAGGACCATAATTAACCTTTAGCAAAAGGTATGTTTATAATTAATTTGTTTCTGAAAGAGCAGTTATTCAACAATATATAAAGTCTGGCTAGTAGATACAGCAGGAGTCGGATTGCAACTAGGCATTAATGTAATGATTCCTGCCAAAATTATGAAAAAATGAATGATCTATAAAAATGGTCCATTTTAAGTGATATGCATGATGAAACCCAGTACTTACTTTGTGTTCAAATTTGAGTCTTCAGGTTCCCAACCAGCCATTATTTCCTCATCATACAGCACTGATGAACAATTATGGCACTTTGAGCATGTTGTCATGCTAATCTCCAATGCAACAGGAGCATTTGGATCTCTGTAGATATAATACAGAAAGTTCAGTAATTGAGTCTCCTTGGTGGAGTACAGATAACAGAAAGAATAAAGACCAACTCATTACTGTAGAAGTGAGGCACTGCTGACAGGCACATAAACTAGACTGAGAATGTTGCTGAGCTTACACATGAGTCCTTACAAACACACACACACACACACACACACACACACACACACACACACACACACACACACACACACACACCAACAAGGCCACACTGTCTCAGCCAACTATCTTGTGCTAGAAATGCCAGTCGAAGTGCAGTACCAGCACAAAGTAGATGGGTGGGACAATGTTGTGCAGGTCCATGTGCACATGAATATCAGTAACTCAATACTGAGGAGAAAATATGTAAAAATGAAATTCTATATTCCATTGATGGACAAGGAAGTGTGAAACAGAGTTTGGGAGACAAAAGTTGAGAGGGATGGTGAGGGGAAGGTAAGTGAAGAAGCAAGCATAGGGAAACTAGAATAAGAGGAGGAGTTGGAGAGTAGGAAGACGAGATGGAGTAAAGAGGGGTGGGAGAGAAGAGTAGAAGGGTCAGAAGGGAGGACAGAAGGGGGGCCAGTAAATTGGGGTGGGAGAGTAAAGTAGAAAGGGCAAAGCATAGCATGGGGTGACCAGAAAGAAAGAGAGGTGTAGGGTGAAGGAAGGGAGGTGGCAGGGCATTGGTAGGAGGGGGGGGGGGAGGTGACACTAAAGGGTGCAGGCCATATTAAGGGGATGGGTGTCAGAGCATAGTAAGGGGAGAGGGGAAGGGTTTGGTTGCAAGGGCAGGGTTTGGTTGCAAGGGCAGGGTACAGTTGCAAGGGCAGGGGACAAGGACAAAGCACCATATTTGGGAAGGGGAGGGGGGTGGGCAGCTGTGCAGAGTGTTTGTGAATTTCCTTTGACACTGCTGGCAGTCAAAGCATGCAGTATTGGATTTGGAAGAGATTGGGTGTAGTATCACAAGACTCAGACATGGGAGGAATGAGGAAGAGTTGTGAAAGTTGGGAGAAATGGGGGAGAGATGGGGCAGTGGAGGAGAGATGGGGCAGTGGGGGAAAGATGGGGCAGTGGGGGGGGGGGGGGGGGGGGGGAGACAGACGGGCAGCAGGAGGGAGAGGAGCAAAAGATGAGGGCAGTGGGGGCAAGATGAGGGAAATATGGGGCAACATGGAAGGAGAGGAAAGTAATGTGATTAGAAACTGAAACAGAATTTAAGAGAAAGTGAGAGAGAGTAATAATAAATGTATTCGTAGAAGATAGAAGTGAATTGTATTTCACAATATTTGAAACTGAACAATGATTAACTGTCAAGAAAGGACTTGTTATGTTGTAATTATGTAGATGTTGAAGTTTTTTATACAATACTGGCCTTGTAAATATACTGTTATAATATATTACATTTTACAAAAATTAACTATTTTCTCATATTATTGTTATTTAAGCTATACTTGTAGCTATGGATCTGACAGAATGTTTTCCTTCTAGCATATCTCACCTGGTATGTGTTTCTTTAGGGTACAAAATCTCTGGAAGGAGCTGCTGCTGAGATGATGCTGCCGAACCTAAGCAAAGAAAAGATCAGAATAACTAATGGGTACAAGTAATCCCTTAACGCCACCTAATCTGAAAAAAACTTAATGTGTTAAACAATGTGTTCACACATCTCTATAAGTAACTCAGTATAACAGTGAAAATAGTTTAAATTTCCTACGTCAATCCAGATAATGCCCATATCAACATCAGTTTTAATTCTGTACAAATTTTGGTACATTGCTAATAAAGGACATACTAATGCAGAAGTGTAAACAGTAGTTTCTCATGCGCAAAGTGGGTAGCACCATTTAACAACATTTTAGCTAATTTCCACTGCACTGCTGGGAAGCATACTTTGTAGTGGTTACTGCAAAGTTTCCATCATGTTCCATATGCAATTCTCTATGTTAGATTATTTCACTGCTTAGACCAACTGCCACATTATGTGGGATCATCTCTATTGTGCAACCATCTGTACCCATTAAGTCTTCATTATTACATAAACAATACCTAATAACTACCAAAATCTGTGTGTACTTTGTAGAGTGTATGATTCTCTATCTCTTCTAGGATACATATACAAAGCTTGATTAACTATGCAGATTAGAGTTACTGAAAACTTTACTTGCAGCAGTCCTAATAACAATATCAGACAATGAGCTGATGAGAAAAAAATGGTGGAAGTTATAGCTTTTCCTGTTTCTACTTAAAATTCATATATGGTTCTGCATTGTCAGAGCACCATTTTGTTTATTTTTTCAATTCAGTTAAGTATTTAATTCAATAATTGGCATTAGGGTGTGTCTTTGGCAGCAGTGGGATGTCAACTATACATCACAAATGGAGGTACTTTAGGCATGAGAAATTTGTATGTTATATTTTAAAACTTTTGATTCTCATACGTAATTATGATGCTCTATAGATGAGTGCACACAACATCTGAAAACTATTAAATAACCACTAGAGACAGATTTACTGAAGCTTGCACCATGAGATGTGTAAAAACAAATGTACTGCAGACAATGTACTATGCTATCCCCATGGCAAGTGCATTTGTGGATCAGAGAGTCTTTATTAAGTCAGTGCACTCTCAGCCACATACTGTGCAGTTATTTGCAGAGTACAGATGTAGATGGATCATGGCAAAAGCAATGATGAAAAATGTAGCATCAGTTGCAATTTCAACATTACTATCATCCCACAGATGTGGGCTGGTTCTTCCTCTGAACATGGACAATCAGAACGATGTCTGCACAAAGATGTATGGAAATCTGAATAATTTTTTCCAGTGGAGTGGGTATTACATTTTCCACATATTAACATACTGTCATTATGTCACTGGATTACAAAGGCATAAGTGACTCAACTGCAGAATCCAGTGAAAAAGCAATTTAATAGATGGCGAAGAGTTCTCGGGCTTCCAGCCGGGTGGCGGTGTCTTCAAACTGCGACGTTTCGACGAGTGACATACTCATCATCTTCTGGCGAAGTGCCGAGACTTTGCGGATGCCGGTCCCTTTATACCTGCGGTGTGCCCCCCACCACCTGGCAGCGGGAGGCTGGGTCCAGAGGAGCCGGCGGGCGGGGTGGAGGGGAAAACGGGTGCGCCGTTTGTGTCGCCGTCAGAGCATTCTGATCGCGTCTCGTGAGCTGGACGGTTCTTGTTGCGTTCCTGGCGTATTGCGGCTAATGCTGGATTCCAGGCTGCACTCAGTTGATAGCCTTCGTCCCTGTTCACAAGATTCTCGTGGACCCGTATTTCTATTGATTCTTTAATGACGCTATCCCAATAGCTCCCGGCTCGGCACAACACCCTGGTGTTTTCGAAATCAAAGGTGCCGAGCCGGGAGCTACTGGGATAGCATCATTAAAGAATCAATAGAAATACGGGTCCACGAGAATCTTGTGAACAGGGACGAAGGCTATCAACTGAGCGCGGTCTGGAATCCAGCATTAGCCGCAATACGCCAGGAACGCAACAAGAACCGTCCAGCTCACGAGACGCGATCAGAATGCTCTGATGGCGAAACGAACGGCGCACCCACTTCCCCCTCCACCCCGCCCGCTGGCTCCTCTGGACCCAGCCTCCCGCGGCCAGGTGGGTGGGGGCACACCGCAGGTATAAAGGGACCGGCAGCCGCAAAGTCTCGGCACTTCGCCAGAAGATGATGAGTATGTCACTCGTCGAAACGTCACAGTTTGAAGACACCGCCACCCGGCTGGAAGCCTGAGAACTCTTCGCCAGCTGTAAACGCCGGGAAAGCATACATTCAAATTTAATAGATGTGTATTGTTTCTGGTCACGAATGCTCACAGAATGAGACAGAATGCTAGTAAATGCAGGTAACACATACTTTATTAGTGACAATGGATGTACAACAGAAATGCAAGTGCACAGTACAATTGTTAATAGTGAAATGAGTGCGCTAGTGTGTCGAAAACATTCCTCCCAGCAGGGGGCCTAAACTCACATCACTACCAAAGAGTATTATTTATGTCGTATTTTATACAGTTGGCGGTGACATCCCCACAGATGACAAAGTCCAAACCTATGTACTCAATCTTAAAGTAATAAGTAACTGCAAGAGCCACAGCATTAATTTGGAAACAATGTGTTTATGGATTACTTAACACTTTTGATTCTAATCCTTTACTGTGTATTCATTCTCTCTAACTAAAAGGATGCAGAGTGTTTTGTACAGAAACTCAGGAAGTGTACACAATGAAACTGCATCTTCTGAATGAAGAATAACCATTACAGGTACACCTCAGGGATCAATATTGGGTCCACTCTTATTTTGTTATATATAAATGATCTACCATTACATATTCAAGGAGCAAAAATAGCTCTGTTTGCTGCTGATACAAGTATTATAATTATGCCTAATGGAATATCTTCAACACTTGAAAATTAATAACAGTTTGTGGACAACCTTGAAGGTAGGACAACCACAGCTATAAGTAATCATCTTATATTAATAACTGCTTCAGCTGTATTCAATCCTTTATTACTGGATCATTACTGGTTTCATGGGACTAAAAAACACGGCTTCAGGTGAATAAGTGACTAAAATATTAGAGCGGAAAAACTTGGAACCTTTTTACCCAACATTCGTTGTCTGTCAGAACAAAACACTGCTAACAAGCGGTATGTCATAGAATAAAACAACTGGATTCCAATATAGTGGATGGGTCTGCATCTCCGACCTACAGGTATACAGAACCGCATACAAGAGATGCAGCCGTGTACGTGGTCATACTGACCGTATTCTATGACATACTGCCTTTTAGCGGTGTTTTGTCCTGACAGACAATGAATGTTGGATAAAAAAGGTTCCGAGCTTTTCCGCTCTAATGTTTCAGTCATATGTTTTAAGATGTAGTTTTTAGGGCTTCAAAACTGGTAGTGATCTAGTAATAATGGACTAAATACAGCTGAAGCAGTTACTAACATCCAAGATAATAACTGTTTCTCTGTGTTGATTGCACAAAAGCATATAATAAGAATAATGTCTGATACCTACTCTAGAACCTTTTGTAGATATCTCTTTAAATAGTTGGGCATACTGACAACAGCACCGTTGTACATTTACTCCCTTATGAAGCTTGTTTTCAACAACCGAAGACAGTTTGCAGCTTTGATCAACTATCCATTGGTATAAAGAATTTAATGGATAATAAAATTAACTTCAAAGGGAAACTAAAATAATACCTGCTGACAACTTATTTTACGTCGTAGAAGAATTTCTGAATATGTGTGTGTGTGTGTGTGTGTGTGTGTGTGTGTGTGTGTGTGTGTCAGAGAGAGAAACTGAACATAAATCACTGGATGCATATTTTCCTTAATAACAACAATAGGCTTAAGAAATTATCAAAATGGTCAGCATGTTGCCATATTTTCTGCTGATAAGATGTACTAGAATCATAAAACTGCCTTGGACCATACCACATAGAGGAGTCAAAATTACTATCCAAGGAACATGCTGAGTAGGCACTTAGCTCTTAACATGGTCTGGTATTTTATGTGATTGGTTTTATTGATGTGACAAAGCCCTTGATTCTAGGGGCCTTAATTTTTACTTATGGATGTACAGACCACTGCCAACACATTTCATGTGGAGATAGCTTTTTTGACTGTTTGTTAATGTGAAGTTTGTTTCTTGTCCTTCTGAGGAAGACAGTTTACCATGGTAAAGGTTAACTGCAAACCACCATTTATTGCAACTGGTTGAGTTTCTATTTCAAATGCTATTCTGTAACCATTGCTGATGTGCAGCCATGTTCAAAATATTTAACTAATAAAATTTCATATATGGCACAGAAGTAAATGTCAAGAAGAAATACTTGACATTTGCTCTTACATCTGGATCAGAACAACAAAGTGACTAACAGCTGAGCACCAGGAGCATGTAAAGGTCTGATGTTATTGGTTCATAGTTGCTTGTGAGCTAAATATAAGTTTGGCAACAACAGTTCATACTGAAGACATCTGCACACATCCTGTTAATATGCAGTGTCAAGTATGCTTTGTGGTGTATTTTTTGTTGTGAAGCACTTTGTTGTATATAGTGAGGTTACTGTAGACTCCAAATGTGAAATAATATGCATGAAGTTAAGGATCAAATGAGGGTAAAACATGGTAATGGGATGAATTTATAGGTCAGTTGCATCAGGAGCAGCTCAGAGACAACTTGACAAATACCATGAGTAAGTTTTCTGATCATGCTACTGTAACAGAAGGAGAGTTCAACCAGCCAGCTATAGAATGGGAGAGTCAGGCAATTAAAACTGATGCCAGAGAAAGAGATTCATGTGGGGGTTGTTCTGAAATGTCTTGTCTGAAAATTGTTTTGAGCAGATAGTAAGTGAACTGACATGTTAAGGCAATGACTTAGACCACCTAGTAACTAACAGACCCAAACTTTTCAAACCCTTTAGAGTCAATTGATTATAAGACTACGATCGCATCAATGCCTATGCATATTTCAAGGAATATTAAAGAAGAGAAGAAAATATTTTTGGAGAGCAAGGGCTCAGAACAGAAATAGCAGACTAAGCAGTAACATCAAATTTTGGCACTGAGAGTGCAGATTTGGACAAATGGATAAAAACTGTACAATCAGTTCAGTTAATCAAAGGAAATTAAGCAAAAACATTTGTGTAGTTGTATATTTTTGTACGGATATAGGAAGGAGAGCCAGGAACAACACACTAAAAATCCTGACTGGTGGGGTGCGAGCATGAGGTTGTGAGGGTATTTAAAGGTCACTTTCTTATGTTCTTCTCGAATAATTTGAAAGCTTTGACTTCTAATGAAAATGTTTCATAATAGCCAATCACAACACATTACTTACATTTCCTAAAAATGTTAACCTACACATTTTTTCTCTAGGACTCCATGCGGCATGAAAACTCACAGATTATTAAAAATAGTATTTTAATGCTATAAAATGAATGTTAAATGTGTGTACTACATCTATGTGAAGTATTGCCATATTAATGGGTAAATTATGCTCAGCAGATGTAACATTGTGAGGAGGAGGGGGGGGGGAGGGGATGGGGGGGAGGGGATGGGGGGAGGAGAGAGGAGAGGGGGGAGGGAAGGAGAGGAGAAGGGGGTGGGAAGGAGAGGAGAGGGGGGAGGGAAGGAGAGGAGAGGAGAGGGGAGGGGAGGGGAGGGGAGGGGAGGGGAGAGGGGGGGAGGGGAGAGGAGAGGAGGGAGGGAAGGAGAGGAGAGGAGAGGAGAGGGGAGGGGAGGGGAGGGGAGGGGAGAGTACAAGCATGAGGGAAGATAGGTCACCAGATTGCTGCCATGTACATCCCTTCTACTTAAATCTGCAAACTTTAGAGTGAGGAGGCAGTTCCCTATTCTCTCTACCACACCAAGTCTCAAGAAGCATTTCATACAGTTATATTGATCCTTCTGCAATATGCCTTATGAATCACTGCCAACACAGTGCACAGACATGGCTGGGGAGTGTTTATTTTCCACAAAATGCTTTCAGACTACATGGAATACAGATATGAATTAGTAACACAAGAATCGGTCTTGGTCAGGATCTATATAAATCTCTGCAAACTTTTCTACACTGCTAGAGAGGAACTGATTCCTAGACATCCTTTATGGCACCTGTATCATTCTTCCAGGAAAGGCAACTTCTCCCAATTTTCGTTTGTTGACTAGACTATACCGCCCCAGCATTTCCTGTCCAGTGGTCGGTTTGTGGGATTGAAGGGACCAGACCACACGGGCCATCGGTCCCTTTCCTGTCCAGTGCTCTTATGTGAGTAGTCAAAATAACTTCACTAAGTCTGAGTTTATATAGTGTAGTTATTTTCAGTGTATTAAGTGAGTACTTATTTGCAGTTGTTACATGAGCTATTATGTAAAAAGAGCTGGAGCTGCCAACTGTCTAGTACAATGAGAAGCCTCTCACAAGTGTAACATGTTGTATGTATTCAACATGTTGATTTCATTGTCTCCACCATCACTGGATGGAATATTTTCCACAGCGTGAGGGGTGTCAAATGTTTCACCCCAGCCTCAGCTCTCACATCTGAATAGGCACAAAGGCTTAAATTGTCACCCTCTGCAAAAGAAGTAGGTCACCTAGGTCTTACGGAACTTCAGATATTTCAGCATAAGTCAAGCAATGCATTACAGCAGATTACTGTTTCAGATTTGAATATGATCAGTCCCATTCTAGATATATTCACACCCAGCCTGCAAGATATATTGTGTTTGTGTGGTAAGTGGCTCCACTCAGTGCATCCCACTCTACAAGTGTCAGAATTTCCTGATTGGAAGAGATTTATTTATGCAGTCTAGCATTAACACTGTTGATGGTGAGAGACAAGCAGCAACTTTCTAGTCATTCATTAACTCACCACCAGTGAGTGTAACATGGTTACAAGGGCCAACAATACACTGTAAACAGTAGTCAGAAGCAAGGTGCCACATTTACCAATCCAATCCCTTTTGCACCAACACTACATAGGTCACTGATAACATCATAACTACAAATTACACACTTCTCAGCCATTCTTTATAGGAACATAATCAACATGAAAGCTCACTTAATACTTGCAAATAGGTACTCCATTTGTAAACTAAAAGTAACTCTATTGTATAAATACATGCTCTACTCACAGTAGAGAACTGGACAGGAAATACTGAAGTGATGCAGTCTGTCTGTAAACTGAAAAGTGAGCAGCACTGATGATGGGGAAGGTACCGTTCTCAGAGCAATGTTACCGGTGGCATACAGGATTACTAAGAATCAGTTTCCTCTCTAAAAGTGAGATCACTGTGCAAATATTATATAGAATCTGTCCATATGCATTTCTTGTGTTGGTATTATTAGTAACTCACATTTGTACACCATGTAGTGTTAAAAAACTCTGCAGAAAAGAAACATCACCCTGGGCATGTATGAGCACTGCGTCACCAGTGATTCATAGGGTGAGCTGAGGAAGTGTCAGTATAGCTTTGTGAAACACCCTGTAGTTGCTTCTTTTGACACAGAGAGGTGGTGTCACCAGTAGTTCATAAGATGAACTGAGGAATGGTTGGTATAACTTTGTGAAACATCCAGTAGCTGCTCCCCAGAGAGAATGGGGACTTGCCTACTTGCTCTTCTGTCTGCAGACCTATGAAGAGGAGACAAGTGCATGACCACAAGTTGGCAATCTGCCTTCCCTTATGCCTGTACCATCCACCCCTCCCTCCACCCTATTACACCCTAAGAACAAAATTCATTCCTTAATACAGCTCTAATCCACTTAGATGTGTTATCCACATTAAATACCTGTTCTGAATCCACTTCATTTAACAATGAAGATTAATTACATATTATTAAAACACTATTTTTAATAATCTTGTTATTTCTCAATTTTATGTAAAATAGAGATAAATTAATAGCACCTTTTCTGTTGGAAACTTAATGCAGTTTAATTTTGTATTGGGAAACATTTTTGCTAGAAGATGCAGTTTTTGAGTTATTCAGAAAAAAAACAAATGAGTGACCTTTAAATGCCACCCCTTCCCCTACCCTACACTCACAATCCACCGGTCAGGATTTTTAGTATCTTGTTCATGGCACTCCTTTCTACTGCTGTACAAAAATTTGTGACTACAATATATATATATATATATATATATATATTTTTTTTTTTTTTTTTTTTTTTTTTTTACTGGTCTTTGTTGACTCTGCTAAATATGCCTTCCACAAGTACGTGCTGAGCAAGGTTGTGAGAATGGGCAAAGATCCACCAGGGTTCAGTAGCCATGTTAGAAAGTTGCTTCATCTCTGATGTAAGTGAAGCCACAGCCTAGCTGACAGAAAGAGCTGAATGGAGCCAAACTGAGTGTGAGGGCAGGGATGTGGCAAGCATTCAATGCATCTGAAAACCTGAAATGCTGAATTTGGTCTTCTGAGATTGTTTCACATGGAAGATAATAATATGGTTCCTCCTTTGAAATGTTGGACAAACAACAAACTGGCAGATACTGAGGTACAAGACCATGAAATACAAAATTAACTAAAACCACCAAAGAAGGGAAAGGCAACTGGGCCAGATGACATACCTATGAGGTACAACATTTGTACCCAATGGTGATGCTGTGTTCCAAGATGACAGGGCCCTTGTTCATAAAGCTTGCATTGTGCAGAACTTGTTTTGAGAGCATGAGGATGAACTGTCACATCTCCCTTGGCCACCAACATCACCAGAACTCAATAACACAGAGCCTCTGTCGTTTACTTTGAAGAGAAGGGTGTTTGATCACTATTCACCTTTGTCATTCTTACCTGAACTTGCAGTATTATGCAGAAAGAATGGTATAAGATACCCATGGGAACCACACAGGACCTGTATTTATACATTCCAAGGAGAATGGAAGCTGTTTTGAAGGCCAACAGGTTTCCTATCCCTTATTAGGCGCCAGCCAAAGTGGCCGAGCGGTTCTAGGTGCTTCAGTCTGGAACCGTGCGACCGCTACAGTCGCAGGTTCGAATCCTGCCTCGTGCATGGATGTGTGTGATGTCCTTAGGTTAGTTAGGTTTAAGTAGTTCTGAATTCTAGGCAACTGATGACCTCAGAAGTTAAGTCCCTTAGTGCTCAGAGCCATTTGAACCTTATTAGGCATGTCAATGTGTTGTGTTTTGTTTTGGCATTCCCGTGTGTCTGTCTGATCCCTGTACATCCATAAACATAATATAGCACCCGAGCTTATTGATTTGTATCCACAATATAGGAAGCAACTTTTCTGTGTTAACGGAAGAATATATATGTGGCAACCAGTGCTAATTTTTTAAGGAGTTAGGCATTTTGACTATTGCTTCGCGGTGTATTTATTCCCTCAAGAAGTTTGTTGTAAACTTTCCACTGCCTTAGTCACAAGTGCCATTTTGCAATGGAGAAGTCAAAAGATTTGTATGTGCATGTCATTGTTCATGATGTTATCATTTGCTCTGCCTCAGATAAGGAAATTCCAGTTAGAAAAGCCCTTCCTTGATGAGGTTTTGTCAACTTCCCAGCTATATGACGTCTCACAATCTGCTGGTCAGCAACTGGAAGTTTGGTGTGATGATGTGGTGGTACGGGGTGGCTCAAGTACATCCACTGCATCTGGGGGATGATGATGTCATGGTGGTACATGCCAGCCTATTCGGCAGCTCCCACACAATGCATGTACAGTGTTCCAGCCTCCACTCCTTGTTGCTATTGTGTGCATCATGTTACTCCAAACATGACACATCATAGTGTCCCCCATGTTGGGTCATCTGTTGTAAATGTCAGAGTAAGGGCCACATTTTGGTAATCTGCCACCCAACTGCACATATCACAGCATCAGAGGCAGTGGATATGGATGTTCAGGATGTTGCGTCATCAGGGCTGGCTGGTTATTGATCAGGATTCCAAGCCTTTTATAAAGATTTTGGTTCTCTCGTGACAGCTGCACCAACAGGCAGACACGGTGCAGCATTCCACTGCTTAGTGCCCAAAGACATTCAGATCTCAGCTCTCTGCAGTCGTTGCCAGTAAACAGGCACCTCAAGGGATACGATAAACAGCAAATCACCTTGCTTGGCCAATTCACAGCTGAAATCACCTATAAGTCAGTATCTCAACCTATTACCTTTATTGTTGTCCATGATGCAAGCTCAGCAAAACATTTTGGGTTGGATGCTTTTCAGGTCTTTGGCTTTTTGGTCATGGACTCCATAGAATTGGTATTTGACAAGGCCCCATATCTGTTATTGGAATATCTCTGTTCAGAATTTCAGGATATTTTTGCTGAAGGCCTAGGGTGCACCGCAAACTTTCGAGCCCACATAACCTGGATTTTTTTTTCACACTAGGAAGATTCCCACGGCCCTCCACTCCCAAGGCAGGACGGAGCTGGATCAGCTCACCTCTTGCAATGTTGATGTTCTGATTTCCTCTAGTGAGTGGGTCACTTCCCCTTTCACTGTTAAAAACCCCTCTGGTAAACTGCCCCTTTGCAGTGATCTTAAGGCTACCATGAATTCACAGTTCATGGTCAACATGCACCCACTGCTATGTCCTGATGAATTGTTCACACACTTAATAGCGGGTCAGTTGTTCTCCAGTCTTGATCTCTCTAAAGCATATCACCATCTGCCCCTGGAGGATTAGACCAAGTGGTTCATAGTCATTTAATGCCTTTCAGCCTTCATCAATACCAATGGTTGATGTTTAGGGTGACAAGTGCTCCTGCAGTTTTTCAACACTATTTGGACCATGTCATTTCAAATATTCTGCTTTACTTCAAGTACACAGATGATGATGTCATTACAGGACATACTATGAGTGACCACCTGCACAACCTCTAGGCCATGGGTCTGAACTGCAATCTGCAGTAGTCTAAATTTTTCCAACCATCTCTTGAGTATCTGGACCACATCAATTCAAGGCAGGGTGTCTGACCCATGGAGAGTCTTGTCAGGGCCATTATGGACCTGCTGCACCCCTCGCCATTTCTGTGAACTGCGGGCTTTTTTTAAGTAAAACTGCTTATTACCACTAGTTCAATACCTGGGCATCAACCACTGCACACCCACTGCATCTCCTTCTACACAAAGGTGCTCCCTTTGTCTGGTGTCCAGTATGCAACTAGGCCTTCACCACAGTGAAGAAATGCTTCTGGTCAGCACTGTATTGAGCTACCTTGGATGCCAACTAACCATTGGTTTCAGCTATGGACACATCACAGCAGGGCGTGGGGATGGTCCTTGCCCATCTGAATGCAGATAGCTTGGAGCAGCCACTTGGCATTTGCATCCAAAACGTTCAGTCAAGTACTCACAGGTTGTGGAGGGAGCTCTGATCATTGTGTATGAAGTCATCAAAATTCACATTTTCTTATATGGCACCACATTTCAGCTAATAATGGGCCACAAGCCCTTAATTTTGTTATTTAATCCACCCACCTGGGTGGCCCACAAGTTGCAGCTGTGTCCCTTGTTCCTCTCCAAATACAGCTATGACATACCTTTTTACTCTATGGAGCACTGTGCCAATGTGGATGCCTTATTCTGGCTGCCTGTTGGCCCAGACCCCAGGTTGGATTGGGAAGAGCTCAAGTCTTTTCATTTGGATGTCTCCAAACAGTACATGGTTTTCTGATCACTAGTACCTGAGTCACCAAGGCAACAGCGGCCAACCCCATCCTCAGCCAGACAGGTAGTCTGCCTTGTACAACAGAATTGGTCTTCTCATCCACTGGGATGCTGTTCCAATTTTCTTTATAACTACTTTGTGTTGCGCCATCATCTCTTGGTCTTATATGGTGTCGTCATCATTTCCATGGTTGGTGCAGTTCCCTGGGTGGCCATTCCTGAGAGTTTGTGGTGGGAGATTTTACAAGAGTTACATGAGGGGGACTGGGGTGATTCCAGCACTAAATCCTTTACTCGCAGGCATGTTTACTGACCTGGCTTTAACAGAGAGCTGGAACAATTGGTTGCTGTGTGTCCCTCAGTGTCTTAGTAAACAGGCAGCACCCAGGTCGTTGTTCTCCCCATGGCCTCCAGCAACCAAGACCTGGGAATGCATCTATGTCCATATTGCAGGTATGCTTCTGGATGTTTTCTGGCTGATTGTCATTAACAGAGCTTTCGTGCTTTCCATATGTGGTCCACTGCCCCTTGACCACTACTGAGGACACTACTCAAGCTCTCTTAAAAATTTTTTCAGTAGGTCTTCCAGTTACCCTCATTTCTGACAATGGAACCCAGTTTCTGTCTCAGGCGATTCATGATTTCTGTGTGTGGTCAAATATTCACCACATTTGCTCCCCTCCCTTTCATCCACATTCTAATGGGGAAGTCGAGCACATGGTTCGCACCTTTAAGACCCAGGTGAAAAATATCCGCAAGACTTCCCCACTGAAGAGGCATTAAATTTTTTTCTGACAGCCTATTGCACACCATCCAAGGATACTGCACGATCTCTTATGTCCTAGATCTTGCCCACCATCATATTCCTGCACATCAGGTTTTACACAAGGGTCCGCAGTCTGGATGTGTGGTTTCGTTTGGTGCCCATGCTGGATACCAACAGGCATTGTTGCAAGAAAGGCTGCTACATCTATACCGTATGCACAGGGGACTACCTGCCACAGTGCCTCGGTCATAGAACCTATGCCTTTGCAGCCTCTGCACCAGCTTCGTTGGCGTTCCAGATGTCACAGGACCAGCCTTAGCTTGCAGCAGTGGGGCATTGGGGATCTCCTCGTGCCGGCCTCTTTTGCTGTATCCTAAGGTCTCCAGTGATCATGGGTTGCTCACTCCTCTTGCTTCCAAAGCCTCCATGGATATGGATGCTGTCTCCACATTGCAGCTGTCCACATTTCAGCCCAGGGATAGCAAAGCGCCCCCCCCCCCTCCCCGCCCCAGGGGTGACAGGTGTAGTGACCCCACACAGATCCAAACCAGAGATCTGGGTGCACACTTGTAAGGTGGGCCACAGAAGTCGGCAGATGCAACTAGAAGTTTAACGACTTTTGGAAGCCACCACTCATGGATGCGTGTGCAGCGTCTCATCCATGCACTCTACAGCTGGCTAACAGCTTTTAGAGATGGTTCAAATGGCTCTGAGCACTATGGGACTCAACATCTTAGGTCATAAGTCCCCTAGAATTTAGAACTACTTAAACCTAACTAACCTAAGGACATCACACACACCCATGCCCGAGGCAGGATTCGAACCTGCGACCGTAGCAGTCCTGCGGTTCTGGACTGCAGCGCCAGAACCGCTAGACCACCGCGGCCGGCTTTTTTAGAGATGGTACCCACCAGTTATAACTCATGTGTGTTATCAGACTGTTATTGTAGGCCACTCCATGGCTAGTGTACCCATTATAATAAGTTGTTTTCTAGACTTAATAAAGTTTGTTGTGTCAGTCATTGTGTGGTGTTCTCTTCTGGGACAAGAACAGTTAAGCTATCCTTGCATGAATGAAAATTAATGCAGAAAAAAAGCAGACCTCAATTTTGATTGCAGTCAACAAAAGAAAGACAGGCTACAGGTAAATATGTTTCAAGATGTAGCATAAATTTTTTGAGGTGTATGATACACAGCTGTCAACATTTATTGTAATATTACAACGACTATCAGTTTCAACCAATTTCACAGTATCAATATACAGAAAATAAGAGCATAAAACAAAAAGAAATTAATAGAGTACACTCAATATACATAAAGTGTATATTAGTTTTGTGCCATATCAATATTTTGACATGGGAAGGTTATTATTAAGGCCTGATGTCACAACATAACTGTTGAATGTGAAAGAGACAAACCTTGTTGTTAAATGTTTTAACTTACAAAGTGGTTATAAGATGTTTTGAATTATTACAGATCATCTGGAATACTCACAAAAGTGGATATACAAGAGATAATATGTAATCAAATGAAAAGACAACGGTGGTGTATCAGATGTAAGGCAGTGTTACAACCATTTGTAAGGTAAACCATAATGGAGTCAAAGAGTATCAGACAACAGACATATAACATAAAGCGATCCAATGATTTGTCACTTTCATGTTCAGCAGTTCTGATGCAATATGAGGCTGTATGAATAACTTGACAGAACACGATGGAGAGGCTTGTGTTCCCGACAGACCCAGCCAGTGGCTGGAAACTGTCCAAGATGATGATGATGATGATGATGATGATGATGATGACGATAATGATGATGATGATGATGATGATGTAACAAATATATCACTTTTTGTAAGTACTACTTCATATAAATCCCCCCCATGAACCACGGACCTTGCCGTTGGTGGGGAGGCTTGCGGGCCTCAGCGATACAGATAGCCGTACCGTAGGTACAACCACAACGGAGGGGTATCTGTTGAGAGGCCAGACAAACGTGTGGTTCCTGAAGAGGGGCAGCAGCCTTTTCAGTAGTTGCAAGGGCAACAGTCTGGATGATTGACTGATCTGGCCTTGTAACAATAACCAAAACGGCCTTGCTGTGCTGGTACTGCGAACGGCTGAAAGCAAGGGGAAACTACGGCCGTAATTTTTCCCGAGGGCATGCAGCTTTACTAAAATATTCCGGAGGTAAAATAGTGCCCCATTCGGATCTCCGGGCGGGGACTACTCAAGAGGATGTCGTTATCAGGAGAAAGAAAACTGGCGTTCTACGGATCGGAGCGTGGAATGTCAGATCCCTTAATCGGGCAGGTAGGTTAGAAAATTTGAAAAGGGAAATGGATAGGTTAAAGTTAGATATAGTGGGAATTAGTGAAGTTCGGTGGCAGGAGGAACAAGACTTCTGGTCAGGTGACTACAGGGTTATAAACACAAAGTCAAATAGGTGTAATGCAGGGGTAGGTTTAATAATGAATAGGAAAATAGGAATGCGGGTAAGCTACTACAAACAGCATAGTGAACGCATTATTGTGGCCAAGATAGATACGAAGCCCACACCTACTACAGTAGTACAAGTTTATATGCCAACTAGCTCTGCAGATGACGAAGAAATTGAAGAAATGTATGAGGAAATAAAAGAAATTATTCAGATAGTGAAGGGAGACGAAAATTTAATAGTCATGGGTGACTGGAATTCGAGTGTAGGAAAAGGGAGAGAAGGAAACTTAGTAGGTGAATATGGATTGGGGCTAAGAAATGAAAGAGGAAGCCGCCTGGTAGAATTTTGCACAGAGCGCAACTTAATCATAGCTAGCACTTGGTTTAAGAATCATGATAGAAGGTTATATACATGGAAGAACCCTGGAGATACTAAAAGGTATCAGATAGATTATATAATGGTAAGACAGAGATTTAGGAACCAGGTTTTAAATTGTAAGACATTTCCAGGGGCAGATGTGGACTCTGACCACGATCTATTGGTTATGACCTGTAGATTAAAACTGAAGAAACTGCAAAAAGGTGGTAATTTAAGGAGATAGGACCTGGATAAACTGAAAGAACCAGAGGTTGTACAGAGTTTCAGGGAAAGCATAAGGGAACAATTGACAGGAATGGGGGAAAGAAATACAGTAGAAGAAGAATGGGTAGCTTTGAGGGATGAAGTAGTGAAGGCAGCAGAGGATCAAGTAGGTAAAAAGACGAGGGCTAGTAGAAATCCTTGGGTAACAGAAGAAATATTGAATTTAATTGATGAAAGGAGAAAATATAAAAATGCAGTAAATGAAGGCAAAAAGGAATACAAATGTCTCAAAAATGAGATCGACAGGAAGTGCAAAATGGCTAAGCAGGGATGGCTAGAGGACAAATGTAAGGATGTAGAGGCTTATCTCACTAGGGGTAAGATAGATACTGCCTACAGGAAAATTAAAGAGACCTTTGGAGATAAGAGAACCACTTGTATGAACATCAAGAGTTCAGATGGAAACCCAGTTCTAAGCAAAGAAGGGAAAGCAGAAAGGTGGAAGGAGTATATAGAGGGTCTATACAAGGGCGATGTACTTGAGGACAATATTATGGAAATGGAAGAGGATGTAGATGAAGACGAAATGGGAGATACGATACTGCGTGAAGAGTTTGACAGAGCACTGAAAGACCTGAATCGATACAAGGCCTCCGGAGTAGACAACATTCCATTGGAACTACTGACGGCCTTGGAAGAGCCAGTCCTGACAAAACTCTACCATCTGGTGAGCAAGATGTATGAGACAGGCGAAATACCCTCAGACTTCAAGAAGGATATAATAATTCCAATCCCAAAGAAAGCAGGTGTTGACAGATGTGAGAATTACCGAACAATCAGTTTAATAAGCCACAGCTGCAAAATACTAACACGAATTCTTTACAGACGAATGGAAAAACTAGTAGAAGCCGACCTTGGGGAAGATCAGTTTGGATTCCGTAGAAATACTGGAACACGTGAGGCAATACTGACCTTACGACTTATCTTAGAAGAAAGATTAAGGAAAGGCAAACCTACGTTTCTAGCATTTGTGGACTTAGAGAAAGCTTTTGACAATGTTGACTGGAATACTCTCTTTCAAATTCTAAAGATGGCAGGGGTAAAATACAGGGAGCGAAAGGCTATTTACAATTTGTACAGAAACCAGATGGCAGTTATAAGAGTCGAGGGACATGAAAGGGAAGCAGTGGTTGGGAAGGGAGTAAGACAGGGTTGTAGCCTCTCCCCGATGTTATTCAATCTGTATATTGAGCAAGCAGTAAAGGAAACAAAAGAAAAATTCGGAGTAGGTATTAAAATCCACAGAGAAGAAATAAAAACTTTGAAGTTCGCCGATGACATTGTAATTCTGTCAGAGACAGCAAAGGACTTGGAAGAGCAGTTGAACGGAATGGATGGTGTCTTGAAGGGAGGATATAAGATGAACATCAACAAAAGCAAAACGAGTATAATGGAATGTAGTCAAATTAAGTCGGGTGATGTTGAGGGTATTAGATTAGGAAATGAGACACTTAAAGTAGTAAAGGAGTTTTGCTATTTGGGGAGCAAAATAACCGATGATGGTCGAAGTAGAGAGGATATAAAATGTAGACTGGAAATGGCAAGGAAAGTGTTTCTGAAGAAGAGAAATTTGTTAACATCGAGTATAGATTTAAGTGTCAGGAAGTCATTTCTGAAAGTATCTGTATGGAGTGTAGCCATGTATGGAAGTGAAACATGGACGGTAAATAGTTTGGACAAGAAGAGAATAGAAGCTTTCGAAATGTGGTGCTACAGAAGAATGCTGAAGAATAGATGGGTAGATCACATAACTAATGAGGAGGTATTGAATAGAATTGGAGAGAAGAGAAATTTGTGGCACAACTTGACCAGAAGAAGGGATCGGTTGGTAGGACATGTTCTGAGGCATCAAGGGATCACCAATTTAGTATTGGAGGGCAGTGTGGAGGGTAAAAATCGTAGGGGGAGACCAAGAGATGAATACACTAAGCAGATTCAGAAGGATGTAAGTTGCAGTAGGTACTGGGAGATGAAGAAGCTTGCACAGGATAGAGTAGCATGGAGAGCTGCATCAAACCAGTCTCAGGACTGAAGACCACAACAACAACAATAACACTTCATGTAATCTCTAATTTTAATTGAATGTAGCCTATGCATTAGTGTTAGTTTTATGCTCTTATTTGCTGCATACAAATACTGTGAAAGTCACTGATAACTGGAACTGGCTGTAATAATAAAATAAATATAGACAGCTTTATGTCATGCACTACCTAGAGCATGTAACAGCTGTTGGCAATAACCTACAAAACATGTTTATAGCATACAGACAAAAGACTGTATTTGTAACCATGACAGCTGACAGTAAAGACATAATTAAATCAGAAAGAATAACCACATGGAAAAATACACCACAGTTCAATCAGTAACAATTGGGTATCTATATTGTTACCGTTCATTTACAGAAAATGCAAATGAAAAAGGAACAGGTGTTTCATATATGTAAAAATTTAGATAGAAAAAATACTGGTAGACAAAGAATGGGAGCAGCGCCTTACTGAATGGGAGTTCAATAAATGGAATAAAATGCATTCAGCAAGAGAGAAGAAAATTGCAAGCAATGAAGTATCTGAGAAGAGAGATATAAGATTGTAAGTGTAGATAGCCAATGTGACAGGAAGGGCACAGAAAAATATAAACAAGAAAGTAGAAAAGGTGGAAACAAAAGGAAAAGTTTGGGGGGGGGGGGGAGAGGGAGGTTATAGAGTGAGAGAGACAGGGAGGAACGAGGCCTGGGGGGGGGGGGGGGGAGCAGGAGCACGCGCAGAGGATTCCCTCTTGAAATGACACATAATATATAATTTTCATTAGCGAGTTATGCAAACAACATACTCTTCCTATTTTAATATAAAGTATCTCCCATTTTTATTAATTACTTTCCACTTTAATCATGATATCTGAAGTGCTTGACTTACTTTCAGCATTTAATGGAGAAAGATAAATTAAAGCAGTGAAGCAATTTTCTTCTAGGTTAACCCTATAATTTTTTTTTAACACTGACACACTGTGTACTATTCATATAATTTAAGTATCTTGGTTTGCTCTATACCCAATAGAAGTACAAAGATGTTATAAATAAAAGTCAACAGGTACATAATGTATTACATGAAATGAATCTAAACTATTCAAACTGGGTTAATTACAACATGGAAAAACATTACAGAGATTTAAGTTATGTGGCGAATTATCTCTGATAAATTTGCAGCATAATGTAGTACAACACAAAGTACAATTTTAAGCCCAACTCAATAATAAAGTGAGATTACAGAAATGGATATTATTTGTAAGGGAATCATATAGATGAAACATGTGACAGCAGTTGATGATTTCATGGCAAAATCCATTATGTTTATACGCCCACAAGCTGTAAAGAACAAAAATTAGCTAGAATTTCCTTCCGATATAAAAATCAATAAGTAAAGCATGCCTGAAATTGAAAAATAATGAAATTTTTAAATAAATGTGATTTTTTAATGCTTTATACAGGGTGTAAATATTAAGTTGACAAACCAGAATAGCTCGAAAAATAAGCTTCACACGAAAAAATGTGTAGAATCCAAAGTTGATTACTTTCGAGGGGGTGGGGTGGGAGGCAACTTTAAAATTTCAAATGGGAACCCCATTTTTTATTGCAGAATCAGATTCTACATAAAAAACTACATACATTTTGTCTTAAATATTTGTTTTGTTTCTTGGTAGTTGGCGTTGTAATTCCAGAAAATCCATGTTCTCATTTTTGCTTGTAAAATGGTTATGGATGAATAAAAAATACTTATTTACTTAATAAATTTTGATTTGATAAAACTAAAACTCTCCCTATAGGGTGGGGTTTGAGAGGGAGGAATTATAGAGTTTTACAAATGTTGACCCAAATATTAATGTTTTCTGCAGATTTGGATAAGTTTTGTTTGTTTTGTGGTCATGTGGCCACACAACTTTTAATTATCAAACAAATCATCTGACTAGCTAACTAACTAACCAAACATCTTACTTACTAGTGAACTCATTAACTGAAACTAACTGACTAACAAATCTAATTTTTTATTAGATTAGGAGTAATCACTCTTGTTTGTCAAGAAGTCTCACAACTGGGGTGCTTGCTTAGTTTGAGTCTTTTAGTTTCGGGTGGAAAAACGTAGAAAACGTTTTCATAAATTCATTTACTTAAATCACATTGTTCACACCTTTATTTTATTTTGGAATACCGCGGCTGTTACGTCATTTACATTTTTAGAATTATGTACGATAATCGATACCCCAAACAGCCCTGATTGAAAATCGATGCTCTTATCCAGCCCTTGCTGATGAGCAGTGTAATGTTCTGGAGTGCTGCCGATAGGTAGCGCAGGGACGAGAAATTCGCTCTTTATCATAAGAAGACTGGGCTTTAGAAACTGTAAGTATTAATGTAATAGATGCACTGTTTCTTTTACCTGTCTGAGCATTCAGACAGCACTGCATCATTTATAACGATTGTCTTTTGGGCGACTTATGTTTGATTACCTTGTGTGACTGCATTCGTGGTTTTTGCTCGCTACCAGTCACATTTGACGTGGAGTTAGTATTGATAGGTGGAATTACGCCGAGCGGGCCACTTCTTGCTCATAGAAATTCTAACCTGCCTATCTCAACACCCCCTATCTTTCCTCTCTTGAGAGTAATAGGTGACATATGTCACTATGAACTATCTTTCTGTGGAAGAAAGAATTGAGATGGTGTACATTTATGGAGAAAGTGGCAGAAATGTTGACAATGCAGTAGTCGCACTTTATGCGCAGCTTTTTCCTCGCCAAGTTCGATCACGGTCCTCTTTTGTTCGAGTTATTAAACAATTTACTCCGGAAGGCAGTGTGAACCAGAAAAAAAGAACCCGTGCAGCTCTGTTTGTGGAGAAAACAAACAAGTGGCAGTCCTAGCTGCTGTGGCTCATAATCCACATGCAAGTACAAGAGAAATATCAAGGCAATCAGGAATTTCACACATGAGTGTTTGGAAACTCCTGAAGCTCCACAAATTTCATCCATACCATGTATCCATGCATCAGGAACTACATGGTGATGACTTCCAAAACCACCTAATGTTTTGTCGCTGGGGAGTTCAGCGGATGCAAACAAACCAAAACTTTTTTGCAGAAGTTAATCGCCATAACATGCATTACTGGAGTGATCAGAACCCACACTGGATTCGAGAAGTCAACCATCAGCGACCTTTGTCAGTTAACGTTTGGTGAAAGTGAGATGCAAGGGGACTCACTGGAAACAAGCACCCCAAAATTCATTTACTTGCAAGTACATGCAGATAATCAACAATAAAACGAAACCAATCATTCCTTTTCAGGATCACCAAATTTTAAAGGGGAATACTTTTAGTCTTTTACTTTGTTTACTCTGTGGGTTAATGAGTTAACTTGTTAGTAAGTAGGATTGTGGTTAGTTAGCTAGTTAGATGATTTGTTTGATAATTAAAAGTTGTGTGGCCTCATGGCCACGAAACAAACAAAACTTATCTGAATCTGCGGAAAAAATTATTATTTGAGTCAACATTTGAAAAACTCTAATTCCTCTCTCTCAATCCCCACCCTATGGGGAGAGAGGGAGAGTTTTAGTTTTAGTGAAGTAAGATTTTTCATTTATCCATAACCATTTTCCACGCAAAATTGAGAACATGGAATTTCTTGAATTACAGCACCAACTATCAAGTATCAAAACAAATGTTTAAGACAAAATGTATGTAGTTTTTTTTTATGTAGAATCTGATTCTGCAATAAAAATGGGGGTTCCCATTTGAAATTTTAAAGTTCCCTCCCGCCCCACCCCCAGGGGGCTGGGATGGCGTGCTAATTTTAGCACCAGCAGATGTCCCCCTCAAAAATAATCAACTTTGAATTCTACACATTTTTTCGTGTGAAGCTTATTTTTCGAGTTATTCTGGTTTGCAAACTTAAAATTTACACCATGTATAATATCAATGCAGCTAGAGTTATTCATTTCATTGTAAAGTATTTTATATTCTGGGCACCCGCAACTGTGAAAGGGCATGATGTTCAGAATAATTTGGCTGACAGATGGTAAAATTGTTATTTTATTGAAACACAAATTGGTTCATGGCCTAAAGCAGCACCATCAGATGCAACAATGTTAAAAGGTCATACGCATACTCACTGCCCTTGTCAAGAAATATTATTCAGTGAATATTATCTGCATTACATTAGCAAACAAAGGATAATTAATTTCATTAAAATTGCAGGTGCATGGATACTGTCATTATAGAACCTTGTTTTAAAACTTGCCTGCATCGGGGTAATGGCATAGCAAGGGTGATGGCAGGGCAAGCTGGTGTTGGGAAGAGTAGAAACACCCACACAGCAACTACGATGGACTCATCGCTTGTGTGGACTGCTCCTACTCTTCCTGAACACTGAACGACCCTGCCATCACACTGATGCTGGTAAACCTTAAAACAAGGGACTATGTGATCGACACAATAGCAATTTTCACAAAATTAATGGATCATGTCTTTGTCACCCTTCGTTCACTAGCATAATGTTGATAATAAACACTGAATAATGTATCTTTACTAAGAGCAATGGGTACACCGATGACCTTTTAACATTGTTGCACCTGGTAATGTGGCTTTAGGCCATGAAAACAATTATGTATCAGTAAACCAACAAGTTTACCATCTAGCAGTCGAATTCTTCTTAACATCACACATTTTTCTCATGGGGGTAGCCATCATCAGGGATTGCACTGTACAAAGTTGAAAATTCTGTGCATTATCCACGTTAAGTGACTATTTATTTTCCGAGAACCAGTTAATAACTGCCTAGAAAAGGGTGTCGCTGTTGCCAGTCCAAATGCAACAGCTTGGTGTTTCACATGACTGGGATGTTATCCATATACTGGCAACTTGTATGACACGCAAGTGCAGTATTGGTGAGATGTGTCATATCAGCACGATATAATGACGGCCACACTGTTAGTGTTCAATGAATAGGATAGCATGACTCCTAGATCGTGTAGGCACTACACCACAACCCCAAATCCAAGTGTACTGCGAGAACCTTTATTTAGGGAAAATCATCACTACCTGAGTTACCTATCCATCAATCATGTATTGACGACAGGTTTTGCTATCAACTAGCACAGATTGTAACAATGGATTGATGGATCACAGTGAAGCAGAACACTCACTGATGGACAACAAATGAGCAGCCATGTCACCCAGAACCACCACCTCATTGTGGGGACAGAAGCCTCTGGCCCCCTTCTCTGCTCAGCCCATGCCAATACACACAGAGATTAGTGTGCACAATGGATGCACAAAACATGGATTGTGTGGACTGATTAGTTGCAGTACATATTGGTATATGCTAAAAGCAAGGCATACTACACAGAAATCTCATGATGTAATGCATTCCACTTTCCAAAAGGCACTGTTCCAGCAGGTTGTAGAGATGATTTTTACACGGGACAGAACGGATCCTGGGATAGTTTGTTATTTTCTTTCATATGTGAATACTACAGGGATCTATGCAACTGTGTTTCCAACTGCAGCACTTCCCAAGTAATCTGACCTTGAGCAAGAAAAAACAGTGCAAAAGCAATGTTTGTGCAATCTTGTTCCACTGATGTCAAACTTATTCAGCATATCTAGGAGACCAGTGAACTAGATATACATGCCTTGGATCCAGCTTTGATTAATGCCTGTGAATGTGGGCATCAAACCTATTCAATACATTTAGAACTCCAATAAGCTAGATGTACATGTCTTGGATCCTGCATTGATTAAAACTTATCAGCTAGTGCAGTGGTCTAATGGTCAAGGATCAAGATGGTTATTCAATACCTATATTGTCTCTCAGGGCCATGCTGTGATAAGACACCAACGAGACTGCCATCGTCAGGGCAAAAAGGGGATGCAATTCAATGCTGGTAGATGTGTCTTACTTAACAAATCACGAGTGTGAAGCTTGCATAATCAGCAAATAGAATTATTTTGGTTTTTAGCAAGAGGTAATTTAAACATCATAAATTAGAGGAATATGCCTAATACTACCAAGCTCCGGTTATGCGTATGAAGAAATGAGCAAATGAATATATGAATAAAGATACATAGAACAGCTTATATAATACTATACAGAATGATTTTAATTCAAAAGAAAAAAGAATAAAATTAAAAACTAATCTCACCAAGTGGGTGAAGATTCGTGGAACTTCCTTTCCTGCTGCCATCACCAAATAACTCCCATAAATTACTGCGTGAATCGAGGTATGAGAATTCACTAGATATCCTCCTGCTACTCTCAGGCACAGCAGCTGTTACGTCAACTGACTCATCCTCAAGATATTGGTTCTCATATTCAGGTTGATATCCCTGCCTGTCATAAAAATATGAAATGGAAAATTTTTACTCAAAACAGGGTGTAACAAAGCAGGGGGTATATCATAATGCACTGAAGCTTAAGATAGAATTCAGAGCATAAATCAGAAATATGTAATTCCTATCCATTATATACCTGATCAATAAACATAATCTGTGATTACTACAGAAAGAGCATTTCTTGGGAAGCTTCAGGGAAATGAGAAACAATTAATAACTGCAAGAAATTAGTTGAAGAGTAACTGCTATCAAAACTCTGAAGGGTTGTGATTGTTAAAACCAATA
Source organism: Schistocerca nitens (assembly GCF_023898315.1). NCBI lineage: Eukaryota > Metazoa > Arthropoda > Insecta > Orthoptera > Acrididae > Schistocerca > Schistocerca nitens. Next base: position 442,737,677 of record NC_064621.1, on the reverse strand, counting down.
TCCACAATAAATTATAGAATACAGAAGCTAACTGAGATTGAGGAAAGTTCCACAAGTTGGCAACAGAGAAGCATACTGGAAACATCCACATATTGACTGATATAATGCAGTGGTTAGTTATGGAAAGCTAGTTACAATCACAAAGAGACCACTACCACACAAACATACCTACTCTGGTGAACAGAAAATTCATAACATTACATGATAGGCTATAGACATTATACAGTATACAGTATAATACAACATACAGTACAATTATATACAGGATGTTTCAGGAGTAGTAGTAAATATTTTAAGAGGTGATAGTATACACTAATTCGGATAAAACACTTAATATAACATGTGTCCAATTTTTATTGGTTACAGAGATAAGCTGTTACAATGTGATCTACGCAAATACTCACAGATGGTGTTAAGCAAAAGCAAATGATTAAGTTTGAACTTTATGTCTGTATGTAACTGGTCTATTATAAAGTGCAATCAAAAAGTTCCCACACTGTCCAGAAGCAGTATGCCAATCAGGCAAAATATCCTTGAGCGCTGAGGCAATCGTGCCACCGATGACCAGGTTGACGTTTCCCGTTTGGTCAAACACAGTGTCCTCTGGTGCGAACAAGTTCACAACTGCCTACTGCACATCCTCGTCCAACAGGAATTATTGACTCTTCGAGGCTTTTTTCAAGGGGCCAAAGGCTTGATAATAGCATGGTGAGAGATCAACACTGTAGGGCACGTGCTTGAGTGTCTCCCACTTGAGTTGGTATAACTTCTGCATTATGACATTTGCATCCCTTGTTGCAGTTGTCATTCCACAATGGTGGTTTTCAACAGATATGTTGCCCCATACAAATTTTTCGTTCTGCAATGGAAGTCTACTGGTGTTTGTTCTTCAGCAGCTAAGAAAAGAATAACAGCACTCTGGTCCTATTTGTGTACATTAGGTAAGAATGTTGCCGTAGTTCAGGTTTTTGCATTTACTATGTGCATGTTGGAAAGACTTAAATGTCACACTACTCCCATGTTTATTTACCTGTTTTGGAGTCATGCTATGTTGCTTATACACTGCGGCAATGGCCTCAAATGCAAACTTTTTGATACCCGCTTAATAGTTTAAAGAGAGTATGGTTTGCCAGGTTGGTCTGATCATTTATGAGCTATTTCTTTTACATTATGTTTTCTGAATGTGGTAGTTTTCTCACAGGTAAGAAGGTGTTTTTTGTTGTTGTTTATCCTTACGATTGTCTTGTCTGTGTCTTCAGTGGAAAATTTGTGTTGGTGTTGTTGTAAGCATTCTGCAAAAGTGGTTCTATACGTCCATTCTCTTTGTATTTGGTGTAAAATGTTCTCCTGGCATGATCTACATGTCTTCCATCAAATGTGTCACACTTCAGTTGGTATATTCCTGATTTCTAATATGTATCTAAGTGCTGTTTGTTTGTTTGTGAGAGTTTGGGTGATATGATGCCTGGTGTATTATTGTATCTGTTGTTGTCAGTTTTCAGTATATGTGAAATGTGTGTAGACAACAACATAGGAAAAAGATAGACTGCTACTTACCTTAAAGAAGATACAAATTGCAGACAGGCGCAATTAAAAAGACACTTACATAAAGCTTTTGGCTATAGCCTTCATCTGTGAAACACACACACACACACACACACACACACACACACACACACACACACACATATATATATATATATATATATATTCAAACACACTTCATGCGACCGCTAACTCCAGCATCTCGGGCTGGCATGCTGGAGTTAGTGGTCACGTGTGCATGAGGTGTGCTTGCTTGTGTGTGTGTGTGTGTGTGTGTGTGTGTGTGTGTGTGTGCGCCCCCCCCCCCCCCCACCCGCACAATGAAGGCTGTGGCCAAAAGCTTTATGTAAGTGCCTTTTAATTGTGCCTGTCTGCGAACTTGACATCTTTTCTTTATAGTAAGTAGCAATCTGTCTTTTCCTGCACTGTTGATACTCCTACCTGGAGTTTCCAATGTTTAAAACGTGTGTTGGTTGTTCTAAATCTTTACAGTAATTTGCAAGAAATTTAACTGTCTATTTTGCTCTTCTTCTATTGTAAAATTTATCTTATCATGAATAGAATTTATTTGTTTATATGACCGCACCATTAACTACCAATATGAATCACACCACAAAATTTAATTTTGTAAGGGGGGTGGGGGGGGCAGTAATTATCCAATAAGAGGTAAGTGCTCGAACTCATAGAAGTTTAAACTAATCAAAGCTGGGCCGGCCGGGCGGTTCTAGGCGCTTCAGTCTGGAACCGCGCGACTGCTACGGTCGCAGGTTCGAATCCTGCCTCGGGCATGGATGTGTGTGATGTCGTTAGGTTAGTTAGGTTTAACTAGTTCTAAGTTCTAGGGGACTGATGTCCTTAGAAGTTTAGTCCCATAGTGCTCACAGCCATTTGAACCATAATCAAAGCTGGAGGATATTACTTACTCAACGAAACACAAGAAGCTTCCCGCAGAAATTAATTATTTGTTAACCTATAGAGTAATCCCCCCCCCCCCCCCCCCAAGATTAATTTGTATAGATCTGTATTTCCTGTTGTTTTTGGGAAGTACTTTTGAACTGAAATGTTGGTTTGTTGGGTTATTTTTATGCCTTGTTTAAAAAAAAAAATTAAAAAAAATTAAAAATAAAATTGTATATTCTATGTGTGTATTTGTGACTGTGTGTTATTGTATGCAATCTTCTGTTTCCTTTCTTTCTCATCTTGTGGTGTTCCTGTTCTTCTGTCTGTGTGTTGGAGATAGATGGACTTTTCCTCTTTCCTGTTTCTCAATTTTATTGTTCAGCTTTGTTACTAAGTTTTCTGTGTATCCATTGTTTGTGGCTGTTTGTACTATGATATTCATTTATTTTTGGTAGTCACCTGTATAATGGTACATCTTTTCCCTTTTGCTGTTAAGTATCATTCACAATTGAGTAGCTGTATAAAAAATACTTTTACCAGATAAGACCGAGGAGATGAGTATATAACTGACAAAAAACAACACAAATAACTATTAATATGCAATAGAGCCGTTCAACAGTGTTGGAGATAATGTGGTTCTATCATTGTCCTTCTAGATATGAACAAATGCAAACAATTCACACTGCGCGTGTCCCAAGCTTTCTTCCAGCAAACTTTGTCATCATGTGCCTCTACTTCACGAGTGTGCTGATGATCAAACAAAAGTTCTGTGTTGCTACAGATGTTTGTTGCTATTTTACATACCAGTTTTAGCACTATAAAGACCACAACATTTAAATGTCCATAGGGATCTAACAGAATTGAGGTAGGTTCTACAGTTCAGTGCTTTATAATATTACCTTGATTCTATTCCGCTCACAATATAATTCCACTTATCTTTTGTTCCAACAAGAAGCAACAGAACATCACCCTCCACCCCCTCTCAAATAGTTTTTCCATCAGTGTCTCTGCAGTAGGGAGCAGCAGTTTGTGAAACTTGAGCTTCACCTGCTATTTCTGAGTGTTCTAATAACTTATGGGACTGCAGCTGGGTAATGTCTTTGACAATAATGGTTATAGATGATGGCATTTCCAACAACAACAACAATAATAATATTTTCATGTGCCTCATTGGCCTAGTGCAAATCTTTCAATTGAATGCCCCTTCGGCAACTTGCGCAACCCTGACCACCCCAGTTATACAACTGGGGAAGGTTGGTTGATTTGGGGAAGGGGACCAAACACCAAGGTCATTGGTCAAGCAGGGAAGTTAATTGATTATTGATGAATTATTTATTCTTGGCAATGTGTGCCTAATAAGGATTCCACAGATGACAACTTAAGCTAACTGACATAACAAACAAGAAATCTGAGAAAAGGGAAATATTACGTTTACACTTTAATTGTGAATGCATTTTGTTTCCTTGTAAGATCCAGTGTGGGGATGAGAAGCAGACAGCATCAGCTTCCACTTTTCTTGCTAGTAAAGATTAGCCCCTGGCTAAGTATGCCAAGTGTTTGTGTCATCATAGCAGCCAGAGGCAGTTTTACAAATATCTGTTTTGCATTGGTCTTGCTGGCAGTCCAGAATATAACTTATCTATAGAACCTACAATATTATATAGGTGCAAGGAGTCAGAACAATTGGCCAGTATTTATCTTCATGAGGCGAAATTCTAAGTTCTGCCAATAGCAACATATAAAAGGAAAAAACTATTCTAGCTTCAAGAACCATTTGTTCCTTCGCCAGGGATGAAACAGGTATAAGCCAGGGAAGGTTAGAAAGGAGGGGCCAATTGCTCAGACTGCAGGTTGTGAAAAACCACCTCTTGTGCGGACACTGGGAGACAAAGATGAAGGGGAAGATGTCGGAGAGGTTAGTAAGTTAAAGATAATACATTGGTAAGCATTGTGCCAGCTTCAGTTCCAAAGATGAGAAAATGACACTAAGAAGCAAAGATGGATTAAGAGGAAGAGAACTGAAAAGTTAAGTGAATAGCGCAATTAAGAAATAGGGGGAAAGAGGGATGGGTGTGGGGAGAGTCCAAAGAGATAATAAGAGAGGAAAGCATCAGGGGAAACAAGTAACAACAGTAAATAGCTGGAAGGAGAAAAGGAGAGGGTGATGGTCGTTAACAGAGAGTAAGTCCAGGAGGGCGGCACGATGTGAGGATATATTGGAGATCAAGTTCCCATTTTTGGAGTTCAAGGAAACTGGTACTGGATGGGACAATTCAAGTGGTCTTTATGGTGTTACAGGTTTTGAGGTCCCCAAAGGCGATAGTTTTTCTGATTCCAATCATGTGCTCAGCCAATTTAGTGGTGGGCATTCCATTTCCCCCTTTTTCTATTTTTTTCCTCTCAGTTGTTTACCCTGTTACTTGTTAATTTTTTATCATTTTTCTTCTTCACTTTCTCTGTTCTTTTTTTCCTCTTCCCTTTTCTGTTCTACTTCTTAATTGCACTATTCCTTCCACTTTCCATTTCTCTTCACTTAACATTCACCTCCCACCTCCCACACCTACCTTCCCTCCGTTTTTTCCATCATCTGTTTTTAGTTTTCAATTGCATCATTTATTCTTTTCCTCAATCAACCTTTTATCTTTTCACTCTGTCCTATCATCTGTGGACTGAAACTGGAACAGTGCTTATCAATGTACTACCTTCAATCTTATATCATTCTGGTGTCTCCATATTCTCCTTTATCATCATGGCAATAGGCACATTCCTCTCAATGTACGATAAGAACGAGAAGCCCCTCCTCTCTGTCTTTCCCAACTTATCCCTGATGGTTCCAAACACTGTGACAGATTTTTTCTTACTTTTATATGTGTGTATCATCAGTACTTAGAATTTAACCTTCTGAAGGAACACAGCTTTTCTTCGTGCAAATTTCTTTTGATACATAATTATATGAAATATTTAGAGGATATTCTAGGAGTATTAGTGAAAAGAGGCATTGAGAGTTATATTTAAATAAAGAAATTGTTACTGTACTGGAAGATGAGTAAATTTTTCAAGAATTATGGACTTAACTGAGTTGCATGGCATTTTGAAACTTCACCACACTTTATACTGATCTAAAAGCAAAATTTGATGCAAATTATCTGAGTAATTTCCACACAAAATAAATAAACATTGATACTACCCAAACACATGGAACCTTTTCAGTAGCTCATGACAAAATTAAATACACGATACGGCTAACACTGTACAGATACATCTCATAAATGTTCAACAACATAAAAAATTAGATTAATGCAACACTCAAAATTACAAAAGTCCCTTTACTTTTTAACACACCTTACTTGTTATCACAGATAGAAGCAACTCAAGTATTTATGATGATGATACACACATAATGAACAGCCGTGCAAGTTGTCTGCTGCAAGTACAGTTAGAGGAGGATAGTGTGCAAAGCTAGGTGTATGGTAATTTAATGTATCAGGAAACAAAATAAGCCTACTTAAATTTTTCTATTCCATCTCTTTTTCCTTTTTGCTCTTTTCCTTTTTGAAAACTAGCTAATTTCCAGCATGAATTTTCACTCTGTAACAGTGTGTTCAATGATATGAAACTTTCCTGGCAGATTAAAACTGTGTGCCAGACCAGCACTCGAACCTGGCACCTTTGCCTTTAGTGGGCAAGTATTCTACCAACTGAGCTATATTGTCCAAAACAGATTTAATCTGCCAGGAAAGTTAAAGCTGATTTGTGTCACAGATTTGGAACAAAATTCTTATGAGCTCTCGCCTTGATAGTACGGATTAATTATTCTATTAAGACCAGTTTCAGTTTCTATTTATCATGCCTCTCCCATATTTTTAAGAACACTAACTTTGCAGCTGAGCAAATACTAAGCTTGACCATATCCTAATGCAGAGCCATTTCAAGATCAAGAGGTGACTTGGTAACAACACACGTCTTTCTGCAAAGTAGTTTATTTATTCATTTCTGCAATCAAGATTAAGCAAGGCGTTATAATTACTTTTCCTACTTCTGAGTATCCACAAACAGATGAAAAATATTGGTGTCAATCATGCAAAGCAAATATTATGTCTTGTTTACAAGATATTTAATCATATTCTTAATACACTTGATACTTGCAAATTGTCGTAAGTTGAATACTAAAGCAAAATTACACTGCTCAGACTATAATATGAAATAATTTGAAAAGGGAAGACATGGCTGCAAAGAAGCTGCAATATGACTTGACTTTATTCAAGGATTAGTTTCAATATCATTGTCCTCACCTAGTCAACATAACTAAGACATTTTACCAAACCACTGGCATCATGCATCATGAATCACTTGATAAGTAATTGTATATGTACCTGTATAAATCATTTAGTCTATGAAATCCGTAACCTTTGCAAGAGAGAGGTACAAAAAAAGTCCAAATGAAACTGTGAGTTGCAGTATACATACAGAATAGTTTACTGTTATGGATACAATGAAACACGTGCTTGAATGACAAAGAAACAAGCAAATAATCCTAGTAATCATAGGTACAAACCAATGCTTTCCCCAGTATGATGTATTGTGATCAAGTACACAATCACCTTACAACAGAGTCCCTGAGGACCCAAATTGCAGATACACGCTTGAGAACAAACACTTTACAATAAGTGTACCACATGGCCACCATTCATGTGAAAGCTGGCATCAGCACATCTTCTTATCGATGCCTGTAAAAATTAAAAAGTCCCAGGCATGTTTCAAAGGCACTGACAACCATCCACAACGTGTTCCCCAGAGTTCATCAACATTATCAAGAGATCTGGAATACACCAAAGCTTTTAAATACTGCCATACAAAAAAAAGAGCCAACAGATTGAATTTGGGGGACCTGGGAGGCCATGTCATTGTTCAGCCATGATCAATACATTTGTTGACAAAGATTCACACTATTTATTCCTGAATAGTCACATGAAAGTGTACCAGCACATCATTTATGTACCACAGACTAATCTTTTCACCATAAGGTACATCATCCAAGTAGTAGATCAGTTTGTGTTTATTACAATTATTTGCTTGTTTCACTGTCCTCTACTTGCACCTTTCATTTGTGTCTATAACAGTCAAACACCCTATATACAGTATATGAGGTTTCACACCACACAACAAAATCAGGTGATGATAATGCTGTAGCAACTAATTGTTGAATAAATTAAAGACAGGATGCAGCTTCTCTGTGGTAATATCTCTTTTCTTCCCCTCAAATACTTCAATGTTGCTGAGTACCACGTGTACACAATATGTCGAATAATAAGAGAATGAACAGAAACTGAGCACCAAAGCTGAGAATCAATTCACAATTTTTTGCCACATATTGAAGAGTTTTTAAAATTATTTATTTACATTCAATGCAAATGTCAGGATATGATTGGCCACTTTGTTTCCTTTAACGATTGTAGCCATCAGATGTAATCTGAATAATCAAAGCTTTTCCTTTCTACAAGTTTTCTTAGTTAGAAAACTGTCTTCTTGCATGATAAAGTCTGATATCAGTTAAAAGCTAGAAGTCAACTTCATACATATGTGGGCAGGAAAAAAGCTGAATTATTGTTAAGAAGTTTATTGGCAAGTCTACCTAACAGCCAGGTTAATGTACACACCAAATTCATTATTTGTAACAAGTAAGATTATAATTTAGATACCTGAAAATAAGAAACAGTTAGCCTCTGCAGGTTAACTTCAAAATACATGAAAAACTATGTTACATTCAAAGAATATTCAGAAATGTAATTCACCATACCCAACTACTCCTTTTACAGGTGTGGAGTTGGCAGATATTGCTTCTTTAATTTCATCAAATTTCTTAGCGACTGAAGTAGCTGCAGACTTCAGGCTATTGAGGCCTCCAATTAATAATTCATTTGATTTTTTGGAAGTCAAACTGCTGGGACTAGAAAAAATAATAGTCAAAATATGAATCCATTTTTTTTCAAATATACAGATACTAAAACAGTAATACTTTTAAATTACAGACTTATGCAGAAATAAATCAAAATGTACCTTTAGATGAGGGATAATTGTTTGCATATGAAAATTAGTCACTGCTAACTTGCATATGTACAGTAATATTATAAGTAAGGAATCCTTACAATGGACCATCTAAATTAGTAAATACCCAAAAACAGGATGATGATGTGAAGTGATGTGATGCACTCTCCACACTAATCTATCCTCTTCATCTATGCATAACTTCCACTATCTACACTCACTGCCCATGCTTACTGTAGTCAAGTCAGCCTACCTCAACAATTTGTAATACTCCCCCCCCCCCCCCCCCCCCCAATGAATAACGCCCATTACCAAATTGAAGATTTGTTGTTCCACAGGATGTATTCTATCAACCTGTCCCTTCTTCTTCATCTCTACATAACTACTCCAGTCTAAATCAACTTGAACCTGCTTACTGCAATCAAGCTTGGGTCTCGCTTTAAAATTCCTCTCAGCCCTCTCCCCCTGCTTACTTCCCTTCATTACCAAACTATTCCTGGATGCTTCAGGGTGTGTGCCATCAAACTATTCTTTCTTAGCAAGGTTATATCGTACATTTCATTTTTCCCTAATTCAATTAACTATCTTTAAACTCGCAATCTGATTTACCCATTAAATCCCCAAAATCTTCTCTAGCACCACATATCAAAAGCCTCCAGTCTCTTCTTGTCTGCATAGCCTATCACTCATGTTTCATTACTGTACAAGGCAACACACCAGAAAAATATGTTCAGAAAAATACTTTCTGATATTGAACTTTACATTTGATGTCAATAAATTTCTCCTTTTCAGAAATGTTTTTTTCTTGTTATTGACAGTCTGCAATTTGTATCCTCCCAATTTCAGCCATCATTTATTTTGATGCTGAAACAGCAGATTTCATCTATTGCTTTTACAATCTTGTTTCTTAATATAATTCCCTAGCATGGCCTGATTAATTTGACATCTCTCTTTTACCCTCCTTTGACTTCTGTTGATGTTTGCCTTGCAACCTCTTTTCTAGATACTTTTCATTTAATTAAATTGATCTATCAGATCTTTCTTCCCCCCATGAACCATGGACCTTGCTGTTGGTGGGGAGGCTTGCGTGCCTCAGCGATACAGATAGCCGTACCGTAGGTACAACCACAACGGAGGGGTATCTGTTGAGAGGCCAGACAAACGTGTGGTTCCTGAAGAGGGGCAGCAGCCTTTTCAGTAGTTGCAAGGGCAGCAGTCTGGATGATTGACTGATATGGCCTTGTAACAATAACCAAAACGGCCTTGCTGTGCTGGTACTGCGAACGGCTGAAAGCAAGGGGAAACTACGGCCGTAATTTTTCCCGAGGGCATGCAGCTTTACTGAATGATTAAATGATGATGGCGCCCTCTTGGGTAAAATATTCCGGAGGTAAAATAGTCCCCCATTCGGATCTCCGGGCGGGGACTACTCAAGAGGACGTCGTTATCAGGAGAAAGAAAACTGGCGTTCTATGGATCGGAGCGTGGAATGTCAGATCCCTTAATCGGGCAGGTAGGTTAGAAAATTTAAAAAGGGAAATGGATAGGTTAAAGTTAGATATAGCGGGAATTAGTGAAGTTCGGTGGCAGGAGGAACAAGACTTTTGGTCAGGTGACTACAGGGTTATAAACACAAAGTCAAATAGGGGTAATGCAGGAGTAGGTTTAATAATGAATAGGAAAATAGGAATGCGGGTAAGCTACTACAAACAGCATAGTGAACGCATTATTGTGGCCAAGATAGATACGAAGCCCACACCTACTACAGTAGTACAAGTTTATATGCCAACTAGCTCTGCAGATGACGAAGAAATTGAAGAAATGTATGATGAAATAAAAGAAATTATTCAGATAGTGAAGGGAGACGAAAATTTAATAGTCATGGGCGACTGGAATTCGAGTGTAGGAAAAGGGAGAGAAGGAAACGTAGTAGGTGAATATGGATTGGGGCTAAGAAATGAAAGAGGAAGCCGCCTGGTAGAATTTTGCACAGAGCATAACTTAATCATAGCTCTAACACTTGGTTTAAGAATCATGATAGAAGGTTGTATACATGGAAGAACCCTGGAGATACTAAAAGGTATCAGATAGATTATATAATGGTAAGACAGAGATTTAGGAACCAGGTTTTAAATTGTAAGACATTTCCAGGGGCAGATGTGGACTCTGACCACAATCTATTGGTTATGACCTGTAGATTAAAACTGAAGAAACTGCAAAAAGGTGGAAATTTAAGGAGATGGGACCTGGATAAACTGAAAGAACCAGAGGTTGTACAGATTCTCAGGGAGAGCATAAGAGAACAATTAACAGAAATGGGGGAAAGAAATACAGTAGAAGAAGAATGGGTAGATTTGAGGGATGAAGTAGTGAAGGCAGCAGAGGATCAAGTAGGTAAAAAGACGAGGGCTAGTAGAAATCCTTGGGTAACAGAAGAAATATTGAATTTAATTGATGAAAAGAGAAAATATAAAAATGCAGTAAATGAAGCAGGCAAAAAGGAATACAAATGTCTCAAAAATGAGATCGACAGGAAGTGCAAAATGGCTAAGCAGGGATGGCTACAGGACAAATGTAAGGATGTAGAGGCTTATCTCACTAGGGGTAAGATAGATACTGCCTACAGGAAAATTAAAGAGACCTTTGGAGATAAGAGAAACACTTGTATGAACATTAAGAGCTCAGATGGAAACCCAGTTCTAAGCAAAGAAGGGAAAGCAGAAAGGTGGAAGGAGTATATAGAGGGTCTATACAAGGGCGATGTACTTGAGGACAATATTATGGAAATGGAAGAGGATGTAGATGAAGATGAAATGGGAGATACGATACTGCGTGAAGAGTTTGACAGAGCACTGAAAGATCTGAGTCGAAACAAGGCCCCCGGAGTAGACAACATTCCATTGGAACTACTGATGGCCTTGGGAGAGCCAGTCCTGACAAAACTCTACCATCTGGTGAGCAAGATGTATGAAACTGGCGAAATACCCTCAGACTTCAAGAAGAATATAATAATTCAAATCCCAAAGAAAGCAGGTGTTGACAGATGTGAAAATTACCGAACTATCAGTTTAATAAGTCAGAGCTGCAAAATACTAACACGAATTCTTTACAGACGAATGGAAAAACTAGTAGAAGCCGACCTCGGGGAAGATCAGTTTGGCTTCCGTAGAAATACCGGAACATGTGAGGCAATACTGACCTTACGACTTATCTTAGAAGAAAGATTAAGGAAAGGCAAACCTATGTTTCTAGCATTTGTAGACTTAGAGAAAGCTTTTGACAATGTTGACTGGAATACTCTCTTTCAAATTCTAAAGGTGGCAGGGTTAAAATACAGGGAGCGAAAGGCTATTTACAATTTGTGCAGAAACCAGATGGCAGTTATAAGAGTCGAGGGACATGAAAGGGAAGCAGTGGTTAGGAAGGGAGTAAGACAGGGTTGTAGCCTCTCCCCGATGTTATTCAATCTGTATATTGAGCAAGCAGTAAAGGAAACAAATTAAAAATTCGGAGTATGTATTAAAATCCATGGAGAAGAAATAAAAACTTTGAGGTTCGCCGATGACATTGTAATTCTGTCAGAGACAACAAAGGACTTGAAAGAGCAGTTGAACGGAATGGATGGTGTCTTGAAGGGAGGATATAAGATGAACATCAACAAAAGCAAAACGAGGATAATGGAATGTAGTCGAATTAAGTCGGGTGATGCTGAGGGTATTAGATTAGGAAATGAGACACTTAAAGTAGTAAAGGAGTCTTGCTATTTGGGGAGCAAAATAACTGATGATGATCGAAGTAGAGAGGATATAAAATGTAGACTGGCAATGGCTAGGAAAGCGTTTCTGAAGAAGAGAAATTTGTTAACATCGAGTATAGATTTAAGTGTCAGGAAGTCATTTCTGAAAGTATTTGTATGGAGTGTAGCCATGTATGGAAGTGAAACATGGACGGTTAATAGTTTGGACAGGAAGAGAATAGAAGCTTTCGAAATGTGGTGCTACAGAAGAATGCTGAAGATTAGATGGGTAGATCACATAACTAATGAGGAAGTATTGAATAGGATTGGGGAGAAGAGAAGTTTGTGGCACAACTTGACCAGAAGAAGGGATCGGTTGGTAGGACATGTTCCGAGGCATCAAGGGATCACCAATTTAGTATTGGAGGGCAGCGTGGAGGGTAAAAATCGTAGAGGGAGACCAAGAGATGAATACACTAAGCAGATTCAGAAGGATGTAGGTTGCAGTAGGTACTGGGAGATGAAGAAGCTCGCACAGGATAGAGTAGCATGGAGAGCTGCATCAAACCAGTCTCGGGACTGAAGACCACAACAACAACATCAGATCTTTTACAGCCTATGACAGAATTTAAATGTCATAGGTGTACCTCAAGGTTTTATTACTTTTTATGAACTTTAACTTCTTTTTCAAATTTCTCCTTAGTTTTTTTTTCGCTGTTTGCTTTGTATACAGATCTTTGGTTAGAATATTTCACAATATTAAAAAATATCCAATCACTGTTGTTTCTATTACATGTGATTCAAAATTAAACATTAAATTCCATTTTCAAAGACTAAAGTTTGCATTTCTACAGTTTACATATGCTTCAGTTTTCCACGTAGGTTTTTTTTTTATTTATTTTTTTTTTTTTAAAGAAAGGAGACAGTCATTAATTTTGTGAGAATGGCTTCATGGATGAAACAGAATGCAAAAAGTGAGACAAAAATTACGAATATGAATTTATAACGATTACCTCGTCTCTGTCTTTACACTTGCACCATTGAAAAGGGACTTCATCTGCATTCAAACACAACATTAGTGATACTTGTCATAACATCATACATGACTCCTTATCAATCTTACAACTTCCTATTCTTCATTACACATATTTTATCTGCACAGTTATGGATGTTATTGAGTAAAAATACTTTTTATTATATAATTTTACATCCTAACTTCTTATGTTAATGATTTAAGAATATCTTGGCAGGTAATATGGACAATATACAAATTTAGGAAAAAATCTGTACAGATGACAAAACAGTAATGCATATTAGACTCCAAATAATTTGTCACACTGAAAGTTTAACATCAAACCATGTGAAGATAATGTTCAAACAAAATGAAAAATACCAGAAGAGTTTTAACTGTTGCTCAAAAATCAAGGCTAACAAATGAAATAAGTTCACTTTACAAAATGACCAATCATCTCAACGGGACAGTAGTATACGCATTGTAACTGCAGCTTGGCACATATATGCACACTGGAATACAAACATATAGAGAACTTCACAAGAGATAAGCTGTTCATTTTAGCAGAGAGAATGAAACAAAATCACAACAAACTTATGAAACTGTAACCACAATATTAAGTAAAACTGATAAATAAAAATCCCAAACTTCTGTACTCAACACAACTTGTATTTGCTTTATAAATCACAAAATCTCAGTGCTTTGTACATGAAAGTATCTGACCTAAATTGTATCAACAAACCATGGAACATATGACTGCTGTGGCTTCCAAGCTAGGCTTTAACAATCTTATTCACTCACGCTAAAGGAAAGGAAGACAGCAAAACATCATTAGGAAACTAAATGCTAATAATGTGATGATATTGAAAGCAAAACTGTAATGCATCCATCCCAATGCAGGTGACTGGGTACATGCAAAAAATTTTCAGAGGTCCATCGAAGAAGCCATGAAGAACAGTAACTATATTTTACTCAGTAAGGAAACTAGGGATATGATAAGTTCAGTACAAAATTCTTAAACCCAGAGTTGAAAAGGATTGCAGTCCATTAAGAATCTTCGTAATTCCTGAAAAAGGGGTACATATCTGAACACAACACAACCATAAGGAATAGCAGAAAATTCACAAAGCTAATTACAGAGACACATGCATCTAGTGAAGACAGCAGTCAGTTAATATTGCAACTCTGCAAGGAACTGTAGCAATGCAACCAACTTTAGACATAATTAACAAAAACTTAAATTAGAAAAACTCATCAAAGCTGAGGAATTAAACTTACTTTTACCATACAAATCCTTATTCAGTGTCACTTCATAACATTTACCTCCACTTTGTAATAATATATACATCATGTTGTCACATCATAACTGTAGTTATGTACAAATCCAAAAGTATGGTCTTCAATGAAGTGCAACACTTACCACTGAAAGGATGTTTATTATGAACACCAATATACAGATAGAGCAGCACCTAACTCCTGGATGGAGAGCACAGCTACTCATACAGACACCGAATATTCCAGAATAAGCAAATATTACAAACATAAGAAATTTTCAGAAACTTCCACAAATGGTTAACACTTATTACCGAATAATTCCTTTTGGTTGGGTTTTAACTAGTGATCCACAGCATGCCAGTCATGGGGCTAACCACTATGCCACATTGTATGCAGCACAGCACGTGGCAACATAATATAAATGCATACACTGTACAGCTAGAAAATTATCTTCACTTAATAACATCCATAAATGTACAGCAAAAATAAGCATAATAAGGAATAACAAATTAGGAAAATGTCAACTTTTACGATGAGCTAACGCAAACCTGGAGAATTTTTCATCAACGCAGAAAACAGTTTTGGAAAGAAAGAGCCAAGTTAAATGCCACCAATTTTTATTCACAATTTTACATTCAGTTTCAACTGGGATGCCATTCTCAAAAGTTTTATAGTTCTTTAATTTGCTTCAATGCTTGGTTGGAAAAGTGAAACAAATGTAAGGCAAAAATTGTAGATACTGGAAATGGACTTTAGTTCATGAATGCATCAGACATAACAAAACCAACAGTTACAATTAAAAGTCTTCTGGGTGTGGTACCTTGTCATTGCATAAAATACTTTACTTATAAATTGTAAAACCAATGTTTCAACCGTAATGCATTAACTTGCCCTGAGGAGGGCCTTTGTAATTCGGTCAAAACATTTGTTTTAAAGTTTATAACTGAAGTATTTTATACAATATTGTGAGAAGAAAAGTTGCCACTCACCCCCATATAGTGGAGATGCAACTTCCCTTCTCATAATATTGTTACATTCCATCCTGGATTTTCCATTGTATTTCATACAATGATGCAGTACAATATTCAGAAGAATTTTAATAATCATGACACTGACCGCAGAAGCCTAAGTAGTTATGTTACAAAAACAGTGACTAGAGATATTTTAATATTACTAAATCCTAAAATAAAACAGTTATAGTTACCACCAATGAACACAAATACCAGTTACTATAATAGAATACCCAATGTAACCGAGTTGGGGACTATGTTGTGGCAATATTTTATTTGTGTGTGTGTGTGTGTGTGTGTGTGTGTGTGTGTGTGTGTGTGGTGGGGTGGGAGAACACACACACACACACACACACACACACACACACACACACAGAGAGAGAGAGAGAGAGAGAGAGAGAGAGAGAGAGAGAGAGAGAGAGAAGGGGTGGGGGGAGGAGGAGATGATCCCTAGGATGCTTGCTCAGAATGAGTATTCAAAAGGTGAGCTACAAAGCTCATGTTTCTAATAAACTGACCAGTGTCTTTGCAATTAAGTGGAACATTATCTTTATTCATTAAATTAACTGTCAAGCAAAACAAATATGAGTAGGAATCATGCATAAAGTAAATATTGCATTTCCTGCTGAGGTCCCTTCAAAGCCTTTGGAATTTTTATACTTATTGCCGGGTACCCTTGCCCCTAAATGGATTTGTTGATAACAGTCAATTTCACATGAATTGTGATTTACATAACAACACAACATACAAAAGTATAGTGTTGGCTTCCTTTGCTTCCTCATTTTAGAGATAAATTCTGTATTCTGGTGCAAAGGTTTTGATAAAATATCAGCTGCCATACAGCTAAAAATTGAAAATAATTGCAAATTAAAAACATATCTTAGTGGACATTCCTGCTACCAAAATGAAAAGTGACAATGATGTTACCAGGCCTCTGTTCTGACAGCATTTATAAGATCTACTTTCTGATCATTACACTAGGAGCTAAACATATGCTGTACAGTATAACTGATGTTAAGTAGTGGCTTTCTGACAACTATTGTTCATTTATAGCCCATGTAAGCATTAACTGAACATAACAGTTTAATGACACTTAATGGACTTAATGTTAATTTAAACAGGTAAAACTGTCATCCACCTGAACGTTGGCTTTAACACTGCAGTGCTTTACTAGGCATGATCCTGTTGAAGGAACTGACATTCCTAATTATGGGGTAATATACAGTTTAACACTGTCTCTAAATTACAGAATAACTTCACATACATAAATTACTGCAAGAAGCAAAATAAGCGACAGGAACGAGTGAAAAAATCGTAGAAGCAAATTAGCAGGTTTCTGAAAGTTACTTCTTTCTGGTAATGAATAACCTAACTTATCCCACACTTCTGAAACTGCTTCTTTATGATGGGATCTTTTGAACAAGGTTGAATGAATGAAGCAGTACAACATAATATTTTAGGGAAGATGTTAATGTTTTATTTATTCAATGTGAATATGTCACAGTATGAGATTTGTAACTATCATAAAGAAATGGTGGATCCGGAACTTTACATTAAACATTCCACCTTGAAACAAAGCAAATGAGACTGTTTACATTACTATTAACTTTTTTTATAACACATTAGTAGAAATTTGTTTTGATCTCGCATGTGTCCCTATGCTGCGACATGTTTAATGGTGTAAACTGTTGGCAGTGGATGAGTAATTTATTACAGTCACATTTTGGTGCTCTTCAGAAGGAATGTTGCTTACAATGACATAAAATGAAAGAGAAGGATACCACAAACTTTTTATTCCTACCATGTATAGTCACTTTCAAAGTACTGTGAGTACACACACTTTACAGTCTTTTCTTCAACTGTTTGAAAATTTCTGCATGTTCCTTTCAATAAGGAGCCACACAGCTTTTGCCTTGCAGCGGAGTGCAAGAACATGTTTGTAAGAATCTGCTCTGTCCCTCACACTCTGATTTATATCTTGTGCCTAAACTTTTCACTGTGTAAGCATGCAGTTCAAGCCTGAAAAATAGCCATGCCGTAATGTGTCATGGTAAACAGTAGTTACTGTTTGTAACATTAAGAGTATCATTTCTTTTGTGCAAGATAGTAAACTGCAACCCAGCCACTGTAAATTTCAATATTAAACTCATACCACCCTTCATTTAATGATATTTTCGTGTAAACGTTCAGTTCATAACACAACTATGCAATTGTTGTATGCTCTATTCATAGTGCCTCATCGATAATGCACTCTACAATGTGCTGACAAGCTGAAATGAATTTTAGAATGAATTCTAAAATTTACATTTGTGTTACTAGTGGTCATGAGCCAACAATACTTTCAAATATGTACTGTTCATTATAGTGAGTAAAAGCAAGCTATAAAAACATTACGTATATGTATTAAAGATGTATCTGGGTTGAAACAAACAACAGCAACACCGTGATAATCTACCAGGTATGCAGTTAATCTGATCAATATACCTGTATTAGACTTATATTATTGACTCGGTGCTATTCTAGAATGTGGCGTAACTCAAAATATTCTGGACGATTCAATGGCGGTGCACAGACAAAATAATGCAATAAATTATACTGTATTTATACTACTGATTGGTGATAAAATTTTTGAATTACTAAAATATATGGCATTAAGTATTTTTTCTGCACATAAAAACCATGGTCCTGTGAGTAATAAGCCCAACATCTACAAGGACAGTTCACTATAGAGTGAAAATAAATATTTTCATCTCATGTAGTTTACATATGGTGCTGATGTTGTGATAATAGGGCACATGAGATATCTAAACCAAAATGAATGCTTCTACGTAGCAATAAAGTCATAAAAATGTGACATAAAAATAAACAGTGCAAATTCCAGGAAGGACTGTAACACTATTATGAAAAGACTGTCAGAGAATGAGCTTTTGGCCAACAAGGCCTACATTGGAAATAGACAACATCACACACACACACACACACACACACACACACACACACACACAAATGCAGCTCACACACACACGACCGCAGTCTCTGGATGCATCAGCAGCCAGAGAGTGTGGTCATGTGTGTGTGAGTTGCATTTGTGTGTGTGTGTGTGGGGGGGGGGGGGGGGCTTGGTAGCTGAAAGCTCACTTTCTGACAGTCTTTTTGTTGTGCCTATCTGTGACTCAACATCACGGTTACACAGTGAGTAGCAACTATTCTTTTCCTAATATTGTGACCGAAAAGCAAATAATACTTATTTCTAGAAAATAGGGACAATTTCCAGTACGCATTATATGATATCAAAATGTCTGTCTGCAGAAATCCACTATGAAAATTTATTAAATGCTATAAGAGCAATATGATGACAATCTTCCATGATCAATTGCTCAGCTGGGAAAGAGGTCACAACAAGCACGCTCCCTGTACTGCACAGCAATATCACCAAATAGCAATTAAGGCACAGACAGAGACATCAAGTATTTGCCAAAGTGGTGTGGTCACAATTTTGTACAGGCAGCATGAAGAAAGGTTCTACCAAGATTACTAGTTCTTCGACATGAGATGATGTGATTGGTGATCAAAAGTTGGTTCATTATGATCCTCAAACCAAAAATGCAAGTATAGACCAAAGTCAGCCTATTCACTAACATGAAACTGAGCCAATGTTGTTCTGCAAATGGGTAAGATGATAATGGTTCTCTATTCCCCCAAATACTATGGAGTTATCTATCAGTATGAATGACCTCTGCATTCAGTATTTACACATGCAGAGTTTCATAAAGTCTTTGAATGGATTAGAAACAATTTTTTATGAGATATGCAAACACACACACACACACACACACACACACACACACGAGATATGATATATAGCTATACACTGGCCATTTACTGATTTTTCTGAATGAGTAATTATTTCTATTCAAGAATTTCTCTACAGTGTAGAATGAATTGTTAATGGGGAAACATCTTTAATCTACACCTCAAACCACTTCTACTATCTATCAGACATTTTATTTCTACGGGGAGATTATGAAAGAGTTTTATAAGTGCATATTTCACCCATTTCTCTGCCAAAGTTTGATTCATTAAAGGGTGACGTAGATAATTTATCCTTCAAGGTTTGTAATTGTGAATATCTATTATTCTCAAACTGAGCTGAATTGCTGATAAATTTTGTAGG
The DNA here is from genome assembly GCF_023898315.1 of Schistocerca nitens. NCBI lineage: Eukaryota > Metazoa > Arthropoda > Insecta > Orthoptera > Acrididae > Schistocerca > Schistocerca nitens. The sequence goes on along the minus strand of NC_064621.1, from coordinate 442,717,980 downwards.
CGAATAAATGTAGTTTGACACTGTGGCTACTGTTCCTAACTGCTTAAAAAGATGCATGCATGAGGTATGTGAATGAACCTTGCACATAATTCTAATTACTTTCCTTTGTGTAATGAATTCTTTTTGCCTAAGTGAGGAGTTACCGCACAAGACATCAGTAAATGAAGATATCCGTAATACATCGATAGAAAAAAAAATCACAACACCAAAAAATAATTAATGTACAGAACGAAATTTTGGGAATACATTTGTCTTGGTAACATATTTAAGTGATTACCATTGCAAGATCACAGGTTAACATAAGTGCTAGATAAGCCACTGCAAATGTGAAATGCTGGTACATTAATAACCGATATAACCACCAGTATGTTGAATGCAAGCATGTAAACATGCATGCATTGTGCTGTACAGGTGCTGGATGTCAATTTGTGGGATGGAGTTCCAAGCTTGTTGTACTTGGCTGGTCAGTAGAGAAATGGTTAATGCTGCTTGTGGATGAAGCTGGAGATGTTGTCCGTTGATGTCCCATATGAGCTCAATTGAAGACAGATCTGGTAACTGAACAGGCCAAGCATCATGTTGACACACTGTAGAGCATGTTGGGTTACAACAGCGATATGTGGGCGAGCGTTATCCTGTTGGAAAACACCCTCTGGAATGCTATTCACGAATGGCAGCACAAGAGGTTGAATCACCAGACTGATGTACAATTTTGCAGTCATGGTGTGTGGGACTAGCACAACAGTTCTCCTACTGTCATACAAAATCTCACCCCTGGCCATAACTCCACGTGTAGGTCTGATGTGTCTAGAATGCAGATAGGATGGTTGCACGCCCTAATCAACACAAGGCCATCAATAGCACTGAAGCAGAATCAGCTTCTATCAGGAAACACAACAGACCTTCACCCTGATGAGTTCTCACTTGACACCAAAATACTGAAATCACAAACAGTGGTGATTTGGGGTTAATGGAATGCATGCTACTGGGCATCTGTCTCAGAGCTGTCCTTGATATAACCAAAATGTAACAGTTCGCTGTGTCACTGTGGTGCCAACTACTGCTCTAATTGCTGCTACAGATGTAGCACAATGTGCCAGAGCCATATGCCAAACACGATGACCTCCCATCTTGGTAGCAGCATGTGGTTCTTTGGAGACTGGTCTTCTCGTGACTATACATTCTCATGACCACAGCTGCCAGCAGTCATGTACAGTGGCTACATTCTTGCCAAGTCTTAGTGCAATATTGCAGAAGGAACATCCACCTTCTTGAAGCCCTTTTACACACCTCGTCCACACTCAGTTAGATGTTATTAATGGCGTCTATGTCACCTTAAAGGTATTCTTCACTAACAACAATCAATGCATCCAATCTCAAAGGTAATTAACTCACATAACCAATACAGCATCTATTTGAAGGAAAACTGAGTTGCATCCTCATAGTGACACATGAAATTTGAATGGATTTCATCTCCTAGTTGTAGGAACATGTCTACCAACTTTCGTTTATCTCACACAACTCTTCTTTGATGCTGCAATTTTTTTCCATAAATGTATATTAAATTACTGATTTCTAGATCCTTACAGAAGCCAATTATTCTTATGGCAAAAGTTGACAAATCTAAATGTTTTCGCAGATCTACAATATGTTTTCTCCTCTTTTAAGTTTTTGCAATAAGCACACTTAAGAACTTAGAATTTTCTCCTTTGATTATTATTTCTAGTTGATATACTAGATTAATAGGAGATGGGATATTCTGACTGTACAAAACTGGATGAGCTGTGTTTTTTACAAAGTTTAAAACTAGCCCATTTGTGCAAAACTAATCAATAACTTCACAAAAATATCATTTAGTTCACTAATTTCTGTGTTGGTGGTTCTTTGCTTGGCTTCACAGCACTGTTCGTATCATCTGTAAATAGGCCTAATTCTATTTATTTCTGTCCATCATGTCTTGGGCACACATCAAGGATGGTATTATTTCTTCTTCTGATATTTCGACTGATGATCTTACAACCAAGGTATGTTGCTGAAAAAATTTAAACCACTTGACACAATGCTGAAGAGTAAATGTGCATTCATCAAAGATGTACACCTGAAAGACAGTAGAATATTCTATCTGCCACAGAAAATTCAAAAAATACAGGTCTAATTCTGCCTCCTGATTCAAATAAAATAGTAGATCATTAACATAAAGCAAGAACAGAAGTGGAATGATGATCAAACCTTGTGGGACTCCTACTGTAATTGCTCACCATATAGATAATGTGGCATCCCTCTCTGCATTATTCAAACAGCTTAGTATAGCTTCCGTGATACTGTTTCTTAAATAAGAATAACACCAAGCATGTGCTGTACTAAGTATTCCTTGAAAACATAACATCTCTAATAAAATATTGTGACTGACACAATCAAATGAATTCAATAAGTCACAAAAGATCAACTGATGGTTTTTTATCATTTAAAGATTGTGTTATGTGCTCAGAACACATTGGCCAGAATAAGTTGATGATTTATACTGGTGCCGCCAGTAGCGGAGAAAATCGACACTATTTGGAAGATATTCATTTGCCTCTGAGTGCTACCAATATTTCTGGAGTATGTCATATCTGCCTTCATTCAAGCACAAGAAATGGAAATTGATGTCAGCATTGCGGAAAGTAGTCAGCGTTGCCTTCCCTTCACCTCTCCACTCACCTTGGCAGTCCTAATTCAGGGGCAAGGGATACCTCCTATTGTTCCTGACAACCAGCAAGCAAATCATCAGTGTATCATGTCAAACAGGAAATGTATAAATAACTGACTCAGTATTGAGTCCATGTTGAAAGCCAAACTATTACTGGCTATGTATCACATCATGGCACGCTTATGTCACAACTCTGGAGTTCATTACCTTCTCAAATATTTTAGAAAATGGTGCATGGAGTGACACTGGATGGCAGTTATTGACATCTGTGGAGTCATCCCTCATATCCAGCTGGATCCCTCTCTGCACCACCAGCTTTTCCGAACTGTGCAGATGGGAGTTATCCTTACAATATATTCTCTATTCCTCCTGCTAACACATCCATCAGGGCCTTTTCCCCTTCTCTGCCATTTTTCTTTTCACTCCCACCCCTCTCCTCACAAGTCTCATGACACAGCTCCTGCCACTAGTACCCTCTCGTTCCGCCTACTCCCCTGCCCCACTCCAGATCCCTGCTTTTGTCCAACATGACAGCACCATTCAGGCTGTAGCAGCTGGAGATAGTGGTTGTGTCTGTCAGGTGTGCCTGCTTATGTGAATGTGTTAGTGATTCTTGTTCTGTAGAAGGCTTTGGCTGACAGCTCAATGTGTAACAATCTTTTCAATGAGCCAAACTGTAACTTAGAGTGTCATCCAAACAGTCAGTGAGTTTGGCAGACTCTTCTAGTAATTTTAACTTATGCCATTGTTGTCTTCATAATTTTAAAATTCACCTGGATGTAGGGATAAGGTTTTTAAGATTTCTGGTCTAAAATTCTTTCGGCAGGTCTACGATCTGGCTTGCTCACGCTGATGTTTTTAAACTACATACTGTCATTGTTTTGCTATTTATGAGTGCACGTCATAGTATGACTACAGCTAATGATGCTTCCAAATGCATGGTCACCACTTTTTTACATTCTGAACAGTACGTTACATAATTACAAGCATTAACGTATTTTGTACTCCACTGTTAAATGGATTTGTCAAATTTTCACTTTTACTATTAGAATTGACTCCCCATTATATTTTTTGGTCAGTTTTTATATCCTACTTGCCTGTGCAAAATTTTCTTAGGCTACTTTTTCTCCATTTGTTTACAGATCTCAAGATGGTTGCAGATGCAACAGAAACTAGCTTTCGTACTGTATTTTAATACAAAACTGCAGTCTAACCATTAACAGAGTTATACTTTAAAATTTTTTTGATAAATAAAACACATTAAAACTACTGTCTCCCCCCCTGAGAATTTCTGACTTCCCTTAGCTATAATAATTATGGTGTGTCAAAGATGGCTTGTACAGGATTAACTAGTGTGGGGAGCTGCATCAAACCAGTCTTCAGACTGAGGAAGGAAAAAAGGATAAATAAATACAAAATTAAAAAATCTAAAGAAACTATGTATTTATAAATTTGAGAACACTCTGCTAAAGTCAGCAGTTCAGCTCCATCTGCACTTCTGTGCGTGTGCTCAATAAACATGCTTTCAGTGTGAAGGCTTATTCTATTAAGGTTATGCAAAAGCTATCACCTTCAAGGACAAGAACACTAAATAAAAACAATACATTCATCCTATTGGTGTGAATTGTTGTGCTATCAATAGATACACAAGTGTTGGCGTGATAAAAGCACGTAAGGCATCCAGAACTTCTTTCAGGATGTGCTGTCCAGAAGCTGAATAAAATTGTTAAAGGGACCAAAATATGAACAAGGGATGACACAATTTGTCTTGCCAACATCCTACTTTTGCTTGGATGCCAGAGTCCATCAGGGGCCTATCAAAACAAAGAAAAGCTCAAGAGCTGCAATAAATTTCTGATGGAAATAAAAACATTTGTTGACAACCAACAGCAAGTCCACATGGCCAGAGAACAATTGAAGAACATAGCTCAACAACATCTTGTGTGCTCCTTTCTGTCCATTCCATTCCACTGCTCTTCCAAATCCTTTGCTGTCTCTGACAGCATTACCATGTCATCAGCAAACCTCAAAGTTTTTATTTATTTTCCCCAAACTGTATTTCCTCCTCCAAATTTTTCTTTGGTTTCCTTTACTGTTCGCTAAATGTAGAGGTTGAACAACACTGGAGATAGACTAAAACCCTGTATCACTCCCTTCTCAACCACTACTTCCCTTTCATGTCCCTCAAATTTTTATAGCTGCCAACTGGTTTCTGTGAAAGTTGTTAATAGTCATGTGCTACCTGTATTTTAACACTGCTATCTTCAGAAACTCAAAGAGAGCATTCCAGTTAACACTGCCAATAGCTTTTTCTAGGTTTACATATGATACAAATGCAGGTTTGCCTTTACTTAATCTATCTTCTAAGATAAGTCATAGGGTCAGGATTGCCACATGTATTCCCACATTTCTATGGAATCCAAACTGACCTAACCTGAGGTCTGCTTCTACCAGTTCTTCCATTCTTATGTAAAGAATTTTTATTGTATTTTGCATCCATGACTTATTACATTGATAATTCGGTAATATTCTCAGCTGTCAGCACCTGCTTTCTTTGGAATTGGAACTATTACAGTTTTCTTTATGTCTGAGAATATTTTGCCTGTCTCGTACAACTTGCACACCAGGTGGAATAGTTTTCTCACAGCTGGCTCTCCCAAGGATATCAGTAATTCTGACAGAACTTCATCTACTCCAGAGGCCTTGTTTCAACTTAGGTATTTCTGAGCTCTGTGAAATTCTTCTCCCATCACATATTCATCTACGTCCTCTTCCTTTTCTATAATATAGCATTCAAGTTCACCTCCCTTGAATAGACTTTTAATTTGCTCCTTTCACCTTTCTCTTATTTTCTCTGTACTGGTTTCCCATTTGAGATCTTGATATTCATACAGCTGTTTCTCTTTTATATATATATATATATATATATATATATATATATATATATATATATATATATATATATATATATATATATATATATATATATCCTTAACTTTGTTATCTAGCCATTCCTACTTAGCCACTTTGCACTTCCTGACAATCTCATTTTTTAAATGTTTTATTCCCTTTCACCCTCTGCTTCATTTGCTGTATTTTTATATTCTCTTCTTTCAGCAATTAAATTCAATATCTCCTGTGATATCAAAGGATCTTCGACTAAACTATCCAAGGATTATTCAATTCTGGGGCAACATTTTCTGTGATACAGGATGCTTATTGTTTCCAGCTAAAAAGATTATGTTCAAATATTCGAATGCCATCATGCTGAAGGTTGCAATGGAAAATAGGTAAAGCTGACAGGAACCTGGGTTGTGAGAATAATTACTGAAAACAGAACACATCCTTTCAAACTTGTCATTTCACCACAACACAACCATAATTGGACCCTTACTCTTCATGTTACATATTAAAGCCTGCACACAAAACTAACAGTAATCTCAGAAATTTTGGAGATTTTGCAGTTATCAATAGGGAAGTACCCTTTGAAAAAAGCTGCACAAATATTCAGTAAAGTGCTGTAACTATTGAGAAATTGCATTAAATGTTAAAAAATGTAAAATTGTGTACTTCACAAAACAAAAAAATGTAATATCCTCTGAGTACAATGTCAATGAATACCAACTGGAATCAGTTAATTCACATAAATACCTGTTTTAACAATTTGTGGGAATATGAAGTGGAATGACTGCATAGACTCAGCCACAGTTTAAGCCAATGTGAGATCTTATCTATTTGGTAGGACAATGGGCCACAAGACCAATCCACAAAGAAGAATACTTACTAAACACTTGTGCAGGCAATCCAAGAATAGTGCCGAAGTGTCTAATAGCCAGATACTGAATGTAGACAACAAAGAGGAGCACAAAAGGTTACAGGTTTCTTTCACTAATGGATAATTGTCATGAAAATGTTGAAAAGTCGAAAATGTTGAAAAATCCGAAATGGCAGACACTTAAACACAGATGTCAACTATCTCACAAAAGCCTATATCCAAAATTTCAACACCAAGTATTAAGTGAGGGATCTATGAATATACTACAGTCCCCTGAACATCGGTCCTGTAGGGATAACAAAGACGAGATTAGACTAATTACAGCATACACAGAGGTATTTAAGCTGTCATTTTTCCTGCACTCCATATGTGAAAGTAACAGTAAGAAACCCCATATCTCTTAAAGAAACCCTCAGACATGGAACAATGATAAGTCATGCAAAAAAAAATGGTAAACAGAGTGTGGATGTACATGTAGAATAATTTTAACAGATGACTTTCAATTTTCACAACAGCAGTACACGATTGCTAAGAAAATCCTAGTATGGCAAGTGCACAAGATGATGGCTGGTGAGGGCAAGTATTTCTAAATCAATGACAAAGCACATCTCTGCAAATTTTTTCCTCAGTAGACAATAGTCAGTATGATTATACTGAAAAGGGGGGAGGGGAGGGGGGGACACCTTCACTCCATACTACTTCTAATATAAAGTAATTCTTGTAAACATTATTATATATGGAACAACCAGATAAGGTGGCATTTCTTGTCTCAACATCAGCATCACAGGAGAGTACAGTGTACATTTTTCAATTATTTGTAAGAGCTTCAAACAGCAGTGACTTATTTCTTTTACTTGTGTGCTCAGTAGTTTAGTTTGTAAATTTATTGTGTGTTTGTATGCTTAGTAGACACACTTTTGCAATTTAATAACTGCCTAGTGCAGAATTCCACCAATTTTAGCATGGACACCAACTGTGATTGTTGTGTTAGGATGCAGGCTGAAATGGAGACCCTTCTTTCAGAGTCCAGGTTATGCAGCTTGAGGCTGTCATTGGATTTACTGCCTGCACTGATGTTGAGTCTCACCTATAGCAGAGTGGGAGGTCACTCCAAGGTGTGGCTGGCAGTGAAGACTTGCAGTTGGGCTGACCATAACACACATAGTTCACCTGAGAAATAGGTTTCCGTTGCTATCTGTGGCTGATGAAAATCCTGAGGCAGATGCAGTCACTTGTCCTGTTTCACAGGAAGCCGCTCAGCCTGCAAGATCCGGAGAGCCATAGAGGGTGGGATTACTGTTAGTTGGGAGCTCCAGTGTCAGGCGCATAAAGGGGGCCCTTAGGGATATGACTGCCAAGGAGGGAAAGAAGTCCAGTGTGCTCTCTGTGTGCACACTGGCGCAAATCATCCCAATTGTGGAATGGGTCTTTCCTGATGCCCTGAAGAGGACAGTTTGCAGCCAATTGCAGGCGGTGGCTCATGCTGGTGCTAATGATGTATGTCACTTTGGACTGGAAGAGATCCTCTCTGGTTTTGGCAGCTATCTGAAATGGAAAAGGCTACCAGTTTTGCTTACAAGATGAAGACAGATCTCACCATTTGTATCAATGTCAAGAGGATCGACTGCCGACCATTGGAACAAAACTGAGGGGAGGATCTGAATCAGAGGCTCAGATGATTCAGCGACCATGTAGGCTGCAGATTCCTTGACTTGCATCATAGTGTGGTGATGTATCGGTTTCCGATTAATAGATCAGTAGTCTATCACACAGGATAATTACGATCAGTGAAGGAAGGGTTCCCCTAGATGGCCTTCCTTAAAACATAGTATCCTAAACCCCTCACCTGGTTCAGATTCATTGAGGACATCTTTGCTATTTGGATTGAAGGTGAGGACACCTTATTCACATTCCTCCAGAACCTCAATAACTTCTCCCCCATTTGCTTCACCTGGTCCTACTCAACCAAACAAGCCACGTTCGTCGATGTTGATCTCCACCTCAGAGATGGCTACATAAGTACCTCCGTCCATATCAAACCTACTAACCACCAGCAATACCTCCATTTCAACAGCTGCCACCCATTCCATACCAAGAAGTCCCTTCCGTACAGCCTAGCCACCCATGGTCGTCGCATCTGCAGTGACGAGCAGTCCCTCTCAAAATACACAGAGGGTCTCGCTAAAGCCTTCACTGACCGTAATTATCCTCCCCCATCCTTGTACAAAAATAAATCTCCCGTGCCCTGCTATATGGTGAGTAGCAACTTTCCTTCTCTGGTATTGTTGCTGTTAGTAGTAGTTTATCTCATAGCAAGATAGAATTAGATAGTTATAGTGAGTTAGTATGTGTAGAGGTTACGCTTGACAACCAGCATAAGTTAATAATTGGTTCCTTTTACTGATCTCCTGATTCAGATGATGCAGTTGCTGAAACTTGAGTATCATCTCAAATACATACCCTACTCACACAAGTTGTAGTTGATGATGACTTCCATCTTGTCATGATATATAGGCATGAATACATGTTGAAAGCCATTGGTAGGTATAAAACATTCTCCAAAACTGTAATAAATGCTTTCTCTGAAAGTTATTTTAAGTAATTATTTTAGGGGCCAACTCAAAGTTTAATGGTTGTGAAAACATACTTGGATCTCTTAGAAGCAAATAATCCCAAGCAAACAGGGAGCATCATGGCACATGATACAGGGCTTAGTGACCATAATATTGTTGCAGCGAGACTGAACCCCACGTAACATTCAAACCCACCAAAAATAAATGCAGAATACATGTATTTAAAAATGCACATAAAAATTCACTTGATGCCTTCCTTAAAGAGAGGAGGAAAAAAGACACCATCCCCATTCCTTCCAAATTAACTTGATAATCACAGACCAAATGTGGCTTAAATTCAAAGAAATAGTATCAACAGCAGTTGAGAGATTTATATTGAATAAACTCATAAGAGATGGAACTGATTTCCCATGGCACACAAAACAGGTCAGAACACTATTGCAAAAGCAATGAAAAATGTGTGCTAAATTTAAAAGAATGCAAAATCCCCAAGACTAGTGAAGTTTCACAGAGGTCAGAAATTTAGTGCAGATTTCAATGTCAAATTTTTTAATAGTGTCCATGAAGAAACTCTGTCTCTGTCTCAGAAAAGCCAAAGAGATTTTGGTTGTATGTACATTATGCCCGCAGCAAGACACAATCAATACCCCCACTGCTCAATACCAATGGTAATGTTACCATTGACAGTACCACTAAAGTTGAGTTATTAAATACAGTTTTCCAAAATTCCATCGCCGAAGATGACAAAATAAATATACCAGAATTCGAATCAAGAACTGCTGTCCACATGAAATGTTAGAAGTACATATTCTCGGTGTACCGAAGCAGCTCATATTTCTTAATAAAGGCAAGTCTTCCAGTCCATCTTGTATATCAGTTGAATCCTTTTAAGATTATGCTGATATAAAAACTCCATAAAGTGCTGGTTGAGAATGGAGCACTAGAGAAAGTGTGTGAAAGTTGTTCAATAAACCCTCTGTCAGGCACTTGGGTGCGAATTGCAAAGAAGTTATGTAGATATAGCAAGTTTTCAAGCTATGTAGCAGATCAAAATCCAAAAAATGAGATGCCTCATAATCAAACTGAAAGCTTCAATCTGCAATCAATGTTCTCCTAATTTCTCAGTGCCTCCAAAGACTCACCTGAATATTTTATATTGGATACTGCTCGTAGGACAAATGTCTCAGCTGCAGCCCAAGTACTGGATTCAGAAGGACTATATGCAAAAATTATTATTTCTTTGAGTATACGGGAATGATATTCCGAGCTTAGAGATTAGGACCCCATTTATTAATCCTGATGGTTTTAATCCTGGTGGTTGGTTTGTTGGCACCCAGTGACAATTTACCTTTATTGATATAGTAACTTAACTTATAATTTAAGATGTATAGTACCACAACATTATTTTATCAGAAGTATTATAACATAATACAAAGAGTTAACACATTGAAGTTTCACAAACAATTATATGCAAATACCTCTACAATTCTAATATACATGCTCACCATGCAGACTACCTCTAAAGCCGTGCGTAATGAATATCTGACCTGAAGTTAGTGAGAGCATTCTCAATGATCTGAGTGCCGATGCGAAGGTCTGCTTTACGCAGACTGAGTCGAGCAGGAGAATAACGGCTGCAAAGAAGCGAGATATGGGTGTTGTTAGCACACAAACTACACAAAGGGTGAGCAACTGGCATGCTGAATGATTGATAGGAAAAGGATACTACATATAAGCTACAACTAAGGTGACAAAAACACTGCTTCAACACTTATTCTTGAAAAAAGCTTACATCAGAGAATTGCTTATACAGAAGTGAGAAAGCACTGAATAAGTACAAACTTACAAAAACCACATTACACGTTTTCGACAAAAATAAAAATATATCTAGAAACAACAATTACAGTAAAACTAGGCTCCTTAACTTGTAAATGTGAACAAAAAGAAACTGCAAGAAGAAGCAAAAAAATTATGTGAAAGAAATAAAAAACATACAGTAACACTTTAGGATCTTTGCCTACTACAGTTATTAGTTTAATGTTTGGGAAGGGGTTATTTGCTTCGTAGTTCCACTGGTCATTCAAATAATATGTCCTTAGTTTTATAAATGTTTCACAAGTTATCAACCAAAATACTGGCTAAAATGTTTGATTTTAAACTTTGACCACAATTTTGGTTGGAAATAAAGACTGCTTATACACACTCTTTGCGTCAATGACAAGTGAGATGAGTATCTGAATCTTATTCAGTTTTATAGTGTGTCAGAGAAGATTATATGAAAGATAACCTCAGTCACTCAAGAACAATAAAATGAAATAAGAACAAAGGGAGATAATTAACTGAACTTCCACAAATGAATACTTCAGTTTGACTGTATCAAATGAGCAGTACAACAGAAGATACAGAAGACCCAGTTTACTGATTGTAAATCTCTTATTTTGTTCCAACCTAAGCAACACAGGTATCTTATTGTCATGTATTTCTATGTGGTCAGCAGCTCTATATCACATACAGTTTGGCTGCTACTACTTTTTGAGACAAAGTCAAATGCACCATTAATTTATAAGAATGAAAGTCACATCCAATGAGAGATAAAATTGTATAACAAAAAAGTAGAAATATTTCTAGTTTCCTTCAGCACAATAAACAGAAAGAGACATTTAAAGAAAATGTAATGAGAGGTACAAGAAATCAACAGTAGTCTTCAACAAAGAGAGTGAATTTTTATAGTAAACAAAGGAGTGGTACCTCGAAAGTCTGTGATGTTAATTGCTTCTGTGCATCCGTTGGCTTCCCCCAAGTGCACATAAAATTACAGCTAAATTTTTTAAAATAATAATAAGAAGGAAAATAAGCCTTTCTATTGATGCTGGACATTATATGAAACACCATAAAACTCAACAGAACAGTCCACAGATGTGTTAACAGCTGTTGCTGAACACTGTCTTGATACAGGACATGGCATGAACTATGGAGAGACTAATATCCTCTCATCTGCCTACACATATTAAGGCTCTGTCAGTAAACAAGTAGTTGAAATACATATAGCTAACATATTAATAAACAGAGTCTCAGGATTTCAGCTCAGCAAATCATGGGAATCAGTGCTGGGTGCGTATAGGCATCGTCGGCCACCCTAATGAATTCAACAAGATAACGATGTGGAATCCAGCCAAGACAGCTAAGCCAGGCTTCTTGTGCCATGCGTGCAGAATTCACGGCTTGTTTCTCCTGCAGAGGGCTCTGGATCGTCCCCCATATTGACATTATAGTCCTGCCTCTTAACACCTGCTTTATTATGGTGAACCAGTGTTTAAATTGGTGAGATGCAACAGCCGGCCACAACTGGACTTGAAGCTAACAGGCAGTTGCCTTGTATAAAAATTGTGCAGTTTAGACAATGAAGCTTCACAGCAGAACCTTTAAATCTTCTTATAAATAGATATAATATTGTCTTGCAGAGTTCAGAAAGCAGAGAAGATACTTATGTTGATCTTTGGGAGCTCTACTGTTAGATGGGTAATGGAGTCATTAAGGGACATTAACTGGCAGGTTGGGAAGGAATGCTAGTGTGCACTTAGTATGTTTGCCAAAAAGTCTCATATGAGGTGTGGAGGCAGCTCTACCTTTGAGTACTGAGTACAATGAGTACAACTGGCAGTAAGTAAACAGTCATGGTTCATGTATGCACAAATAGTGGCTGCTGTCTGGATTCAGGGGCCAATTTCAGCTCCTTTATATGTCTGTCTGAAATGGTGATGACAGTTAGCCTCACATGCAGGGCTCATATCCAGTAGTATTCTGACTTATTATTAGTAATAATATCCACATAGTACTATGAACAAAAAGCTGGATGAAAGCAGAAGTGAATGACATTCAAACTAAATGTATTGCAATGATAGGCTAGATACCAATGGCGGCAATATATTTACTGTCATAAAGAACTTGAGAATTTACAGATTTCAAATTCTACATGATCTGCACAAAGGTAAGCTTCAAAGGTAGGTCTACCATAAAAACTGGATGATTTTATAGCCTGCAGACCTCATAAGTGGTGATGGCAAGAAGCTTCAGGGGGAAAAAAAACACTTCGAGAATATCACTGGTAGCTTTCCTTATCATGTTGTGACAGCAAAGGGAGATTTTAAATTACCAGCTACAAATGTGAGAGTTGTGCAACTTAAACAGGTACTACAGATAGGGATTGTTAAAAACTGTACTGAATGTCTTACTTGAAAATTAGCTTGAGCAGCTAATTAGAGAACTAACATGAGAGGCAATATTTCCTAGTAATGAGTAAACCCAAACTTTCAGTCCAATTGCTGTAAAGAAAGGAATTTGTGACTAAATTATGAAAAGGGTAGATTGTTACTCACCTTTTAGTGAAGATGTTGAGTCGCAAATGCAGCTCACATACACATGATCACTGTCTCTGGTCTGGCCATGGCATGGTTGTATGTTGTCTATTTCAGAAGAAGACTTTTTGGCTGAAAGCTTACGTGTTTTGTAGTCTTTTTATTGTGCCTATCCATGACTCAACGTCTCCTTTATATGGTGAGTAACAATCTATCCTTTTCATAATTCAAGTTAAGAAATGTGAAAATATATTTTTACTTAGAAAATGTGACCTTGAAACAAATCACTGATTCTCTAAGCAGTGGGCATCGAATATTATCTCTCTCGGGGCTGAAGTTCTGGAGAATCAATGGATAAAATTCAAAAGTATTGTACAATAAGATTTGGACATGCACGTGGTATGTGTAATGAGAAAAATGGTGAGGGATACGAATGACCTGCCATAGATCAAGGGCAGTATTGCAAAATTATTATGAAAGTCAAGAGATTTAAACAGAATTAATCAAATTCAAAGCCTTAGTGGGGGGGAACCAGCTGAATGAAGTTAAATGTGTGTAAGGAGCGAACAGTGTGAAAGCATTCAATGAATTCAAAAGTAAAATTTCACCATTCAATCTGATGAATCATCATCTTAAGTACCAGTGTCCTATTTTGAGGTCAGAGCTCATATTTATTTATAAATACGCAATAAATTATTAATTTGCAACTATTACCGTTCTACGTCATTTGTTGATGCTTTTTATAACAAATGCGTGCTTACAGGAAATTAAAAGCAATAAATCCTACCATTAATTGATTATTGAATACTAAGGCACACTTTTCGTTATTACAGGTATTTACTTTATCTACAATTTAGTAATATTTGAAATATGTGGCAAAGATCTTTTTGTGATTATTTATAGTCAACAATGTGCCTTTTAAACTACTTGCATTGTTAGCTCAACTGGAGTTATATTCAATGTTTTCCATTGTTATAAAATTTGGTGTACACGAAATAGGACACTGGGACTTGGTGTTATCATTTCACTTATTTGTATTGCTGAACGTTCGAATATGAAACTCTGCTACTGCTGATGTATTTTCTTTTTTGAACATGGTAATTTTACCAGATTTTGTTGCTGAGGTAAGTAACGACCCCTCTTTTTTTTATTTATATGTATTACAGGATATGAAGTTACTTTGAAATTTACAGCGTTTTATGTAAGTATATTTATTAATATGTTACCCATTAGTAAATAATACAGTTCCAGATGGACACAGGTATTTACACATCCCCTTTTCTGTAGTTTGTGCTAATGTATTATTCTTTCATTTCACTTTATTTTATTACATTTTATTTCATTTCATTTTATATAGATTATAATGGCCCTCAGACGAGATAGATACCTCACTAATGAAGAAATAGAAGAAATAATAAACAGTGACGCATTCTATAATGTGGTGTCAGATGATCAGTACCATATTGATATCACTGTATGTCCTCCTGAAGTAGACTGTATGACCGACGTAGAAGAAGGTCCAGACGATGTTACTGAAACCGTGGAAGTCTCAGATGTGCCAGTTTATACAAAGCTGTCTCAAACTAGTGAGCATGACATCACCACAAAGAGAGAGGAATTCAAGGAACAACTTTCTTCCTTGACTCCGACGGAGATGTTTGAAGAACTGATGAACAAAAACATATACGAGTTCATAGTGAAAGAAACTGTGAGATATGCAGTAAATATGAAGAATATGCAGGATTTTATCCTCACAGTTGAAGAAGTGAAGGTCATTGTCGATTTCTTCTTTTTGCTGGCTACCGTAAGCTCCGTGCTGAGAAGCTATACTGGTCTGATGATGAAGATGTGGGCATACCAATTATAAAGACAGCTATGTCAAGGAATAAATACCAGAAGTTGAAAACATTGCTTCATTTTCAAGACAATGACTTAGCCAATGAAAACAAACACGATTGCAGATTCAAAATTAGACCTCTCTTGAAAATGATAAATGAATCTTTTAAAAAATTTGGAATATTTGAGAAAAATTTGTCAATTGACGCAAAGATAGTCAAATACTATGGATAAAGTGGGTTGAAACAGTTTATCCGAGGCTAGCCTATTAGATTTGGCTGTAAGTTGTGGTCTCTTTGTGGAGCAAGTGGCTACTGTTTCAAAATTTGATTTATACTGTGGAAAGGATCCAGAAGATACTGCAAGGGATGACCTACCATTGGGATCAAGAGTAGTCCTAAAAATGCTGGACTGCATTGAAAAACACCAGAATCATTGTGTGTGCTTTGACTATTTCTTCCCTAGTAGAGATCTTCTGATTCATCTGGGAAATTTGGATTTTCGAGCAACTGGGACTGTCAGAGAGAATCGAGTTGGTGACTGTCGACTACTGAGCAGCAACGAACTGAAAAAGACAGTTTGAGGAAACTATGACTACCAGTTCGACAGGAATGGTGAAGTCTTATTTGTTCGATGGCATGACAACAGATGCGTTACAATTGGTAGAAATTTTGACAAAGTTGAACCTTTGGGAGCAGCTACGCGGTACAATAGACTAGCAAGTAAGAAGACACAAGTGCAACAACCTGCCGTTTTGAAGTTGTATAACGCATACATGGGAGGTGTTGACCACCCTGACTGGTTAGTTGGAAAATATGCAACGGTAATTAGAGGGAAAAAATGGTACTGGGTCATATTTATACGTATGCTGGAAATGGCCCTCGTAAATGCCTGGCTCTTTTACAGACTAGTAAATGGGAGAAATGGACTGGATTTACTGGATTTCAGACGTGCTGTTACAGTTACATACCTGAAATTGGACACTGGAAGACCAAATATTGGACGTCCAATGGAATACCCATCATGTCAATTGAGAGTGATACCAGACGTAAGGTTTGTTGGAATTGGTCATATGATTGACAAAAGAAGCACGCAAAGAAGATGTGTAAGAGCTAAATGCAATGGGAAACCAAAAACATATTGTGTTAAATGCCGTGTAACACTGTGTGTGAAGTGTTTTGTACCATTTCACAAGAAATAAATAGTTAAGACTTGAATACAGTTTAGTACACTATACGATACTGTTAGATCCCAGCGTCCTATTTTGAGGACGGCCAGTATATCAGCATGTATAAATATTCTTTGGTTATTTTTGTACTTATTGTGGTTCATACACTACGTAAATTATAATTAAGGAATAAAAAATTCAGTTTAAAAAAAATTAATTTGGGACTTAATGGGTTAAGTAAAGTCACTAAAAAGACAAAAATCATCAATACAAGTGCTCATTGGTTATCAAATTAAGGACAGAGACAATCCCAAAAAATTGAATTTGGTCTTCTGATATTGGTTCACTGTCAAAGATCATACACTTGTTGTTCCTTTCAACCATCATACGAACAATGAAAGGGCTGCAATGACAGGTACTGAAATAAGTAATCATAGACCTGAAAATCAACCACAATCACTCAACATAGGAATGGAAATTTGACCAAATAAGATTCCTTTATGATTCTATATCTACTAGGCAGATGTACACATACCCCTTATAGCAGCAATTTACCACAGGTCATTGAAGAACAAAGTGATTGGGAAAAATTTATTTTCAATAAGGGGACAGAGCCATGATATCCAAATCAGAAAAGTTATGGTTCAAACAGAGCCTAACCAACAGTCGTCCTTCCCGCACACCTTTTCGGAATAGGACAGGAAAGGAAGCAAATGATACAGGTATCAAAAGTACAATCTAGTACACGTTATAAGGAAGCATGATGAATGTAAAACCAGATGTCATTGTAGTTCCTCAGAAAATCACAAAAGGGAAATAGTTTCTACAATGTGTCCCTGTTTTTCACGACCTATTTTATTTCAATTGCAACTAAGTTTTACTGTCTTTTCCCTCTTTTTTATGGTTTCTTTTTCTTATATGTAAAACATTTTCGGTTTTCTTGCGCGCCAATTCGGGATAAAATCTCAAGGCTTTTGACTATTACCTCCATCGTCATCGTCAGGAGCAACTGACAAAAGAATGGCTATGGTGCACGCGATATAAAGGCAGTGTTCGCAAAAAAAATAAAACAAAAACTTATATATATATATGGTCTTTAAATATGTCTGCTTGTGTCTGTATATGTGTGGATGGATGTGCGTGTGTGTGTGTGCGCGAGTGTATACCCGTCCTTTTTTCCCCCTAAGGTAAGTCTTTCCGCTCCCGGGATTGGAATGACTCCTTACCTTCTCCCTTAAAACCCACACCCTTTCGTCTTTCCCTCTCCTTCCCTCTTTCCTGATGAGGCAACAGTTTGTTGCGAAAGCTTGAATTTTGTGTGTATGTTTGTGTTCGTTTGTGTGTCTGTCGACCTGCCAGCACTTTCATTTGGTAAGTCACATCATCTTTGTTTTTAGATACATTTTTCCTACGTGGAATGTTTCCCTCTATTATAACTATATATATATATATATATATATATATATATATATATATATATATATATATATATATATATATCCTGCCAGCGCTTTTGTTTGGTAAGTCTCATCATCTTTCTTTTTAGATATATTCTTTTTAGATATATTTTTTCCACGTGGAATGTTTCCCTCATATATATATATATAGAGGGAAACATTCCACGTGGGAAAAGTAAATCTAAAAACAAAGATGATGTGACTTACCAAACGAAAGCGCTGGCAGGTCGATAGACACACAAACAAACACAAACACACACACAAAATTCAAGCTTTCGCAACAAACTGTTGCCTCATCAGGAAAGAGGGGAAGGAGAGGGAAAGACGAAAGGATGTAGGTTTTAAGGGAGAGGGTAAGGAGTCATTCCAATCCCGGGAGCGGAATTCTTACCTTAGGGGGAAAAAAGGACAGGTATACACTCGCGCGCACACACACACATATCCATCCACACATATACAGACACAAGCAGACATATTTAAAGACAAAGAGTTTGGGCAGAGATGTCAGTCGAGGCGGAAGTGAAGAGGCAAAGATGATGTTGAATGACAGGTGAGGTATGAGTGGCGGCAACTTGAAATTAGCGGAGATTGAGGCCTGGTGGGTAACGGGAAGAAAGGATATATTGAAGAGCAAGTTCCCATCTCCGGAGTTCGGATAGGTTGGTGTTGGTGGGAAGTATCCAGCTAACCCGGACGGTGTAACACTGTGCCAAGATGTGCTGGCCGTGCACCAAGGCATGTTTAGCCACAGGGTGATCCTCATTACCAACAAACACTGTCTGCCTGTGTCCATTCATGCGAATGGACAGTTTGTTGCTGGTCATTCCCACATAGAATGCATCACAGTGTAGGCAGGTCAGTTGGTAAATCACATGGGTGCTTTCACATGTGGCTCTGCCTTTGATCGTGTACACCTTCCGGGTTACAGGACTGGAGTAGGTGGTGGTGGGAGGGTGCATGGGACAGGTTTTACACCGGGGGCGGTTACAAGGATAGGAGCCAGAGGGTAGGGAAGGTGGTTTGGGGATTTCATAGGGATGAACTAACAGGTTACGAAGGTTAGGTGGACGGCGGAAAGACACTCTTGGTGGAGTAGGGAGGATTTCATGAAGGATGGATCTCATTTCAGGGCAGGATTTAAGGAAGTCGTATCCCTGCTGGAGAGCCACATTCAGAGTCTGGTCCAGTCCCCGAAAGTATCCTGTCACAAGTGGGGCACTTTTGTGGTTCTTCTGTGGGGGATTCTGGGTTCGAGGGGATGAGGAAGTGGCTCTGGTTATTTGCTTCTGTACCAGGTCGGGAGGGTAGTTGTGAGATGCGAAAGCTGTTGTCAGGTTGTTGGTGTAATGGTTCAGGGATTCTGGACTGGAGCAGATTCGTTTGCCACGAAGACCTAGGCTGTAGGGAAGGGACCGTTTGATGTGGAAGTGGTGGCAGCTGTCATAATGCAGGTACTGTTGCTTGTTGGTGGGTTTGATGTGGATGGACGTGTGAAGCTGGCCATTGGACAGGTGGAGGTCAACGTCAAGGAAAGTGGCATGGAATTTGGAATAGGACCAGGTGAATCTGATGGAACCAAAGGAGTTGAGGTTGGAGAGGAAATTCTGAAGTTCTTCTTCACTGTGAGTCCAGATCATGAAGATGTCATCAATAAATCTGTACCAAACTTTGGGTTGGCAGGCCTGGGTAACCAAGAAGGCTTCCTCTAAGCGACCCATGAATAGGTTGGCGTACGAGGGGGCCATCCTGGTACCCATGGCTGTTCCCTTTAATTGTTGGTATGTCTGGCCTTCAAAAGTGAAGAAGTTGTGGGTCAGGATGAGGAAAGAGGTTTTAGGTAGGGTGGCAGGTGATCGGCGTGAAAGGAAGTGCTCCATCGCAGCAAGGCCCTGGACGTGCAGAATATTTGTGTATAAGGAAGTGGCATCAATGGTTACAAGGATGGTTTCCGGGGGTAACAGATTGGGTAAGGATTCCAGGCGTTCGAGAAAGTGGTTGGTGTCTTTGATGAAGGATGGGAGACTGCATGTAATGGGTTGAAGGTGTTGATCTACGTAGGCAGAGATCCGTTCTGTGGGGGCTTGGTAACCAGCTACAATGGGGCGGCCGGGTGGTAAGTCACATCATCTTTGTTTATATATATATATATATATATATATATATATATATAGAAAGATGATGAGACTTACCAAACAAAAGCGCTGGCAGGTCGATAGACGAACAAACAAACACAAATATACACACAAAATTCAAGCTTTCGCAACAAACTGTTGCCTCATCAGGAAAGAGGGAAGGAGAGGGAAAGACGAAAGGATGTGGGTTTTAAGGGAGAGGGTAAGGAGTCATTCCAATCCCGGGAGCGGAAAGACTTACCTTAGGGGGAAAAAAGGACAGGTATACACTCGCACACACACACATATCCATCCACACATACAGACACAAGCAGACATATTTGGTATGTCTGCTTGTGTCTGTATGTGTGGATGGATATGTGTGTGTGTGCGAGTGTATACCTGTCCTTTTTTCCCCCTAAGGTAAGTCTTTCCGCTCCCGGGATTGGAATGACTCCTTACCCTCTCCCTTAAAACCCACATCCTTTCGTCTTTCCCTCTCCTTCCCTCTTTCCTGATGAGGCAACAGTTTGTTGCGAAAGCTTGAATTTTGTGTGTATATTTGTGTTTGTTTGTTCGTCTATCGACCTGCCAGCGCTTTTGTTTGGTAAGTCTCATCATCTTTCTTTTTAGATATATTTTTTCCACGTGGAATGTTTCCCTCTGTATATATATATATATATATATATATATATATATATATATATATATATATATATATATATATATAATAGAGGGAAACATTCCACATGGAAAAATATATCTAAAAGGAAAGATGATGAGACTTACCAAACAAAAGCGCTGGCAGGTCGATAGACACACAAACAAACACAAATATACACACAAAATTCAAGCTTTCGCAACAAACTGTTGCCTCATCAGGAAAGAGGGGAAGGAGAGGGAAAGACGAAAGGATGTGGGTTTTAAGGGAGAGGATAAGGAGTCATTCCAATCCCGGGAGCGGAAAGACTTACCTTAGGGGGAAAAAAGGACAGGTATACACTCGCACACACACACATATCCATCCACACATACAGACACAAGCAGACATATTTGTCTGCTTGTGTCTGTATGTGTGGATGGATATGTGTGTGTGTGCGCGAGTGTATACCTGTCCTTTTTTCCCCCTAACGTAAGTCTTTCCGCTCCCGGGATTGGAATGACTCCTTATCCTCTCCCTTAAAACCCACATCCTTTCGTCTTTCCCTCTCCTTCCCCTCTTTCCTGATGAGGCAACAGTTTGTTGCGAAAGCTTGAATTTTGTGTGTATATTTGTGTTTGTTTGTGTGTCTATCGACCTGCCAGCGCTTTTGTTTGGTAAGTCTCATCATCTTTCTATATATATATATATATATATATATATATATATATATATATATATATATATATATATATATATATATATATGAAACCTGAAAATGCTGCACACTCACAGGATGAAACACCGATTGCAGTTCTTTCTTTTTGTGGTGGTATTTCCAGCAAAATAGGAAGAGTCCTGTGTAGACGGGGTATAAGACCGATTTTTTGTCCTCCTAAGAAAATTAAGGAGATGATGCGCCCTGTTAAGGACAATCTTGGCTTCTGGGTCCCTGGAGTATATAATATCCCCTGTGAGTGTGGAAGCAATTATATAGGTCACACCATTCATTCATACTGTTTCCGACTACTGCGCAGAACAGCGCCATATTAAAATCGGCAATTGCAGAGCACAGCCTCATGAACAAACATAAAATATTGTTCGATGAAACAAAAATTCTGTCCCATGCCTCCACGTACTGGGATTCTGTTATTAAGGAGGCTGTTGAAATATGAATGAGCCAAAATAACTTTAACCGCAATAGTGGATACCATCTGAGCTGTGCATGGAAACGAGTGCTTGATGCAGAGAAGCAGCAGAGACGTTCCTTCCAAGGTTTATGTTCCAACGGAAGCAGTGGCGCCACTGGCGCACACATTGACACCGTCTACGACAGCAGTACGTAATCACTGACCAATCACAAGCTGACCAATCAGAAGCCATACACAGGCTACAAAAAAGGCTACCACAGCAGCAGTGAAGACAGTCAGTTGCTCCTGATGATGACAATGGAGGTAATCGTTGAAAGTTTGAGATTTTATCCCGAATTGACTTGGCAAGAAAACCAAGAATGTTTTACACATAAATGCCGTCACGAAAGACTTTGTTCCCATTTCTTTTTCTTGTATTACTTGTTCATTTGTTTTTTTCTCTGGGTCTACAATTTTTTCTTCAACCACCCTCCAAACCCATTCCTATCTAATCAGGTTTATGATGCAATTCCACTCACCTTGGTCTTATCTACTAACATCCTGCCACTTATAAGTTATTAAAATTACAAATTTTCTCAAATAGCAACAACATCCCATGCAGACAGTCTTCCCTTACAGGATATTGTGGACGACTTTTCCTGCATGGTCAAGTCTTGTCAGTCTCTTCTACAAATCTTGCCTCTCTACTGAAGACCTCTGCTCCCCAAAGCTATATATTTCATGTCTTTCTATATGCTTCCATCTGCTGCCACCATGTGTATTTCTATACATTCAAATAAAAAATTTCCAGTTTACTGATCACTTTTCTTAATATCTAAATCTTAATTTCAGTATTAAACTTTTATGCCCATGGCTCAGTGGTTTGCACAGTTTAGTGACTAGTATTCACCACAAATAATAATGACTGATTACAGCTACAACTGAAGAGTGCAAAAGAGAGATTATTTAAGACGTTTTATACTTTGCACCTAACCTGTGTGAACAGTACTCACAAGGGAACCTCCCCATCGAACCACCCTCAGATTTAGTTATAAGTTGGCACAGTGGATAGGCCTTGAAAAACTGAAGACAGATCAATCAAGAAAACAGGAAGAAGTTGTGTGGAACTATGAGAAAAATAATCAAAATATACAAACTGAGTAGTCCATGCGCAAGATAGGCAACATCAAGGAGAGCCTGAGCTCAGGAGCGCCATGGTCCTGTGGTTAGCGTCAGCAGCTGCGGAACGAGAGGTCCTTGGTTCAAGTCTTCAACTCTAATAAAAAATTTAATTTTTTATTTTCAGATGATTATTATCTCCCTGACAGCTATACAGGACAGAAGAATCAGGCATTGTACAATTTTAGTGTGGGAGAAGATGTGATTACCATTCCTCCAGGTTGTACACCTCTTGTGCAACCGTTAGATGTGTTTTTGGTTTCGGCATGTGAAATACTTTATGAAAAGATTCTATGATTTTGCGAAGCTGCACAGGTACACAGAGCAGTATTGTTTACGTGATCGTGTGTCAATTATCAAAGTTCAGGCACTCACACATAATCAACTTCGCTCTCCAATATTTCAGGACGTGTTCAGATTTGCTTGGACATATGCAGGATTTGACGGTCTACACACGGAAAAATTTGAAAACGTTAAAAACATATGTTTTGACAGAGCACAGGGAAAACTGTGCGACTGTGAAGTGTTGCATTTATTTGTTGCAGTTTATGTGACAAACTCTTCTGTTTTCATCACTTTTTTGGGAGTGATTATCTCATCCACAAGAAAGCCTAAGTCGGGCGAGGTAGAAGAATCTTTTTACCCGTTCGCCAAGTGTACAAGTTAGATGGGTCGACAACATATTCCTGTCATGTGACGCACATGCCGTCACCAGTGTCGTATAAACGTGTTTTTCTATGGAGGAATCGGTTGACCTATGACCTTGCGATCAAATGTTTTCGGTTCCCATTGGAGAGGCACGTCCTTTCGTCTACTAATCGCACGGTTTTGCGGTGCGGTCGCAAAACGCAGATACTAAATGTATTACAGTGAACAGAGAGGTCAATGAACGAACGGACAGATCATAACTTTGCGAAAATAAAGAAAGTAAACTTTTTACTCGAGGGAAGACTTGAACAAAGGACCTCTCGTTCCGCAGCTGCTGACGCTAACCACAGGACCACGGCGCTCCTGAGCTCAGGCTCTCCTAGATGTTGCCTATCTTGCGCATGGACTACCCAGTTTGTATATTTTGGTTATTTTTCTCATAGTTCCACACAACTTCTTCCTGTTTTCTTGATTGATCTGTGTTCAGTTTTTCAAGGCCTATCCACTGTGCCAACTTATAACTAAATCTGAGGGTGGTGCGATGGGGAGGTTCCCTTGTCAGCACCAAAGACAACCAACTTGTCATACAATATAGGTTTGCAACTGGTGTTTACTTACTTCAAGCTGTTGATTTTGTGTGCCCACTGGCAAGCAAATGGACAAGCACAGGCATGTACGGGCAAACAACTAAAATGTTGGCAGTCTAATAGCTGCCCCATAACATAGGTGATCGTACTCCATTGCCTGCGTGCTTCAGGCACGGGTGGCCAAGCAACTCGTGCATCCACAGAATGTAATACTGTTGTCTGTTGTGTTGCCTACACTACTTGCATCTCCTCAGAGGTATGATTAGGGGCAGACAAGGAGCCCATGCTGCAGTGTTGGAACAACATAATTTACTTAGCTATATCTGGAAGGATGGATTGTATTGCCACATGCTGCTGGTCGTTGCTTCACACATTATTTGTTATTTATTATTTATCATTTCTGGAAGGTTCTTGAAATATATTACATTTGAAATGTTTGCATGTATGCAATATTCAATGGTTGTAGGAATATTAGCTCTTTGGAACATTTGTTGTTTGAATATATAACTGCACTCACTGTCCTGAGTTCAGTATTGTCCTGACAGTACATCAGTGTCAGTAATAAACTTACTTTCATTTCTAACTGTTGTGCTTTGCTGATGAACCTGCCTTTGGATTTGGATGCTAATGAACCTGCCTTTGGATTTGGACTTGATTGTGATTTTGACATGACATTGTTTGGTGGAATGGGTATCCTCAAGGCATCTACATCACCATTGCTTCAATTAGGCAATGTAAAATCCTCAACTGCACAGACAGGAACCAAATGCAAGCAATACATCAGTCCCACAGCCTGTATATTCAGGAGACCGCTGCACATCAGACACCCACCCGTGATTTCTGTAGATACTGGTCACAAACTTACAAAACAGCTGAAAGGATTTGACTGAGTTGCCAGATACAACAGGTTGTATGAGATGATGTGTTTGGAAAATGTGTACTTTTACTTGGATGGTACAGCACAGCAACGGTTCGTAAACAATGAAAAGAAGCTCAATAGCTCAGAAAAAATTCCCTGCTGAACTGAAGAAAATATTTAGTGACAGTTGATAGCAAGTCCTTTTAACAGAAGATCAATATCAAAGATTAGGGTTCAGTGTCATAGTGTAATGACAGTCATTGATAAAGAAAGTTTTGACAATTTACAGCACTGTAAATCCCAATATGACAGGCACCCGCAAAATCTCACAGTTGATGACGGGAGTTGCAGAGGACATGTACCAAACTCTTCTGGTAAAGAATGTCACAACAGAACAGTCATCAAGTGACACCAGTGTATCTAGGAAAACCACAGAAAAGAGGAGTTTGGGAGAACCACCATGACCTTGCTCCTCTCATATGCCAGAGAGTAAGAGAAAAGATACAGTAGAGTAAGGCAGCCAGAAATGTTGAACTGAGTTCACAAAGTAACCATAAACATCAGGAGGTAACAGAGAATGTTGAAGAAGAGTTGTATCAATCTTTCACACCAAACTCCACCAGTCAAATGTGCGATGGAGAATCAACTCGGCCAACTTGGTCTTATGCCACCACCATCAAATGACAACCCAGCATCTAATCAAAGTGGGTATGACCAATTCCACCACCAAGTAAAACGTCCCATGGGAGGACAGACATCTGAAGGATGGAAGACAACACACTGCTCTGTTTTCACTGTGGAAACCCTGGACATGTTATACGCCACTGCAGAGGTGGAAGACAACACGCTCTAGCCATTCCCTGTCGCTCTACAGATGTACCAGCCACTTACCTATCTGCTGAATTCAGGAAATCTAAGTGAGGTGGCCATTTATGGAAGTGAGGCAAAGATAAAAATCCTTCATGGATGACAGTTACAGAGGTTACAGGATATCCTGACACCCAACCAGTTTGGGCACTAATCAACTTGGGATTCTTTTTCTGTGATTTGAATGCTTATCATCGTCAGCTCAAGAAAATTGTGTTCTGTCATACAAACGTGATTGTATATAAGGTTGCATATGGGGAATATATCCAGCCGACAGGAGCATGTATTGTAAGAATAACTATCACTGACAGAACAGAGACATTCAAATCTGTCATTTAAACGGAATGTAGTCATGACATTACTCTCAAAGGGGCTTATTTAGGCATCACAAACAATTATAGGTTGTGGAAGACAATACCTCCAGACCAGCAAACCTGTACCAAACAGCACATATAACAGCAGTCACAACTCATCCCTAAAGGTCTGTGTGCAGGGACAACCAAACCAGTTCAGGGAGGGTAGCTTAGTGTCACTGATGAAGAATCATGCTCCGCTACTACTACAGACAATGCAGGGGTGGAAGCTACTATTGAGCTGCCAGCTGACAGAGGAACAACACTGATGATCACACTGCTTGCTTGACGCAGCACTGTTTGGTGTCAATGCCCCCACATGCTACAGACAGCATGGCACAGCTTGTGCATCACACACAGTGCTTCCTGCACAACTCACAACTTCTTTGACTGTGTCCTTCCTGCCCAATCAATGCCGCTGCCTTCGCTTTCTCAGATTCTAACAATGCTTCCTCACCTCTAGCCCAAAAACTGCCAGTCCACACGGCCCTTCCTTCCTGCCTGTTGCCGGCAATCCATCTCTGACCTCCAGGCCCTACTTTCTTCCTCAGATATTTTCTTTTTTCTTTCTCAATAGGCGCCTTCACAGCATGCCATTTGCTTCATCTCCACCCCATTCTGTGTCATCTGCCCTGGATGCAGGTGCTGGTCATCTCTGATTGTGGTTGTGTCCTGAGGCCCCCCTCCCAGGAGTCTTTCTCTCTTTGCAGAGTCAGACTCTTTTCAGCTTCTGACTGAATTTCAAAACACCTGCTACTTTTTTCAATAGATTTCTTTTTATAAAATGAGGACACCTTTCCTAATGCAGTAACCCAAATATTGATCATTATTTATTATGTATTCAATCAGTTTACTACTTGCCATTATTACTCACTTTTTCTCAGAAGGAAGTTAGTAAATGAGGTCTGTTCTTCCTTTATGACCCACTAAAATTAAGGGGAGTTTATGCACACTAAAGTAACTGAACTCCTTTACCTAAGATGCTGTCGCCTCAGTGACAGTGGAAACTGCAACTGTTAGTAGGTGATTTAATGAGTGGGCATCACCCACATGTTAGTAATATTCACTCTATCCTATTTTCGGGATGATAGTCTGTAAATCAAAAACAGCTAAAAATCACAGGTCCATATGGAGTGTGACTTTCAAACAATTACTCACTGTATGCAATAGTAGAGAAAAGAAAATTCTTTTACTCAGCACTTCGCAATGATCTAATGTTATGGTCAAATATAACGTATTCTGCATTATCTTCCATGCATTCTGCCAAGCATACATTAAACTGCAACTTCATCTGTTATTCCTTATTTGTAAAATTGGTGTCTTCTTATGGAACAATTAGACAGAATAATTCATTTAAAAAAACAAAAAACATTGTTGATATGTGAGGAATCTGGACTGTTAATGAACATACAAAAATAATCATAACCAATCACTTTAGTTGGTATTTCCATTACTGACTAAACAAAGATTATATGTTGTCTCCGTATGCATATTTTGTTTAATTCAGGTTATATACAGTGTTTTTAATCCCAATACTTTTCTGTGACCACTACCAGAAAGTGGATCAGACTGCCCAACAATTTTTTACAAATTTGGTGTCTTGTTAATTTATGCAAATATACTTGATGAGAGGTGTATAATTTGCCAAAATGTGTAATGGAACAATCAATAAAATTGACTGGTTAAAGTGATTTGTGTTATTGAATTCAGGCCAGTTTAAGGCAAGGATAAGTGAGTAACAGTAAGTTTCCCCTCTACAGAAACTCTTAAATTCCTTACCAGCTGCAGCAAGTGTGAATGTGATGGCTAACATGATGCAAAACATTGCCACCAAAAGTATAGTGTGTGTTGCCATAATAGAATATATCTGAACCCTTCAATCTTTAGCATCACCATGCCTAAACGTAAAGAGGGAAGGAAGTGTTGTGACTATTGTGTGCGATTTATTTCTGGTCTTCTTCTTTTCTAGTGATGAATCTGTAGCCTGTGATTTCATAATTTATCCTCACTGCCCACAAAGCTTACTACCATCATTTACTCCACACAATTTTCTTTCCCTCCTGTCTAATACAGATTTATCTGGGTTACATGTGATATATTGTTAACCATTTCTCAGAACTTTGGGTTTGACATTGTACATTTTACAACATTTTTTAATAGTTTATAAAAGGATGCATGTATTCTCAATATCTTCTTGCAGTAGAGTCTTCTATGTATTTAGTATCCACACTGAAATGTTTGTTTCAGGGGCACAGAGAAGAGGATGTGTATTATCAGATGGAGCAACTGTTCTCACTAATGTATTCCCCTTTCATCATTCCCCCCTTTTGTCTCTCATTCATATTCCACCCTCCAAGTTTTATGACACACAAACCTTTCAGAACTTCCACACACGCAACTTGCCTCGAGTTCCCTTATTATTTTAATTAAATTCACAGCATTTTCAAAATAACGAAATTAGTAAAACTCAGGGGATAATAGAGTTACAATCAATAGAGGCTTAATAAGAATTTATTTTCACATAATCTACAATATGACTTATGAGGGATTAATGGCAGTGTTGCACGCATGGGTACAGATATTAAAAAAAAAAAATTCTCACATTTAGCGCTGAAGGCAGTGCTTGAATAATACTATTTAGTGGAGTGTAGAGTATTTGCTATAGA
The DNA here is from genome assembly GCF_023898315.1 of Schistocerca nitens. Taxonomy (NCBI): domain Eukaryota; kingdom Metazoa; phylum Arthropoda; class Insecta; order Orthoptera; family Acrididae; genus Schistocerca; species Schistocerca nitens. The sequence continues at coordinate 442,689,087 of NC_064621.1, read as the reverse complement.
AGTTTATTTTCATTAAGTAGCAAATTGTAGAAGCTCACATAAGAGAGACTAACAAATATAACAACAAAAATAATCAATTATTGACAAAATAATTTAACTTGATAGATAAAAACTCTAGTAGTCACCAAGTGGCAGCAGAAACACAGACACCAGTTTCTCAGAACTCTGCAGGCGGGAACCAGCACTACAACATCCACCTGGCCTTATTTTATATTAATTTCTTCCATCTCAGTATTTTGCTTCACTCCATTTTAGTTTTCTACATCTGTCATTGTCTTACACATGTATTTTTCACTGCTTCCCTACCACCTCTGTTAAATACAATGCACTTAGCTTTTCACTTTTATTAACTCATAGATGATGTTTAAGCAGTAATCTCTGCCTGCATATTACCCTGTCTTCGACCTTTAAGCTCTCAGGTTTTCATATCTTGTCCAATGCAGTCCCCAACAGTCATTCCTTCTCATTCCATGCAGTCTCTTCTGATCTGCTGTTCTGGGTGACCTTCCCAAAACTGCCCCTTTTTCCTAGACCTCTCCAGTCCTTCCCTTCCCCCCCTCTTCCTTTCCCTTCAACCGCTCCAAAAGCTTGTCAATTACAACCGTATTTTATGTGTGTGTTCTGCTGCCGCTTGGTAAGTAGATTTTTTATCTATCCAGTTAAATTATTTAGACTAACAAATGCGGTTTTTATCATTGACAGAGCTTTTACTGTTTCTTTCATCTATCCACAAAGTTTTAATTACTGAAAACACTCTTTTGGGAGATGCATTAGAACCTGGAATAGCTAGTAAAAATTCAACCAAGTGTCTAAAATGTATTAGATACACACTCACTGCAAAAAATGAGTAAAATTTTCTCTCTGTTTTTCACTGACACCAACATTACAGTCCAGCAGTTTACCTTCACTCAGATTACACAACAGCACTCATCAAATAGTTCTCCCTTATCCATTGTAAAGTTCACGACACTAGATTTTACAAAACTAAGCAATTCTTGAACACTAATACAGCTGAAGGTTTTATATAGGGCAGTCCACTCCATCAGTTAAAGAATTACCAGTAATGGTTCACATCATTCACGAATCCATCCAATGCAGGTACCAGAGAGAGCTGTGGTCATATTGTTAAACTGGTGATGTGTCACTAGCCCCTCACTTTTCAACTAATGTAACTATTGTTTTACTACAATCAAACAATGGGAATATCCAGGATGGAATTTAACAATATTATGAGAAGGAAAGTTGCTACTCACCATGTAGCGGAGATGCTGAGTCACAGATAGGCACAACAAGAAGATTTTCACATTTAAAGCTTTCGGCCAATGGCCTTTGTCAACGCACACACACAAATGCAACTCACACACACCACTGCAGTCTCAGGCAACTGAAGCCATACTGTGAGCAGCAGCACCAGTGCATGATGGGAGTGGTGACTGGGTGGGTGAAAGGAGGAGGCTGTGGCTGTGAAGGGGAGGGATAGTATGGTGGGGATGGCAGACAGTGAAGTTCTGCAGGTTGGGATGTGGGCAGGGGAGAGGTGGGGAGGGGGGAGGTAGCAGAAAAGGAGAGACATAGAGAGAAATAAAAATAAATAAATAAATAAAAGACTGGATGTGGTGGCAGAATGACGGCTGTGTAGTGCTGGAATGGGAGCAGGGAAGGGGCTAGATGGGTGAGGAAAGCGACTAATGAAGGTTGAGGCCAGGAGGGTTACAGGAATGTAGGATGTATTGCAGGGAAAGTTCCCACCTGCAAAATTCAGAAAAACTGGTGTTGGTGGGAAGGATCCATATGGCACAGGTTGTGAAGCAGTCATTGAAATGTTTGGCAACGTGTTGTTTCTTGACCAAAGTTTGTCAGTGGCCATTCCTACAGACAGACAGACAGACAGCATGTAGGTTGTCATGCCTACATAGAATGCAATACAGTTGTTGCAGCCTAGCTTGTAGACCACATGACTGGTTTCACAGGTAGCCCTGCCTTTGATGGGATAGGTGACGTTAGTGACTGGACTAGAGCAGGTGGTGGTGGGAGGATGTAGGGGGCAGGGATATCTTTCCAGTCTCCCACCACCTCCCAAAGCCCCACCATCCGGCCACAGAGAAGCATTCCCCTCATAACTCAGGACCACCCAGGACTGGAGCAACTGAATTACATTCTCCACCAGGGTTTCGATTACCTCTTGTCGTGCCCACTATCCTTCCCAACCCTCCCACAGTGGTATTCCGCCGTCCACCGTATCTACACAATATATTCATCCATCCTCATACAACCTCTGCTCCCAATCCCTTACCTCATGGCTCATACCCCTGTAATACACCTAAATGCAAGATCTGTCCCACACATCCTCCCACCACCACCTACTCTAGTCTGGTCGCTAACATCACCCATCCCATCAAAGGCAGGGCTACCTGTGAAACCAGTCATGTGGTCTACAAGCTAAGCTGCAACCACTGTGCAGTATTCTAAGCTGCAACCACTGTGCTGCATTCTAAGCTGCAACCACTGTGTGCATTCTATGTACGCATGACAACCAACAAGCTGTCTGTCGGTATGCAGGGCCACCGACAAACTGTGGCCAAGAAACAAGTGGACCACCCTGCTGCTGAACGTGCTGCCAAACATGATATCCTTTATTTCAATGACTGCTTCACAGCCAGTGCCATATGGATCCTTCCCAACAACACCAGATTTTCTGAATTGTGCAGGTGGGAACTTTCCCTACAATACATCCTATGTTCCCATAACCCCCTTGGTCTCAACATTCGTTAGTCGCTCTCCTCACCCATCCAGCCCCTCCCTACTCCAACTCCAGCACTACACAGCCGTCATTCTATCACCATATCCACTGTTTTTTATTTATTTTACTTTATTTTATTATTTTTATTTATTTCTCTCCTTTTCCACTACTCCCCCCCTCCCCCGCCCCCCACACAACCTGCAGCACTGCACTCTCTGCCATCCCCACCATACTATCCCTCCCCTTCCCTGCCCCAGTCTCCTCCTTTCCCCCACCCAGCTGCCACTCTCATCATGCACTGGTGCTGCTGCTTGCAGTGTGGTTTCAGTTGCCTGAGACTGCAGTCATGTGTGGGAGTTGTGTTTGCGTTGAGTGTGTGTTTGCATATGTGTATCTCTTGTTGACAAAGGCCATTGGCCGAAAGCTAAGTGTGAAAATCTTCTTCTTGTCCCTATCTGCGACACAGCATCTCCGCTATATGGTGAGTAGCAACTTTCCTTCTTATAATATTGATTTGCTACATATGTCAAAAATCTTTTGTCTGCAACATCAGTTACATTTACATTTTCTTTTTCTATGCACAGAATACTGTTGGAGAAAATACTGTAACTAGCTTGAAGAAACTGAAAAGTGATTAAGGAGAGCAGATTTTTTGAAGGGGGGGAAAATCTTCAGAGTGACAGGATACTTGTTAAGGGATGGGAAGTAGGATTCTAATGCTTGGGAAATATCAATGACACTTTAAACAACTGGTAGAAGGTATAACCATCTTATTTTACTCCAGCCTAAGAGTTTATTGTATTCTACTTCAGTGAAGTCGGAGAAGGATTTTAGTTTCTCAACAAGTGGGCAGTACAGGCATGGAAATGTTGGTAGATTTCATCAATAATGATCTGTATATCAACTAGTGTGCAATCTGTGCCAGTTTGGACAATGCCGTGTACAATATGAGCAGAACACCCTACACCAATCAAATTATTTTCACGCTTTCACTGCAACTTAAAATAAAATACTGTTTTAATCTTTCCATTTCTTTACTCCATATTTGCTGTGTGTGTCGTCAGCAGAAACTGTTACGACATTTCTCTTAAGAACGAACTTCTCCAACATCTGTAAGACATACGGAGTCAAATGCTCTGCACTTCCACAACCAAAGTTCACCAACTACGACACTCTCATTACAATGCCTTTATCTGGGCGGTAAAATCTAACCACTAAAGGGCTAGTTTGAAGTCTATGTGGCTGGAAGAATCTGTCATCACCGAAATAGACTTTACTGCTTTCAGTTCCTTCATTATTCGTTAGAAAATGGCACAATCACATTCATGATCACTAATTTGGTTTTCATTTGTGAGCATGAGAACTTCTTGTTGAACAATGATTTAATTAATTATCTCATTGAAGCTGTCCATGGACTTGAAACTCTGGTTGACTATGTGGTACACAAATAAAGCTTCTTGGACCAGAAGTTGCTTATCAATGTCTGAAACTACCTTCTGCAAAAACTAGTTATCAAATTTTGATCTTGAAGAGTTAACCTGGACCTCAGCTTTATGTTTGTCAGACTTCATGTGAGTTACAATGTCAATGCGCATTCCATGTCCAGTGCCACATTTTGGACCACAAAACTGCACACACAGCATTCTTCTCACTTCTTTTAATTAATGGGAATTCTTGCAGTGCCTTACTGTTTAGTTTACACTTGCATTTTCCCATAATTAACATAAGCAATATTTAGATAATCAGAATCCCTGCTGCAAGCACTGGAAACACTAAACTACTGTACACAGTACAACACACCGAAGTTAGAACACATGATCACAATAACATCAATTTTCTGAATCAATCAATGTATTATATTAACTTGACAACTAAAACAGTTCGGTTTTTTCATGCAAATGACACACAATGTTAGTGTTCAGAAACTTCAGATAAACCATTGTATCAGGATAGGCAATAAGTGTAAAAAGGGAAAAAGTCACACTAAGAGGGAAATGCAGGACATTTCACTGTTCCCAAAGAGGGTTTGGGGACTCCGGGACATTTAATTAAAAACTAGGACTGTCCTGGAAACACTGAGACAAATGGGAACCCCAGGCTTGCCCCACACATTTTCCCAAATTCTTCACCCCCACCTTCTACACATGTGTCTGCTTGGGCAACCATTCATTAACAGGCAATGTTGGAGACAGAGAGAGAGAGAGAGAGAGAGAGAGAGAGAGAGAGAGAGAGAGAGAGAGAGAGTGTGTTAGGGGGCAGGAGGAACGGTGGGCAGTGGGGTGAGGGATCACACACGCACGCGTATGTGTACTCTAACTCAAAAAAGCATTCATCCCAAAGCTAGCAAAGATCTCATTATTAACATTACTATAAACTGCACTTACTTAAATGCACTGATTAAACAGAAATTCAACAATTTCTGTCACTTTTTCTGAAATTTGTTCACATGAAACAAAGTATCTTAGAATATTTTAGGTTTTTGAAGCCGGCCATGTAGTTTACTTTTTGCTGCTGTTTCAAAGTGTGCATGCTTTGCAAGAAGTAATAAAATGGCAGTGTAAGTAGGCCATTGCAATGCTATACAATTAGTCTTGTGGTTGATATAACTTAAATTTTTGCTATATCGCAGAGTGAATGACACAGTGGAGCCACGTATGCACACAAGCACTTCACTTCATGCATGCATCCACACATGCCACACATCCTAACACACACACACACACACACACACACACACACACACACACACACACCACTTAGCTATATGCAGCAACATGGTAAAGTTGAGTGTGTTGATGTGCAAGCCAATATACATATAAGCAAATTTCTGGTTGAACATTTACTGTAAAACTGTTTTTGGATTTTTCTCTGCAGATAAATGAAGTCCAAATTCATTCATGGAAATGAAGCAGTGGACTTTAATGCTTTAAAGTCACATTAATCAGTCATTTTACCCCAGATGTAAAGAATATCTTTTACTTTGTTAGGAGTTTATTTTTGTTTACTAGCAAATACGAAAACTAACAGACATCACTATTTTATGAAGCAGGATGTAGTGCAAAAAAGATTAATGAGCGAACTTTGATTGGAAAAATGTCCTGATATACTATTTAACTGTCCAAAGATTTGTATAATATTACTGTCAAAGTAGAGAATGTTTTTTTTAATTTTTTCATTTAAATTGTATCAAAAACTACCTGAACTTTGATGCCTTGCAGTGCAATCTGCCCAGTTTCTTGATGTCAATAATTATATAAATGAAACTCACCTGAATGGTAACTTGAAGCTTGAACCAAGGCTGCTTATACTTGAAGTTACCCCACCAGATGTAACCGGAACATCAACAGGCATTGTCGATGATCGTTGCATCGACTTTCCTTGCACAGAGTGAGCTTCTCCCTCTCCTTCTTCTAATTCATCCTCATCTCCAACTTGAGAACTTTCTTGAGTAAAAGTTGCACTACGAGACACACCCTGAGTTCGTCCCCGACCACCAAAAAGCACCGGGCCTCTCTCACTATCTGACAACTCTAACACAACTGTTGCAGCGTTTGAATTATACTGGGATGCACTGGGATGATCTTGAATGTTAGGTGGTTCTGGTGACTCTGTGTCTTGGGGTATGTCATCTTCCATATGTAGAGCCCCAAGGGGGTCATTCTCCGTAACAGGTGTCCTTACGGGTGAGGTCTTCTGGGAGTGAGAAGCAGAATTCTTACTAGGAGAATCTAGTGGTCCATTTACATGTTTTGGGTCACACTGAAAATTCTCACTTTCCTCCTGTGTCTGACGCGTATCACTTGCAGTAGTTGCAGAGTGCAAAACTTGGGGAGTTTTATTTACCATAAAGGAGGACGAATTCTTAATATTCTTATTCTTCACATTATTATGATAATCAAGAAGAGAATCAGTGCTGCTTTTCTTAAGACTGCTGTCACTGTCTAGCTTCTTCATACCTACACGATCCCACATTTCATTTCCTACCCGACTAACTTTTGAACCCCAGGCAGACATTAGTTTACCAAAGTGTTTGGGTGTGTTACTGCCAACAGAGTCCAAATCATCAGTACTGCCAGCTGAACTTCGCTCTTCCAGATGTTCTGACGATGATTCCCGGCTTTGACGCCGTAATGTTAGGCTGTTTCTACGACCAAACAGAGCCCTGCCAAAATGTACAACACGAAAATTAAAAGAAAATACTGCATGGAGAAAAAGACTACTATAATGGTTGATGTAATTTACCTGCTTGGAATGACTTTAGAACTTGGAGATTTTGTAGTTCTGGGAAGTTCTGGAATTGAAGGCACATTATTGGTGTTGTTATGAAGTTCTGCCTGAAGACCAAGTTTGTCCAAAATTTGAGCATCATTAGCAAAACTCTCTGACCTGATCAGAAAAAAGGTAGAGAATAATTTGAAAACTCTAATTACAAAAAGCTACTTCTTAATGTCTATTGTGATCAGTACTCTACACTGACAAGCACAATAATGTAACTGGACAATAAAATATGCAATGTGTGTCCATAACTGTAATGTAATATCATTTGTCAAATAGTAAAATTACAAGGAGACAGGATGGCTGACCAGTATTTAATCTTTAGGAAGCACAGTTTTCCAACACCTGAGAGTGATGCATTTAAAAGTGGAAAAAAACTATACCTGGGTTTTTGAACTGATAATTTCTTCCTCAGGAAGGAGAGAGGGATGGGTCAGGGATGGTTAGAAAGGAGGGACAGGTCATCTGACCAACAAACTGAGATAAAAACATTTATTGTGAGGACAAGGGAAGGCGGCATCAGAGAGAGTAAAAGATTAAAGACAGTATATTCGTAAGCATTGTGCCAGCTTCAGTACAGAGATGAATTAATCCATCTTTATGTCTTACTCTGATTGTCTATCATCCCTTGACTGAAGCCGACCCAGTCTTTATCAAGTGTTTTCAGTCAGTCTCTTTCAATGTCTCTACTTTCATCTTTGTCTCTCCTGTCCTCACAAAAGGAGGGTTCCTCTAAACACGGAGGCTGAGCTAACGGTACCACAGGATGGTGTAGTTTTTTCTACTTTTACATGTGTTCTTGGAACTGCAGCTCAAAGTGAGTACTGCCTGGGCAACCACATATATCCTTTAATTACTCTATATTGTGTTACAGATAATCATGAAAATGTCGTACTACACACTTCAGGCAAAAAGTTTAATCTGTTCTGTATCTAGTAAGCAGTACTTACAAAATTTGGGTTTTGGGAAACAGGTATCGACAAAAATGTAATACGACTCCTTCCTGTGGTCACCTAGACAAATTTCAGAACTTGCACACAGACTTCAGCCTGTCGTAATTTATTCATTTGGGCTAACACACAGACAGCTTACAGCATGGTACTTCAGAGTCCTTAAACACGAAGTTAAGCCTAATACCTCTTACCCTGGAGTGCAGCGTGTATTCCAATGCGTTCACTGCTTCATTTCATTACACTATGGCACCACTATCAAGATACAGCAACACATGATGAACAGATTACGCATTAAAGCCAATAACACTGTTTTTATTACATTCATGAATAATCATAACAAATTAATAGAATTTTTAAAATTAAGTAGTAGTAAAGTATATCAGAACATAGAAAATAGCTCACGAACAGTACTGAAAGGATAACATTTTTTATACTTATTTAAAGTAAAGGACAGAAGTTTAAGCATACAGATCTCTAAAATAAATTTATAGAGTTGAAAATCAGCAATCACCTGGGTGCAAGGTGCTCACAAGTTTCGAAATAAGCTATGTAACAGAAGATGAAATGGAATGAGACATATTCAAATAAAGCACAAAATGCGTTAAAGCTTTAACAGGGTCCTAGTTGGTGTACTTAATAGTCTTATTATATATATCACTTACAACTGAAAGTCTTTCATGTGTTATGACAACATTAGTGCAAAGGAAACCTGCTGTTCCTGAATTAAGGCTCTGTTAAACAGTCAGCTGCCCACATGGCAGAAGGAACTGCTGCCTGTCATGGTCAGTGATGAATAGACAATGAGCAGGGTTCAGTATTCAAGTAGTTAAATAGTGCTTCCTCTGAGTATATTTGTAGCCATGCAGCTCAAACACTGAAAGTACTTTGTTGTGTCAAAATGTCAATGTCACAATTTGCACATAAGACTAAGATCAAATGAAAGAAGTCGGCACTAAGGAATGAAGTGTCAATTAGCAGTAATTTTAACATCTATAAATAATAATAATAATAATAATAATAATAATAATGTTTGTAGTGGGTGGTTGTGGTGCTGTCACTATCAGTTGAGAAAATCTGCTCTCATACAAGTATACACATATGCATGGAGATACCATAATTAAATAAAATGATTAAATTGATGTACAGCTTATGCCTTGTTGAATTGCGAGCAAGTTGCCAAATCTGAAACACATTAAAACAGTAATCTTATCTATTTATAGAAGATTTTAAGTAACAAAGAATATACAGGAAAGGGCAATCCTTAGACTTTGTTTTATCCAATGTTGTGGTAATCAGACGTGAGCTTCACTAGTGTGTAGTCTGTTGATACTTGCATTCTGAGGTTTGTTGTTTGTTGTTATCTGACACAATGAATAGAAAGTACACATTTGTTTCGCAAATATGGTGGAAACATGACTCTAATTAAAGTGATGTTTTGTTTGCAGAGCATTTTCCAGACATCCAGGCCCCATTAAAATTAAAGATTTGAAAAGACTGAGTTGGTAGTGAGATTTGATATTCAGGTAGGCCAAAGTCTGTTACTGCAGAAGAGAATATTAACTGTTGCACTTTGTTTATGCAATCACCTAATTAAATCTCAAAGACAAGCATCCAAGGAGAATGGAATAGCAAGAACAAACCTACAAAGTATTCAGAAAAAGCAAAAATTAATATCACACTGACTTCCAGGGCTAAATGTAGGTGATCTAGACAGGCACATGGAATTCTGCTATTCGTACACAATCAGGCAAGAAGTAGATACCAAGTTTTACAAAAAAAACATTCTTTTGAAGTGGGTAGTTTAAGTCAAATGGCAGAGTGAACAGACAAAAGTGTATCTACTAGGATTCTACAATGGAGACAGAGTTAAACTCTCTTGGCATAAGTTTATGGGTAGGGATTTTCAGTGATAGATTACTCAAGCCTTATATTTTTAAATGGACTGACAATTCTGTAAATTACCTAGTTATGATTCAAGATATGTTGGTAGAACTGGAAACTAGTCAACTTTTAAAAGCCTTCAATACCCTCATATACCACAGTCTGGTTATAGTCTCGAATATACTAAAAGATGAGGTTTATTCTGCGAATATTTGTGATATTTAGCATTTGCAGGAATGAATCCAATCAAAATTTGAAAACCTACAGTTTTGGAAGCTTTGTGACAAAATTTATAAACCAATGCTGAAAACGAAAAAGTGGAATGTTTGCTTAGCACAGCATGGAAACTACTTTGTATCTTTTGTAGGTTCACTGAACTCTTCATGTATTTCTGTGCAGATAATAAATTTTTGTTTTCATTTGGTTAGTATTACTGCAGCAAACACATTTTTGATGACTGGCTTATGACCCACCCTGTACAAAATACACAATATTGAACTGGCTGAAACAGAGGGCACGTTCTTTGTAAAATTGCACGTTGACAGTTGATGGAAAGAAGAAGAAGAAGAAGAAGAAGAAGAAGAAGAAGAAGAAGAAACATAATTACTCCCTTTCAGTACACTGAAAACTATAGCACTGCAGAATGGCAATTTCTCCTGCTACAGTAAAAGCCTATGAGACAGTATTATTAAACATAACTATTTCCAGGCACTTATTCTGAGGAATTCTTGTTATGTAATGTCATAATTTCTCACTGTATCTACAACAAGCCATTTTCGGTACTATGTGTGTGGCTTTGTTTCATTATTATCCATTATACATACCCACATACCCTGGTACAAAGAAAATTCTTTTTCAGCAGATATAAATATAATCTTTCTCAAACCGGATTTTCTTTCAATAAGCAAAACAGAAGATCAGAGGAAATAGTTCTCACAATAGATTAGTTATTTTGTCCCCCCCCCCCCCCCCCGATTTGTTTGTATGCGTGCTCTTTTAAGGAAGAATAGTTTTCTGTGTGTATGAAACTGACCAAGAAGAACAGGAAGATTATGGTCTATCGGACCATACATGTGGGAAATGATACTGTACTGGAAACATATACTGTTAGTGACTAACAGGGTGTAAGGTTGACATATTTTAGTTGGCATCTTAGTACAAAGGTGAAACTTTGCTCGCAAAGCACGGTGCTCAATCAAAGCAGAGAAATACTACTACTTTTTGTTGTTTTATGTAGCAAGGGCCCTCTGGGATCTAGGAAGCATTCAGATTCTTATTTTGTTTTTATACAACGACTATCTTCAGCATTTGAAATTCTTAGAGCACTTGACTTATTTTTGTAGAGAAGACTTTTTGGCCTCTTTCAACAATTTCATGCCACACCCCTTGGTATTGATTAGTAGTTAAATATCTTTCCGTGAGTTATGCTCATTAATAAACAGGTATCCTTTTACTTTCTGTGTATTAAGCTTTCAACACATAAGTTTTGGTATTCATTGTAAATATCTCAGTTTCAATACTGACTACCATACAAATAAAGAATGTGCTTCACTTTCTCTTTTAACCATTTGCACAAATAGAACTACAGGCTCTTGATGAAAATAACAAAGAAATGTATCATTCTTCACACAATACTATCCTAGTATTCTTCTAGTATGCTTCTCAAGTGCATATACCTGAAGATCTACGATGACTCATAACTAGCTTCAAGAGCATATATGGGCTATTTTGTCAGACTAAAAATACCGAAAAGCATGCTCAGTCTGCTATGAAATCACTCTGATAGGGTATGATGATATGATCTCCAACACATATTCAAAACACGAGATCTGTTCAAAAAATTCCAAGAACATTCATAATTTCGTGCCAATGGTGTGTTGGAGCAAAATGCAGTTGAGATCACTGCACACACCTGTGTTTAATGTGTAACTGCCGGAAGTTTTGTTGTTGTAAGTCTTTTAGTTATTGCTCAGTGTCATATTGAGTAGAACGCTGTGTTTCGCAGTTTGTGCGCAGTTTGCGGATTTCGAGGTGGCAGAGTTAGAGAAGCAATGCGTCTGCATTAAATTTTACATGGAACTAAAGAAAACCTTTACAGACACACACCAAATGATGCAGGAAGCCTATGGTGATGAGTGCTTAAGCTGGACTCAGTGTTTGAATGGATCACAAAGTTTAAGAATGGGCGGATGGAAGCTAAAGATGACCCTCTATGTCTACCAATGACACACGCCATGAATGTCAACAAAATTGTGCATGCCAATTGAAGACAGACTGTGTGAGAGATTGCAGAAGAATGTAGAATTTCAGTTGAATCATGTCATGAAATCCTGACACAGCATTGTGTTGCCGCCGAGTTCGTACCACAGCTCATGAGTCGAGACCGGAAAGATGTTTGCCTCACAATCTGTGATGAGCTTTAGAATTGTTTTAATGAAAATGAGATGTTCCTTACCAGAATCATACCTAGTGACGAGGCGTGGGTCTACAGTCATGATCTTGAGGCCAAGGTTCAGTCTTCACCATGGATCGGGAAAGGTTCTCTAAGACCAAAACAAGCTCAACACATCATGTCAAATGCCAAAGCAATGCTGACAGTTTTCTTTGACTTTGAAGGATTAGTTCATGAATTCGTGCCACAGGGACAGTGTGTTAATCGCTGGTACTATTGGGACGTGCTCCGACACCTGCAAGAAAATGTGAGAAGGAAATGGCCAGAAATATGGCAAGGCAATTCATAGCTCTTGCATCACGATAAGGCACTTGGACATTCATCATTGTGGGTGTGTGACTGCACAAAAAACAAAATCACTGTGCTGCCTCATCCTCCGTACCATCCAGACCTGCTCTTGTGGACTTCTTTTATTTCCGAAGTTGAAAACCCCATTGAAAGGATGAAAATTTGCAACGATAGATGAGATACAAGAAAATTCGCAGACAGCATTTCGAGCGATCTAGCAGGAGACATACCAAGACTGCTTCTGGAAGTGGAAATGGTATTCGGAGGGAGGGAGGGAGGGAGAGAGGGAGGGAGGGGTGGTGTATTAATTGTGGAGGAGAGTACTGCGAAGGATAGCATTCACAATAAGTAAAAGGTAAGCACAGAAAAATTTTGTGGATAATGTTTCAGAATTTTTTGAACAAAACTCCTCGGTCACTTTGCCTACTAACGAAACACACTCTCTGAATGTTTCACTAACAAGAAAGACATGCAAAACAGAATTCCATTTACCCATCCAGTCGTCACACATCTCGCCAACCTGACAATGGTTGTCCCGCCTCTGCTATATGGCTATGAAATCTCGAAACTTTACTACTACGAAGGCAAGAATTCAGAACACTTTAAACAGAAGTTATTTTTCTGTACAGCAAATATCTAATGGGACCACTATGTAATGAGTGCTACACATTTATTGCACATCATAACTCCACCTCGCAAACTCTGCAACACTGCCATCATCAGACAATGTTTCTCCTCAACACACCTGGATATAAAATCAATAGCTTCATTATCACCACTGCTGCAAAACTTAACTTCCTACATAATCATAAAACTGTCAAACAGGATGCATAATACCATTTGGAAAAGATTATTCTTCCTCCAGCATCAGTACTTCACAATTTTACAAATGGGAACTTGATCTGCAACATGCACTTGTCCCCATAACAGTTCTGACCCTACAGTATGCTAATTAGTTACTTCAAATATTGCCAGAAAATGGAAAGTCCTTTGACAGTAGGGCATTATTGCCTGGAGACAGTGGTCATGTGTGTGTCTGTGTGAGCTGTGTGAATGCGGGTGAGTTTTCTACTTCTGAAAAAGGGTTTTGTCTACAAGCTGAAATATTTTTAGCATTCTTGTTCACTGTGTGCCTTCTCTGTGTGGTGAGTAGCAGTCTATCCTTTCCATATGGTTGGTATTCCAAATTTTGTCTCAGATTTGTTGCTCTCTCATCCATTCCTAAATTGTAAGGTTCTCAAGTGTCGTACTATAATAATTTCTCTATTGATTTCACTCTTAGGCAATTTCTGTTATGTTTCCCTCGACTGACTATGCTGAGTAACTGTACTGTTTTATGTTGAATTCATACTGTTTCTTGTGACGATCGTCAGTGTTGTACTGAAAGAAGGTTTCTTGGTTTCAAATAGTAATGTTTCTGCGTGATTTTCTGGCCAGCTCTGGTGTCAACTGATAAGAAGAACTGTTTCTTATGTATACTTCTAACATATTAATGCAATGAGCAATGTATCAACAATACCTGCTAAGAAGCTTCCAAGCCTCAGTCTCAGAAGCTCGGTTTGGCTTTGGGCTGGCAGGCTGACCGTGATGTCGCAGATTGAAGACAAACTCAGAACAACTACCACTCCGAGCACGTCTCCTCTGTGATCCTACTGTAGGGGAGTCACCTCCAAAAGCTGAGTCAAAAACGTCCGTCTCCTCTTCTGACAAAGATGGTCCATTGTACAAACCAGTCATCAGTAGACCAGCACTGCTTTCAACTGTGTAAAACAATGTATGTATTTTAGCATAAAAAGTATTTTTTAACTGTCATTTCTTTCAATAGAGCACACATTTATCTGCTTCCACATTCTAGCATCCCAAATTTCAACCAATTAACCTCAGTTGTATTAAATGTTCTCAGCACATTTGCAGCATTACTTCTTTATAGGGTGATAGGTTGGTCTTGATTTTGCAAATTGTAGAAAGTTACACAATCAAAGACAATGAAGAGAATTAACCCAATAAGCCTACCAAAAACATTTAATACAACAGTTTCATTATGAAAGCATTTGTGTTTATTCTAAACTTAAGTTCTAGGATTTTGAATTACAATTATGACACAGTTGCGTGTGTTATTTACTATACCTACGGGAGTTAATGATAACACACAACTAATGCCTGTGGGAATTTGCTTAGCTACAGAGCGCTCCGCAACATAACCCAACATCAAGCAACACACCCCTCACAATAAACTGCCATTAATAAAACAGAGATACAACTAGCTGCTTCACTTCACGAAGTCCAATTTTGCTGTAAATATACAGGGGATAGGCAGAATAACGTGAACAGTGGTAGTAATGGGGTGGTTGTGTTTGACGGTCAACAATGCAGGTATGGCACGTGTCATGCTGGACTGTGCATGTTCAGTACCAGTTGCACATTAGTAGAGGTTATTTATGAGTACAGCACATTTCGTATTTGCATTCAGAGCCCGAGGTTGACGTGAAATGAAAAGATCAAACAGAGTTCCAAAGAGGGCAGAATGTGGAGGCTCGATTAGCTGGAGCATAAGTAACCAAGACAGCCAACTTACTGAATGTTTCAAGAGCAACTGTTTGAACAGCATGACAGCCTACACAAAACATGGAAGGACATCATTGTGTGAATTTAATAGTGGGCACAAATCAAAACTAAATGACAGAGACTGCCATACGCTAACATGAATTGTGTCAAAACAACACAAAACTACAGTGGTTAAAGTGACTGCAGAGTGAGCTGCTATGCTGAAACTATCAGTGATGACAACCAACACAATGAAGTGTAAAACAGGGTGTCAGGAGCATAAATCCTGGACAGGTGATCAGAAGAAACATGTCATACAGTCCAATGAGTCAATGTTTTCGTTATTTCCAACTCTGGGCCAGGTTTACGCCTGGAGAACGCCAAAAGAAGCCTGCAATCCTGATTGCTTGATTCCAACAGTTAAGTGTGGAGGTGGAAGTGTGATGGTGGGGCAGCCATATCATGGCATTCTGCTGGTCCCATCATTACTCTCAAAGGCCATGTTACATCCAATGATTATGTGAACATTTTGGGTCATCAGGTGCATCCCATGTTTCAAATGTTATTCCCCAACAATGCCATATTTCAGGACGATAATGCAACAATTCACACAGCCAGGAGAGTACAATCATGGTATGAGGAGCATGCAACTGAACTGCAGCATCTTCCCTGGCCAACACAGTCCCCAGACTTGAACATTATCGAGCCCTTTCGGGTGGTACTGAAGCGCAGACTCTGGAGCTGATTTCATCCTTCCTCTTCACTACAGGAGTTAGAAGAGGTTCTGATCAAAGAGTGACACAACATTCCACTGAGGACTATACAATCATTATATGCCAGTATTCCAAGAAGAGTCGCAGCTGTATTATGGGCAAATGGAGGTCCAACCCCTTATTATTAATAAATGATTCCAAAATAAGTAAAGGTGTTCACATTATTTTGGCCATTCCCTGTATCTTTGCCTTATGGGTCATTTTTGACACACTACACATTGCCAGGATTTTGTTTGTGACACACTCTGGAAGATTGCATGTAGAGTCTTTGATGTTTTTTGATAATACATCTGATTGTATCCCAACATGCTTAATATCAGTGACTGAACTGGCTCATTCATGGCATAGCATTTGGAATTCAGTACATTCTTTATTTGTGTTTTGTATACTCAAACGGTGTGAGTATCCAATAAACAGTAGTTCACAGTTATTATGTGGTATGTCTGAAAAATGAAATGTGTGTCTTCTTTGTGGTTATTACCAGTTCCATTTTCTTGAAAACAGTTTTATTATAAAATAGTCTCCAGTGTTCATTTACTTGGTATTATTTGTTTATGCACATTCTGATTATTCAACTTTCTAACTTGAGTATTCTATTTATTTTTGCAGTGTTTCACTTACGTATGTTATTTTTGGTAGTCAAACATTTTTAGAAGTGTAAGTTAGGTTCAACGCCACAAAAGATCCTGGATCAACAGATTAACCATATCAAAGGCATTTCACAACCGATACAGACCCCTCGTCATAATTTTTTCCCACCCCTGCTTCTATCCCACATGTTCATCTTATGTTTTCTTATAACAGAGCCTTTTTCAAGTCTCATTTACTTTATGATGCTACTTCATTGATGCAACAAAAAAGTTAATTATGCCTGCAGTGGGCATGGGATCATCGAGCTGGGACCTCGAATCAGTACTAAAGTGTTTCTTGTTTATATGAATAACATTATTATTACATCACAATAATAGTTGTGTCTACACCATCATCCAGGTGAACAGCTGCTCGAAACAAGCAGCATGCTGTGGATGCAGGCCAATGGGGACAGAGGTATGCTGGAGGGGGGCACTCATTCGTCTGAACTTCCATGGGACCTGTGATAATAATCAAATGTGGCGTCATGACAGCTGTGGACCAGGTGAACATTATTGGACACCCTCTGACAGTGATGGCACCTTCTAGTAGAACCAGTAAACCTCCAGGGCATGATTCTTTAAAAGGGGCGAACACCTATGTATGAGACCGGTTTGATAGATAAGATTTTGTAAACAGCTCGTCTTACTTCTCGGCATAGACTCCATTGAGGGATACACACTTTGTCCATGTATCCTCCAACTTTTTCATCCCATTGGAAAAATAGGTTCTGTCAAACTCTGTAAAACACTCATTGACTGCAACTATCACTTTCTCATTTGATGTAAATTTCTTCCCAGTGAGTCAAAGTCTCCGGTTAGGGAACAAGAAGACGTCACTTGGGGCTAATTCAGGTTACAGTGGACGAGGAACCAATTCAAAGCCCATTCGTGCACTTTCACCATTTTTATTGCTGATGTGTGGGATTGTGCGTTATCATGGTGAAAGAGAACTTTTCTGGGTGCCATCCTTGGTCTTTTTTCACCCAACACAAATTTCAAATGATCCAGTACTGAAGTATAATAGGTCCAGTTATGGATCTGCCTTTTTAAAGTAATCGATGAGGATTATTCCTTGGGGATCCCAAAAAGAGTACAGCCATCACCTTACTAGCTGACAGAATGGTCTTTGCCTTCTTTGGTGCACTTTCACCCACCTTTGTCCATTGTTTTGACTGTCATTTTGAATCTGGTGGGCAATGATAGATCCAGGTCTCATCAGCAGTCACAAATCTGTGCAAAAAGTCTTGCTGATTGCAATTTAACATTGCCAGACACCATAATGAAATGTTGTTTCGGATATGCTTTTAGTTGGCCTTGAGCAATTGTGGCACCCACCTCGCATACAGCTTCTTCATACCCAATTCTCCATGCAGCATATTATGTACTGCTCAGTTGAGATGCCTACAGTCTCAGCAATACCATGAACTTTCATTCAGCGATCTTCTACTACCATACCATGGCTTTTGTCAATGGTTTCCTTCGTGATGACGTCAACTCAAGGGCCGGAGTGCTCTTCGTCTTCAGTGCTTGTCCGACCAAGTTTAAACTCATTAATCCAAAAGTAAATGGTCTTCAATGATGGTGCAGAGCCCGCATGAAATTCGTCATAGCCTGTTTTGATTTGTGTGGCAGCCCAACCCTTCAAATGAAAATGTTTAATAACAGCACGAAACTCTGTTTTCTCCATTGTCAATCACAGTTGACAATTCATCAATTCAGACAGCTATCAACAATGAACTGTACATTGTATATTGTCAGAATTCTTCATAAATCCTTGGAATAATCAAGCTTACCAACTATGAAGATGCATCAAAAATGTTCTGTTCTTTAATGGAAATTTACCGACTTATCAAAACTATCTTGTGTAAAATATTTTACCTCCTGAACTATGTGGCATACATTCAGTGGTATACGTGGATACTGCCTGCAAAATGTGCTGTCAATAGAGTAAGTAGTAAAGAAGTAATAAATTAAAATGCCATGCCTGACACTGAAGTTCTACTGCATGAAATTTAGTGAGCAACAAGCGTTTTTTTCCTTTCATTATTTTGTGTGTGTGTGTGGGGGGGGGGGGGGGGGTATCATAGAGAAAAAGTTTGGAAAATATATGAAATTATATTTAAAGTTCGTTGTAAGTCATTAAGCGCTCTCATTCTCAAATCCTGGATGACTGTAGTCTGAGTAATTTGTAATTTGAGCACCACGAGTTACTCTACCTCAACACATATAAACAGTTTCTAGTTTTAATACTTGCCTTATTGTAATAAACCTTTAGTAATATACATGAGTGTCCATGCCACAAGGCTAGAACTATGCTACTGTGGCTTGAGAAACTGATGTTGATATCTTGGTCACCAAATTCGCCTGATGTGAACCAATGGAACACGTTTGGGAAACCACTGGGCCCCTTTCCCACACCCCCAAGCCACCAGCCCATAATTTATGGGAATCCTTTTACCTGTGCATAGATATTGATTGCCATATATCTCCAGAAACCTGTCAAAGACATACTGGATTTGTATCTCACAGAATTGCTGCTGTATCACGTTTCAAAGGTTGGCCAACAAGCTATTAAGCAGGTGTTCAACATATTTTGGCCTGTCAGTGCATTTCTGCACTTCTATATTTTTGACAAGCTAACAGTACCTTTAATTAAATACTTCCCTCAGCTTCCCCTTACCAAGTATTATTCTCATCTACTCCTATAACTTAAGTGTTATAGAGTTTATTTTCACTTGTTTCTATGATTAGGAGAAATTTTGTTTCATGTGGGTTACAAGGCATATAATAAACATTTTTAACTTTTGCAAGAATAGGGAAAATTTGTCAGTCTGACCATACTGTGCTCCATGTTTTCCTTTCTTACAATGACTTTTCTGAAATGGCAAAAAGTATATCAGATTTCACACAAGACACATTTAAAATTGCCACAATTTAAAATGTTGTATAGTGAATATACACCAATGGAAACTCAACTTTCTTGCCAATTTTCAATTACAACAACAACTTTCAATTATAGTGGCTGGTTGAAATGACACATATTATAACTTACATGGCTGTTGATGCAGGGGACGCACTGGTGTAAGCAAGGAAGTGCCTGAGGGTCTCACAATGCTGCCGTGACGTGAGCGGAAGCGGTCAAATTGTGCGAAGCCTGAGTCAGAAGGGTTTGCCTTGCTCGCACATTTAACATCTGTAAGCAATATACAAGCCACAACTTCAACAGCGTATCTTCTGAACACTTGTCTATTTATTACAATTACAAATATGTAATAAAAAAAGGGCTACAAGGAATTTATGCTTAAGCATAGTTTTATTTAGTCTTCTACTTGCTACTAGCTAAAATTATTGATGAAGTAATTTCTGTCCCCTTCACTTCCCAACTGCTCTATTCACATTCAAACTTGCATATCTGCTACGAATTCCTGATTGTATAAAATATGTAGAGTATAATAGCTACTGTTTGGTATACAACACTTTTCTTTCTCCTGCATTTACATTCCAACATCACATGACAAAAGATATGAAGGGTATTTGTTTGTTGTAGTGGTCTTCAGTCCAAAGACTGGTTTTATGCACCTCTTGATGCTACTCTGTCCTATGCAAGACTCATCTCCGAATAACTACTGGGTCATTCCATGTCAAACAGCCTAACTTTGAACATTTTCCCCACTCGATCATCATGGATTTCGACGAAATTATATGTCAACATTTGCACATGTGTCTTATGAATATTGGTAAAGTTTAACATGTGTCAAAGCAATACTGGCCAAGATGTAGTCACTTGTTGTTTGACTCTGTGCACGACTTTACACAGAGTGAGCATGAATTTCTGGTGAATTTGAGCTGTTATATTCCACGCAATATGTTGTTGAAAGAAATCAAATTTGAACACCTTGTACAACTAGACACATTTTCTTAATAATAATAATAATCCCCGTGGAGGCCCGGGAAAAGAATAGACCTCCGGTATGTTCAGCCAGTCGTAAAAGGCGACGAAAAGAACAAACCACTAATAGGTCTAACCCCCCTTTTAGTGTGATGAGTTGGTTCAGGACAGAACTAAAGAAGCCTCGGACAAGCGCCGTCATGGTCGGGGACGACGCTTGAACCCTATGCCCGCCCACAATGGTAACGACACTGCTAGCCAACTGGAAAATGATTTAAATCCAAATAGAGGTGTTTTGCAGGATATGCTTCCTACAACCACCCTAGAAGGAAAACAAAGGCAGAGGATGAGATGGTCAGATGAAGTTAATCGACACCTCATGTTCTGTTATTACCAAGCAACAAACCTAGGAACCAACACAACTGGATACAGATCACAAGTATACACAACATTTATTACCAGATACCCAGAATTAGAATTTTTAACAGAACAACGACTAGCTGATCAAATCCTTGTAATAATCAAAAATAACAGGATACCCCAGTCAGAATTAGAAAACATCAAACAACAAGTACAACAAATACTGGAACAAAATAATGTGCAAACAGAAGAAGAAGAAAATAGAGTAATGGACTCAAATATCCCAGAGCAAACAAACAAAGAACAACACACATCAATTAAACAATCAGAGGAAAACGAAATCTTGCGACAGCCACCAGAACAAGCACAAATAGAACACGAAGTGACACACATGTTAGATATAGAAGAAAAATTTCAGCTGACATATATAGAATACAAAATCACAAATACAGACATTAGACCATTCTTGCATAGACTGCCAAGTAACCCACAAGTCGAAACAACAATAAAAACTATCAACACAATCATACACAACAAAATAAATGAAAACACAACTATGGAAGAGTTACAACTACTGGTTTATATAGGAGCACTCACTACACTAAATATACACACTAGGCAGAGATCAGAACCAACCAACACACAGAAGAAACCCACAAAACCAGCATGGCAACACAGGCTACAGATCAGAATAGAAAAACTGAGAAAGGACATTGGACAGCTAACACAATTTATAAGAAATGAAATGTCAGAAAAAAAAACGAAAAATGTTAGGTAAAATCTTACAACAAGAAGTGATAGAGCAATTAGATGAAAAGAAGCAGAAATTACAAGCATTGGCCAAACGACTTAGAAGATACAAAAAAAGAGAAAATAGAAGGAAACAAAACCAAACATTCAACACAAACCAAAAGAAATTTTACCGGACAATAGATAACACACACATTAAAATAGACAATCCACCAAACATAACAGACATGGAACACTTGTAGAGCAACATATGGTCATACCCGGTACAACATAACAGGCATGCATGGTGGATACAAGCAGAAACAGACACATACAAGATGATACCACAAATGCCTGAAGTGATAATTTTGCAACATGAAGTCACCCAAGCTATTAATTCTACTCACAATTGGAAAGCCCCTGGAAAAGATAAAATAGCACATTTCTGGCTAAAGAAGTTCACCTCAACACATTCACATCTAACTAAATTATTTAACAGTTACATTGCAGACCCATACACATTCCCTGATACACTTACACACGGAATAACTTATCTGAAACCTAAAGATCAAGCAGACACACCAAACCCAGCTAAATATTGCCCCATAACATGCCCACCAACAATATACAAAATATTAACTTCAGTCATTACACAGAAATTAATGACACATACAACACAGAACAAAATTATAAATGAAGAACAAAAAGGATGTTGCAAAGGAGCACGAGGATGTAAAGAGCAACTGATAATAGATACAGAGGTGACATATCAAGCTAAAACTAAACAAAGGTCGCTACACTACGCATACATTGATTAGCAAAAAGCTTTTGATAGTGTACCCCACTCATGGTTACTACAAATATTGGAAATATACAAAGTAGATCCTAAATTGATACAGTTCCTAAACATAGTAATGAAAAATTGGAAAACCACACTTAATATCCAAACAAATTCAAATAATATCACATCACAGCCAATACAGATTAAGTGTGGAATATACCAAGGAGACTCATTAAGTCCTTTCTGGTTCTGCCTTGCTCTGAGCCCACTATCCAACATGCTAAATAATACAAATTATGGATACAATATCACTGGAACATACCCACAAAAAATCACACATTTGCTATACATGGATGATCTAAAACTTCTGGCAGCAACAAATCAACAACTCAACCAGTTACTAAAGATAACAGAAGTATTCAGCAATGATATAAATATGGCTTTTGGAACAGACAAATGTAAGAAAAATAGCATAGTCAAGGGAAAACACACTAAACAAGAAGATTACATATTGGATAACCACAGTGACTGCATAGAAGCGATGGAAAAAACAGATGCCTATAAATATCTAGGATACAGACAAAAAATAGGAATAGATAATACAAATATTAAAGAAGAACTAAAAAAAATATAGACAAAGACTAACAAAAAGACTGAAAACAGAATTGACAGCAAGAAACAAGACAAAAGCTATAAATACCTATGCTATACCAATATTGACCTACTCATTTGGAGTAGTGAAATGGAGTAACACAGACCTAGAAGCACTCAATACACTTACACGATCACAATGCCACAAATATAGAATACATCACATACATTCAGCAACAGAAAGGTTCACATTAAGCAGAAAGGAAGGAGGAAGGGGATTTATCGACATAAAAAACCTACATTATGGACAGGTAGACAATTTAAGAAAATTCTTTATAGAACGAGCAGAAATCAGCAAAATACACAAAGCAATCACTCATATAAATACATCTGCTACACCACTGCAATTTCATAACCACTTCTACAACCCTTTAGATCACATAACATCAACAGATACGAAGAAAGTAAATTGGAAAAAGAAAACACTACATGGCAAGCACCCGTATCATGTAACACAGCCACACATCGATCAAGACGCATCCAACACATGGCTAAGAAAAGGCAATATATACAGTGAGACGGAAGGATTCATGATTGCAATACAGGATCAAACAATAAACACGAGGTATTACAACAAGCATATTATTAAAGATCCCAATACCACAACAGATAAATGCAGACTTTGTAAACAACAAATAGAAACAGTAGATCACATCACAAGCGGATGTACAATACTAGCAAATACAGAATACCCCAGAAGACATGACAATGTTGCAAAAATAATTCATCAACAGCTTGCCTTACAACATAAACTTATAAAACAACACGTTCCCACATACAAGTATGCACCACAAAATGTACAGGAGAATGATGAATACAAATTATACTGGAACAGAACCATTATAACAGATAAAACAACGCCACATAACAAACCTGACATCATACTCACCAATAAAAAGAAGAAATTAACACAACTAATCGAAATATCCATAACCAATACAACAAATATACAAAAGAAAACAGGAGAAAAAATTGAAAAATACATCCAACTGGCTGAGGAAGTCAAGGACATGTGGCATCAGGATAAAGTTGACATTATACCAATTATACTATCAACTACAGGAGTCATACCACACAATATCCACCAGTACATCAACGCAATACAGCTACATCCAAACATATATATACAACTACAGAAATCCGTAATTATTGATACATGTTCAATTACCCGAAAGTTCCTAAACGCAATGTAACATATACCGTACAGTTAAAAGGAAGTCACACTTGATCAAGGTCTGAGAAAGGAACGAAATAATAATAATAATAATGAAAAGAATTTTACCAGGCATATACACTCAGAAAAATTTAGACAAAGTCATCAAAAATGTAAAAGTTTGGCTGATTACATCTCAAAGATTACAGGTATGTTGAATGTGAAACTTGGTGTGTAGTAACCTAACACCACAAGGGTCTCAAAGATAAAGCTTCATTTATGTAACACTTTGCCATACTGAATAAAATCTGTGCAAACTTGAGTATTTTGTAAGAACAAAAAAATGTGGTATTTTCAACCTGATTTTGTAAACCACTGCGTTCCATAAAACTTTTCAAACTGGGCTCATTAGGAAGACCATTGTTTTAACCACCTAAAAAGTGAATTTGATTATCCAATGCACATTAACTATGCTAGATAATTTGAATCAAAGTTGTCCACAAGAACTGCAGCATGAAAACAATGTAAATTTTGGATTCTTATATCTTATACAGTAAATGCACATTGAACATGAAAATTAATACACAACAGCTCTGTAGCACAAGGACGTGGAACACAAAATTTTATTCATCTATTTTTTAATATTCTACAAATTCATAAAAAATATGACAATTTTTATGAAAAGGTAGAAACAGTGCATATCCGGTACTTGTTTTTCAAATTCCATTTTCTATTACAATTTCAAAACCAGTCTCATCCAAAATAATGTATTTTCAGCCCCCCCCCCACAAAACAGTTGATTTAATTTCCAACATGGGTTAACAATGTTTAATAAACTGAGGCAAACTGGTTGGAAAAATCACTCTGCAAATAAAGTTTTAACTTTAGTTTCTATATCTTGTTGATTACAGACGTGATGAACATGAAACTTTGGAGACAACAACTTAGTAACATAATGTTTTCCCAGATTAAAATGTCATTCACTTACTGCTTTCTAATTTTCCACAAAATCAGTTAAAACTTGATTTTTTGTAAAAATTACAAAAATAGATCATATTCAATTTGCTTTTAGTAAATCTGTTTTATAAAACTGACTTCAAACTAACCACAGTTGGAAATCAGATGTGATTTTCCAATGTCCACTAACAAACATGGAAATGATGGCAAATGTGATGGAATGTACCACAGCAACAGGCTACACTGCGGCCACCTGCTGTCCATGTTTTGTTGCATGTGGTTTTTATTTTTACGTTGAGAAGCAATATCTCACTACATTGCATTGATCCATGGTGAAACTGTTATGAATGGCTGCAGAACATGAACCAGCAACCCCATTGCAATAGGGGTCAAGTCTGACAGCTGTGTAATACCGGCCTTAGGTGGGTTTCTTCATTCAAGTTCCCAAGCCTCCAATTTCATTTCTTAATTTAGGTTCTAAAGCCCTGCTGTGGTACAGTCTGTCTGCTTATAAAGTCACTTGATAGATACCTTATCTCCAATTCTCAAGTATGTAGAAGTGTGTCTTGTATGTGCCAAGCAAACAGTAATATCAATTTTGATTTTAAACTTCTGAACAGTGCAACATTACTGAGATCAACTGAACAAAATGATGCACTGATAAAATTTATGCATCCTCAAGGCCCAGCTCATTCATTTTATTGGCTCTAGCAACAAGATGCTTGTTGGGTAACACAGTATCAATTTCCAGAAAAAGAACAGCAGAAAATGGTTCAAAAATTTCGAATTAAATGAAAACTGCAATGTTGATAAATTTAAAATAAAAATTTATATTACTTTTTGCTTGCCACCTATATGAGATACTTCTACAGATTTGAGGATCACAGATAAGGTATTTATCAAATGGCTTTATAAGCAGAGAGGTAGCATAACAAGGCTTTGTAACTTATATTAAGAAACCAAATTAGATGCTTGGAAACCTTGATGAAGAAACCCACCTGTGACTCGTACTGGATGGCTATCAGGCATGACCCTATTGGAAAGGGGTTGCTTGGTCATGTTCTGCAGCCATTAGTGACAATGTCACCATGGAGCAATGCAATATAGAAATATATTACTCATCACTTTAAAAATAAAAACCACAAGCAACAAAACATGGACAACAGGTGGCTGCAATGTAGCATGTTTCTGCGGTCCATTTACTATGATTTGCCATCATTTTCTGCTATGTTAGCGAACAGCGGAAAATTAGACGCAATTTTCTGAATGCTTGAAAACATGCTTTGTTCAACTGTAGTTAGCTTCAGACCAGTTACATAAAATAGATTCACAGAAAGCACACTGAATGTGATCTATTTTTGTAATTTTTACAAAAATTAAGTTTTAACTGATTTTGAGAAATTTAGAAACCAGTACATGAATGACATTTTATCTGGGAAAACCTTATGTCACTAAGTTGTTGTCTGAAAAGTTTCATGTTTATCATGTCTTTAACCAACAAGATATAAGAACCCAAAGTTTTCATTTGCAGAGCGATTTGTTTTCATTTGCAGAGTGATTTGTAGGACTATTTTGCCTATATTTATGTAGCATTGTTGGCCCATGTTGGAAATTAAACCCACTGCTTTGTAGGGTTTAAAACACTTTGTTTCGGATGCGACTGGTTTTGAAGTAATAACAGAAAATGGAATATGAAAAAGAAGTATTGCATATACACTATTTTCCCCTTTTCACAAAAACTGTCATCTTTTTGATGAATTTGTAGCTTCTTGCAAAATAGTAGGTGAGTGAAATTTTGTATTCAATATCCTTGTACTACCAGACTACTGCATATTAAGTTTTATGTTCAGCATATGTTTACTCTAAAAGGTGTGAGAAGCCAAACTACATTTTTTCAAGCCATGGTTTTCCTGCACAAGTTTGATTCAAATTATCTAGCACTGTTAGCTCACTTTGGATAATCAAACATACTTTTTTAGGTGGTTAAATCCACGGTCTTTCAAATGAAGACAGTTTGAAAAGTTTCATAGAACACAGTTATTTGCAAAATCAGGTTGAAAATACCACATTTTTTGTGTTTTAACAAAATATTCAAGTTTGAACTTGTCCTGTAAAATTATCTTCATTATTATTCTTAAGAGAAAGTGTCCAGTTGTACAAGGTGACCATTGCTTCGACAAACGTTAAAATTTACCAATGTTCCATAAATTTTTGTCGAAATCTGTGATAGTTGAGCAGGGAAGCCTAGGAGAGCTGACACAGAGTGACCCTACTGTAACCTGCATCCTTCTTAATCTGCTCACTGTATTCGTCTGTTGGTCTTGCTTTACAGTTTTTAACCTGCCACACTTACCTGAAATACTAAATTGGTGATCCTTGGACAATGTGTCAATGTGTCCTATCAACCACTCCCTTCTGTTAGTCAAGCTGTGCCACAAATTTCTTTTCTCCCTATTTCTGTTCATACCTCCTCATTAGTTATGCAATCTACCAAGCTAATCTTCAGCATTCTTTTGTAGTGTTACATTTCAAAAGCTTAAGGAATTCTCAACACTTAAATCTATATTCGATGTTAAAAATTTATTTCCTTCGAAAATGCTTTTCTTGCCGTTGTCAGTCTACATTTTATATCCTTTCTACTTTGGCTGTCCTCAGTTATTTTGTATCCCATATAGCAAAACTCATCTACTTTAAGTGTCTCTTTTCCTAATTAATTCCCTCGGCATTATATGATTTAATATGAGTACATTCCATTATCCTTGTGTTGCTTTTGTTGATGTTTATCTTATATCCTCCTTTCAAGACACTCTCCATTTCATTTAACAGCTCTTTCAAGTCATTTGCTGTTTCTGCCAGTATTACAATGTCACTGGCAAATTTCAAAGTTTGCATTTCTTCTCCCTAACTTTAATTCCTACTCCAATATAACTATCTTAAGTGAGGACTGTAATATGTAACTGCTCCTAAAACTGAAGCAGCTAATGCACACCAGTGAGGTGGCACAAGACTCAAAAGTAACTGGTTTAATTTGAAATGCTGAAAAAATTTTCACTGCCAATATCTGGCCAGCATTGGTACGAAAGGAGTTGCTAGAAAATCACCAGATCTTGTGCCAAATACCTGTATTATAAACAGACCACAATAACAAAGTGAATGACAGTGGTTCACAAAAGAGCTACCACAGCAACAAATAATCAGCGAACAAAGTTTGATTGTGCCTTCTGTTTTGTTCACTATTGTCATATTACTCTGCGGGCAACAATTACAGCCACTGATGTGACTGTTGATTTGATTTTATCATGTTCAATTGTCAGTCACTTTGTTATTCTGATACAGGTAAAGACTCCAAATTCCAAACCTTTTTGCAGTGTCTCAAGAAATGAGACCATGCAACACTATTGACAGTGATATGTGCTTGGGGTGTGAACACTAAGCTTCTGTCTTGGTGTTATTTGATAGGAACTGGATATATGCCAGCTTACAACTGAACCCTCTCTCTTCTACCATCACAGTCGGCATCATAACAACAGCAACACAAGCATGAGTACACTGTACATTTACTCATCTGCCACAGAAATGAGAAGTTATAGTTAAGACACCTGACAGAGACATTGCCCGAATGTTGACAATAAGAAAGCCTTGTGTCAGACCTTGAGCTGTATGAGTAAATAAAACTGCTTTAAACTGCATGTTCTACTACATTCTTAAATTAGAATTCCCATGTCACAGTTGCTTTTATGTAATTTAAACAATTTTTCTGAAGCTACATTACCACTCCCCTATCAGTTCTTAGAAAATTAAGAAATATATATCCATATCCATCTCACTTCTTTCAAAATATTATATGAAAAAGATATCTGAACAGATCATAAGCACCTATGAGAAGGAGTCTGCAATTACAAATATCTACCTAGTACTGAACTGAAACATCAGTCAGTCATGTGGAGATACAAAACAACATAAATTACAACATTACAGTAATATTCTTAGTTGTTACAATTTGTTTTAAATGTATCCCCCTACCCCATTCCCATTTTGTCCTTAGAAAATAATTAGATAACATAATGCACACAGGTTCAATTAAATAAGTTCATCACACATGAATAAAATGAATGAAAGGAAAGAATATAAGCATGCCGAAGAATTTATAATTACGAGACCAAATAATGACATATCATACAATGCAGCAAAAACAGACTGACAAAAAATTTATACCCAGAGCAAATTATACATGATTTTACTTACATTGATATATTACTAGGGTTAATTTATTTTACAACAGAAATAGCAATGCCAAGTTAATTAACTATATTGCTACATACTCAGAAAAGCTTCCAAAGTGAACTACACATACCACCAACAAGTTCTGTTTGCGTATCTGAAGTCACTGCAGGCTGAACTTCACGTGCATTGACACTGACACTTGAGCTGTTGTATCCTGTGTCAGTATCTGTCTGGTTGCCTAAGCAATAGAAGAAGCCAGCTACAATACTGAATCAGCAGTGCAGGAAGAAGAAAAGTACTACAACAACTAGTGTGCAGAGAAATGAAATGAAATAAAACTGTATAAAACTACAGAACAGCCACATTCATACAACCAAGGATTTCTGCCAAAACTACAGTGCTACCACAATTATTTTAACATTACATTTTCATAAGCCTTTTGCGGACACATACAGAATCATAATACACAACGGAATGTCTAATTTAATTACATTGTTGTTGTTCTACAAGGAGATAAAAGGCATTTGAGGAAAGAAAGAGAGAGTCCTAATAGTAATAGTGTGTGTGTGTGTGTGTGTGTGTGTG
The DNA here is from genome assembly GCF_023898315.1 of Schistocerca nitens. Lineage (NCBI taxonomy): Eukaryota > Metazoa > Arthropoda > Insecta > Orthoptera > Acrididae > Schistocerca > Schistocerca nitens. The sequence goes on along the minus strand of NC_064621.1, from coordinate 442,659,220 downwards.
TGTGTGTGTGTGCACGCGCGTGCTTGTGTTTGCCAACAATGACCCACCATTTGTAGGGAGGAAGGGAGGCAATGATTAACAAAAAATGTCAGTGTGAGCTGGATGTCAAATAAAGTAAATTAAGAAGCTTGGTGCAAGCTTCAGTACAAAATAACAGAAAGGACAGAGGGAGAAGTAAACTTGGATTACCAAAACAAGACACAATTAAAAGAGAAAAGAATAATTCAGTTAAAGAATAAAAAGAACAAAAGAAAGAGAGGAAAATAAAATAACAAATGATAAACAGGAAATAACCACAATATAATAAAATGGGGGACAGGGCAGATAGTCTCTACACCAGCCAAACAACCACACAATAGAACCAGCAACATCATTCCAGCACTTTACCTGCAGCACTGTGACAACTACCTACAGAGGATTGGGCATCTAGTGTTTGACCTGGTCAGACAGTAATGTAAGTCTACATGAACACAAACTCTTCAGCAGGTAATTTGACAAATAAATCAGTGAACCTACTATAGTATAATCATGTCTGTTCACTACAAAATTGTGACTTGTGTGAAAGAACGGAACTTTCATGTATACATAATACAAGTCTCGAAAGTCTGTAAGATGTGAGTATCGAAATCCACAATATTCAATGGTCTGCTATCATCAAATCAATTTGTGTCAGTTAAGAGCACAGGTAAATCACTAATAGTTGTAGAATCAGCAACTCCAAGAGCAGCAGAAAAATTTCTTCAGGGAGTATGAGCAATAGTATCTGGATGTGTTCATCAACTCACACAGGAAACCTTGCAGTATACTTCACATGAATACTACTGAGTAAGAATTTCCTTATAGAGACAAACTCTGTTACAAAACTCTCTCAGTGTTCAAGCTACATAATGTCTGGCAATAAAACTCAAGCTATGGAAGATATTCACTATATTTTCATTGGCAACTTACTGACTACCAGGAGAAGACCTGTGTGTGTGTGTGTGTGTGTGTGTGTGTGTGTGTGTGTGTGTGTGTGTGTTTTATAAAATAATGGCTTAGCTTATTATTGACAGAATGACAGCACCCAGAATGAGATTTGCGTGTGCAAATGGACAAGGTTGAGAGTGCAGCCTTTGTTATCCAACAGGGCAGCTTTGCAGGGCAAGGAGAAAACTGTGGACTGCTTGCAGTCTCACCACTTACCCTTGAAATCAAGTTTTTACTTATGATCCTTTGTGAAGGCCCCATTTCTAAAAACCTGTCCCAGGCTCCAGAAAGATTATAGACACTATCTCTGTTAGATTTGCTGATGCACTATGAACTTTTAACAATGGGTAGGAAAATTTTGATTTTTGTAGTAGCCTATATCAGTGTTTATAAGGCATTCTCAATACTAACTTGTCTCTGAACTACACAGTAAATGTAATCACATATAATTATTTTAACAAGCAGTGCCATAACGAGTTCAACATGTATGTTGAACATATAGTAATGATGGTTTGGCATCATATCCTTTATTATGTTCCAGAAATAGTGTGGTTTGTGTGTGTGTGTGTGTGTGTGTACCGCGGGGGAGGAGGCAATTCAAGACTGCTTAGAACCCAAGATTATGGCAAAATCTTTTTCTTCTTATCTTCCCAGAACTACTTATGCACTGGCTGGTGGCCTGCCTCTGTTTATTAGACATCACCTTCTTACGTTTTGGCTCTTGTTGTGCATATGAAATTTAGCTGTATGATCATTAGCTTGAAATGTTCCCTGTCATTTAAAGTGTTTTCTGTGACATTAAGTTTTCTCAAATGCCTTCTTGTCTCTTCCAGCCATCCCATGGTGTGTCTTAATTTGGAAATGAAATTATAGATTTTCTTCATTAGCCTACTGGTATTCATTCTGTAAATGTGACTGCAAAACTTTAATCCCCTCTTTAATAATTGCATCTGTGATCGCTTCTATGTTTCTGTGTAAATCTTCTTTCTCCTCTTCATCCACTTGTTGTCTTTGTTCTTTTTGAGTATTATCCTTTCTTTCTTTTCCAGTTCTTCTTTTATTCAAAATGTTTCACATTACATTTCATTATTCAGAATTTAGTTATCAGTTTTCTAATTGTAATAGTGTAGTTAGTTTCAATAAAGCCATTTTATTTACAGAAATTTGATAAAATTACAATACCTACAAACTGTGTATGGCCTAAAATTTGTACAAGAGGAATGTCATTTGTATTAACCTTGACATACCTAAATTGTGAAACCTTCTTTACTTCACTTTTGAAAGAATAATTTTCTTTTCCAAAAGTTACTATATTTCTGTAACCATAATTCTATGGTTTTTTAAAACATACACTTTCTTAAAAATTAATGCATTGATTATAAAATTGCTGTAACTAAAAAAAGTCTGCCTTGCAAAAATTCTCATGGGAAATGTGAGATTTTAAATATGGGCATTGCACACAGGTTCAGAGTGTCTGTGTGTAGCTTTTGACCTGTAAAGAAACATAGATTGAAAGATACAATGCCACTCATCTGAAGATGTCTTTCATTTGTCTCGCTTCTCTCCAGAAGCTGTGTTGTGAATAGTCAATCTGATGTTAATAAATAATTAGAATGGCAAAGAAATGTGTTTCATTCATCACATAACTAATCCAAGCTTTGCCAAAGAAATGAGCAGAAAGCGAAGTGATAGAGGAAGATAAGTAAAAAGTATTTTGTTTGTAATTATGAAAATTATCCCTTTTGCTGCAATATCAGGAAAGCAGGTGCAAGACCTGTGCACGGTGGCGAAAAAAGACTTTCTCATAGTCGATTCTTTTTTCCTCTTTCTTTTCTTTTTGTAAAGTCATACAAAAGAAATGTAACTCGTATGTATTACTTCCTACAGTTTTACAAAAACAATTACATAGAATTTCCACAGGTCAGATAGATCAAGCCGGCAATATCATGTGAGAGGCCCTGCCCACCTGGCCACAATCTTAACACAATTCCCGGCCAGGACAGATGGGCTGCAGTTATCATGGCTGAAGGGTGAATAAATCATTTTTTAACTAAGACAAGCACATGGGGAAGTGTGGGCTGGAAACGCTGCACAGGAAACACCCCATTGGGAAAGCAATAATGAATTACACAGTACAACAGTGGAATTTTTATAAGATTAAAGTGACGCAACCAGACCGAACAAAGAACAGTACTTATCAGGAAAAAGCAACATAAGAATGATTTAAAACAAGTGTGGTGTGTGAAATTGAAAAGTAAACCTGTATTCTTTTGGGTGTAGCACCTGAGACATGCAGCAACTACCACCCACATGCACACAGGCATAGCAGTGAAGGGGTTAAGTTGTTCAAAAATGATGAATATTTATACCTAGAATGCACTTAATTTGTTTAGTATTTAACTTCGTTACATACTGAATAGGGTGGAATAATACATCCAGATTTCTACCACTTCTTTTATTACAGAGTCCCAGTACAATAAGGCACAACATAGGATCTCTGTATTTTCACAGGAGATTTTTATGTCCTTTTGTACAGCAGTGTTCCACTATCACATACTTTTCTATTTTTTTGAGTTTGGTGTGGCACTTATAATCACAACAGTGACTAGGCACACTATGGATTGCCTGCCTTACGAAATTTTCAATTAATTCACACAGAACACTAAAAATACAAGATCCTCTCAAACCACGGCAGTGTTTTACTGAAGGCACTGTTTCTTTAATTTCCAGTAGTAAATGAAACACTGGTGCATACTGATTGTCACTGGGTCTACAGCTCCTGAACAGTAGCAATTTGGAATGTGTATTGATGTATGTGTGAAGGTAAGACTGCAGTACTGTCTACCAACACCAGATGGTGGTGTTGCTTCTCACAGGTGGTGCATTGTAGCAGCATTTGTTGTGGCTGGTGAGGATGCTGGTGGACATCAAAACAGACAAACGTGGGTAATGGTGGGCAGCACGGTTTCTCTGGAAGGAACGAGTAGCTGCTTCAGGAATCTACAAGTTGTTAGTAGCCATTTGTAGAGAAAGTGCACCAAATCACAGATCCATGTTTTGTTTGGTATAAGGGTGCACAGACAGCAGGGATTGTGATGAAAAAATGTGAAAGCACTGGGTATCCAGCAGCTGCACACAAACCAAACAACGCCCAACATATCAACGAGTTGATAAACGGAGCACAGGTGAATCACATTTGATGAACTAGAAAAGGCAACAGGTATATCACCAGGAATCCTTCACACCACCATCTATGAAGATTTAAAGACAAAGAAGATGTGTGCACAATGGGTGCATTCCCTCACCACAGTGCAGCAACAGATGCGTGTGGAGATGTGCCAACAGTTGGTGCAAAAGTTAAATGCAGACCCAGAAAGAATGGCTGGGACAATGAAGCAGACACAAATGGTGACTGTGTTCTGGGATCAAGAAGAGATACTGCTGGTGGACTGACTTCCTCTCAGTACAATCCTCAACAGTGAAAGGTACTGCATGTCACTGCACGAACTCTGTTGATGCATTTACCAGTACCACCAGAAAAAATGGGGTCGTGCCTTTCTACTCCAACATAACAATGTGAGCCACATGTCAGTTGCCCGACTACTGCCACCGTGCATGAACTAGGGGTTACCGTGGTGCCACATGCTCCACATCAACCATATCTGGCTCCTAGTGAATATTCCCTATTCACCTGAATGAATGAGGTCATGTGGGGTACAAGGTTCACCACCAATTATGAACTTAATGTAGTTTTTCACCAGTGGCACCACAATACATCCAAAGAACGGTTTGCTAGGTGAATACAGAAGCTGCCAGAAAAATGGCAAAAGTGCAGACACATTGGTGGGGAATATCACTAACATAATTTGTATCTGTTCGTTCAGTATATGGTTTCCGTGAACAAAAATGTAATACCAATCATTTTTGCTCAAAGTTGCAAAATAGAAAGGAAGAAATGTTGTTGGACTGTCTTTTTCTTCTGTTGGATGAACACATTTGGACCTTTATTTATTAGTGAACACAGATTTAATCTGGTGTGGTTTGTACCCATTGCCCACAAAACACAGACTTCTAGCATTTTAATTCAGATGGAAGATTATTGTAATACAAAATGTCTTGAGCTCTGCATTTTACAGTGCTCTGGACAGAATTCTTCTGAACAGGATGGTGGAAACTCATTTAAATACAAAACTGTGTGTGTCTGCTTTTTGTATATGGAATTGCCATGCCACTTATTTATCTTTGGTTCAACTAACACATCTGAAAATGGCAAGTTGTCCTCCTTTTCTACTTCCATTTCGAATTTGATGTCTGGGTGTACAGAATTCATCACTTCAGATATTGGAATCAAAATTAAAATATTTATTTCAGTGGTATAAGAGATGATGTTACAGGCAGTCTCTATTACCTTATACCTCATAATTCTGGTGAATACCTTCAAAAGTTCGAGTTAACTCAGACAACAAAGTTTGAGCATCAAGAAAGTTTCATATGCGTATGCCACTGTGAAATACTCTGAAACCAAACTCAACTACATCCAAGTAGGCAATAAATTAGTGTACTAGATGCAAGACCAGTCAACTGCACTGTTTGTGGCACTCACGTCTTCAAAGCAGCACCGCTATGGCCTGAGTGTGCAGGTCTGGTGGTTTAGTCATGTAGAGAGACATTTTGGCATTGCTGGCATAATGGAAGATGCAATGATCAATACCCATACTGTAGCATTTTTAGACTACTGTATGACCCTCAAAGCAGGCCATGTGCTTATTAACCCTTCATCAGTAACAAAGTGATACAAACATCTGTATGGAGCTATTATTCAACAACGCTAACTGAGCTGACAATCACCATCTCTTGCCACCAAATTGCAGTTCCTAATGGACACTAGCTCCAATGTATGTATGTTCTGAGGGATGTTCTCGGGGCATTGGATGCTAGGTACAAGCTTCAATCTCACAGCAGCAAATGACACTGGCACAGATAACTACATCTGAATAACATTAAATGTGACCTCAGGTTTATGAAAAGCTTTCAAATGGCACTTTTCACCACTGATCCTATTATCATCATGAACTTTTTTTTGTGACCTCACTTTGTCACAGGGTCAACATTGCTCACACACTTCTTAATGGTATTCTTACAGTTAGTGTCGACTGGGTATGCCAGACTTCGCTCAACACATTATAGTGTACCAGTCTTCTCTCACCTGAACTCGCTCTCCAACATATCCCCTCCTTGTGCTGCCCTCCTAAACACTACTTCTGTCAGCAAGGTGACTCACTCCCCCCCCCCCCCCCCCCCCCCCCACCAATTGCTGTTTTATTCCTCTTTCCTTCCCGAGTAAAGAGCATATAGTTCTGAAAGCTATGTAACAAGACGCTTATTATCACCTTAATAATATTTCAAATTAATTTCTCAGTTTTAACATGCATAACTAGCAAGTTACTTGGCCTTAAGACAGATGCTGTGTGTGAATGTCACAACCAAGCATGTTCACCCCATTTATGGGCAGTCAAGTTAACTGATATAGGAAGCAACTGAAATGTGAGCTCTCATCAGTCAGTGCCACCTGTAGGCAATTGCTGTAATTGATTAACTAATGGTCTTGAGTCTATGTGGAAATTATGTAATTAATGTTATTTTGTATTGGCTATTATGCTCAGAACCAGGTTTATTAACAGTGAAATAATTTAGTATTTAGTAGTATGCATAGTGGAAATAAACAAATATTCCTGTAAACACAACTAAACGTATTTGAGGGAGGGAGAGATAGATAGATAGATAGATAGATAGATAGAGAGAGAGAGAGAGAGAGAGAGAGAGCAGCACTGGCAGGTGGATAGAGGCAGTATATAGACCAAAGATATATAAGATTAGGAGAAACCTCAAAGACAAGCAACATCCTGTTGGCATACCTTTTTTATTGGTGCCTTTTTATTGGTGGAGCTCTCTGTAAGAGTGCATGGTAAGAAATAATGGAAATATTTCCTAGAGGAAGCCTCTGGTACAATATTTAGAATTGGGTATATGCCCAAAACCACCTTCTTGTTAATGTGTATATGATGTGGGTTTAAATACTTCACCAACTCTGACTGGTACATACAACCATTTACATTACTAAACATTCATTCAGAGTGTGCATTATGCTGAAGCTAATCACAGTGAAGATATTCTTATTAGTTTTGTGTGTTCAAATTGAATCATTTAGTGACCAAAACTTACAATTTAGCGTCTCTTTTTATTTAACTTCTGTTTACTATGATATAGCTATCAGGAAAGTGCCAATATCAATAACATTATTAATGATTCTGAATGTTTTTCATTCTGTTCCACAAATCACCAGCCACCACAATGTACATTGCACCTTCTGTACAGTGTAGATCATTAACATATTGCATTAACTTACTGTGTTTCTTTTGCACAATTACTATTTCATGGTGTACGGTGTATACTGATAACGTGAGCAAGTGTGTCTAGCAGTAGGCAGTGATATTAATAATAGTGTCTTCCTTCCTATGGTATTCCTTACCACCCCAGCCATCTCAACATTGGAGTGCAGATTACAGTGTATTTAGTAATTTGTTTCTTCCTCTCTCCCCACATTTCAACAAAAGTAATTCGTTTTTGAAAATATAATGTAATTGTATAGATAAAAGATATACTCACCAAACAGTTGCAAGAAATATGTACAAAGGCATAGAAATTTGCAAGTTTTCAGAGCTAGTGGTTCCTTCTTCTGGAGAAAGGGTTGAAGGGGAAGGAAGAGGGGTGAAGGAAGATGAATGGTGAGTTTTAGGTACTGTGGAAAGTTCGGAAAAGTCATCCAGAATCCCAGGTCAGGGGAGACTTACCAGGATGATAAATAAAGACTCAGTATATTTTTTATCTATCCAGTTCCATTATATCCCTCCCCAAACTGTTTTGCAATACAAATTTCGTAAGAGTAGGAGCTTGAATGCACTGTATTAATGTAAGATACATATTACAGAATGGCATTTCAAGTAACTACCACACGCGACTGCTGTTGTTTCTGTCTGATGCCTCACAGTCAAGTCAAGATCAATCCCAATTAGGAACAGACAGCATAACTAAAAAGAAGTGATGGCATCATAGTTAGGAGTGTCGAGTTCTGTTTTACATGGTTTTGTTGCTAGTCCTGATAGTTGAATTTCCTGGCTGTACCTTTCCTACTCTTTGCGCACTTTAAAAAAAAAAATTCTGTTCATTAAATCCATTCTAAAGTATGGGACCACCTCAATGGGTATGAAAGGCACTTGCAAGAAGTGTGACATAAACTATATTTTATCCTCTCCACGCATTTTGTAAACGACAGTTATGTCTGCTTCTAGCAATAACATTTCAGATTGATATATTTAGAAAGTAAGAAAGATATCATGAACAAAGAGAAATGAGAGATCCATGAAAACTGCAATAAAAAGGCCATGCAGAAAACAATCCAGCTGATAACTAACTGATCAGGAAATTTGAAATATGAACGATACTGTACTTAGTATTCACCAGTGAATTTCACTTATACACTATTCTTAAACAATATATACGAGTATATGGGTGCTTAGCATTTCTGTAGTATCCAAAAGAAGGTAGTATTATTCTGGACTTCAAATAACTTGAAACATCCAGGCTGATACAAATTAATTTAAAAACATGATTTTTCCTGGCATCTACCTTGCTTTGTAGACTAAGCCCACTGGTCACTACTCCGGACAGATGTGTGAGATCAGACATTGGACATGATGAATCAAAGAAGTCAAAATTAAGGAAACAGCAGGTAGGGGTAGCAAAAATGCAACACTTAGAGTAACCTATTGTTGACAATAAATGCACAAACCATAACATTTTCTTTAAGTTAGAAGCATAAGTCCAGTATTCCTTGTCAATGAATGGTAAGTCTTGCAATACCTGCTATCATTCATACATAAGGACATGGGCAATAAAATCATAAGATCCCCTTATTCTCTCAGGTGTTTGAAAAAGAGTGGAAATTCAGTACCTTCAAAGTATGATGAGGATCCATAGTGTGACCACCCAAATACTTAACTACATTAAAAATAAAGAGAAGAAGGAAGCATGGCATACTACTGAAAAGTAATAAGAAAAGTACCTACACAGCTCAAAATATTCTACTGTTTATGATTTCCAATGGAGTATTCCACCCCACAGAGCATGAACTCTTGTAATGATGTTAGTGAGCAGAGATGTCTGTCCAGCAAAAATAATTATCTCAATTCTGATTAAGAGAAATGAAATGTATTAATTACTCATACATAAATGGAGCAAAATTCTTAGGGGGCAGTTACTGGATCCCACCCACTTTCTCTACATACATTTATTAATGTAATTTAATACAAATCTGTAGTCAACTTTATACAATCTTGACGATACTAGGAGAGACAAAGTATGCTCATGAAGTTGTTGAAATGAGAAGTGAAATCAGGGAGAAGTTCACAAAATTGAACAAACCAAATATTATAGCAACTGTTAAGTAAAGGATAGAAAATGGGATTGGGTATTTGTGAAATTTTATATATAAGAACACAACAAAGGAATTTAGGTATCATTATACAACTATCTTCTTGTGGATTCTTTCTAAAACGATTTTTTTCATTGCTGGTCACATTATTTAATTAAGATATATACCATACTTCAAGCACATCATTATTAAAGTTTCACCACGAAGACATGTTTGATACGGGGTAACACTGTCATCTGTAAGAACAATTACACATCCTCAAAAAGGGATGTACTCCAAGATACCAAGCAATATGTAAGCAAAGATAGGTGAATAATTTTTCTTACAAATTATACAGTGGAAGTGATGCTTGAAATAAACATCTACTCTGCAGCTTCAAATCAGAAAGTTGCCAAACTGGAACAAAAGGTTGGAAATCACACGACTGTTAGATATTTAAAAAGAGAGAAAAATTGAAAATGGAATTGACATCCCACAATGTGCAAGTAATAAGGCACACTACCCTGATAATTCTGAGAAAATTGCAAGAGAAGTTATACATGTCTACTATGGTACTGATGTATCTGTGCGAAGGTGTCGGCCCTTAATTTATATGACATTTGAGATGTGACATAATGGAAGGGGGGACAAAAAACATGGATTTTATGAAGTTGTAGTGAATTTCATATGTTATTTGACTTTTTACTATTTGTAATTAAACTTTCAAGGGCAAGGGACATGTGCAATTACTCATCGGATGTGCTCTTGACATCACACGTTGCAGGATAGTATTTGTCATACAGACATGGAAAACATAAATTGAAACTTCACACAAATATTTCACACAAATACAGGGCTATTACAAATGATTGAAGTGATTTTGTAAATTCACTGTAGCTCCATTCATTGACATATGGTCACGACACACTACAGATATGTAGAAAAACTCAAAGTTTAGTTCGGCTGAAGCCGCACTTCAGGTTTCTGCCGCCAGAGCGCTCGAGAGCGCAGTGAGACAAAATGGCGACAGGAGCCGAAAAAGCGTATGTCGTGCTTGAAATGCACTCACATCAGTCAGTCATAACAGTGCAACGACACTTCAGGGCGAAGTTCAACAAAGATCCACCAACCGCTAACTCCATTCGGCGATGGTATGCGCAGTTTAAAGCTTCTGGATGCCTCTGTAAGGGGAAATCAACGGGTCGGCCTGCAGTGAGCGAATAAATGGTTGAACGCGTGCGGGCAAGTTTCACGCGTAGCCCGCGGAAGTCGACGAATAAAGCAAGCAGGGAGCTAAACGTACCACAGCCAACGGTTTGGAAAATCTTACGGAAAAGGCTAAAGCAGAAGCCTTACCGTTTACAACTGCTACAAGCCCTGATACCCGATGACCAAGTCAAACACTTTGAATTTTCGGCGAGGTTGCAACAGCTCATGGAAGAGGATGCGTTCAGTGCGAAACTTGTTTTCAGTGATGAAGCAACATTTTTCCTTAATGGTGAAGTGAACAGACAAAATGTGCGTATCTGGGCGGTAGAGAATCCTCACGCATTCGTGCAGGAAATGCGCAATTCACCAAAAGTTAACGTGTTTTGTGCAATCTCACGGTTTAAAGTTTACGGCCCCTTTTCCTTCTGCGAAAAAAACGTTACAGGACACGTGTATCTGGACATGCTGGAAAATTGGCTCATGCCACAACTGGAGACCGACAGCGCCGACTTCATCTTTCAACAGGATGGTGCTCCACCGCACTTCCATCATGATGTTCGGCATTTCTTAAACAGGAGATTGGAAAACCGATGGATCGGTCGTGGTGGAGATCATGATCAGCAATTCATGTCATGGCCTCCGCGCTCTCCCGACTTAACCCCATGCGATTTCTTTCTGTGGGGTTATGTGAAAGATTCAGTGTTTAAACCTCCCCTACCAAGAAACGTGCCAGAACTGCGAGCTCGCATCAACGATGCTTTCGAACTCATTGATGGGGACATGTTGCGCCGAGTGTGGGAGGAACTTGATTATCGGCTTGATGTCTGCCGAATCACTAAAGGGGCACATATCGAACATTTGTGAATGCCTAAAAAAACTTTTTGAGTTTTTGTATGTGTGTGCAAAGCATTGTGAAAATATCTCAAATAATAAAGTTATTGTAGAGCTGTGAAATCGCTTCAATCATTTGTAATAACCCTGTACGTGATCTTTTTTTTTTTTCATTGTATTATGTCTCAAATATCACATAAATTAAATAAAATCACTAGTGACGAAAAAAAAGAAAAGAATTAAAAATTAAATTTGAATGTGAGTTGAACCATCACCTCGTACATGTTCAAGGCACTTAAATAAGCCACATAACATGCGTGTCAAACTTCTCATGCAATTTTCTTGGACTTTCCAGAGTAGTGTAACTTATGACTTGCACATTATGTTATTTTAATGGTCTTCTAAAGGTGTAAAAAGTTTGAAGTAGATCTGTAATCCCAACATTGTGACCTCCCATTGTCGATATAATGATTTTCTTCGCGGTATACTTCCATGATAGCAGCCAAATAGTTGCAAATAAAGATTTATTGAAATCTTTGACCACAGTTCTGGTATATCTAAATATATCTTCATCAGAAGCAAAAATACACTAAAATCACATCCTGCAGTGGAGATACATAAAACAATCATGCCAAAAATTATGCTGTACCAATGGAGGTGATATTTTAATTTTAACTATTGACGATGCCTTTGGCACGATTATTTTATGTATCTCCACTGCAGGATGTGATTTTAGTGTATTTTTGCTTCTGATGAAGATATATTTAGATATATCGAAACCGTGGTCAAGGATTTCAACAAATCTTTGTCCTGCAACTGATTGGCTGTTATCGTTTACCGTGAAGATTTTCAACAGTTGCTGCTTCAGCCATATTTAAAATTTTGAAATAATGATTTTCACAAGATGAGCTTTCCACACAGCAGAGAGGGGGGGGGGGGGGGGGGGTAAATACTGACTTCTACTACCTGACTAGGGCAAGAAGTGATTTTGCATGTGGAGAGTGGAATAGAAAGGATGGGGTTAAGAGAGACCGTGCAATGGGTTGGAACATGTAGGTAAACAGCAGTAATCATACTGAATGAAAAAGGGAGACTGGAAGGTAGATGACTCAGATAAGAAGAAAATTATGTGGAAAGGTTATGATGGGTGACCTAAGTTGGGGTAGAAAAATAGCAGAGGGACTGAAAGGCTGTTGTGAAGGCAGGAGGATGGATGTGGGGTGGGAGAAAGGTTTGGGCATGGAGAAAGGAAGCTAGATTGAGAGCAACGAGCAGTGGAGATTTGAGGTCAGAGATGCGCGAATGAAGGACAGTTGCAGGGAATGTTTCCAACTATATAATTAAGAAAAGCTAGTGCTGAAAAAAGGGGAGGGGGCAGGGGAATTCAAGTGGCCTGAATTGTTAAGTATCTTTTCTTTATGGGAATGAGTGACAAGTGATGTATGGAAGTACTAATGAAGAGATGAAATGGGGGGAGGGGGAGAGGAGGGATGAGAGCTTCCACAAATTGGGATTACACTGATTAAAACCCAATTTACACAATAAACCCAACCTAATACTTGCATACACTAGGCTCCCTCCCATAGCTTATTCCACAGCTGACAGTTCTATTAAAGCTGTTATGAAATGTATCCATTAATGCAAATAGACCATCAGTACAACATCAGTATAGGGTGGGGCAGGTGGAGTGTGAGGGAGACACTGCGCACTGGTCAGGATGGTCCCTAAAAGTATTGAGAAAAGAAAGCTTCATACCTTAGCAATATCCGAAAATTCAAAACAAAATATTTGGTAAAAAGGTAAATTGTTAACAGGTAACACACACCTTGCAAGTTTTGTTTCTAACCTCTTCAGAAGTTGGCATAAAAACAAATTTGCGCGCATAGTGAGCAACAGAATACTATTTGCTGCCCAGAAGATATAGTCAGCAAAAGATGACCGTTTATTAACCAAGGAAGGATATAAGACCTGAAAGCAAACGCGGGTCAACCCTGCGAGCCAAATGTCACAAAACATTTGCTATGTAGTCTGAAGTTCCTGCCATTACTTAAAAAGTCCCATCACATGCCTTTCTAACAATCGTCACTGCCAAGTACTGCTGAAAATATAGCATAACAAATGTGGCCGGCAGAATCTTATGCAAAACATAATCATGGTGATTAAGGCGAGGTGTTCGGTGTTGATTCTCACAGTAATTACAAACAGGACAAATAAAACAAAAGAAATTAACAAAAATTTTATTTAGTACCCACTTATAACTAACACTCGTAATAACTTTGCTTTATTTTTCTTAAGTAGGTGTTAATATTCATCCATCACTTATACTACAAAACAACTGCAAACAAAGAAACAAAATGTAAACAGTGAATTATAACAATATGTTGGGTATGGCAAATTTCATAAAGGTTTCTTTAACTGCTCCACATATTCTGGCAATAAGGATATTAAGGGAAGTAGTGACAAAAACTAAAAAGTGAAAAATATGAAGGAAAGCAATCAGAGGAAGATAACTGGTCAAGAGAAAGGAACTGAGGAGAGGAATGAAATATCTGCTTCTAAAATCTCAAGACTCACCTATCTCATTTTCTATTTTTTATTTAAAATAAAGAAAAAAGAAAAGAAAAGAAAATAAAGGAAGAAAGGAAGAAACCACCTAAACCACCTCTGGCCCACCCCAAATAAGCTGTATCAGGAAGATAGTTTGTGTGTCATGCAGCTAATCTGGTGTGGTATCACTAGCAATCTGCAATTCATGTCAATTAAATTGGAAATGAAATGAACTGTACAGGATTTATAGCCATAAAAGCATGTAAGCCAGATACCATTTGTCAGATAATCTCTAAACAACACCAGCACCAAAAGTAAAGAAATACTATATTTTTATCATATTTTAGCATTGGGACTTACCACCAATGTGTTTGCTCTTTACTTCAGATAAATCAGATGATGGAGGAACCTGTGCATATTCATGAGAGTTTCCACTGTCTACAGAAGTGTGAGACAAACCATCCATGGCATCAGCAAATGAAACAGCGTCCTCTGAAAGACGTCTTCTTGCTCCAGAACGACGAAACAGTGCTACACCAATAATGACGTTCCTAACACAAATAAATAAAACAATACAATTAAAATAATGAATCATAAAGTATAATCTGGTTTCAGTTTATAGAAACAGTTTGTTGCTTATTGTTATTTAAGGCAGCAGAGCAAATGCGCTCCAAATTATTGCCACACTGTCTGCAATTGTTACTTACATAAACTCAATGAACAATATATTTATTAAAATAAAATAATGACCATTTTCATTTTCAATCATTGTACTTGGTGTAGAAATGGTACTAGGTGACATCTGAGCCTCCACTATTGACGTAAGTCATGGCAGGGACGCAGTGAGTATATGCCAGTCAGTTGTACTGTACCAGTGCAGTAGCATGGGTCGATAAGGAGGAGTGACAGAATGGCAAAATGGGGCTACTGTGTTTGGACATGGCTCTGACAACGCCACAAATGAAGTTGCCCAGTTTGGTGTTGGATCAACACAGCTGATTAGTTTGTCTACAAGGAATGCCATGTAACATTACATAAGAACAAGTGTTATGCCTTGTTAAGGACAACTGGTTTGAAATCTTACACAAATTTCTGCTGCCTGTGAATGCAGACTGATCTCATCCAGTTTCTGAGCAAACTTTGTGGCAGGTCTTCTATGGTCCAAACAACACACAAGCTGAACAGCACTTGACTGGAGGTGTTAAGTGTGATCCAACAGAACATGGTTTTCACCATGGTTTTGAATTGTTTAAAATGAAGCAGGGCATCAAGTGCACTAACTGCCCAATGAGGTGTTTAACCTGCAGTGTGTGAAGGGTGTAGTTCAGGCCAGAGGTGGTTCTGTGATGTTTTGGGGTTGGTTTCCATACCATAACTTGGGCTGATTCATTCAAATTTCTGTGAACATGAACCAACTTTCAACACACAACAAGAATTTTATGTGATATGTGCAGCCTTTTGAAGCATGTCAGCCTACATTAACTGCCCAAAAAAAACCTACAAATTGGTTATTTTGTGTTCGTAAACTGCATTCATAAATTTGATTTTTAGGTGGTTTGGTTTTAGTTATATTATCATGTAAATAAATGCTGATGAAAATAAAAAGTGTCAATATCACAGCATAAATCTTAAAGTCTAGAGATGTCAAACTTAGGTAAACACGAAAATCACTGAGAGATCAGCACATCTACGAGAGATCTATCTGCTCTGAAGGATACCTATTACACTTTATATACAGGGTGTATCATAATTAATGGTGTAAAGGCATACAGTTAAAAGTATATGATACTAGAAGCAAAAAAGTCTCAGTAAACACAGGGGCAAAAATGCATACGTTAAGACCTACGAGCAATTTTTCATCTTTGATACTGTGAAGCAAATCTCTTCTACTGCTAGCTCATTGCTTTCCATATTTTGGGAAGTGATAATATGGATCAAAACAAGAAAAAAATGTCCAGTAAACAAGTGCTCTAAAATGCATACCTTAAAAGTTATGAGCACTTATTCATTACAAGAGTTGTGTTCCTAAGTACTGCAGATGAACACGTGCTCATAGCTCTTAAGGTATGCATTTTAGAGCACATGTTTACTGGACATTTTTTCCTTGTTTTGGTCCATATTATCACTTCCCAAAATATGGAAAGCAAAGAGCTTGCAGTAGAAGATATTTGCTTCACGGTATGGAAGTCGAAATATTGCTTGTAGCTCTTAAGACACGCATTTCCAACTCTACCTTTACTGCGACTTTTTTTCTTCTAGTATCACGTACTTTCAACTGTAAGCGTTTACGCCATTAATTATGATACACCCTGTAAATGGTTATGTGCACACCAGTCTTAATCAAGTTGGTACTAACAAAAATATATGATTCCTTACTACTGTTAAAGGATTCCTTACCATTGTTATATATATATATATATATATATATATATATATATATATATAAAACAATGGTAAGGAATCCTATATATATATACCCATTTTTCCTACATGGAGTGTTTCCCTCTATTATATATATATATATATATATATATATATATATATATATATATATATATATATATATATGTGTGTGTGTGTGTGTGTGTGTTACAACATAACAACTTTTCATTTATGTATCGTGAAGGAGTAGCATGAAGTATTGAGAGACTATAGCTAAAGGAGTAATGTTGCATAAGGTGTGCCAATAAAGGAGTAACCTAACATCAGCAGGGATGCTAGAAAGCAGGAGGAACTGTGCTTTTGTGGTAAGGGTATTGGGGGCTATGTGACAAGCAGCATAAAAGCTTCTGGAAGGAGCCGAGGTCAGGAGGACAGCATGGGAGGCGCGTCATACGAGACTATTTACGTATAAGGAACAGCTTGCTGTAATTTGCAAGCAACTCCAATTCATATGTGCCAAAACTACACAAAATGATACCAAATAAAGAGAGAATAAGATGTCAGATACAACATGTCACATTAATGACAGTGAACTAAAATCGCATGGAATGTAACTGATGTCACTACTGTTGAAGAAGAGCGAATCCTGACAGGGGTGCAGAGTAAGCAAGGTCTGCCCACAGCTTTGTGTTTAATGATAGTACTTATGGCTACTAATGCCACATCCATTGTCATAGACAAATTGGAATTAAAAGAACCAGTAGTAAAACTTACATTTTGGCAATAAAAAGGGACTGAGTAAAATTTTGAACATTTATTAACAAATGTAATGCTGAAAATATACATACACATAAATCACTCTGTCTCATTAAATTCCTTATCCGTGATGATGCATTATTATTGCTACTGTGCGATTTAGCGTTAGCAGTATTGACAATGATTTCACCTACTGACATTGTGGCAAAATGTTGCACCCCAGTAATCTCCTTCCACTTGCTGGACCTTCCTGTGGTACCCTTCCCAGTCATCAGCAGTTGCTGACAGAAGAGATTCAATTGCAATCTTAAACAGCTGTTTTTGAATTAAAGCAAATAGAGCCTGCTTCCACATGCTCTCATTACAAGTAACATGCCTCTTTTGTGGCCGTTCCAGCATCCACCTATCTGTCACACAGCACTGTCCGTCACCAGATCATTTGGGAGAACTATACTAGCAAACCACCTTTCAAAGTTTCCAGCGTTCATTTGACCATAGTAATCACTTTTTGTGGATTTACCTCAGAATTTTAGTTGGGTGTCCCTGACAAACCCCTTCCTCGATCCAAAACCTCCAATGATAAATCTTTTAGAGGAGGCTCCCCATTCCATGACACTGGCATCACCATCCTTCTGCCGACATTTAACTCTATTAAAGTTTCATTCAGACTGAATATTTCTGTGGCTGTTTCCTAATACATTTCATTTGTACAATGAAACATGACTGCCAATCAATAATGCCGATATACTCTGGCAGTAAAGACCTCCTATTTTCCATGCGAATCTCATGGAAAACACAATAATTCGTAGAGATGT
This sequence comes from Schistocerca nitens, assembly GCF_023898315.1. Taxonomy (NCBI): domain Eukaryota; kingdom Metazoa; phylum Arthropoda; class Insecta; order Orthoptera; family Acrididae; genus Schistocerca; species Schistocerca nitens. The sequence continues at coordinate 442,641,244 of NC_064621.1, read as the reverse complement.
AATATCGCAAGTCCACCCAATTTTTTCCTTGAGTACTGGTCAGTTTGGATTCCACAGAAATATTGGAACATGTGAGGTAATACTGACCTTACGACTATCTTAGAACAAAGATTAAGGAAAGGCAAACCTACGTTTCTACCATTTGTAGACTTGGAGAAAGCTTTTGACAATGTTGACTGGAATACTCTGTTTCAAATTCTAAAGTTGGCAGAGGTAAAATACAGGGAGTGAAAGGCTATTTACACTTTGTACAGAAACCAGATGGCAGTTATAAGAGTCGAGGGGCATGAAAGGGAAGCAGTGTTTGGGAAGGGAATGAGACAGGGTTGTAGCCTCTCCCCGATGTTATTCAATCTGTATATTGAGCAAGCAGTAAAGGAAACAAAAGAAAAGTTTGGAGTAGGTATTAAAATCCATGGAGAAGAAGTAAAAACTTTGAGGTTTGCCGATGACATTGTAATTCTGTCAGAGACAGCAAAGGACTTGGAAGAGTAGTTGAACGGAATGGACAGTGTCTTGAAAGGAGGGTATAAGATGAACATCGACAAAAGCAAAACGAGGATAATGGATTGTAGTCAAATTAAGTTGGGTGATGCTGAGGGATTTAGATTAGGAAATGAAATGAGATACTTAAAGTAGTAAAGGAGTTTTGATATTTGGGGAGCAAAATAACTGATGATGGTCAAAGTAGAGAGGATATAGAATGTAGACTGTCAATGGCAAGGAAAGCGTTTCTGAAGAAGAGAAATTTGTTAACATCGAGTATAGATTTAAGTGTCAGGAAGTCGTTTCTGAAAGTATTTGTATGGAGTGTAGCCATGTATGGAAGTGAAACATGGACGATAAATAGTTTGGACAAGAAGAGAATAGAAGCTTTCGAAATGTGATGCTACAGAAGAATGTTGAAGATTAGATGGGTAGATCACATAACTAATGAGGAGGTATCGAATAGAATTGGGGAGAAGAGGAGTTTGTGGCACAACTTGACAAGAAGAAGGGACCAGTTGGTAGGACATATTCTGAGGCATCAAGGGATCACAAATTTAGCCTTGGAGGGCAGCGTGGAGGGTAAAAATCGTAGAGGGAGACCAAGAGATGAATACACTAAGCGGATTCAGAAGGATGTAGGTTGCAGTAAGTACTGGGAGATGAAGAAGCTTGCACAGGATAGAGTAGCATGGAGAGTTGCATCAAACCAGTCTCAGGACTGAAGACCACAACAACAACAAACTGGTCAAAGTTTCCGCAGACTGGGAACAACCTTCTGGATCAAGTAGAAGGCTTCAATTGTTTGTCTCAAGACATCCCTGTCAAAGTTTCCAATCTGGATTTTCCCAGTAGATCCTGACCTACATGAAAGAATAAAAACGTCAGAAAGTAGAATTCAATTTTATGCAGAATCTATAGTTACAAGTAGCAAGGAGATGTCCCACAGGAAGCCTTCAACTTTTTAAAACCACTCATACCGCTGTGTAAACTATGGCCCCAGGTATCAGATGATGCAGCCACATGTAACCGAATGAAGTTAGTGATGGCAATAATTTCTATCACAAAAGACTATATAGTCAGGGGAACTACAGCTCTGTGAATAGGCATATCTGCTATGATGTAAAAAACCCCAAACATGCATTTGATATGCGATATGGTTGGTACCCACTACCTTTGGCATAGCGGGCTAATACCTGATCCTGTAGGCTACATGAGGACTTCTGCTAAACACTCATTGTTATTGCATATTGATCTACCTACTCAGTGACAAGAAATTCTTTTACACACAAAACAAATTTATCACTTTAAAGTAATTCAGACAAAGTGGGAGGCAGTTTCAGAGACTGTCAAGAAGAAAAACTTGAACTGAAATTTAACTCTCTGTGCCAGGAGTTTCTGGTGATTTCCCAGGATTTTCTTTGTGAAATATGCGAATTCTTTTCACAGAGCTGAAACTTGCCCTTGTGTATGCCACAATTCGTCTTGTCAGCCGGGAAAGAGGACGAAGTAACACACTATTCTTGCTCACCTGCTCGCAACTTTCAGCAACATTATTGCTTTCCTTGCTCCACTCCATAATGTACTAAGCCTTGTCCTTCTATGAGGAGTGGAAGAAGCATCTGGCGTTGCCTGCGACGAGGCAGGAACTGTTCATCATTACTCATCAAGAGATGTATCACTTTACTACAGAACTCAACACAGCACACGGCAACAATTACTTCAATTACTAGCTAGGCAATATTCTGTATCAGACTGCTGAGGCCAGCAGCGCAAAACATGATTGGACCAAAGTCGACCTACCCCCTACTTCAGAGCTAGGGGGCCTTCCATCTTCTCTTTGTGAAAAAGTTGAATGTTTCTCTGATGTCACACTTACAGTTGTTTTACAGAACAAATATTGTCTTCAATGGTTCAAAATGTTTATCAAGTACTCTGTGAAGATCTAGTGCTGCCTGGTTTTTAATCCTCCCAATTCCACTCACCATACAGGCTCAGAAAAATAATTTCTTGAATGTTTTGTGCCTTATAGAAAGTCCTGTAAATATCTATTCCTTTCTAAAATGTATGGAGGATTCCAGGCACCCTATATGACTGAAACAGAAATTAAAATTTATTGAGATTAACTGATTTTTCTGTCTAAGCCTGGCAGCAAACAACATTACCATAGAAAAATTAAACAACCACAATTTTCTGCAAACATGGTGATCTGATGATGGTCTGAGAAACTGAAACTTACTTAGTAAATGATTAAAATTAGTTGTAGAAAATCAGAGAAGCTGCTCTTTTTTTTGTCACCAGGGCTGTCATCAGTCATCATAGCTACCCCTAAAACTATGTATTTGATACTAACTTTAGTTGTCCTGCATTTAGTTTTTTTTCCCCTCTTTTTTAAAGATATATTTTGGGCATTGTTTGAAATGGTGTGTGTGTGTGTGTGTGTGTGTGTGTGTGTGTGTGTGTGTGTGTGAGAGAGAGAGAGAGAGAGAGAGAGAGAGAGAGAGAGAGATATTATCATGTCTGATGAAATGCAAAATAAAAGGGGTAGTCTCACGATTCAGGAGACAAACACATCAAGAAAGTAAGTCTGACAAGGTACTGTAAGAGAACTGACCATTCGTTGTGGCAGTTTGGCAACAGCAAACACTTTGGGCATGAAGGAAACAATCTCCAAAGTGTGATGTGTAAACTAACAAGTAATTTTAATCAGACTGTAGCATGTTATTGGTACACAACACAGACTTAAATATGACCCTAATGAGAATGAAACAGAAGTAGACATATGAAATGATGGTAGATGGACCAAGAAATTCTCTGCCACATTACAAAAGATTAGAAAAGACTGAGATGAAAACTTAATGGAAGACAGGTACCAGTTTTAAGAAAAATAGATATGCATAAATGTGGAAGACTGGTTGATGTACGAGCACAGGCTTCCACAATCAAGAGTCCCTGTCAGTACAGTTATTCTGTGTGTGAGATTGTGTAATCGTTTGAATAAAACTGTCATCATATTGGCAGTCTCATCAGCGCATGTACTAGTAAGATCTCATTATAGCGATTATGTGCCATTCTATCATGGCTGAGGGAGAGCCGAACTGTTTCAAGTAGAGCCAGGACGTGCCTAATAATCATTACATAAAGGCAGCAGTTGCTGCTTGATTCACAGATGACAAATAATAAAAAATAAAGTAAAAACCTTTAACGATAAAGTATCTGATCTTCCTCCTCCATCTCCTCTCATTCCAGTAACAAATGGATGCCAACGTGCCCATGTCATCTGAAAACTGGAGGTATAGGGACCAAGTAATACATTATGAGGTATGTGCCTTCTGAACATATAAAGGGTGTTTCAGCTCAGTGCTGTAGTGACGCCACAAAAACACAAGAAAAGAAGGAATTGAGTAGGCTGAGAAAAATTGTTTATTATGTGTAGTACAGAAGAAACCGAGTAGTAAGAACAATAATGGACAATGATCATCGTCCAAGAAGGTGTTCAAAGTTACAACCCTGGACCATGCTGCATGCTTCACATCTCTGGCGCATGGAAGACCTAATGTTCTGGGAAATACTGGATGTGTTCCAGGCATCCCAGGCAGTTGCCATAATGTGCGCAACAAGGTTCTTAGCACTGTTAGGGGGAGTACTGTACACCAATGTCTTGGTGTATCCCTAGAGGAAATAATCAAGGTAAGTGAGGTCTGCCGATCCCATAGGCCAATGCACCTGATCACTCTGGCTGATCCATTGATGATGTTACATTGCACTCAGATGTTGATGCACATCAAGACTGTAATGTAGGGGGCCCCATCATGCTGCAACCATATAGTAGAACACTTCACAATGGGAACGTGTAAGTCATTCAATAGCTGCAACAATACTTCCTGAAGAAAGATGTCAAATGTTTGGGTAACAAGAACGAGCTAGCACAGTGGATGTAGTTCTGGCACATGAAGTTGTCATGCAGAATCCGCCAGACACTGCCTGTACTGACACCATGATTGTTGTGTATCAACCCTAGCACAGTCTCCTCGTTGGCTACCACTGTCAGGTGTTTGCTTACCTTGTTGTCTCCTTTCATTGAAAGATTCCCTTTTTGGACAACCTCATGTCTGTGTGTGCAAAGAATATGTGGCAGGGAGTTTGCCTCATGGGGTAACAACGGGTGTACAACAACTGTGCACCTCACTCACTGCAATGAGTGGGTTTATATACCAGATGTAAATCTGTCAGCTCCAGATTTGTGTAAGGTGCCATCCTACTTCCACTGTGTTGGCAGACAAAGTGAAGCTTCACAGCGAGTGTGGTCACGATGATCATGCATATGATGTTGCAGCCATCTACTGCATACACCAGCCAAAGTCATCCCAGCATTTTTGCTGTATTAAGCATGTTGTTGTTGTTGTTGTTGTTGTTGTTGTTGTTGTGGTCTTCAGTCCTTAGACTGGTTTCATGCAGCTCTCCATGCTACTCTATCTTGTGCAAGCTTCTTCATCTCCCAATACCTACTGCAACCTACATCCTTCTGAATCTGCTTATGTATTCATCTCTTGGTCTCCCTCTACGATTTTTATCCTCCATGCTGCCCTCCAGCACTAAATTGGTGATCCCTTGATGAATCAGACCAAGTCCTAACAACCTATCCCTTCTTCTGGTCAAGTTGTGCCACAAACTCCTCTTCTCCCCAATTCTATTCAATACCTCCTCATTAGTCATGTGATCTACCCATCTAATCTTCAGCATTCTTCTATAGCACCACATTTCAAAAGCTTCTATTCTCTTCTTGTCCAAACTATTTGTCGTCCACGTTTCACTTCAATACATGGCTACACTCCATACAAATACTTACAGAAACGACTTCCTGACACTTAAATCTATACTCGATGTCAACAAATTTCTCTTCTTCAGAAACGCTTTCCTTGCCATTGACAGTCTACATTCTATATCCTCTCTACTTTGACCATCATCAGTTATTTTGCTCCCCAAATATCAAAACTCCTTTACTACTTTAAGTATCTCATTTCATTTCCTAATCTAAATCCCTCAGCATCACCCAACTTAATTCGACTACAATCCATTATCCTCGTTTTGCTTTTGTCGATGTTCATCTTATACCCTCCTTTCAAGACACTGTCCATTCCGTTCAACTACTCTTCCAAGTCCTTTGCTGTCTCTAACAGAATTACAATGTCATCGGCGAACCTCAAAATTTTTATTTCTTCTCCATGGATTTTAATACCTACTCTGAACTTTTCTTTTGTTTCCTTTACTGCTTGCTCAATATACAGATTGAATAGCATCGGAGAAAGGCTACAACCCTGTCTCATTCCCTTCCCAAATACTGTTTCCCTTTCATGCCCCTCATCTCTTATAACTGCCATCTGCTTTCTGTACAAATTGTAAATAGCCTTTAGCTTCCTGTATTTTACCCCTGCGACCTTCAGAATTCAAAAGAGAGTATTCCAGTCAACATTATCAAAAGTTTTCTCTAAGTCTACAAATGGTAGAAACGTAGGTTTGCCTTTCCTTAATCTAGCTTCTAAGATAAGTCGTAGGGTCAGTATTGCCTTAAGTGTTCCAACATTTCTACGGAATCCAAACTGATCTTCCCTGAGGTTGGCTTCTACCAGTTTTTCCATTCGTCTGTAAAGAATTCGCGTTAGTATTTTGCAGCTGTGACTTATTAAACGGATAGTTCGGTAATTTTCACATCTGTCAACACCTGCTTTCTTTGGGATTGGAATTATTATATTCTTCTTGAAGTCTGGGGGTATTTCGCCTGTCTCATACATCTTGCTCACCAGATGGTAGAGTTTTGTCAGGACTGGCTCTCCCAAGGCTGTCAGTAGTTCTAATGGAATGTTGTCTACTCACGGGGCCTTGTTTCGATTTAGGTCTTTCAGTGCTCTGTCAAACTCTTCATGCAGTATCATATCTCCCATTTCATCTTCACCTACATCCTCTTCCATTTCCATAATATTGTCCACAAGAACATCGCCCCTGTATAGGCCCTCTATATACTCCTTCCACCTTTCTGCTTTCCCTTCTTTGCTTAGAACTGGGTTTCCATCTGAGTTCTTGATACTCATGCAAGTGGTTCTCTTTTCTCCAAAGATCTCTTTAATTTTCCTGTAGGCAGTATCTATCTTACCCCTCGTGAGATAAGCCTCTACATCCTTACATTTGTCCTCTAGCCATCCCTGCTTAGCCATTTTGCACTTCCTGTCGATCTCATTTTTGAGACGTTTGTATTCCTTTTTGCCTGCTTCACTTACTGCATTTTTGTATTTTCTCCTTTCATCAATTAAATTCAGTATCTCTTCTGTTACCCAAAGATTTCTACTAGCCCTAGTCTTTTTACCTACCCGATCCTCTGCTGCCTTCACTATTTCATTCCTCAAAGCTACCCATTCTTCCTCTACTGTAATTCTTTCCCCCATTCCTGTCAATTGTTCCCTTATGCTGTCCCTGAAACTCTGTACAACCTCGGTTCTTTCAGTTTATCCAGGTCCCAGCTCCTTAAATTCCCACCTTTTTGCAGTTTCTTCAGTTTTAATCTACAGTTCATAGCCAATAGATTATGGTCAGAGTCCACGTCTGCCCCTGGAAATGTCTTACAATTTAAAACCTGGTTCCTAAATCTCTGTCTTACCATTATATAATTTATCTGAAACCTTCTAGTATCTCCAGGATTCTTCCATGTATACAACCTTCTTTCATGATTCTTGAACCAAGTGTTAGCTATGATTAAGTTACGCTCTGTGCAAAATTCTACCAGGCGGCTTCCTCTTTCATTTCTTAGTCCCAATCCATATTCGCCTACTACGTTGCCTTCTCTTCCTTTTCCTACTGTTGAATTCCAGTCACCCATGACTATTAAATTTTCGTCTCCCTTCACTAGCTGAATAATTTCTTTTATCTCATCATACATTTCATCAATTTCTTCATCATTTGCAGAGCTAGTTGGCATATAAACTTGTACTACTGTAGTAGGCGTGGGCTTCGTGTCTATCTTGGCCACAATAATGCATTCACTATGCTGTTTGTAGTAGCTTACCCGCACTCCTACTTTTTTATTCATTATTAAACCTACTCCTGCATTACCCCTATTTGATTTTGTGTTTATAACCCTGTAGTCACCTGACCAGAAGTCTTGTTCCTCCTGCCACCGAACTTCACTAATTCCCACTATATCTAACTTTAACCTATCCATTTCGCTTTTTAAATTTTCTAACCTACCTGCCCGATTAAGGGATCTGACATTCCACGTTCTGATCCATAGAATGCCAGTTTTCTTTCTCCTGATAATGACGTCCTCTTGAGTAGTCCCCGCTCGGAGATCCGAATGGGGGACTATTTTACTTCCGGAATATTTTACCCAAGAGGACGACCATCATTTAATCATACAGTAATCATAATGCGTTCACTATGCTGTTTGTAGTAGCTTACCCACACTCCTATGTAGTATAATAAACATGTTTTCTCACCCTTTTAATGTCCTTCCTTTCTTGCATTTTATGTCATCCCTACTATGCCAGGAATACATTTATGACCATGCATTGCTCTGTGATTTTCCATCATTTAGGTGTCCTCTATCTCTCCCGAAAATTTGTGATTGTTGTGCTGAGACACCCTGTGCAACTGTAGTGACATGTTGTATGTGGTCCATCCATTGAAAGATGCTCATGACAGTGGACAAAATACTGGAATTTTTATTTACATAATGACACAGCCATGCATCCATAAGAATTTTATTGAAATGGTTTGTTTATTAATGAAAAGATAAAAGTACAAAACAAAAAACTGGTGCTGTTTTACAATACTGTAAACTGTTCTTGCAACATTATTTGACTAATTCCAATACTTGAACATTATTCTCTTAAAGTGAGGTCAATTACAAAACTGGTCAATCTTAATTCATTTTGAAGCTGATTTGGTTGACAAAGCTAACTTGTTTCAAGTAGAATAGCATAAAGTGCTGATGGCATGAACATCATGTGTGAATATTAATTAGAGTAATTAAAAAATATTCCATGGCACACAAAATGGAGGAGATTCATCAGGGCAACATTTTGTGTTCAAAAAGATTGTCCTCACGTATTCAATAAATAAGAGTAGTAATGGAGGTGAAGATTCAACAGTTGATGGTTAAGGGAGCTAGGGGGATAAAGGTAGTGAAAAGGGAGTGGATGATTTTAATTTAAATGTATTCCATTATCATATGATATATTCTATCATCTTTCGACAAACAAGTTTGTTTATTTTCCCGCTCACAACCACATACAGGATTTCTCAGGTTTCCACTGCAATGTAGCTCTGTTGGTTACTAAGCATGAATATTTACTTGCATCTCCACACAACATATTTTCTTTATGAGGGCATATGATGTTAAAGTTAAATACTGATGACAGTAAATAGAAGTGAAGGGCAAGTTAATGTGAAGACATTTCTTGAACACCGTCAAATAACTACTATAACTTCGGTGTGTTCTTTTACATGCTACAGATTAGAAGACTCAAGTGATTACAGTGGGTAGCAGGAACAAGGATTCTACAGCTCATGATTACTCTATAGTTTACAATTAAATGTTTGGCAGGGGATTCACAAAACTACTTTCAGACTACTTATCCACCGTACCACTGTCTAACAGCCTTTACCGTGTGGGCTCTGATTTATCTTATTTTATTACAGTGGTCAATCCTCCCTGTGTAAGTGTGAGTCAAGGAAATATTTTGGTGTTCGAAGGAGAAAGTTTGGGATTGAAGTTTTGTGAAAATGTCTTGCCAGAATGAAAAATGTCTATGTTTATCAAACAATGGAAAATTGAGGCTGGAATGTAACAATACCAGAGAAGGAAAGTTGCTACTCACCATATAGTGGAGATGATGAGTCGCGATAGGCACAACAAAAAGATTCACACAATTATAACTTTTCGCCATTAAGGCCTTTGTCAGCAGTGGACACACATACAAACACACACACACACACACACACACACACACACACACACACACACACACACACACACACTCATGCAAACACAACTTGCACACAAGTCTGCAGTCTCAGAGAACTGAGTGTGGTTTCAGTTCTCTGAGACTGCAGACGAGTGTGCAAGTTGTGTTTGCGTGAGTGTGTGTGCGCGTGTGTGTATGTGTATGTGTGTCTACTGCTGACAAAGGCATTAATGGCCGAAAGCTATAATTGTGTGAATCTTTTTGTTGTGCCTATCGTGGCTCAGCATCTCTGCTAAATGTCTATGTTTTATAGATTCCCACCCCAACTCACATATCGATGAACCCTACTTTGCAATAATGTGATACAGCTCCAAATGCTTGAGCCCTCAACAAAATATTTATCTCTGACATAGAAAATGATGAGTATCAATGGAAAAATACTATTATTGTACACAGATCAAATCCATCTACTAAGTCACTTACTATCCATCATCACACTGAAACAGATGATGCCAGAGAGAAAGCTGAAATACCAATTTTTGTTTTCTGAAATTGTTTCACTGACGAAGGTTGTACCATGGATCTTCCATTTAAAGATATTACCAACACCAAATTGACAGATCTTTAGATTAGTCACCGTGGGATAGAAAATTACCTAAAATTGCTCAAGATTGTGAACAGTGTGCACATAACTACAGATTTCCATGAAGTGTTAGCGAATAACACTGTTGTATACAGAGAAATCACAATGCTGGATAGCTGTAACAAAATGCAGGGATAACACTGGCACCTTGTGCTGGGATTGGAGGTTAACCCGCAACATAAATGAATGTAAGATGTTGCACATTAATAGGTAGAAAGATCCATTATTATTGATTACGATTGCCAAACACTCACTGGAATCAGTCACTTACATTACATATCCAAGCATGCATACGAACAATGCAGGAAAAAATAGAATGCTACTTACCATACAGAAGACACGTCTCTTCTTTACGGTAAGTAGAAATCTATCTTTTCCTACATAGTTAATATTCCACTGTTTGATTTTAGCATGCATATGAAGTGATTTAAAGTGAACAACCACATAACAATAATAATAGGAGAGGCAGGCAGATTCACTGGAAGAATCCTAAGGAAGGAGGTAGCTAACAAAACCCTCATTTGACCAATACCTGACTAGTACTTTCAGTCTGGGATCTTGACCACGTAGGACTGATGGCAGAAATAGCAAAACCCGAAAGAAGAGCAGAGCACATGTTTGTTTAGTTATTGAAAAAGCATTATAGGGGTGCTCAGCCAAGACCAGCGCAAAATATTACAAGATAGGTGTTGTGCATGACAGTGTGATTCAGTGTTGAAATTACAGCAGTGTACATTCGTCATCATATTGTGCCCTCCTACAAATGTCTCACAAAACAAGATAAAATTAGTGATATCTTATACCATATGGAGGCTTACAACAGTAATTCATCCCACACACTATCACCTCATTTCAGATTATACGTATATATAAACATAGAATATAACAGCCAGTATTTCACACTATTCCTCAGTCTATACCTCAAAGGTGCACAAACCTTAGCTTGTTCCACAGCAGCTGACTAGAATTAGTGCAGTCTGAGGGCCAAGTGGCCTCCAATACAGCTCTGTTATAAAAGCCGTATGTAATAGCATTTGGCTGTATACCACTTCGTTTCATCTGAAAAAGCAGTTTCACTGCAAGGACTGGTTGGCTGTACACGCCACACAGCTGCATCATCACACGGTAACAAACCTGAAACAAGCATAAAAGGAAAAAGACTAAAATAAATTAATCAGTAAACAGTTACCAGTTTCTGCCTCTCGTGATTTAAATGTAAAAAGTGAATCTAATGACATGAATCACACTTCCTTAACTCCACAACCACATTTCAACTATCAGTGATACTGCTAATGTATAATATAAAAAAATTAAATAACAAAGACAGCAATTCACATGCTGATGAATGGTAGGTGGCATATAAACACAGTGAAGAGATCAGAAAGTACACTATCACATTATCACGTTAGTTTCTAAGTTTACATTACTACATTAGTTTTTAAGTGTGTGTGTGTGTGTGGTGTGTGTGTGTGTGTGTGTGTGTGTGTTTAACAAAAACAGTTTGAAAGCTGGAGCAATGATCTGATTTTTTAAATGTGTCTGTGCATCACCCATCATTTACTGGCAAGTGTGTGTAGTCTTTCCTAATTTTTGTTAATTCTCCATCCTGAAATTTCTGACAACAAAATACAAAATAATTGTGTGTGTTCATCTTGCCTTGAATTACAGAATGAGTTTCTCTTTTTTGTGATTTTTTGTAGCTGTTAGTACCTTCCATTTTCCATCAATTATCTAGTCAATATCATTATGGATTAAGGAGAATACTTGCAAAAAAATTAGAAACAATAATGAAAATGTTGTGGAAAAAGAAAATTACCTAAAACTGTAACAGTGATGTAATTATTGTACTTCACAAGAAGAGACAAACAAGACATAAAAAACTAAATAATATATGCCTTGCATCTGCTAGCTGAAGATATTCACTAAATTTATCATCCAATCGCACAGAAAAAAAATTAGTTTTTCATCATAAAATGGAGGAAATTTGCTTTATAAGTACATAAAGTACCATGGAACATTTGCAGGTCATGAAAGAAATTACGAAAAAGACCAACTGATACAAATCTCTTCTCTTGTCTGTTATTTGCAGATTTTGAGGGAGCTTTTCATTCAGTTTTGAACAAATCTGCACTAACAGCCTTTAAGAAATACGACACTGATTCAACCTATGTTAGTATATGGAAACATACATATATGTCAATGCTCAATGCTACAGCCACCACTTGACTTCATTGAGATAGTGAAAAATTCAGAATTAAAAGGAGGAGATATGGAAGGAGATTCCAGGGATCTGAAACTATTCTCAGCAGTCCTGAAGGAAGTTTTCAAATCCTGAAACTGGGAAAATGAAAAATGAATGCAGGTTAATTTAGCATATCCTATACACTTTTATTTTGCAGAACATCATGTAGTGTTTGCCTCTAGTACAGGCAACCTACCATAAAGAAAGGAAGAACTTAATACAGCAGACATTAATATGGAAACTCCAGGTTTGAATATCAGCAATATATGGAAAAGGACAGATTGCTACTCACTGTAAAAGATGACCCGTTGGGCTGTAGATAGGCACAACCAAAAGGCTGTTACACCCCTAGCTTTTGGCCAAAACCTTTTTCAGAAAAGGAAACACACACACACACACACACACACACACACACACACACACACAAATTCATTCACGCAGGCAAGCACACATCATGTACACATGATTGCCATCTCTGACAGCTCAGACTGTCAAGTGGAATGGAAGCATCAGTCTGGAGGGAGCAGGGAAGGGGAAGAGATGGAATAGCAGGGTACGGGAGAGAAGAGCATGTGGGAACTAAAAGGAGGCATGACAAGACTGCCACCAGACACAGCTGTGGGGCTGTGAATAGGAACGGCACATGGAAACTGTTGGCTGTAAGGTTGGGGGTAGTAGGTTACCGAAGGCTGAGGCCAGGATAATTTCAAGAGTGGAGAATGTGTTGTAAGCATAACTCACAACTGCACAGTTCAGAAAAGCTGGTGATGGAGGGGAGGATCCATGTAGCCTAGAAAGAGAAGCAGCCACTGAAATCAAGCATTTTTATGTTGATACCGTCAATGAACCTGAACCAGATTAGGGTTTGGTGTTTTGTGAGGTGTAATATCACAACCCTTTTTGGTACCCCGTATCCTTTTCCAGTCTCATCTGCACTCTCCCAAAGATCTGTGTAATATCAGTAATTTACACAAATTCAAACTTCTGCTTTGATTTTGTCTTTTCTGGTTATCTGGATTCGAATACACTGAAAATTTTCTTTTGCAGCAAATTAGTAATTTGCACTAATTTAAACCATTGTTTTGACATTGTTTACACTGCAGAATGAAGGAAACACGTTGGATTAAAAGCTGATGTACCATCACAATTTGTACATCATACAAACTTCAGGCACATGGTAGGAATAAAACTGCTATTGTAATTATGAAGTAATTAACGTTTCAAATTCTGATAGTTCTTGTCATCGAAAGACAGCTATTTTTATGTATTCAAGCTAAAAACAAATTGTATCCCTAATAGAAATAAGGCATAACAATTTTTTCAGTCAGAATTAAGCACACTCCTGTTTTAATTGGTGTTAGTTAATGGAATTGTAATTACAACTATATAGAAATGTAAAGTTTTACTCATACAAAATGTAATTAATTGAATCTAGGCCTTTCATTCAATAAAACTATTCCCTCTGTTCACCTGAAAGTGATAGGGTGTTTATCCTTTAAGTAAGTATAGTAATATATGCAAGTTAACGGAATATATTGTTGCAATGAGAAAACATGTAATTTATAGCCTTAATAAAAACAGATTCTTTCCTGTCTTTGTAGGAAATTACCCACTTTTATTTCGGGTAAATTTATATGTAATTTGGGAAGATGTATGTAAAAGTTTTAATTGTTAAATATGCAAATTTAATATGTAACAATGTCAGTAATTGTTTAAAATCATATAAATAGAGGCGACTTGTACGCCACCATAAGTCAGTCTTGGTCCAGTTCAGTGCAGTTTGAGATCAGTCTTAGTTTGCTGCCGAACATCTAGCGTGCAAAATAAAACTCTCTGTAAACACAAATTCCTGGGGCTTATTTCTACCATTGCACGATTCCTGAGTGATGATGCAGTAACATCAAGATGAACCTACAGCAGCATTAAGATGCAACACCCCGGTGCAAGATATGTGTTATTTATTTGGTGTAAGATATCCGTGATATTTGGTGTAAGATACAACGTGGTATTCTGATTTTTGTTTGTTAAGCAACAATACACATCCCAAACTTCACCACACAAAAACATTTTCGCCACTTAATATTACAGAGGCTCGGAAGTTCTCCTCTAGATAGCCCACAAAAAGGTTGGCACAGGGAAGCTGACATGCGGGTGCCCAAGACTGTGCCATGGATTTTTTTATATTCCTTCCCTTCAAAGAAGTAGTAGTTTCACGTTAGAAATGAGGTAGTAAGTTTGGAGTCTGAAGGAAATTGGGAAAGGTAATTGTTTAATAGCAGCAAGACTATGGGAATAGGACTGTTAGTGTGCAGGGTAATGGCATCAACAGGGACGAGTAGGGATCCAGGAGGTAAAGGGGTGGGGACAGTGGACAGTCGGTGAAGGAAGTGGTTGGTATTTTCATATGGGAGGATAGATTATGGGCAACTGTTTGGAGGTGTTGGTCAATGAGGGCTGCAATTCTTTCAGTGGGAGCACAATGACCAGCTACATTGGGGCATCCAGGATTTTTGGGTTGGGTGGATTTTGGGCAGCATGCAGATGATGGGAGCATGGGGTGTCAGTGGGGTGAAATGTGAAATTTGTTTCAGGAGAGAGACTCTGCGAAGGACCTACAGCTTTAAGCAGGGACTGATTGTTACCTCTGTCTCACCTCCACAGCCTCCCGACACTGTGTCTGGTGGCAGTCTTATCATGCCTCTATCTATACTGGCATCCAAAATTAAACCAATAAATGGAAATTTTGCAAGGTTGGTTTTATTTTGCTTCAAGACAGTATAAATATACAATAGTAAAGTACAAATAATGTAAAGAACACAGAACATAAACAACTACAACATGTTTAATGGTAGACAAAGATGTTCTTTGTTCTTTCCAACTTAATGAATTTGCACACACGTTCCAACAAC
The DNA here is from genome assembly GCF_023898315.1 of Schistocerca nitens. Classification (NCBI taxonomy): domain Eukaryota; kingdom Metazoa; phylum Arthropoda; class Insecta; order Orthoptera; family Acrididae; genus Schistocerca; species Schistocerca nitens. The sequence continues at coordinate 442,626,007 of NC_064621.1, read as the reverse complement.
TGGTTAATTTGCTCACTGTGGGATGTGACCACCTCTGGCAGCAATAAAGGCCAGATAACGACAGGGCATGCTGTGAATAATGTCATCAGTCTCATGTTGAGGCAATAACGCCCATTCTTCCTGCAGAGCTGCTTGCAGTCCTGGAGAGCGGCCGGTGGACACTGATGTGATGCAAGCCATCTCCCTAGTGCATCCCAGACATGCTTTAAGAGATTCAAATCAGAAGAGTGAGCAGGCCACGCCACGTGTGCAATATTTTCTGTTTCCAAGAAAACATCAACCACCTGTGCTGTATAAGGTCAAACATTATCATCCATCAATACGAAGTCCTTGTCCATAGCACTTCGCAACAAACTTAAATGAGGTCCCAAGATCTTGTCGCGATACCTGACAGCAGTTGATTCACCCATACAATTTCATGAAGAGGGGTTCGAGTGTTCAACATAATCCCTGCCCACACTATTAGGGATCCTCCTCGATATCAGCTCTTTCCACAATGTTTGAGTCACGAAATTGTGTTCCACATTCCCTTCAGATGCAAACCCATTGAGAATCACTCGCCAGACTAAATCAGGTCTCATCTGTGATAGCAACACTGGCTCACTGTTTGACTGCCCAGGTAGCATGTTGATGACTCCATTCTAGATATTCCTTCTGTGAAGACACGTCAGAGGTAGACGTACAGCAGGTCTCCAACAACAAAGGCCACTCTGCCAGAGCCTTCTGCACACCATTTGCCTCGATACAACACATCCAGTGGATGCTGCAAGTTCACATGCCAGTTGCTGTGCAGTACTAAGGTGGTACTGTCATGCCCTTACAGCCAAATAACAGTTCTCTCTTCTGAAGTCACAAGTGGTTGGCTCTGCCCTGGTCTTTGGGATACAGTTTTGTTCTGTATACACTGTTGTCACATTCGAGAAACAAAGGAATGATGCACACTAAGCTATCGAGCTGCATCAGTTTGCGACTGCCCTGCTTCTTTTCTATCTCTGGTCCTCCACAGGAGACATTCTGGTAGGCATCTGCTCTGTGCCATACTGCACCATCTATGACTGTGTTCACAATGATTGTGGATGTGGGGCTACCCAGCAAACTCCACCTCGTTTCATAGGTGTTCTGACATTATTGTTGGCATGGTTGTCCATTGACTGGAATGCCATCTTCTGTGCAGAATACGATCATATGGACATCTGGTTGACAGTTTGTATGATTATATCGTGAATTATTTTAAACACAGGATGTGGAAACAGCAGTTTGTTGCTGTAATTTTGGACACCAGTGTGGTTCCTGCACACTCCACCAGACAGTGCTCTTCTCTTCCTCCCACCTGTATGCTGCTATCCCTTCCCCTTTCCTGCTCCCTCCATATTGCTACTTCCATTCAACATGACAGCTGATCTTCCGCACTGAGCTGGCAGAGATTGCAGTCAAGTGTGTATTAACTGAGAATGAATGTGTATGTGTTTCCTTTTCTCAGGAAGGCTTTGGCGAAAAGTTAAGTGTGTAACAGTCTTTTCACTGTACCTTTCTGCAACTCAATGTGTCATCTTTATGGTGAGTAGCAAACTATCTTCTTCCTTCCACTGTCAAGAATCGATTATAGCAGAATTTAAATAATGTATAGCCAATACATCAGAAAGAAAATAGTGGTACTTAAGACTGAAGTCGTAGAAAAAGTTGAGGAGTTTTTGGATTTCAGGCAGTTGAAGACAGTGAATAGATGGAAAGCAAAAGAAATGAACAGGTGATTAAAAAAGTAGCTGAGTACTAAACACGATTTTCAAAACAAAGTTACTAACATTTCTGAAAGCAAAATTTGCTGCAAGTGTTTATTAACAATTTTAAGCTATCACAGTGACAATAAGACAGACTGATGAAAATATTTTACGGTATGTTTCTGCTATACAGCCATCCTGGATTTCTCAACACGTCAATACACAGGGTTTGTGTGATACATTGGAAAGATTCTCTTTTCATACCCTCTTATGAGAGTAAAATAGGGTAAATGGAAAGCAAATGGATCCATCTAGGGAAATTATTTTTAAATGGAGATACACTAATACAGAAAGTGATAAAAAGAAATTATTACAAGCAGAAATAATGACTCTTTTAACATAGGTGGTTAGGCTTAACTTATGGTAACGAATTTTATTCTCTCTTCTCTTCCCATCCATTTTACTATTCTATGATACACTCTTTCTCCACCTTGACAAGCACATGTTGCCTGTGAAACAGTTATAAAACATGTGACCACCCCCACTCAAAAACTTTTTGTACAGAAGCAAAATACAAAATGTTTGAAACAAATGTTGTTTAGCTACCAGGGTAAAATTAACCAGCATGATTACCTTCCTTGTAAATTTCTTTGTTATGAAGAGAGAAACAGCATGAGTCTTTTTTAAATAGCACCATATATGTTTTATTCAGTAATACACATCCTCCATCAAAACCTATTCAAGATGTGTCACAAAACTTACTGACTCTCCTGTACTAGTTCACAGAGCAGGTCACCAGGCAAAGTAACTCATCCACTTGTTGCAGTTGACAGTAAACAAATGGAAACACAAGGAAAGTGCACACCTGTATTTCAGTCAATCATCCTAAGTTAAATGTTTGTGCTAGTGCAACATACACCAATGGAAAATAGATAGGAATGCTATTTATCTATGGAGCATGTAAGTTAACAGAACAGTAACTGCAATGTTTTATTTACAATACAGACACACGTTGTTATTTGAATGACATATAGTGTATAGCTAAGGTAGCCCTCAATTAAGAACTGAATCGTTACAACATTGTGGTTGAAGGTAGCTGTAATGTTATCCTGACAACAACCCACCTTCCAAACAGATGTTTTATTGCCTTATTGTGGTGTTTTTTCCCTGAGCACTTGAACTGTATTCTAATACAGGAAGTGCACGTGAATTTTGTGTCCTGTTTTTAATATAGTCATGTTTTTGTGGATGGTACACTGTGATATATTTTTGGACTGGTATTGAGGAGACAGACAGTGGTACATTGAATAAAAAATATAGAGTGCTATTTCAAGAAAGATGTAATGCTGTTCGTATCTTCATAATGAATGCAGTTACTAGAAATGGCAACAATGCTGACTGATATCACCCTGATAGCTAAACAACATTTGATTGGTATACTTTTTATTTTGCTTCTAAGATACCCAGTATATAAGGTGAAATTCCAGTTCTGAGCTTATGAAACAATTACTGTCATCCACAGAAAGAAAATATTTGGAAGGTCATGATGGTGGGTGTAAGAGACCAGAGAATGAGAAGTATCTACCTGGTTGGAACATGCGATAGACAGGTTCTTCTCATTCTGGGGTCTTAGTTCCCCCCACTTCTAACAATTTATCTTCTCTGAGTAACGAACCAACAATACCGAAAACTATGAACATACATTTATAATTTTTTATTGTTGACAAAGACTCTGCAGAATATGAGAGAGTTGTTTAGCAATTGCAAAAAGTTGTAACATACCTCATCCATAGGCTGCAACTTCATTTTCTGTATTTTTACTAAGACCTCATAAGCAGTACGTAGACAAGTAGCTGCTTTGCTTCGGTACATCATAACATAGCTTGGTAGGTGTATGAACCAGATACTGTGGACAGAATGAAACTGTAAGGCCAAGCAATAGGAATACATGTTCACAATAAAACTAAACAGAAATCTGAGAATGTGGGCTCTCTTGGCATATACTGTTGGTCAAAGCTCTCGGGTACCCACCAGGGAGGCAGTGTTAAAATACCACGACATTTCAATGAATGTCATACTCATAATCTTCTGGTGAAGTGTGAGATAAAGTGAGATATGCAGAAGCTGTTGAGATAAGCAGATACTGTATACTTACACCAGTAGAGTGGTCCCCTCCACCTGGCTACAGGTGGACATGTATTGTCTGGTTGACAGGTGTGTAGGGCTGTGAGGCTGCAGTGGTAGGGGCAGTGGGCCCTCCACTCACATTTCACTGCGAGCATTCTGGATGTGTCTTGCAATTTGAATGGGTTTGTCACATTTTTGTCTTATTGCTGCTAAGGCTGGATTCCATGCACACTTGGTTGGTGTTCTTCATATCTGCTGACAAGATTGTTGTGAACCCATATTTCAATGGCTTCCTTCGTGACATTGTCCCAAGAGGTAACTGTTCAGCAAAGCACCTCGGTATTCTGGAAGTCAAGGTGTGGTCTTCCTTGAGGGTATGCTCTGATATTGCTGAGTTTTCTGTCTGCCCCAGGTGCACAAGCCTGATGTGCTCTTCATAGCCTTTCGAAATACAGCATTGTGTTTGCCAAGTGATGGTGTATACTCTTGCTACATTCACTTTTAATGGGTCTTTTGCAGAGGCCAGCTACTCTTTTGTCTTCAGTAGTGGTTGGAAGATGGTTTTTAGAGTGTACATCACCTGTGATAAAGAAAACCTTCTCAACGAACTACAGCACCTGAAGGAAGTATTCTGCAAAAATGGGTACAAAGAAGTGCAAATGAATAGGGTATTCAAGAAGAGACAACATGCTGGAAACTGGGAAGAAGAAGAACAAGACAAGAGGTATGCTTGCCTTCTGCACCTGGGACTACTCTCAAGAAGTTGCAATACTATTCAAAAAATCCAACATGCAAACTGTCTTCTGATAACCAATGAAGATGAAAGAGCATCTAGGCTCTGTGAAAAACTTATTAAAAATGAATGTACCAGGAATTTATAGCATCATCTGTGATGTGGCCGACAGTACATGGGGAAAACACAGCACTGTATTTTGAAATGTTGCAACGAGCAAATCGGGCATGTGCCCCTGGGACAGACAGAAAAATCACTGATAGCAGAGCATATCTTCAAAGAAGACCACACGTTGACTTCCAGAACACCAAGGTGCTCTGCTGAGCAACCAGCTATTGAGAAAGCATCATAAAGTAATACATTGAAATACGGTTCATGACATTTTGTCAACAGAGATGAAGGATATCAACTTAGCGCAGCTTGGCATCTGGCATTAGCTGCAATATGATAGGAGTGCAACCAGTACCATCCAACTGCAAGACACAACCAGAATGCCCACCTACTAGCCCCATCACTGCAACCTCAACCCCTTCCCCTGCCTGGGGTCCAGAGAACACACAGCCACCCACACCTAGGGGGGGGGGGGGGGGGGAGGACACTTGACCTGTATAATCACGGCATTCGCATATCTTGACACTTTGCCAGAAGATGACGAGGATGACACTCATTGAAATGTTGCAGTACTTTAACACTGACACTGGATGGAAACCCAAGAGCTTTTCACCAAACAGAAAATGGTTGTACATTCAAAACATATATCATTTTTTAGGATTTTGAATTAGTATTCCTTTTCCAGTACACATACTTTTTTCATAAGCTATATCATGATAACAGAGAAAAACTTCGCACATATCTTAAAAACATAATGCTGATTATAACAGTGATTAACTTGACATGGTCCTTATGCCCTCACCTTCCTCCGACCTTTTAACTGATCTACCTAGTCAAATTTAAGGGGACTTATGAAACTTTTTTAAAAGTTTCTAAGTATGATTCCATCCATAATGCATATCTTAAGATACATTTGTCTAGCAGACTGTGAAAGATACCGTATGTACATATAGGGCGAGTCAGGAGGAAAGATACATGCTTTGAGGGGTTTATTAGTGATTCTGAACAAAGTGCAGATGTTAAGTCCGCTATATGGTGAGCTGAAACCTATCCCTTTCATAATACTATCATTCCATCCTGGATTTTCCATTGTTTGATTCTGAACAAAAAACTTCATGTGGACATATGACCTATTTCAAATGGTCCCTACGACAGAAGACAATTAATATCACTTTTATACATTTTTCATGAATAATTCTCAAATCACACCCTCTAGCGAAAATTTGTCACAGAACAAAATTAAACTACACTAAATTTCCTACAATAAAGGTTCAGTATTTTTTTCTCTAGTGTTAATAGTTTGTATGAAGGAAGAATACTGAAAATTTCACACAACGTGAATGAGCTGAAGCTTAGGTTACAGGTTCAGTGATGGTTCAAACAGCAAGGTGTCAACACACAGCTTGGAAGTTTGTGTGACCTTTAAGGTGGGTTAATGATGTTACACTGGAACCAAATTTCATCACAATTCTACCCAATGCCACCATGGACATGTCACATGACAGGAAGGTCATAACAGTCCTACTTACACACATTTCACCTATTATTTTGCTGCTTCTGTGATGGGGGTCACAACAGCGACACAAAGCACTGAAATTGCACAGTTTTCTCATGGCGAACATTTCAGACACACAGAAGCTCAAAATTGACACAGAAATGCCTCAGGGGGTCACATAAAGCGTGCCAATTAGACCACTTCTTCACTTGGGGTGTTGATTGCCAGATACTTGCAGTACGATTAGCAACAGGACACTGTTCAACACTGCTGCCATACTGAGCTTTCAGTCCTACTCTAAGGACATTGCGGGGTTGTGGCCACATTGAACATTATCTGCCTCCTTTGGGATGTTGTGAGAGTGCAGTTTTTGCTCTGGTATACAAGGTAAAAACACTAGGCACTGTTCAAAACCATTTAATGAAATTTGAATATGATACAAGGCAGTGAAGGGGTTTCATGCTTTTTCAGCACTTTTGTTTCATGCCCTCCTGTGGCGTGTGTGTGTGTGTGTGTGTGTGTGTGTGTGTGTGTGTGTGTGTGTGTGTGTGGGCGCGCGCACGCACGCACACACGTGCATGCGCTACATTATCACACCCATGAATAAAATGGCATTGGGTCCATCTAAGACCTCCCCCCGTTCGGCAAAAGCCTCGGTGCCACTGCCTTATCTTTGTTGAACACTTTAACACTTTAAAAATATATCTTTCAGAAACTTCGATACAAATTTAGTTTCCCGGTTGCTCTAGAAAATGGAGGTAGGCAAACCAAAGATAAGATGTGTCAAACAGGTTTCCTAACTCCTGTGCATTGGAATGAGAGACAATTACAACTTTTTGAAAAAGTGACCCTTTAATTCAGTTGCACGGTGTATAATGATTAACTGACTAGTTAAAAGTATTTGCTTATTTACAACTGTTAATATACATTTTATTACTTTTACATTTCTAACTAATCTGCTGCAAAAAAAGTCTCTCTGAGCGTGATGTTCCTGATCGAAAATGCCAGCACATTACTTTCTAAATGCAAAGCTAGTATCAGTCTACCATACCAGTATTACTGACTGGCACCTTTAAATAACAAGATTAAACATACCTGAAGCATGTTCCCAGAAGGTACTTAGCCCAGTGCTCAGGAGAAGAAGAATATTTTCTTGCTAATTTTTGTGACAACTTAATTTCGTGCTTTGTTCTCCGAGCCATTGGACTTCCTGGAGCACCTCCACTTAGACGATGTGCTGCATTTAGAAAACCTTTAACATCCTTTTGTTTGAAGAGTAAAGGATTCAAATTGAAGCCCTGTTGACAACAGAAAATTAATGTTGTTTGGAAAATGAACCACAAAGCTATGTGAATTGTATAAAAGTACAACAGTTGTCGATGAAACTAACAGTACAACCTCGGTATAGGTGAGATACTGAGTGTCGATAGGTACATAAACAAGATTGAAAACTTTGCTACGTTCCTGGGTTATGTATTCCTTCAGAGCTAATTAAGCACAGAAGACAAACACACACATCTGCATGGCTACACTGTTTTGGTTGAGAACTATGAACTTGCAATGCAGCTCGACTAGAGTGAGTAGTTTTAACAGTTGGAGTGGACTATGGGAGATAGGAGGGATAGAAGAGGAGAAGGGACAGTTGGAGGGAAGAGTGACTGGTGGCTATGAGAGAGAGAGAGACCAAGGCAGGTAGGAATTTAACAGGTAGGCCACCCACAGTTAGCAGCTAACATTGGTCAGTGCCCCTGATGTCACTGAGGAGACAGCAGCACTGGGGACTCCAGTTCTGTATTGCAGTGTGCACTAAACTTGATGTTGTTTCTGGGTTATTTCTTGTACCAATTGTAAACAGTTGCATTTTCTAGCTCTGGTACATTTTAAAACAACTACTGTTCGAATCAGTCAAGCTGGAAGTGCTAAATAGTAAGATGATTAAAAATAAAATGACACTGCTCAAACCAGCAGAATGTTGCAGAAATAGTTTTACCACCCCATAGGGTTGTGTACATTTACCTAGTAAAGTAACTGTCAACAACAACATAAATACCATCTTCACAACAGTAAAATTTCAAATCAGATATTCTGTGAGAAGGCATGGGATGGGGAGAGGACACTTAAACGATAGTAGTGCAAGGTGTTTAATCTGTAATACTAAAAGAGAGACAGTCCACAGAATGTTTCTTCTTGCTGAATTCCTCTTAACAGCCACCCTTTTCTGTCAGCTCTCCTGTCTAAATGCCTTATCCAAATAAAATTTCTTGTCCCCACATACAAGAAAATGACCTTTTCTGTTAATTTTGTCAAACTGAGAATGTATCAGTATTTTCATCACCTTTTTGTACTTCCAAATACGTTCCTTGTGAAAAGTGGTGAAAATATGCTTGAACTCTAGCAATATAGTCAGCCACTGAGGTGTTGGATACGTAATACCTACTTTAATAATCACAGTAATCCATATTAAAAGTGTGTGCTGGACCGAGACTCGAACTGGGACCTTTGCCTTCAAGGTCCCAGTTTGAGTCTCAGTCCGCGCACAGTTTTAATCTGCCAGGAAGTTTCATATTAGCTCACACTCTGCTGCACAGTGAAAATCTCACACAGTAATCCAGTCTTTAACAGCAATTTCTTTTACAGCAGACTGACCCCCCCTCCCCCAGTGAACAATAAATTTTCTTTCATTTGAAGGCAAAGCCATGTACTGTGTGCCACATCTTCAGTGAGTCATGCTGAACTGCTGTTAAAGTCAATATTTAGAGCCCAGCTATCTTCACTTTTATTTTGTCAATTGTTGTCACTGTTGTTGTGGTCTTCAGTCTAAAAACTGGTTTGATGTGGCTCCATGCTGTTCTGTCCTGTGCAAGCCTCTTCATCTCCAAATAACTATTGCGGCTTACATCCTTCTGCGTCTGCTTACTGTATTGATATTTTGGTCTCCCTCTGCAATTTTTACCCTCCACACACACACACACACATTAAACACACACACACACTTCATTCCAACACTAAATTGGTGATGCCTTATGTCTAAGAATGTGTCCTATCAACCAATTCCTTCTTATAGTCAGGTTGGACACACATTTCTTTTCTGCAAAATTATATTCAGTACCTTCTGATTAGTTATGTGATCTATCCATCTTCAGTAGCAAAACATTTCAAAAGTTTCTATTTTCTTCTTGTCTAAACTGTTGATCATCCATGTTTCACTGCCATGCATGGCTACAATCCAGACAAATATCTTCAGAAACAGACTTCCTAACACTTAAATCTATATTCAATCTTAACTAATTTCTCTTATTCAGAAATGTCTTCTTGCCATTGCCAGTTTTCATTTTATATCTTCTCTACTTTGGCCATCACCAGTTATTTTGATGCCCAAATAGCAAAACTCATCTTTGCAATCATTATCAATTAAATTGCCACCTAATTTGATGCGTAACTGGCAATAAAGAAAATTATTGTAAATTGAATTTTACTTTCTGCTAATGTATATAGATACTTGTGTTAAGAGCAATTTCTTTTAAAGCATATAACTATTTGAGGAGACAGAAGCATCTTTTACCCTGATGTGCAGTTCAATGTTCCAATGAAGAACGAAGCAACCCGAGTACAGTAAAAGAGGTAACAAACTAAATTAGAACTGTAGCAAAACTTTTTAAAACCTTTGATGGGGTAACTGTTCTTACCTTCAATAAAATGAATACTGACAGTCGAATAAGTTACGTTTACAGGGGGGAAGAGGGGGGAGGGGGGGGGGGACGTCCGAGGAAGATCCCTATGCCACATGTTGTGAAGCAGCTATTTCAATCGGACATGTAGTAGTCAGTGGAGTGTTTTGCAAATGGGTAATGAATTCTGCTCTTGGCTGCAGTTTGGTGGTGGTAATTCATTTGGCAGGACAAATGCCCGTATAAAGGCTGTGCAGAAGTTACAGCAAAGCTGGTATATGACGAGAATGGTTTCAAAGCTGGCACTGCCTCTGATAGGCTAAGATATGCTTATGATGGGATTGAAATAGGATGTCCTGAGTGGATACATTGAACAGATCTTGCAACTGGGACTTAAATAGAAGCATTATGCATGTGGCAAGGAGTAGCAGTATGTGTGGCATAAGGCTGGACCAGGATACTTTGTACATTGGCAGCAGAATCCCAGTTTGGGTGTGTAGTAAGGATTATGGATGTGATGTTCCTCATTTACAGGTGTGATAAGTAGTCAAAGCAATGGTGAGGGACATGGTTTAGTTGTTCCAGCCCAGAGTGATATTGGGTAATTGAGGAGTTGGGGAGGGGTGGAGTTGCTTCTACGCAAATGGTTCATGGAGTTGGTAAGGGGAATACTGGCATGTTGGATATGGCATGGGAGATCTATTTGCGGACTACATTTGGAGGGTCAGGAGTGTCAATGAAGTGTCTGTTGCCTGTCGCCCCCCTCATCCCAATAGCAGGTAATCACTCTCACCCGGGGTCTCATTGCCCTGTCTTCCTGTTTAACCTTCCCTAACCAATTTTTTGATAATACTTCGGCATTCAGGACAAGGGATTATTAATCACTGCAGATGCATCATCCATTGGTAACAAGACTGTACAGGTAAGCCTCTTTATTGAGGATGGTGTGGCAGCTATCAAAATTGTGGTACTTTTGTCGATTAGTGAGCTTGATGCAAAGGTTTTTATGGAGACACCAAAAGAGGTGGTGTTCGAAACAATCAAGAAGATGGGGCACTGGGCTGGAAGACCACGTGAAAGGGATGCAAGAGAAGGTGCTGGTGATGTGGAGATATGAGGATAGAATGCCTTTATCGTGGGATCAGATCATGACGATCTCATCGATGAACTTGAGCCAGACAAGAAGTTTGGAATCTTGGGTGGCTAGGAAGGTTTACTCTAGATGTGCTATGAAGATCACCTACAGATTTATCTTGGCTAATTATCTATTGGAAAACCCTACAAAGTGCTGGTCCTGTGAAAAGTGAATTATAGCATCAAAACTTTTCATACAGTCTCTTGTAGATCTGTTTGTTTTTTAAACAGAAGGCACTAGACACAAAGCAAAATTCTACGTTTAAATATGCATTCATTCACGAGGACCCTACTACCATGGCACTGTCCAACCGGCACAAAATCTTATAATGGTTGACACTGAAATAAACACTCCAAGTAATGGAAAACAATAAGTCCTACTCAAACTGAACAAGGTATCAAAACTTATTGAAATCCCCACTAGATTTTATATTAAATATTTTGTGTTAGCAGAAGAGCCAACACCGTGTTACGATTGGAGGCCGAAATGCACATGTTTTAGCTCACGCAGGCTGGTGTGAGGAGGGAAGAACTATACTGACGTGAGGTCTGGAACATGACAAGGAATGAAAATTCAGAAAGCAGACATAATTAGTTTGATACTTAACCTTAATCCACTAATGATGAACGTTGCTCTTGACGGTACATGATTCACAATATTATCTGTTCAGAACACATTCTTGAAGATAGTAATTATAGTAACTGACTATGGCACCTTGCTAGGTAGTAGCAAACGATGTAGCTGAAGGCTATGCTAAACTGTCGTCTCTGCAAATGAGAGCATATGTAGACAGTGAACCATCACTAGCAAAGTTGGCTGTACAACTGGGGCGGGTGCTAGGGAGTCTCTCTAGACTAGACCTGCCGTGTGGCGGCACTCAGTCTGCACTCACCGATAAGAGGCGACACGCGGGTCCGACGTATACTAATGGACTGCGGCCGATTTAAAGGCTACCACCTAGCAAGTGTGGTGTCTGGTGGTGACACCACAAAATACTGTCCAGAATTAATACCTTTCCAAGTGCATATTAGGGTAAAGAAATGGATACAATTTAATTTCAAACCAAAATCACCAATGCTCATTTTTTACAAAATCCTACAGCATATTCTAATGTTTGTGATTGTTACAAATTGACACATACTGTTAGGACGAGTCAGTGGATCACATATTGTTAGGAGGGGTCAGTGTAGTTGATAGAAAAGTGTAACAGATGCTTGGGGATTGAACTGAGAAATTCTGTTGGGTAAATGTAAAGAAATCATTTTTCAGGAAGAATGAGAACTTTGACATATGCAGGTAATTTCATCGTAGGGAAGTTGAGAGAGATTGTGGAATGCATCATGGATTGTAGAGAATTACTGATTATTTTTAGGTGTAACGTATTCAAAAACAGTGTTCTCACCATGGTTTAACCAAAATTCCTTGTAAATTAATTAAATGTAAGGTATTACTTTCTTGCCATTTTTAGTATTTACAAAGAAAACTAAATGAAGAATGCCCTCTCAGGGAATGTACAACATGCCCGAAATAATAAATACAATATACTGAAGAGTCCTTTAGTGTGATTTAAAAGAATCATGTTATTAAAATACCTTTCTTTTACCTTGAGTATTCTATATTATCAATACAATATCACATACACAATCAATATACAACCATTTTATAGACATAATATATCTTTGAAAGGGGAAATAATATATTACAATATTACTTGGCAATGTGTATAGCGGTCGTAGTCTTCAACATTAATATGATGACCATCAGGTATGTTATAAAATGATATTGATCTCAATATATTTCTGTAAAATTCTCAGTCTCTTCCAGATTGTTGCTGCTAAGCTTTGGCTAAAAACACTTATTTCTGCTCATAAGTGAGACATATATATTTTTTTAATCTATGGCACATGAAATAAGGACACAGAACATATACAGAGTTAATAAATATCAAAATAACACAGACCTCATATGAATATGTCACTCCTGGTGATAATCCAGTTGGCTCTGGTGGTGGAATGAACACAGTGCGTTCACTATGTTGAGACTCATCCATTTCTAAGAGGCGACACTCGCCATCATCATCAACCTAACACAACCAAAAACAGACATGAAACAGATGGTACATTCATTATTTCAGCATGCTCTGTGGATCCCATAATCAATGAGAAACTACAGGGATGTTCTTAGAAAATACGTTGATAGACAAAAATCATGGTCACACGGAATGAAAACATATGTGAACAAGCAAATACACCATTAATAGTAATACAATAACAAAAGTCACCTTCTCTGTACATTCATCAAAAAATGCCCAACTTGCATCCATATCCGAAACGAATGAGCGCTCTTCTATAAACCGTATGAACATCTGGGTTTTCATCACATAGGTGAAAAATTTATGATTATTCTTATCTCTGGAGCGAAGGAAGCCTTTAAAAAGAAAACAATTATTTCAGATAAAAACAAGATCATAAAATTTCTGAAATATGTATACAATTTAACTTTATGAAAATTTGCCTGCCCACCACAAATATTGCACATTTGATTAAGTATCTCGCTGCATTTATTTACTGTAGAGGCCTGTTCAAAAAATTCTGGAACCATGTCCACAATTTTTTTCTGTGCTTATCCTTCACTTATTGTGCATGGTCTCCTTCGAAATACACTCCTCCACAACTGATACACCACTCCCAACACCATTTCTTCTTCTGGAAGCAGTCTTGGTACGCCACTTGTTGGATTGCGTGAAGTGCCGTCTGCAAATATTCTTTTATCTGATCTATCATTGCAAATTGTCATCCTTTCAATGGGGTTTTCAACTTTGAAAATAATAATAATAATAATAATAATAATAATAATAATAATAATAATAATAAAAAGCTCATAGAGGCCAGGCCTGGAGAGTATGGAGATGAGGCGGCACAGTGACTTCATTTTTGTGCAACAGTCATGCACAATGGGGAAGAATGTGCGGGTGTGTTATTATGATACAAGAGCCATGAACTGTCTCACCACATTTCATTTCATGCCATTTCCTTGTCACATTTTCTTGCAGGCATCGTAACACGTCCCAATAGTACTATCCATTAACAGTTTGTCCCTGTGGCATGAATTCTTGATGAGCTAATCCTTCAAAGTCAAAGAAAATTATCAGCTTGGATTTGGCATTTGACCTGACGTGATGAGATTTTTTTGGTCTTGGAGAAACTTTCCAAACCCATTGTGAAGATAGAGCCTTGGTCTCAACATCATAAACATAGACTCATGTCTCATCACCATAGATTGCAATGCCTTTCTGGTCTTGGCTCATGAACCGTGGGACGAACTTGGCGGCAACACAATGCATTCCAAGGTGCTTTCTCTGGATTCATGACATGATCCAACTGGAATGCTATATTTTCCTGCAACCTCTCTGACAGTCAGTCTTCGATCGGCAGGCATAATTTCATTGAGATTCCTAACATGAGCATTGACGATAGATTTTAAGGGGACCTTGAATGAGGGTCATCTTTAACTTCTGTTCGGCCATTTTGAAACTGTGTAAACCATACGTAAGACCGATTACATCTTAACCACTCATCACTGTAGGCTTCCTGCACCATTTGGTGTATCTCTGTAAAGGTTTTCTCAAGTTTCATGCAAAATTTAATGCAGATGTGTTGCCCCTCTAACTCTGTCATCTAAAAAATTCGCTAACTGTGTGACACAGCTCTCTACTCAATACAGCACTGAACAATAAACAGACAAACAACAATGAAACTTCCTGCAGTTAAACATTAAATACAGTCATGTCCAGGGATGCCAACTGCACTTCACTCCAACACGCCATTGCTGTGAAATTACAAATGTTCTGGAATTTATTGGACAGACCTCATACACAGTAATATGAGATGGCACCAGCAGTGTGTAGCTGCTTGGGCAGCATTAGAAAGGCTGCTAAACGAACTTCTAAAACAGGAGAAGCCCTACTTACTTCCACTGAAGATTCATCTCATATTAATAACTACTAGTCTGTGAAGCAGTCATGACAGGGGGGCTAGCTGATGAAACTTCTTAATGTTAAATTACTGTTCAAGTTTTTTAAACTGTTTAATTGTGTGTATTTTGTAAAACAAATAAATAATATGAGTACACAAACACAATTTGTTTTTGCCAAACTAATATGTGAATTATAATTTGTGCTTCTCATGATGCAAATCTGCACTGTGTGCTTCGTATACGGGAGATACGTCAGAAATTTACATCATAGTTACAATAATTTTTAAACTAATAAAGAATAATATATGAGTATATATTATTATCAGTCCACCCTACATGAATCCATCTATTTCTGTAGTGGTGCTTCATACAGCTTTATTTTCAGTGGAACTAACTTAATTTGCATTAACGTGGTCCCTTTTAATAAGCTACACACTTTCATTTGAGGAGCCTGGGCATACAGATTAAGATGATGGATACAAAGCATAAAGTTTTTTTTTTTTTCAGTTCTGTTGACATGTATATGAACAAAATGATTTTCCTCAATCAATTCATATCTGTTGTAAAAAAAGATGATAATTTCATAGCTATATAGTGATTGGTGAGTTAATAGTTGTGGGGTTTTAAATAATGGATGATATAGTTCTTTGTTATCCACAGTGCACATATTCTGAATGACTTTTTTTGGTATGTTTAGTACTCATATTATGTTAGCATAATTTCCCCAAAAAATAATACTACATTTAAAAATAGATTTTTAAGTACCTTCTATATGTGCTTTTTTGTGTGACCATGTTAGTTGCAGTTGATGTTACTTGCATGAAAAATGCAAAGTTGCTTTATTTGTTTGCTGGGTACTGTTGTCTGTCTATCTAAATTCAGTCCTATGAATTTCTTCTATGTCTTCATTGTTGTGAATAGTATTTGATTATTTGGTTCTGAATTGTACCATGTGTCTTTTAGATGTGTTCACATCCAAGGAATTTAACTAAAATACATTTTTGTGAGCTGTTGTGAATACTAAGCACTGATTCGGGAATTTTTTTCTGCATCTCAGTTTTCAACTAACACATAAGCATTGCCTGCAATAAACTGATAAGAAACCAACATTTATTAGTACTGCTTGCATTTTGATTATATGGTTCTGAATTGTATCATGTGTGTTTTAGATGTGTTCACATCCAACGAATTTAACTGAAACCATTTTTCTGAGCTGTTGTGAATACTGAGCACTGATTCAGGAAACTTTTGTGCATCTCAATTTTCAACTAACACATAAGCATTGCCTGCAAAAAAAGATAAGAAACTGATATTTACTAGTAAGTCATCCAGAATAGAAGCAGGACTAGGTCTAGTATGGAAGCTTACGGGGTACCCTGAGATTATGTCCTACAGCCTGAACAATAATTGGTGCAGTTTAAAGTAATGGTTCCTCTTTGCTTTTTGTTCCATAATATGTTGGTGTGCTGGAATACTTCTACCTGAGGTGTGCAGACAGTCTGCAACCAGTGTTTGATGAAGTAGGTTATGTCACAAAGGACAGTATTACAATTTTTGAATAAAAGACCATACGAAATGCATAATGTTGAACAGATATTATTGCAATAGCAACATTACCATTAACTGAGGGAATTAATCTTAATGTACAGGAAATTGCGACATAATGTAACACATATATACGTTACTGTACCATATTTCTGCTACTTGGTAACTCAAGGACATACACTCGACTTTTATAAATGGAGGCAATAAAAGCATGTAACACTTCAATAATTTCATATTAATTTTCAAGATTATTATGATACTACTTAATTCCTAAAGAGCTTGCACTTGGGGCAATCCAAGAGCCCAAAGTCTCTGGATTAGAAGATGGGAGGACTTTATACAGATGAAGTCGGCTGAGTGGTCTGTCAGCAACACAGCAGAATGTTTAAAGTGCATCTGGAATTTGGATAAGATCCCCACAACATGGATTATCAACCAGTCTATATACTTACAATAACAGTTGTAAAACTGGGCAAGGAGGTAAATGTTATACCCTGTTGTCTCATTGACTCACTTGTGATTAATTATGCAAAATCTTGTAGTCTGCAGCAAGAGCCACAGTGTGATGACATGGCCAAAATATAACTATGTAATTACATTTTTCAACTGTGCTACTTTGTCAAAAACCGATTTAATATTTATTTATGTATATCCAACCCAAATCATATACATGTATGCCGCAATAGTTACATAACATGTCCACAGTTGTAATATTTATTTATGTACACCTATCCCTTATGATTTACTTTGCTTTCAATGTATACCACAATATTTACATAATATCACTGCAGTAACACTTTATAACAAACTGGCTGCTCATTTGTTTATCTTAATTTTAATAAGTTCTTTGTTAATATAAAGAGTAAGTAATTGAACAACAGTAATTTGTAAATTCCTACTGTCACAAATATGTATATATCGAAATATCTGTGAGAGTGGAAGTCTTTGGCATTGTTATTGTTGCATTATCGCCATCTTTGTATATACAATTCCATGTGGTGAAACTTCTTGATGTGTAAGATTATGTGTATTCACGTACGTAAAAAAGTGCATCATACAGCCATCACTGTTGCATGACCATAAGCAGTCAGCACTGGAATATAACAGCGTGGATTTTTCAACTAAGTTACCAAAAACACCTTTACTTTAATAATTTGTTTACATCATTTAAAATCATTGTGAGGCAAAATTACACTTTAAAAGACACTGTCTATCTTGTTTCATTTGTAGGGCACCACCACCCCAAAGAAATTTCATCATTTGGGAAAACAAAACGCCAAAGCTAAGGGTAAAATGTATCACAACACGAACCAGTTGTTTGAAGATGAACCTGTCAGTTTGAAACCAATAATGGCGCTATTTAAATAAACAGCCCTGTAGAAAGTGGCTGGTTGCTGTTGTCTTCTTTGTTAAGAGTCAACCTGTATTTTTAAACTAGTTTTATTGTCTTTTTAAATAAGACTGACTGCTGCAATTACCATTACCATACTGCACTGTGGTCATTTGTTGTTTACTGGTATTGTTCCTAATCAGCAGTGATAAGTATAAGGGGAGTTAAATTTATTAAACTCCTTTGTGGGTTTGCCGTGGTGCTTTAGGACATTTTAAAATTAACTCACACCGCAGTGAAATTTATTACTAAATGCAACTGTTGTGATTTTGCAATTTGACTGCTTTAAGTCTGCTGCTGATACTTAACATCCTACATTTTGCTCACTTAAAAGTGCAATTTTGCTTACTGTTATGTTACCAGATTTGTAGAGATATTGCATAATGTAATTGGAGGGTATTCAGTGAAGACTACATAATTTTCAGTAAATGCCTCTGGTACTAGCATAATAAAATGTTCAGCAATAAAAATGTCAGATCTTCTGAATCAGCTTACTATGCAATGAGATTTTATTACTTGCATGATTCATTCATTAAATATGTTCAAAAGACCCCTTCAAAAATGAGAACCTACAGGGATGGGGAATGAATCATGGCACACAGCATTGTTGGGGACTTCAGTCCAAAGACTGGTTTGATGGGACTCTCCATGCCATTCTATCCTGTGCATGCCTCTTCAACTCCGAATAACTACTACAACCTACATCCTTCTAATCTGCTTACTTTATTCGTTTCCTTGTTTCCTTCAAGGACCCCCTCCCCCTCCAAACTTCCATCAAATACTAAATTGGTGATCCTTCAATGTCACAGAAAGTGTCCTATCAGGCGATCCTTTCTTCTCATCAGTTGTGCCACAAATTTCTTTGCTCCCCAGTTCTATTCAGTACCTCCTCATTAGTTACGTGACCTACCCATCTATCTACAGAATTCTTCTGTAACACCACATTTCAAAAGGTCAATCTCTTCTTGTCTAAACGATTTATCATCAATGTTTCACTTCCATACATGGCTACAAATACATTCAGAAAAGACTTCCTAACACTTAAATCTATATTTGATATTAACTAATTTCTCTTATTCAGAAATGCCTTTCTTGCCTTTGCCAGTCTACATTTTATATCCTCTCTACTTCGGTCATCATCAGTTATTTTGTTGCCAAAACAGCAAAACTCATCTAATTCTCTGAGTGTCTTGTTTCCTTTCTAATCCCCTCAGCATTACCTGATTTAATTTGACTACATTCCTCTACCCTTGTTTTGCATTTGCTTAGATTCCTCTTATATCCTTCTTTCAACATACTCTCCATTCCATTCAACAGTTCTTCCAAGTTCTTTGCTGTCTCTGACAGAATTACAATGTCATTGGCAAACCTCCAAACTTGTATTTCTTCTGCCTGAACTTTAATTCCATCTCCAATATTTTCTTTGATTTCCTTTACTGCTTACTCAATGTACAGATTGAATAACATTGCAGATATGCTACAACCCTGCCTCACTCACTTCTTAATCTCTGTTCCTTTTTCATGCCCCTCAACTCTCTGTAAATGCTGTACAAGTAATATATGATCTTTTGCTGTATGCATTTTACCACTTCTACCCTCAGAATTTCAAAAAGTGTATTCCACTCCACACTGTCAAGCATTTTCTCCAAATTTACAAAAGCTGTAAACATAGGTTTTTCTTTCCTTAACCTATGTTCAAACCTGCAAGGGTTGAATGTTTGAAACCGGAATTTGACTGCAATAATTATGTCTGTATTTTGAAACTGATAAACAATATTTTATTTAAAATACATTCCATTGTAATTCATACATTTCTCCACCTCTCTGGCAGGCTATGAATGCCATGCCAAAAAAACAGTTTTTTTGAAGCGAACCAGTCAATGAGCCGTTTTCATATGAATTGAACCGTTGTTCAGCAAGAGTGCATCCCAGTGATGCAAACACATAATAATCGGATGAAGCCAAGCCTGGAGAATAAGCTGCAGGCCCTAGTATTTCCCAACTGAACACTTTGATCATTTCCCTGACCTGTTTTGCTGTATGTTATGGGGCATTATCATGAAGAAATATGACTGTGTTTTGCCTTTTTTCATGTTTCGCTCATTTGTCACATAATACTCAATTTAAATGGATCATTTACTGTTGGTAGTGATCAGTGCTAATGGTATCACCAGGTTTTAGCAGCTCATACTAGATGACATCCTTCTGATCCCACCATACACAGAGAGTTGTCTTCTTTCCAAAGTGATTTGGTCTTACAGTGGATGTCGATGGTCTGCCTGGATTCACCCATGATTTAGGACACTTAGGATTCTCAAAATATACCCATTTTTCATCAAATGTCGCTGTTCAATGGAGAAACAACTTTCCTTTGTACCTGGCAAGCAGCATTTCACAAGTGGTGTTTTGATTTGCTTGCTGTCTTTCATTCAGTTCATGTGGAACCCATTTTCCCACTTTCTGCACCTTTCCCATAGCTTTAAACTGAAGAGAAACGGCTTTCTGCATCACATTCAATTGTTCCACGAGTTTCTGTTGAGTTTGAGTATCGTCTTTATCCAATAAGGCCTGCAATTCGTTGTCTTAGAACTTTTTCAGTGGTTTCCAGCATTCATTGTTTCTCATGTCAAAATCATCACTTTTGAATTTTTTTACCACTCGAAACACTGTGTTTCCCAAGAGCATGTTCACCTAATGCTTCGACAAGCATTCGATGCAATTCTGCAGCAGTTTTCTTCAAATGATAATGGAAAACCAATGCTGTCCGCAAATAGTAGTTTGTAGGCACAAAAGTTATTGTGTTTACAGACATAGATGTATGGAACTTGGGTTACTGTGTGTTGACATTTGTTGTCAGCCATTACAGGAAACAGATGGTGCTGCAGATGTGGTCTCATGGGCCCTACACAGAGACTAACATCATCTCTAGGGAAATTCCAGTTTCATACTTCTACACCTGGTATGCCATGGGGTCAGTATGCCTTGTGTGTACCCACATTTCTCCAGAATCGGAAATGATCTTCTTCGAGGTCAGCTTACGTCAGTTTTTCCATTCTTCTGCAAATAATTAGAGTCAGTATTTTACAACCATGACTTATTACACTAACAGACTGGTAATATTCATAACTGTCAGCACCTGCTTTCTTTGGAATTAGAATTATTACATTCTTCTTGAAGTCTGAGGGTATTTTGTCTGTTACACATATCTTGAACACCAGGTGAATAGTTCTGTCATGGCTGGCTCTCCCTAGGATATCAGTGCTTCTGATCCAATGTTGTCTACTCCAGAGACCGTGTTTCGACTTAGGTCCTTCAATGCTCTGTCAAATTCTTCTTGCAGTCTCTCATCTTTGTCTACGTCCTCTTCAGTTTCTATATTATTACCTTCAAGTTCATCTACCTAGTATAAACCCTCTATATAGTCCTTCCACCTATCTCTTCTTTGCTTAGTACTGGCATTCCATCAGAGATTTTGATACTCATACAGCTGTTTCTCTTTTCTCCAAAGACATCTAAAGTTTTTCTATAGGCAGCATCTATCTTTCCCAGCAGCATCTCTCTCTCTCCCCTACTGATATATGTTTCTATATCCTTACGTTTGTCCTACAGCCATTTCTGTTTAACCATTCTGCACTTCCTGATGATCTTATCTTTTAGGTGTTTGTGTTTGCTTTCATCAGATTTATTTGCTGCATTTTTATCTTTTCTTCTTTCATCAATTAAATTCAATATGTCTTGTGATATCCTAGGAATTCTACTTGGCACTGTCTTTTTACCTATTTTATCCTCTGCTGCCATCACTATTTCATCTCTCAAAGCTACTATTCGTATTCTACTGTATTCCTTTCCACTGTTTCAGTACATTTTTGCCTAATGATCCCTTTGAAACTTGCAACAACGTTTGATTCTTTCAACTTATCCAGGTCCCATCTCCGTCATTTCTTACCTTTTTGCAATGTCTTCAGTTTTAATCTACAGTTTTTAACTAATAAGTTGTGGTCAGAGTCCACATCTGCCCCTGGAAATGTTTCACAGTTTAAAAACTGGTTCTGAAATTTCTCTCTTACCATTATATAATCAGTTTGAAACCTTCTGGTGTCTCCAGGTCTGTTTCCGACATACAAAAGTCTTTCATGATTCTTAAACCAAAGGTTAACAATGATTAGATTATGCTCTTTGGAAAATTCTATCACGTGGTTTTCTATTTTATTCCTTTCCCCCTGTCCATAATTTTTCCTTCTCATCCTCTTCCTACAATTAAGCTTCACTCACTCATGATTAAATTTTTCTATACCTTAACTGGCAACGGCCTTGCCACAGTGGATACACCAGTTCCCGTCAGATCACCGAAGTTAAGCACTGTCGGACGTGGCCGGCAGTTGGATGGATGACCATCCGGGCCGCCATGTGCTGTTGCCATTTTTCGGGGTGCACTCAGCCTCGTGATGCCAATTGAGGAGCTACTCGACCGAATAGTAGCAGCTCCGGTCAAAGAAAACCATCGTAAAGACCGGGAGAGCGGTGTGCTGACCACACGCCCCTCCTATCCGCATCCTCAACTGAGAATGACAAGGCGGTCGGATGGTCCCGATGGGCCACTTGTGGCCTGAAGACGGAGTGCTATACCTTAACTATCTGAACTACAGCCATTATTTTTCCTGAGTGCATGCAACCCTACTCTGTGGTTAAATGATGATGGAATTCTCTTGGGTAAAATATTCCGGAGGTTAAATAGTCACACATTCATATCTCTTGATTGGACTGACATCACCAGGGAAAACAGACCTCCAACCTACAGGTTGGAGCAAGGAATATTAGATCCCTTAATAGGGCAAGTAGGTTACAAAATTTAAAAAGGGGAATGATTAGGTTAGGTTAGGTTAGTTTAGGTTAGGTTAGGTTAGTGTTGTTTAACGTCCCGTCGACAACGAGGTCATTAGAGACGGCGCGCAAGTTCGGGTTAGGGAAGGATGGGGAAGGAAATCGGCCGTGCCCTTTCAAAGGAACCATCCCGGCATTTGCCTGAAACGATTTAAGGAAATCACGGAAAACCTAAATGCGAGTCCAGTGTGCTAACCACTGCGCCACCTCGCTTGGTGAATGATTAGGCTGAAGTTAGATATAGTGTGGATTAGTGAAGTTCGATGGTAGGAAGAACAGGACAGCTGGCCAGGTGAGTACAGGGTTATAAACACAAAACCAAATAGGGGTAATGCAGGAATAAGTCTAACCATTAATAAGGAATTACAAATGCAGATAAGCTACTACAAACAGCATAGTGAACGCATTAATGTAGCCAAATAGGCAGGATTCCAACACCTACCACAGCAGTATAAATTTTTATGCCAACTTGCTCTCCATGGATGGTGAAGAGTTAGAAAGAACATGTGATGAAATAAAAGAAGCTACACATTGTCGTAAGAGAAAGACATTATGGAAACTCAGTCTGTAAATTTTCTTCTTCTTCTGCAGTTTCCAATCTTTTTCGCAGTCTGCCAGGATCCCTTTTTGTTTTAAAGCTCTTTATCTGACATAGTTGTTTCTCTAGACCCACTCATTGTAGATGGTCATTCCATTTCTTTTTGTTTTCATTCCATTTATCTTTTTTATGTTCCAAATTTTCAACTCCTTTAGAATATCTTCATTTTGTATTTTATCTATTCTTTTACATCCCTTCACTACTCTGACAAATCTAATTTATAATCCTTGCATTTGTTTTTCTTGTCTTTTCTTCCATACGCATGGTTTAATTCTACATAAAAATGTTGACAGTGCAACCGTTTTATAAATTTCATTAACTACAAATCTGTGCAACTTAATCAGCATAACTTCTGTATATTCATGTGATATTTTACATCAAAGATGGTTAAAATATTTTACCTGTTTAATTGTTTTTTCATTAACTACTACCTTAGTTCACATTGAATATTTTCTGCAAAATGCCATTGACTTAGGTTTACTAAAAGATATTTTCATGTTATATTCTGTGCATCTTATCATCATCATCATCTTCCTTTTGTCTATATCCAATACCTACTAGGGGTCACACAGCTATTATCAGATTTGGCACTGTTAATGTGAGAGAATGACCAGATGCCCTTTATGTTGCCACCCCTTTATACTCCCTCCTCATCCCAACTGGGAACCAAATTTGTGTACCCCAACAGTCTGCATGTAATCTTACCCATGTGAAAGAGTGTAAATGCTTCCTAAATGTTTTGAAATAGTGCTCAACTGAGGCGGTATGCGGGTAGCAGCCTGGTATTAACCTAGTTGAATGTGCGAAATAGCCTGCCTAAAACTACATCCAGGCTGGGTGACACGCCAGCCCTTGTCATTAAGGGGCTGGAATGACTGCCCAAACCTTGGAAGTGGCATTCTAACATACACTGTTCTTGAATGGATTTTTGTAAATCATTTTCTCTTGAAAAAAATCTGTGTAACATCATCAGCATATGGGAGTGATTTTAGTTTTACCAAATCATTTAATTGTGCTCCAGTATTTATCCAAGAATTCCATCTGTGAACTGCATTGTCAATGTAAATATTGAACAGGTTGTTCTCTGTAACTTTTTCCAACTACATTATCAATAGCTTCCCCAAATTTTATGGAAGCAATACGTGTCTTTGTTAAATTCTCTCTGTTTTTCAATACGCTGTTGTCAAATAAAAACTGCATCAGTCTGTGTCGTGTGGGAACATTTTGATATCAGTGGTTCCCGCTTCTTGAACAGTTTGTCTCCTGCAGAGGGCAGGTCTGTTTTAATTCACTTGATAGCTCCGAGCCACAGAAATCTGTCTTGTTTTCATTGGACGTGAGAGCAGTAAACAAAGAGGAAACACACAAATCACTAAATGTAAACATGGGTCACGTGGAGACTAGCCCCCCTAACTCAGACTGCTCTGCGCATTAGAACGTCAAAAATTAATAAGAGCTTTTCAAAAATAAGTTCATTTTGTTGTGAACACCTTTCTGAAGAGTCCGATACATAAAACACATATCTTCGAGGAAATGTAAGACACGTTATTTGGTCTTAAGTGTGCAGTGCAGTGCCATGCCTCTTCAAACAACATTCTTATACCGCATGTCACTTGATTTCACTCAGAGAGCGAGAGAGAGAGAGAGAGAGAGAGAGAGAGAGAGAGAGAGAGAGAGAGAGAGAGAGAGAACATCGCAATTAATACTGGATAGGATTATTTGTAACCAGGAGAACAAGAACTCCTCAGAAAATCTGGACTCTTTATTGCCTATTAGCTAGAAATTAGATCTTCTGTGTAACATAAAATTAAATATAGGATACCTAAAACCAGTAAAAGACAAGAGACAGGCAAGACAGTACACACTTCTTCAATCCTTAGGTCCTAGCGATTTTTCTCCCTAATCTTGCTACAGCTTTACAAGCCATGCTTTCCTTTCTGCGAAAGAACTATTACCTAATCGAAGTTCGTCAAACTTTTTGCTGCATGAAAAATAGAAATGTCGTTGTCTAATGCTGGAAAGGCTGTTAATACAAATAGTACCCAGACTGGTATGGTTTCTCAATCTGATTACGTCTATTTTGTCACTGTGTGCTGGATAAAACAAATTAGGCCTTACTAATATTGCAGCAACTGTAACACACACCAAATAAACGAGACCATTTTGGCAATAATAATCATTTTTATAATATGACAGAATATAATTCACGAAGTACGAATACATAATACCTATTTGGTCTATTACAAGCAAAAAGCTTTACGTTAGGAAACAGTTTCATATTTCATTCATACGCACCAGTTTCTCGTGGATGAGACCGAAAAGTAGAAAAACTAAATTTTTGTATAAATTTGGAATCGTCATATTCTGCCATAATTTGTGTGATGTCCCCGTATCTTCTCCTTCCTCGTTCTAACAAACAGTCTTGTCATCACTAATTCTGTAACTATTCCTACCACTGTCAAAACTTATTCTCCGGTTAACTTTACTAACCCTGCTGCAATCACCGGTTTAGTTAACCAGCAATTATTCTCTGGTTAGCTGTTATTACGTGTTCGTACAATGCGTTTTCCGCGCTACTCCCGGAATGGAAATTAAGCGGCTGCCAGCCGGGGACTACCATAGGCCCTGTCTAGTGTAACGATCTGGCCAAAAATTTTCTGTAAAAATTTCACTTTCTTGGATACACTGAGAAGATAATGCATAATCTTTCTTACCTGTTATTCCTGTTAGTCATTTATTTCCACTCTGGTAGTCTGAATCTATGGATTCTGCTAGTAATTATAACATTGCTGAACATTCGCAAACCGAATCAATCACATAAACAAGCACCAGTTGGCATTCAACGGTTCGGCTTTATTCCACTCAGCTCATATAGCCCTGTCCCGTTTTGTCTGCAGGAAAGTTTATTTCTAGATGTGACGAGGATTCCCCTGGCAGAGACATCATGTACACTATGCACGCATTCAAAAATCAACATATAATTCATTCAGAAATCAACTTAGAATGTGTTCAAAAACCAGCAGGGGTGCATTTCAAAATCATATGAATTATCGATAGACCCACGTGTGCTGGATGCTAGGTGCTTTGTGAAACAAGGCTTTTTCCCCTCAAAAATATGAATTTGCCCCCTCCCCCTGAAATTGCCGGCCTGTTCAGATACCCCGGTTTGCCCTCACCCCCCACTTGATCTGGGCCTGCTGCGCTCGCGTGAATCTGGGAGCTTGGGCGCACCAGTAAAATTCTTCCGAGTAGCATGTGGCTGGTTGCTGCTACTGCTGCCAGCCAACAGCCACATTTCTGTAGCCACAAGCAGGAGAAGGAACTACTCATATGTGACAGAACTGCGCGTGTGCATGGGCCCACTCGTAACTGATTAAATGAGTCTAATGTAAACAGTGGTGGCTTCACGCTCATCGGAGGCAATTTGTTGCTATGAAGCATTGCATAGCCTTCTGAAAGCCTTTGGCACATTTTGCTGTTTGCAGGCGCTTATGCGAGTACTGTGTTTTTTATATGGAGCATTTCCTTTGCAATTTAAGTTTTATTTAATTTTTTTTTTCTCTCTCTTGTTCAAGTTTTAATGCTGCAGTATTATTCTGCAGTAGCTGCACACAGTAATATCCTTTGTTAGAGTATCGGTTCTTGTTGTGTTGTGTTGTGGTCTTCAGTCCTGAGACTGGTTTGAGGCAGCTCTCCATGCTACTCTATCCTATGCAAGCTTCATCATCTCCCAGTACTTACTGCAACCTACATCCTTCTGAATCTGCTTAGTGTATACATCTCTCGGTCTCCCTCTACGATTTTTACCCTCCACGTTGCCCTCCAATACTAAATTGGTGATCCCTTGATGCCTCAGAACATGTCCTATCAACTGATCCCTTCTTCTAGTCAAGTTGTGCCACAAACTCCTCTTCTCCCCAGTTCTATTCAATACCTCCTCATTAGTTATGTGATCTCCCCATCTAATCTTCAGCATTCTTCTGTAGCACCACATTTCGAAAGCTTCTATTCTCTTCTTGTCCAACCTATTTATCGACCATGTTTCACTTCCATGCATGGCTGTGTACAAATACTTTCAGAAACGACTTTCTGACACTTAAATCTATACTCGATGTTAACAAATTTCTCTTCTTGGAAACGATTTCCTTGCCATTGCCAGTGTACATTTTATATCCTCTCTACTTCGACCATCATCAGTTATTTTACTCCCTAAATAGCAAAACTCCTTTACTACTTTAAGTGTCTCATTTCCTAATCTAATTCCCTCAGCATCACCCGATTTAATTTGTCTACATTCCATTATACTCGTTTTGCTTTTGTTGATGTTCATCTTATATCCTCCTTTCAAGACACTGTCCATTCCGTTCAACTGCTCTTCCAAGTCCTTTGCTGTCTCTGACAGAATTACAATGTCATCGGCGAACCTCAAAGTTTTTACTTCTTCTCCATGAATTTTAATACCTACTCCGAATTTTTCTTTTGTTTCCTTCACTGCTTGCTCAATATACAGATTGAATAACATCGGGGAGAGGCTACAACCCTGTCTCACTCCTTTCCCAACCACTGCTTCCCTTTCATGCCCCTCGACTCTTATAACTGCAATCTGGTTTCTGTACAAATTGTAAATAGCCTTTTGCTCCCTGTATTTTACCCCTGCCACCTTTAGAATGTGAAAGAGAGTATTCCAGTCAACATTGTCAGAAGCTTTCTCTAAGTCTACAAATGCTAGAAACGTAGGTTTGCCTTTTCTTAACCTTTCTTCTAAGATATGTCGTAAGGTTAGTATTGCCTCACATGTTCCAACATTTCTACGGAATCCAAACTGATCTTCCCCGAGGTCCGCTTCTACCAGTTTTTCCATTCGTCTGTAAAGAATTCGCGTTAGTATTTTGCAGCTGTGACTTATTAAACTGATAGTTCGGTAATTTTCACATCTGTCAACACCTGCTTTCTTTGGGATTGGAATTATTATATTCTTCTTGAAGTCTGAGGGTATTTCACCTGTCTCATACATCTTGCTCACCAGATGGTAGAGTTTTGTCAGGACTGGCTCTCCCAAGGCCATCAGTAGTTCTAATGGAATGTTGTCTACTCCCGGGGCCTTGTTTCGACTCAGGTCTTTCAGTGCTCTGTCAAACTCTTCACGCAGTATCGTATCTCCCATTTCATCTTCATCTACATCCTCTTCCATTTCCATCATATTGTCCTCAAGTACATCGCCCTTGTATAAACCCTCTACATACTCCTTCCACCATTCTGCCTTCCCTTCTTTGCTTAGAACTGGGTTGCCATCTGAGCTCTTGATATTCATACAAGTGGTTCTCTTCTCTCCAAAGGTCTCTTTAATTTTCCTGTAGGCAGTATCTACCTTACCCCTAGTGAGACAAGCCTCTACATCCTTACATTTGTCCTCTATCCATCCCTGCTTAGCCATTTTGCACTTCCTGTCGATCTCATTTTAGAGACGTTTGTATTCCTTTTTGCCTGCTTCATTTACTGCATTTTTATATTTTCTCCTTTCATCAATTAAATTCAATATTTCTTCTGTTACCCAAGGATTTCTAGCAGACCTCGTATTTTTACCTACTTGATCGTCTGTTGCCTTCACTACTTCATCCCTCAGAGCTACCCATTCTTCTTCTACTGTATTTCTTTCCCCCATTCCTGTCAATGGTTCCCTTATGCTCTCCCTGAAACTCTCTACAACCTCTCGTTCTTTCAGTTTATCCAGGTCCCATCTCCTTAAATTCCCACCTTTTTGCAGTTTCTTCAGTTTCAATCTGCAGTTCATAACCAAGAGATTGTGGTCAGAATCCATATCTGCCCCTGGAAATGTCTTACAATTTAATACCTGGTTCCTAAATCTCTGTCTTACCATTATATAATCTATCTGATACCTTTTAGTATCTCCAGGATTCTTCCAGGTATACAACCTTCTTTTATGATTCTTGAACCAAGTGTTAGCTATGATTAAGTTATGCTCTGTGCAAAATTCTACAAGGCGGCTTCCTCTTTCATTTCTTCTCCCCAATCCATATTCACCTACTATGTTTCCTTCTCTCCCTTTTCCTACTGACGAATTCCAGTCACCCATGACTATTAAATTTTCGTCTCCCTTCACTACCTGAATAATTTCTTTTATCTCATCATACATTTCATCAATTTCTTCATCATTTGCAGAGCTAGTTGGCATATAAACTTGTACTACTGTAGTAGGCGTGGGCTTCGTGTCTATCTTGGCCACAATAATGCGTTCACTATGCTGTTTGTAGTAGCTAACCCGCACTCCTATTTTTTTATTCATTATTAAACCTACTCCTGCATTACCTCTATTTGATTTTGTATTTATCACCCTGTAATCACCTGACCAAAAGTCTTGTTCCTCCTGCCACCGAACTTCACTAATTCCCACTATATCTAACTTTAACCTATCCATTTCCCTTTTTAAATTTTCTAACCTACCTGCCCGATTAAGGGATCTGACATTCCACGCTCCGATCCGTAGAACGCCAGTTTTCTTTCTCCTGATAACGACGTCCTCTTGAGTAGTCCCCGTCCGGAGATCCGAATGGGGGACTATTTTACTTCCGGAATATTTTACCCAAGAGGACGCCATCATCATTTTATCATACAGTAAAGCTGCATGTCCTCGGGAAAAATTACGGCTGTAGTTTCCCCTTGCTTTCAGCCGTTCGCAGTACCAGCACAGCAAGGCCGTTTTGGTTAATGTTACAAGGCCAGATCAGTCAATCATCCAGACTGTTGCCCCTGCAACTACTGAAAAGGCTGCTGCCCCTCTTCAGGAACCACATGTTTGTCTGGCCTCTCAACAGATACCCCTCCGTTGTGGTTGCACCTACGGTACGGCTATCTGTATCGCTGAGGCACGCAAGCCTCCCCACCAACGACAAGGTCCATGGTTCATGGGGGTTCTTAGCAGTCAAAATTACAAAAATTTAAGTGAAAACTAAAACAAATTCCTGGGATTCTAAAAAATTCCTGGCTTTTTCCTGGTTTTCTCCCGGATGAAAAAATTCCCGCGTTTTTCCCGGATCTCCCAGGTCACATACACCCTGTAACTACATTCTGAAACTTGGACAAGGAGGAAAAGTCTACATGAAAACTATTTTTGTGTCTTGTACAGCTATGGTATTCCATTTATAGTAGAATGTTATTATTAATTCAGTTCCAATTGATTTTTATCATCAGCAACAAAAGCCAATAAAGAGTAAATGTAATGAGAACTGAGGGTAAGAATTCCAATATCCTTAAAAAGGCTTCGGCAAAATGTAAAGTTAGTTCAAAAAAATGGTGCAAATGGCTCTGAGCACTATGGGACTCAACTGCTGTGGTCATCAGTCCCCTAGAACTTAGAACTACTTAAACCTAACTAACCTAAGGACATCACACACATCCATGCCCGAGGCAGGATTCGAACCTGCGAGCGTAGCAGTCGCACGGTTCCGGACTGTGCGCCTAGAACCGCGAGACCACTGCTGCCGGCTGTAAAGTTAGTTACTTTACATGATATTCTTAATGCTTACATCTGCTGAACACACACTTTATTTATTTTAAGTGCACTGCCTCTCACAATAATTCCATAAGATAACAGGGAATGAAAATGCGCAAAATAAGACAACACAATGGGAGATGCATCTAAAGGCATACCATGCTGGACTGAAATTGATCAGTTTATTCAAGTGCTGACTCATTTCTTATATCCAATGTGCCTCTAGGAGTTTTGCACACATTGTTTCATTTAGAGTATGGCCATTATGTCCACTTCTGAAGCTAAAAGGTCATGTTTGCTTGCTTGAAATTGCATAATACGAATCTTTGTGAGATTAAGGCATAAACTATTTGCTGTGAACCATTTGTGGCATATTCAACTATCATCAGAGGTGTGTCTGCTAAAGCTGAGTTTTGCCGGCCGAAGTGGCCGTGCGGTTAAAGGCGCTGCAGTCTGGAACCGCAAGACCGCTACGGTCGCAGGTTCGAATCCTGCCTCGGGCATGGATGTTTGTGATGTCCTTAGGTTAGTTAGGTTTAACTAGTTCTAAGTTCTAGGGGACTAATGACCTCAGCAGTTGAGTCCCATAGAGCTCAGAGCCATTTGAACCAAAGCTGAGTTTGGGCCCTCGATTAGTATGCTTGCAACATCAGCAAACATTACAGTTTTTGAACTGTCCTCTAAATTCACTGGAAGGTCATTTATGTA
Source organism: Schistocerca nitens (assembly GCF_023898315.1). NCBI lineage: Eukaryota > Metazoa > Arthropoda > Insecta > Orthoptera > Acrididae > Schistocerca > Schistocerca nitens. Next base: position 442,594,413 of record NC_064621.1, on the reverse strand, counting down.
GGTTATAAACTAGATTAAGAGCAAATTTTTAATGATGTTACAAATGCCACCTGATTTGTAATTATATTACCTTGTAGGTCAAATAATGAATTAGGATCAGTGGTTCCCACAGTTGGTGCTTTGGTAATTGGCAACAAATATGAACGATATCCCTTCAATATTGTTGCCATAAAACGTAGAAATGCTTCTTGAATTTCCAGCTCTAGTGTTTGCTGAAACAAAAGGCAAAGTGTTATTGTCTCCCTATATGTCACACATTTAAAGATACCAATAACATGAATTTTTCTAAAGGTACTTATTCCTAATTCTCAATTTCAAGTGCTAGTTCTGCAACTGATAAATATGCTGTAAAGATTAAGGAAAATACAAGAAATATATTATATACAAAATCTGTTCAAAAAATTCTGGTACATTAGTAATTTCATGCCAATGGTGTGTTGGAGCGAAATGCGGTTGGCATCCCTGCACACACCTGTGTTTAATGTGTAACTACTACAGGTTTCATTGCTGTATGTCTGTTAGTTATTGTTCAGTGCTCTATTGAGCAGAACATTGTGTCACACAGTTTGCGAATTTCCAGGTGGCAGAGTAAGAGGAGTAACATCTCAGCATTAAGTTTTGCATGAAACTTGAGAAAACCTTTACAGAGACATACTAAATGATGCAGGAAACCTATCATGATGAGTGGTTAAGCTGTACTAGATGTTATGAATTATTTACATGGTTTCAAAATGGCTGGATGCCCTTTGACGTCTACAGACGACGCTCATGTCAGGAATGTCAACATAATTGTGCATTCCAATTGAAGACTGACTGTCCAAGAGATTGCAGAAGAATGTAACATTTCAGATGGATCATGTCATGAAATCCATACAGCATCTTGGAATGCATCGTGTTGCCAACAAGTTTGTGCCACGGCTCATGAGTCATGGCCAGAAAGACCTTTGCCTAGCAATCGGTGAAAAGCTTTTGGATAACACAAATGAGAACCAGATGTTCCTTAAGAGAATCATAAATGGTGATGAGACGTGAGTCTACAGTTATGATGTGACCGAGGTTCTACCTTCACAATGAGTCGGGAAAGGTTCTCCAAGACAAAAGCTCATCAGGTCAGAACAAATGTCAAACCGACACTGATAGTTTTCTTTGATGCTGAAGGATTAGTTCATCATGAATTCAGGCCACAGGGACAAATTGTTAATTAATGGTACTATCAAGATGTGTTGTGATGCCTGTTAGAAAATGTGAGAAGAAAATGGCCTGAAATGTGGTGAGATAGTTCATGGCTCTTGCATCATGATAACACACCCGCACATTCATCCATTCATCCCTGTTGGTATGTGACTATGCATGCATGCACGCGCACACACACACACACACACACACACAAATCACTGTCCTACCTCATCCTCCGTACCCTCCAGGCCTGGCTCCTGTGGACTTTTCTTATTGCCAAAGTTGGAAATCCCACTGAAAAGACGAAGTTTTACAATGATAGATGAGATAAAAGAAAATTCACAGACGGTGCTTCACATGATCCAGCAAGAGGTGTACTAAGAATGCTTCCGGAAATGGAAATATCTTCATTGGAGGAGAGTATTTAAAATGAGACCTCGCACAAAAAGTAAAACGTAAGCATAGAAAAATTTTGTGGAGTAGGTTCTATAATGTTTTGAACAGACCTCATATTATAATTTTTTACTCCTCCTGCACAAGTTCTATTGGCTCATTCCATGTCAGGATAAAGGTACTTACTTTTCTGTACTCTCTTTTTCATATGATTATGAAATACATAATGTGAACACTAATACATTCACCTCAATTACTTTTAGTCATATCTAACTCATTTCAGAGTGGGAGTAGTATCTATCCCAGCCTAGAAAGAAAGACGTAGATTTTTCTGTCAACCAACTTGGATCTCTCATATTGTGTTTGTAATCTTTAAAGTTAATAACATGCGTAATGAAACATTACAACACACAAACCATTGCATTTTTTTTAATCTCATTTTGTTCGCTTTCATTCGTTGCATCTGCTCGTGGCGGACGTCGTAAGACACCCGTTTAAGTTCGGCGTTGATCGGTTAACTCAGTTTTTTTATTACAGAGGGCGGCTAACCCTCTGACCGAACACGCTGAGCTACCGTGCCGGCAATCTGCATTGTTCGTTGAATTTGTTCGTGGCGGACGTCCGATGACACTCGTTCAGGTTGTTCGTTGATCCATTCACTCAGTTTTTTATTACAGAGGGTAGCTAAACCCTCTGACCGAATACGCTGAGCTACCGTGCCGTCATTCTAGTTGAAGGCAGCACCTGAGCACAGAAAAGGCTAGCTACGACCAACAATATGACTGTATTGTGGAGTGGCAGCTTTCTTTGAAAAAAGTGCTGGAAGCTATGAAACTGTGCAAAAGTAAACAGTTCAGATGACATACTGACTTTACAGTTCTATTATGTGAGTCTTTGCTAGTTGGCTGTAGTCACAATTCTGTCTTCTTATTTATTTTTGTTTATGCATACAGGGGTCATCTTAAAATGATATAGGATTTGTTATCACAACACAATGAAAATAAACAGTTCAAAAACATGCAAACACGATATGACCACATATTGTAATGTGGCAAGGTATTGTAATCACTCCCCTTCATTATTAACTACTTCTCTGAGTTCTCTAAGTAGTCTTCAATTGTGTACTAGTTTCATGTTACATGGATCATTTGCAGGATAAATTGTTATGATATGGTACGAGTCATTTCATATTTACATCACAATTTTTTTTATAAATATGCCTACATGCTGATCACCGACAAGGGCTTTTTACCCTTTTCTTTCCATAAAAAAGAAGACATACAGATGCGAGTTCAAGAAGACATTTTTTCAGTTTACTTTCAAATCTTACTCTGCTGTCTGTCAGACATTTTGTATCACTGGAAAAGTGATTAAAATTGTGGTTGCAGCATTGTGCACCCATTTCTGTGCAGACGACAACCTTAATATGGTGCAATGAATGAATAGAAACAAAATTAAGACTTACCACATTTAAAAAACTCAATATACTGCATCTTGTCAGTCCACGTGTGCAATTGTACAATGACTAGTGCTGTTCAGTGAGGCAGCCTGCCTCAAATAATACTCTTGTCGATAATAGGTGAAGTTAAAGCACTTGACAATGTTAAAATTCAATTAATGTCCACAAATTAAACACAAGATAAAAAGTAAAAATTGTCGTGGTAAAATTCAAAATAAAGTGCAACAACTGAGCATACAGTTATTTCATAAAAAATAATCTGTAAAAACAATGAATAGGACTTGTCATGTTAAAAATTCAAATTTGCATCACATATTGGGGATATGGCCATTTTCATAAAAGTCAATATGTAAAAATTCAAATGGACAATTATATTGAGAAAACATTTTAATGTATAGTTATAACATTACACAATGTAGAGGTTAACGTAACTTTATAAAGGTGATAAGGATGAGGTTTGCAGTATAGCCAAAGAGATGAGTGCAATTCACAAAAAATTAAATTAATGGTAGAGTTAAAAAAAGACTGTAGTATAAAATATTTGGACCTAACCATCACAAGAGACATTTATTTTCAGTATTCAAAATACTGATAGACACAGATACAATTATGAAAGTCATCTCTAGCCATCCAAATTGACAGGAATGGGCTTATTTTACATCAGCCACCCATCAGAACTGTAGTGTAACAATCATATATGGACATATTAGTGTCAGCATGAGTGATGTATTGCAGCAGCACAGACAACAGGCGAGTGTGGGAGGTTGTCACTGTAATAAAGGCCAATGCAATGTTGGGAGCCAGGTCAGCTTGCTGAAAACAAAGAACTCTATGGTACAGCACAAACTAGTGCAGCAAGGGGTAAGGCAGATTTCTACACAGACAGTGGCAGTAGTATTTTAGAATAAGTAATTGGTAGTGGCACAACAAGCATGGCCCTGCCAACTATAAGTATCGGTCATTTTTGTAATACAATTAGAGTCTCACATCCCAACCAGCATCACAGGGCTGTGCAGGACGAGAAAGCCACATGGACCTGCCAGTAGAAGGCAACAGTTTGCGGCCATGGCAGGGCAGCTCTGTGCACCAGATCTTGCCACTGTGGGATGGGCATCTCCATGTGATGTGCATCCTCCACAATGACACAGCCATGCATCACCAGGGGCTCGAGTGGATGCAGCAACATCAAGAATGCAAGCCACTGGCATGGGGACCTTATGGCCACCGTACACAATGAGTCTGTCGGTAATCTGCAGTACCGTGGCAGCATCGCAGGATGTGCAGACAGACAGCCTAGCAGAATTTAGCTACCAGTCAGCTGCTGACCTGCTGTATCAAGCAGCCCAGACATGTCAATAAAAGAACTTGTTACATTTGCAGCAGCTTTTCTCTGCAATCTCTTGGGCTTCCACTTTGCCTACACCTCCTGCTCGCATCATCCTGGTTCATAGCTGCCCCACCCTGCACCAGGGGGCACTATAGATCTTAAGCTACCACAAAAAAGTAATGAAATCAAGAAAGAACTCAGGATAATCACGCAAGTGGCAAGGGCCAACAGATATAAAGAAAATAACATGAGGAAAATGTACAAGCTGAGGGGGGAGAAAAGGGGACTAATGACTGTAAAAAGGATGTTCATGATAGAAAGTATGTGGTAATGACATATATGGTGCACACTCTGAATAAATCATGCACTCCTTTAAAAAAGAAACAGTGAACATAGGCTTTTGCATGCCTTGGGAACAATATGACACTAGAGTATTGGCATTATGTAATAAATTCATGGATTCTGGTGTTTATAAAATAAACTGTCATGACTGCAATAAATTTTATGTTGGCTAAAATGGCCGGAACTTAGCAGTTAGACTTAGAGAGCACACATATGATCAAAACAAGAATGCCCTCAGTGATCGTCTGAAATAAAACAGGCCATTTGCAAGATAATTTAGAAATTTTATACAAGGCATCTAAAGGCTACACCCTAGACATACTAGAAGAAATGGAAATCTTTGTTCATGGCAAGAAAGAACCACAGCATGTGCTCAAAGAACAAAATGATTTCAGACTGAACTGGAACTCTGACATTTTCTGAGACTTACTAGTGAAGCAGTGGTGCTTGCCTGTTGTCCACTGTGTGTGCATCTGCCATGGGCTGAGGCAGATATAGCCAAGTTTGAAGTGTCAATGGCGGAAGTAAACACAACAGCCACCAGATGGTGACAGTACCAAAGCCTATATTTCTTTACATGTCAATACATTTCTATGTATTTTAATATAAACCCATTACATTTTACATCCTCAACCTACGAAAATAAAAAGAGGTTGTAATATAGGTTTATACGAGGTGCGGCTAGAAAAAAACTGGACTGATGCTGGAAAAAACATTTATTTACAATTTCATGTTATCTCCTTCAATGTACTCTCCTCCTCGGTCTCTACACCGCTCTACACCTGCAAAAAGGTGGAAATTTAAGGAGATGGGACCTGGATAAACTGACAGAACGAGAGGTGTAGAGTTTCAGGAAGAGCATGAGGGAACAATTGACAGGAATGGGAGAAAGAAATACAGTAGAAGAAGAATGGGTAGCTCTGAGGGATGAAGTAGTGAAGGCAGCAGAGGATCAAGTAGGTAAAAAGACGAGGGCTAGTAGAAATCATGGGTAACAGAAGAAATATTGAATTTAATTGATGAAAGGAGAAAATATAAAACTGCAGTAAATGAAGCAGGCAAAAAGGAATACAAATGTCACAAAAATGTGATCGACAGGAAGTGCAAAATGGCTAAGCAGGGATGGCTAGAGCACAAGTGGAAGGATGTAGAGGTGCATATCACTAGAGGTAAGATAGATACTGCCTACAGGAAAATTAAAGAGACCTTTGGAAAAAAGAGAACCACATTTATGAATATCAAGAGCTCAGATGGAAACCCAGTTCTAAGCAAAGAAGGGAAAGCAGAAAGGTGGAAGGAGTATACAGAGGATCTATACAAGGGCGATGTACTTGAGGACAATATTATGGAAACGGAAGAGGATGTAGATGAAGATGAAATAGGAATGATACTGCGTGAAGAGTTTGGCAGAGCACTGAAAGATCTAAGTCGAAACGAGGCCCCAGGAGTACACAACATTCCATTAGAACTACTGACAGGCTTGGGAGAGCCAGTCCTACCACCTGGTGAGCAAGATGTATGAGAAAGGTGAAATACCCTCAGACTTCAAGAAGAATATAAGAATTCCAAATCCAAAGAAAGCAGGTGTTGACAGATGTGAAAATTACCGAACTATCAGTTTAGTAAGTCACGGCTGCAAAATACTAACGCAAATTCTTTACAGACGAATGGAAAAACTGGTAGAAGCCGACCTCGGGGAAGACAAGTTTGGATTCCATAGAAATGTTGGAACACGTGAGGCAATACTGACCCTACGACTTACCTTAGAAAATAGATTAAGGAAAGACAAACCTACGTTTCTAGCATTTGTAGACTTAGAGAAAGCTTTTGACAATGCTGACTAGAATACACTCTTTTCTGAACGGAATGGACAGTGTCTTGAAAGGAGGATATAAGATGAACATCAACAAAAGCAAAACTAGGATAATGGAATGCAGTCAAATTAAGTCAGGTGATGCTGAGGGAATTAGATTAGGAAATGAAATGAGATACTTAAAGTAGTAAAGGAGTTTTGAAGTTTGGGGAGCAAAATAACTGATGATGGTCGAAGTAGAGAGGATATAAAATGTACACTGGCAATGGCAAGGAAAGCATTTCTGAAGAAGAGAAATTTGTTAACAATGAGTATAGATTTAAGTGTCAGAAAGTCGTTTCTGAAAGTATTTGTACGCAGCCATGCATGGAAGTGAAACATGGTCGATAAATAGTTTGGACAAGAAGAGAATAGAAGCTTTCGAAATGTGGTGCTACAGAAGAATGCTGAAGATTAGATGGGGAGATCACATAACTAATGAGGAGGTATTGAATAGAACTGAGGAGAAGAGGAGTTTGTGGCACAACTTGACTAGAAGAAGGGATCAGTTGGTAGGACATGTTCTGAGGCATCAAGGGATCACCAAGTTCGTATTGGAGGGCAACGTGGAGGGTAAAAATCGTAGAGGGAGACCGAGAGATGTATACACTAAGCAGATTCAGAAGGATGTAGGTTGCAGTAAGTACTGGGAGATGATGAAGCTTGCATAGGATAGAGTAGCATGGAGAGCTGCATCAAACCAGTCTCAGGACTGACGACCACAACAACAACAATGAAATTTGTCATAAACAATCAGTCACACTCCGAAAACAGCAAGATTAATAAATGTGATGCTAGAGGAAGAAATGAATTACACAATCCATCATACAGCCTTATACTGGCACAGAAATGAGTGAAGTATTAAATTATAAATATCTTTACTATTAAAAATGTAACAATATTATGAAAAGGAAAGTTGCTACTCACCATATAGCGGAGATGCTGAGTCGCAGATAGGCACAACAAAAAGACTGTCACAAATAACTCTATCAGCCATTAAGGCCTTCATCAACAACACACACACACACACACACACACACACACACACCTCATACACACAACTGCAGTCTCAAACAACTGAAGCCACAATGCAAGCAGCAGCACCAGTGCATTGTGGGAGTGGCGACTGGGTGGGGTAAGGAGGAGGCTGGGACAGGGCTGGGGAAGGATAGTATGGTGGGGGTAGTGCACAGTGAAGTGCTGCAGGTTAGATGGAGGGCAAGGGAGAGGTGAGGAGGGAGTAGCGGAAAAGGAGAGAAGTAAAGAGATTGGATGTGATGGTGGAATGACAGCTGTGTAGTGCTGGAATGGGAACAGAGAAGGGGCTGGATAGGTAAGGACAGTAACTAATGAAGGTTGAGGCCAGGAGGGTTACAGAAACATAGGATGTACTGCAGGGAAAGTTCCCACCTGCGCAATTCAGAAAAGCTGGTGTTGGTGGGAAGGATCCATATGGCACAGACTGTAAAGCAGTCATTGATATGAAGGATGTCATGTTTGGCAGCGTGTTCACCAACAGGGTGGTCGACTTGTTTCTTGGCCACAGTTTGTCAGTGGCCATTCATACAGACAGACAACTTGTTGGTTGTCATGCCCACATAGAATGCAGCACAGTGGTTGCAGCTCAGCTTGTAGATCACATGACTGGTTTCACAGGTCGCCCTGCCTCTGATGGGATAGCTGCTGTTAGTGGCGGACTGGAACAGATGGTGGTGGGAGGATGTATGGAACAGGTCTTGCATCTAGGTCTATTACAGGGTATGAGCCATGTGGTAAGGGGTTGGAAGCAGGGGTTGTATAAGGATGGATGAGTATATTGTGTAGGTTTGGTGGACAGCAGAATACAACTGTGGGAGGGGTGGGAAGGATAGTGGGTAGGACATTTCTCATGAGAAATGTCCAGCCCACTGGCCACAAACTGTGGCCAAAAGAAACAAGAAGACCACCCTGTTGCTGAACACACTGCCAAAAATGATGTTCTTCATTTCAATGACTGCTTCACAGCCTGTGCCATATGGATCTTTCTCATGAACACCAGCTTTTCTGAATTGTGCAGGCAGGAACTTTGCCTGCAATACATCCTACATTCCCATAACCCTCCTGGCCCCAACCTTCGTTATTCACTGTTCTCACCCATCCAGCCCCTTCCCTGTTCCCATTCCAGCACTACACAGCTGTCATTCCACCATCACATCAAGTCTTTTTACTTCTCTTCTTTCTGCTACTTCCCCCCACTCCCCTCCCTCCTGCCCTCCATCTAACTTGCAGCACTTTAATGTCCACTACCCCCACCATACAATCCCTCCCCCCTCCCCACCGCAGCCTCCTCCTTACCCCCAACCAGTCCCCACTCCCATCATGCACTGGTGCTGCTGCTTGCAATGTGGTTTCAGCTGTCTGAGACTGCAGTCATATATGTGTGTGTGTGTGTGTGTGTGTGTGTGTGTGTGTGTGTGTGTGTTGTCTATTGTTGACGAAGGCCTTAATGGAAGAAAGCTTTATTTGTGACAGTCTTTTCATCCTATTTGAGACTCAGCATTTCCACTGTATGGTAAGTAGCAACTTTCCTTTTTATAATATTGTTACATTCTATCATGGATTTTCCATTGTTTGATTTACCATGAGAAATGTAATAGATAGTAAAATTAATTTTAAACACAAAATGAAACCATAGGAGAGAGAGTGCAAATAGATAGGCATGGGGAGGGGGGCAAAAATAAAAAAATAAAATAATAAAAAATAAACCACCAAAGGAATAAAAAGCTTACCATAAATGTAAAAAATCAATAATGTAAATGGTCAGGGTTTTGTCGATAAACAAATTGACACATTCCATATTACAGCAAGAGATTGCAACTATGATCCATAGAACATGCAAGCAACTAACTAACTCCCTGAATGAGGCAAAGGTGTCTTCAAATTATGAGACAACGATGTCTTCAAATTAGTGTGTCCCTGTGCCATCAGAAGATGGCAGCCGAGGGTATACGGATTCAGGCCTGCATGCATTGATTTACATGCTGAGGTTGAAGAACTCAGTGCATTTACAATGAACACCGTAGTTGAGGAACAACTGCAGGCCATACTTACCCCTTACATTGTAAATCTGATAAAGCTAGGAATATGCATGTGTTCCAAGCAATTGCCAATATTTTTCTCATACATGGAGCCAAAAGACAAATGTGTTGACACTTCTTGGCAGATTAAAACTGTGTGCAGGACCAAGACTCGAACTCAGGACCTTTGCCTTTCGCTGGCAAGTGCTCACCAACTGAGCTACCCAAGCATGATTCACGACTCATCCTCACAGCTTTACTTTCGCCAGTGTCTCGTCTCCTACCTTCCAAACTTCACAGAAGGTCTCCTGCGAAATTTGTGGGACTAGCACTCCTGGAAGAAAAAATATTGCAGAGACATGGCTTAACCACAGCCTGGAGAAAGTTTGTAAAATGAAGTTTTTGCTCTGCAGTGAAGTGAGTGTGTTATGAAGCTTCTTGACAGATTCAAACAGTGTGCTCGATCGAAACTCCAACTCAGGACCTTTGCCTTTCGCGAGCAAGTGCTCAACCGATTGAACTACCCAAGTAGGACTCAGGACCAATCCTCACAGCCTTACTTCCATGAGTGCCTCATCTCCTATCTGAGTTGTTGATGCAGTAATAAGAACAATTACACTTTAGTGGAGCTGAGTCCAAAACAGTCTGTACCAAGATAATGGTGAGTGATGAGAGCAAATCACGTGTTAAGTGCAAAAAAGCAGATAAACACAAGGAAATAGTTTTAGTGTGTGGAAATCCTTCCACAATGACTGTGTAGCACTCAGTAACAGTGAACTTCATGCTATGATGTGTTCAAAAGAGTGAATTAAATTTTATTTTGAAGCCTGCATAAAGAGTTTCAATACCAAACTTTTCTTTTCAGGAAAAAGAAGATTGGTGATTCTGTGGAAGCACAGCAACACAGTGTTGCGCAAGCCATAGGCAGCTGGTGAGCATAAGCTGTTGGCATGCCTGTTACAGCAATGAGGCTGTTCAAACGTTGTGAGACAGATCAGACCTGGCACCATGAACTTGCCAGTGTGGTGGTAAGATGGGAGTCTTACAGAATGAGTCAAGCAGTTTCTCCACTGGTGGGCCAGGAAAATGTTGTCAAAAACATGACTAGATGTGGTGCATTGGCACAGCAAATGAGCTGCTATCTTGTATAAATAGCTGTGAATTTTCAGCCTAGATGTCCACAGCTTGGCAGACTGACTAATAAGGGGGCTACGCCAGGCAAAATTGCAGCAGGGATCAGGGGCTGTGAAACTTCTGGGTATTATGGTGGGCAGCAAACTCACTTGCAAGAACAAACTGTACATGTGTGTGTGACAAACTTTCATGAATCAAATACGGACTTAGAAAACTGAAATGTGATAAGTGGTCAGTATCTGTTAATGATATATTATTCACTGTTTCACAGCCATATCAGCTATGGCCCGTTACTATTTGATCACTCTACCAACAGCAAGGAAGTACTGTTACTAAATAACAATAACAATAATAATAATAATAAAAGGCAATAAAGATCATAATATCAAGCAGGAAACTCAACCACTGCATGTCTAGAAGTAATGACAATTTTCTGTCAATGTGTCAACTGTTTCATGTATGTGAAGGAAAATCATTAAACATTCAGCAACAGGAGTGATACCCACAATTATAACGCACACAATAAGAAAAAAAGACATCTCAAACTGTTACCTGTCAATGATGTGGAACAATTTTCCAGCAGGACTATTAAAATATTCAATCATCTAAATATTAGTGAAATTTTGAGGAAATATTTTGCACAATATGCGACAAAAACCACGGCGCAGTTTGAATTAATTCTTTGGCAGTGAAATAGCAAATTGCACTGCCTAAACAATGCAGTATTATATGCAATTAATTATTGCTTAATGGACATGTATTTGTAAAAATGTTCTCACTCTGTTATTAAGTACTATACTATACTTATGTTAATTTGTTATTGTATTAAAATGCTTGTGTGATCTTAACTTTGTTAATACTGATACAGTGCGTTCAGTCATGACTGACAAATGCCTTGGCTATCGTACTAAATGGTAGTGTTTTTATAAATTTACATAAACAAGTTAACTTGGGATGTAGCCAATTGATTGATATCACTAAACTGTCCATTTGGTAGTAATATTGTCTTTCACAAGGGAAATATTAAAATGTGCAATAGGCTGACAGTACTACAACAAAGGAACAGAAAGAGAGAAAGAAAGAGAGTGCAGAAGTATAGTGTCTGATGGGAGCACACATGAATAAGGGAGCAAGATGAAAAGTTCTCAGTCTGTTACAAAGATTGCATTGATATGAATGAAAATAGATTTCTGTTATGTTTGTACATGGATGGAGAGAGAGAGAGAGAGAGAGAGAGAGAGAGAGAGAGAGAGAGAGAGTTTTAAGTTTTAACAAGGATTTAGTCCACAATTTTTGCAAGTACAGGAAGTGAAGTGACCAGATAACTGAGGTGGGCAGCAAGATATGCAGAATGGATGTAAACATATCAGAAGTGAACTAAAAACTTTTAGAAAGGATGTTTTAACATTAATGGAAGAAACCAAGATACCGAAAGACACACTGACCTACATGCCATGTCAGTAAACAAGAGATACAATCTTCTGTGATGATGATGTGCAATTTACAGACAAAGACAGCTAAAAACATTGTATTCCAACAATTCATTCAGTGCATGTGGAACCTTAAACAATTTGCTGATGAATATGTTAAATGGAAGTGTAGTGTGGTAGTGTGCTACTGGCATCTTCATATAACAAGAGGTTATAAAAATCGTGAACTAACAGAAGTGAAATGATCTGAAAAAATGTGTAGTATGATTGCAAGGGACAGTTTTAATGGAATGGAAAAAAATGTCAGAGATTTTCCAGTTGATAAACAGATGTGTTCTTAAAAGACCAAGTGAACCTCTCTTATGCTCCCTCTCTCTCTTGACACAGACCAGTGAAGAAATTACCCTTCTTTTATATTCAGAAGCTACATAGCTCTGGCACCACACCAATTGTGGGAGGCTGAATGGTTTGTCTAAGATACATGCAGTGTACTGCAACACAGGAGTCAGCAATGAGATCTTGCATTTTAGAACACAGAAACATGCAAGTTTGTCAGTTAGCTGAAGTTCAAAAGTTGTTATAATGCAGACACTTCATGTGGAAGTTTTAGGTGGTGGGTGTTCCGGACTGTAATTGTGTCCAATACAGCTAGAGGTTGGGCCTGAACTACCTTGTTTACAATACTTCCAACTTCAGTCAGCAATTGTGCAAGAGCTGTTACCGAACACTTCAACTATGCATTGGTTGTCGTATTTTTTTCTTACATGAAATGAATGCAGAGACTGATCCTGGTCCATCATGTGGTTCCATTTATGATCCTCTCACACACCAAAAGGGTTCGACAATTCCTATGACAATGTGTTAGTTCTGCTTTTGCAGAAACAGAACATGAGTATAGGCTGGCTGGCTGCCCTGAGAGACAGAGGTGGGGCTTGTTACCCTATTCTGTTCCTCTCCCCTCTAGAGGTCATAATTCTTGTTTGTTTATTCTCATGGCTGACTGCCAGTTTATAGTGTCTGCACTCTGCACTGTAGTGACCAGAAAACATAACCTATAAATATATTTTGTACATGCCAAAAGTTTTCCCCTAATGTGCGAACAGAGTTATTTTCAGTTACACTTTTATGCACGTAGCTTGTCACTTCTGTACATAGTGTTGTCTAATATGGGTCACACAGCTATGAATGCTCATGAAAGATTCAAACCAATATTCTGCAGATTTTGTAGTTATTGAAATGAGTGGGGAAATAAAAAATAATGTTGAGAAGCACATTAAATCATACAAACATACTGTTCACTTCCAGGAAAATGCTCCTGCTTCTCAGCAGAAACAATCATTTGCCGAAAGCTTAAATAGAAACAAAACATTCCAGTCAAAAATCTCTCCTTTTTATGGTTCATTTCAAAGTACTATGGCTTCATCTTGAAGCAAGTAGCAGGATAACCTTATAACAACAAAAATGCGAATTTCACCAAAAGCAGATGTGACTTCACAAAAAATTGGTGCAAATTTCACCCAACAGTGATGCAAATTTTGCCAAAAACAGATGCATATTTTAGCACAAATAGATGCAAATTTCAGAAAAAATAGATGAGACTACTGTCAAAAACATGCAAAGTTTGCCAAAAATAGATGTTACATTTTCAAGTCCCTAGTAATTAATGTTAATCAAGTTTGGTGAAATGGACAAACTCGGCATCAGGATGACAAACAAGAATTTTATTCCAGTCCTCTCATCTGCCCCCAAGACCTGCTCTAGACATATCTCCAAGTCCCACACACCACAATAAAATGTAACAGATCCAACAGAAGTTTGCTTGATGATATGAAAAAGCATCTCTAATATAAATTTATTCAGCCGTCACTTTCAGTTGCTTTCTATTATAATGATGAACAGCAGAATGTCATATTAACAATTATAAATGACTTATCATACTGTTATAATTTTATATTACCTCCTTCCTCTTTAGTTGGAAATCTCTATCAATGTTATTTTCTTTTGATGTATCTTGAGCCAAACTGTTCACAGTTCTTATGTGCAACATCACTTTCTGTTGCAAATTCTCAAGGCTGTTCCGCAATATCCTGGCTGGTTTCTTTGGGAGCAGCTTTGTACTGAGGCTTCTTCTATCTTCACAGCTGTAATTTCCAAGATTTTAGTAGTCTAACATTCAACAATCTTACAGTTGCAAACTATACTGGCACTGATTTTATTAATCACTCTGTTATGAAATTACTGAAAGATAATGGAATAATCAGTACACTTTTCTATATATTACTTACAAAGTGGCTTATTTTGCTAAGTTGTTGCAGCCAGAGCACAAAACTTAAAGATCCACTTGAAATACATTTGAAAAGTTACAGAAGATACAAGATCAGCTGGCAAAATTCCTTGCAACAGCCAATAATTAGTGATGGAACTTTTCTTGAATGTAAAATGAACTGACTCTGGAGTTATAGTCCTTTACACAGAATTACCCTAGGTTTCAGCATGCATAATTTAAGAATACCCATGTAACACACACTGAGTGATCAAAGCTATATTACAAGCAAGAACATCAATACTGTACTGGAAGTTCCATAAATAATGAATTGTCATAGTGACAATAAGAGATTAATGCTCCAGTTAGTGTATCTAGAAACATATTAACAACAAGATCCTTTTGCTTGTGTCATTGTACAATGAAAGCACAGAAAAAGATATTATCATAAGTCACTCTTTTGAGGTTCAACTGTCAAACAACCATGTTGTGCCAGAAATTTGCATTTGTAAATGGTCACAAATTTTCTTTACCAATTTGACAGTACTTCTCTGAAATAAAGAAAAAAACAGAAAACATAATGAATACACTGATCAGCACAAAAATAATAATTATTATTTCTTGCCATGAGCATGAAACCTAGGTCCTATGGGCATGTGATTAAACATCTGACCAACTTCATGTGCATGGAATTAGAAAACCAACTGATTTAAAGAGCCCTTGGGACAGGGCAAATAGTGATGGCTGGAGCTAAATGTGATAGAAACAGAACTGCTTATTGATGGTTCACATAGTGTTGTTATAACTGTCAACAGAAAATAAAAAATTACATTGGTTCAAAACCACAGTATGTCAGTTCAGTACTTGTATGCTACCTTCTCATATTTGACAAGTACTGAGAGACACTGTCATTGACATCCCTTGACACCAACTGTAACTGAAACCCATTTACTAAGTCATATACCAAGTCCTTGTACATTATGTGACTCAACGAATTCTTGTAATTCTGACTATTGCTGGTACCAAAACACATAAAATATTTATATACATATGTGATCTAGGCAATTCTGTATTTAAGTGGAAAATCAATTGGGTTTGGGGTTACTCTGCTAGTTATGTTGGTCTGTAGTTCAAAGACCAGTTTGATGCAGCTCTCCGTGTTACTCTATCCTTGCTAGCCTCTTCATCTCTGAATAACTACGGCTCCCTACACTATGTGATCAAAAGTATCCGAACGCCCCCAAAAACTTAAGTTTTTCATATTAGGTGCATTTTGCTACCACCAACCGCCAGGTACTCCATATCAGCGACCTCAGAAGTCATTAGACATCTTGAGAGAGCAGAATGGGGCACTCTGAGGAACTCATGGACTTCGAACGTGGTCAGGTGATTGGGTGTCACTTGTGTAATACGTTTGTACGCAAGATTTCCACACTCCTAAACATCTCTAGGTCCACTGTTTCTGATGTGATAGTGAAGTGGAAATGTGAAGGTATATGTACAGTGCAAAAGTGTACAGGTTGACCCCCATCTGTTGACTGACAGAGACCGCCAACAGTTGAAGAGGGTCATAATGTGTAATAGGCAGACATCTATTCAGACCATCACACAGGAATTCCAAACTGCATCAGGATCCACTATGACAGTTAGGCACGAGGAGAGAAAACTTGGATTTCATGGTCGAGCGGCTGCTCATAAGCCACATGTCATGCCGGTAAATGCCAAACACCACCTCACTTAGTGTTAGGAGTGTAAACATTGGACAATTGAACAGTGGAAAAATGTTGTGTGGAGTGACAAATCACGGTACACAATGTGGCAATACGATGGCAAGGTGTGGGTATGGTGAATGCCCAGAGAACGTCATCTGTCAGCGTGTGTAGTGTCTGTCAAGAGTAAGATTTGGTGGCGGTGGTGGTATGGTGTGGTCATGTTTTTCATGGAGGGGGCTTGCACCCCTTGTTGTTTTGCATGGCACTATCACTATCACAGCACAGGACTACATTGATGTTTTAAGCACTTTCTGGCTTCGCACTATTGAAGAGCAATTTGGGGATGGCGACTGCATCTTTCAACTCGATCGAGCAACTGTTCATAATGCACGGCCTGTGGTTGAGTGGTTACATGACAATAAAATCGCTTTAATGGACTGGCCTGCACAGAGTCCTGACCTGAATCCTATAGAACACCTTTGGGATGTTTTGGGGCACCAACTTTGTGCCAGGCCTCACCGACCGACATCGATACCTCTCCTCAGTGCAGCACTCCGTAAAGAATGGGCTGCCATTCCCCATGAAAACTTCTAACACCTGATTGAATGTAGGCCTGCGAGAGTGGAAGCTGTCATCAAGGCTGAGGGTGGCCCAACACAATATTGAATTCCAGCATTACTGATGGATGACTCCACAAACTTGTAAGTCATTTTCAGCCAGGTGTCTGGATACTATTGCTAACATATTGTATGTCTTTCTGAATCTGCTGACTGTATTCACCTCTTGGTCTCCTAGAATTTTTAACTTGCACACTTCTCTCAAACTTGAATTTGTGACACCTCAGAATGCGTCCTATTAACTGATACCCTCTTTTAGTAAAGTTATGCCACAATTTTCTTTTCTCTCCAATTCTATTCAGTTTCGTTGACTATATGATCTACCCATCCGATCTTCAGTATTCTTCTGTAGCATCTCATTTCAAAAGTCTCTATTCTCTTCTTGTCTGAACTGTTTATCTTCCACATTTCACTTCCATACAGGGCTACACTTCAGATAATGGTCCAGAAAATTTTTGCTAACACTTAAATCTACATTCAGTGTTACCATATTTCCGTTCTTCAGAAATGCTTTTCTTGCCACTGTCAGTCTACACTCTCTGTTTCCTCATAATCAGTTATTTTACTACACAAATATCAAAATTCTTCTAATACTTTTAATGTCTCATTTCCTAACCTAATTCCTGCAGCATTATCCAATCTGAAAATGTTTCTTTTGTTTCTTTTACTGCTTGCTCGATATACAGATTATTGAACAACATCGGGGATACATTACAACACTGTCTCACTCCCTTCTCAACCATTACTCTCCTTCCATGCCCTTCATCTCTTATAACATCCGTCTGGTTTCTGTACTAGTTGTATATAACTTTCTGCACCCTGTATTTTATTATAGCCATGAGGTTAGTCTGCCTTGTGTGTTCCTAGTTTCTCTGGCATCCTAACTGATCTTCCTCAAGTTTGGCTTCTACCAGTTTTCCATTCTTCTGTAAATAATTCACATCAGTACTTATTAAACTGATAGTTTGGTAATATTCACACGTGTTAGCAGCTGCTTTCTTTACAACTAGAATTATTACATTCTGAGGGTACTTCGTCTGTCTCACACTTCTTATTTAGCAGATGGAATAGGTTTGCTATGGCTAGCTCTCCCAAGGCTATCAGCAGTTCCGAGAAAATGCCATATATTCTTGTTTCAATTTCAGTCTTTCAATGCTCTGTCAAATTCTTCTCACAGTATCATCCTAACTCATTTTCATCAATTCATCTATATCTTCTTCTCTTTCTATATTATTGCCTTCAATTAAATTTCCATTGCATAGTCCTCCTCACATTTCTTCCACCTTTGAGCTTTCCCTTCCTTGCTTAGTACTGGTTTCCAACCTGAGCTCTTGATATTCATATAGCTTCTTTCCTTTTTTTCCAAATGTGTCTTTAATATTCCTGCAGGCTGTATCTATCTTTCCCGTAGATATATATATATGCTTCTATACCCTTAAATATATCTTCTACCCATTGCTTCTTAATCATTTTCTGCTTCCAAGTCAATCTCATTTTTAGAAGTTTGTATTTTCTTTTGCCTTCTTCATTTGCTACATTTTTATATTATCTCCTTTCACCATTTAAATTCAATACTTTTGTGACACCCCAGGATTTCTACTAGGCCTCATCTTTTTACCAATTTGATCCTCTGGTGCCTTCATTATTTTATCTCTCAAAGCTAACCACTCATCTTCTACTGTATTCCTTTCCCCTGTTGCAGTACATCATTACCTAATGTTTCTTCTGAAACTCTCAACAACCTCTGGTTCTCTCAAATTATCCAGGTCCAATCTCCTCGATTTACTACCTTTTTGCAAGCTCTTAAGTTTCAATCTACAGTTCAACCAATAAATAATGGAACGAGTTCACAATTGCCCCTGGAGATTTCTTACAAATTTGAAATATGGTTCCAAAAGCTCTGACTTAGCATTATATAATCAATCTGAAACCTTCCAGTGTCTCCACATCTCTTCCACGAACACAACCTTCTTTTATGATTCTTAAACCAAGTATCAGTGATGATTAAATTATGCTCTAAGTAAATTCTACCAGGTAGCTTCCTCTTTCATTTCTTTCCCAAAGACAATATTCACCTACTATTTTTCCTTCTTTTACTTTTCCTACCATTGTATTGCAGTCTCCCATCATAATTACTTTATCTCACCCTTAAATATCTGAATCATCTCTTTTATCTCACCAGACTTTTTTTTTTTTCAATCTCTTCATCATCATCTATTGAGCTAGCTGGCACATAAACTTGGCAGTCGTAATTTACAAACTAGTCTCTTTGATCTACAATTAATGTTCAATCAATAATAGATTCATATTTGAATCATGACCTGATAACTATTATCAAACATCTGCTAATTTTCAGTAACTATTGGATAATAAACATTGAAAATCATTTAGCCTTATAGAAGTATAAGAGATTGACATTCAGTGCTGCCAGAAGTCATAATAAACACTGAAAATCATTTAGTCTTATAGAAGTATAAGAGATTGACATTAAGTGCTGCCAGAAATCATGCCATTTTCTAATGCTACTTCGAAGACAATTTTCGATGACTTTTCTGAATTGTATATTGCTGTGTGAATGTGAGCATGAATTGCTCTTTGTGTCTGGTCTCAAAAATGTGCCTGATTTGGAGCGTGTACTGTGAGTGTTACACAGTAGCATGCACGAAAGTGAGCCCCTATGTGGATGTGTGTCTAGTAGGCCACACTGGTGTATAACGTTTACTGAATACTATGCTTTATATTTTACACGCAGGGCTGGCTGTCTGGTAATGGCCCATGGTCATAAGAAACCAATAACTGTAAAGAGAGATGTTTTGTGGAACCAATAAACTAAATGTATTCTTTGTTCTGCTTTGGTCGACTTAATGTGTTAGCCTGCAACTGTCAGAGTTTCTGTGAACTTGGATCCTACCAATAAATGATACAATGCAGGTTTTCACAGCCAGTATTTGTGTTTTTTGTGATACTTGTTTTATGGGCATTTGATTCTCATCCAAGCTATTTTTCTCTGCCTAACATTTCATCTCCCAGTGCTGCAGACATTGTCAGCGACTATAACAACTCAGAAAGTAGTTACAACATCAAGCGACCTCAGCATGCTGAAGAGTTTATGTGTCAGGCTGCTGGGTTGCACCGACATGCGTTATGGAGCTTTGCTTAGTACTATGGCTCACAACTTGTCTAACCTCAGTCCTTATTATTTTCTATTAAAGTTGTTTTTGTGTTTTTGATTTTCTATGGCTTCTCTGTATATCCAAGCATAGTAATTATTTGATCCTGATAAAACCATGGTCTCAGAAAAATGAATTTGGTGGTTTCCTGGTACCAGTGCATGTTTTGCTACTTTGATTTATCTGTGTTGCCCAGATAACAATGGCTTGTGTTCCTTAAGGCAGGCATTAATTGCTGCTTTGGGTTGCTCATATGCACACTTGGTCCCTTGTGAAAGGGATTTTATATACTCTGGCTGTGGCAACCTGAGGGTGTAGATCTTCTGCAAATATTCACGCACCTTCCTTGAAGGTTTAAACATTGTATCAATACAGTGTTTTCCAAGTAATCTGCCGATGTGAGCTCTAACTGGTTCTATGAATGGGAAGAAGACTTTCCCTTTAGTTGGTTCTTTTTCATTAAACTCTCCAGATCTTTTAAGACGTAGCGCCCTATTTATTTTTTGTCACAATAGCTCTTTCTTCTGAAGTCAGTTTTTAAATGACCAAATGTATCCTCCAAGTACTGCAGCTCATAGATTCTCTTAGTATGGTCCATCCCAAATAGAAAAGAGGAGTTACCAGAACACTAGTGGAGCAGGATTAGAGAATGTGTGAGCCACATTACTTGGAGGATGATCAGACTTCAGAAGAAATGGCTACTGTGACAAAGAGATAAATACTTCACCATAGTAAAACACCGGTGGACCAGGATTAGAGAATGTGCGAGCCACAGTACTTGGTGGATGGGCAGCCTTCAGAAGAAATGGCTACTGTGACAGAGATAAATAGGTCACTAAACCCTAAAAAATCTGAAGATTCTAATGAGAATGAACCATCTGAAGGGAAATTTTTCCTTCCATAAAATTGGTCACAGGTCACAGCAGAGTTCTTGGAAGACTTGGTACTGACACAATGTTTAAACCTGCAGGAAGGATGTGTGAACATTTGGACACTACAAAGAACCTACATATACTGCATGCCACAGCTGGAGTACTAAAATCCCTTGCATATGCAGTCAAGTGTAAACAGGAACTTCAAAAAGAAGCATTAACACCTGCTTTTAGAATCAAAAGAAATATTATCATCTGGGCAACATGGATAGATGAGCAATAGCTGAACAATGGTTCTCAGATACGTGAGTGACTCAAAGACTTCTTAAGTAACAGAATCAATAAGTGGTCCTTGACAGTGAGTGTTCATCAGAGACAAGGGTATCATCAGGTGTGCCCCAGGGAAGTATGATAGGACCACTGTTATTTTATACGTATATAAATGAACTGCTTGACAGGTTGAGCAGCAATTTGCAGTTGTTTGCTGATTGATGATGCTCTGGTGTACAGGAATATGTTTGCTCTGAGCATAACAGACAAAATTTCAAGTTTCTGTGATGAATGGCAACTAATTCTACATGTAGATAAATGTAAGTTAATACAGATGAATAGGACAAACAAACTCATAATGTCTGAATATAACATTAGTAGTGTACTGCTTGACACTATCACATCATTTACATATCTAGGTGTAATGCTGCAAAGCAATAGGAAATGGAATGAGCATATAAGGACTGTAGTAGAGAAGGTGAATGGCTGAATTCGATTTACTGGGAGAATTTTAGGGAAGTGTTCATCTGTAAAGGAGACTGCATATGTGTCACTACTGTGACCAATTGTTGAGTACTGTTCAAGTGTTTGGGATCCGCTCCTGCTCGGTTTAAAGGAAGGCATTGAAGCAATTCAGAGAAAAGCTGTTAGATTTGTTACCAGTAGGTTCAAACAACATGCATTTATTATGAGATGCTTCGGGAACTCAAATGGGAATCACTGGAGGGAAGACAACAATCTCTTCGAGGAGCAATATTGAGAAAATTTAGAGAACCGGAATTTGAGGCTGACTGCAGAATGATTCTACTGCTGCCAATGCACATTTTGCATAAGGATCATGAGGGTAAGAGAAATTAGGGATTGTAGGGAAGAATACAGACAGTCATTTTTTTTTCCTTGCTGTATTTTGTGAATGGAACAGGAAAGGAAATAACTAGTAGTGGTAAGGGTACCCTCTGCCACGCACCTTATAGTGGCTTGTGGAGTATGTATGTGTATTTGTGTGTAGACACAGATGTAGGGTGCACCTGGGACCATGGAATTATCATACCATGGCTTTATCAAGATTGAATCATTACTATGTAAGGATGTACAGAGATGCCACAGAAATTCAAAAACAACTTTAACTGAATATAATAAAGAGTGAATTTAGACAAGTTGTAGACCTTAAAATCAAATAAAGCTCAGTAACACACACATCAATGGACTCTGTGACCTTAGGCAGTGGCCTGATGATCTCATGAACCAACTGTAGTCTGGAAACGTATAAACAGTTCAGCTTTTTGAACTTGTTTGAGACTGTAATAGTTTTCTGAATTGTTACAGCCACTAGTAGATGACACGTTAGGCAGAGAAATGTGTCTTGGACTATGGCCTAAAGCTCATAAAATAATATCACAAAAAACCTACCATAACGTTTACAAGCTCATTCCCTAAGCAACTTGCACATCAGGAGGAGGACAAAAATCATATTTAGTGAGAGTATAACAGGGGAGGAGCTTACAACGTAGAGTTGCATGCCTGGGCAACATCCAGTCTTCGGCTGTGGCAGATGCAGATGATGGCAGTTATACGGTTAGTACTGCTGTGTTCCGAAAAAGTTTGGTGCACAAATCGTAAATTTTTAAAAAAAAATTCCAACCATGGCCAGACAAGATAGGCCAGTGTGGCTGATATGCTATTGTTAACATTACATCAAAACAATCCAGAGACACGGGGTTTGTGACACAACCCTTACTCGAGGCAGAGCGAGCTAGGAAAAGCTGACAGAACAACTACATGACAAATCTACCCCCCCCCCCCCCAACACCACCACCACCACTACCACCACCATCACCACCACCCCCATCCCCAGTAGGACTATGTCACAAGCACAGCTGTAAGGTTATAAATATTTTAACTTAGGGGCTCTCAAGCATTTAGTTGTGCCGCCATTCTGTCTGCATCTTTAAGTGGTGAGAATAATGGGCTTTTGAGTTTCAGATAAGCCACAGCTAAAACTGTGCGATGAAGATCGGTTTGCAACCTGTCTGCTGATTAATTCATCCAGTTGCACTACAAGGTATGTCCTACCTGTGGCATAACAGCTGTGGAACTTTGTGAAACTTCACCGAAGTGGAGAGTGGGTGTCTAGCTAGCCACCACCCCCCTGAGGGATTTCGGTTGACAGACTGCACACTATCAATGATTCACATCTGGGGTTGGGGTGGGGGCCAATAGCAAGATCACTTACATAGTGCGAATACATAAAGAGCTCGCGGTCGCATTCTCACTTCCTGAGCACAGGGTCCTGGGTTCTATTCCAGATACGGTGAGGGATTTTCACCTGCCTAGAGATGACTGGGTGTTTGTGTTGTCCTCATCATTTCATCATCATTCTTGAAAGTGGCGAGACAGGACTGAGCAAAGGTTGAAAATTGTACAGGTGCTGATAACCGCGCAGTTGAGTGCCCCACAAACCAAACGTCGCCGTCGCCGTCGTCATACACAAAGAGGAAAAGTTAATGGTTAACATTAATATACATAATGTAGCAACAAGAAAAGCTAAGCTTACACATATAATATTGGTCTCAAAGATTAATAAGCTACAAGGTACGTCACACAAATGTGCCAGTAAATTTAAAATAATGACGTAAATATCTGGTCTTCTGGGCTTGAAATTTTTCTATGTGGCTGGTCCTCAAAGTATTCAGTTTTAAACGAGAGTCAAATGCTATGTGATTTAAGAAATTTATCCCACTTTCTCACACGTAACATAATTCATCTTGCGTAAAAGGAAACTTACTTTGAAAGTAATGCTTTTCAAACCACCATTCGCAATACTAACCCGAGACTGTCAGAAATAGGTTTGATTTAGCAGTTGCCAGAGAGAGCTAGAAAACAGGCAAAGTGGTGCGTGCACAGCTGCAGTGATGTACAAAGCCCGCTTGTTTGTATGTATAAAGCATAAAGAGATATTACATTACGCCATAAAAGAAACCAGACTTCAGAGGATACTCCAAGAGCATCGGAATTTCGTAACAATATTAAAATGCATAATATGGCCAGAAGTGCACATTGGTTTGTCCAGATTCACAATGAAGTAGGTCCCCACCTGATATTAAGCTTTTCTGTGTAGTTTTTGGGATGTAAATTTTCTTGGAGTAGCAGTACTGTACTATCTCCTGTTTGGTTCTTTATTATGGCATAATGCCATACATGGCAGAAGATGAAAATGTGCACTTGAAATTCAGCAAACAATTGAAACTAGTCAACAGTGTGGAATGAACCACTTCGTTTCAAATAAATTGACTGCCTCAGCGGAAAAGATTAATAAAACGAAACTTCTTTAGCAAATTGATAACAATAACTTCATTGTTCTGCAAAGCGATTAATGCTTGACTGCTAAAAACTTGGAAATAGAATAAAATCAGAAAACTGAAACTAATAATATACTTTTGCCTTCTTTAATTATGTGAATGTATTTTAACTCGCTTGATAGCTCCTGGCCACAAAAATTCGTTTTGTTTTCTTTTGATGTGGGGGCTGCAAGCGAAGAGGAAACAGCGACATCACTTAACGCAAACATCACGTAGAGACTACCACCCTCCCGACTACAACTCTGTGCACGCGTGAATCTGGCAGCTAGAGCGCGCAAGAAAAATTTTCTCGTTAGCATTTGGCTGCTTGCTGCTATTGCCGATACAGCTAACAGCCACACATCAAGAAGCCAGAAGCGGGAGAAGGTATTGCTCATACGCAAGTCAACTGTGCATGCGCATGAGCCTGCTAGCAACTGCTCAAATGAACCTAATGTAAACAGTTGTGATGTCACGCTCATAGAAAGGAGTTTATTGTCACGAAGTATTACATAGTCTTTGCCCTAAGCCCTTTGACATATTTTTGCTGTTTGCAGATGCTTTTGTCTCCACAGTGTTTTCTTGTTGTAAACGGCGCATTTCCTTTGAAACAAAAGATTTATTTTTTTCCCTATCATTTCTGTTGTACTGCTGCAGTATTATTCTCCAGTAGCAGGATACAGTAGCATTCCTTGCTAGAGAATCAATTCTTACCAGTCAAAATTACAAAAAATTAACTGAAACTGAAACAATGAAAAATTCCCAGGTCTTTCCCAGATTTCCCGGGTCATACACACCCTGTATAACTGTTTAACTGCATGCTCTGGCATGATTCTGCTCTCTCCCTCACTATTTCTCTTGCCCATCCTGACACACAGCAGCCCGGAATAGGCCGGGTCATTAAATTATGTCCACAAAATGTGTAGCAGTGGGTCATAAGATGGTAAATTTTAAATTTAGGAACCATTACTAACTTTGTCGAGCTTAAGTGAAGTGGATACACAATGGCTAATGGTACACAGAACAGTGAATCTGAATTTGTATGAAATGTAATTAATTATCCTGATCCAGAAAAAAGTACAGAAAATTTTGAAAGCAATCAAATTAGTGATAATGATAACGTGAATTTGGCAACAACAGTCCTGGCTATGCGACCGGAAACTGCATGTGAAGACATAATCAGGCATTACTTGAATTGCTCCACAGTTTAAATAAGAAAATCCGCCAAGAAATAATCTTGTACAGGGATTACAAGCAGAATTAAGAGATACAAAAAGCGAACTTGTTGATTTAATTTCACAAAAGCACGAAGTGCTCAAGGTGGAATTGCAGAGTAAATGTGATAATCATTAGAGTGAAATCACAGTATAAACACAGTTCAAAGAGCAATAGATTAAGTGAAAAAAGCCTCTAGCTGAAACTTCTGATTTGGTCTGGCAGTACAATCACGGAACTGCAACCAGAAAGCAAAAGTGCACCGATTATGCGAATGCTGCAATGAAACTGCTTGATGGTGTACAACGTCATTGTACAGAGCTTGAAACAAAACCTTATGACATTAATGAAGTGATACACAAATGCATCAACAATACAGCAAAACCTGATCACAAAATTTTGAAGGAGGAGGCTGATACCCATTCAAAGAATGGAACAGTGTACATATCATTACACCACCTCACATCATCATGGATCACAGTTATAAGCTGAGAAGATTTCAGCAATTTAAAACACTTCATGGCATCCATCCAGTGATTTTCAACAAATAATTGCAAAATGCTTTCCATTTAAATATGCCCAGAAAGATGGAAAATTGTCATACATGTTAGCTATTTAATAGGCAATGGCCTTGCCACAGTGGATACACCGGTTACCGTGAGATCATCGAAGTTGAGCACTGGTGGGCGTGGCCGGCACTTGGATGGGTGACCATCCAGCCGCCATGCGCTGTTGCCATTTTTTGGGGTGCACTCAGCCTCTTGATGCCAATTGAGGAGCTACTCGACCGAATAGTAGCAGCTTTGGCCAAGAATACCATCATAACGACCAGGAGAGCTGTGTGCTGACCCCACGCCCCTCCTATCCGCATCCTCCTCTGGGGATGACACGGCGGTCGGATGGTCCCTGCAGGCCACTCATGGCCTGAAGACGGAATGAGTTAGCTATTTAATAGATGGAGCTCATGTATGGGGCAGTAAAGCACCAGAAAAATGTGAAACTTTTAAAGAATTTGAAACAGCTTCTATGAACAACCATTCCTCAATACACCAGCAGTGGGTTATCACAGCATCATTGTTGCAACCAATTGTACCAGATATGGACGAAATGGATGTGTCGGAAAATTCACTGTACCAAAATGTTGATTACTAAAAACAGAACTTTGTGGATGTGGGGCCAACAGCATGAAGCTTTTGATCTTAAAATAACTAAATTGGACGATGCAAAATTATTGCATCATCCAAATTTTTCAGTGGATTTTTATTTAGGAGCAGACTCCTGTGGTTATATTATAGGTGTGCAATTGTATCAGATGTTATGTCAACAGAGGTATGAAACACCAGCGTTTGCGAGTCGACCCTTAACTGTTTTAGAAGAAGCATACAGAGAGAAGCATTAGTTCTCATCACGGGAATTGATAAGTTCTCATTTTATCTCTTGGGAAAGGATACAACAGTAATGGTTGACCACAACATGAGCTGACATCTTGTGCCCATTTCTGTCATGTGCTAAGCAATAACATTACAAGAACCTGACTTTGAAATAAGATTTGTACCTGGACAGATTAAAGTCATACCAGAAACATTATCATGCCTTTCTGGAGATGCAATAGCGTTAAACACAGCCCACCTTATGCAGAAAGATACATGTGCAAATTTCATCAAACTTGTTGAGGGAGAAAAGTTTGTCTGAAAAATGTTGCAGAATATCATATGTTAGCAAGATGCAGATGACAAGCTAGAAGTGGATGAATATGGCGATCTGAATGAGACAAGTTATAATCTGGAAGAGCAAGGAAATATTGTTTCAAAAATGTAACATTAATTTTGATCAATGGAGAGTCTGTATACTGCGACATGCTATTGATGATCTTGCAAGGTACTGTATATTCACAACAGCTTTGCCAATTTTGGACCATGCAAATGTATTGTATCTTTAATAACATGGTGAACAGACTCAGCACAATTTTGAAGACATACAATGTATGCCAAAAAAACTAAAGTGTCAACTGAGCAGCACAAAGGACTAATGTATATAATCTCACGTAAACCAGCTGAGACGTTTTCAATTTACTTGTATCGACCACTTCCACGCTACAGAGTAAATTTTGTATGTAATTTTTCTCAATGTTTTTAAAATATTACTATTTTATACTTAAGAAATTAGAAGATGACTATTCTGTAAATGTTATTCAGCCTCAGTACATTATTAGTGATAAAGGTCCATAGTGTAAATAAAAATTATGGAAGACAGTAACATGAAACATCCAGTGAAGCATGTAACGTGCGAAGTTGGTTGTTTATTTTGTGTATTTTGGGAAACAACACAAGTGCATGAAAAGTTATCAGACTTTGAGACTTATCAATATGATATCCCCAGAAGAGTGCAGAAAGTCACCTTCAACCGTTCTGTTGTATAAAAAGCCTCCTAGCATTTTTGGGCAGCTTGTAAGTTTTCCACTGAGAGATGGGTTTTCGAGAGAAGAATTGTATCACCAAGTCCAAGAACACATGAACGAGAAAGCTGATGCAAGAAAGACAAAGCATGACCAGATAGTGAAGCCTGTTGCTTACAAAGTTGCTACTTCGGTTTTAGTGAGATTGTGAAGTTTCAGCATTACTTCACCAAGCCGTTTCCTATCCAAACTGTTTCCATTTGTAATACATTAACACACTCTCTCTCTCTCCCTCTCTCTCTCTCTCTCTCTCTCTCTCTCTCTGTGTGTGTGTGTGTGTGTGTGTGTGTGTGTGTGTGTGTGTGTGTGTGTGTGTGTGTCACTCACAAGATACTCGACCTGTGTCCTCTGTCCCTTGCACCCAATCAACTGAAGAATTGCCTGCATGAAGCTATTAGCCCATCGGCAGCCCTAATGGCCTATCACTGACGCTGACACAAAAGGTCACATCACCCTCCTCAGACTGTAGTACCACGAAAACCTTTCCTGTGGCAAGAGTGCACAGGTGAACACTGCTGGCCCATTTTTGCAGCCTATATAGTTCACCTACACAGACACAATACCACATTTTCTCTATATTGTCAGGATGGTTCCACAAACATGGAGGTTATTACCAAGCTATTGGTAAATATCTCTGTCATCAGAGGAGACTGCAAGGCCTTGTTGCAGGAAAATGACCATGGCCCATGGCTTACGAGACCTAGCATTTCTGTCAGTAAAACAGAGTGAGCATCTGATTGTTTCTCTATTCCACTCCCAGTCAAAAAGAGAACCAAACCAATGGTCAGAATCTTTAAACAGCAGATATAGAAGACCATCACAGTTGTCAATCGAAACATTAATCCTAAGCAATAAATGGAAAAAAAAAAGATCAGTTGAGATGTTACATGTCTCCCCACACACAGATAGTTTTGCTTTGGTTAACATCATGGAGCCCTAACTCAGTCCATCCCCAGGAAATACTGTGTCGATGGCAATGTGTGACCCGACACCTTTAGGCAGAAGAAAGGAAAGATACACTTTCCCACAACCGTTGGCCAAAGAGGACAAAAGAAACATTTTGTCACTGCTAAAGGCAGCCACCTCAGCCACCATACCAACTGACACATTTATGGGGCACACTGCAACCACATCTGCAGGTCCTACCATCATAAAAACACCAACTGTAGTAAGCCCCACCTCACTCCATGTAACCCTGAACACCAACTACTATTTACTGTAATACAGAGTGACTGATGATTAAAATCAAGCTGCCAGCAGCAATCTCAGCAGCCAAATCAGCACCATTCCCTGTGGCCTAAGAGGCCCATTCACTTCTGGGCATCAAGGTAGCAGCTACCCACATTTGGAAGGACCAGCTTTACAGGCCACGATGTCCATCATCCCTCTCCCTGTCCCTCTGCAATGGGTGAGCCCGCACATGGTCAGACATCTTGCACAGCTTAAAATGAGAATGCATACCTCTTATCTACCATCTAGATGCATATGACATACCACAAACAGATGGCACTTCAATCCTGCAGCTGTTGCAAAATAGTATGCTAATGGCACACAAGCAGTACATGCCACAGAAGAAGTGCATATGGGTTAATCCCATGGCCTGTGGACTGTCATTAAGGGGTTATCACCTTCCTCTTAAACAGTCTTGTAACTACATTGTGGTGAGTTGTCTTTTATGTTTTATTGCATATATGCATGTCACTGAAACAGGACCATCTCAGTGATTATGATATTACATTTAAATCAGTTTACAGGAGAGTACGGTTATCTACACTAGTCTCTCTGATGCACTACACAGCTTCAGTCTATGAGCACACATGAGTTAAATCATCATCGTACAACAACATTATCATATCCAACTTACACTGATATGCTGACAGTATCAAGGTCAACACAATTAACATCTACTGGTGGATCGTAGAGATCAAAAAATCTTGAATCCACTCCAATAAGGAAAGGAAGTGGAGCATGAAGAACTTCTGCCAAACCAAGTGGACAAAGAGGTATATATGGACACTGCCACTTGAAAGGAAAAATTATCTGTAAAAAAAAGTGAGAAGGTAGTAATGTTAGCAAAAAAGAAACAAAAGAATATCCTACTTATATATTTTACAATTATTTAGCACAAGACTGCAAATGAAATTGCACAGCACATACCATAGAAATTGCTTCAGCTACTGCTGTTAATACATCAGGCCTAAGAGAATGCACCAAAAGTTTCTGTTCTGTTAGTGCCAACAGCAAAACAAGAAGGCAATTATCAGGTCCCAGGCTCATCAAAAGTTCTCTAAATCCTGCTCCACTGAAAAATAATATTTAAGTTGAAGAATATGTTATGCTTTTCAAAAGAGCAAACCTATTATTAAATAAGTAACCATAATGCTGAAGTCTGCTACCATACCTTCTGGGAAGTGGAAGATCTTCTGGCTGTGTCAGTACAAGACGGTCAGAAGCTGAAAGCTGTATCAGAATTCGTGGCCTCTGAGGGGATGGAAATGGAATGTCTTCCAAGAAATATGATATGTACCTAAACATATTTCAAATTAATGATATGAATATAATAGAGGGAAACATTCCATGTGGGAAAAATATATCTAAAAACAAAGATGATGTGACTTACCAAACGAAAGCGCTGGCAGGTCGATAGACACACAAACAAACACAAACGTACACACAAAATTCTGGCTTTCGCAACCAACGGTTGCTTCGTCAGGAAAGAGGGAAGGAGAGGGATAGATGAAAGGATGTGGGTTTTAAGGGAGAGGGTAAGGAGTCATTCCACTCCCGGGAACGGAAAGACTTACCTTAGGGGGAAAGAAGGTAAGTCTTTCCGCTCCCGGGATTGGAATGACTCCTTACCCTCTCCCATAAAACCCACATCCTTTCGTCTTTCCCTCTCCTTCCCTCTTTCCTGACGAAGCAACCGTTGGTTGCGAAAGCCAGAATTTTGTGTGTATGTTTGTGTGTCTATCGACCTGCCAGCACTTTCGTTTGGTAAGTCACATCATCTTTGTTTTTAGATAAACATATTTCAATTAATATAAATACAATATGTTCCTACTTAACAAGCAACAATAAAGAAATAAGTGCTTATAGATAATAACAACATTTCTAGATTCATCTGGAAAGTTATAAGAAAAATTTTAAAGGAAATGAAAACTGTAGGGATGTATTAGGAATGGCACACAGTATTCCAGGGCAAGCTGCAGCTCATAAGGAAATCAATAAAAAAAAAGTCTGCCAGGATCGAGGTAAGTATAAACAATGCATTAAGTAATGGCACACAACTGCTTATCATAATTTTTTTACTCATTGTATGAAAATATGAAATATCTAAAGAAAGGAATTTATTGTAATGTAGACAAAATGTACGAAAAAAAATCATTGCTGTTGGTAATTCTGATATAACTACTGTACACATATTGTTGAAATAATCAGCCCATCTTGTGGTTCTGTACTACAGTGTGCTCTCTTATTCAGCATGAATTTTCTGTTCATATTTGGCATATCACCTAATAAAGCAATAAAATAATAAAGGAATGTGGCTAATGAAGTCACATATCAGCATGTATCTTCAATCAGAATTTTCAAAATTTGGTTAAATCACCTTTGAAACTTATCTTGGGACCTTATTCAGCCCTCCAAGGCATTGATTCCTACTATGTCCTTGACTATCACCTCTGCCATGGCAGCTATCTACGCATAGAGATGGCTTCACCATATCCCTCCAAAGGGAAGAGGAATGAATGTCCTTGGCTGTTGCCTATGCATGGCCACTGTTTACACACAGAGATCACTCAAAAGGGAAGAGCAGTGCAGTGGAAGGCTGGTGCCTCATGACCCAGCACACAAGCCACACAGCATTACCCTGCAGGTTGCTGCCATGCCAGATGCCTGCAGCTGACGCTGCTCCACTGCACTGAGACATTAGCTGCAGTAGTGAGGGTGCTACGATCACCGGACACAGCTGGCACTTCTCACATCTGTGAAGGCATGTGATGCCAGCCACTTCCTGGTATCCATACACCAGGCGGCCTTTATAGGACAGCTGCCTGCAGCTCTCCTGCAGTCTGAACGTCAATTAAATGTTTATTTGACACAACAATAGTCAAGCCACAGTCATGGCACTGTGACTGTGGTTTCACTATGGTAGTGTCAAATAAACATTTAACTTATTTTATTGTCACACTCCTTTACAACAATTATGTTGGAATATAGAATTCTGAATAGGAGCCTGACGCCAAGTCTAAAACCAATCGTGAATTCGATTGATGTATGACGAGTCTCCGGTACTGCGCACCAAGAGTGGGACTAGGACTAGGACTATGCCACTGCAACAACTGATTGTTACATTGACCAATTCCTATCAAGCCTACAGAAGTGTAACCTATGGTGACAAACTGTGTGCTTTCTGTTGCATCTTCCTGGGACTGTGTTTGATAGAGTGACAATTCTTCTATCAGGTCAAGAAAATTATTACACTTTTGTCATAGAGAATAGGTTTTCTGATGTTCATATTTCTTCATAGAAATAAACTTCCATTGGTCAATGCTACTCGGGTAACTTTTAGTTTTCTCTGAGCACCATCTCCCAACGGATACTTTAGTGGGCGGCAAGGGTAAACTTTTCAGGACACACTTGTCTTTGGAACTTTATTCCAGTACCTGTGCTCAACCAGTCCCCTTCTCTCAGCATTTGTGTGCTTCCACACATGTTCTTCTAATGCTCTTCAGGTCTCTTTTCACTTACTCTTTCCCCATGTCTTCTTCTGTGCCAGAACGATTGCTTATGCAACTTGTCCAGTTGCAAGACCAGCAGTTGCTTCTTTTCAACTAGAAAAACACTCTTTCGCTTCAGTACTTCTTCGGGGTGCCATCCCCACTTGGTAAAGCCACGACAACACAGCTTCTGCTACATGCTTAGCAATTCAGCACTTCCTGTTGCTTCTCTCCTGGTCACCCTGTTCTTGGCCCCTGCCTCCTGCTCTGCCCATTCCACCTCTCGCGCACTTGTGTCCTACATTGCTACCTGGGACTCGTCCATCACGGCACTTTTGACTCCTGCTCCCATTCCAGTACCTCTGTCTCCTCTAGGCCTCACGGTGCGGTGCCTCCATCCACTCTGACACCTCCAGACCTGGCCT
The DNA here is from genome assembly GCF_023898315.1 of Schistocerca nitens. NCBI lineage: Eukaryota > Metazoa > Arthropoda > Insecta > Orthoptera > Acrididae > Schistocerca > Schistocerca nitens. Next base: position 442,561,189 of record NC_064621.1, on the reverse strand, counting down.
GATACAACTCGATATGGCCACAACACTGCCCTATGCAGCACCTCTGCACTACGTGGTGCCACTGATTCTGGTGTTTGTTTCATTCTCACTGCCCTCCCTGTGGCCACCGCCACTGTCTCCAGCACTGTTGCTGGCTCAGTCAGTGAACCTTTTCGTCCAAGCTGCTAATGCATTCTGGCACTCTTGGTGTCTGTCCATTCCACAGTCTTCCTTGCTCCCTCCGTTGACGCCATAACTCATCTTTTTTCTGTTTGCACAGCGCCAGGCCTATCTCCTCCTGATGGGTCTTCTGTTGCTCTGCCTTTGGTCTGGCCCTGCTTGGAGCCACCCACTCCCCATTGCCACCCTTGGCTGTCCTTCCTCTTGCCTCTCTCTGACCGCCTCGTGGCTTCCTTGCATCTCCTGTACGTGGAAGCTTCACCGCAAGACTTGGCTACCCGTCGACTTGCCACCTTTTCTGGATGCTGTCACTGAACTGCCTGCCCATCTGTTCTGCATTGTCACTGGCATATGCGCACCACATCGTAGCCAGCCCACCCTTACCAGTGCACAGGCTCTGCAACCTCACTGGGCCATGCACAACTACTTGTAACATTTCACAGACAGATCATCTGCCTTGGCTGACCAGAATCTACACTCAATATCTGCTGTCAACCTTCTTACAACTGCCACATTGCTCATTTTTTCCATCACTTTGTACAGTTACTGTCCCATTTATATTTATCCCTGCTGAAAGTAGGGCATCTGGGTTTAAGTCCCAGTTTGCCACACAATTTTAGCTTGTCACAAATGTCCACTGTAGCATATACTTTGGCAAAGAGTAGAAAAATGTTATTCCAGGAATAATCCTGAGGTTTCTTATGCCAAACTCCCTGCTATTTCCTTTCTCATATCTCTTGTAATTCCATAATGTTTATTGTAACTTATTCTCATTTTGAGACTGACAATTCAATAACAGCTTTCTGACTACTCTGCTGCTACCCACTACTTCCCAACACTTACCCTTCAATTCCAGTTGCCAAACTACTCTACCCCCACTGCTTCAGAAACTGCTCTTTAACAGACAGTGTAATTTGTGTGTGTGTGTGTGTGTGTGTGTGTGTGTGTGTGTGTGTGTGTGTGACACCAATCAGTCTGCTGATGTTGAATGATTGCCCTTCGTTTTTTGTCTGTTTCCAACAACAGAAAAAAAAATTCTGGGTTTTCTGTCGATTTCCCAGTTAAAAATACACTTTTCCTGGGTGAAAATACAAATTTTTCCGGCTAAAAATATACATTTTCCCGGGTGAAAATACATTTTTTACATGTTCAAGTGATAGTATACTTGCCCTCGGAATTGTAAAATGTATCAATCTTTTGAATGTTAAAATTTTTACTCAGCAGCTTAGAACTTCCCAGCCATTTAGGAAACGACTGGTTGGTTGGTTGGTTGGTTGGTTGGTTGATTTGTTTGGGGTATAAAGGGTCATCAGTCCCTTATTCCTGACGCAAGCAAGGCTCAAGGTACACAAAAAAAAAAAAAAAAAAAAAAAAAAAAAAAAAAAAACTAATGTATGTTTGAGAAAGTAAAAGGGGGAAAAGGAATGGGGAACAACACCTAAAAAGAAAACGAATGGAACGAACAAAAAATGGGGAAAACTTACACCACAAGGAAAAGTAGAAGAAGGTATTAAAACCATAGAGCACATGGTCTGGGCTGGCTGATTACAATAATAAAAGAGGATGAGCCAGCCACTTCGCAACACATTAAAATGTCCACCCCAAAAACACAAGGCGAAATGAACAATTGTAGGGAAAAGACGACCACCAAGACAAACAAATGCAAAGAAAGTGCAACAGAGTTAAAACGGAGGGAGGGTGGTGGACTCAGAGAGAAGGCTAAATGCCCACCCTTAGATGGTACAATAAAAAAAACCACCACGAATAAAACATAAAACTAAATCTGCTGTTGAGGCATTGTCGCCCAACACCGAACATAGGGTGCTGGGAAGGTTAAAAGTCTGCTGCAGAGGGGCTAAAGGTGGACAGTCCAGCAAGATGCGGACGACAGTCATATGTGAGCCACAGTGATACCGAGATGGGTCTTCGTGACAGAGGAGGTAGCCATGTATGGCCAATATGGAGCTGTCAGAGAACGACAGCGTCCACGCAAGAGACGCGCATGGAGGACTCCACACACTCTTAGTCTCCTTAGTGGCACGCAGTTTGTTGTGTGTACTGAGATTATGCCATTCTGCCTCCCAAAGCTGAAAAACCCTGCAGCATAATAATTATCGCAGGTCAGTTACGGGGATGCCGATCTCCAGAAGCGGTTTCAGTGTAGCCTGTTGGCACGTTCATTTCCTGGGATTCTGGCGTGGCCTGGGGTCCACACAAACACCACGGAGTGACTGGACCATTCCAGGGTGTAGATGGACTCCTTGATGGTTGCTACCAAAGGATGGCAGGAGTAGCACTGGTCGATAGCTTGTAGGCTGCTCAAGGAGTCAGTACAGAGAAGAAATGACTTGCCAGGGCATGAGCGGATGCACTCAAGAGCACGAGCAATGGCTGCCAGCTCTGCAGTGAAAACAGTCAGCCATCTGGCAAGGAGAGCTGTTCAATATGTCCTCCATGAACATACGCGAAACCAACGTGACCCTCAGCCATCGAGTCGTCGGTGTAAACCACTTCATGGTCCCGGTACATGTCAAGAATTGAGAGGAAGTGACAGCGGAGAGCCGTGGGGTTAACTGAGTCCTTAGGACCATGTGAAAGGTCCAGATGGATCTACGGCCTAGGTGTACACCATGGAGGTGTAAGTGAATGGATGTCGAGTATTAGTGAAATTAAACTTCTAATTGTTGTTGTTTATAGGTCCCCTAACTCTGACTTCAGAGCATTTCTGCTCAAGCTAGAGTGAGTTCTTGATTCACTTTTTGGGAAGTTCCAGAAACTAGTTACATGTGGTGACTTCAACATAAATTTTGTATATGATGGCTCAAGAAAAATGATGTTGATAGATCTAAATTCATATGATCTGATGCAGACTGTGTTTTTTCCAAGTTGGGTGCAGGGGAACAGTAGCACAGCCATAGACAATATTTTTATCCATTCTTCATTATTAGATGGGCATTCTGTTAGTAAGAGCATGAATGGCCTTTCAGACCATGATGCACAATTTTTAACACTAAACTGCTTCTGTACTCAAATCAATGTCATATTTAATTACAAACTATGTAGGAAAGTTAATCCAACAGCAATAGAGAGTTTTTTAAACCTTGTCAAGGAACAAGAGTGGCAGGATGTTTATAGTGCCAATAACATAGATGATAAATCCAATGCTTTTCTTAACACATTTCTCATGCTCTTTGAGAGTTGCTTTCCACTAGAACATTCTAAATGGGGTACTAGTAGTAATGGGCTGCCTGGGGTGGCTGACTAGTGGGATAAGGATATCATGTAGAACAAAGCAGGAATTATATCAAAATGTTAGAAGTAGTCACAATCAAGCTACAATAGTCCATTACAAACAGTATTGTAAAGTGCTTAAAATGTTATTAGGAAGGCAAAGAGTATGTGGTATGCAAATAGGATAGCTAGTTCACAGGATAAAATTAATACCATATGGTCAGTTGTGAAGGAAGTGTCTGGTCAGCAGTACAAGGTCGACGATATCAAGTCAGTTCGCAGTAAAAATATTTCTGTTACTGATAAATCAGTATTTAACAATCATTTTCTGAGCACTGCTGGTGAATTAAATAAAAATTTAGTTTCTACAGGAAATGATATAACTTTCTTGGCAAAAGCCTTTCCGAGGTTGACGTCTGAAATACTCCTCTGTGATACAGACAAGAGGGAGATTGAGTCAATAATTAAATCACTGAAGACTAAGGACTCTTATAGTTATGATGGAGTGTCTAGCAGAATATTAAAGTACTGTTCTGCACGTTAGCCCTGTATTTAGCCATATTTGTAATTTTTCCTTTAGGAATGGTCAGTTTCCTGCGTGATTGAAGTACTCAGTAGTAAAGCCACTTTATAAAAAGGGAGAAAGGGACAATGCAGATAATTTTAGACCTATTTCTATACCATCAGTGTTTGCAAAAGTTATTGAAAAGGTTGTGTATGTAAGGTTAATTGGTCATTTTATATCACATGATTTGCTATCAAATGTACAGTTCGGCTTTAGAAGTCGTTTAACAACTGAAAATGCTACATTCTGTTTTCTCTATGAGGTACTGGATGGGCTAAACAAAAGGTTTTGAATGCTTGGCATATTTTTTGATTTAACTAAGGCATTTGATTGTGTTGATCAAAAAATATTGCTCCAAAAGTTGGACCATTACGGAATACGGGGAGTAGTTCACAATTGGTTCACCTCTTACTTTAGCAACAGGCAGCAAAAGGGCATTATTCACAATGCTGATAACAGCTGTGATGTGGGGTCTGAGTGGGCTACTGTCAAGTGGGGGGTGCCCCAGGGATCAATGTTGGGGCCACTCCTGTTCCTTATTTATATAAATGACACATCCTCTAGTATTACAGGTAACTCTAAAATATTTCTGTTTGCTGATGACACTCGCTTGGTAGTAAAGGATGATGGGTGCAACACTGGCTCGGTTTCAAATAGTGCAGTACATGACCTGAGCTCATGGCTTGTAGAAAATAAACTAACACTAAATCACAGTAAGACTCAGTTTTTACAGTTTCTAACACACAATTCAACAAAACCTGATGTTTTAATTTCACAGAACGGGCATATGATTGGTGAAACTGAACAGTTCAAATTTCTAGTTGTTCAGGTAGATAACAAGCTGTCGTCGAAAGCCCACGTTCAGGATCTTGTTCAAAGACTTAATAATGCCATTTTTACTATTCGAACGTTATCAGAACTGAGTGATTGTTCGACACTACTTTGCTTATTTTCATTCGCTTATGTCGTATGGTATTATATTATGGGGTAACTCTTCCCATTCTAAAAGGATATTTTTGGCTCAGAAACGGGCGGTTCAGGCAATAGGTGGTGTGAGTTCACGAACCTCTTGTCAACCTCTGTTCACGAGTCTGAGTATTTTGACATTGGCCTCTCAATATGTATATTCCTTATTGTCATTTCTTGTTACCAATATTAGTTTATTCCCAAGAATAAGCATCGTTCACTAGGTTAATACTTGGCAGAAATCAAACCTGCATTTGGATCGTACTCTTCTGCAAAAAGGTGTGCAGTATACTGCTGCATCCATTTTCAATAAGCTGCCACTCGAATTCAAAAACCTTAGCAGTAATTCACGCGCTTTCAAATCGAAACTGAAGAGTTTCCTCATGGGTCACTACTCCTATTCTGTCGAGGAGTTAATTGAAAAATTAAGCTGATTCTTATTGTATTGCTGATAGCGTTTACTTAAACTTATGGATTGACTTTTTTCAGGTTCATGAACATTTATTTTTATCTGTTATTACTTTTATGTTGTAAGTTCATGTACTAATATGTTCCATGACCTCGGAGATTTGCTCCTCAATTTGGTCCTACGGAACTTGACGTATAAATAAATAAATACAGGTGGTAAAGTCAAGGACTCCCTTTAGACAGTAGAGATCGGACGTCAACTGCTATCGTAAACCCTGACCTGGGCCTCTGATGCAGGAGATGAACCGCCGTGGGTGGGAAAAGGAGACAGCAATTCAGATGCTCAAGAGAACTACAAATGTGAGCAACATAACTGGTGAGCAGTTGTGCACGCCTAACCTTCAATGGAGGGACTCCGGCCTCCACCAGGATGCTGGTCACTGGACTCACCTAAAAGCTCCCTTTGCCATCCGAACTCCACAGTGGTACACTGGGACGAGTAAACGCAATGCTGAGGATGCCACCGAACCATAAAGCAGACTCCCATAGTCAAGTTGGGATTGAACAAGGGCTCTGTAGAGCTGCAGCAGCATAGACCAAACTGCACCCCAGTTGGTGTTGCCAGGCGGCAGAGGGCCTTGAGGTGCTGCCAGCACTTCTGCCTCAGCTGACGAAGATGAGGAAGCCACGTCAATTAGGTTTCGAAAACCATTCCTAAGAATCGATATGTCTCCACTACAATGAGTGTATCGTCATTAAGGTAAAGTTCTGGTTCTGATGAATGGTACACTGCAGACAGAAGTGCAAGACACACGACTTCGCAGCTGAAAACTGGAAGCCGTGGGCTAGAGCCCATGACTGTGCCTTGTGAATGGCTGCCTGTAGGCACTGCTCAGCAACACCTGTATTGGAGGAGCAGTATGAAATGCAAAAGCGGTCTACATACAGAGAAGGTGAGACAGACAGCCCGACAGTTGCTGCTAGACCATTAATGGCCACTAAAAATAGACACACACTCAATACAGAGCCCTGCGGGACCCCATTCTCATGGATATGGGGGGAACTATGGGAGGCACCAACTTGGACATGGAAAGTATAGAACGAGGGGAGATTTTGGATAGGAATCAGGAGTGGGCCCTGCAGACCCCATTCACATAATGTGGCAAGGATATGATGTCACCAGGTTGTGTCGTAAGCTTTTCATAAATAAAAAAAGACGGCTACCAAGTGTTGGCATCTGGAAAAGGCTATTTGGATGGCAGACTCGAGGGAAACTATATAATCAGTGATAGAGCGACCCTGGCAGAAGCCGCCCTGACATGGAGCCAGTAGGCCACGTGACTCCAGGATCCAACACAACCGCTGACTTACCATACATTCCAAGAGCTTACAAAGGACATTGGTCAGGCTGATGGGCCATAGCTATCCACATCAAGCGGTTATTTGCCAGGTTTGAGCACTGGAATTATTGTGCTCTCTCACCACTGCGACAGAAAGATGCCATCGCACCAGATCTGGTTGAAGATGATGAGGAGATATCACTTTTAGTCGAACGAGAGATGTTAGATCATCTGACTATGGATCTGATCTGGCCCAGGAGCTGTGTTGGGGCAATGTGCAAGGATGCTGAGGAGTTCCCACTTAGTAAATGGAGCATTATAAGGTTCACTGCGACATTCAGTGAACGAGAGGTCTTTCCTTTCCATCCACCATTTGAGGGTGAGAAATGCTGGGGGATAATTCTCAGACATGGAGGCTTGAGCATAGTGCTCAGCAAAGTGCTCAGCAATTGCATTTGGGTCAGTGGATAAACACCATTGATGTTAATGCCAGGGACAACTGTCGGGGTCTGGTACCCATAAACACTTCTTATCTTCGTCCAGACTTGGGAAGGTGATGTATGGCACCCAATGGTCAAGATGTACCTCTCCCATCATTCCTGTTTCCATCTTTTTATAAGCTGGTGAATGCGGATATGGAGCCATTTAAAAGCTATTAGGTGCTCTAAGGAAGGTGCCGCTTATGTCACTGTAGAGCTCACCGATGCTCTTTAATGGCCTCAGTGATTTCCAGCAACCATGAAGGTACTGATTTTTGCCAGGTGCACCATAAAGAACAAGGGATCGTGTTTTCCACCACAGAAATGATCATTCTAGTGAACTGCTCAACTATCACATCGATGGTACCATGTGGTGGGAGATTCAATTATGACAGCAGAGGTGAAAGCTTCCCAGTCTGCCTTGTTTAAAGCTCATCTTGGTAGACGTCTGGGGGAATGGTGCAAGGGAAAGGAAGATGGGAAAGTGGTCACTACCACATAAGTTAACGTAGGCTCTCCAGTGGACAGACGATTAAGTACCACTAGCCACACTGAAATGTGGAGGAGGGGGGGGGGGGGGGCAGTATTTAAGGGGCAGAGGTTGACTTAAGGCAAGAAGGTTTTGACATCTCTATCTCTACCTCAGCCAGTAAGCATGGTGCCACCCCCCAAGGGGTTATGGGCATCAAAATCTGCCAAAGTGGGAAAGGTTTAGGGAGTTGATGAATCAGTGCAACCAATGCATTCAGGGGTACTGCACCATCTGGAGGAAGATATATGTTGCAAACTGTTATTTCCTGCGCTGTCCGTATCCTGACAGCCACAGCTTCAAGAGGGGTTTGAAGGGGCACAGGTTCACTGCATACTGAGTTCAGGACATAGACACAAACTCCACTTGACACTCTATTATAGTCACTACGGTTCTTGCCGTATCCCCAATAGCTGCAGAGGGCAGGAGTCCACATTGCCGGGAAACAGATTTCCTGGAGGGCAATGCAGAAAGCAGGTGTAAAGCTTAACAGTTGTCATAGCTCAGCCAGGAGGTGGAAAAATCCATAGCAATTCCACTGGAGGACAATGTTATCATGAGGCTGGGAAGGCATGAAGCATGAAAGGAGGCAGGGTACACCTGAGGGTCACCTCCTGCCACCAATTGAGTATTTGTATCCATTCCTATTGTGGATGAGCCATCCATCAGTGAGATCCAGGTCCTCAGGGGTCGCTGAGATCTCCACCTCATCCGCAGGTGCAGAATTTATAGGGAGCGGTGGTGTTGGGGCCACTGGAGGGTCCTTTTTCTTAGCAGACTGCTTTGTTTGATTGCCTTCAAAGTAGTTTCAGGCACAGAGGAAGACCATGAAGCTCTTCATCCAGCAGCTTTTGGCTCCTTTAGCCACTGGCGAGTGTCCGCTGTGGTATTAGTGTAGACCTTGGGTGTTTCTCTGGCTGGGAGGAGGGGATCGATGTTACTGCGTTTGGAGGGGGGGGGGGAGACTTGCTCCCAAAGTAGGGGGCAGATGTATTCTGGAAGCTCTGAGGGCCCACTGTTCGTGGCACAGAGTGCGGTATGACTGGTAATTGTGACAGTGATGGTAATGTAGCTGCAGCATACGTGGATGTCAACCGAACGGGGGGTAATCGTTCAAATTTACGTTTACCCTCTTGGTAAGACAACTGGTCCAGGGTCTTTTACTCCATGATTTTCCGCTCCTTTTGGAGTACTGTGCAGTCTGGCGAGCAGGGGGAGTGCTGCTCTCCACAGTTGATACAAGAGAGAGGAGGTGCACATAGAGTATCTGGATGCAGCAGACGTCTGCAATCACAACATGTGGTGCTGGAAGTGCAGCGGGAAGACATGTGCCCGAGTTTCCAGCACTTAAAGCACTGCATAGGGGGAGGGACATATGGTTTAAAGCCACAGTGGTAAACCATCACCTTGACCTTTGCAGGCATGGAATCACCCTTAAAGGCCAAGATGAAAGCACTGGTAGCAACACTATTGTCTTTGGGTCCCCTGTAAATGCACCGGATGAAATGAACACCCCGCCGTTCTAGATTGGCACGGAGCTCGTCGTCAGACTGCAAGAGGAGGTCGCAATGGAAAAGAAACCCCTGGACCATACTGAGGCTTTTATGGCGAGTGATGGAAAAAGGAATATCACCCAGCCAGTCATAAGTGAGTAACACCCGGGATTGGGCTGAGGATGGTGTCTGAATCAAGACTGCACTGCTTGGACAGCACTGTCACTTCCCCAAACTTATCGTCAAGATGTTCAACAAACAATTGAGGCTTAGTAGGTAGAAAGGAGTCCCCATCCATTCTGCTACAGACTAAATACTGAGGTAAATATGGCTCTCTTCTTTCTGTAACACTATGTTCCTTCCATGGTGTAGCAAGGGACAGCAACGATTTAGGGCCATATCTGTCAGCATTGTACTCGATCTTGCCCTTCTTAAAGATTGCTGGTGCCGTATGGTCACCAGCAAGAGATGATTTAGTCTGCTTCATTGTGGGTCATCCGCCCTGATGTGACCCACTCCGCTCATGGGCTCTCCCCATGGGCACCACCCAGCCACAGCAAAGGCCACATGGCATGATGGCCATTGCCGGGAGTCCTGATGCCCCAGGAAGACAGGCATCTACTCCTTGGCATACGTGTGGAGTTTACAGCTCAGGCATCAGCAGTGGGATCCCTGTGCTGTCAGGGGACTACCCGCAAATGGGTACATGATGGCCCCACCACAACAGACTGGTTACCGTGCTGGATATTGGGTGCAGAGGAATCCAATATTGTCATGGGAGCGAATGAGGACAGGAGGCAACAGAAGAAGATGACATACCCCGGGAAGTGACCTCGCCCAAGTAGTTGAATTGCAGATGGAGATTCAAAGTCATGACAAGAGGTTCAGGAGATCAAATCTAAAGGCACTATAGATAACTCATGCACCATGTAAGGCGTCCTTCCCCAAATGGCCCGCACTTCTGTAGAATTTGGAAAGTGGCAGGTCAAACCATAAAATGGGACCTGAACTTACAGGGTCAAAAATTGCAAGACTCCTTTTAGTCACCTCTTATGAAAGGCAGGGATACCCCAGGTCTATTCTAACCCCCGGACCCGCAGGGGGGTCATTTAGTAACCAAAACCCAGCAAAGAAACAACGCACACTGGAAAGAACTTTTATGCGCAACAACATGTACGCTGCATATTTTTGTATTGTGAAAGTATAAATACGAATCCCACAAAACACAGCAAGCTAGCCTCCAATGCTGCTGCTCACAGTGTGGTTTCAATTGCCCAAGACTGCAGTCATGTGAGAGGGTTGTGTTTGCATCTGCGCGTGTGTCGCCTATTTTTGATGAAGGCCTTACTGCTGAAAGCTTTATTTGTGGCAGTCTTTTTGTTGTGGCTATCTGTGATTCAGCATCTCTGCTATATGCTGAGTAGCAACTTTCCTTTTCATAACACAGATAAATGATGTATTCATCCACCAATAGCAACATCACTGTTTAGAAGCACAAACACACAAATAGGAAAAGTTAAGGGTTGAAATTAATATACATACAGTACAGCTACAAGAAAGTTAAGCTTCCACATATAATACTGGTCTTTTTTGGGTGTGTTACCCTTTAAGATGTATCAAATGCAAAAGAGCCAGTATAATTTTAAATAGTGACTCTTCTGGGCCTGAAATTTTTCTAAGTGGCTGGTCCTTACATGTAAAATAATTAATCTCACCTAAAAGGAAATTTACTTTGAAAATAAAACTTCTCAAACCACTATTCACATCTGCCAGTGAGTGCCAGAAAACAGGCGATACTGCATATGTGCAGCTACAATGATGTAGGTAGCCAGTGCTTGATGTTTGCTCTGCTCATATGCCTTTTGTTGCATTTTTTCTGTGTACTGGGGCATCATGTGACACGGTTCAGCACTGTGGCATGTTGTTTGTAGGGTACATACAGAGTTATTGTCTTTAGGGCAACCGTTTTATCATGTTGTTGTTGTTGTGGTCTTCAGTCCTGAGACTGGTTTGATGCAGCTCTCCATGCTACTCTATCCCGTGCAAGCTTCTTCATCTCCCAGTACCTACTGCAACCTACATCCTTCTGAATCTGCTTAGTGTATTCATCTCTTGGTCTCCCTCTACAATTTTTACCCTCCACGCTGCCCTCCAATGCTAAATTTGTGATCCCTTGATGCCTCAAAACATGTCCTACCAACCGATCCCTTTTTCTAGTCAAGTTGTGCCACAAACTTCTCTTCTCCCCAATCCTATTCAATACCTCCTCATTAGTTACGTGATCTACCCACCTTATCTACAGCATTCTTCTGTAGCACCACATTTCGAAAGCTTCTATTCTCTTCTTGTCCAAACTGGTTATCGTCCATGTCTCACTTCCATACATGGCTACACTCCATACAAATACTTTCAGAAACGCCTTCCTGACACTTAAATCTATACTCGATGTTAACAAATTTCTCTTCTTCAGAAACGATTTCCTTGCCATTGCCAGTCTACATTTTATATCCTCTCTACTTCGACCATCATCAGTTATTTTACTCCCTAAATAGCAAAACTCCTTTACTACTTAAAGTGTCTCATTTCCTAATCTAATACCCTCAGCATCACCCGATTTAATTTGACTACATTCCATTATCCTTGTTTTGCTTTTGTTGATGTTCACCTTATATCCTCCTTGCAAGACACTGTCCATTCCGTTCAACTGCTCTTCCAAGTCCTTTGCTGTCTCTGACTGAATTACAATGTCATCGGCGAACCTCAAAGTTTTTACTTCTTCTCCATGGATTTTAATACCTACTCCGAATTTTTCTTTTGTTTCCTTCACTGCTTGCTCAAAATACAGATTGAATAATATCAGGGAGAGGCTACAACCCTGTCTCACTCCCTTCCCAACCACTGCTTTCCTTTCATGTCCCTCGATTCTTACAACTGCCATCTGGTTTCTGTACAAATTGTAAATAGCCTTTCGCTCCCTGTATTTTACCCCTGCCACCTTCAGAATTTGAAAGAGAGTATTCCAGTTAACATTGTCAAAAGCTTTCTCTAAGTCTACAAATGCTAGAAATGTAGGTTTGCCTTTTCTTAATCTTTCTTCTAAGATATGTCGTAAGGTTAGTATTGCCTCACGTGTTCCAACATTTCTACGGAATCCAAACTGATCTTCCCCGAGGTCCGCTTCTACCAGTTTTTCCATTCGTCTGTAAAGAATTCACGTTAGTATTTTGCAGCTGTGACTTATTAAACTGATAGTTCGGTAATTTTCACATCTGTCAACACCTGCTTTCTTTGGCATTGGAATTATTATATTCTTCTTGAAGTCTGTGGGTATTTCGCCTGTCTCATACATCTTGCTCACCAGATTGTAGAGTTTTGTCATGACTGGCTCTCCCAAGGCCATCAGTAGTTCTAATGGAATGTTGTCTACTCCCGGGGCCTTGTTTCGACTCAGGTTTTTCAGTGCTCTGTCAAACTCTTCACGCAGTATCTTATCTCCCATTTCATCTTCATCTACATCCTCTTCCATTTCCATCATATTGTCTTCAAGTACATCGCCCTTGTATAAACCCTCTATATACTCCTTCCACCTTTCTGCGTTCTCTTCTTTGCTTAGAACTGGGTTGCCATCTGAGCTCTTGATATTCATACAAGTGGTTCTCTTCTCTCCAAAGGTCTATTTAATTTTCCTGTAGGCAATATCTATCTTACCCCTAGTGAGACAAGCCTCTACATCCTTACATTTGTCCTCTAGCCATCCCTGCTTAGCCATTTTGCACTTCCTGTCGATCTCATTTTTGAGACGTTTGTATTCCTTTTTGCCTGCTTCATTTACTGCATTTTTATATTTTCTCCTTTCATCAATTAAATTCAATATTTCTTCTGTTACCCAAGGATTTCTATTAGCCCTCATCTTTTTACCTACTTGATCCTCTGCTGCCTTCACTACTTCATCCCTCAGAGCTACCCATTCTTCTTCTACTGTATTTCTTTCCCCCATTCCTATCAATTGTTCCCTTATGCTCTCCCTGAAACACTCTACAACATCTGGTTCTTTCAGTTTATCCAGGTCCCATCTCCTTAAATTCCCACCTTTTTGCAGTTTCTTCAGTTTTAATCTACAGGTCATAACCAATAGATTGTGGTCAGAGTCCATATCTGCCCCTGGAAATGTCTTACAATTTAAAACCTGGTTCCTGAATCTCTGTCTTACCATTATATAATCTATCTGATATCTTTTAGTATTTCCAGGATTCTTCCAGGTATACAACCTTCTTTTATGATTCTTGAACCAAGTGTTAGCTATGATTAAGTTATGCTCTGTGCAAAATTCTACAAGGTGGCTTCCTCTTTCATTTCTTAGCCCCAATCCATATTCACCTACTATGTTTCCTTCTCTCCCTTTTCCTGCTGACGAATTCCAGTCACCCATGACTATTAAATTTTCGTCTCCCTTCACTACCTGAATAATTTCTTTTATCTCGTCATACATTTCATCAATTTCTTCATCATCTGCAGAGCTAGTTGGTATATAAACTTGTACTACTGTAGTAGGCATGGGCTTTGTGTCTATCTTGGCCACAATAATGCGTTCACTATGCTGTTTGTAGTAGCTAACCCGCACTCCTATTTTTTTATTCATTATTAAACCTACTCCTGCATTACCCCTATTTGATTTTGTATTTATAACCCTGTAATCACCTGACCAAAAGTCTTGTTCCTCCTGCCACCGAACTTCACTAATTCCCACTATATCTAACTTTAACCTATCCATTTCCCTTTTTAAATTTTCTAACCTACCTGCCCGATTAAGGGATCTGACATTCCACGCTCCGATCCATAGAACGCCAGTTTTCTTTCTCCTGATAACGGCGTCCTCCTGAGTAGTCCCCGCCCGGAGATCCGAATGGGGTACTATTTTACCTCCGAAATATTTTACCCAAGAGGACGCCATCATCATTTAATCATACAGTAAAGCTGCATGTTTTATCATATCCTATCTAGATTACGAACGCAAAACAAGAAAGCAGTCCTTGGCACATACACATTTCAAAACTAGACTCTACATTACGTCATATTACATTATGTCATACAAGAAACAAGACATCACAGAACACTCCAAGAGCATCAGAATTTCATAAACCATACTAAAATGAATAACTCGGCATGAAATAGCACATTCGTATGTCCGATTCACAATGAAGCAGGTCCCTACCCAGTGTTAACCTTTTCAGTATGGTCTTCGCGATCCCAATTTCCTTGAGGTGCCAGTACTGTATTATTTCATGTTTGGTTCTTTATTATGGCATAATGTCATATGTGGCAGAAATGAAAACCTGCACTACCAATTGAGTGAACAGTTGAAACTAGCCAATAGTGTGGAATGAAACACTTTGTTTAAAATAAACTGACTAGCTCTGAGGAAAAGCTTACTGAAAGCCAAATTTCTTTAGCAAAACGACAAAAATAACTTCATTGTTCTGCAAGAGTATTAATGCTCGATTGCCAAGAATGCGGAAATAAAATAAATTCAGAAAACTGAAACTAATAACATATTTTGGTCTTCTGTAATTATGTAAACGTATTTTAAATCACTAGATAGCTCCCAGTCACAGAACACAATTTTGTTTTCATTTGAAGCGAGAGCTGTAAATGGAAAGAAAATAGCAAAATCAGAAAACAAACACACCCCACCCACCCCCACTACAACCCAGAATATTCTGTGCACATGCAAACACAGAATGAGCAGACCAGGAAAATTTTTCTAGCTAACATCTCCTTGCTTGCTGATACTGCTTATACAGCTGATAGTGACATTTCCAGTAGCCGAAAGCGGGATAAGGTGCTGTTCATAAGTGATTGCAGCTCTGTGCATAGGCATGAGCCCACTGGCAACTGCTCAAATGAACCTAATTTAAACAGTTGTGACATCACACTCATCAAAAGCAGTTTGTTATTATGAAGCATTGCATAGTCTTTATTGCTACTGGCAGACATTTTGCATGCATTATGCTTCATTAGTGTAAATGACGCATTTTCTTTGCAATGTAAGTTTTATTTTTGTGTTCTTCTCTTGTTTATGTTTTATTGCTAAGTATTATTCTGCAGTAGCAGGTTAAAGTAAAATTCTTTGTTGGAGTACCAGTTCTAACCAGTCAAAATTACAAAAATTTAACTGAAAACTAAAGCAATGTAAAATTCCTGAAATTCTAAAAAATTTCTGGGTTTTTCCAGTTTTCTCCCAGGTGAGAAATTTCCAGGTTTTTCCCAAATTTCTCAGTTGTCTGGGGGGGCATGTACACCCTAAACATGGCATGTAAATAATTGTAGTATGACACATAATAATAACTGTCAAGGGAAAAAACACAGGATTTTGCAAATGAGTTACTCTGCTTATCACCTTGATCCATTCCATTACTGGACAATGGTATACAAATATGTTACCAAGTGTTTGATGCAGTACTGTACAGAGTGTATGCCATTAGTGATTAGTAATGTGAAACAGCACTTTTGAAACTTAACATATACTTCAGACTGAAGATTTTCTGTTTTAGACTGGTAATTTTTTTGTCATCTGTTATCAGGTACAATTTTCAAACAAAAAAAGAACATTCAAATGTATTTTTTCTTTATAGTGTATTTAATGTAATTTGAAGTCAATGTCTAGCCAGAACTTACCTCTCAATGGGTACATTGTGAGAACCTTCACATGACATGTTGTAAAGGTACCCAAGAAATTTTTCAAATGTATCGAAGAATGGCCAATGTGATAGAAGACAGATACATTTATTGATATTCACAGTTTTCTGATCACCATCATTCAACTCCAGTTCTTCCTGTTGTTTTGAAGAAAGTGCATCCTTAGGAATTCTTTCATAGAAAGTTACTGCTGATCCATACACCTGAAACACAAGAAATGTCTATATACTCATATTTGCAAACCTCTGCTGTTAGAGGACTCTTCATTGAAGAAAAAGTGTTATAATTGTGAAATGTTTGTTCTTTCTCACTGCTACATCAACCCTTTTCAACTCTTGCATGACGCTACAAGATATTCTAACACACTCCATTTAAACATACTTTAACTAGAAAACCTCAGAAATTCAGACTAACCTTTTCAGCTGCATCTGAAACTGTAAGCACAAATGTAGAGAAAACAGGTCGTGGTTGAGTTGCTGAAACTGGCCAACATTCTATTGTAGAGCCCATAGGTAAGCAGAACAATGGCACAGATGGAGGGAATGGAAAATCTCGACGATCTGCATATGGATATCGAGACAAAATACCTGAAAAAGAACATCAGTTTCACTCCACTTTACAGTCTATTCCATTTCAGTGCAACTCTCAAGAACAACAAATATATATCTGGGGCCATGAAATGAAAACAAGGCAGTTGGAAAAAAGTAAGTAAATTGTTTATTATTTCAGAAGTAATTGCCATAACTGTCAATACATTTATCCCACTGTGAAAAAAGCCTTCATGGGAAAAAAGTTAGCAGTTACACATGGAACCAGGATTGCACCCAGGCATGCAACTCTTCCAAAGCAAATTAACTGCCCTGAATGTTGTTCTTGAAAACAGTATTTGCATGGGGGAGATCAGGACTGTATGGATTATGTGTAAGGGCTTCCCTGTGAAACTTCTACAGTGTAGTCTCAATAATTTGGCAACATGTGGGTGGGCATGATTCTGCAACAGAATGATGCTTTCTGTCAACAGTGCCGGGTGTTTGGATTTGATGCAGTGCTTCCATTCATGCGAAAGTGCCCAAATATCACCATGCGTTAATTGTAGAGCTGTGTTCCAGAAAGTTAATGAACAGTGTGTTCTTGCAATCAAAGAAACAGGTTATTATGACTTTCCAGAAACTAGTGTGCCTTTTGTTTCAACTAAGGAGCAGGAGTTTCGCTGGGAAGCCCTTACACATATTCTCCACTCCATACAGTCCTAATTCCCCCTCCTTTGATTTCCATATTTTTGGAGCCCTGAAGAAAGGCATTTGTGGGTGTAGAGTTGCTTAGAACGAAGAGGTGCACACTTGGGTACAATCATTGTTCCATGGCAACCACAAATATTTTTGGCATTGACTCTCTTGTCTCAAAGTAACAGTTACAGTGATTACTTCTCTACTGGGTCTGTATTCAGGGATATGACAGGAATATTCAGGGATATGACAGGAATCCATATTTTGGAAGGAGACAGTGTGGAGAGAAAGTCTGACAAACATGGGGTCTAAAATGCATACCATAGGAGCTATGATCACTTGTTCAGTGGAAGAGATGTGTGACACAGTATATGAATGATTTAGCAGAAAGTGTCGGAAGCTCTTTCAGACTGTTTGCAGTTGATGCAGTTGTCTATCAAAAAAGTAACAATGCCACAAGACAGTATTGATTTGAAAAAGGACCTGCAGAAGACTGATGAATGATCCAGTTTCTACCAGTTGACCCTGAACATGTTAACATATTGTGCATGTATAGTTTAGTGCCTCGAGAATTTCAGGGTAAATTCTAGACACACTCGTATTTCACCATCTCGAACACACGATATTTTAAGGATGAGTGTGTGAGAGTGGAAACGTGTCTACTGCACCACGGTTTATGTGTGTGCAGGATGGGCACGTGTTACGAGATGATTAAAGTTGTGGCGGTCTATCAGCACTGACAAGTGGTGACCGCACACACCTTGGAAGCTGTACGTCCAGTACAAGGAGTAATCAAGGGCTACTCTTTGGCAGTGAAATAGTACTGACTGTTGGGAACAAATGAAATACGTTTTATCTAGAGACTCATATACTCTGTCGTTTGACTTGATAAGAGCAAGAATTGTTTTGACAGGGGTTATTAAAACCAAGAGAGTCTGTAATGGTATATGTTAAGTACTAATGTTTTCCAGACAGGGTTCATTTGCGAGACTAGAAAGTGCATGTGAAACTTATGTAGTTGTTTTATGGTGAAGAAGAAAATATAGTGATGTTGATATGAAAATATTCTGAGAGTAAGAAATCATTTCAAAAGTAGAGAAGTAGTTCAGTATTATTTCCCTAACCAGCATGAAATCTTCGGAGAAGAAACATTGTGAAGATCGATGCAGCCGTCTGTCCTGAGAAGAAGATCGGCTGCACACAGTAATTAAATCACCCGCGAGAGCCATGTGAGTCTTGCACCCCAGTACCACACAGTCTCCAGTCGTCCAGAAAACATTACGAGTAGGAAACGAAATCCACTGCTGTATAACTATACAACTGATAGACAAATTTCTGGAAACACTATCTACCGCAAAATATCTAGGAGTAACTATCCAGAGCAACCTGTGCATGAGCACAGGAAACAACAATAGAAAAAGCAGACACCAGACAGATTCATACGAAAAAGCTTAAGGAAATGCAAATCATCCATGGACGAAATGGCTTACGAGGTGCTTGTTCGGCAAATTCCGACAAGGAAAACTCGCCATCACATACACTCAGATTTAATGGTAAGAGGCATCAGTGGACAGCTCATCAATAGCTGAACACAGAAGATCTAGCACGAAATCAGGAAGTATGTGTACTGAACTGTGGGAAAAATAAATAAATAAATAAAATAGAAACAACAGTGAATGGTCCAGGAACAAGAACTGCAATGAAGAGCAACCTGACACACCAACGGCATCATGGGTAAGTGGTCGTGATGTTGGACTGGCAAACGGATGAGCCATATTCGAAACTCCTTCATGCCATTTATTTATTTATTTTTCACAACATCATGAACTGTCCATCTGGTCACTGAAATGTTTCTTCTCTTTCTGTAGTTTTGGTAGTTGTCATACTATACACTGGTTATAGAATGAGTCATGTGGTAAGGATATGTTACCATCATATGTAAATGCCATGAATAATGAGAACAGGTGAGAGACTTCTTAAGAAATGAAAAAGAACAAATACACAGGTGTGACCTTTGTTAACACAAAGGAATTTAAGAGTCGAGATTTCCAAAGTGGAACGTAACTTCAAAAATGTTAAAAACATGTTTTGACAGAGCACAGAGAAACTGTGTAATTGTGAAACTGTTGCATTCATTTCTTGCAGTTTATATGACAAACTATTACGTTCTCATCATTTCCTTGGGAGTGATCACATTCACATTCATACAAATATCTAAATCGGGCAAGGAGGTATATCTCAGTCACTTACCAGTTGTACCAAATAGGTGTGTCGATGAGAGATTCCTATCAAATGATACACGTACTGTCACTAAGGCTATGTACGATACACCAAATGAATTTTCTGGTGGAGGATTCGGTTGACTTGTCGCCTAGTAGTCAAACATTTGTGGTTCCCATTCAAAAGCCACTTCCTTTCGGCTGCTAACAGGGTAGTTGTGCAAAATCAACTGCCATAACAGGTCCATTACTTGCACCTCGCTGTTGTAAACAGACATTACAACACCACGACACAGACATAAATTTCAATGAAGTGAACAGAAAATAAATAAATAAAAATAAAAAATGCCAGGAGAGAGGAATGAACAAAGCTCACCCAAATAGCAGTCCATCACCGTAACCACTTAACCATGCCATCATTTCATTATTTCCCTGTTCTATATTGTGCTTCCTCTTCTTGAAGCATTCACCGTTCTATTTGGATAGTGTCTTAGCATATCAACAAAGTCAATAAAAGAATGTTCATGTGAGCTTAGTCGAACCTTAAGTTATTTGTGTAATCAATCACTTGTCATAGGAAGATTCCCGGACTGGCTTAAATATGTTGCAGTTATACCTCTCCACAAGAAAGGGGACAAAGAAATGCCGTCAAATTACCGACCGATCTCACTTTTGCCAGCTTTTTCAAAAAATCTTTGAAAAGGTTATGTTCAAGCGTCTACTTAAGCACCTTAGTGAAAATAACATACTGTCAAAGTCACAGTTTGTGTTTCTTAAGGGTTGTGATATTGAGAAAGCTATTTATACTTATAGCGAAAATGTCCTTAATTCATTGGACAACAAATTAGAGGCAACTGGCATATTCTGTGGCCTGTCAAAGGCGTTTTGGCTGTGTGAATCACAGCATTCTTTTAAGTAAATTAAAATATATGGCGTCACTAGTAGTGCAAAGTGGTTTCGGTCATATCTTACTAATAGAAAACAAAGGGTGTCATTACGTAACACTTCAGCAGCAGGCAATCAGACATCATCTAACTGGGAAGAAATTACATGTGGTGTTCCCCAAGGTTCCATACTAGGTCCACTACTGTTTCTTGTGTATATTAATGACCTGTCATCTGTTACATTACCAGATGCCAAGTTTGTCTTATTTGCAGATGATACAAACATAGAAATAAATAGTAAATCATATATAAATTTAGAAAGGGCAGCTAATCAAATTTTTACTGACATTAATAAGTGGTTTATAGCCAATTCACTGTCATTAAACTTAGGAAAGACCCACTATATGCAGTTCAGAACTTCCAAGAGATTTCCTTCTGGTGTGTGTACAAAATATGACAACATGGAAATAAGAGAAGTTGAGAGTGTAAAATTCTTGGGATTACAACTTGATAATAAATTCAGTTGGGAGCAACATACTAACGAACTGCTAAAGTGCCTAAACAAGTCTGTATTTGCAACGCGAATGATGTCAGACATAGGAGATATAAATATAAAAAAACTGGCATATTTTGCTTATTTTTACTCCATTATGTCATATGGTATCATATTTTGGGGCAACTCCACAAACAGAGAAAAAATTTTTAGAGTACAGAAGCGTATAATAAGAGTAATGGGTAGTGTAAATCCAAGAACATCATGTAGAAACCTATTTAAAGAATTGGGCATGTTAACCACAGCTTTAAAGTATATTTATTCCTTAATGAAGTTTGTTGTAAGTAATACATCCCTTTTTCCAACTAACTGCTTAGTACACAGTATCAATGCTAGGAATAAGAACAATATACATAAAGATTTAAAATCACTTACTCTTGCCCAGAAAGAAGTCCAGTATTCAGCAATGCATATTTTCAATAAGTTACCAGCAGCCTTTAAGAGTTTAGTTTCAGACAAGGCACAATTTAAACATAATTTAAAAGAATTTTTGGTGGCCAACTCCTTCTATTCCATCCATGAGTTTCTCAACAAGTGCAGTAGACCATTTTAATGAAACTTTATTATACTTTAGTTTTTGACAATACTTGGTTGTAACAGCCAAGTAACTACCTACTGTGTGAATGATGGATGTATGGAAAGCAGATGTGAGTCTTAAGACTGTAAATAGTGGAAGTTTAATTTTAAATCTTGTACATAATTTGACTGTTCTTAACTGAGTATCACTGAAATGAATAATTTAATTTTTGACAACACTTGGTTGTAATAGCCAAGAAACTAGCAAATGTTTGAATGATGGATTTAATGAAAGTAGATGTAAGTATTAAAGCTGTAAATATTAGAAGTTTAAATTTAATTCATGTACATAATTTTACTGTTTATTGACTGAGGATCATTAAAATTAATGAAACTCAAGTTTTTCTAATTACATTTTTGTAATGTGTTTATCTGACATGTTCCACACCCAGGAGGATTCCCTCTTTTATGGGTCTATGGAATAAATAATTAATCTAATCTAATCTAACAGCATGCACCAGCTGATGAGCCTTGGCTTGTAAAACTTTCCTCACTTCACATCTTTTCTGATGGTCAGAGCAATGTCATGTTATGTCAACAATTCTGATCTGCAGCAAATGTGTGAAGTGAGTTGTGGGATGGAGTCAGTGGAGTGGCATCTGGTGCAAGAGTCAGGATGGAAAAATATGTGAATTTAAAGACGAATATGTTTAATAATTGCACTGAGGGGTGTAATTAATTGATATAAGAATACTGAACAACCTGTGGTTTATTGTGAGAATGGATTTGGATTTGTCAGTTTTCATCAATGTGAATGAGTGAGATATGGTTAGGTGGGTTTCTATTCTTGGAAGTCGAATAAACTAAGTAAATGAGAAAAATATTTTATTGCACAAGACCTTTCCATCATTTATGATTAATTTTTGCAGTAAATAATTACATACACACCACATATATTTTATTTTCATTTTCTGTTGTGGTATGATGTATGTCATCTTCCTTAAAGAACTGTTGGTTTAATAATGGACGGAAATGTGAGGGGTAAAAATTGCAGACGGAGACCTAGGGAAGAGTACAGTATGTAGATTCAAATGAATATAGTCAGCAGTAGCTATTCAGAGGTGACAAAACTTGTACAGGAGAGACTAGTGTGAAGAGTTGTATCAAACCACTTTTCAGCCTGAAGACCAAGACCAAGAAGACCTTCACTGCCACTGCCACTGCCACCGCCACAAGAACAAGAACAACAACAACAATGTGCTGTTAGACAATGGTAGTTCTGGTCAGTCAACATGACTGGTTCTGTTGGTACCGTCAGGAGTGAACTTCAACAATTAGTGGCAAATGGCAGTCTAATTGTTTGCTGTAGCCTTTGCTACTTAATGATGTCTTGTATTGATGAAGAGGAGTCATTTGTCAGTTACTACAAAAAAAAGCTGCATTTATAGAAAGATAA
The DNA here is from genome assembly GCF_023898315.1 of Schistocerca nitens. Lineage (NCBI taxonomy): Eukaryota > Metazoa > Arthropoda > Insecta > Orthoptera > Acrididae > Schistocerca > Schistocerca nitens. Next base: position 442,538,469 of record NC_064621.1, on the reverse strand, counting down.
AAGCTGTAATGGCAGCAGCTGTGATAGTTGGCAAGACACGAACAGTATGGGTAGTAAAAGGGGCAGGAATTTGGAACAATCTATTGATAGTAGAGCACTATGACAGCCATCAGTACCTACTTCAGTGTATAGTAATTAATATCATTCTCAGTTTTTATGTACTGCTAAAAATGGCACAAATGAGCGACTAACAAAAAATTATGGGATGAATCTTGTGTGTATTTTATTGCTGAATCTTTGAGTAAAACAATAGCTAAGCAAACGAATTTACAGGGTTTGTCCAGAAAATAATCTCTCTCTCTCTCTCTCTCTCTCTCTCTCTCTCTCTCTCTCTCTCTCTCTCTCTCCCCCTCCCCCCCCCCCCTCTCTGTTATAAAAAATTCTCAGATAGGTTCAAACAACTTCAAATTCTTTCAATGCATCATAAGCTTTCTGTAACTCATGAATCAGGATGCTCTTCAGAGAAGCCCTCAAAGTAACTTGCATACTGGCCATCAACTCAAGATGATTTCCTTTGATGTTCGTTTTCAAATAAGGAAACAAAAAGAAAAAAATTTCCACTGGAGCCATGTTGGGACTGTAAAGCGGCTGCAGCACCATTGTCAAATCAGTACAGATCAGGCAGGCTGTGCAAACAAAGGCAGTGTGAGCTGCTGCATTGTCGTGCAGTATCCATGAAGTGCAAATCTTCTACAAGGCCAAGTCTTCAGATACAATCTCATAAAAAAAAAAAGTTTTTAGCATGTACAATAATTCCGACAGCAAGTGAACACTCATTTGACAGTCTGAGTCCAGCAACAGGTGCACATAAATCTAATGATCATCCATTTGCGATTTTGACAGGTATCCTGCACAGGCCTTGTCAGCTAGCTCCTTCTGATCTCCTCTAAACCTCTTGTGCCACTTTTTTGACTATGATCTGGAAAGACAATCATTCCGAAGGTGTCCTTAGGCCAGGGTTGCCACAAGTTTCCCCAAGTGAAATTCCCTGATATTCCTCTCATTTCCAGTCAAGTTTTAGCATTTGTCCCTGACAAATTTTTAGGTCTCAAGGGTAAATTAAGATGTAAGTTGACAAGCTGCCTTTGCAGCTCCGGTAGAAGAAACAATAGCGCAAACAAGGAAATATCGAAAAAAAAACTTGCAAGCAGATGGTGTTTCCTATGTGAGCAAAAATCTTAAATGCTAACATCAACATCTTTTGTAATGAACTGCTTTAGATGGAGAAAGCAAGCAAATGGCATGTGTGTTTAATTAAGACCAATGGCATTATTTTATTTCAATAAAACGAAACACATTTGGTGATGAAAACATTCATTTCCTTAGAGTTGAAAGGCAGATTTAAAATACCTTCACTGATTTCAGAAATAACCTCAGAAAAAAGTAGGCCTTTTGAAAAAAGTGCAGAGAAGGGGGCAGTGGAGGTGGGGGAGAAGAACTGTGTAAACCAACACTATGGGTGACCGCTAATAAAATGTTGATTCTAGTATGTTCATTATTATCAGTTATTACCCACTGTGTTATATCTATTATTTTACAGGTATTGTGCGATTGTTCTTTCAAGAAGTATATGAATGCATAGCATACAAGCTGCCAGGGACTGACAATTTTCTACTTCTTATCATTCATACTTTCTAACATATAATCTGCTTTTGAAGTGCCAAAATGTACTAGAGCAAATAAAATTTCTATAAAACACCACACTGTACAACGTACTTGCGGTGAGACAGTCTTAATTCCTGAAATCCATCGCCCATGGCCTCTGGCTTGCTGAGGAGCACCACAGTCCTGGGTCTAGGGATAAACCATGAAAATTTGCTGCATTATACCACACACATTGACCCAGCCTGTGAGCAGATCGGTGAGACTAGATCCGACGGGCACAGTCTTCACATTATGGATGGAGATGGTGTTATGGGCGCTCAACAGTGTAGTCTTTAGCGCCCGAACGGAGACAACAACGGACGAGTGTCACTAAAATGCAGCAAGTGCAGAAATAGGATTAAAAATATAGGTGAAAGTCTACAGAGGCAGTTTGCACGTCAACAGTAGCAAAAGGAAAGCAGCACATAATGAGGAGAACTGCAAGAGAACAGAGGGGAAGGGGTTAAAAGGAAACACATAGCACATGTTGGGAACTGGCCTATGACAAGAATAAAAAGGAGTGGTAAGCCACTCGGCAACACACTAATAATTCCAACCTAAAATTTTTGGCTGAAGCCCAGAAACAGCACAGTACCTTAAAACTTTCTTGACACTCGCCTCGTCATCGGCTAAAATCGAGGGCAGATCCCCACTAATATTAACTTCCGCCCTGACAAAACGATATAAAGCACACTCAACTAAAATGTGGCGTACAGTGATTCGCACGCCACAGGCAGCACACAGAGGGGGTTCCTCGCGCCGTAGTAAGAAGGCATGCGTAAGAGGACAGTGCCCTATGCGAAGACGTGTAAGGGTCACTTCGTCACGCCTAGGTGACCGGCCGGAGGAACACCACGGCTGGACGGTGGGTTTCACCAACCGCAGCTTATTGTCCCTCACCACCAGCCATTCCTCCTCCCACAATTGCATATACTTCCGCCGCAGCACAGAAACGACACCTTGCAAAGGAATAGAACATTGCGTCACCTCCGGTAACCTGCAGGCGTCCTTGGCAGCTCTGTCAGCTTGTTCATTTCCCCGTATGCCCACATGCCCTGGCACCCAGCAAAAGGACACTTGCTTGCCCTGTCGTTGAAGGATGTACAGTTGGTCGTAAATCAGCTGTTCCAACTTCTCCGCTGGGTACAGGTTCTGCAGGGACTGTAATGCGCTCAGTGAGTCAGAGCAAATGAGGAAGTGTTTGCCCTGAGTAAACCGTATCTGCTCCAATGCCTTCAGGATCGCATGAAGTTCTGCGGAAAAAACAGTGTATTCCTGGGGAAGGCGAATCCTGATGACACGGTCGGGGAACACGACTGAGCAGCCAAGAAAATCCCCCTGTTGGGATCCATCAGTGTAGACTGCTGTAAAATCATGATGCATGTCTAAAATGTTAAAAAACAAAGATTTGAAAGTAAAATCTGATGTACTGTCTTTCTTAAAATTTGCCAAATCTAAAATCAGTGTGGGTCTCTGGAGGAGCCAAGGTGGATATCTGCTCCAACCTCGACGTGAAACATTAAAACCGGCCACACCCATCTCTAAAAGGCAATCCTTTGCGCGAATCCCATAGGGCCATGTCGCTCGTTGCCGGTTGCGAAAAAGCCTTTCCAGTGGAGGCCGAGCAACAGCGTGGTATGCAGGTGGGTATGGTGTGGATAATGTTTGATAGGCCTGGCGCACCATTAGTAGACGCCGCCGGAGGTGAAGTGGCGGTTCACCTGCCTCTGCACAGAGGCTCGGTATGGGGCTGGTTCTGAATGCCCCAGTGGCCAACCGAATCCCCTCATGGTGCACCACATCCAACAGCTTCAAACAAGTGGGTCTTGCAGACCCGTACACCGTGCATCCATAATCAAGCCGGGACCGCACGAAAGCTCTGTAAAACCGCAGCAGACAAGTCCTGTCTGCTCCCGATGTGCGGTGACTAAGACATTTTAAAATAGACAGTGCCTTAAGAGACCGTTTTTTCAGTTCCTTAATGTGTGGCAGCCACGTAAGCTTAGAATCAAAAGTGAGGCCCAGAAACTTCACCGTGTCTTTAAAATTCAGAACGGTGTCCCTCATCCGCAACTCAGGCAAGTCAAAAATGGAACGAGAACGGTTAAAAAGAACATACACCGACTTATCAGTTGAAAACTTAAAACCACTCTTCTGTGCCCATTCATCCAAACGTCGCAGAGTGAGTTGCAACTGACGAGTCGTCGTTGCAAGGCTTGAAGAAGAGCAAAATACAGAGAAATCGTCCACAAACAAGGAACACTGCACAGGACTTTTCACAACAGACGTAATACTGTTAATAGCAATAGCAAAGACCGTCACACTTAAAACACTACCTTGAGGGACACCGTTCTCTTGTTCAAAGCGACTTGACAGTACGTCTCCGACTCGGTACCGAAAATAGCGTGGCGACAGGAAGGACCGAATAAAATTGGGAAGACATCCACGAAAACCCCATTCGTGGAGCTGCCTGAGGATAAGATGCCTCCAAGTAGTGTCGTATGCCTTTTCAATGTCAAAAAATATTCCCAACAGGTGATGCTGGCGCAGGAAAGCCTGTTGTATAGCCGCCTCCAGGAGGGCCAGGTTATCAAAGGTGGAGCGATACCTCCTGAACCCACACTGAAAGCGACTAAGGAGTTGGCTGGATTCTAACATCCAGACAAGGCGGCGGTTGACCATCCGCTCCAAGGTCTTTCCCACGCAGCTAGTGAGGGCAACACTACGGTAACTACCCGGGCACGTGCGGTCTTTCCCAGGTTTTAAAAGAGGAATTAAAATTGCTTCACGCCACGAGTCGGGGAAGTGACCAGACATCCAAACTAGATTAAAAAGTCGGAGGAGGATTTCTTTATTTCTCCCTGTGAGGTGCCGCAGCATGCTATAGTGGATTCTATCCTGACCAGGGGATGTATCACGAGCCCCACACAATGCAGAATCCAGTTCCCACATGGAAAATGGGCAGTTGTACTCTTCTGTATTGGGTGAGCGGAAGTCAAAACTGCTCCTCTCAGCAGCCACTCTGTGGGGCTGGAAAGCTGGATTCTGACTGGTGGTTGCAGTAATAGCTGCAAAATGAGCCACCATAGACTGGGCAATATCTTTCGGGGTCGTTTGGAGAGTACCATTCCACATTATAGCAGCCATAGGGCACCTCCCACCCCTCCCAGAAATCCTCCTTATGGTCTCCCATACAATAGAACTTCGTGTAGAACGATTAATGGTGTTCAGGAACTGCTGCCACGACCTCTTCTTGCTCTCTCGTATAATCCGACGACACTTTGCCCTCGCCACCCGAAAGGCTGCAAGGTTCTCTACAGTAGGCCGGCATTTGAACCTACGCAGAGCTGCCCGCCTAGCCCTGACTGCAGAGCGGCATTCGTCGCTCCACCAAGGGACAGGCTGCCGCTTCGGTTGTCCAATGGACTGTGGGATGGACGCTTCACTGGCACGGTGAATCACTTCAGTAATATGATCCACCCATTCCTGGACACCAACCCGATGTTCAAACTGGGCTAGTTGACTATACAGTGCCCAGTTGGCTCTACGGAGCACCCATCGAGGCGGTTTCCTTTCCGGTTCCACTGCATGTGGCAGGTGAATCCAGATGGGGAAGTGATCGCTGCCGTGTAAGTCATCAACCACTTCCCATGTAGCAGTGTGGGCGATGGCTGGAGAGCAAAGCGATAGATCAATGGCAGAGAACGACCCAGTTGCAATGCAAAAATGCGTGCTTTGACCTGTATTTAGCAAATAGGCACTGGAAGACAGAAGAAGCCTCTCGATTGCTCTTCCCCTGGGGCAAGTACTCACAGAGCCCCATAGCACATTGTGTGCATTAAAATCACCACAGAGGATGAAGGGGTGGGGGAGCTGTGTAAGAAGATCACTGAGAGCCTCTTCGTCGACCACATCATGTGGGGGCAGGTAAAGCGAACATACTGTTAGCATATGACGCACATGTACTAATATTGCAACTGCCTGTAAATTCGTCGTGAGGGAGAGAGGCGAGGAGTGGTAGTCGGTGTTGACGAAGATACCTACTCCTCCTCGAGCCCTCTGTCCACTCAGGTCGTCCTTTTTGTGGAGGAGATAACCACGTAGCTCAGGGGTGTATGTTTCACTGAAATTTGTCTCTTGCAGACATACACACATAGGTCTATCCTGAATCAAGAGACGTAGTTCCTCCACATGGGTCCTGAACCCTTGCAAGTTCCATTGCAATATGGGAGCCATCACGGTGGTTGTATTTTCGGCCTCTCTTTCCGCCGAGGTGGGGAGACTGCAGCGGGTGGAGGCTCAGTCTTGGGGCGAGATGGTGGCCCCACACATACATCGTATTCCATCAACTCTGGGGAAGAGTCAGAGGAAGCCTCACGTAAAACAACATCCGCATGGTCAGATGGTTTACCACGGGATTTGACCCGCTGTGGCTGCTGTACAGGAGCTTTCTGTGGTTTGGTGGGCTTTGGGGGAGCAGATGCGGGAGTGGTAATCGGCGCACTGGGCTTGGGAACAGCCGCAGCTGTTGGAGGTGCGAGGGGCTGGACCAAGTTCGCCACTGTACCTTTGTCTGCCGTTCAAGTAGGGGCTACTGGCTCTGAAACACTGCCTGCGTTGCAAGAGCACTGACAGCTGCAGGTGTTAGTGCCAACACTCACCACCTCAGTCTGCATTGAGGCATCGACTTTTGGAGTAGGCTTCTGTACCAGGGATGCAAAAGATGTAGCAAATGTGGGAGGTTGCATCGACTTATAAATCTTCTTGGCCTCACCATAGGGGATACGCTTGGTTGTTTTTATTTCCTGGACCTTGCGTTCCTCTAAAAACATGCGGCAGTCCCTACTCCAAACAGGGTGGTTCCCAGAGCAATTAATACATTTAGCCGGAGACGAGCAACCAACTCCTTCATGAGCAGATTCACCACAGTTTCCACAAGTCGCTTCGCCTTTACAGCCTAAGGTGTTATGCCCAAAACGCTGGCATTGGAAACAGCGCATTGGGGCCGGGAAATAGGGCCTCACACTAAGGCGAAGGAAGCCAGCTTTAACATGTTCAGGAAGTTTTGTGCTACTGAAGGTCAGAATAAAGGAGTCGGATTTGACAAGAGTGCCATCAACCCTCTTCATGATATGTTGAACATCAACGATACCTTCTGGAGCCCACTCACGTTGCAGTTCGTCTTTGGGAATGTCGACTAGATCCCGGCATGTCACAACACCTTTGCTATAATTCAAGGTGCCGTGCAGTTCAGTGTCTATGGCATACTCTCCAAGGCATTTAGCAGATTGGAGGTTAGTTGCTTGCTGGGAAGTGGAAGTTTCCACTAGCAAGGTCCCATTACGTAAGCGCTTCACCGATTTTAAGGAGCCACAGATTCCCTCCAATCCCTTTTGTATATAGAAGGGCGAAACCTTCTCAAAACTACCCTCCTTCCGTTTCACAACGAGAAACACATTCGGATTACCAGAATGCATTCTGTTACCTAAGACTGGACTTTTTAAAGAAGCGCCGGAGTCAGGGGGACTGACTGCACGGGCCCTCTTAAGAGACTGGGTGTTAGAACCTTCCAGCGGCCCACCCTTTCCGCTGGGAGGAAGAAAAGAGGATTTCGAAGGATCCATCTCGGTCCCACGAGCAGCTAGGGAACTAAAAGTCCACCTAGACAGAGCCCCGCATGCCTAGGTAAGCCTTATACAACTGAGGTGCGGCAGGTTCCCCAGAGGTTGCCCGCTATCGACTGTTCCACCTCAACAGCCATGCATCTTATCAGCGCGCAGCACACCTCGAGATTGAGGGCTTTTTTATAGAGGTTTATTCCATCCTCGCGATCCAGGCGGTCAAGCCAAGATCCCCATTCCCTGAGACACACAACGTTCCACCGCCGCGCCGCACGGTGGTCGCTGAAGTATGCTCAGAGCTAACGGTGACAGGGGACTGGCGGCGCTTACCAGTCCCCAGCTCAGGCACCCCGGGGTCGCCAAGCCCGTACCCAGCAAATGAATGCTGAGCCCCTGGGGGCTCTTCACATTAGTGGGAATCGAATGACTTCAGATCAAAAGACCCGATTCATTACACATACCTACAGAAACGGCCTGCGGTTTTGGCCTATGGTGGAAATCCACTTGTGTGGCCAGCTATTCAAGAGCAACAGACAGCATGTTGATCAATGAGACCATGGTGATCAACCCATGCAACAGATAACTTGTTCAAATACTCTGAGAATCAATAATAACGAGGATAGGTAGCAACTCACCATAAAATGATTGTAGAGCCACATACAGGCATGTAGAAATGACAACCACACTCTCACAACGAAATTTTCAGCCATAGCTTTTGCCAGAAAAGCAAGGCACGCACACATTCACACAATCACACAGACACAACTCATGCACACATGACCACCATCTCGGGCTGCTGCATCCACTGCCTCTGAGAATCAGATCCAAACAAACCACTCCTCATGCCTCCCTGCCTCTCATCGGCAGCTGCTAGGCTAGCAGCAAGAAGTGGTGACAGCACTGACTGCAAGCTGAGGGGAGTGGTAGGAAGGGGAAAAGCAGTAGTAATGAGGGAGTAAGGAAGTGGCAAACGTACTCAGTTGCACCCAGCCAATGACGATGCACGACACCTCAGTAAACAAACCATTTCATCCACAGAGACAAAAATGAGATTTTTCCAGTGTTTTTTTTTCCAAATTTCCCTTGTATTTCCCTGATGTGCTTCAAATTCCATGATTTCTCTGGTTTCCAGAACCTGTGGCAACCCTATTAAGTATTCCAAAAGTTTCCAGCATTGTCTTCTTGAGATTCCATAAAACTTTATTGAAAAGCATTACTACAAAGTTTTCTCCATTGTAAGCGACCTACCGCTGGAAGGCTAAGGTCCCCTCCCAACTGGTCCAAGCACTCTGTGATGTATAGTCGCATCACAAAACAATGTAACACATTACTTTCTAGGCATGACCTGTATGTGTACATCAGTGCCCAGTATTTGTGCATCAGTTCAAATGGTTCAAATGGCTCTGAGCACTATGGGACTCAACTGCTGTGGTCATCAGTCCCCTAGAACTTAGAACTACTTAAACCTAACTAACCTAAGGACATCACACACATCCATGCCCGAGGCAGGATTCGAACCTGCGACCGTAGCAGTCCCACGGTTCCGGACTGCGCGCCTACAACCGCGAGACCACCGCGGCCGGCTGTGCATCAGTACCCAGTATCTCATCCCAATCAGCAGCAAGATTATTTTGCAATTAGCATATTAACATAATACAGTGATTGATAAAGTGAAGGCATTGACTAACTTTGTTCATGGTTCACTAAATTCTTTACAAGTCAGAACAATAACTGTAATTTTCTAAGAGTGGATCACTTTATGCGCTATTCTTTTGTTGTTGAAGACATTAAAAGTTCTTGAATATTGGTGGTACTGTATCATTCTAATGTAATCTTCTGACCAAACTTCCTGGCCTTCTTCCAGGAAATGACTCCATACTGTGGTACATAGTCCAGTTTGAAATGTATCAGAGTGTGTAGCCAGTTCCTGGAGCAATAAATCTCCAAGAGGCTTCAATGTTGGATCACAAGATTCTGCTATAATGATACAGTAGAAATACCGAAGAACTGTTGATATCATCATTTCATCTTTTGCTGAAGTTCCTTCATTCTGCAGACAATACACCCTATTACCCCTTAGACACTGCGAGGAAACAAAAAACAAACCTGTTCAAAGAGCAACTGAAAACACAGCATCTGAGACGTAAAAGTTTGCATGCCAGAAAGAGGAAATGATACTGACAATACTCTGTGGATCTGGAAACGACACTTCTGATGGAGACGGTTTATTCCTTCAAAACATGGCAGTTTAGGCATAAAATTTGTTGAATATATATGAGATATTTTTATCTGAACTTGTAGAAACACAAATTATGGTAGTTATAATCTTGACACACTTGAACACAACTTTCTCGGAAAAGTCATTGTGTCTACCTTCACGTCTGATACACTAGACAAGATATGGTTGACAAACTAACAAGAAAGATTAACAATGTTGTCAGCAAAAGAATCATTTTGATTCTTTCTTTGTCATTGAAAATGGTATTAAATTTTTCATAAAGCACAGCAATAGAGGTCATATAACTATTGCTACACATTATGTAAAAGTCAAAAACGTAGCAGTCTTATGATATGCAATACTTTCCAAAATCAGCCATGCCACAAATAATGCAGAAGTGTTATAAAATAGTCCATAAGTGACTGAATGAATGAACATGACAATAACATTAAAAAGGAAAAACCTTACTGATGTTCTGCAAATTTTGTTTATTTATTTGGCTTGTGGTTTCTTAGGCAGTTGTTAGCTGACAATGGTGTAAGGAGATGAAAGCCAGTTCATGACTAAATACACAGAACATCAGAAGTGTAATTTTTTATGTTAAAATAGTGTCTGTTAATGCTTTATTTGCTCAGGGTATAAGAGGTAATAAGGCTCAATAGGAAATTGTAACTAAATGAAAAAAGTCTGATATGAAAAAAGTAAACAGGATGTTTACACAGTAAACATTCTGAACATTATTCTGGCATGTACTTAAAAAGTTTTGTGTAAAAAACTAACAATACAGAGATCTTATCATCTACTAACTGATCTACAGAGCCCTGGAAATCAGAAAATCAAATACAAAAGAGATCAATCAATTACAAACATACCTGGCTTATATGATATTGATGTCGCTCTGTTCATTGACTTTTTGTAACATAAAAATACATCAGAACCAACCTGGAAATAAAAATACACAATAATTTATGGCAATGAATGACACTGGAAAAGATAGTTATTTTACGGTAGAACTTACCATTCCCTTGTTAAGGTTTCTATTGATCATACAGAAGGCATGAGGTGCTGTTTCGCCTTTATTGGTGAGTATGACACATATGTCCGTCACAACAAGCTCATTGCATGGCATGCTGGCTGAAGCACGTCTGAAGGTGACAAATGTCTTTGCCCCAGAGTTGTTCACATTTGCTATTCTTCCGCCAGGAGTAGTGACTATTGGTTCTGAATCAGCCATAATGCGCTCCTTCCCTTCATACATTACACTGTTAAAATAGAAACAAAAATAATCACATGAAGAATACAGACAGATACGTATTTATGCTTAATTAAAATGGTTTTCACTGGTGTACCACATAAAATAAATACCACACATTTGGGAAAAAAAAGGCGTTGTGTGTGTGTGTGGGGGGGGGGGGGGTAAATGGTGACTCCCACCTCAGACATGAACACCAGTGGCATTACTAATTTCTGGTCTCTAGTGTGCAGTTCAACTGATAGTCTGCCACATGATGAAGGATCCATATTTTCTCTCCTCCTTACATCAGGGAAGTCGTCATCATCCTGGGGTTTGAGTAACATACCCCTCCTTTCAGACCTCCCATACCCTACCCATCACTCATCCCTGATGAATGAAGTAACAGTTCTTCTGAAAGTTAGGTACAGCTTTTTTCTTCTCTTAATGTATTCATCATTTAGACTTACAGCGCTTGCGTTTGCCATGTTTGCAGTTAAAATTATTGAATACACAGACTGCCTCTTATGCAAAACATGCTTTTTTTCATGCAAATTCAAACATATTTCAGTGCATCCGTGCCATCATCAGTGGGTTTTCTTTATTCAGATATTAATTTTACATTACATGGTTTTGCAGAACCATTTGTAAATCATGCTGTACTGATAGCTGGTTATGTTTTGCTGCGGCAGATCCTTTTTTTTTTTTTTTTTTTTTTTTATGATTCATTGAGAAGTATACAAAAATATTACACATGTTTTGCAGAATATTGGTTGTAAGCAATACTTTTCATTTCAGAAATAACAGTGTAATTGAAATAATTGTATGCCCCAACCCACTCGATCGACTGGTGGACAGGGTTCTGGCCTATCCCTGAAGCTACTCAATCTACATCATCAGCAAGCAGTAAAGGAAATTACAGAGAGATTTGTAAAGGGAACTGAAGTTCAGGGAGAAGAAATAAAAACTATGCTTATAGAATATGCCCTCAGATTTTCATCCAGGCATTATCTTACAATGATAGATTTGTCTTCACAATACAAGGAACATAAATAACTCAAAGATGTATATACATCAAAAATATATAAGCAAGCTTTAAGAGTACAGGTGAGTGGCTGTGGCCTTGATGAAGGAACCATCCTAGCATCTTCCTGAAGTGACTCAGGAAAATCATGATGAATCAGGATAGCCTGATAGAACAAGCTGTCTCCGGAATATGAGGTCAGTGTCTTAACAACTGCACAGCCTCAATAGGCTGGACCCTACTGTACAATGTTCTTTGACTTAAACACAATTCTCTCTTCATCACTGCAGACATCAAGAACCACTGCTGATGACTCCAGAAACACACACTTGCTGCTACACCCCATGCACTAACTCCAGTCCACTCAGAAAACTGAATGACTCTAAGACTTTCCAAATATCCTTTCCTCTGGGTTCCTCTCATTTCTTAGCGTTCAGGTAATGGGATAAAGACTCACATGGAGTCTGAAATTATTTGAAGTCCCTTATTTGTGACTTGCGTCATCCAGTTATGCTTTTCTATATAAGTAACCACTATGGTGCTATTACTCATTTGCCAAGATGCCTTGCCATCATGTGCACCATGTGTCTCATTAGTGTCCTATTATTTATGCAACTGTCTTAGATGTGGAACAACTGACTATAATATGAATGATGACATTACAAATGTCACTGATGTTCTATATGGTCACTCAGTGTTTCGTGGTCAATTTTCCATTGACTGGTGTTGATGTACAAGCTGGTCAAGCCCAGTTTTCTGTTGCTATTGTTTGTATTGATTTCACTTTATGTTCAGTGGCTATTAGTTTGGAAAATTTCCCTCCCTGTGATGTGATTGCATACTGTGCTTTTATTGTACACAATCAGAAGTATGCACCAGGAGTGATATTTCAGGATTTTTTTTTAAATTGATACATTGTTCTGGATGATGAGTTTTGATCAGAATCGAGGGTATCATCTGGGGTCCCTGAGGGGAGTGCGACAGGACTCCTCTTGTTCTCCATATACGAATGCTCTGCCATTGCTAGCTAATGACTCTGTAATGTGTAGGAAAGTGTCACAGTTGAGTGACTATAGGAGGATACAGGATGACTTGAACGGTACTTCTATTTGTTGCGATGAATGGCAGCTTGAGATAAATGTGCATAACTGTAGGTAAAACCGTAAGTTAGTGCAGATGAGTCACAAAAACCATCCTTTATTGTTTGTGGTGTGCTGCTTGAAAGAGTCACATCTATTGAATACTTAGGCATAAAGTGGTAAAGCAACAAGAAATGGTACAAGTATAGAACATTTATTGGGAGAACTCTAGGAAAGTATACCTCTTCTATAAAGCAGACTTCATACTGAATAGCTGTATGACCCATCCCTGAGTTGTTCTAGATTGTTTGAGATCCCCACCAAGTCAGATTAAAGGAAGACATCAAAGTAATTAAGTGACGTGCTGCTAGATTTGTCACTGGTTGATTCAATCGATACACAAATATTAGGAAAATGCTTAGCTGAGATGAAAAAGTGATCCCTGGAGGGAAGACATACTTTTTGCGAAAATCTATTGAGAAGCTTTAGAGAATTAGCATTTGCTAAAGACTGTAGAACGATTCTACTGACACCATGATTTTGTTTTGCGTAAGGCAAGATAAGAGAAATTAAAGCTCGTACTGAATTATGTAAACTGGGCTCTCCCGGCTGGTACAATTATACTGAACTGGCCAAGTGCAAGTGGACGGAGTGGCCCAGCAGCAAGCTTGCAATAAGACTATTTTACAGGTACTCTTCATTACCTGTGCCTGCCCACTAGCATGACGAGGGATACTCAGGGCCCATGGGGCAAAGTTGGAAAAGCTAATATAGACAGCTGTTTTTCGCTTGCTTCATTTGATAATGGAACAGGAGATAGAATGACTAGTGCTGGTACAAAGTACCCTCCACCATGCACTGTATTGTGGCTAGTGTAGCATGTATATAAATGCACATTAAAAAAAATTGTGCCATGTTATACAACAGGAATAGCATACTTTGCTACTTTATGAACATATTTTCTTTTCTTTTATTGTATAGTTGTTTCTAACATTCAGGGTGTAAAATACAAAAGCATTTTTACACTTAAAAAAAAAAAAAAAGGGAAGTACACACAAAATTCGAACAAGGACATACAGTCCTTGCAGTAGTAGAATTTTTTGGTTAAATTACTGCATTCATAATGCTGTATCACTCTCTGGAGGTTCTATTTGAGGCTAGATTGGCCTAAATAACCATCTACCTTTTTATTTAATCTTAAAGATCTTTACAATTATCAATTCAATATGCATTCATTAAAGTTCAGATGCTAAACTGATTCCCTCGTCATCTGTCCATTCTGAAAAGTAATGCTTTAACTTTCTCTTTGGATCACCTTTGTTACTATACTCTTCCTAAAGAAGATATAATTCACTGATATCTGTTAACACATCTACATACAATGCACTGTCAGTAATGACATCATTCTTACATTCACACATAGTAAATCCTGAAATCATGTTTGACGTCATGTTCTTAACACTACTATTTACACTGACAGTAGGATGTTATTCCAGTTAAACTGAGCTTTTTTATTAAGTAACTGATGGTTAGCAAAAGAAACATGCCTCAAGGCAGAAGATATCCACAGAGTTGCGTCCATCCCTTAATATATTTTGCTAGTTCATCGACAGAGTCAAGGGTGTCCATTTGAAACAATTAATTGTCTTAGTACTTTTTATCTATACAAAACTTCAAAATTGTTTATAATCTTCCGATCCTGGGGTTAGTATCCCAAAATAGTATTCAGTGTCAGAAAGAAAAGTTCCACATTCATTTTAGTGGCATTTTAGTGTGATGTAGCATTTTCCAAAAACCAGATCACTTTCCTATTTTGCCTCCTCTCTCTCTCTCTCTCTCTCTCTCTCTCTCTCTCTTTTTAGTATAAATACCAACAACCACTCAGTCATTATTGCCCTTCTCACTCAGGCACAGCAGTTTGAATTCTATTCCTTGTTCAATTTACTCAAATGAATCCCCTTAAGATTAGATTAAATTCAGTTTTCGTTCCATAGACCCAAAAAATGAGATGATTCTCGTGGGTGCGGGATATGTCAGAAAGTATAACATAAAAACCTAAAACATTTGAATATGATACTTACTAATCTGATCATTTGTCAGGAGATAGTCGAAACAGGTTAATACAATGCAGTAAACTGGAACAGCTAATATTTACAGAATTAACACACTGTCAGAATGAAACACTGTTATGCATTATTTATCATACACAAAATACCTAATCTTGCCTGTTGTGACCAAGTGTAGTCAAAACAGAAATCTAACAGATATTTTTACTTTAGCTGGCTTAACAGTCTCTATTAAGATATTCATCTATGGAGTAGAAGGAGTTGCCAATCAAAGTGTCTTTCAAACTCTGCTTAAACCGTGCTTTATCTGAAACCAAGTTTTTAGTGGTTGCTGGCAATTTATTGAAAATGTGTGTTCTTGAATATTGGACCCCTTTTTGGACCAAGGTAAGTGATTTTACGTCTTAATGTAGATTGTTCTTATTCCTAGTATTGATACGATATATTGAGCTATTAGTTGGAAATAGAGATGTATTACTTGCAACAAATTTCATTAATGAATAAATATACTGAGAAGCAGTGGTTAGAATCCAAAGTTTCCTGAACGGTTTCCACAAAATGTTCTTCAATTTACACCACAAATGATTCTTATCACACAATTTTGCACCTTAAAAACTTTTGCTTGGTTTGATGAGTTGCCCCAGAATATGATCCCATATGACATAATAGAATGACAGTAAGCAAAGTATATATCTGACATCATTCTCACGGCAAATACAGACTTGTTTACGTGCTTAAGCAATTCTGTGGTATGCCCTTCCCAATTGAATTTATTATTGAGTTTTAATCCCCGCAATTTAACACTGTCAACCTCTTCGATCTGCATGTCTTCATATGTTATACTCATGCTGTAGGGAAATCTCTTACAGGTTCTAAACTACATATAGTGGGTCTTCTCAAAGTTTAATGACAGTGAAATACCTTTAAACCACTTAATAATGTCAGTAAAAATTTTATTAGCAGCTATTTCTAAATCTGTACTTAATGTACACAAGGGGAGGGGGGGAAGCAATGGGCCCAAGATGGAACCTTGAGGAACACGACATTCCCAGTCAGATGAAGACTGACTGCTTACTGCACAGGTATTTCACAATGACACCCTTTGTTTCCTGTTGGATAGATAAGACTCAAACCTTTTGTAGTCCTGTCTTCCTCAGTTGCGTGTAATATTACGGTATATTGATAATTTTTACTTATGGACCATCTGACAGCAACTGAATAAAACACAATTTTAGTGCCATACGCGTTTCCAGGCCACTGATGATGCCTTGCAGAAAATAAAGGCGAAACGCGTATGGCACTAAAATTGTGTTTTATTCAGTTGCTGTCAGACGGTCCATAAGTAAAAATTATCAATATACCGTAAGACTCAAACCCTTTCGCAGCACTGCCGGTGACACCATAATATTCTAATTTACTTAAGATAATGTTGTGGTTCACACAGTCAAAGGCTTTTGACACATCACAGAAAATACCAGTAGCCTCTTATGTCTAGAAATCTTGCCTCTAACAACATTGTCTGAAATTCATCAATCTTGATGATACACAGTGTGATGTAAGTCTTCTTTTTGAAATTTTTCCTCCCACAAACTTGTTACATTTTAAGAACATTGTCTTACTGGTTATGGCTCTGAAGAAAAAACCTAGCTTATCGCTGAAAAATGTTCTGATTGAGCTTCTGATAAAATTCTTTATTTGAACAATCATTTCTAGTCGATTGACCATCATCAGGTTCTAGTGTACGAAACTGAAAAACTACATAAGTAGCATTACAAGATTAAACTGCCAAAAATCTGTAAACTGATGTAAATGTTAATGACAACACACACACTATAAAATGTCACGCATTTGCTTAAAAGTATTTAGAGCATCACATTATGTATGTAGAAAAATGTTGATGTCAGATAATAAAACTATCAACTTGTCACTGAAAATGAAAGTGATATACACAGTGGTGTAACCCATTTTGAACAAATCACATCACATAAAAGCTTTGCATTTATATAGTCACATGTTGTCACACTGTAATATAAATTACATCATCAATACTAGGTTCCCACAATTAAAACAGAAAGAGAGCCACTGCTCAGAATGACGTCAAATTTGAGCAGCATATTATTGACACGGAGGAAACATCACGGGGGGAAAAAAAAAGTTCGACTAATAGACGGCACTGTGTCATAATACACACACCAACAGATGTGCAGTTCTCAGTTTGCATCCAAGATGCCCAACATTACTGTCTCCATGAAGGATCACACATTGCTAATATAGTCCTTTTACAAAAATGATGACTACGTGCCTGCCCTGCAAAAGTTCCAGACACTCAAGGGTATGAAAAAAGCATTGGTCCAATATCTGCTAAGGATCTGGAGAAAATGACTACAAAATTCATAAAGATAGGTTCTTTTGAAGCGCAATGTGGCAAAGGGGGGAAAGCAGTGAATCGGACATCTGTCAAAGATGTGGCCACAGCATTACTGGAGGTGTCAAGAAGTGGTGTGCAAACATGCAGTGCATGGGAAACTGCCTGAACGTTGGGCATGCCTGCAAGCATGGTGCATTCAGTCCTATGAAACATAATCCTACAAAACATCTGGTATTGCTATCCATACACAATTATCCATGTTCAGGAATTGCTTCCTGATGACCTGCTACTGAGACAAATGTTCACTCTAGAGTTTCTTACTCACAAGGAAGTGGAAAATGAACAGCCATGGAACACTCTGTGGACAGTCAAAGCTCATTTCCATCTTCAAGGACTTGTCAATATGCAGAATTGCTGAAGATAGGCAATGAAAAAGCCATATGCATATCAACTGGTACTCCTTCATTCTGCAAAGATGACTGTGTGGTGCGGGATGATAGCATCCTTTATCATAGGGCCATATTTTTTCAAGGAGATGAATCCTGCAGGTCCCGTTACCTGCACCACCACTAGTAAACACTATGAGGGTCTTTTACGCACCAATGTCATTCCAACCCTTCAATAGCAGGGGTGTAGGCTCATTTTTAAGCAAGATGATGTTCCCCACACATTGCACAGCCAGTGAGACAGTAAGTTTGGATATGCTACAATTATCAGCCATCATTTCCCTACAGCGTGGCTGTCCAGGTCACCTAATCTTAATCCATGTGACTTCTGGTTCTGAGATTATCTGGAAGGTGTAGTGTTCAGTGCTCCAATTATGAATGTAGTTGAACTGAAGGCATGCATTGCACAACACATTCGGAACATGACCCCCGAGACACACTGATCTGTTGTGGAACATGCTGTTTCTCTATTTCAACTTGCTGCAGAAAATGGTGGACAGCATACTGAACAGTCTCACATTAGTCTTGCGACAGGTAGAAGTCAATGCCATTTTGCTTTTTATATCGTTTTTGGTCCCAGGGCGGTTAAAAACCCACTTTCCCCATGCAGCATGGTAAGATCTTGCCATGGTGGATGGGCTTTGCTAGCTAACAGTGCCACAACTGTTGATGGCTGAACTTGCGCAGTCTCACACACTGAACAGTACAGATGGTGTAATGTGCAACTCAAACCATAGCCGTCATATTGCAATTCATCTGTCATCTGTAGCCAACCCCATTTATTTTAAGACACTTACAGTGCTATGTATTGGTAAAATTTTCATGAGTTTTTCCCCCGTGACATCCCCCGGTCAGTTGGTGTGATGAACGGCAGCATGCTCTAAATGTAGAAAATGCTAGTTTATGTGGATGGGTACGAAAAACAATACTGTAATGTTTGAATACAGCATTAGTGGGATGCAGCTTGACACAGTCACAACAATTAAATATCTAGGTGTAGCGCTGCAATGCAGTATTAAATGGAATGAGCATGTGAGGTTGGTAGTAGGGAAGGCAAATGCTCGACTTCATTTTATTGGGGGAATTTTGGGAAAATGCAGCTCATCCATAAAGGGGACAATGTACACGACACTAATGTGACCCATTTTTGAATGCTGTTCAAATATGTGAGATCCCCATCAGGTCAGATTAAAAGAAAACATGGAAGTAATTCAGAAGCATGCTGCTAGATTTGTTATTTGCAGGTTCGACCAGTTAGCAAGAATTACAGAGATGCTTTCTGAACATACACAGGAATTCCTTGAGGAAAGATGATCCTCTTTTTTGCAAGGCATTATTAAGGAGAGTAGTACAAGGTACCTTCTGCCATGCACGGGATGGCGGTTTGCAGAGTATCTACATAGATGCGAATGTATATGTAGAAATGTGTTTCATTTCTCTTGACCTTCATACATTCCAATGTCTTTTCTTGGTATGTAAATGAAAATCAGACTGAAATATTAGGTTACCCACTATCAACCCCCATGTACTGCTAAAGATTTTCATTTCCAACCCATAATTTAAAGATGTCACTCATGTTCCTTGGAATATCAGTGATCTGTGTTTTACTCACTTCACAATGCACTGCTATATCTTGTACACTTAAGATTTTCTTCCCTCACAGATGTTGAAGACTTCAACTTTTTCCTGTAAAGTCAGTAAGATGGTATATTCCGTAATCCTAATGATTGCCTTCGTTAATGGTCTATGGCGTATTTCTGTGTTACCAAGAAGTGTCACAGGATTTTACTTTTAAAACAAAGTACATCAATGTGCTCCATCTCGTTGGCAAGTAAATCTCTGACATTCAGATGATTCTTAGCATGATAATGTGTATTAACAGATGCAACCATTGCAATAATTCTGTATGTATGGCAATGTCACAGTACACAAATACATTGAGGGTAGGATGCGGTAGAGTTAGTCCGTGTGCATGTGTGAGTGTGTGTGTGCGTGTGCGTTTGTTTTTTTCCATAAAAAGAGAGGATGGATACGCAAGCACACTTGTGCCACATATCAGTCCACTAAAGGTGAGTGGCTGTCTTTCCCTTATTTTATGTATTGTTCCATACAAGAATTTCCATTACTGTTAAACAAGTGCACTGACAATAATTAGCAACAGTGTCCCTGCGTTATGATTTACAGAACAGTTACCAAATGCTATAAAAATTTCAGTACTGCATTTTGAAGCCAGTTTTAATATGCACATACAAGTATGTTTGTCATCTACTGCTCCATCTGGCAAACAAAGAATGAACTTACAAAATAAATTTTGCTTGTAAGAATAATCTTGCGAACTGTTGGCATACATGTTAAAACACAAACATTTTCTCCCACGCATATGACAACATTAATAACTAACTGTCAATAAATAGAACAGTTTACAAAATATAACAAATCAAAAAACTTACCCGACATCCACAAGAGGTGGCTTGTCTCTTCCTCTACGATAGCACAGGTAAACTTCAGGACTGCGTAAGCTTCCATGATTCAAGTCTGCTGAGAAACCTGTTAACAGATTTGAAGGTATATGTATCCAGTAATTCAATTTGTGCAGCTATTAATTCTATTTCTTATAATGACAAAAATAAAAATGCTGTTGACTGCCATGGGGAAAGCTAATTCCAGACTGAGGTTTACCAGAATTATCCTATTATCCTAAGGCTGTTCACTCACACACACTTACAAAGCATTCATTCAACCTTTAGTGCTCAAGGATTTTTGGTGTCTCTCACCCCCCCCCTCCCCCACCAAAAAAAAGTAGCATCAGGTATGACACAGCAAAGTGTGAGTACAACTGTTACCAGTCTCTGTTCTAGAAATTTTCATATTTCAAGCTATAATATCCAGAGTCCGAGAAAGAAATTGCAGTCAATGATGTCAATACTGACTGTATGCAAAATATGGAACACTCACTGGTGCAGAGATTTTGAACTGGGTATTTTTAATATTAATCATTATAATCTGGAGTCAGTTTTGTAGACATGATGTCAAAAGTGCAGGAGTTTGTACTTTTCTTAAATCTGACGTGGAATTAAAAAAAGGGTGTGAGGGAGATGAAGCACTGAGTACTGAAAAGAGTTTTGAAGCTGCTGCTGTTCAATAGCAAGGTGACATGGGTAATATAACAATTATGGCACTGTATAAAGCACCTTGTGGGGACTTAGACACCTTTAATAAGCTGGAGTCTCTGGTGGATATTATGTTTAATGAAAAAGCTACAATAATTGTCTGTGAGGACTTCAACATTATTAAATCTCGTGAATTATTCTACACCAAAAAACTGTTTCTTAATGTGTTGCACAGTTCCAACATGTTTCCTTTCATAAACAGCCCACAAGAATAACAAATACAATCACAAATCTTACAGACAACATATGTTCAAATGTGGACACCACAGAGATAGAAAATATTTATTTATTTATTGCTTATTTAGCCCAACCGGGACCCAAGGGCCTCTCTTCCACCTGGCCAGGAACAACATATACTGGTACCAAATATATCACAAACCTTTCAAAACAGCAACAATAAGAAAAAAGAAAAAGAAGAAGAAGAAAGAAAAATAAGAATAAGAAGAATAGTGGTAAAGGGCCCTTAGAATGGTATAGATTAACTTAATGCACCTGAAGCCATGTTTAGTATTATTAAAGACATGTTTAGTATTATCAGAAGTGTAAGGGATAAAGAAAGAGGAGAATATTGAAATTACAATAACATTGCCCTTAAGGAAAGAACAGAATATAAATAGAGAGCTCTGCCAACAAGCTGTAGAGAAAAGTTGTGGGGGGAGAGGAACTGGTGAGAGTGAGCTGCACAGACATTAGGAGATATGGCTATTGTGATGGAAGGTGTACCATTAGCTGTATTTTGAAGTTTGAAAGGGGTTTAATTTCTTATATTTTGAGGAAAATTGTTCCAAAATTGGGTTCCTGATATAGAAAGGATATTACTTTGATGAGAATGAGTGTAGTAGTATACGAGTGTACGCAAATAAGAGGGAGTGCAATGACTGAAAAGAGAATAGAGCAAATAAAGTATGATAGTCTCTCTGCTTATCAGCATACACCTGTAGCAGTTGTTCGTAGGCAAGAATGATATGGTCGAAAAAGCATACATCACTATTGTATTGTACAAAAGCATTAATTGCCAGTTCTGGCCTGTGTGAGTTTTTGTACGAAAGTCCTTTGAGAATATCTAGTAAGGGGAGTATTAAACTCTCTAAGAGCTTCCTTCTAAGCTCAAAAGGAAATGCTTTTTATATTTCTGTAGAGAGTGATGTGATGCTGACACCTTACAGACTGCAGTTTTGTGCTTAATCCAGTCTAAGTGATGGTCTAGAATTATCCTTAAGTTCTTTGCAGAAGAAAAAAAGGTTATTTCTGTGCAATTCAGCATTAATTGTGGAAGAGATTCTCTGAACTGAGGGGTAATAATTCTTTTGTGGGTGACTTAAGATTGCTTGAATTTTAGATGGGTTAAGTTTCAAACCCATGTTCTGTGCCTGCTCTGGTAGGGCAAGTAAATCAGCATTTACTTGCTGGGTAGTTGTGGACAGGTTTGTTGGACTTGTACTTATATCATATAAATGAAGGCCATCAATGTATAGATGATATTTGCACTGGGAGAGAATAGTTGCATACAATTAACATACAATTAGAAGAGTATCTAAAAAGCACTTAATAGTCGCATGTTATTCCAGTTCATCCATCACTTTTATAAGAACAGTCATCATGCTACAATTTTGCCAGAAACCAGACTGCTATTCATCTAAAATGCCATAAGATATTAAATAATTAGTAAGCTGTTTGTGAACTTTGTATTCCAAAGCCTTGGACAATGTTGGCAGAATGTAAATGGGCCTGACTTCATACTGACTTAAGGCTGTCTGATCATAATGGTCTCATCCTTACAATTCCAGCTATGCCTATAAAAGAAAGGAATGTACTCCTATTTAAAGAAGAAATTTTTCTATGGAAAATTGTATTTTTTGTTGAAGGTCTAAGTAATGAATCCTGGTTGGAAGTGTTTCCACAGTCAAGTACTAACAATGACTATGATGCTTTCTCTTCAATATTCAGGGACAATTCTGAAATGTATTTTCTGACTAATCAGAGCCCATTCATATCTAGCTGCTGGATTATATCAGACATTAAGTTTTTCTGTAGGACTTTAAAAAATGCTCAGTTCTCAAATTAAATGATCTACAGAACCCCAGTTTATGGCATAGGTTCAGACATTCAAGAAAATATATCGGCTGGTAACTGCAAATGAAAAACTACTTAAAAACTATAGTACAATAAGAATGTTTGGCAATAAATCAAAATCAATATAGGATACTGTAAAAAGTGAGAGAGGGAAAATATATGAAGAGCAGGAAATTACACTAACAATGCTGGTAATACCACTATTGGCAAAGAAATATCTGCCAAGTTACATACATGATTACTTTGTAAATGTTTGCCAAACACCCAGCTTAAATTAAGCAAAACAGGGTAAACTTAGGTACTGTATATCTGCACATGGCATGAGTTTCATTCCAACTAGTGAACATGAGGTAGTGAAGGAGATTAAAAGCCTCAAATGCAAACTGTCAGACAATGTAGATGATGTACAGGTGTCATTTACAACACATAACTGCTTCAGAAATTGCAAAGCCCTTGGCTCACATTGTTAATTTATCATTCACTGAGTGTTTTCCCACAGAATAAAAATCTTGCAAGCGATACCTTTATTCCAGAGTGGTAATAGGCATACAGTTGAAAACAATAGACCCATTTCACTCTTACTGGCAGTCTCTAAAGCAATTAAGAGATTAACTAAACAAAAAACCAACAGGCAATTAAACAACCACAGTTCACTGAATAATAAACATCAGGGCTTTCAAGCAGATAGAAGTACAGAAACAGTGATGATGGATTACACAGATGAAATAGTGAGAAACTTGGATAAAAACAATAGTGTTGTAGGTTCAAATGGCTCTGAGCACTACGGGACTTAACATCTATGGTCATCAGTCCCCTAGAACTTGTTGTTGTTGTTGTGGTCTTCAGTCCTGAGACTGGTTTGATGCAGCTCTCCATGCTACTCTATCCTGTGCAAGCTTCTTCATCTCCCAGTACCTACTGCAACCTACATCCTTCTGAATCTGCTTAGTGTATTCATCTCTTGGTCTCCCTCTACGATTTTTACCCTCCACGCTGCCCTCCAATGCTAAATTTGTGATCACTTGATGCCTCAAAACATGTCCTACCAACTTCTCTTCTCCCCAATCCTATTCAACACCTCCTCATTAGTTATGTGATCTACCCATCTAATCTTCAGCATTCCTCTGTAGCACCACATTTCGAAAGCTTCTATTCTCTTCTTGTCCAAACTATTTATCGTCCATGTTTCACTTCCATACATGGCTACACTCCATACAAATACTTTCAGAAACGACTTCCTGGCACTTAAGTCTAAACTCGATGTTGACAAATTTCTCTTCTTCAGAAACGCTTTCCTTGCCATTGCCAGTCTACATTTTATATCCTCTCTACTTCGACCATCATTAGTTATTTTACTCCCTAAATAGCAAAACTCCTTCACTACTTTAAGTGTCTCATTTCCTAATCTAATTCCCTCAGCATCACCCGATTTAATTTGACTACATTCCATTATACTCGTTTTGCTTTTGTTGATGTTCATCTTATATCCTCCTTTCAAGACACTGTAGAACTACTTAAACCTAACTAACCTAAGGACATCACACAACACCCAGTCATCATGGGGCAGAGAAAATCCCTGACCCCGCCGGGAATCGAACCCGGGAACCCGGGCGTGGGAAGCGAGAACGCTACCGCACGACCACGAGCTGTGGACAGTGTTGTAGGAGTTAAGGGGATAAACAAGGGTAGAATTTACTTTACTAGGCATAATATTTAATGGATTAAAATGTTCCTTAGAGAGAGTGTTTTTAAGATTCATTCACATAAAGTGTGCCATAAATATTAAAATATGTTAAAACTGCTGTTTACTGCATGGTAGTCTGGTGCATCAAAGAGCTCGAATACAACCGATGTAATACTATAATAGTTACTGATGAAATTGGGGTCCTGTTAGCTTCGGATGGTGTCACAGTGAATATTAGTATCAACTAAAAAACTATTCTCAACAAGATTTCTCTTCTTAACAATTCATTTACGGTAAACAGTCTGAAAGCACATGCTTTTCTCATATCTACATAACATGTCATTTCACTTATCTTTTATATGAAGTAAAATGTGAGTGCTTGAAAATAACGAGCAAATGTATAGAAAATTTCAAAAAGTACTCTTAATTGTGCAAACAATGTTTCAACTGATAAGCAGAAGCCAGTAAATCAATATTAATTTCAAGGTAAGTGTGTTTCGACATTGGTGAAAAAAGGCTAACTGGGTGGTGCCACCACTGCCGACTGAAGGTCTGTTCAGTTTCAATATTAAAAAAACATGAGTTCAAACTCATAAATGCTTTTTTTAACAACATTTTTCAAGTTTGTGGGAGCTATAACTCATAAAACATACATGTAATTACAGTATACATTTTTGTAACTGGCAAGTCAACATTTTTTCTATTGTAGTAAGCAGGAATTTTGCAATATATTTCAATTCAGATTTTCGGTGCACGCTCTTATAGCAACTGTTTTGTCAAAAACAATTTTTTTAAATATCCCTACCTACTATGGCTAACATATCGTCAGTTTCAAGCAGTTTCTGAAATTTTGTTCTAGGACGAAAATTGCAGCATTCAATGTCGCACCAAGCTCCCTCACATTCCACGAAGGCTTTCCTTCGATGTCATGTAGTGTCCTCTGTATGCAAGTGTTTTACTTAAAAGAAAACATAATACAATTTAAGGGTGTAAAATAAAGATCTAGATTCAGTTCTGTAATTTGTTTGTTATTTTATTTTTAAAAATCATGATTATTGGTTTCAAAATCAAGTGTCATCAATAATTTAAATCTTCCTAGAGCATTTATTCTGTTACTCATGAAACTCTTTTTGCAATGTTGGAAGTAAAGGGACTAAAAGGGGTTGAAAACAAGTGGTTTCAATCATATTTGCACAGCAGATCAGAGATTATGGAACTCACATCAGCTCATTCTAATCATAAAATCATATTATTATCTGATGCAAAGAAAGTGTACTGCAAGGTAGCCTGCTCTTTATTTATATAAATGACAAACACATCTCAGAAACTGAAGCTGAGTTGATGTTTGCAGATTACACTAGTGTAATAGTGAGCAATATTAAGGAATCTTTGTCCACAACAAGTCCTCAAGTCCTTCAAAGGCTGACCCTTAAAACACACACACACACACACACACACACACACACACACACAAATTGAAAAGATGAATCAAAATTGATCAAGACTTAAACTGGAAAGACCTTGTAACCAAACTCTCCTCGAGACTCAGGCTGCATGTTTTGCTCTGAGAATTATTTCTAAATTTTGCTCTTCAGATGGTGCTAGAATGGCTCATTTGGTTACTGCCAGTCCTTTGTAGCTTATGGAATAGTTTTCTGGGGTAAAGTTAATGGATGATTAAATGAAATTTTTACATTACAGAAAACGGCTGCTTGAATCTTGTCACATACACTATGTAACCAAAAGTATCTGGACACCCCCAAAAACATACATTCTTCATATTAGGTGCATTGTGCTGCCACCTATTGCCAGGTACTCCATATCAGTGACCTCAACAGATATCATGAGAGAGCAGAATAGGGCACTCCGCAGAACTCAAGAGGCTTCGAATGTGGTCAGGTGATTGGGTATCACTTGTGTCATACGTCTGTACGCGAGATTTCCACACTCCTAAACCTCCCCATACATCCACTTTTTCCAATGTGATAGTGAAGTGGAAACATGAAGGAACACGTACAGTACAAAACCGTAGAGGCTGACCTCATCTGTTGACTGACAGAGACCGCTGACAGTTCAAGAGGGTCGTAATGTGTAACAGGCAGACATCTATCCAGACCATCACACAGGAATTCCAAACTGCAACAGGATCCACTGCAAGTACTATGATAGTTAGGTGGGAGGTGAGAAAATTTGGATTTCATGTTCAAGTGGCTGCCCATAAGCCACACATCATGCTGGTAAATGCCAAATGATGCCTCGATATTAATTTCAAGATTAGTATTTCGACATCGGCGAAAAAAAGGCTAACTAGGTGACCAACACCATATTGAATTGCAGCATTACCAATGAAGGGTGCTACGAACTTTTAAGTCATTTTCAGATACTTTTGATTACATAGTGTAGCTATGCTACGGCTCACAGCAAGCCCTTATTTAAAAAGTTGTGTTTGTTTACTGTGGCCTCCTTGTGCATCTACAAATGTGTGTTGATGACAATAACTAGACTCAGCGGCCTGCCGACCAACTGCGATTAAAACAGTTACAATACTTGTAGCTGTGAATCCCTGTATACAGAATAAGTAAGAATGGCATTGAGCCACTTTGGTGTCATTATTTATAATGCACTTCCAAATTCCATAAAGAGATTGGGGAAGGAAACTACTTTTAGAGCAGTTTAAATTAGTTCTTTTTTAGAAGTGTTTCTACAGTGTAAGTGAATACAGTAGCTTACAGGAATACTAGGTCCTCATTTATTGTTGAGTTCTTTTGAGTCTGTTAACTTATGGCCCATCTATGCTGTATTTGTCTTTGCAAAATAATGGTTCTGCTGTTGGTTTTCTGTTTCCCTTGTTTCAGATGCTGTGGAACACACCTCAGAGAAGGAATCTGGTATTGGATTGGTTGTGATGGATATAGTTGAAGCACATTTGTTTCAGCATGGTTAAATAGCACGTTCATGTGTTTTTATTTCTTCAGAAGTGTTTTACATCAAGGTTTCACATTCTAGTTACATCACTGATTTACTTCTTGTGCATGTTGCAACCTTAATGCTGACCATGTATTTGTATTCCCCTTCCAATTTCATATACATAGAGAGAGAGAGAGAGAGAGAGAGAGAGAGAGAGAGAGAGAGAGAGAAGGAAAAAGTGGCTATGTCAGTCTTTACGCCCTAGACTCGCATTAAGGAGGAGAGAGGTTTATTCCCCATCCAGCCATCCTCATAGGGGTTTTCTCAAGTTGCTGAGGTAAATGCTGGGATGGTTCCATTTACTATTTAATGGCAGACTTCCTGCCCTATCCTCACCTAATCCTATCCTACTTGATTTTCGTTTTATATATGTACGTATTACTTCTGTAATGTCTGACATATTTGATGCTGTTGCTCTGAATGGTCTAAGAACGAGTAAATAAATAATATCAATAATAATAATAATAAATAACCATATCTAAGTATTGTTCTTTGGTCTCAGACTGTTACAAATTTGAATTATGGAGAGAGCGCGGGAGCGGGGGAGAGGGGGAGAGGGGGGGAGGGAGGGGGGGAGGGAGGGAGGGAGGGAGACTGAGTGTGAGTGGGGGGGGGGGATTCAGAGAAGTACTGCACGATTCATCATGGGTTTGTTTAATGCGGAATCATTATAAGCCTACTTAACAAAAATCCAACAGGATATGGTATAAGAAAGACACTTGGAACTATGAACAATATCACTGTAAAATTTTTGAGAGTTTTCTTTCTAATGAAGAACACTTTCAAATTGCATTCAAAGTCCTTTAAGTTATTATGCTGTATTTTATAAAGAATTTCACAATAGTAAAAATATCTGCCAACCACTCCAATATCTTGAAGGTGCTGGAAGCCAATGAAGACAAATTTAAAAATAACCAAACACATGCGACATCCTTGGCCAATATTTTCTTCTGCTTCATACATTACTTGTTTCCTCTCTCAAAGCACAAGTATAGTGTTACACTAAGTGAGGAAGACACCACCTAGCACACTCTGCATCACTCCTCTCTCTGTGGTAGTCTATAATATGCTGGACAAAGCTTACTTGCTCTGCTGCTAACACTCCTTCCTATTTGTGCTTGAGAAAGTGTTACGGATAGTACTCCTCTGTAAAATAAAGTGATACTACTGACCATATTATCTTCAACAGATCTGGTTATTAATATCTCCATTCTGTTTTGATTGATTACTGATGTTGGCAGTAGCACAAGCGTGGGTATAGGTACTGGTCACACACTGTACCTTGGCTCCCCTGTGATCAGGGGAAGTTGGCTGACTTTGTGCTGCTCTGGAATATGTATGCTCATTGCTTGCCTTATCTAAGGAGCTGTATTGTGTGGCATAACAAGTAGCTGCTGTTAATATAATGTTGGTCCATGTGTAGTGTTGTGTCTAGTTACTGCTATTATTATTTACTGAAGTGAGTGAAGGGGCTGTACCCAGTTCTTTTACCTGCTCTCCACCATCTCTCACGTTGTTCTACCTGCTCTCCATCATCTCTCATGCCACTTCTACAGTACATTAAACCATTACATGTTTGTTTCTTTTCTAAGTCATAAGCTGGTAGCTCTGGTAAGAGGAGGCAGGGCTTGTCTCAGAAGTCAATGTGCTACACGCCGATCGCAAGATTCTGTTTGTGCTGTAATCCACACAGGTACCAACCAAACGTGTGCAATCAGTAGAACATTTCAACTGATGAGGTTTCTCAGAAATAAAAACAAAATGCATAGCGAGTAAACACATACTGCAACTGGAGTTGCACAACATGCAAAAACATAAATTCAGCAAATTAGGAAAACAAAACAATCCATAAAATTTAGCGAATTTCTACAACAAAATGGAAAGAAGTCAGTCAAAAAGGTTAAGAAACCCTTTAAACTGTAGGAAGGAAACAGCTACTGCATTTGAAAATCCACAATATAGAAATGCAGTGCCATGTAAGAAAGTTCATCGATACTCTGCACAAAATAACCATTAATACCCAAGTTAGTGATATGGTGTCCGCCCCCGGTAGCTGAGTGGTCAGCGCGACGGACTGTCAATCCTAAGGGCCCGGGTTCGATTCCCGGCTGGGTCGGAGATTTTCTCCGCTCAGGGACTGGGTGTTGTGTTGTCCTAATCATCATCATTTCATCCCCATCGACGCGCAAGTCGCCGAAGTGGCGTCAAATCAAAAGACTTGCACCAGGCGAGCGGTCTACCCGACGGGAGGCCCTCGTCACACGACATTTCATTTCATTTCATTTCAGTGGTATGGTGAAGTCAGGAAAAAGAGTTGTTGAAGATGCAAGAAACTGCACAATTGAGATTTTGTCATCTGTTTATAACTGATACAAACAATGCGGCACATAATGTAGTTGATATTTGTATTGGAGATTTCACAAATTTTCTGGAAGAAAAAAAAAAAACTCAAAATATTTTTGATGCTATCACTGGCATGATTTAATTTACAACATATGAGCCCACAAAAAATAAGGAAACAACCACAAGAATTAAAATACACATATATATCTATCTATCTAAAAACAAAGATGATGTGACTTACCAAACGAAAGCGCTGGCAAGTCAATAGACACACAAACTAACACAAACATACACACAAAATTCTAGCTTTCGCAACCAACGGTTGCTTCGTCAGGAAAGAGGGAAGGAGAGGGAAAGACGAAAAGATGTGGGTTTTAAGGGAGAGGGTAAGGAGTCATTCCAATCCCGGGAGTGGAAAGACTTACCTTGGGGGGAGAAAAGGACAGGTATACACTCGCACACACACACATATCCATCCGCACATACACAGACACAAGCAGACATTTGTAAAGGCAAAGAGTTATGTGTGTGTGTGTGTGTGTGTGTGTGTGTGTGTGATATATGAGGGTTATCTGGATACTTCCAACTAACACCAACCTGTCAGAACTCCGGAGATGGGAACTTGCCCTTCAGTATATCCTCTCTTCTCGTTACCCACCAATCCTCAACCTCCGCTAATTTCAAGTTGCCGCCGCTCATAACTCACCTGTCTTTAAACAACATCTTTGCCTCTCTACTTCCGCCTCAACTGACATCTCTGCCCAAACTCTTTGCCTTTACAAATGTCTGCTTGTGTCTGTATATGTGTGGATCGATATGTGTGTAAGTGCGAGTGTATACCCGTCCTTTTTTCCCCCTAAGGTAAGTCTTTCCACTCCCAGGATTGGAATGACTCCTTACCCTCTCCCTTAAAACCCACATCCTTTCGTCTTTCCCTCTCCTTCCCTCTTTCCTGATGAAGCAACCATTGGTTGCGAAAGCTACAATTTTGTGTGTATGTTTGTGTTTGTTTGTGTGTCTATTGACCTGCCAGCGCTTTCGTTTGGTAAGTCACATCTTCTTTGTTTTTAGATATATTTTTCCTACGTGGAATGTTTCCCTCTATTATACATATATATAATTCTTTTCTGAATTGCGCTAGTGGGAACTTTCCCTGCAATACAGCCTACATTCCCATAACCGTCCTGGCCTCAACATTCATTAATAGTGAGAAACATTCCACGCGGGAATAGGAACAGAGAAAAGGGGATAGATGGGAGGGGACAATGACTAATGAATGTTGAGGCCAGGACGGTTATGGGAATGTAGGCCGTATTGCAGGGAAAGTTCCCACTAGCGCAATTCAGAAAAGCTGGTGTTGGAGGGAAGGATCCGTATGGCACAGGTTGTGAAGCAGTCAGTGAAATGAAGGATGTCATGTTTGGCAGCGTGCTCAGCAACAGGATAGTCCACTTGCTTCTTGGTCACAGTTTGTCAGTTGCCATTCATTCATGCAGACAGACAGCTTGTTGGTTGTCGTGCCCACATAGAATGAAGTACAGTGGTTGCAGCTTAGCTTGTAGATCACATGACCGGTTTCACAGGTAGCCCTGCCTTTGATGAGATAGGTGATGTTTGTGATTGGACTAGAATAGGTGGTGGCGGGAGAATGTATGGGACAGGTCTTGCACCTATGTCTATTACAGGGGTATGAGACATGAGATAAGGGGGTTGAGAGCAGGGGTTGTATAGGGTTGGACAAGTATATTGTATAAGTTATGTGGATGGCGGACTACTACTGTGGTAGGGATGGGAAGGATAGTGGACAGGACACTTCTCATTTCAGGGCACAAGGAGAGATAGTCAAAACTCTCACGGAGGATGTAATTTAGTTGCTCCAGTCCTGGATCATACTGAGTTACACAGGGAATGCGCCACTGTGGCTGGACGGTGGGACTTTGGAGGTGGTGGGAGACTGAAAAGATAAGGCAGGGGAAATTTGTTTTTGTACGAGGTTGGGAGGATAATTATGATTTGTGTTTGTATGCTGTTTACTAAGCCATTTGGAAATTGTTTGTGACAGTTGATAGGCCATGAGTGAGTCATCGAATGCCCCGGTGTTTTCATTGAACTCTGGGGCTACCTCTGAGGCCTCACATGTGGTAGCCATTTGTGTTTTGCTGATGTTCAATGTGAACGAGTGGCAAGCTGAATTTCAGATAGACACAAGAGTGAATAAGCCTCATTAATTTGGATACATAGAGGATCTTGTGGTGCCCAGAAATGAATTGGATACTTCATCAGGATGTGTCTTACAGTAAACAGTGCATTCTCTTGCAAGAGCAATTCTCCATGTCTGAGGCTTACAAGAATGTGGAATGGCACCTTACATTGTTTGTGGTCAACTCACCATTGGCGCAAAATATCTTTGGGCTCAACGCCTTTACCATTTTCAGCTTTCAGGTCATGGACAAAGTGCATTTAGTGTCTCAGTCCAACCCTGTGACGGATTTGAACTTCTTACTTGGTGCTATAGTCCATTGTTCGACAGTATCTTTGGTACCGCAGAAAATTTCAAGACGTGTTTCTCTTAAGCTGTTGGCAGTCCCAAAATTGTCACCTCCACCCCATTCCATTCGCCATGCACAACAAGGTAAAGACTGACTTTTTCCTTTGACAGGACAAGGATGTCATTTCTCCTACTTCACTGAGACAGTGGACCACTCCTATGGTGGTAATTCAGAAGCCTGACAGCACCGTGTGCCTTTGCGCAATTTTAAACAGACGGTCAATGCACGATGTGTCGCAGATTCTTATTTGAATCCATGGCAGGCAGACTTGTTGGTGAATTTATCAGGGGGAGGGCTTACCTGCTGTTGCCATTGGATGCAGTTTCTTGGACTTTCTTGGTCCTCAAGACACCCTTCGCACTTTATCAGTTTAATAGCTTGTCTTTTAGAATCTTGTCTGCATTGGGAATTTAACAATGATATTTGAAACTGTTGGTTCAAGACATTCCCTATTGCGTCAATTCCCTTAATGACACCTGGGTCATGGGGCCTAATCGGGAAGAGCATTTATGGAAACAACAGCTGGTTTTCCAACACCTCCTGGATAATGGCCTTTAATGAAAGCTGGAAAAGTGCTATTGTTCTACCCAGAAAAGCATTTATTTATTTATTGTTTGAGTCATGTGCTCAGTAAAGACGGTCTCATCCCAATGGAAGGCCCCTTTCAAGGCCATTGTCAACCTACCAGTGCCCAAGAACCTGAAGGAGACACGGTCGTTTTTTGCTAATATTTCATATTATGCTCAGTTCACTCCCCATGCCAGCTTCTTAACCGGCCTCACCAGAAGGGCGTTAAGTTTATCTGGTCTGCAGATTGTAAACTGGCTTTTCAGTTTCTCAAGAAGCATAAGTGCTCTGCTCCCTGCCTGACTTCTTTTACACCAGATAAGCCTTTGACTCTGGTCTGTGATGCATCCCAGTGTGGCACTGGTTCTGTCCTGCCCATCAGAACTGAGACGGCACTGTACAGTCCATTGCTTACGCTTTGAAGACACTATCTGCCTCACAACAAAACTACTCACTGGTGGAAAAGGAGGCACTACCTATTATTATCGGGGTCAAAAAGTTCCACATCTTGCTGTATGGGGCGAGATTCCTTCTCATCACTGACCACAAGCCGTTGGTTTCCTTATTTGGCCCTCATTCCAAACTGCTGGATAGGACTGCCCATTGGTTGCAGCAGTGGCCCTCCCTCTCAGTAAGTATTCTTATGACATTTGGTAATGCTTCAAATTCTCATGCATTTCTTCATGCTCCACTGACCAGCATGCCAATGCTGATCCATATTTGCAGCTAAGGGTGGGACCTGGTCCAGAGTTGGAGTGGCAAGAAGCTCTTGTGTTCACACCAGATGTGGCTTTGCGGCAAACCTTGTTGGATTTTCTGTCGACAGCATGAGAGGTCGTGACCGCCATGGCTGCTGACTCGCTCTTCTGGAAAATCATTCCAGCGGTCCTGGTGGGTGGGCTGGAGTGCGTCTCTTCAAGTGTGGCTCCAGCATGGCATATATTTTTTCTCCTCTATACTTCATTCAAAGGTGTCCAGGGATGATTGCCAGTGCCAACAAGTGATTACCCCCCAGTGTTGTGTCCTTGCATTTGCAGTTGTTGCATGCATTGCACTGGGGTATTGCATTGGTGTGATGTCACAACTACTGGCAAAAAAATCGACAGTGATATGGACATTTATTTCTTGTGGGTGATGGCTTAAACAGTTTTGCTATTAGACCTATATAGGTTTAGTGGATATGGACCTCCATTCTATGTATGGTACTTTTTATAAGGTTCCAGTGACAAACTGAACAGTACTACAGTCTGAGATCAAGGTTAGGGTCAAGGGTGATAGTTTGGATGAGAGTTGGGGAAGCCAACAAACGAGTCACAACAAAAAGCTGTTTTTGTCAATTTTTATGGTGACAGAATAAGCTATAGCATAGTCCACAGCTTAGGATTGCTTGTCAGGTGATGATTTGGTTTGGAATTATTGAAACCAACAAATGTGCCATGGCTACCTTTCATTTTATATATAGGCCTACTACATACTCAATAGTTACATTAACGTGTGTGATCAAAACCCCAGTTTTCCCCACAGTGTTCTGTTGTTTTTAAGTTTTAAATATATCAGACAACATTAACAACAAGAACCCCATTAGTTTGTTGGATTTTATTTTGTTAATGTTTTTGTACTGTTAGTGATGTCAACCTCTGACCATTTCTTAAAGCTTGTATCACAGTCACTTTAATGAGGTCATCGGTTGATTGGCATGGTATTGCATTGTTAACTAATCTCTGAAACAGATTAATCACTTGCAACATTCATTGTTACAATAAGTATATTTGAGATAATCATCATATATGACACTGAATAATAAAAGAGATGTGGATCATGGCTCACTAGTTGCTGCATCATTTATTTCAACTGTTTTTCAAGGAAATCTGTTTCATGTAAAGTATATATTAGTAGTAGTAAATATTTATTTCAATATACCTTAACTACAGTACACTAATATACAGTTTTTAGTATATAACCATAATATTTGTGCGTTGCTTTCATTGATGATTATTTAATGATACAGATTACCCTTAGTGATATGTATCTGAAAGTGTCAGCGTAGAATATGATTCCAGTATAGTCAAGAATCTAACAAAGAAAGCAGCCTTTTGTTCAGTAAGAGTTACGTACTTGCCCTATCTTGCATGTTTCATAATTTATGGTCAGTGTTATTGTTATTACCATCATTGTTGTTGTTTTTGTCATCAACTTTGGTCTGAAGACTGGTTTAACGCAGCGCTCAATGCTATTCTGTCCTAGCCAAGTCCTTATTTGTGCATAACTACTGCGACCTACATCCATTTGAACCTACCTGTACTGCCATCAAGCCTTTATCTCCCTTTATGATTTGTACCCCTCAACACTTCTTCAGTTAACTATTTATCAATGTTATGATTCTTTAGTATGACTATGATACAAATTTCATTTCTCCCTGATTTGACTCAGTACCTCTCCATTATTTACATCATCTAACCATTTAATCTTAGGCTTTCTTCTGTAGAAACACATTTCAAAAGCTTCTATCATCTTTTTGTTCTTTGCCAATGCATCTCTGAATGTTCTGTTGACAGTTATATAGGTCTATTTTCTGTCAGTGTAATAAAATGTGTGTGTTGCTTCAG
This sequence comes from Schistocerca nitens, assembly GCF_023898315.1. Lineage (NCBI taxonomy): Eukaryota > Metazoa > Arthropoda > Insecta > Orthoptera > Acrididae > Schistocerca > Schistocerca nitens. Next base: position 442,502,813 of record NC_064621.1, on the reverse strand, counting down.
TCATCATTTTATTAAAAACTAATGTAAAGCAATATCAGTGAATATAGTAAGGAATATAATATACAAAACATATCACTTGTCTATCCCCTTATACTTTTTTAAAAAAAATTGTACATTGTAAGTTGATTTATTTCCACAAATAAGTCTACTCCTATAGTGACCCCTATTCAGTTATAAATCTTGCAATTGTGTAAGCCAATCGATGAGTGCATTGCGCCAACAAAGTTTCACATACTTGTTATAACAGGAACATGTCATATTCTGCAATACAAGAAATCAAATCATAACAGCGACTGGATTGTGAGTACAGTGTGTTCAAAGACAGTTTCAACTATTACTCAAGAATGGAAAAAGAACAACTTACTAACAAGGATGCTGAGGAGTCAAATGCAGTGGTTTCTCAAAACAGAATCTGTCGGATAACCCACAAAATTGTTGTAAAGTTTTTCTCAATTAATAATTGAGCTAGGGCCTATATTGTAAATCAGAAAGTCCCTACAACCACAGTTTATAGAAGAGAGTGGAGAGGCCAATTGTACTATCTCATACAAACCTGTTAAAGATCTGTTATTGTAGTTGTTTACAATAGCTTTCAGGGGTCAATACATGTGGAATCACGTACGTACCCTCTATCAAATTTACGGTTATTAATTTGCAATATTTATTAATTTCAGGAGTGTATGAAATACTTGTTGTTGGTTCTAGGGGGCCTTGATAGGTATTTGCTTCAATATCTCAAACAACTATCGTACATATCTCAAGTACAGAGCGTTGTCTTGGCAATGTTTGTTATCAGATGCCTTTCAAAAGCATAAAAAAGGTGCACCTGGAAGGATGATTCCATTCCTTTCCTTTACAAATCTAATGTTAAGTTTAGTTTACAAGCCAATTTGTAAGTTACCTGTTGGTGTTCTGCTCAGGACAGTATATTCTGGTGGCACACTTTCTCCAAGGGTTGGAAAATATACAGTGATATCTGTTATTGGTGGCTGATTGTAGTTCGATTTCAGATGTGCACTGTCATGAGAAAATTCCTCCAATGGCTCAGGATTTTCAGGTAACCCGGCTACCACGAAGTAATCGGCAATTCTTTTCTCATCCATCGTTATTCAATAAAACAATAAACTTAAGTACAACACTGATTTAAACGTTCCGTACAGCAGGAAAAAAACACTTATCACATATGAGTTTTTTAGAAGCATAACTTCAGGCACTTGATTATCATAGTTTTTTGAGTGGGAACACACAAACAAACGGCACGGACTATAAAAGTTAATTTACACCTTTCCTTTGCGCACAAACGTTACGCCATGGTTATAACTTCAACGAAAACACATTCGAGTGTGGAGGTTATGTCATCTCTTCCTTCCTTGTCTCGTAAATTTACGCATGATAGTTCTCCGTTCCTGCTTTTGCGCGCTGCTGACAAATCCAGCGCTTCGTGTGTACGAACTACATGTGCATTGCATGCGTCAATTAACGAAGAACATCGGCGATTCTATTTTCTTCACTCATCCACAAAACATCACAAACTAATGAAATCCACGGTATAACATGATAGTCGTGCATTTTGTTATTTTTTTTCAACGCTGTACAACGACGCCGATCTCATGTCATCCCACAATTATTGTGTTGACGAAACATCAACTGTCGCAGTAACTTCTTGCGCTTCAGCAAAATGATTTCATCTCTGCCACTGCTGCCATGTTGACTTCACCAAGGTCGTGACAAGCGAATGAGTCAATAGCCGCTAAATTTAAAATTCGTTTTCCCTACACTGAGTCTCAGCGCTTGTTTTCACCGTAAGGTAACAGCTGCAAACAACCAAACATACTTATTGAGAGGTGAGGACACGCAACATGGCACCAAACATGGTCACAGTTTTAAACTACAGAAAATGACTGTAAGAATAATAATAAGAGAATAAAGTAGTAGTCGGTCTCATGGTAAACAGCTATTGAGCATTCTTACTGTGCCAAGTGAGTACTGGTACGTCTATCCCATCAATATGTGGTACACATCAGGGAAAACGTTACTATGTATTTCACCAATAATTCTACACATAATCACGGAACAGCATTTACCCACGGAAACAAACAAAAAACCCAAAATAATATATCAGGTAGCAAAAATGAATAACAAATCGCCAAAGGAAATGAAAGAGACTATTAAAATTCATCCGTTTAAAAAGGTAGCCAAACTATTCTGTATACTGAATCCGCAAACTAAGTTGACACTCAGCGCTGTGGATGTTGGGGCGACCATAAAGGCATGTACAGTCGCTCCCATCAGACAACACGCCGAGTGCCAACTTTGTTTGCTCGTATAATAAGCAATGCATACTACGCAATTCTACTATTACTATACTGCTACGTGTACTAATTAAAGATTACTAAGAGGACTCAAGAGTAGCGGGTAGTAATGAGAGTTGATAACTACAACACGCCGTTGCATTTCAGTACATGATCGCACTTGCTACTTTGACATGAAAATCGTGTATCAATATGTAACATTCATGATAATTGTGTCTTGTCATTCTCCTGTGTTCAACATCTCACTCATCATGCGAGAAGATGCCCCAGTTTTCCATATGGACTGAGGAGCATAGTTCCATATGTGCAGGCATGAGTCAACTTTGTGAAGGGTTGGTGGTGGAAAGGGGGGGGGGGGGCACTTAAGCACCTTAACAGTCCAAGAATCGCCATTGAGTGTCCTTTAATGCAAAGTATGCTGTATATAATGAGTTGGCTGGAACAAATTATCCACACCTACATCTATAGTATGCAAACCACCATGAGGTGCATGGCAGAGGGTACGTTCCACTGTACCAGTTATTAGGATTTCTTCCTGTTCCGTTCATGTATGGAGCATGGGAAGAATGATTGTATGAATGCCTCTTTGCATGCAGTAATTATTCTAATCTCATCCTCACATCCCTTATGTGAGCAATACATAGGGAAATATAGTAAATTCCTAGAGTCAGCAGTAAAAGCTGGTTCTTGAAACTTTGTTAATACACTTTCTCAATGCAGTTTACACCTGTGTTCAAGACTCTTCCAGTTCAGTTCTTTCAGTATCTCTTTTTTTATTTATTTTTATTTGGTATGCGTATTCCATAGATCCATACATGCGAGTGATTCGCCTGGATGTGGAATGTGTCAATACAATTGTACAAATACAATTAATGCTGCAGAATAGTAATATAATACAATGATATAGATATTATAAGTATCTCATTTACAAGCTGCCATTGAACTAGTATAGCAATTCTCAATATAACATTATAACATTAACACTGTGACATTAACATAATATTGTATCATCCATCTAATAACTAAGAGACTAAATACATCTATTATTAAGGGAGGGCATTACTTCTGGAAAATAATTCATCTAACGAGTACAGTGGATGGTCGAGCAGGTATTTTTTTAACATACCTTTGAACAGCGTTTCATTTTCTATTGTACATTTAATATAATTAGGCAATGCATTAAAAGTCTTTATAGCAGCATACTTTACTCCCTTCTGTACAAGTGTTAAATTTTTTAGTTCAACATGTAGATCATCTTTACCTCTAGTATTGTAGTTATGATATGAACAATTGGTTTCATACTGAGCATAGTCTTTATTAACTACATTCATCAGAGAGTATATGTACTGACATGTTGTGGTCAGAATACCTAACTGTGGAAAAAGTTATCTACATGAGGTTCATGGAGGAACCCCACACATGATTCTGACTGCTCTCTTCTGAGCAGTTAAGATTTTTTTTGAGGCTGGTGAATTACCCCAGAATATTATTCCGTAACTCATTAATGAGTGAAAGTACCCAAAGTAAGATGATTTTAAAATGTTGATGTCCCCAAAATGAGTAATTATTCTTAGAGCAAAAGTTGCTGATGAAAGCCTTTTTAGAGTAAGGGACACATGCTGTTCCCAGTTGAGCCTACTGTCAATGTGAACCCCCAGGAATTTAGTGGATTGCACCTGTTCTAGTTCCTGGTTGTCATGAGCAATTACTATATTTTCTAGAGTTTTATTTTTTGTGTGGAACTGTATAAAATTAGTTTTTTTAATATTAACTGAAAGAGAATTAATTGAAAACCAAGCTGTAACTTCTCTGAGTATATCATTAACATCAGTCTCCAGATCAGCAGTAGACTTACCATCTACGACAATGCTTGTATCATCAGCAAACATTGTGAATTCACAATTTTTACTAATGGACAGGGGTAAATCATTAACATATATTAAAAACAGCAAGGGTCCAAGGACAGATCCCTGGGGAACTCCATGCTGAATTTTGCCCCATTCAGAATCCACTAGATTAGGAGATCCTTTGTTGCAGCCATTTAGAACCACCTTTTGTTTCCTGTCTTCAAGATATGATTTTAGCCAGTTACCTATAGGCCCTTTGCTTCCGTAATGATAGGCCTTCTCCAAGAGTATCTTGTGGTTTACACAATCAAAGGCCTTGGAAATGTCACAGAAGACACCAACTGGTGACTTCTTACTATTAATAGACTCCAAGACATCATTTGTGAGTGAATATATGGCACTCTCTGTGGAAACGCCTTTTTGAAAACCAAACTGTCTATGGTTAGTAATATTAAGTTTATCTAGATGTGCCATAATCCTGTTATACACTGCCTTTTCAAGAACCTTTGAAAATGTTGTTAAGAGAGAGACAGGATGATAATTTTTTACATCTGTAGCATCGCCAGACTTGAAAAGAGGTCTCACAATGGCATATTTCATTCTCTCTGGAACAACTCCCTCATAAAGAGATGTGTTGCAAATGTGAGCAAGTACTACACTTACATCATTACTGCAGGCTTTCAACAGTTTATTAGAGATGTTATCTATACCTGAAGATCCTTTACTTTTCAATGAGTGAATTATTTTTTTTATTTCATTAACAGTTATGGGTGTTACATTTATATCATTAAAACATTGTGGGAGGTTAAGTTTCAGAATATCTAAAGCTTCCCCAAGGGCACCACTGCAACCTATTTGAGAGGTGACACTTAGAAAGTGGTTGTTAAATGTGTCTGCTATCTGTTTACTATCAGTTATTTCCAAATCGTTAATTTTTAGGACAGCAGTTTTTTCATTGTCAGATGGTGCAGTACCTGTTTCCCTCTTTATTACATTCCAAATTGTTCTGATTTTATTGTTTGAACAGTTAATTTCAGATTGCATGCACATACTTTTAGATTTTTTAATGACTTTAGTTAAGATTTTGCAGTATGTCCTATAATATTTCATCTGCAGGGGATTATTGGATTGTCTAGATATTATATACAGTTCCCTTTTTCTCTGGCATGATATTTTTATGCCCTTGGTGAGCCATGGTTTTTTGCTTGATTGCCTGTTCTGTAGTCTACAGACCTTTTTTGGAAAGACATTTTCAAATATACCTGATAATTTATCAGTAAATAAATTATATTTTGTATTAACATCATTTGCAAGATAAACATACCTCCAGTCAGTCTCCCGAATGCATAATTTGAATTTTTGGATATTTTCCTCATTCATGTTTCTAATGGTTTTCCACTGTGCACTAGCTTTGTTCTGATTTGTATTAAAGTTGTCAATTGTATGTATTTGCCCATCATGATCAGAGAGACCATTTATGACTTTTTCAACTTTGATGTGATTAGTTTTACTCATATCTACAAAGATATTGTCTATTAGAGTGCTGGAAGTGGCAGTAGTTCTTGTGGGAAAACTGACAGTGGAGACAAGATTGTAGGTATGTATTAAATTTGCAAACTCTGTCTTAGAAGATGAGCTTTCTAGGAAATCTATATTAAAATCTCCAGTCACTATAATGTCCCTATTTTTTCTTGTTAGATACAATAGCACAGAATCTAATTGTTTCATGAATACTTTAAAATTACCAGATGGAGCCCTGTATACTGCTACGATTACCAGTTTCTTGTTAGCTTCTACTATTTCTGTGACACATGCCTCAAAGTCTTTCTCTACACAATATTTCTCTACATCTATTGTATTAAAGGACAGGCTATTTTTCACATAAATAACTGCCCCACCTTTGCACATTTGCTTTCTACAAAATGAGGTAGCTAAAACATAGTTTGGTATATTGAGCATTTTGATGCCAAAAGTGATATGGTGTTCTGTCAGACAGAGAATATGAGCACAATTTGCGCCTGTTGGTTCATCAATATTTACAATAAATTGGTCTAACTTACAGAGCAGGCTTTGAATATTTTGGTGAAAAATTTTGAGCTTATTTTTAATTACATGATTGGTTGTGGTGCTGCCATTGTTGGGACTGAGTTTTATTTCTTTTGACATACCAGTATTACAGGAACAGTTTTCTGTGATACTCTACCACTGATCAAACAAACGTGTGACCATTCATGCTGCCCTTCTCTGTATATGTTTTACATCCCCTGTTACTCCTATCTGGTATGGTTCCCACACACTTGAGCAATATTCTAGGACTGGTCGCACAAGTGATTTGTAAGCCAATCTCTTTGCAGACTGATTGTGCTTTCCCAGTATTCTTTCAATGAACTGAAGTCTACCACCTGCTGTATCTACACCTGAATCTATGTGATCATTCCATTTCATATCCCTACATAGTGTTACACCCAGATGTTTGTATGAGTTGGCTGATTTCAACAGTGACTCACTGATATTACAGTCATAGAATACTACGTTTTTTTGTTTTGTGAAGGGCATGGTTTTACATTTCTGAACATTTGAAGCAAGTTGCCAATCTTTGCACCACTTTGAAAGCTTATCAAGATCTGACTGAATATTTACACAGCTTCATTCAGGCAGTACTCATCATAGATAACTGCTTCATCTGCAAAAAGTCTGAGGTTATTATTAATATTGTCTGCAAGGTCATTGATGTACAACATGAACAGCAAGGTTCCCAACACACTTCCCTGGGACACATGCGAAATTACTTCTACATCTGATGATGACTCTACATCCAAGTTAACATGCTGCGTCCTCCTCACCTAAAAGTCCTCAATCGAGTCACAAATTTCACTTGATACCCCTTACGATCATTCTTTTGACAATAAGCTTAGGTGTGGTACTGAGTTAAACACTTTTCAGAAATCAAGAAACCCTACGTCTATTTGGCTGCCTTGATCCAAAGCTTTCAGTATGTTATGTGAGAAAAGTGTGGGTGGGGTTTCGAATGTTCTGTGTTTTCAAAATCCATGCTGGTTGGCATTGAGAAGATATTTCTCTTCAAGATAGCCTCTTTATGTTTGAGCTCAGACTATCTTCTAAGATTCTACAACAAATCGATGTCAAGAATACTGGATGGTAGTTTTGAGGATCGCTTCTACTACCCTTCTTGTATATGGGTGTGACCTGTGCTTTTTTCCAAGAACTGGGCATTGTTTTTTGTATGAGGTACCTACAATAGATTATAGTTAGAAGAGGGGACCACTCAGTTGCAAATTCAGTATAGAACCTGATAGGGATTCCATCGGGCCCTGGAGCTTTGTCCAGTTTTAACAATTTCAGGTGTTTCTCAACACCACTGCCACTAATACTTATTTCACTCATCTTTTCAGTGGTACAGAAATTAAATTGGGGCAATTCTCCTGGGTTTTCCTTTGTAAAGGAACATTTGAAAACAGAGTTAAGCATTCCAGCTTTTGTTTTGCTACACTCAATTTCAGTTATTCTCTGTTTTGCTAGGGCTACTAACAGCCTTTACACATGTCCAGAATTTCTTTGGGTTTTGTGAAAGATCATTTGACAATATTTTCCTATGGTAGTCACTGGAGGCTTCACACATTGCTCTCTTGGCAGTGGAAACATATTTCATTCAGAATTTCTGTATACATGTAAATTAAGGAACATTGTACAGCAGGGACCAACAGAATGAGGCAATGCAGCTGTTAATATACTGACCTCATATTCAAGGCTCTGTCTGGCCATCCTGATTGGAGTGTTCTGTGGTTTTACTGAATGACTGAGGCAAATGTCGGGTTGGTTTCTTAATCAAGGTCACTGCCAACCACCTGGTGAATCATAGACTGTCTGTCCTATCCTCATAAAGCATGTTAATCTGTGTGTTGTATATTTTGAGGTACTACTTTGATAATTCCTATATCATTGTGAGAGGAACCTTGAATGTATAAAGATGAATAAATAATTTCTTTAGACAGTAGCAAGATTGAGAAACATTTCTAAAATAATACAGTTAAATACAGAATACTATTTACCACTGATGTTGGTGTGGTCTGAACTATTATTCAGTCATATAACCCACAGAGATTTTGTTCATAAGCTTCACATAGTAATGATCAGGGTTAATATTCTGACATACTTTGTTATTAAATTGTGGCAGCCATACCACAGGATCATTGGCAGCCATACCTCAGAATTGCACAGTTGGCAGCATGCCAGTACTCACACAAAAGTGCAGATTTTCTCCTTAGGCCAACTTTTGGCTATGTTACAGTGCCCACTGGCATGAAAGAGATGAAGTGAAAGCCAGTATAAGCTAGACCTCTATGACATGTGGATGTTTACGCTGATTGCAGATTCTGTCAGCCGTGGATAACATTGGTCGTGTACAACACGTGCTCGCCTCCGTCGCATTCATGCATCTGAACAGGCACCGATCATTTGCTTCATTCCATTGCTTCCATGAATTAAACAGTGCCCAGTGAGCCAAGAGAGAATTTGTGTGTTTGGACAGACATGCAACCTTTGTCTCTCTGTGGCTGTGTAGTCATACTACACATTCAATCACTGAGGAATGTGCACCCTCCAGGATCTGTGATCGAGCTATTTACTGCCCTCACACGACCATGGCATGTGAACATTCAGACATTACTTTACAAGTTTGTTTGTCTAACCACCTTCAGAAACAATTGTGTTATTACGTAATCATGTATGTAATCAATTAGCATCACCTGAGCCTACATCCACAACTTAGTGTGTGGGTTTGACAGCAAAAGCTGGAACACAATGTGATGGACTTGAAAGCAGTGAAAATAGCCCATTTCCTTCTTCACTGGTGACCCAGTTCTCATCTGCAGGCAAAAATGTGGTGACAGACTGGATCAGTGGAAGTGACATGGAACCGTGAGGGGACTCCTGGAAAAAAGTTTCTGTGTTGGCCATAGCCACACTCAGCATGCTTCAAATGTTGAATGTTTATTCTTTGCAACTCTGCTGACTTTGTCAATAGACTAAAGTCACTTCAACTCTGTGAAACTAACTTGCTAGTGAGCTTTATGTCGACTCAGATTTCACTAAGGTTCCTCTTATGGACTCTTTGTCACTCATTAGCAATGAGTTCGCAGCTGATATAACAGAACTTTTTCATCGCGTCCTTTTCATGGCCTACATTTTATTTAACAACAAATATTTTGAGCAGACTGATGGTGTGGCCATGAGCAGTCCTCTGTCCCCTCTGGTAACCAACTTTTTTATGGAAGACTTTGAGGAAAGGGCAATTGATTCAGCAGAAGTTAAACTGAAAGTCTTCTGGCAATATTTAGATGACACTTTTGTAGTGTAGCCCCATGGTGAAGAAGAACTGTCACACTTCTTGCAACATCTGAATTCAATCCACAAGAACATCAGTTTATGGTGGAAATAGAGAAGAATGTTTGCTTACCATTTTTTGACATCTTGGTTACTAGGAGAGCGGATGGTTCATTAGGGCATTCTGTCTACCATAAGCCCATACATATGGAATTTTATCTGCAGGTGTTGAGCTACCATCACTCTTCACAAACTACTGGCGTCCTTAGAATGTTGGTGCAATGGTTTCATGTTTTTCCTGATGGACACAGCCTTACAAAGGAGCTAGAACATAATGGTTATTTTCCACTTCCGACTATTAGGGTGCTAATGAAGAAGAAACATGACCAGCCACAGCATCAAGGAGCTGTTCAAGTCCAGGGCATTCCTTCCATACGTCGGCAACCTTTTATCTCAAGTAGGCAGCATTCTAAGGACACATCAAGTTAAAATAATCTTCTTGCCACTGCCAAAGATTAGTGCCCTTCTTGTTTTGGTAAAGGATGAGCTGGGTCTGCAGAAGACCAGGACATACAAAATTTCTTGCCAAAGTAGCAAAGTGTACATAGGTCAGACAATATGTGCAGTACACGAAATGTGTGTTGAACATGAGTGCCACACTCACCTTTTGCAGCCCAGTAAGTCAGCCGTAACTGAGCATTGTATTATAACAGGACACTCTATAGATTATTCTGCCACAAAAACCTTGGCCCTGGCAAAATCCTTTTGGGATTTAGTAATTAATGAATCTGTGGAAATATAATTAGCACAAAATCTTATAAATCATGTCAGCAGCTTTTAACTGGATAAGCCTTGGCACCCAGTGATCTTCTGATAGAAAACATATAATACATAATGACGCAACTGGCGACATCTAACATTTGTTTTTAGTGATGCAAGCACCCATTCCGAAAGAGGGCAGACATGTAGTTTCACCTTTACATGTGCACCTGCACGCCACAGATGGAGCATTATTTGCAGATGCCACAGATTTTGACATAGGATTCCCCTGTAACAGCTGCCAATGCACATGAGTTTCTACGCCAGTTTCCATTATAAAGCCAACACCATGAATTAGCAGTCTCCAGTGGCGGACACTCACCTGCAAATGGCTGGATGGTTCCCAGCCAAAATATTGTGCCATGAAGTCGATATGATCTGGTTGCAAGCCCAAAACTACATAGAATATTCAGTATGCTGGGAAAACTACAAGAATCACATCAGATACATCACAGGGAGGTGATGGCATTACATATGTAGAGGTTTGATAAGCTACACAATAAGCGAGAATGATTGTTAAGTTCTCTGTGTTTTTTACTCAAGTGTTGGGACAATGGCCTTATTTTGAAGTTTGCTATACTGAGACGTTTTACCCAGACTGCTGCTGCAAACTTATTACACAAAAGGCGAGCCGAGCACTAGTAAAGGAAGGGATTCATTTTACTTGCCATGAATTGGACACCATATCAAAACAGGTGTTTCATATACATATGGAGAACACATTGAGCCTGCCATCACTTTCCTGGGAGTGGGTCGACGGCATAATTTGGGCAAAGTTGGACTGGATGCATAAGGTGTCTACTTCAAGACAGTTTTTTAAGTTTGCCTGGATATCAGCAACATTACCGCAAGGAGATACTTATCAATTATCCGTGATCAATTTAACAGATAAGGTTTTGGACATGTAACACTGTCTGTGCTAGGGAAAGCCTTGAACTTCACCCCTATGCTGTGAATCCTGCTTCTGTTTGATTGAATTAGTGCTGTTGAGGAAGCTGTTAGACCTCTTTCTAGAGATGCTGCAGAAGAAATAAGATGAAACTTATCGTGCACTCACAAAAGCTCCAACTCAGAAGAGCAACATTCTAGTCACGGAAAGAACAGCACTATGAAAGCTACAAGAAGATCCTCACACAGTGGTCTTACCAGCAGATAAGGGAAATGCCACCATGCTGTTGCCACATTACATTTTCTAACAGAAGATTTATAACTTGCTGAGTTAACAAATGTATTGGAAGACTGACAAAGACCCTGCAGCGAAAGTGGGAAAGAAAACATCAGAACTGTTGAATTCTCCTTCTATTCTGCAAGAAGTGGCCTACAGATTCTGTGCCACCCAGGTTATGTGGTCTTCTGAAGATTCACGAAAAAGAAGTCCTGTTATGACCAGTTGTCAGTAATATCGATGCCCCCACACACGACTTAGTGATACACCTTGCCTGTCTACTAAGATCTTTTGTGGGGAAGTGCGCGCAATATGTTTGCAACCCTGCTGACTTTATCAATAGACTGAAGTCATGTCAACTCAATGAAACTGACTTGCTGGTGAGCTTTGATGTCATCTCAGTTTTCACTAAGGTTCCTCTTATGGACACTATGAGAATGGAAGGGTCATTAGGGCATTCTGACTACCATTAGCCCACACATACAAAACTTTATCAGCAAGCGTCGAATCACCCTTCACAAACTACTATTGTCCTTAGTACATACGTGCAATGGACTCATGTTTTTTCCTGATGCACATAGCCTTTCAAAGGAGCTATAACATCTACAGGGGTTGGTGTTCAAAGGTAATGGTTACTTTCCACATCAGATTAGTAGGGTTGCTAATGAGGAAGAAACGTGACCACCCACAACATCAAGAAGATAAGGAGCTGTTCTAGTCCAGGACGTTCCTTCCATACGTCAGCAACCTTCCATCTAAAGTAGGGAGCATCCTACGGAAACATCAAATTCAAGTATTCTTCTGGCCACTGACAAAGATTAGTGCCCTTCTTGTTTTGGTAGAGGATGAGCTGGGTCTGCAGTTTGCTGGGATGTACAAAATTCCTTGCCAGTGTGGCAAGACGATACTCACAGTACACAAATTGTGCATTGAATATGAGCATCACACTTGCCTTTTGCAGCCCAGTAACTTGGCCATAGCTGAGCATTGTATTACCACAAGGCACTCTATGGATTATTCTGCCACAGAAATCTTGGCCCCAGCGAGATCCTTTTGGGAATCAGTAATTAAAAAATCTGTGGAAATGAATCTAGCACAAAATCTTACAAATCGGGATGACACCTTTCAACTGAAAAAGGCTTGGGACCCAGTGATCTCTTTATTTTCTTCTGAAAGAAAACATTTAATTCATAAAGACACACCTGACAACATCTGACATTTGTTTTTAGTGATGTGAGCATTGTGACAGTACAAACCCCTTACTAAATGAATATTTCTAGTATGTAAGGATTGCTTTGTGGAGAGCGAGCGCACTGCATGGTGCGCGATACGCGGAAGCGCGTGGCGTGCCCATGTGAGATTTGCAATGGTTGGTGGGATGGTCTCCGGCGGCCGCGGACGGGGGCGGGAGAGGATGGGAGAGACAAGCGGGTAAGAAGGATCGAGTTTATGGGAGGTGTAGAGGATCTGTATCCGTTCAAGGAAAAGGAGGAGGTGGGGGCATTGTTTGGTTTTTCGTGCATTCCGCGAAAACTTACGGTGAAGAGCGATGCGGCAGTGGATTGTCGTCAGCAATATGCACCTTCTGAAAGATCGGTCTTTATTTCAAGTCATGAGATGCAAAAGTTATAGTAACCTCAAAATTGGTTAATATCATGAATACTGAAAGATTAGTAAAAATAGTAAATAACAACTTACAGGGATGAGCGAGCACTCATTAAAAACGTCTCGTGATAGCGGATCGAGTGCCGTAGTCATATGTTAAGATTCATAAATAAATAAGCCTGTAAAGAGCAATAAACAAAGTTTGAGGGGAAATTGTTTATAAAATTCAATAGAAAATTTATGACATAAAGAGCAGCACTATATAATATTTTGGGTGGCATCACACGTATTTTAAACTCGTTAAGTTATACTATACATGTAACTTGCAATAGTTTGTTTGCAAATTATTATTAACATTTATCGCCCATAATTAATTAATTATTATAGATTTGAAGACTTTGAGCAGCGAAATGTGTAGATCGCTATAGATTATGTCTAAAAACAGTGCTATATGCAGTTTCATGTTAAAACTTTGCAGCACAGATGTAAACAATCAAATTTGCGCTCAGTGGTGAAATTTTACAAAAACTAAAACTTGATTTATGGGCGATGGAATAATCCTAGAAATTAATGTAATATAGTAAATAAGATGTACTTTTTAGCGCGGTTACGATGGTGTACTTATTTCTGTTGGGGGATGTATGTATCAAAATTTGTAACCTTAACAGTTTTTTTTTAATTTTTTTTCTTTATTGTTATTTAACCCCTTACATAAGGTGGGCTGGCAGCAGCACACTACGCTGCTCTTCAGCCACAAGTTTTACAAAGGAAAAACAATAGAGACACAGAATATACAGAACAAAGTGGGGGGCAAAAAACAGTAGACACAGAAACAAATAACCCGTAGCCATTCACATGCAAAGACAACTAAGAAACTGTTGGCACTGCACACAGATACTGATGATGGAGATGTCACATGAACGATGGAGCGTGAGCGGCGAAAAACTCAGGCACAAACACGACGGCACACACACTAAAACAATGGTGATGATCTCCGGCGTGCGAATGTCCACTTAACATGTGCGAGTCCGGGGACCTGCCAAGAGGGGAAGAAGGTGATTGGGGAGGGAGAGGTGAGAGCAAAGATGCCAATGGCAGAGGAGATGATGGGAGGAATGAAGGTATGGGGGTAGGGGAAGCCCGGGGGAGGAGGGGGGAGAAAGGGAGGGGGGAGGGAATGGGGAGAGAAGGGAGAGAGGGTGCCCATAGGAACAAACACAGGAAGAGGGAGGGGAGTATCGAAGTTGGTAGGAAGGGTAGATGGAGGGGACGAGGGCATCATCAGGGAGGGGGAGCTGGTGGAAGCCACCTTGGGAGAAGGTAAGGAGAGTGGAGAGATGGAGAGCAGGTGGGACGCGGAAATACAGGCGCGGCAGCGGACGGGGGCGGGAGAGGATGGGAGAGACAAGCGGGTAAGAAGGATCGAGTTTATGGGAGGTGTAGAGGATCTGTATCCGTTCGAGGAAAAGGAGGAGGTGGGGGAACGGGATAAGGTCGTACAGGATCCGTATGCGGGAGGGGAGACGGATGCGATAGGCAAGGTGAAGAGCATGGCGTTCAAGGATCTGAAGGGATTTGTAAAAGGTAGGAGGAGTGGAGATCCAGGCAGGGTGGGCGTAGCAGAGGATAGGGCGGATGAGGGATTTATAGGTGTGGAGGATGGTGGAGGGGTCCAGACCCCATGTATGGCCAGAAAGGAGCTTGAGGAGACGGAGTCGGGAGCATGGCTTGGCTTGGATTTTCCGGAGGTGCGGGGTCCAGGAGAGGCGACGGTCAAGGGTGACGCCAAGGTACTTAAAGTTGGGGGTGAGGGTGATAGGACGGCCATAGACGGTGACATAGAAGTCAAGGAGGCGGAAGGAAGGGGTGGTTTTGCCTACAAGGATTGCCTGGGTTTTGGAAGGATTGACCTTGAGCAACCACTGGTTGCACCAAGTGGTGAACCGATCAAGATGGGATTGGAGAAGGTGTTGGGAGCGCTGCAGGGTGGGAGCAAGGGCAAGGAAGGCGGTGTCATTGGTGTACTGGAGAAGGTGGATGGGGGGTGAAGGCAGCGGCATGTCCGTCGTATACAAAAGGTACAGAGGAGGGGAGAGGACGGAACCTTGGGGCACACTGGCGGAGGGGAAGAAGGTGTAGCAATCCGTGTTATGGATGGTGATGTAGGAAGGACGTAGGGAAAGAAAGGACCCAATCAGATGGACGGAGTTAAGAGGAAGGGCAAAGGTTTGGAGCTTGAAGAGGAGACCAGAATGCCACACACGCTCATAGGCGCGTTCGAGGTCAAGGGAGAGGAAGACAGCGGAGCGACGGGAATTAAGCTGTTCAGAGAGGAGATGAGTGAGGTAAAGGAGAAGGTCATCGGTAGACAAGGTCGGCCGAAAGCCACACTGGGTAATGGGAAGGAGGCGGTGCTGGCGGAGATGCTGGTGGATGCATCGGGGGGATGGATTCCAGTAACCTTAACTGGCGAGACTGGTACTTAAATAGCCAGGGGGGTTGGACATCTGAGCCTATATAAGTGAGCGGCCATGTTGGCCAGGGGGTCAGTCGTTGGTCAGTCATTTTAGAGGGTTTGTGGCGAGCAAGCCCCACTTGAGGGTGACCCATGTGGTCATTTGAGAATTCTTTTTCGCGTCGATTTATTTCAACAAAGAGTATTGTTTAAGAGTGCAAGTGTGTAAGCATATATTTGGTGAACTGTAAGTGCTATGATTATTTGTGTGAGTATGATTTACGAGGTATACATCGTCGTAAGTGAATATGTGGCGAACTGTGATTTCACGCCAAAACTGTTAGAACAAAAAGGACAGCGGGACTTGTGGTTCTGTTCGAATTGATTGAGTGATTTTAGTTTATAGCAGTCTACATTACTGCTATTGGGGGCTCGGAGCCAAATTATTATTAAAGTAAAACTGTAAACTGTCTCACCAGTGCTAATTTCATTGTGCGAAAGAAAAGAACAACACCAATAAATAGTGATTGAACTGTGTCGTGAAATACTGATTTTAGTGTAATAATCACCTAATTCTTGTCCCCTAGCATAAACTGTACTTATGTCTGAGTGAATAATTAATTAAAAAATATAACAAATGCCCAGGTGTGGAAGTGTACTAATGAACCAAGTGGGGAAATCATCCCCTGAGACTTACATGAGAGCCAAAATTTGCAATAACATTTTTAACAAACATTTGTATATGCACATTCACGTGTGAAAATGCTTCAACTGCACTTCTTCTTTATTAACCGCCCCGTCAAAGCATGCAATCTGACAGAGAACGGACATATAGTTTCACTTTTACGCTTGTGGCTGTGTACTGCAGATGGAACATTATTTGCAGAGGGTGCGGATTTTGATAGAGGACGCTTCTGTGATGGCAGCCAATGCACATGTGTTTCCATGCCAATTTTTTCTATAAAGCCAACACCGTTAACTAGTGGTCCCCAATGGCAGACACTCACCTGAATATGGCTGGAGAGTTGCCAGCCAAAATATTGTGGCTAGCAGTCAACATGATCCAGCTGCAATCCTGAAACCTCATAGAATATTCAGTATGCCAGGAAAACTTCAAGAATCACAGCAGAATGATGTTCTTTCCCACAACAAAGTTTGAAGTCAGATAAACAATACAACAATTAGAAAATAAGAAGTCAGCAGGCTCCAGTCTCTGTTCTGAAGAACAGTATACAAAACCCATTAACAAACATATTAAATGGGTCTGTAAGAAAGTCACTGAAGAGTGCAGTAATTCAATGAAGAACCCTGATGTCATAAATTCCTTAAATTCAAACACTCCAAATATGTCACAACATAGAGAATGGTTGGTAATTCAAATAATGATGCCAGGATGTGGTAGGTTTGCAACTGTTCAGTACTGAGGAAATTGGATAATTTTTTTTGTCCATCTCATTTGAATTAATATACAATTTTTGGTGCAATGATTGCAATTTTCAGGCTTACATACTCATTCTCAAATCACACATCTTGTTACTAACCATAACTAATCACACAATATGGTGCCAAGAGGCAAGAATAGCACCTACACTGGTGGACGTCCTATGTAGGATCTATTCAAGCCTTTTGGCACCATCTTTTATCACTGTTTATGGTTAATAACAAGGGGTTTGGTCTGAGAATGAGTGTGTCAACTTGAAACCAGTAACCACTGCATCACATATTGTGTATGAACACAATGGAGATGGACGAAACAAAAAATTATCCTATTTCCTTAACAGAGGAAATAGGTGTGTAGTCTGAGAATGGGCATGCCAGCTTCAAACCAGTAACCACTGCATCAAATATTGTGTATTAACGCAACAGAGATGGATGAAATAAAAAAAATTATCCTATTTCCTCAATAGAGGATGGTACCAAGCTAGCTCACCAAAGCATGTCAGGTAAAACTATGTAAAAATGTCTTCAGTTTGTCACTTGTTTGTTGATCTGTGTCACTACATCATCCACACCCCCACCCCCTTCTTTTTTATAAACCTGGAGCCCCAGGTACATCAGGAAACTGGTGTTTTTCCCAGCAGTGGGTCCTACTGGTGGTATCTGATCAAGGTAGGGTTCTCTGCATGGTGCTGTTTGGAAGTGGCTGGCAGTGGGGTGAATAGTATGGTAACAGTGCCCTCTGTAGCCTCCATGTCCAAGCGTACAGGTGTCAACCTCTCAATGTTAACCATTTTGTCTTGTCCACTGTGTCAAAATTTAAAGGTGTGTGTCCCATGCTGCAGAACTTTGTATGGTCCACTGTACGGTGACATGAGAGGTGGGTGGACCGAGTCACCATACAACCAGACGAGAGTTGCACTGTAGAGATCCTTATATGTGAAAGTGTTTCTGTGTCCATGTAATTGCAGTGTGGAAGTATGTAGTAGGGCCATTTCTTCCTCGAAGGTACTGACCGAACTCAGTCATGGAAGCTGGCGGGGAGAGGTCTGAGGGTTTGTCAGTAATTAGTTCTTCCTCTGGTAGGCATAGCTCCTCATGGTACATGAGGTAAATGTTGCAGATTCTCCTTAATTGCGAGATTGTAAGCCAAACAGGATGAGCAGTAGTGCATCCGACCATGTGGGGCAGATGCATATTAATGCTCCTTCAAGGTGATCCACACAATCAAGGAAGTGCTTGTCAATGGCATAGATGACATACAGCTTATGATCTATAGCACTATAGTTTCCTTGATTCTTTGTTAGTAGCAAGGAGAATTCCATGGGCTGCCATGTGCGATCTTATCTTATCATTACGCTCTTGGAGGATGATGCCCCCTGCCTCCTGGCTTGCATACACCATTATAGCTGTCGGCTCATTTTGGTGAGTGTGGTTCAACAGTATGGCTGGTGTGGCATAGTCTTTCACTGACTCAAATGTGGCAATTACTTTCTAACTCCAAGGCACCTTCCTATTTCCTACTGCAAATTTTCCTCCAAGCAACCCACTCAGCGGTGTCAGCAATGTTACCATATGAGGTAGGTGGTAGCAGTAGTTCAATACCCTAAGAACCATTTAAGGTTCCTGAATGTTCTTGGCAGTGTCACTTCCTGGACCACCCTGACATAGTCTGCTAGAGGCAAGATGGCTGCTGTTGTTACATCAAGCCCCAAGAACTTGATGCTGCCCAGGCCAAAAACCCACTTAGCTGTGTTCACCATGATCCCTGCTTTTGAAATTGCTTGAAAAGTAGTTGCAACTGCTTAATATGCTATGTAGATGGATAGGAAAACACATGGCTATTACTCATATAACAATATATACCCTCTACACCTCAGAGGACTTGGTGGATGAAATTTTGCATGCCTGGGCAGCATTTTTTTTAGCCCATATGACATATACAAGTACTCATATAGCAACTTGTACCTGTTGAGGATGGTTCTCTCATTCAGTACCCAGCAACAATATTAGAGAAGGAAAGTTGCTACTCACCATATAGCGGAGATGCTGAGTCACGATAGGCACAACAAAAAGATTCACACAAGTCATCAGTACCCAGCAATCTTCACACAGTCTCCATGTGGAGGGGCAAGGCTCACAGGATGCCTGAGGAGAATGTGATTCTGTCCATAACTTGTCTATCCATGTCTGTCTTTACTGCAGCCAAGTTCTTGGCCCTGAGGTGACTGTACTTCACTCCCTCTTGTTGCCCTGGTGCTGAGGCTTTGATCTTTTATGTCTGTCACCTGATGGAGAAATGAGCTCAGAAAACTTGCTCCAGGATCTGTTGAAACTTGTTCTCCTGCAAGGTGCTCATGATGATGGTCTGAGATGCCAGGACTCTCTAAACATCCACAAGTAACTAAAAATGATATAGGATGTCTGCCCCGGTTATAGGTTGCCTGACATCTACAATTAGGAAATTCCATGTGATTCATTCCTGTAGGCCTACGTTAATGCACAGTCTCTTCTTGCCTGGCACTTGTGCATAACATCAGTGCCCTGTACGAGCCAAAAAATATTGTGCTTCCTGTTTGCATGGACACCACCATGCTGTTCCTGTCTGTCGTAAGCCTGAAATCCCACTGCAGAAGATGCATGCAGAAAATTCACCATGCCAGTGGAACAAGACAGCAATTTGGTTGTCAGAGTCAATATCTTTGTGCATGTGCCTGGACAAGCACTATGGACAAAAACATGAGTGGGCAACTCCTTAGAAACCAATGCAGCAGTTGTAACAGGGTGAGTGGCAGCTTGAATGTTGAGCATGATGACTAACTGTGCCATTTAGTGACAGTCAGGGGGATTTTGGTACTGACAAGGTGCTGAGCAGGTGCAAACCTTGTTACCAAACTTGTAGTGATATCAGCACCAACTGCTTTTGTTGTTCTGGTGCCATTCTGATGCTTGTCACATCATCTGCCTTGGCACATCTCTTCTGAGTGCTGCACTCTGTGTAGTGTTGTCACCTGTGGTGAGCATTTTAATCTCTAAGGTGAGTTTATTAGTTGTGAGGCCAGTGCTTCTGCTGGCACACTTGTGTCAGGGCCAGTTTTGTGATGGCCACTGAATTGCTTGGGGTGGGGCCATTGACATAAAAAAATACTTTTTGCACTGTGCCTTTATGCTAGGTGCCATTTTTTCAGCTTTATCTTCCAGACCTGTAGTGAAGCATTTATTTCCCCTGTGAGGATAAGTTTCATGTCCTTTGGAGGCCTGCTGAGCCAAATTGTGTGGAGGGTCTGCTACAAAAGTAGGTCAGGTGCCAATAGCGAGTGCAGATTGTGCAGTAATTGGGTGGTAGACGTATTTCCTAAGTTGTCATCCACCCTAAATCTGCAGAGCTTGTATTCAGGTGACTGTGAAAAGTGCTTGATGAGGCAGACTTTAAGTGCTGTGCAGCTATGCATACATGAAGTATTCTCCTCAAAGGTTGTCTGAGCTTTGCTTAAGTGGACGATGACAGGAAGGAATTGTAATGTATCATTCTGTATGTTGTGTTGACAATTTGCACATGTAGGAACCAGAGATGTGACCTTGAGTTCCAAAACACTGACAGTTTAATGTTTTGTATGTTCCTACATTACAGAGCTGTTTGCTGAAGCTGTTGATCATGAGGAGGACCTGTTGCATTACTGCTGGATGAATGGAGAGTGCTTTTGACACCTTCCATTTTCATGCCAGCTCCATTCTCTGAAGCCATAGTGATGCATTTTGTGCAGGGTCATCACTGTAGGGAAGTTGCTGAAAGTTAGGGTAATCCAATGAAGAACACTGACTACACACTTTAACAATTTTAATTCTTGTACTCAATACCAGACAAAATAAGACATCACGTCACAGAGAATAGCGCAAAGCCAACTCACTGAAGCACTTTAGTTAAGGCCATTCACACTGTCTTTCATTTCTTGATCTGTGTCACTAAAAGCCCTTAGTTCAGATATTTTTCTGGAACACACATCACATTTTGCCCTTACCAAGGAAAGGTAATTCACAGAATACTGGAAATTACAGCTCACATTCACTGCTGTCTATATTTGGAAAAATAATTGAATTACTCATGAAAGATAAACTAATGACTTATATCAATTGATACAACCTCTTACCACAGACAGTTTTATTTTAATAGTGAGAGAGCTGCATCAGACCAGTCTCTGGACTGAAGAGCACAACAACAACAGTGAAAGAAGTGCAATACTGGTTGATACAATGTTCACAAAAGTGGCACTTGAAGCCCTTGATAAGAATGACTGTTATAAGCATATTTTTAGACTTGTCCAAGGTTTTTGATACTGTTCATCATAAAATACCACTAAATAAGATGAAGAAGGAATAGGTGTAAGATGAATGGCAAATGAGTGGTTCCAATCTTAAGTGGAAATCAAGGTGCAAATGGTGGAGATAGTTCACATGCCTGCTGATGATAAACTTTTAATACAACAATTGCAAGACAAGAAACCTATAAACATAGGTGTCCATCAGGATAGCGTGCTGGGTCCAGTTATGTTCTCAATATACAGGGTGAGTCACCTAGCATTACCGCTGGATATATTTCATAAACCACATCAAATACTGACAAACCGATTCCACAGACCGAACGTGAGGAGAGGGGCTAGTGTAATTGTTTAATACAAACCATACAAAAATGCACGGAAGTATGTTTTTTAACACAAACCTACGTTTTTTTAAATGGAACCACGTTAGTTTTGTTAGCACATCTGAACATATAAACAAATACGTAATCAGTGCCGTTTGTTGCATTGTAAAATGTTAATTACATCTGGAGGTATTGTAACCTAAAGTTGACGCTTGAAACCTCCGACGTTCAGTTGCGTGTTGTAACAAACACGGGCCACGGTCGGCGAGCAGCATCTGCAGGGACATGTTTACGATGATGACCGTGTTTACGAGTGTGGCTGTAGTGCACTGTTGTGGTTTGGTCTAGCTGTCGCAGTGTCCGCATGTAGCGCTTGCTGCTATTGTTATTCTGCATTCGTCTCCGCATGCAGACCAACTGTAGTACACCGTGTTGCCAGACATCTGTGATAATGTAGTGTTGTAGGAACTGTGACCATGGTGTATTCGAACTCTGAAAAGGCGGAGATGATACTCATCTATGGCGAGTGTCGACGAAATGCAGCTGAAGCCTGCAGGGTGTATGCAGAACGGTACCCGGACAGAGAGCATCCAACGTGCCGCACATTGCAAAACATCTACCGCCAACTGTATGCAACAGGTATGGTCGTAGCACGCAAACGGGTCCATAACAGGCCCGTCACAGGAGAAGTGGGTGCAGTTGGTGTGTTAGCTGCTGTTGCCATGAACCCACACATGAGTACACCGGACATTGCGAGAGCCGGTGGACTGAGTCAAAGTAGTGTCATGCGCATACTGCATCATCACCGCTTTCACCTGTTTCATGTGTCACTTCATCAGCGATTACATGGTGATGACTTTTATCATCGAGTGCAATTCTGTCAATGGGCATTAACAGAGAATGCATTGCAGTTCTACCTGTTTACCGATGAAGCGAGTTTCACAAACCATGAGGCAGTGAATCTACGGAACATGCATTACTGGTCCGTGGACAATCCTCGCTGGCTCAGACAGGTAGAGCGACAGTGACCGTGGACTGTAAATATATGGTGCGGAATCATTGACGACCACCTCATTGGCCCTCACTTCATTGCAGGGGCCCAAACAGCTGCAACATACATTGCGTTTCTACAGAATGATCTGCCAACGTTGCTCGAAAATGTCCCACTGGAAACGCGTCGACATATGTGGTATCAGCATGATGGTGCACCTGCACATTCCGCAATTAACACAAGGCTGACCCTTGACAGGATGTTCGACGGGCGTTTCATAGGACGTGGAGGACGAATAAATTGGCCAGCCCGTTCTCCTGATCTTACACCTCTGGATTTCTTTCTGTGGGGTACATTAAAGGAGAATGTGTACCGTGATGTGCCTACAACCCCAGAGGACATGAAACAACGTATTGTGGCAGCCTGCGGCGACATTACATCAGATGTACTGCGGCGTGTATGACATTCATTACGCCAGAGATTGCAATTGTGTGCAGCAAATGATGGCCACCACATTGAACATCTATTGGCCTGACATGTCGGGACACACTCTATTCCATTCCGTAATTGAAAACGGAAACCACGTGTGTATGTGTACCTCACCCCTCATGGTAATGTACATGTGCGTCAGTGAAAAAGACCAATAAAAAGGTGTTAGCATGTGGACGTAATGTGCTGTTCCAGTCTCTTCTGTACCTAAGGTCCATCACCATTCCCTTTGGATCCCTACGTATTTCGGTGCTCTCCGATACACACGATCGAACAGCGGAGGAGTGGTACTCAAGCGTCAACTTTAGGTTACAATATCTCCGGATGTAATTAACATTTTACAATGCAACAAACGGCACTGATTACGTATTTGTTTATATGTTCAGATGTGCTAACAAAACTAACGGGATTCCATTTCATAAAACGTAGGTTTGTGTTAAAAAACATACTTCCGTGCATTTTTTTATGGTTTGTATTAACCAATTACACTAGCCCCTCTCCTCACATTCGGTCTGTGGAATCGATTCGTCAGTATTTGATGTGGTTTACGAAATATATCCAGCGGTAATGTTAGGTGACTCACCCTGTATATTAATGACTTTCCAAACAGTGTAAGACAAGGAGAAAAAGTCCTCTTTGCTGATGAGCAAAATCATAGTCACTGATAAAACAGCAAAACTTTTATTAGACACAACAAATGAAATGTTCAAAGATGTTTGGTAACTGGTAATAAATTAACACTATACACGAGGAAAACAAACAGCATGCACATAGCATAAAGAGGGAAAATGTCTTTATCACATTAAGTGTAGATGATAAATATACAGACAATGTAACAAGAACAATGTTTTAAAGTATGAATATTGATTATCAGTTAGCAAGGAATGAACATATTAAGATACTGGCAAAACAAAATGTCATCAACATGTTTTGCTCTCAGGGTTCTGTAATCAATTTGTAACAGCCAATGTCTTGTGAATGCCCAGGTAGACACAGTTTTTAGCTATGGGATTCTTATCTGGGGAGTGAAGGCACAAAACATGGATACACACACAACAGGGCTGTAAGATTGATAACTAGATGTAGTAGTCGGTTTTATAACAAAGAACTGTTTAAAAAACTGAGTATCCTTGCTGTACCAAGTGAATGGTATAGCTGTTGTGCCAATTAGAGGAAGCATTATGAATTTTCCATTAATATTTCAAAATAATCAAGGAACAGGAGCTATTTTCAACTTACATTTACCAAGTAAAAACAAATGGAAAGTTCAAAAGAGCGTTTTCTATAAGGGAATAAAACTGTATAATTAATTGCCAAAGGAGATGAAAAAGATTGCTAAATTAAATCTGTTTAAAAAGGCAACTAAAACTTTCTTGGCAACTAATGCATACTACACAGTTAAAGATTACTTATAGGACTCACAGTTGCAGTTAACAATGAAAGGGGACAACTACAACACCCTGTCACATTACACTAGAAGATCACATTGTAATGATGTAAAAAATGCACCAAGATCTATAGAGCATGATAGATTTATGCGTCTCACAACATGCAATTTCAAATCATTGTTGATTTGCTGTACTGGAGACATATCAGGATTTTTAAGTTATTTTATATACATTTCCAAGATACTGCTATGCAATTACATATAACGGTTTTCAGTATACAAAAGTAAATGTATATTTATTTTATTTTTTATTGCCAATGAATGCTGTGATTTTTATCTTAATTTTATTGTAACTTTACGTGAATGTAATAACACACATAAATAGACACAAAGAAAAAAAAACACTATACACACATGATATGTTGCTATGTCAACCTACCTTACAGATATATTTTATTTTTATATAAACTCTTAGATGTTAAGCACTATTTTTTTGTTTTTTAAAAGAAGCACACACAGTAAACATTGTATATTACTTTGTCCACACCTTTCAACATCACCCCTTAAAGTACAATGTTTGTTTTTAATGACTCTAAATCACAAGCTCCACAAACTTAGTTATCACTAATTGTTCTTCTGTATTACAATATTTTATCTTGAACAAAGCTTCTCTGTATTGTTCGCTAAAATAGTGAAATTTTACATCTATATAATTGCTTCGTCTAACCAACTGTCCTGATTTGATCATTTGGATAGCACTTTGATTGTCTACATGAAGAATGATTTTCACTTTTTCTCTGGTTAACTCTTGTATTAGGGTATTGATGTGTTTTATTTCTTTGGTGCATTCTGCTGCTGAAATGTATTCTGCTTTAGTTGACAAAGTAGCTGTCACACTTTGCTTCTTGGAACACCAACTAATGGGAGCACCATTATAAAGAACTATGTATGCACTTGTACTTTTTCTGCCTCTTAAGTCTTGTGCATAATCAGCATCACAATAAACATTTAGATGAATACTGTCATCTTCTTCACTTTCTTTTTTCATATAGAAAAGACCACAATTCTTGGAACCTTGTAGATATCTAAGAGTTCTTTTTACATTTTTGTAATCCCTTTTCTTGGGGTCTTCTGTGAAGCGGCTCTCATAATTTACTGTAAATCGAAGATCTGGTCTGGTTTTACATGACAAATAAAGTAGGCTTCCTATGGCTTCGCGATATGCAAATTCAGTGTGTCTGTTTTCTTGATTTTCTTCATTTGTCTTTCCCTCTGGAACTAATGGAGTCTTCATGGCCTTACAGTCAGTCATATTGAATTTATTTAGTACTTTCTTTGTATGCTGTTCTTGGTGTAAAAGTATTCCATCCTCTGTCTTCATTCTTTGTATCCCTAAGTACATATCTGGATTTTCTACCACAACCATTTCAAATTTCTTCTTAAGTTTCTTTAGTGTATTTTCAATTTTCTCCAAGTCTTTTCCTATTATGATTCCATCATCAACATGTATAGCTATGTACATTTCTTCAGTTGCATCTTTAAATATGCACTGATCTGTTTTTAATTGAATTAGTCCTTCTGATTTTAGGAAATCTGTCTAAGTTTTATTGCATCTGGATGGGGCTTGTTTACGTCCATACAGAGCTTTCTTCAACATGCAGATTTTTCCAGCTTCTTTGTATCCTTCAGGTATCTTCATAAAAATTTCTTCATTCAGTTTCCCATAGAGAAATGCTGTTTTGACATCAAACACTCTCATATGGAAACTTTTTTCTGCTGCCAGCGCAAACGACAGTCTCAATGAGCATATATCTACTACTGGGCTGAATAATTCCTTGAAATCTATATCCTTTTCTTGTTGACAACCTCAGATAACTAGTCTGGCCTTATATTGTCATCATCTTAGACTTTAAAGATCCATTTGCTTGTTGAGATTTCTTTCCCTTTTGCTTCCTCTGAACTAACCAACTTTCATGTTTCACTCTGTCGAAGAGATCTCTTTTCTTCTTCAATTGCTTTTAACCAATTTTCTTTGTCTGGACCACTCATACATTCTTCATAGGTAAGTAAAGCTGTTTCATAATCACTATATTTTACAGGTTTTTTTTTTCAAACTAGTTCTTTTTCTAAGGTTGTAGTTTCTTGTGTCTTCATTGCATGTTATTACTTCTTGATTTTCTTCTCCTTGATTTTCATGGTCTTCTATTTCATTTTCTTGATTGCTAGTATCATTTGATAGTTCACGAATAACAAGATTTCTGTAGAGTTTCTTTTGTAACTTTCTCCTCAAATTCAATATCTCTTGACACAACAATATTTCTGCTTTCTGCAACAAACAGTCTGTAGCCATTTGGTGCACAACCAACAAAAATGTATGCATTACTTCTTACATCTAGTTTCTTCAAATAGTCGAAATTTTTGGAAAAAACTCTTGATCCAAAAATTTGAATTCTTGACAGATCTGGTTTTTTCCCAAACCACTTCTCTGCAGGTATGGCACTTTGATTGATAGTTGGGCTTCTATTGATTAAGTATGTAGCTGTGAGCACTGCCTCTCCCCATAGCTCTTTCTTTAGTTTGCTATCGAATATCATAGCTCTTGCCTCGTTCATTATTGCCAGTATTGTCAGATTTAGTCTCTCTGCTTTCCCATTGAGCTGAGGGCTATAAGGAATACTATAGTCTAGCACAATTCCTTTTCCTTCACACCAATTCTTAAACTCATGGCTGGAATATTCACCACCTTTATCACATCTTATTTTTGATAATTTTGTATTTAACTTATTTTCACTTTCTAACACATATTTTATTATGAATCTTTCAGGCTCTGACTTACATCTTAACAAGTAGGTTACACAGAAATGAGTGAAATCATCTAACACTGTCATGTAGTACCTATATCCATTAAATGTTGGGGTTCTATCTCTTCACAGATATCAGTATGTATGATTTCAAGAAGTCTTGTTGCTCTTTCTCTCACAGTAGAAAATGTTTTTCTTGTTAATTTAGCTCTCACACAAGCATCACACAATTGTTCTGCTTCACACATTCTCTTGATCTTTGAAGTACAGCTTATGCCTGGATGACCTAGTTTCTTTTGCCATTCTTGTTTTTCTTCTTGTGTCAGTAGTGATTGCATTCCTGATTTAATGTTCACTTCATACAACCCATTTCTTGTTTTTGTCCTTTCAAAACAGGTTTTCACCTTTATAGGTTTGAACAGAATGTTTAGTAAACACAACTGTACAATCTTTTTCAGTGATTGCATTTACAGACATCAGATTTCTGCTCAGTTCAGGAACATACATAACATCTTTTAGAACACAGTTATCTCCTACAAAGTTTCCTGTTGCTACTATTTTCATTGATCCACCTTGTTTGGCAACTTTTACAATACTATCATAATGTCTCACATTTGTTAACTTGTCCACTTCATTGCACAAATGTCCTCTACATGCACTATTAACAACCATGGCCATATCTTCTTTCTCATTGGCTTCTTGTGAAATCTTTCCTTTGTTACATTCATATGCTATATGTGCAGTGTTTTCCATCTTCTTTTATTCATCAATGTCTTTTTCTTGTTTTCTTGAGTGACTAGATCTTCTTTTATGTCTTCAAAAGTGCAAAATGATATTCGTTCACTGTCTTTGTTCTTAAAATAACAATCTTCTTCTTTGGGGTTTGTCTTTTTGCAATGAGGACAGGGCTTGAAAGATCTCAGTTTTGGTTCTTGAATTTTATTTTCATTTTTAAAGTAACACTCTCCTTCTTTGTGATTATTCCTCTTGCATACAGAACAGTGTTCTTTCTTCTTAGGCTTCTTACATTCTCTTGCAAAATGTCCACGACCATCACAATTTTTACAAATTATATCTTTTATCTTTGTTAAACCCAATATCAAAGGCAATGCTCTCTTCTTGATTATTGTTTTTCAGTCATTCATCTTTTCTTATAAGCCTTGCAATTAGGTTTTCCATAGTCTTCTCACCACTGGGTGAAGAATCCTGTGCTGGAGAAAAGTGTTTGTATTATTCTGGCAAAATAGACAATATCTTGGGTATAATCATAAAACTGCTACCGTTTCTGACTGGAGACGATTCAGTTCAAATACTATATTCTGTAGTGCACTTATATTACTAGCTATGTCTCTGGTTTTATCATACTTGAAAGTATAATATTCTTGAAGCAACTGCTGAGTCCTTTGAGACGCATTTCTTTTATAAATTGCTTTAAGTGTATCGTACATTGACTTAGAAGTTTCACAACACAGTACATGTGGCTTTACCTTTTTGTCAATTGTTCTCATTATAAAATGTTTTGCCTTACTGTCCATTTTTTCTTTTTCTTGAGTTTTGCAATTTTCCAGTATTTCAGTTCCATCCACAGTATCTCACAGGGCTTGCATATTAAATAATATTCTAATTTCAACATCCCACAGATTGCATGTACTACTACCTTTAAGCACTTATATATCACGAAATTCTTCGTTTTCTTGAAACATCTTTAACTGTTTTTCTTCCTTATTCATGCCTTCTATTTTTAGCTTTTCTATTTTCTTATTGCTCTGGGCCCATAACCTGCTGTGATTTTTATCTGAATTTTATTGTAACTTTATGTGAATGCAATATTTTTTTTAAGGACACACAGTAAACATTGTATTTTACTTGCTCTGCACCTTTCAACAACGCACACATGTAAATATTGCATATGCTATGTCAAGATATAAATACATACAAAAATAGACTATTTAAATTATGACAAAATGATAAATAAGTACAATTAGGATTTATGGTCGTAAAATTCCCCCAGAATACAAAAAAATAATTGAATTAACAAATTATTAGGAGAATCCTTAACTTTCTTCAGCTCTGAGCCCGTAATTTCCTTGTTCGAACTGTAAAGCTGCCATCAAAGAATTCTCCTTTTCCACCAGACGGGTATAGAGCAATCTTTTCAGTGAACCTACCTCCATGTTAAATGTATTTTATTTTATTGTAAATTTTTAACCCTTTGTACTCTAATGTTTGAGCATAGGTTTTAAATGGAGCGCTGTGAGTTTAAAATTCTCTCGGTAGCAAATGCTGTAGTTGTGGTTGAAATTTAAAAAGTTAAGTGTATATTTATTTTTATATAAGAAGAACAATGCCTCATACATCTAAAGGGAAGAAACATGTCATATTTTTATATTTCATAACAGTAATCAACATGATGCCTGTTGTTTGGCAGCACACTTGTTCTTAAATGTCCTCAGAATAATGGTCTCAAAGCAAGATGTCTATGCTTGTGACACCTGAAAAAATATATGTTGCAAAGCTAGGGTGTTAAGTTTGCAGTCTTTGTGTACCTTCCAATTAAAATTTTTATCAAAATTTAGGCCTAGGAACTTCATGTGGTTTGCTTCTATGATATTCTGATCACTGCAAATTATATTTATTTTATTTTGTTCCAATAATTTAGCTTCAAATTGCATCATTTTTGTTTTAGTTACATTTAGTTTCAGTCCATTTTGATGGAACCAACATTCAGGTTTCTCTAAAGTATTTTTAACATTTTCTGGAATTCTTTCAGACATCTCATTTTCAATTACAACTGATGTACCATCAGTCAATTAAATTGAATGAGCATCAGTAGCAAGTGGTAGGTCATTTAGATAGAAAAGGAACAGTTAGGCACCCAATATCTAATGCAGCAGGACTCCTTCACCAATTGCTTTCCAGTTTTAGGAGTAATTTCTTCAATTTGTAGTTATAATTACTCTTTGTAGTAGTATCTTGCTAATTTCCTGAGCCCAGCATCTCACTCAGAATAGGTGAATGGTGACTTAGTTTATTTATTTCATTTCATGTTCCATAAATCCTGGTAGCAAGTGAATCGCAAGGATATGGAGCGTGTCAGATTCTACATAGTTCAAATATACAATGTAAATAAAAATCAACTAAACAACAGCACAATCAATTAACAGAAAATTGTGTTTCACATGTTAAGGATGAGTAATATATTTATGACATGGAATGTGTAAAATTGTACACAGTTGACATATATCTTACATAAATGCAATAAAAGATACAATGTAAATAAGATATCAACTAAACAACAGCACATTCAGTTAACAGAAAATTTCTGTTTCACATGTTAAGAATGTGTAATGCATACAGGAATCAATATAAACTAAATATTCCAAAGGAAATACAGGAATACCAATAAATATTTGTCATATGCCTATGATAATACTCAAAATAAAATTAAACAATGGAAAATCCAGGATGGAGTGTGTAGTTTCAGCTCTCTGAGAGTGCAGATGTGTGTGCAAGTTGCGCTTGTGTGAATGTGTGTGTACGTGTGTGTATGTGTGTCTAATGCTGACAAAGGCCTTAATGGCCGAAAGCTATGATTGTGTGAATCTTTTTATCGCGACTCAGCATCTCCGCTATATGGTGAGTATCAAAATAACTTTAATTATACTAATTTTACAACACTTACAAATTTGGTGATTATATACATTTTCTCATTTTTGAACCATAGTGAGGCTTTTCACTTCAATGTGCATACTGTTATTGGTTCTTGTGTTATAGTCATGAAATTGACCATTATCTTTGTAAATAGAAGGGTTTTTACAAACAAAGGTCAACAAGGAAATGATATATTGTGAGGAGGTGGTAAGGATCCCCATTTTTCGAAACAAGTGCCTGCAAGAGTGCCTGTGATGGACACCACTCATTATTCTAATTCATTCAGGTTGGTTCCCCCAGAATGTAATAGCATATGACATTAATGAATGAAAATAGCTGAAGTACAGAGCCTTAATGGTGTCTACTTCAGCCACTGAAGCAATAACCCATAGTGAAAATATTGCTGACCTAGGTGTTTTATAAAGATGAAGAATGTGTGCTGACCAGTTACATTTGCTGTCTATATAAGCACCCAGGAATTTTACAACCTCAGCTTTTTGTATTTCTTGAACTCTGCATTTAATGTTAATTTCCTCCAGACTTCTTTGTGGAGTATGGAATCTCATATAAAGGGTTTTATCTGTATTGAGTGAGAGACCATTTGGAGAAAAACAGGTTACAATATCATTGAAAATTTTATTCGTAGTTTGTTCAAGATTGTTGTCTGTAAAATTGTCAATTAGAATTGTAGTGTCATCTGCAAAAAGAGTAAATTTACTGTTTGTATCAGAACTGTGGGAGATCATTAATGAAGATGAGAAATAGCAGTGGACCCAAAACAGAGCCTTGCGGCACACCACAACTTACTGAGCCCCACTCACATGAGGCAGGTTCTCTGGATGAGCCATTCAGCATTACAGTCTGCTTTCGGTCCTTTAGGTATGATTGGAGCCACGAACCAATGGTAGCACCCAAACCATAATATTCTGCCTTTTTCAAAAGGTTTAGATGGTTTGCACAATCAAAGGCTTTTGAGAGGTCACAAAAAATACCTTCTGGAGACATTTTTTTGTTCATGGCTTCCAGAACTTGGTTGATTAAACAGAATACTGCTTGTTCTGTACGAGGACCAGCACGAAATCCAAACTGGCTTTTGTTTAGGATATTGTGGAAGCTAAGATGATTGACAATCAACCTGTGCATGAGTTTTTCAAGAATTTTTGAAAAGATGGTTAAGAGGAGATTGGGCGATAATTTGTAACATTGTTTTTCTCACCTTTTTTAATGCAATGGGCATAGCAGCATATTCACAATCAAGGAATCACCACTTCCTAAAATCATGCCTTGAAATGAGATCCATTTTGTCTGAAATTTTGCCCACCACACCTAGAATAGTTTTTTGCCACCCTCCCAATCTCCACAATATTCTTGTCAGACCCTATGCTCCTTCTGCACCCATCTCCCTCCCCTATGGCTCCTACCCCTGTGACTGTCCTTGCTGCAAGAGGTATGCTACAAACCCTCCTATCACCACCTATAGCAGCCCTGTAACTAGCAGAACATATACTGTCAAAGGGAGAGCCACCTCTGAAACGACAAGTCATATACCAGCTGTTACGTAAACAAATTATCGATTAGGATCAATGGGCATAGGTGAATACTGGCAACATACACTACCCTGTTGCAGAGCATGCTCTACAACATGAAATCATGACCTCGGCACCTGTTTCACCACATGCACCATCTGGATTCTCGACACAGACATCAGTTTCTCAGAACTTCGCAGGTGGGAACTAGTAATACAACATGTCCTAGGTTCACACCACCCACCAGGCCTTAATTTACGTTAATTTCTTCCATCTAAGCATTGTCTTACCCATCTATTTTTCACCCCCCCTCCCACCTTTGTTATGTATAATGCTCTTAGCTTGCACTCTTATTAACTCATGCATGATGTTTAAACAGTAATCTCAGTCCTGCATATTACCCTGTCTTCCACCTTTAAGGTCTCAGGTTTTCAAATCTCATCTGATGTGGACCCCAATAATCAGTCACCCCGTGTGGTAAGTCTCCCCTAACCCATGGTCCTGGGTGACTTTCCCAAAATCAAACCCTTTTCCTAGACCTCTCCAGTCCTTTTTCTTCACTACTTTTCCTCCCTCTTCAACCCTGCTGCCTGAAGAAGGAGCCACTTGTTGAGTATATTTTTTATCCATCCAATTAAATTATTCTGTCAAAATTGAATTGTTTTCATTGTCAAATATATTGTACCATATAAGGGTGTTACTTCACAATATACAACATATCCTACTGAGACAGAGAGAATTTCAATTTGCTCTCAATGAATTTCTACAAAAACTGAAAAAAGTACATGACAAAAGATCAGGAAGTGTGCAGGAAGACGTACGTGAAAACACCATGTGTTACTCTGCACAAACAAAGATGGTAGTTGACCAGGAAATGCCAGATATCTCCCAATCCACCATAGCAGAGGGAACTATCGGGTTCAGCTAAACTGGTGGCTGTCAGACCTTTGCTTAACGTGATTCAGAAGAATAAAGACCTTCAGTTCAGCCACAATAACTTCATTGCGAGCGCGTATCTGACGACCGGACCGATCGGAGTTACAAAATTTGCTTCCGGCCTCTACAGAAGGATCCTTAATCCTAGGAAAACTTCCGTAGTTATCAGAGAGAAAACAGTACTTGTCCACACAAGCCAGGAGGCATGGAACTACTAATAACTCAAAAAACAAGGAATAATAATAATAAACAGAACGTATGTAAAAGCTAGAAAACATAGCGCCTCTAGAGGCTGGGCACGGAACTACACAAACGTCGTGTACAGTAATTACGACCGCACAGCACTGCACTGACACATGCGCACAAACCACACACACACACACCGGCGAGCTTGAATTAGCGTGGGGCAGCGTCGCTACTTCAGCCCCCCGGGCAGAAGCGGAGCGTCGGTGTCGAGATACCGCGTCAGAAAGTGCACCCGACGTCCAGAACGGGTCGTCCGTGACGGAGGAGGAGGAACAGCGTCAGGAGGCGGATGTTGTGCTGCGTTGGGTGGCAGATGTTGAAGAGCCGGCGCCGGAGATGTGGCATCAGTGTCTGGAACAGCGGTAGGTGGATGCCTACGACGAGGTGCCGCTAGTGGGGTGTCAGGAAAGACATACGCAGGTTTAACCCGATTCAATGCAACAGTCGTGGTTTTGCCGTTCACTAGGATATCCATCGTGTGGGCACTGCGCCGTAGCACTTCATATGGACCAGAATAAGGAGCTTGTAGAGGCGGTTTAACGCCCTCAGTGCGGAGCATGAAGTGACGACATTGTTCCGGGTCCTGGTGCACGAAAGTGTGCGGCTTGCCATGACGTGTGGCTTTCGGAGGGCGAATCTTTGATACATGGTCCCTCAAGCGTCGCAGGAAATCCGGCTGGCCAGTAGCAACTGTCTCTATGGCATCAACATCTACAAAGTCGCCAGGAAGGCGCAGTGTTTCTCCATAAACCAGTTCTGCCGCTGACGACCCCAGGTCTGGTTTGAAAGTCGTCCGTAAGCCTAACAAGACCACTGGTAGTGCGGTTGTCCAGGTTTCTTTGTGGCACATCAGCGCAGCCTTCAAACCACGGTGCCAGCGTTCGATCATTCTGTTGCTTGCTGGGTGATAACTTGTGGTCTTATGCTGGGTGTAACCACAGAACTTGGCGAGCTGTGAGAACAGGTCTGATTCAAATTGCCATCCGCAGTCAGTGGTAATATGTAGTGGGCACCCAAATCTTGCCAACCAAGTCATTGCAAAAGCGGAAGCTAATGTGTCTGCTGTGATATTATCCACCGGCACTGCCTCCTGCCAATGTGTAAAACGGTCGATCATTGTAAACAGATATCTTTGTCCGTTCGAAGGTGGAAGTGGTCCGACTACATCCAAATGAACGTGGGCAAAGCGGGCAGTGGTATCAGGAAAATCGCCGATCGGTGTGTGTACATGGCGGTTAATCTAGCTGCGTTGGCACTGAAGACAAGATCGGACCCACTCGCGGCAGTCTTTTTGCATGCCTGGCCACACGAAACGTTGCGATACCAGGCGGAACGTCGGGCGTACCCCTGGATGGCACAATCCATGTACCGTATGAAAGGCTTGTCTTCTAAGAGCCGGCATCAGAAAGGGACGAGTTCGGCCGCGAGAAACGTTGCAGTATAGCTGTGTATCTTCCCCTCGGAACATCAACGAGTTTCATTTGCAATGCGGAAGCCATATCTTTAACATAGGCAAGGAGTTCTTCGTCGTCTCTCTGTGCCTGTGCCAGTGCAGGAAAGTCTATGGTACTGGAAACACTGCTGATCCGTGATAGGCAATCCATCCGCAACAATGTTGTCGATCCCAGAAATATGTCTAATGTCGGTAGTAAACTGGGCCACGGACTCAAGGTGATGAAATTGACGGGGGGGAGCAGTTGACACTATTCCGATGGAAGGCGAACGTGAGTGGCTTGTAGTCCGTATATATTGTGAAAGTTCGTGCTTCCACTTGGGGGCGGAAATATTTCACTGCTTGGTATACCGCCAGGAGCTCACGGTCATATGTGCTCCATTTTCTCTGTGCAGGCGAAAGCTTGTGGGAATAATACGCCAGTGACTGCCAGGCTTTGGCCAACCATTGTTGTAACGTGGCTCCGATCGCTGTCTGGCTCGCGTCTACGACAATTGCTAATGGCACGTCGAGCCGTGGGTGTGCGAGAGGCGCCGCGTCGGCCATGCTATTCTTTGTTGCCTCGAACACAGAACACATGTCCTCTGTCCACTGTATCAGAGACTTGCTATTTACTTTAGGGCCTGATAATGCCGCCATCAAAGGTTCCTGCAGCTCCGCAGTGTGAGGAAGGTGTCGACGATAAAAATTGAGCATCCCCAAAAAATGACATAATTCTTTGATCGTAGTTGGTCGGGGTAGCTGCAAGATAGCGTCCACCTTCTCGGACTTACTAAAGACCATGGCATCATGACAGTAAACAGAAATGTATATTTTACTTGTAACACTTCTCAGAATTGGCACATGAGATTAGGTCAGCTGTTTAGTGATCATTAATATTTATGTTTCTTGTTAAGTCCCATAGTGCTCAGAGCCATATGTTTCTTGCAACAGTTGTCACAGCACACACACTAGATCATGTGAGCTTTCAATGAGCAAAATTGCTTTATTTCATTTGCAACATTTGGTACAGGAGTGATAAATTAAACAATTTGCTTGTGTAGTTTGAAATCAGTTGTTGTGGTTTATGAATATTTGCTTCTATGAAAGGACCCTTGTTTTGTTCATTCTGCATAGTATTTGCTTCTGTTTTGCAAGGCAAGCAACTGTCACAGATTTAAGATGGCGGCCAGAGAAGATACACATTTGGTGAGGTCCATTTTTAGTAACAAAAATCGCGTGTTTAAGTGTTCTCTGTGCGAGAAATACAACGCAGTGTGTGATAATTTGTGCGTGCCGTGCCACATCTTAATTAAAAACACTGGGAAAAAAGAACATGTAAACTCTCGTGTATATACAAGTTTTAGTGATCAGCCCGGTAAACACAGACCTTTGCAACAAAATTTGGACGATATTCTTTGTGAATTAGTAACAAAAGAAAAAATCATTGACATTATGTGTGATGACATAGTAAAGCTAAAACAGATCTTGATATATCTTCAGTCACTGAACAGTGTTAATACGTCGCCAAATAAAAGTTGTGCTCAGTTTAATAGGCCTAAAAAGTTCACTCGTCGAAACCCAAACGAATCTGTCGTCCAAGTGCCATTAAATAATCATTTCAGTGTTCTCGAAGACATTAGAAATAGTGAATACTCATTTGCTACTGTATTGTCAAATAAAAGTGCGTCAGGGAAGAAATCCTTTAAGGTAAATATTGACTCGGATAGTCATGGTCGTGGATTAGCAAAAATCTTATGCGAAGGCCACGATGTTCAAGTTTGCAATTATGTGAAACCAGGAGCACTCTTGTATGAAATCGGAAAAAAACATAAAAGACGGGTGTCCAACAAATATAAATGAATATGCAGTAATAGTGGGGGGAGCCAACTACATTTATAAAAATGAATTGTCGAGTGCTGTCCAAAACTTGAAGAGGATACTTGATTCTAATAATAGTAAAACAATTATAGCCATGGGCATTCCACATACACATGACCTTACATTTGAATCATGCGTAAACAAAGAAATAACCAAGGCTAATGAACAGTACGTAATTATATGTAAACTATATCGAAATACTCAGTTTCTGCCTGTCGACTTCCTACTTAGAGAGAGCTTCACGAGACATGGGTTGCACCTTAACAGAAAGGACAAGAAACTTCTCTGCAGAAAAATTGTGGAAATGCTGCCTGTAAGTACCAAATAAATAAATAAATTACTCGCCTAGAACAGTTCAACCTTCAGTACCTCAGCAAACATCACCATATGCAGCGGCTCAACTTTCCAAAATTACTGCAACAACTCAACTCCCAACAGTGGACCCACTATTAATAGCATTAGCAAATTCACCATCATTAGCGAATTCAAGAGAGCGAACATCTGTGGCAGCACTACCAGGATTAATTGCTGACACAATAGATACTTCACCAAGGGCAGCAAAACCTGAATCAACTGAAGGAAAATCACCCTCATCAGAAGTGGTTGCAACAGTAGTACTAGCATCAACAAATAATGTTGCTTCAATGGTCATTCAAGAAATCACTTCAGAATCCGGAATAGACCTACCAACAATTTCAGAAGAAGAAGAGGGGATATCATCACTCCCACAAGCAGAAGAGGCTTTCCCAGCACCACCTCAGGAAGATATACTGGCATCAAGAATAGTTCCAGAGCCAAAAGATGAAGCATCATCAGCACCCAGAGTATCATTTTCTGCTGTTGCAGAACCATCAGAGCAGCTAACAGACAAGAAATCTTCAGCAACCCAAGGAGAAGTGCCAACTGCAAGGAGGAGGAGCAAGAGGTCCAAAAAAGCTGCAGTTCGTAGTGAGAATTTTTTATGGTACCACCACAAGGAAAGGAAAATTGTGTCATAACTACACCTCCAAGTAAGCCTAATGTTAATACTTTAAGAGAGACTAACCCAATCAACCACCCCAAATCTCCAGCCAGTGCTAATAAATTTGCTGTTTACCATCAGAACATTCAAGGCTTACTAAGTAAACTAGATGAGCTATCCATTAACATTTTAGATAAGTACTTTATTAATAATGCTGATGTTATCTGTTTTAGTGAACACTTTATGAAACTTGGTTGTGATACACTGCAACTGAATAACTGTAATCTAGCTGCTCTTTACTGTAGACATTCTTTAGATGAGGGTGGAGTGGTGATTTACGTTAAGAACAAAACAGCTTATAGATCTTTAGACTTGAGTATTGATCAACATTGTGAGGTTTGTGGAGTTGTAATCTGTAATGATTTCTCTGAAATTACTGCCCTTTCATTTTATAGGGCTCCTGCAGACAATATCTGTATTTTTCTAAAACAGTTAGAGTCTCTGTTAACTCATCTCTTTGTAAAAACAAAAGATATTATAATTGTAGGTGATTTTAATGTTGACTTTCTTACAGATAACATGGGAAGAAATGATTTATCACAATAATGAACTCTTTTAATGTAACAGCACTTGTGGATTTTCCCACTAGAGTCACAGCTAATTCTACAAGTCAAATTGACGTTATCTTCTTAGACAGCAGTAGAATTCTAAACATAACTGTAAAACATATATTGAATGGGCTCTCAGACCATGATGGTCAACTACTTTCAATTGATAATATTAGTCCTCTTTGTAAGAACAACTCCTGCAGTAAAACTTTCAGAGTAATGAACACACAGTCTATCAATAGCTTCTGTAATTCCCTACAAGAAGTACACTGGGACCAGATTGAGCTCTTTGACAATGTTAATGACAAGTACAATGCTTTTCTAAATGAATTTATCTGCCTATTAGAAATGGCCTTTCCTAAAAGGACTGTCAAATCCAAATGTGAAACCTACTCTAATAAAAACTGGCTAACACTGGGCATTAAAACGTCTTGCAGAAGGAAAAGGAATCTGTATGCCTCACTCAAATCCAGTTATAGTGTAGAAAAGGAAAAACATTACAAACTATACTGCTCTATCCTTAAAAAAACTGCTAAGAAGGGCAAAGAGTATTTCTATAAAATCAGAAATTGATGTCTCTAACAACAAAATTAAAACCATATGGGGCATAATAAAAAGGGAAACAGGTAAAATCCCTGCTGCAGAAAACACAATAGAAATTAAAACAAATGATACCATTCATGACAATGTTGAAATAATCACCGAAATTTTTAACAACCACTTTCAGGCATCAACAGTACAAACTGAAAAAACATGTTCTGTTAATGAAGACATGTTATCCCTTCAAAAAGCTATTAATAAAAAAAACCAAGCAGATTAAAGTGTCTCCTGTCACAGTACATGAAATTGAGAATATAATTAGAGAGATGAAGAGCAAGAATTCTGTTGGCATAGATGGTATCTCTTCAAGATTACTGAAGGAGTGCTATAAGTTGATAAGCAAAATACTGTGCCACATATTCAATGAATCCATCCAGCACGGGATTGTTCCTGAGAGACTAAAGTTTGCTATTGTCAAACCTCTCTTTAAAAAAGGCGATAAAGCCGATGTTGCCAACTATCGGCCTATCTCCCTTTTAACAACCTTTTCTAAAATTGGTTCTGAAAAGACTTATTGAACACCTCAAGCATTATAAGGTATTAAACAGTAGCCAGTTCGGATTTCAACAGGGTGTACCAACAGAACAAGCTATTTTTTCCTTCACCCATCATATCTTAGAGTCTTTTAATAATAAATTGTCTCCTGTTGGTATCTTCTGTAACCTTTCTAAGGCCTTCGATAGTGTTAATCATGAAATCCTCCTAGCAAAAGCTGAATATTATGGTATAAGTGGCTCAGTTGGCTCATGGATTAAATCCTACCTAGCTGGAAGAAAGCAGAAGGTCATGTTGAACGACTCTGAGGGGTACTCTGTGTCATCTAGCTGGGGCTCTATTGGCTGTGGTGTTCCTCAGGGCTCTGTACTTGGCCCCCTTGTCTTCCTCATCTTTATCAATGACCTTCCCTTGTGTACTAGCTTTAAAACACACTTTACTCATTTTGCTGATGACACCTCTATCCTCATCAACAAAACTCCCAACCTCAATCTTGAGGAATAGGCCA
Organism: Schistocerca nitens; assembly: GCF_023898315.1. Classification (NCBI taxonomy): domain Eukaryota; kingdom Metazoa; phylum Arthropoda; class Insecta; order Orthoptera; family Acrididae; genus Schistocerca; species Schistocerca nitens. The sequence goes on along the minus strand of NC_064621.1, from coordinate 442,462,679 downwards.
ATATTGTCTTTAGTGAAGTATGTAATTGGTTTGTAAATAATGGGTTATTGCTAAATGTTAACAGGACCCAGTTTGTACATTTCCAAGTAAGGAAAAAAGTTGAGGATCAATTAAATATTACATTGAATGGTAGTGAGTTACTACAAGTTGAGTCAACCAAGTTTCTGGGTATACACATTGACAACAGTCTAAAATGGTCTGAACGTATTTTGCACCTCCACAAAAAACTCAGCTCAGCAACATTTGCTGTTCGTATTATTTCCACTGTATGTGACTGAGACACCACAAAACTGCTTATTTTAGTTATTTCCATGCACTATTGCTGTATGGCATAGTTTTCTGGGGTAATCAGCCATTATCCAAAAAATATTCATTGCCCAAAAGAGAGTTATTAGGATAATGAGCGGAGTCCAGCCTAGACATTCTTGTAGGAACCTTTTCAGAAAATTAGGGATACTGACAACTGCATGCCAATATATGTACTCCCTGTTATGTTTCATTGGTAAACATGGACAATCGTACAAAACCAATGATTCATACCATACCCACAATACCAGGAGGAAGATGGACCTTCATTATGAATCAAACAACCTTACTATTGTACAAAAAGGAGTCCATTACATGAGCTGCAAGGTGTTCAATGCTCTCCCACTATCACTGAAATTACTTATCGACGAGCTTCCCAAATTTAAACAACAGCTCAAACAGTATTTCTTAGATAATTCCTTCTATTCGGCAGAAGAATATTTCAGTAGAGTTAACTGTATTTGATTTTTTCATTTACTAACTTGATGTGCTATTGTGCATTATGATACTCACAATCACTGTTAACATTACTGTGTCTTTCATTTAGCTATTAGCTACCATTTTTAATGTAATTTTTTCTATACCTATTAATGTGTATTTTGTCTTATACCAGATATCCTCTTGCAAGAGGTACTTTTATGTATTCCTTTTGTATTATTTGTAATAATTCTGACACATCCTACATCCAAGCGAATGTCTCGCAATATTGGATTTATGGGATATAAATAAATAAATAAATAAATAAAAACATCCACATCATTGAATACTGAAAGATTCACTATGAAAACACAGTTCTAACTGGTGTGTCCCAGACATAAAAATTGTGCAATAATATTGTGCCATTTTTGGCTTCACACTTCTGTGCAAGATATTGAACAATATTATAGTTGAAACTGTAAACATTTTGCATTCTGGGAATATTATAGTTGCTTTCATCAATTCTCAATATTTTCAGGTGCACTTTATTTTTTTCTGTTGACTTTGAAATTGTAATGGAACATGATCACATGATATATTTATACGTGGGAAGTTGGATTTTTGAATTCCAATAGAGTCTTAATTACTCCATCATTTTGCATTCCTACAACCCACATTTCCCTATTAGTTTTTAGAATTTCTGTAGAGGAAACAGATTTGTGAGGGGGTGCATGTCTTCTTCACCAATGTTTGAGTGTATGTTCCTGCAGTAATGCATGGCACATTAGGCTGATGGAGACTGTGCACATAATTGTTCTTATTCCTAGGACAGGTCAATGCTGACAAAATAGTTGTATGTATGTAATGTTGTACTAGTAAAAATTCCATTATTTATCTGTTTATTGCTAATTTCTTTGTATGGATGTCATCATTAGAGAACACACATGCACATGCACTCTCTCTCTCTCTCTCTCTCTCTCTCTCCCTCCCTCTCCCTCTTCTCTCTCCCTCTCTCTAACCTCTTTGTCCACTTTGTAATTGTTTAACCTGATTATTTATTCATAATTATTTTACGTTGAATGAACTCTTTAATGGAGTAAAACCTACTTTTAGTAAATATTCTTTAATATATGTTTTAAATTTCCAGAGTTCTTTTATGTTTTTGATCCCTGTTGGCAATTTATTATATCTTCATTCCTTAGTAAAATGTATGGTTTGGGTCTTTTCTCTACTTATTCTATCTGGAAACAAGCAATTGCTGCATCTAGTTTGATGAGCATGTATGGAGCTGCTTGCTGCCTATTGCTATTGCAGTTTGGAATATATATTAACTTGGAATTGTCAGAATACCCCAGTTTTTCGATAGATTGGTGCAAGTGCCCCTTTTGTGACTCTTGTACAGTATTCTAACGATTTGTTTTTGCAAACCGTACACGTTTTCCACATTCTGAGCTTGCATCACAGAATTTTACACCATAACTGATACAGAACATATGTGTGCATAGTATGTTGCTTTTAGGCAAGAGCTGTTACACACTGTGGTTAATATTTGTAAGGCATAGCATGGTGTGCTATTTCTTTTTCCACGTACCATGATATGTTCATCCTATTTTAATTGTTGATCAACATACATAACTAAAAATTTTGTGCCAGCTACACACACTACTACTTAAAGCTTACCTAGTATTTCATGATCAACTGTGTCAAATGTTTTGCTGAGGTCTAGGAAATTGCCTGTTACTTGTCCTCCTTTCTCTAGGGTTTCTAAAAATACTTTTGTAAATTTTACTATAGAAGCTTCTGTTCCCTTTCCAGACCTGAAGCCAAATTGTCCTTTGCACAGAAGTTAGTGCTTATTTAAATGATCCATAAGTCTGTTATTCATAATAGTTTCCATTATTTTTGAAAAGGGAGACAGTGTGGGAATGTAGAACCACTGGCTCTACCCCCAATAATATCGCTGCCCTACTGCAACAAGAACAACTGTATCTTTGCCTGACCAGTTCTCTGTAGTATGTGCTCTATGCTAAATGCATTGTTTATATGCTGCAAGAATAAAAGTATTCATGGTAAGCGACGGAAGTGCGAGTGATTATTTATAAACATAATTACCACGCCTGTTCCCCACTACCTACGACAGTAATGAAACTGGTCTGAAATTCTCTCCATTTTCTGTATAACCTTCTTTATGTATGGGAAGAACTTCTGAATGCTTTATGTAATCAGGGAAGCAACCTGATGAAAATGACTCATTTATAATGTTTGCTATTGCAGTCTTTTAATATACACATTTGAACTTCATGACCTGTGGATGTTTTACTCTTAAATGCATTTACAGTCCTAGTGGTGGGTAGCAGCAGCATTGTGTAAGGTACACAGTCATTTGTAGCTGTTTGCTGGATTTCTGGAAGCTTTTCTGGCAGTTTGGTTGCTACACTAGTAAAGTAGTTGTTTACAAAGTTGGCCAGGTACTTAGGGTCATCTGTTAAATTATCTTTATTTCTAGTTTTTATGTTCATCTGTTTTGGCTTTGTCTTACCAGTTTCTTGTTTTACTATGTTTCAAATGGCTTTGCTTTCATTTTTTTTGTGTTGAGTTTGGATTCTTTTTGCTTCCTGCAGCAGTTTTCTGTATGTGTCTGAGAAAGAACTGTAAGAAGGCTGGGTCACTCTTATTTTCTTTAATAGAATTGAGAAATTTGAGAGTTTCAGATTTCTGATACATTTTTTTACCCAGTTCTTTCTACTAGATTCCTAAATGGAATGTACCTTCTTACGAAATTTCTCTTCAAATTTAAATCTGAATATGTTCATGAATTTATTGAATTCTGCATTTGCTTGTGTTGCTCAATATACTTCTGACTATGTTTGGCTGGTCATCTGCATTTCAAATGATTTAAAAAACACCTTCTGTAGCTAAGCATTTTTGTTTGTTTCTTTGTAGATATTCTGACTTCTGTAATTTGACCAAAATGGTCTAATACCAAGATTTTTAACAGCTACCTTATGACACTTATGGTTGCTATGTGTTAGAACAAGGTTGGTAGTTGAGGATGAGTAATTGGTTCTTCTTGTGACAGTTGTTACACATTGTGAGATACCATAACTGTACATGATATTCAGGAATCTGTTGCTGACTTCATCCACTTTCATCACATTGTTATTTAAATCTCCACAAATAATAATATGTTCATTAGGATTATATATCTTGTCTAGTGCTTGTATTAATTTAGTAAAAAAGGCTTTGACATCACAATTAGGAGACCTATATAAATACAGTATAAACAGTTTTAACTCCACTACTGAGAGTTCAAAATCTTTTTCTTCTCTCAAAGAAATTGTATCACTTATAACAATAAACTGAAGTCCTCTTTTAACACAAATACATGAGCCTCCACCTCTTGTTAATGTTGTGCTGTAGTGACAAGCTAATTCATAAGAAGATTAATTTCATTTCCTTTGTACCAGTGTTCAGTAAGGCAGACTACCAAGCTATATATGGCTACTAATTAAATTTATAATTGTTGCATTGTGTTTGTTATTGACTGAGCTTTCTAGTGAAATACTGTTAAATAATTAAGGTCACTTATTTTGGGTACTTCTTCTTCCTTCCTTGTATTATGCAGGGTGTTGCAAAAAAGTACGGCCAAACTTTCAGGAAACATTCCTCACACACAAATAAAGAAAAGATGTTATGTGGACATGTGTCTGGGAATGCTTAATTTCCATGTTAGAGCTCATTTTAGTTTCGTCATTCCAACGTGATCAAACTGTAAATTTTCACAATCAACATGTGTGGGCTGACGAGAATCCGCACGCAATTGTGCAATCACGTCATCAACACAGATTTTCCATGAATATATGGGCAGGCATTGTTGGTGATGTCTTGATTGGGCCCCATGTTCTTCCACCTACGCTCAATGGAGCACGTTATCATGATTTCATACGGGATTCTCTACCTGTGCTGCTAGAACATGAGCCTTTACAAGTACGACACAACATGTGGTTCATGCACGATGGAGCTCCTGCACATTTCAGTCGAAGTGTTCGTACGCTTCTCAACAACAGATTTGGTGACCGATGGATTGGTAGAGGCGGACCAATTCCATGGCCACCACGCTCTCCTGACCTCAACCCTCTTCACTTTCATTTATGGGGGCATTTGAAAGCTCTTGTCTACGCAACCCCGGTACCAAATGTAGAGACTCTTCGTGCTCGTATTGTGGATGGCTGTGATACAATACGCCATTCTTCAGAGCTGCATCAGCACATCAGGGATTTCATGCGACAGAGGGTGGATGCATGTATCCTTGCTAACGGAGGACATTTTGAACATTTACTGTAACAAAGTGTTTGATGTCACGCTGGTATGTTCTGTTGCTGTGTGTTTCCATTCCACCTTTTTGTAACACCCTGTATATAGACTCAACTTACATTTACCAAGAAAAAATAAACATAAAACTCAAAACAGCATTTTCTACCAAGGAATAAGACTGTACAATAAATTACCAAAAGAGATTACAGAAATTGCAGAAATATACGTATTTAAAAAGGCTGCTAAAATGTACCTTTTATGCAATACATTTTATACATTGAAGGATTACTTAGATAAAACAGTGTAGGGGTTTGATGAAAAAAATGTTATACAAATAAATAATAATAATAATGATTATAAAACATCCAACATTCCACATAACACCTTCACTTTGTTTCTTTTTTCCTCGCTAGAAATACTTACCCCCGAGCTATGCATAGCACAATACTAACACCTTTTCCTCTTTCTGAGCTCAACATCTCACTCATTATGGAGGGATGCTGACTCAGTTTTTCAGGATAGCAAATGGGAAGTTGCGATACAGAAAATGGCCCAGAGATGGGAAGTTGCGGTACAGAAAATGGCCCAGAGATCAACAGTGTGTGTGTGTGTGTGTGTGTGTGTGTGTGTGTGTGTGTAGTGAGTGAAGTGTTATGAAACAATGTGCATATAGTGTGTTCAATGACTGATAGATATGAGTGAACAGTGTGGCATTACATTATTTAATAAGTTATTTGTAAAAAAGAATATTGTATACCAGGAGTAAACCTAATGATTGTCTCTAACTAGAAGTCTGTGTGTGTGTGTGTGTGTGTGTGTGTGTGTGTGTGTGTAGTGAGTGAAGTGTTATGAAACAATGTGCATATAGTGTGTTCAATGACTGATAGATATGAGTGAACAGTGTGGCATTACATTATTTAATAAGTTATTTGTAAAAAAGAATATTGTATACCAGGAGTAAACCTAATGATTGTCTCTAACTAGAAGTCTGTAAATATATGTGTATATGAATAAGCTTATTTTAAATTGTAAATAAATGTCCTATATCCTTGTAAAAAGAGATCTTCAGATGAATAAAGCTACTACTACTACTATTACTTCTACAACTACTATTAAAAAGCCCTTGGGATGGGAAGGAGGCACTCTCCTCCTTTTACTCAATCTGCAACATGCTAGTTCTACAGTTGCTGCTGCTGCTGATAATGTTACTGCTGCTGTAGCTGTTGATTCCTGCCATGTTTGTGGTAATGATGCTGATTCTGTTTAAGTCTGTCTTGAGTGTTTGAATAGCTTTAAAAAGCTAAATTTCAAACTGATGAGCTTTGGCTGCATATACATTTGTACTCCACAAATCACTGTAAAGTGCATGACAGGGTAAGGTAGAGTTTCTTCTCATTCCATTCCTGCATGAAACATGAAAAAAATGTTTGCTTAAATTCTTCTGGAGGCCTATGCACTGCAATGGCATAGTAAATCCATATTCCTAGATTCCTCACTCAATACTGGTTCTTGATTAAATAGGCTTATGTGGGACAGCTGGCCACTTCCTTTAGTGTCTGTCAGTTCATGTTTCTCCCTTCGAGTAGCATACTAATGGACCAGTTCCCACAGAATGCTACAACCAGTTGATGATACTCATCCCCAAATTGTGACAGACATCCAGCCACACTGCTGCCTGTGATGGACATATGTCAAACCTCATTCCTCCTGGATGGTACACACAGAATAAACTATTTGGTGCAGTAAAGAGATACCTTTCTTATTGTAAATGTAAATTGATCCCAGTATGAAAGCAGACAGGACATGCCCTACAAGTTGGATTTAATTACCTTTGTTGTAGAAACCAAATTCATTCCCAACTGCATGCTTGAAAAAAATTTCATTAATAAGATACTTATGAGTATAATTTCAAATGTCATGGTAATGTATTTTATGCAGATATAATGACAGTGTTTTCAGAGATTGAAAGTAAAATTTAAATCTACATAGTGATTCAAGTCATGTTGCTCCAGCTATTATATATTTTTAGGCAAATGAGCACCTCACATATCACATCATACAAGTTGGTAATAGCAACATATGCAAATAGATGGACAATGTAGCAATTGAAACAATAACATCATAGTCTATAGTTATCGGTTTCCAATCCTGTTATCTGTACAAATTTTAATTTGTTATAAACAAAGTGAGCCACGTATGAGCTCATATCAATTCTAGCCACTGGCTGAACATCTCTAGCTTTTTTCCTAGTTACAGTCTTCCTGGCATCTTTCTAAGGGGCAGCCTTGCAGCTTACAGGGTTTTTATCTACATCTACATCTATATGCTGCAACCCACCATGAGGTGTATGACAGAGGGTATCTTACATTGTACCAATTATTAGGGTTTCTTCCTGTTTCGTTCACATATATAGCATGGGAAGACCAATTGTCTGAATGCCACTGTACTTGCAGTAATTATTCTGATCTTATCCTTATGATCCCCATGTGAGTGATGTATACGGAATTGCAATATATTTGTAGAGTCATCATTTAAAGCTGGTACTTGAAACTTTGCCAACAGACTTTCTCAGGATAATTTATGTGTCTTATGTCTTCAAGACTCTTACAGTTCATTTCCTTCAGTATCTCTGTGACACTCTCCCATGGATTAAACAATCCTGTGACCATTCATGCAGCCCTTCTCTGTATACATTCAGTATCTCCTGTTAGCCCTATTTGGTACGGGTCCAGCACACTTGAGCAATATTCTAGAACTGGTCATATGAGTGATTTGTAAGCAATCTCCTTTGTCGGTTGATTGCATTTCCCCAGTATTCTACTAATAAACCAAAGTCTACCATCTGCTTTATCCATGACTGAACCTACATAATCATTCCATTTCATATCCCTACAAAGTGTTACATCCAGGTATTTGTATGAGCTGGCCAATTCCAACAGTGTGATATTATCATTATAGGGTAGTACACTTTTTTATTTTGTGAAAGGCACAATTTTACATTTGTAAACATTTAAAGCAAGTTGCCATTCTTTGCATCACTTTGAAATCTTCTCAAGATGTGACTGAATATTTATGCAGCTTCTTTCAGATAGTACTTCATTATAGATAACTGCATCATCTACAAAAAGCCTGATGTTACTATTAATATTGTGTGCAAGATCATTAATATACAAATGAACAGCAACGGTCCCAACACTCTTCTCTGAAGCACACTTGAAGTTGTTCTGCATCTGATGATGACTCACCATCCAAGATAACATGCTGCGTCCTACCTACCAAGAAGTTCCCAATCCAGCCACAAATTTCACTTGATACTCCATATGATCATACTTTTGACAATAAGCTTAGGTGCGATACTGTTTCTACAACAAATAGATTTTAAGGATATTGGATGATAGTTTTGTGGAACACTTCCACTACTCTTGTATATGGATGTGACCTGTGCTTTTTTCCAAGAACTGGGCCTTGCTTTTTATTTGAGGGATCTATGATAGATTACAATTAGAGGAGCCACAAATTCAATAAAGAATCTGATGGGAATTCAATCAGGCCATGGAGGTTTGTTCAGTTTTAACAATTTCAGCTGCTTCTCAACACCACTGATACTAATACTGATTTCACTCATCTTTTCAGTGATACGATGATTAAATTTGGACTATTCTCATGAGTTTTCATTTGCAAAGGAATGTCTGAAAATGGAGTTAAGCATTTCATCCTTTGCTTCACTACCTTCAATTTCAGTTCCTGTCTTATTCGCTGGGGACTGGACAATACCTTTGGTGCCACTAACATTCTTTACATATGACCAGAATGTTTTGGCATTTTGTGAAAGATCCTTTGACAATGTGCTGCTACCGTAGTCATTGAAGGCATCATGCATTGCTCTCTTGGCAGCCAAATCTAGCATCTCTCTATTTACACCCCTACATTTTGTTTTACACATGTTATGCAGTAATCTCTGTTTACATAGAAGTTACTTAACAGTTAATGTATGCCATAGAGGATCTCTTCCATTATGAACTATTCTACTGGATACATATCTATTCAGTGCATGGTCAATTATTCTTTTAAACTTGAGCCATAGCTCCTCTACATGTCCTTGCCCTGTACTGAAAGTTTCAAGTTCCTGACGGAGATATGACACTACTGATTTTTTATCAAATTTACTGAACACATACACTATGTGATCAAAAGTACCTGGACACCCCCAAAAACATAGTTTTTCATATTAGGTGCATTGTGCTGCCACCTGCTGCCAGGTACTCCACATCAGTAACCTCAGTAGTCATTAGACATCGTGAGAGAGCAGAATGGGATGCCCCATATACCTAATGGGCTTCGAACGGGGTCAGGTGGTTGGGTGTCACTTGTGTCATACGTCTGTATGTGAGATTTCCACACTCCTAAACATTCCTAGGTCCACTGATTCAAATGTGATAATGAAGCGGAAATGTGAAGGGACATGTACAGCACAAAAGCGTACAGGCCGACTTCATCTGTTGACTGACAGAGACCGCCGACAGTTGAAGAGGGTCATAATGTGTAATAGGCAGGCACCTATCTGGTCCATCACACAGGAATTCCAAACTGCATCGAGATCCACTGCAAGTACTATGACAGTTAGGTGGGATGTGAGCGGCTGGTCGAGCGGCTGCTCATAAGCCACACATCACGCCAGTAAATGCCAAACAATGCCTCACTTGGTGTAAGGAGTGTAGACACTGGATGATTCAACAGTGGAAAAATGTTTGTGGAGTGACGAATCATGGTACACATTGTTGCGATCTGATGACAGGTTGTGGGTGTGGCGAATGCCTGGTGAACGTCATCTGCCAGCGTGCATAGTGCCAACAGTAAAATTCGGAGGCGGTGGTGTTATGGTGTACTCATGTTTTTCATGGAGGGGGCTTGCAGCCCTTGTTATTTTGTGTAGCATTATCACAGCACAGGCCTACATTGATGTTTTAAGCACCTTCTTGCTTCCCACTGTTGAAGAGCAATTCGGGGATGGCGATTGCATCTTTCACCAGGATCAACCTATTCATAATGCACAGCCTGTGGTGGAGTGGTTACACAACAATAACATCCCTGTAGTGGACAGGCCTGCACAGAGTCCTGATCTGAATCCTATAGAACACCTTTGGAATGTTTTGGAACGTCGACTTCGTGCCAGGCCTCACTGACCGACATCTCGATACCTCTCCTCAGTGCAGAATGAAGAATGGGCTACCATTCCGCAAGAAACCTTCCAGCACTTGACTGAATGAATGTATGCCTGCGAGAGTGGAAGCTGTTATCAAGGCGAACACCATATTGAATTCCAGCATTACCGAAGGAGGGCACCACGGACTTGTAAGTCATTTTCAGCCAGGTGTCCGGATACTTTTGATCACATAGTGTATATTCTGCTTGTTTTAGTTGTTCTTTATAGTTTGGTAATCATTGTTGCCACAACCGCATTGTGGTCATTGATACCAGTTTCTGTGTTGTCATCCTCAAAGAGGTCAGGTCTGTTTGTTTTGCCATTAGATCCAATATACTTTCATCATGAGTGGTGTTCCTACCTGTCTGTTCTAGGTAGTTTTCAGAATTTAGTAATGTTTCACAGGATGTCTTATCACAAGCACCATGATCAAAACTGCAATTTCCCAATTAATTGTTGGCTGATTAAAGTCCCCACCAATGATTACACTATGATATACATTTAAATTTTCCCTAAAAATATCACGGCTACCAATTTCTGGGTTTCAACCAGCTTTCTGTGCCTAGTATCATGTGACCTCCAGTGCTCTTCATGCGTTCCTCAATTTCTGTCACTTTGTTGCATATGATTCAGCAGTTTACCATTAGGATTATAATACTCTCACCCGTAGGAGGAATTTCTTTCAATCTTATATTGATACTTCTGGGTTTCCTACAGCTATCATTATCTGGATTGGATGGAAAGTTGCCTAATCTAAAAAATCCTTGTGTGCACCCTACACAGAGTCAGCTACCTGGGTAGCAGCCTCTGATGCAGTGTATACACCTGATTTATTTAGTGGGACCCCATGGTTCTCAACCCTATGGTGCAAGTCCAGAAGTCGCAGTCTAGCTTGTTACAGGACCTTCAAAGTCTCTGGTTCAGTCCTTCCACTTGGCTCAGAACCAAAGGGCCATTATTAGTTCTGGGGACAACGCTGCAAATTGTGAGCTTCATTGAAACTCCAGGCACAAAACTGGGCTTCTCAGCCTTCTCTGCCAGTCGCCGAAATGACCCCCTCAGAGCCCAGACAACAGGCATCATTTGTTCTAATGTGCACGACAATCTGCAGTTGGTTGCACCCTGTTCCCTCAATGGCTGCTGGAACAGCCTCTTCAACATAGTAAATGAGGCCCCCCAGGCGTACGCACTAAGTGCAGCAGGTGTCCTTTCCTGTCTCTTGCAGGCTTTTCCCCGAGAGGTACCATCATTTGCCATATGTTCAAATTGCTGATGATTAATAGACTCCTACCCTTTTTCATCTGCTTCCTCTTGACACCAGACAAAACAGGTTTCCCCAGAACAGATGAAGTTAGTCACACTGGCTCAGTTTCAGTTTCAGTGAAAGACAGCTTCTCAAACTTGTTGGTTAGGGGGATTGTTACAACACCCTGAGTCTCCCTCTCCCTGTTCACACTCTACAGGGCACCTAGGTGTATAATTGACACATCACTTGTGGTTGAGTGGATTAGTAATGACAGATCCTGTACTTTCTGTAGAGGAGACAGGATCCACAGGAGAGGATAGTACTAGGGGTGCCTCGGGTACCACTATCAGTGGTATGCTACTCTCAGGAGTTCTTCCAATACACCGATTAGCAATAAATGCCAATTGTTTGACAATAGTCAGGGCAATTTGCAGCTGCTTAAGAACTTTAACCAACTCATCCCATGTTCAAGAACAGCATTCACAGTGGGGCTGTATTTTGGCTGGCACAAAGTATTACAAGACAGTGAACAAATAATTTAAGTTAAGCCTACTGATTATCTTTCAATCTGATGAGGTAGAAAGTAACTAATTCTCCATAATAACTGATGAAAACACTCAAAATGAGAAACGAGATTTCTGTTAACACAAAACCTGTGGTAAAAATTACTAGTTTCCTATAATGTTCTGATATTAATTTTAGTTCTTAGTAAACTCGAAAACAGAGTTAATTTATGATAAATGCCTCTCTAAGGGAAAACTAGATGTAACACAATATGTTAGTTCGAAAATCTGCTACACTAACTAAATCACAAATACTGATTTACTGCAAATTGCTTGTAGATTATGCAAAGAACAATGGTAGCTTCCAAAAATTCTCAAAATTGCACATTTGTCTGCACTGATATACAATGAAATTCAGGGGTGATGCATTTTTTGGCAGGACTGTGAACAACTAATGCTGATTTGCTATGAAATAAGTTTTGTATCCAAACACTTGTACCAATAACTTACGAAAATATAGTTCTTTAAGTCTCAAAAAATTCTAAAAAATTACCTATTTCTCATTTAGTTGTACAACAAAGAATGATTGTTTTGAATTAAGTTAGGTCTACCACTCTCAAAAATTTTTAAAGAGCACATTTATGATTAAGCCTATAATTGATGACAGCAGTACATGTTTATCATGGTACTCGCTAATGTTCAAAATTTCATAATATATCACAATGCAAATAGGTGCTGATACAATCAATGAAAGACTATGCAGAAGCAACATTAACAGTAAAACATGCGAATCTAGAACTTCAAAATGGCACGTGAGTGTCATACAAGCTTGTCTCGCATGAAGAAATATATATAAATAAAGTGCATATTGCACAGATTTTTCATTTAGCTGGGACTGTGTGCACTTCTACAATGGCATGCTGAAGAAGGCCATTGCAGTGTTGAGTTTATCTTAGTCAAAATTACTAAAATGTGTAGCACAAATGAAGAACGTCTTCTGCTTCTTGCAGCTAACAATTGAATTTTTAATGGTACACATGGAGAGATGAGTATTGTCTTATCTTGCTATTCCACACAATAAGAGGGGTTTCTTGCTAAGGGTATTGGTGTGGTCACTATGTTGTGGTTGGCAGCTGTTTACCATGGACAGTGTGCCAAAACCATTTGAAAAATCATTCCTTCCCTCTGCCTTCATGGATGCAGATTGTGTCTTCTGAGTGAGCCAGTTCCCATTACTGGTGCCTTGGTGGATGGATGTGGTCCTGTCTGTATTCCTTGTGACTTGGGGTCCAGTATAGAGATAAATGGTGAGTACCTCATTTGCACAGGATTAAGTGTTGGATGCAATTTGTGAAAGCTCCTGTTCTTGGCTGACCCCTGGAAACTAAGAATTGAGTTTGGTTCATGCCTATAGTGCGTATAACTCTTTCTAATGGCCATTGTTTGGCCTGAGCTTTAAAAATAGATTAACATCCTTGGTAATCACAACATGCCTGAGATATTTTTAAGACAGTTGTAAAGGGGTTCAAATTTTGACCTGCAGTAATACCATTATTACCTGAATAAGAAAGTGGTCAGCACCTGAAGCATCAGCGATGGCATCAGAGACAATGGCCGCACAAGACCTAGCAATGGAGATGGCCGTGGCTGCAGCATCAAGTGCAGTGGGGGATGCACTGGCAATGACAGTTGACGAGTGGGGGTGGTGGCCGGAACCCCTGACAGCGATCTGCCAGGCAGCAGTTCCACTGTGGCACAAACCAGACCATCAGTGTCACAGGAGCAGGGATCGGTGTGATGGGGGCAGGGGAGGCAGTGGGCTCTCTGGGACAGACCATGTCATGTGCAGCCATAGCCGCTCAAAGTGATGGGAAATTACACTCATCAGGGGTGTGGACGATGCACAGGCACCAGCCCTGGCAATGCTCAATAATGGCAGGAACCCATTTCAGCCAGAGGCCAAAACCATGAGCCCAGACAGGCGCTCCTGGTTGGAACTGTTGCAGAGCAGGTGACATCAGTGGATATGATGACAGATGCAGTAGGTGAATGAGGGTCCGTGGTTGGCATCTATATAGCAGCTCCACTGGGCACTTGTCCCCCACAGGAACGAAACAGTACAAACTCGAAAAATGGTCTAACACATCTTCAGAGGACCTAACAGATACATACTTCTGCATCTGAGTTTTAAACTTCTGAACAATGTGTTCAGCCCCGCCATTAGATTGAGGCTTAAATGGGGGAGCTGTGAGATGGTGAACGCCACTAGCTTGAGAAAAGGGAGCAAATTCTCAAGAAATAAAGTGGTGTGGGGTCTGGTCATAGAAGGCAACACAGCAATGTTAAACTTCTGTGGTGCACTAGACCACCAATTCTGTGCTGACAGTGTAGGCAGGGTAAGGGCTTCTTGTGCTATGCCCCAACCCTGATCCTGCCCACACCCACACCCCTGCCCCCACACGTATGCCTTGGCCTTTGCCCCTGTCTCAGTCTAATGGGGGCTGTGTCGATTCTATGGGGAGTGTCAGTGATAATGAGTGGGGGGAGGGGGGGGGTATGTCGGTGCTAACGGAGGTGCGTGCCCCTGCACCAATGCGGGGCAGGTGCCCCACACTAATGCGGGAGGGTGCCCCTGCACCAATGCGGGGTGGGTGCCCCCGTGCCAGCATGGGGCAGGTGCCCCTGTCCCAGCGCAGGGCAGGTGCCCTTGTGCTAGTGTGAGGCATCCAAAAATTCTCAATAATCGCATGGGTAGAAGTGACATAAAAAATCGATAGAATAGTGGAAAATAGCTATAAATTGAGAGAAAACCGACCGAAATGTGGGGATATTGAGGACATACTTGTGTGTCTTCTGGTTGGTGCACAAGAATTCTAACAGCAAGAGGAATATGAGAAAACGTTGACATGGAAGCATCAAGAACAAGGAATCCATGTTTTTTTTTGAGGCAGCATTCTACTGTATGTCTGTTGAGGTAGTAGTGATACACATGAGTTGACTGCTGTCTTTGATGCTTTTCTGGAAAAACAAAGAACCAACTGCCTCTAAACTTACTTGCATCTGCGTTAAAGGATGACATAGAGTGGATGGAGTAGTCAGTTGAGATGGAATTTTAACGAGGTACGATTTGATGATAGAGTGATGATGTATTCTGGAGAGAGAGAGAGAGAGGGGGGGGGGGATAAGTTGCTGCAGCTCATTTGACCATTTTTTCTGATTGCTCTGTCAGAATGCACCAGTTGTGAGACATAGCCTGCGTTTGACTCGAATATAACTGCGAGTTCTGTGTGGGTATTAGAGCAGTGTCTGCTTGTGATCGTTAACAGTGAACCTCTTGGTCATCAGAGGATCTCTATCTCATGTGATGAAATGTGACACATTCCTCTAAACGAACAAAGATTCATACGATGTATTCCATTCCCCTGTTGCATCTAGACTTCTGCTTCATAACTAAGGTGATTCTAAGTTAGCAATAGGTGCTTGTGAGGCACTGCAATCGCCATGAATACATTTGCTTGACAGAAGTCCTGTTTACAGAGTTAGTGGTGGCATGACTTGTAATTTCACATGTCAAACACCACTGCTATGCATTTATCTGTTTCCTTTTGAGAGGAAATCTCCGTTAATATGATCATTTTATATAGGACTGATGCGGGCTTAGTATAATTTCTGATCAATGATCGGATGTGAACAGTGAATGTTAAACATCTCTGGAAAGCTATGCGTTTGACTCGAATACAACTGCGAGTTCTGTGTGGGTATTAGAGCAGTGTCTGCTTGTGATCATTAACAGTGAACCTCTTGGTCATCAGAGGATCTCTATCTCATGTGATGAAATGTGACACATTCCTCTAAACGAACAAAGATTTATACGATGTATTCCATTCCCCTGTTGCATCTAGACTTCTGCTTCATAACTAAGGTGATTCTAAGTTAGCAATAGGTGCTTGTGAGGCACTGCAATCGCCATGAATACATTTGCTTGACAGAAGTCCTGTTTACAGAGTTAGTGGTGGCATGACGTGTAATTTCACATGTCAAACACCACTGCTATGCATTTATCTGTTTCCTTTTGAGAGGAAATCTCCGTTAATATGATCATTTTATATAGGACTGATGCGGGCTTAGTATAATTTCTGATCAATGATCGGATGTGAACAGTGAATGTTAAACATCTCTGGAAAGCTATATTGTGCACGTATTACACAGAATTGATATTTTAAGGAAGTAGTTTCTTCATTTTATGATTTGTTACCATAGTTTATCATAGAGAAACCGGCAAGAGGGATGTGTGTCATGCACTGGAAACTTATTTCTTACACTGGAATATTAACAGGCCAGCTTTACATATGACTAATAGGTTGGAAACTGGAGCGATCTAACATTATAGCCTGTTCTAAGTACGGAACCTTGTAGCCTAAGGAGTGTGTGTGTTTATGTTCTTTCTCACCAATACCTTCCAGATACTGATCCCAGTCTCTAGAACAATACTTCAGAGTTGATAGCTTGGTTGATTTACTAAAAAAATGCATTAAACTCCATCCGTCTGGAGCTCCAACATGCACAAAAACGAACCATTTCTTGTTCTTCTTAATGGCTGCTATTACATCACAACACTTTCAAATGTGTTACTATACACCGATAATGGGTGCTAATCTCCTTGACATAGGCACATCTGGGGAAATCTTGTGTACATGGGTGGGTGAGGACTCGGCTGGCTCCATTCATTCATGAGACTTGGAATGTAGTGGGCTACTTATGCTCAGCTGCAGATTAAATTGGTAACGGTGATGCAGGGAGGGCTGGTCAAAGACAGTGCAGAAGGTCTTTCAGTCTCTAATTTCATCCTAAGGCTGCGAGAATGCTCTGTGACCCCCATCCACATAGAGATAAATTGTAAATTATGCACTATGCTCAAGGTGTTAGAAATATGTAGAGCAATGTCTGGTAGACTTTGATGATGTATGTGTTTGAGAATTAACAATGAATGGATGTACTGCACAGTCATCTATCTACATTCACATCGATATTCGCAAAGTAGAGGAAGGGCAGTTTTGCAATGATATTGAAACTGGGAAACATGCAGTCGCATGATTGGTCAGTGTTGAACTTACTGTAAAATTGCTAAAATAGTTTGCACTATCAATTGTGATGCTTATTATTGCAGTACAGCGACAGTGTTTTCTCCATCCCATCCATCCACTGGTACGCTGTTGGTTACCACATAATGATTTACTGACATCTCTTTTCTGAGTTGGAGAAAGAGTTTTGTAGAGGGTCATCAGCTTCTGGGGATGGCTAGCACCGAAACAGTGATCATATACATGACTGCAATTTGAGGAATCAGTCGAAATGGAACATGGAGCTATCAGCTACTCCGTCACTGTGACAGATGAGTTAAAATATAGGAGTTGTCAATCACCTTCGGACTGCAGTTTGGAAACTCTCCACAACGCCACCACTCTCTTCCAGTTTCCTTATGTTGTAACTGTCTTTTATTAATAATCATCCTGTGTGTGTGGTGTGTTATGGTAGCAGCAGTAACAACATGACTTATATTGTGCGACGTCTAGTTTTCTGTGGGAAGCAATGGATCGGAACGTGATAATGTCAGTTTAGAACCTGACACAAACCTCAAAGTCATGGTGGAAAAAACAAATTGTTTGGCAGTGTACAAAGAGTGCTACAGCAAAGAAAGAACGATGTTTCAAATGACGACACAGGGTCACAGGGAGGGTTTCTTCAACTTATAGTATAGTTCATGGGGTATGGTCATCCTCCTACAGTACAGGCGATGCAGCTTTACACTGGTTGTTGCAATGGATCAATAGCAGTATATTTTATAGGATCGTCACATGTGCTCGATGCCAGCATGCAGATGGTATATGTTTCGATATATGGGAGGAGAGAGATGCGGTAAAAATCTTATCGAGTCCTCTATTGGATGAAGTTAGTGGAGCTTTAATAGTTCATAATTTTTCTCTGTTGGATAGTACAGAATAACAAAGACAGCATGTTGGGGTGATAGACGCGAATGGGCTCTGAAGAATGCGGGTCTGCTTCAGACAGCAGTACTTGTATGTAGTTTGGTAATGCACCACAATGCAGTAGCAGAATCCTCATCCTTCCCATACTGTCATTTATACTACCTCATGTTGCAGCAGCAGCCTTTGTTTGCCGCTGACCTTGCACATCGTACACTGTTGGCTGAGCTATGACATGTTCCCATTTCCACCGAATGGTCAAAACACAGTTCTGTCACACTAACTAAGGTCACTGTTTCTGCACAGGTTGCAGAAGGTGGTAGATACAGATCTCAGATCTCTCTGACTTCTGCTCAGTTCCTACATAAATTGGAACGATCACATGCGCAAAGCTGCAGAAATGACGGCAGTTGAGAGGCATAGGGACTATCTAAAATTTTACCGTAGCTGATAGGTTCAAAAAAGGTGACTCATTTCAGGATATGAGTGTGCCATAAATATGATTCACTAGTGGCTGTAATCATTAAAGGACTTCTCCATAGGATCCAATGCAGGTATGTGGTTGAATGGAAAGACTTGATTCCAAATCCCAGACAGCATTTCTACCAGAGAGTGTAACACTAGAGATCTGAAAAGCTAGTGTACATTTCTTCCAGCCTCAATCAGCACACCATCTACTGTTTATGATCCTTCTCAAATAATCATCTCCTATAACTCAGTGGATATATCACAGAACCTCTGACGTGGCATTGAGACAGAATGTGTTACAAATACTGGAGAAATATCTAGTTGCGGCGTGATAGAGTTGCAAATACCGGTTTCATACAATGTTCCTTAGCCGAAAAACTTTCTAGGTTTGGTAATTTTGTTACAAGGTTGCACCAACAGAAATGTGTAACCACACTGCTGGTCTGATAATATACACTTCACCGATCACCGTCTATATTCAGTGTCACGGTATTTGTCTGGAAAAGCCACTTCATTCAGAGATAATGCCATATCTCGATTTATAAAGCCAGTATGGCTTTTAACATGGATACTTGTATGCGCCTGTAGAATCAAGACAGCTTGTAACAGTAATATTGTCGTTGCGATCGTGTTTTTTTAACATCTGGCGGTTTGTAAGACGATTACGCCTCTCTCTCTAAGACAAAGTGGTACCACTCGCAAGAAAAAAGCTTTTGAGACGTGTCCACCCATCGCTGATTTTCGATCAGTATTATTTCGTATCGCAGGCAATCAGTTATTGGTCAAGTATTATACATAGTAGTAGAGGATGTATGATAGGTTCGCCTTGAACATCAGGCTTGTAAAGTATGTGTTTGTGTTCTGACATGTGCAAACGAAATGTCTATGTCCAATCGTAAGGAAGGTATGGATTTGATGTGGAATACTGTGATAGCAAAGGGAAGTAAGCTATGGTAAAATTTTGCTGTTTTGAAGAGCACACTGCAGCGCGTAGTGTGAAGCAGTCGCCCTCCGTTTCGGGCGGTGGCGCCGCTGTGGCAATCGTAGCTTTGGTGTCTCCCTCTGGTGGGAAAGGGAAAAGGTAGGCTGTTCACGTGCATTTAAAGGGCGCTATGAGCTCGCTAGGGGGCTAGTCTGATCAGTTGGTCAGCCAGGTCAGTGTGGGGCAGTCAGTGTCTGTCTGTCGCCCGGAGTGCTAGTATGTGTTAGGCCGCCAGTCTGCTAGAGTTGCTCGGGCAACGGTCATTGACGGTTGGATTGATCGGTTGGTCGATCGCGCACTGAGACACAAGATGACTTGTCCGCCTTGAGTGTCAGCGCATGTGAGGACGCCACGTGAGTCCAGTGAGCCGCGCCGTTTAGCGAGGGGGTAGTGGCTTTGCGGCCGACACGAGAGCAACAGGAGTCAACCCACGACATCGGTCTGGCCGGTTCGAGCTGCAACGCCGTCAGACGGGAGATCGTCACGCCTTCCTGCGTCCGTTAAAGCGGCTGGCAGCGGACGGTTCGGGAGAGCGTTTTGGGGATGCTGCGCCTGGTCTTCGCCAGACATCGCAGTTTATTAGAAGTTAAGTGATTCGTGATATGTTGTTTCATTTACTTGTTGAATTCTACTTGTTTTCTTGGTCAGTCTCTCGTCCCCAGCTTGCTCGTCTGTCTCTCGTCCGCATTTGTTAGGCAGTTAGTGTCTATCTGTCTGTCTGTCGGTCTACCATACGTTAATAGCTGCCTCGGTCATGTTTGTCGGATTCGGTGTTAACGAATTTATTGCTTGAAGTGTAACGGCCGAATTCCTGAAATGTTTTTACCTTGCCTATCATCTTGAGAGGTGGTATATGTGTAATGTAGAGCATGATTGTATATTTTATGTAAGACTAAGTTTTATGGTTTTTTATTTAAATGGTCATTTTAGTATATAACGTTGCCACCCTTCCACCGTAAGAGTTTTTTTTAAATCAAGTTGAGCCTTCGGTGGCAAGTTAATTTTTTAAATGTTAGTGTTTAGTACCATTTCCATCCCTCCTACAGGGTGCACAGTTTATGTGCTTGTGTGAGTTGTTAAAATTTTTAATTTAAAGTAATCTGGTGTGTTGCAGATTTGCACCAGTGTAGTCTTTCAGAGGTTGCTGTGAGCGGTCGTGACTACAGCCGTGTCAAAAGGGAGCGGCAAGGTTCTCAGCCCGAAAGCTCATACTGTCAAAATTTGTTCTTTCTGTCTCTGAATAAATTGAAACTTGATATTTAGAGGGTGCTTTCTGATTATAATTTTAAATCCTTTTCAAAAAAGAGAAAGTGCTCTTAGGAATAAAATTTCCATTTCTTGAAAGAAATTTAATTTGTTTTCATCAAATACCCACTGGCAGCTACTTCCACGCTCACATTGTGTGATTAAATGTGTTAATGTTCTTGATGAATCGCTAGTAAATAAAGTAAATTCTTAAGAAAAGGTTTTGAAATTAAATTCACGGTGCAGGAAGAGTACGTCAAGTCATAAGAATGGTACAGATATTTCTATTTCCAGAGCCACAGCCGTCAGCAGGGTGTATTTCCGATACTTTGCTCATTGTCGAATGTAGTTCAATTGAGACTGCGATCGTAATATTTAATTGTAAGTGCAGGGATAAAATATATATGTGGCCAGTTTTCCTAGGGCGATTCAGTCTATGCGTGCTTGGCGTGCAGCGCCGGTGACCTATGGTAGGAATGGTTCACATTTTCGGCTAACCGTAGGAGTTGTCTGAATGGAGAGGCCTGTTGGGGTGTAGGAATGTAGCTGGACTTAACCATGTCGTCCTCTAGACGGTTGAATAGCGAACTAAAACTTAGTATGTGTTGGACAGCTTTCGTGATTGCATGGAAATCTGAGAAGATTCAATATGGACGTGTGTTTGCGCTGGACCATTATTCCCTCCCATGTAAATTGTCCGGTTGACTGCTTCTGCACATTTCGCGCCTTTATTTAGTTGAGGGAACATCGATTGTGGTGTGTGCATCTAGCAGGTGAAAGACAGGTGGAGGACATGTTTGCTGGTTCTCTAGGCATGAGAAGCACCTTAGTTGACTTTGTAAATTATAGGCATCATTTGAAATCAGTTGCATCACCAACATCAGTATTCGCAAGTGGAAATATCAGTTTCCTCTATTTTTTTTTTTTCGAGTTTTCACGTAAATGTCTTCACAGATGAGATAAGTTTCTAGTTACACAGTGGTTTACAGCACGCTCCACCTCGCTAAACTGCCGGGTTTCTAGAGAAATAATTTCAAGTCTATAGCTTCAGAATTATGTTGTGCAAGTGGTACTGCTATGCAAGCGATATCGGTATGTGCTTGATATCGAGAAATAACGCGTAAATGGTATAATATTCAGGCAAACCATGTGAAAATACATGTGTTCTTGTAATCCCAGAGTCTGGAGATTGGTGTAGAAAGCAAGCAAGTTGGTCGGGACCAGAAACGGTGATGCCTTTGTACTGAGAGGAACTGACCCAGCCTTTGTACAACAGTTCTGAGAGTGACTTTGGTCCACTGAGAGCGCTCTGATCAAGCATCGTAGGGGCGGATGACAGCCCGACCTCACGCGAAATATCTAGTGTAGCGAGAAGTGTACCTATGGTGCATGTGCTTGTACTGTTGTCTTCGCGGTATATGTACAAATGTCTGGCGCTCGATAGCTATATACGTGATATCAAAGGGGAGATTTTGTATGGCGCAGGATACGAATTGTATGTTTACTACATCAGCACAGTATGCGGTGATATATGTTTTTCAGAAAATCATTAAGTGATTCTCTGCACATGGGCTCTCATTAAACTTTGACAAAACACAGTATATACAGTTCCACACAGTAAATGGAATGACACCATTAATAAATATAGACTTCGATCAGAAATCGGTAGCTAAGGTAGAATATTCAAAATTTCTAGGTGTATGCATTGATGAGGGGTTGAACTGGAAAAAACACACTGAGGATCTGCTGAAACGTTTGAGTTCAGCTACTTATGCTATTAAGGTCATTGCAAATTTTGGGGATATACATCTGAGTAAATTAGCTTACCATGCCTATTTTCATTCTCTGCTTTCGTATGGCATCATATTCTGGGGTAACTCATCATTGAGTAAAAGAGTGTTCATTGCACAAAAGCGTGTAATCAGAATAATTGCTGGAGCCCATCCAAGATCATCCTGCAGACACTTATTTAAAGAGCTAGAGATCTTCACTGTAGCCTCACAATATATATATTCACTTATGAAATTTGTTATTAACAATCCAAACGAATTCAAAAGTAATAGCAGTGTACATGGCTACAACACTAGGAGAAAGGATGATCTTCACTACTCAAGGTCAAATATAACTTTGGTTTAGAAGGGGGTAAATTATGCTGCCACGAAAGTCTTTGGTCACTTACCTAATAGCATAAAAAGTCTGACAGATAGCCATATAGCATTTAAAAGGGAATTAAAAGAATTTCTTAATGGCAACTCCTTCTACTCATTAGATGAATTTTTGGATATAGTAAGAGGGTAATTTCCCCAACCTCCACAAAAAAATTAAAAATATTAAGTGTCATGTAATATCTAGTATAGACACCTTTTCTTAACCTGACACATTCCACATCATTACGAAGTGTCGTATTCATGATCTATGGAACAAGTACTAATCTAATCTAATCTAATATTGACAGGTTGGAGATCGATTTTGCCCTCTAATATTCAAGATTGTGTCCTCAGTGGCACAGCAGTGTAATTTAGTAAGAGTCTCTACGTATTTGACGATCTGTAGGCCACTTTGCAGGGTTTAATTGTCAGTGCAATATGGTGATACTTTTGCCGCTGAAAGTCTCGTCTGCAGAAAGAAAAAAAAGGTGGACAGTGCTCCCACATCGGCAGCACCAATAATGTGGAGGGTAAATTCAGTAAGAGCCAATCAGAATGTTCCATTCATTCACAAGACATCTTTTGTCCAAGGGCATAGAAGCGTCTACAAGCTGATTCGAACAAGATGTAGGCAAGGTATCCATGGAAAGTTCTGAGAAAGCAAGTGTTCAAAGACAAACTGAAGCAGACCATCAATCTCTGGTGGGGATGCCGTCACTCATCCACCACTGTGCATTAGGACATCTCCAGACCAGTTTAGGATACCGAAAATTCCCACAATTTTTCCTCTTCTATAGGACAGTGCTTCGAATTCTGTTTTCCCCCCATCTGTGCTTAGACAGTGCTCTCTTTCCAAACAACAAGAACGCTTTTATGATTAATTGGTTTTAGCAAGCATGCGCAGACATGATGAAGGCTTTTAGCGGTGAGAACGTTTAACTTTTCTGAGACGTATGTCGACAGCAGGATGTAACGATTTCCAGGAATGTAACATGTGATGTCTCATTAGGACCATCAGGAAGAATGCAATCTGTGTTATTCTGGGCTATTTTCGTAACAGGTCCTGGGAACATTTTGTGGCGATGTGTCAGCCATGCTGGGCAGGTAGGCACAGGTGCTTGGCTAGACGTAGCTCGCATAGGAACAATGCACCCTGTGCTATGCTGGGAAGCATTGGAACACATTTCTATAGTGCTGGACCCGCAGCTCTGCGTCATTGCGCCAGCAATGGTGCCTAGGTGAACACATATTTCGACAGGAATTTCTCAGGTGTCAAGTATGGAAGGGATGCTACCGCCTCATCGCTGTGGAACCTGAACTGACAGTTGCATGTGGTAGCTGACAGCCTTGTTGTCACTTTGTGGGGGCCACCGATGCACCCCAACTCAGGCATCGGCGTCGGGTGGCAGGATGTGTTTTTAATTAGCAATCTTTTGTTTAAACTATACTCCATCAGTTTCACTGACCAACAGGATGCCGCGAATTAAAAAAAATCTACCTCATACATGTGAAGAATGTCTATTTAATTAATTTGTATAAATTTTTTACATCAATGTTGTGTTAGCAGTGCAATAGTTAAGGGGAGGGTGTGTGTGAGTGGATGACATGGAGCAGAACAGCAGGTTAAGTACAGAACGCTGCATTAATTTGCATAATTTTTATGTAAAACGCAGTACAATAGTTTAAAGCGGTGGGTGACAAAGAAGAATGCGCCAGAAATGGCATACAAAAGCATGTAAAATTCGAAAAATGTACCAGAAAATGGTGGGAGGACATAACTAATTACTTAATTTTGTACCAAGGGTGGTATGATAGTTTAAGGATATGCGGGTGACATGGAAAACCACGTAACAGAACAATAAGCTTGATGCTGACAAAGGGTCAAACATTAGTGTAGCGGTGGCTTCTGCCACTTGGGATGACCAAATGTAGGGGGAAGAGGTAGAAGGCACAGTATTTAGAGTAATCTGAGCTTTCCAAATGATTTATTGTCTCCAACCACAGTGCCCCCATACACCTTGGTCTGTGTCACAGGGTCCCGAAATGCTGAGGCCACCGTCCCAGAGACCCAGTGCAACGTGCTGCTGTGTGTTGGTCCTCTAGGGCCGCGTCGTCAGGGCTGCGCCGGCAGCCGACTCAGTGGTCTTCTTCCCCGTTGACTCAGCGCCGCTCCGCTGGGAGCCACCTAGTGGCCCACTGTGTCCTTCCTCGCTGGCGTAGCTGAGATTGCGGCGACCACAAGCGCCCCGGATCCGGCGTCCGAATCTGCGGCCCTCGCCTCGGGATGCCTCCTGTATGCGTTGGGAGCCAAGATGACTGCCCGCGGTAGTGAGCTGAAGAGTGGCCCGCCACTGGCTGGCTGGCTACAGACCCCACATTGACCTCAGAGGGTCAAACCAACGACCCGCCGTGAACAGGGACACTGGCGCCTCATCTGCTGCTGCGTGTAGCTGGTGGTGATATGCCCTGCCATCCGGGAGAGCTGCCACACTTGAATGAATCTCGTTAGAAACCCGCACCTATTTATACGCGGCTGTGTGCCTCTGCTTTGCTAACACGATGCTCCGAGTCACGTACTCACAACACCTAGGTTACGCCAGTGGGCCCCTTCTGCCTGTAACTTGTGCCATGCAAACCGCTGTGTTTACGCTTTTCAGTGGTTCGACGGCCTTGTGGCCTCCATTCTACTTTGCAACCGCTGTTCAGCATAACTTACTGTCAACAGGTCTGTGCCTGGCTGTAACTTGTGCGCTCAAAACTGTTGCACCGAATCTAACATTCCTATCTTTAACTGTTGTGCCACTACATTGTTCCCCTCTTCAGAAAGAACCGGACCCCTGGTCGACCCTTGACTTGTTTGGGTCGGCACCTATGACATATTTCCGTACTACTACAAAACTTAAATGTGGTCTAGTGCTCCTTAAAACCATGACATGAAACAAAACGTAAAAATTCCTTACTGGACTACCACTGCTCGATCAACCCGTTACCTACTCGTGTCACGCCCTCGGTATCCAATCTACTGGGACTTGTACTACCCTTGGTTCCCTCTTGAGATTAGCTCTTCGCCTGATCAGAAAGAAAAGAACACATAACAAACTTAAGGCTGTGATGACACTTGGCCCAGAGGTGCTCAAAATGATCGTTACTTGCTGCTGGCTTTCCCTCTACTGAGCGACATGTTGCACAAGCTGTTCGGCTGATACGTACCCCTCTTGCTCTAAAATGAAGTGGTTTACTGATCTCAACAGACCTGGCTCCAGAGTTTGATTTAACAAGATCAGATTTTGCCTTGGCAAATACTCTAAAGCGGCTTCTGGCCAGTACAGCTGTGGCTGTGTGACATTCAATTGCGTGACTCCTGAAATTGACGCTGTCAGGTGGAAGGTTGGTCCTATAATGTTATACCTAGTTCCATTGATTAAAATTCCGCTCCCCTCGAGCTCTATACATTTCGCTTCTGCAAATATTCCCTGCTCAAAACAATTTGCTACTACTACCAAATTCTCATAAGATCCTGTGGATCCCGACCCGTTGCAAGCTCAATTTTGGCTCCACGATGTCCCTCAGACAGTCTATTCCTTTCCCTGTAGCTAAAAATAACTGCACCGTGCATGTGTCCGGATTGGTACTTACCACCCTGGCTGAACATACCGTTAGCTTCCCTCTATGGCAGCTTCGTAATTCCTCCCTTGCCATCTCAGCATACCGGTTTCTAGTTGCCAAGATCAGCAATACCTCTTTAGTTTTCACTTCCGCAAACTTGCTCAACGTTCCCCACTTCACTGGATATGGGTGGACTGTGTAACACTGAAACCTCGCTTTCTTCCCCATAACCGGGAACTGGACCAAAATATACACACTCGTACACGGTCGTTTGTTCCCCTTACCATTGTAACATGGTAGAAAAACGGCAAATTTTGATCGCTGGGCTCCATTATTAAATATAACGCTGATAGCAGTTCCTTCTGCGCCTTGGCAACCCGTGTAAATATTGGTCCGGCGGTAACAAATCGGTACTTATCTGGCCTTGCAATGCGTGATGCAACGCTTCTTGCAGATTCGTTATTACTCCCTGCACATCCCATACATTATCAGCTACTCCTTGCAAAAGTCTGATTAACACCACCCTGCTATCTAGTACTCCTAGATGCCGCTGTAGGGTTCCCAGGTTACGATTTATTACGTCTTCCGACGCCTTAGCATATTCCACTGCATGCCTTGCCAACGTGCGGAGCAACCGTATGCTATTCAGGACTTCCCCTTCCAATGTCCCTACCCGAGTTGCATGCCAAGCTTCCGTTGCCCTACTCTCCTCTGCGAGTTGCCTCACTGCTTCCACCGTGTTGTTCAGTTCTTTTATATCGCTTTCGTTCAGCCATCGTCGTTTCCGTCTTACCCGTGGCACCGGCTTCCGTAGCGTCTTATAAGCCTCATGCAATTTCTTTTACTCCCCTGCAACTTCCTTCAGCATTCCCTTGCCCTCTGCACATTGCCTAAGCTCTTCGAACACCTCCTCAAGCCTCCTTACTTCATTCCGCATTTCCCATACATTCCATACCAACCTTAATGACCACTGGTGACTCGACACCACGACATCTTCCTGCCTTGAGTACAGCACACCCCCATCCAGGTGCTGCACCCGTAAGCCGTCCACCCCGATGATGAAGAGATGAATCACCTGCCAACACTCCCGCTTTCAGTGACCTGAGGACAGGGATCACTATCACACTTCCTCCCTCTTCAAAAGGACTGCTGTCCGCAGCAGGCTATATTCGAAAATACATAAAACATATCTAAATACAATGCCTAATTACTCTACCTATACCCAATGATATATGCCACGTAAAAAAAAAAAAACCTAACTACAAATACTCTACTAGTTTCTGGATCGCAGAGCACACGGTACTTCATGTTTTTCCTTCCTGGTTTTCTCTGTCCTTAGCACCTCTCTTCACTCTCTCTTTCTTCCTCTTTCCTTCCTTTGACACGCCTGGAATCACATCCAGGCAACCCTTAAATGGCCGTAACCACCCAGTGTGTACTATCGTTGTTCTAGTTGGCAGCTGAAACTTAACATTAACGGGGGATGTGGTTTCAACAACTTGGTATGGCCCTTGATACCTTGTGAGGAATTTCTTCGTTTTTCCCTTTTTGCGTATAGGAACTGGACAGTATTTCCCATTGCCCCACTCTATACTGCGGTGAACTTCCTTTCCACTTTACTGCGTCTTCCTGACTTTCTAAAGGCTTTGTATTCGCCTTTTGTACCCGTTTCCAAACATCCTGAACTGTCCTTGCGAATTGACGTACAGATGCACCTGTCCTTCCTTTCTGTAGCTTCACTAAATAACAAAGTGTCGGCATTTTTTGCCCGTACACTACCTAAAACGGAGACAAACCGGTATTTGTATGGATTTTTGCATTGTATGCGCATACAATGTGCTTCAAATACTCGTCCCATTGACGGTGATGAGAACCCACACAAAAACTCCGCATCTTACCGATTGTTCTGTGTACCCGTTCTCTCCTTCTGTTCGCCTGTGGATGCAACATGCTCATCCTCAACTTCCTTACGTTCAACAATTTACACAGTTCCTTCATTAAATCCGACATGAAGTTGGCCCCTTGATCAGTAAATTCGTCTCCGGTGCACCAAACTTCAAAATCCAGCTGTTCACTAACGCTTGCACGGCCATTGCTGCCTGTTGATTTGGCATAGCCACCATCTCCACATACCTCGAAAAAATGGTCTATTATTGTCAGAACGAATCTGTTCCCGGATGGTGTTCGCCTAAAAGGACCTAAGACGTCGATCCCCAGCAAAAAAATGGACATGTTGCTTCCGGTAATCGTTGTAGCTGTATCTGTTTCCGACTCAAATCTGCTCTCTGCACATATGGTATACAACTCTTGACATACTGATCCACATCTACTTTCCTACCTCTCCACCAATACCTCTCTGCCACTCTCCTATTCGTTGCTCTATACCCTCTATGACCAGATAACACATGTCATGTAGTTCCTTTAAAATCTCATCCCTCAACATCACTGGCACTACTACCCTTGGCCGTAACTTCGTTTCCCTGCACAGAAGACCGTCGTACATATTAAATTGTGGCTGTGTCCGATACAATTTACAATCGTTGTCCGCGTCCTGTAATTCTTGCCATACTGCTAGGTCATAACCTATGACTTCTACTTTTGCCACCTTCCTACTTAGTGCATCTGCATTACCGTCCTTCTTCCCAGGCTTGTACACCACCTCGTAGTCGAATTCACTAAGCCTCACAGCCCATCGAGCGAGTCTAGTGGACGGATCCTTCAACCCCAACAACCACTTCGACGCAGCATGATCTGTCACTATCCGAAATCTTCTCCTATATAAATAACATTTAAAATATGTGATTCCATAGATTACGCTAAGCATCTCCCTCTCTGTTGTTGGGTAATTCCTCTCTGCTGCATTCAACTGCCTAGTCGCATAGGCTACAGGATGTTCTTTCCCATCAATTTCCTGACTAAGGACACAACCTAATGCTTGATTTGATGCATCGCATGCTAGTATAAACTTCTTTTCAAAATCTGGAAACACAGGAACCGGACTTGATGTTAACACTTCTTTCAGTTTGTCAAACGCCTTCAGACACACTTCTGCCCACTCAAATTTCACACCCTTCCATAACAATCGCATCAACGGCTGTGCTAAATCTTCAAAACTCTTCACGAACTGTCGATAGAAATTGCAAATTCCGATGAATGATTGCACTACCTTAACTGTTTTAGGTTCCTGAAAATCCCTTACAACCTGTACCATCTTCGGATCTGTTCGCACTCCGTCCTTACTGATGATATGACCCAAATATTTTACTTCTGCTAATGCAAAATGACACTTCTCCAGGCTCAACGTCAAACGAGCTGCTCTTGACCTCATAAAGGCTTCCCTTAACCGCTGTTTATGTTGCTCCATACTACTTGAAAACACTATAAAGTCATCCAAAGAGACCAGACACTGCCGTGGTTTCAAACCCCTCAAGACACTGTTTAGCAACCTCTGAAACGCTGCCGAAGTGTTTTTCAAATAGAATGGAATTCTGATGTACTGGTAATGGCCTCCAGCTGTAGAGAAAGCAGTTTTTGGAAGATCCTCTGGAACCACCTCTAACTGATGATAACCACTTGTCAAATCCATCGTAGAAAAGTACTGGCATTGTGCTAAGTGATCCAAAGTGTCCGATATGTTTGGAATGGGGTATGCGTCCGTTACTGTCTTATTATTGAGGTATCGGTAGTCACAACAGAACCTGTATTTCTTAGTTACATCCATAGATTGTTTAGGCATAACGACAATGCCCGCTTCCCAGAAACTATTACTATGCTCTATAATACCGTCCGCAATCAATGATCAATGAAATCCTCCACAATCGGCTGCAAATACCTCGGTATTCTGTATGGTTTACGGTAAACAGGTGCTTCATTCCCGGTTGGTATCCCATGTTGAACTAATGGAGTTGCTGGTAACGGCTCTAGTGGAAAAAACAAATCCTTAAATTCCCACAATAATTCTTCCATATGCCCTCTTTCTCCTCCTTTCAAATGCTTAATTTTGTTTCGCAATGCAGTTTTATCGGCAGTTAGTGGTTGATCGCTTCGCCTACCTCTCGAACACCAACATTCGTCATCTGGCACATCCAAATTTGCCACTAAAGCTCCTTTCCTCAAATTCCCGTCTACAGCGCTAAAATTATCCACGTTCACGGGAACTACTCGCCCGTCGTTCCTCTCCTGTACGCCTACAACACTACGTTTCACAAAACAACCCAATGAACCCAAATCTTCATTATCCTCCAATGGTTCAATAACACATAGTGTACCTACAGGTAGAGTCGACTCCACACTTACCCAAAGCGACTTTTCGGTGGCGCTAGACACACTCTCATGCGAATTAAACCTTAATGCTAATGTACGCGGTTCAATTGGCTTATTCATTACGTTGACCGCCCCTCGCGACAGCTCCGCATTGGCAACAGTTTCCCCTAGCGGAAATAACATTCCACCAAGTTGTACAGTTCGTTGTCCAGGGTCAATTTTGGCATGATGTTGACGCAAGAAATCTACTCCTAGGATCATGTCGTAGCCCTCGCTCACCCATGATGCTACCTCCAAGCTTGCATTAAATCGGACTTTCTCTGTTCGAATGTCAGCTGTCACCGACCCCAAAGGCGTGACCACCTTATCCCCCACTCCACGCAACCTATAACGCGGTGGGTCTAGCTTCCTTCGTCCCATTATATTTCTAGTAGCCACTGACACGTGTGCCCCTGTGTCCAACAAAATCTTAAACTTTATTTCCTATGGATCCTACCAATGAACATTCTGCCTCTGCATACGTATTCGTAGCATTGAAATTAAACGGGTGCTCCTTTAGGTGGGTCTTGGGCCCCCTCTACCGTTTAACGCTTGTACATCTCTTCTATCTCCAGTTCTCCATCCTCTCCACTGCCGATTTCCATCCCTTCCTTTATTCCTCGGAGACTGGGTACATTGCCTTGGCACATGTCCCGTATGACCACACTTAAAACATTTCACACCCGCTGTAAACACTGCTTGCCTCTCGCGTACCCCTGTTGCCACGTCTATTTCCTCACATTGAATTGGCACCTGATTGCCCAAATACAAATCTTCCGGAGTTCCTTCACAAGCTTTCCGTGACATATGCTGCGGTAACCCTCTCAAAAATACATCAAGTGCCCTTTGCTCGGCCTCCTGCAACAGAACACTATTCGCTTCATCGCTTTCACCCAACTCGTAAGTATACTCATTAATTTCCCTTATTCTGTCCGCAAATTTCTCTACCGTCTCCCCCTGACTCTTCGTCATTGTACTCAACCTCTCCCTAATGTACCGACAGCTATCCTGTTTCTTGTACCTTTGTAAAAGCCCCTTCTTCAACTGCTTAAAATGTCCTGCCTTTCTTAAGGCCTCAGAACACCTTAAATATGTCTTTGCTTCACCCGTTAATCTAATCTTGGCTACATGTAACAACTGTTCATCCCCAACCATTCATCTCAGCTGAAATTTCCAAATCCTCCACAAACGAATGCACATCCTCAGATGCCTTGCCAGAAAACGGAATAATCAAACTCGCGGCAGCTGGAACAATCTCCTGCTGCAGCATCCTAGACAACAACGACTGATACGATGCAGCTTCCCCCTCACTTCTAGATGTTAATTCACTTCTCAACTACATATTGTCCGCTGTCAATTGTGCTATCTTTTCCATCAAAATCTGCCTCGCTTCTGGTTCCGACACACCTTGCGTCCCTGACTCTCCCATTGTGTGCTTTCATTCCCAGTTAGTCCTGAAACAAAACATTTAAGTACAAGAACAACATGAATTCCTACAGCTCCGTATCATCACACTCAGTATCATCATAAACCAATACAAAAGTAATTAAAAGCCACGAAAAAAATAATAAATCTTACTGCCCCAAATACTTTAACACTTATTCTGACAACAAAAAATACTATGCCCATGTAAAACATCTAAAGTGTGGCTCCTGGCAGGCCATTCTCAAAACACAAACAAGAAAGAAAACGTCCAACACTCAAAAAGAAAACTGGTCAAAACTCGCCACATCTTGTGAATGTAATGCAGGCGGTAGGCTCGAACGTCACACTGGACAGATGACGTCCGCTGTTCCGACACCAAATGTAGTGGTGGCTTCTGCCACTGAATGTATCAGGATGACCAAATGTAGGGGGAACAGGTAGAAGGCACAGTATTAAGAGTCATCTGAGCTTTCCAAATGATTTATTGTCTCCAACCACAGTGCCCCCATACACCTTGGTCTGTGTCACAGGGTCCCGAAATGCTGAGGCCACCGTCCCAGAGACCCAGAGCAACGTGCTACTGTGTGTTGGTCCTCTAGGGCCGCGTCGTCAGGGCTGCGCCGGCAGCCGACCCAGTGGTCTTCTTCCCCGTTGACTCAGCGCCGCTCCGCTGGGAGCCACCTAGTGGCCCACTGTGTCCTTCCTCGCTGGCGTAGCTGAGATTGCGGCGACCACAAGCGCCCCGGATCCGGCGTCCGAATCTGCGGCCCTCGCCTTGGGATGCCTCCTGTGTGCGTTGGGAGCCAAGATGACTGCCCGCGGTAGTGAGCTGAAGAGTGGCCCGCCACTGGCTGGCTGGCTACAGACCCCACATTGACCTCAGAGGGTCAAACCAACGACCCGCCGTGAACAGGGACACTGGCGCCTCATCTGCTGCTGCGTGTAGCTGGTGGTGATATGCCCTGCCATCCAGGAGAGCTGCCACACTTGAATGAATCTCGTTAGAAACCCGCATCTTAAACTGTGGTGCTGCTACATTAGGTGAAGACACCCAGAATACAGTGCCGAACATTAGGTTATGCAACATGTTTTCCCCATATAATTACTTCTTACAAGACCTACACGTTTCCAAACAGCAGAGAATTATGAGCAAGAGAAATCCAACCCCACAAACTGAATTTTTTATAAATAAACAGTATACCCTTGAATTTACTGCGATGGGATCCTTCCTCTCTGCCAATTTCCATACATTCTATACACTGCCTCGAATCCCCTAAATTGTTTAAATAAACAATATTCCACATATTGTCTAAATTTTTAAACGATATTCCATACACAGCAATGGAGTTTCCTCCAAATGACCGATCAACTCAGTCTTCTTCCTGCCAATTTTCGGGAGGGAAGGTGAAATGAGAGGGGGCTTATCAGATTTTAATTAAGTTGTCAATCAAATTGATAAAAGTGAGAGGGGTACTCCAATAACTCAGACCTGAAAGTGTACCTGCAGCAGCAAGTGGGGAGGTTTCCTGAAGGGGGAGGGGAGTGGGAAGGGGTGGGGGAACAATAGGGTAAGTGCCTGTCAATCAAAATGAGGGATCGTTTTAGCAGAACATTAGATTAAGGTCCTGTCAGTCAAAGGAGAACAATAGGCTAAGTACCTGTAAATCAATGGAGAACAGTAGGTTTGCCCCTGAGCGCATACCTGCCCCTGATGTAGGCAACCTGCACTAATGAAATGGACTCTTACTAACTTTGCTCCACTACTTGTATCTCCTCCATATCCAAACAACATCGCTTTGGTTCACCCTGAGACACCTGGACACTTCCCTTGTTGAGAGCGCTTCCTGGCACAAAGTAACAATGCGGACGCAATCGATCCACGGTATTGACTGTCTAGGCATGGTTGAACTACAGACAGCACTAGCCGTGTACCTCCTTCCAGGTGGATTGACTGGAACTGATCGGCCGTCACACCCCCTAGGTCTAATAGGCTCTGCTCATGCATGGTTGTATTCTTGTCACAGTCCAGGCGGCTCCCCCTGTCGGAGGTTTGAGTCCTCCCTCAGCATGGGCGTGTGAGGTGTCCTTAGCGTAAGTTAGTTTTAGTTAGATTAAGTAGTGCATAAGCTTACGGACCGATGACCTCAGCAGTTTGGTCCCATAAGACCTTACCACAAATTTCCAGTTTCCATGCGTGGTTGTTTACATCTTTTGGCGGGTTTAGTGAAATCTCTGAACAGTCAAACGGACTGTGTCTGCGATACCATATCCAGTATCACCGTCTATCCGCAGGAGTTATAGGAACCATTGTTATGCAAGATTCTTTTTGATTTGTGTATTTGGAAAGAGACGAGGATTAGCAGCAATATTAACGACAAAAAGCAAAAAGTGTTAATTTGTAGTAAAATTTTACGAAAAAGCTTCTTTGTCGTTCGTATATCGACTCTTGTAATGTTCGACCATTACGTAGCACGAATTATCTGATGACTATATGAACCTATATAGGGGAAATTTGTCACGTACTAAGGTATCTGGTCCCTTCATTGTGCACAAGATAGAAGCTTCTATGTCATTGTAACCAACAATTACAACGATTTCTACTACATATTTTGGTAATCTATAACTCAATTAAACTTCAAGAAGAATATAATAATTCCAATCCCAAAGAAAGCAGGTGTTGACAGATGTGAAAATTACCAAAATATCAGTTTAATAAGTCACGGCTGCAATATACTAACGCGAATTCTTTACAGACGAATGGAAAAACTGGTAGAAGCCGACCTCGGGGAAGATCAGTTTGGATTCTGTAGAAATGTTGAAACACTTGAGGCAATCCTGATCCTACGACTTATCTTAGGAGGTAGATGAAAGAAAGGCAAACCTACATTTCTAGCACTTTTAGACTTAGAGAAAGCTTTTGACCATGTTGACTGGAATACTCTCTTTCAAATTCTAAAGGTGGCAGGGGTTAAATACAGGGAGCGAAAGGCTATTTACAATTTGTACAGAAACCAGATGGTAGTTATACGAGTCGAGGGGTATGAAAAGGAAGCAGTGGTTTGGAAGGGAGTGAGACAGGGTTGTAGCCTATCCCCAATGTTATTCAATCTGTATATTGAACAAGCAGTAAAGGAAACGAAAGAAAAATGCGGAGTAGCAATTAAAATCCATGGAGAAGAAATAAAAACTTTGAGGTTCGCCGATGACATTGTAATTATGTCAGAGACAGTAAAGGACCTGGAAGAGCAGTTGAACGGAATGGACAGTGTCTTGAAAGGAGGATATAAGATGAACATCAACAAAAGCAAAACAAGGATAATGGAATGTAGTCGAATTAAGATGGGTGATGCTGAGGGAATTAGATTAGGAAATGAGACACTTAGAGTAGTAAAGGAGTTTTGCTATTTGGGGAGCAAAATAACTGATGATGGTCGAAGTAGAGAGGATATAAAACGTAGACTGGCAATGGCAAGGAAAGCGTTTCTGAAGAAGAGAAATTTGTTAACATCGAGTATAGATTTAGGTGTCAGGAAGTCGTTTCTGAAAGTATTTGTATGGAGTGTAGCCATGTATGGAAGTGAAACATGGACGATAAATAGTTTGGACAAGAAGAGAATAGAAGCTTTCGAAATGTGGTGCTACAGAAGAATGCTGAAGATTTGATGGGTAGACCACATGACTAATGAGGCGGTATTGAATAGAATTGGGGAGAAGAGAAATTTGTGGCACAACTTGACTTGAAGAAGGGATCGTTTGGTAGGACATATTCTGAGGCATCAAGGGATCCAATTTAGTATTGGAGGGCAGCGTGGAGGGTAAAAATCATAGAGGGAGACCAAGAGATGACTATACTAAGCAGATTCAGGAGGATGTAGGTTGCAGTAGGTAGTGGGAGATGAAGCACCTTGCCCAAGAAAGAGTAGCATTGAGAGCTGCATCAAACCAGTCACTGGACTGAAGACCACAACAACAACAACTAGAAGTAACTCAATTATGGCCTTTCCAGATGCTTCCCACCTGATGCAGCAGCTTAGTATTTGGCAAGAGGTGGCGATTAGCAGGAATATTTACGACGAAAACTCAAAAAGTGTTAATTTGTCGCAAATCGTTACGAAAAAGCTTCTTTATCATTTGTATATCGACTATTGTAATGTTCGACCATTGCATAATACGAATTCTTTTTGGACTGGGTAGAGCTATAGAGTGGAAATTTATATCAGGTACTAAGGTGCCTGGTCCCTTCGTTGTGCACAAAATAGAAGCTTCTAAGTCATTGCAGTCGACAATTACAGCGATTTCTAATATGTATTTTGGTAATCGGTTACTAACTTAACTCACTTGTCGCTCATAGTGGGCGTCCGGTTTTTGTCATTTGGCTTCATACCGTCGTAGTGCCAGCACATGACATTGCTTGGCTTTCTCTCGGGAATGGTTACATGTATCGAGCTGAAATTTGCGTCACGTACTAAAGTATTTGGTGTCATCGTTCTGTACAGAATAGAACTGTCGAAATCGATGCAGTCGAGAAGTACGGCATGTTACGTCTTATATTTTGGTTAACGAAAGCTCATCTGTTGATCGTATTAGATGCCATGCAGTTGACATAGAACCGTAACATTTGGCAAGACTCGAGGTGTGTCAGCCACAATAGACGAGAAAAGGACAAATGTGATAATTTATAATAAAATCTTAAGAAAAAGTTACTTTTTTGTCATTTGTTTTCGTACTGTCGTAATGCCAGAACATCACATTGCTCACCTTTCTCTCGGGAATGGGTACTGGTATCGAGTGGAAATTTGTGTCACATACTAAGGTATTTGGTCTCCTCGTTCCGTTCAAAATAGAAGCTTTTAAGTGAATGCAATCGAGAAGTATGGTACTCCATGTCTCATATTTTGGTTATCGAAACCTCACTCATTGACCTTTCAAATGCCATGCAATTCACCTAGAACCGTAATATTTGGCAAGAAACGAGGCAGCAACATTACGCGAGAAAACGAGACAAGTATTAATTTGCAATAAAATCTGAAGTAAATGTTCCGTTTTTGTCCTTGGTTTTCGTACTGTCGGAATGCCAGAACATCACATTGCTCGCTTTTCTCTGGGGGATGGTTAGAGCTATCGACTGGTAATTTGTCTCACGTGCTAATGTATACGATCTCTTCGTTCCGTACAAAACAGAAGCTTCTAAGCCAATGCAATCGAGAAGTATGGCATGTTACGTCTCATATTTTGGTTATCGAAACCTCACTCATTGACCAATTGATGCCATGCAGTTGACCTAGGACCGTAATATTTGGCCAGATACGATGTGCGGCGGCCACATTACACGACGAAACGTGAAAAGTATTGAATTACAATAAAAGTCTAACAAAACGCTCAGTTTCTGTCATTTGTTTTCGTACTGTCGTAATGCCAGAACATTACATTGCTCGCCTTTCTCTCGGGGATGGTTACAGGTATCGATTGCAAATTTGTGTCACAAACTAAGGTATTTCGTCTCCTGGTTCCGTCCAAAAAGGAAGCTTCTGAGTCAATGCAATAGAGAATTACGGCATGATATGTCTCATAGTTTGGTTATCGAAAACTCAATTTTTGACTGTTTTAGATGCCATGTAGTTGACCTAGAACCGAAATATTTGGAAAAAGACGTAATGCAGCAGCAGCATTACATGACAACATGCTAGGAATACTTTTAACTTCGATTATTTCTTGATATCAGTCGCAATAGAATACTCATTTCGTTTTCAGCTGGTTATTCCGTTCAAACATGAGTGCGTGAATAAAAATTAAATTCTGAATATATCTGCAGTCAGTAACTTTCAGTTCAGTGATTGCACAGCTGCTATTCAGGCTGGTATGAAATAACTTGTACAATAACGTTTACAGGGATTGAATAAAAATATGGAAACACCTCAACAAATCGATGCTTGACGATAAACACATATGTTAGCCAAGTCTGCAGGTTTCGCTGTTGTAGTTGTGTCTGACTACGAAAGGCACCTGTGCAGTGTTCTCGATACGTTGCAAATATCAGTCGTGGTAAGAGCAGTGTTTTGTGTTGTTGTGAGGGCATTGTGTCGAACCCAAGTGAATTATAACGTGGGAAAACTGCTGGTTCAAATGGTTCAAATGGCTCTGAGCACTATGGGACTTAACGTCTGAGGTCATCAGTACCCTAGAACTTAGAACTACTTAAACCTAACTAACCTAAGGACATCACACACATCCATGCCCGAGGCAGAATTCGAACCTGCGACCGTAGCGGTCGCGCGGTTCCAGACTGAAGCGCAAACTGCCAGTGCTCGTGTGCTGGGCGGTTCCGTATCCAAGGTAGCACAAGAGTTTAATGTTTCAAGAGACACTGTATCTGATCGTGAAGAGGACTGTGACGAAAAATGACAGCTGCAAAAACTCACTGTAGAACTTTATATCGCATTCGTGAACGCTTTCAAAAGGAAAACAACACGAACGGGGTTCCAGAAGCAGGGAATTGTAGGGCGATCTGGAATTCTCATCAGTGATGCGAACGCGGTGCCGAAGCCATAAAACCTCGACTACGAAGCAATGAAAGATTTGGTCGGACGAGTCTTGTGTCACGCTGTTTCCAACTTCTGGCCGAGTTTACGCCCCAAGACTGAAACATGGAGGAAGTTCGGTGTAGATTTGGGCAGACATACTGTGGCATCCCATGGACCTCTTGGTTATGCTGCGAGATCGCATTGCTACCAAGGATTATGTGACCATTTAGGCTGAACAGTTCCTTATAAAGCATTACAAGTTCTTGAATGTGAAATATACGTATCGAGCACTCTAACATGTAAAAGAAATCTGTGACTAAATTTATTTGAGGGGATACATGGTATTTTTTTCTTTTCTCTCTTTTGAAATAACCTGAACTGTCAAATCTGAGAAGTAATTTTATTGTATCCTGGCGTGAGACTGTTCTTAACCAGCCACACTAACCAGCAGACCCGAGTCTGAATCGCGGTGTTGGCAAAATTTTCGCTCGCTTCAGTATATATAAATAAAATTAACCTTCCTAGTTGCTCGTATAAACAGTACAGTTTTACATGTAGTTCTCTATTTTTATAGTGGCAACATCGGGCAGACTGAGGACGGATTGTTCGGTGGTATAACGACCGGCCACTTTACATTTTCTCTTGTTATGTATTCCTTATTACAAAGCAGAGCCACACTGATATTTATTTGCAGACCGTTTTCTCATTGTCGTGTAGATCTTCACGTAATTATTTTGACAGACTGATCGGTCATCTATCAGCGAACAATGATGTCGACAATCGCCCCAATGGTCTGATGTCCACAGGCCAACAATTTAATTTTGACGATGAATTATTTCATAAATGCATGCTAAGTTATAATCATTCAGGATTTTACAAAAAAAAAAAAAATGGTTCAAATGGCTCTGAGCACTATGGGACTCAACTGCTGAGGTCATTAGTCCCCTAGAACTTAGAACTGGTTAAACCTAACTAACCTAAGGACATCACAAACATCCATGCCCGAGGCAGGATTCGAACCTGCGACCGTAGCGGTCTTGCGGTTCCAGACTGCAGCGCCTTTAACCGCACGGCCACTTCGGCCGGCCAGGATTTTACAGAATTTTGTCTAATAAGAGACTAACTTTTATTCATCGTCATTGGAACCTTCTCTTTTTCATCTCGATATTCGAGTAATGCAAAATTTCTTACCACTCGTAGTATCTTCATAGTGTGACTTACTGAGAAATTTTTTATTGAAATATCTCAGTCTTTAAAGAGGGGAGGACGAACGCTTCACTTCCCGTGGTATAAGGAGCAATCAACAAATTTCCTTTCTAAGATCATACTGCCCGGAATCGGTATTTATATCAGGCGAATTCGTTGTGAGTATTAAGGCTATCATCCCATCGTGAAACGTGTTGAAGATATCCGTTTGGTAAAACACCGTGTCCTGCTGCGGGAAGAAGTCCGTAACTGCCTGCAGCACGTCCTCATCCGACAGGGATTGTCTACCCTCCAACGCCTTTTTTAGGGAACCGAAGGCGTGATAATCGCGATGGGGAGAGATGAGGACGCTCGAGTGTCTCCCACTTGAGTTGGCCTAACTTCTACGTTACGACATTTGAGACAAGGGAAATTGCTAATCGTGAAGCAGCAGCACAATTTGTCGATCACCACTGCGTGACGGTGGTTTTCTACAGACATGCTGCCCCGTACACATTCTTTATTCTTCGGTGGATGTCTACCTGTGTTTGGCCTGCGGCAACCAAGAAAAGAATAACAGCACTTTATCCTGGTTGGACGCATTTGGTAATAACGTCGCTATAGTTCACATTTCTGCATGTACGCTGGAAAGACACGAATGCCACACTAATTCCTTGCTTACTTGTCGGTGCCTAAATATCCGCATCGGAGTCGCGCTACGTTGCATAAACACTGTAACAATCCCTTCAAATGGAAACTTTTTGATCGCCCTTTATACAATGTTTGTTCCACAGTGACGATGCTGTGTTCCAACAAGAGGGGCGTTGTTTACATATTTCGCATCATCCAGGACAAGTTATTGTGAGCAAAGGATGAAGTCCAGAATGAGATTTTCACTCTGCAGCGGAACGTGCGCTGATATGAAACTTCCTGGCAGGTTAAAACTGTGTACCGGACCGAGACTCGAACTCGGGACCTTTA
Source organism: Schistocerca nitens (assembly GCF_023898315.1). Classification (NCBI taxonomy): domain Eukaryota; kingdom Metazoa; phylum Arthropoda; class Insecta; order Orthoptera; family Acrididae; genus Schistocerca; species Schistocerca nitens. The sequence continues at coordinate 442,421,844 of NC_064621.1, read as the reverse complement.
CTTTTCGCGGACAACTGCTCTACCATCTTTTTTTTTTTTATCGTTGTGTTTGGTCGTTGCGGACGTACTAAGAAAGACATCCTGTTCAAGTTCGGTGGTTGATCCTTCCACTCAGTTTTTTATTACAGAGGCCAACCGGCTCTCTGACCGAAAACGCTGAACTACCGTGCCGGCGTACCATCTGAGCTACTCAAGCACGACTCACGCCCCGTCCTCACAGCTTTACTTCTGCTAGTACCTCGTCTCCTACCTTCCAAACTTTACAGAAGCTCTCCTGCAGGATCGCTTTCTTAGAAACTCGTGCGCTGAAAATGTAACAAAGCAGAATAGACACTATGCTTTCAAGTCACAGTCCATAGCACTACATTGCACAATGGTCAAAATAAATGTCGCATATTGCTTTATTGTCAATACTGGACATAAAAGGAAAGAAACTGTTTTTTTCTGTTTGCTGGTCACAAGAAAACAAAAATAAAGAAGATTAACACATTTCCACTGGATAAACACAAACAGAAAACAAAAACAAAACCTTACAAAAGATTTGACTGCAGGAGGAGTGATGACAAGATCCTGTGGGACCAAACTGCTGAGGTCATCGGTACCTAGGCTTACACACTACCTAATCTAACTTAAACCAACTTACGCTAAGGACAACAAACACACCCATACCCGAGGGAGGACTCGAACCTCCGACGGGGGGAGCCGCGCGAACCGTGGCAAGGCGCCTCAAATGGTTCAAATGGTTCTGAGCACCATGGGACTTAACATCTGAGGTCATCAGTCCCCTAGAACTTAGAACTACTTAAATCTAACTAACCTAAGGACATCAGACACATCCGTGCCCGAGACAGGATTCGAACCTGCGACCGTAGCAGTCGCGCTTTTCGGGACTGAAGCGCCTAGAACCGCTCGGCCACCAAGGCCGGCCAAGGCGCCTCAGACTGCGCGATTTGACTGCAGACGCTACAGTTTCTTCTCTCTGTCGTCTTTCATAACAAATTGTTCATGAACCAAGAGGCCCTCCTGGTAACTGGAGACACTTTTCTCCAGGTAAGCCTGTGGGATATTGCTCCATTCCTCCACAGGGGTCTCTGGTGGGACAGGAAGATTGCCAACGGCTCGTTTCAACATGGCCCATGCATTTTCAATCCCGTTAAGAGCTGGAGAATATAGGGGCTATTCCATTCGATTGCTTGTATGCTGCACGAGGCAGTTGGTCACAAGATTGTGACGGTGGGCGAGTGCACTGTCGTCCATTAGCGTGAATCCCGCTCCAATATGTTCACCAAACGGGGTCACAACTCGTGCAAGGATGTCGTCCCCGTACTTCGACCAGTCATCTTCCCGCATATTGGCACAAGGAGTGACCTGCAGCCATACGCGGTTCCACACCTGAACATGACTGAACTGCCTGGATGACGGTGGTGGTCTATGTTACAGTTGGGGTGTAAAAGTTGTCCTCGATGCCCCACACGCGAATATCGGTATTGTCAGGGTGGAGACTGAAACGGGTCTCGTCAGAAAAGAGCGTTGTGTCCGTCCACTGCGTACTCCACAAATTGTGTTTTCTTGCGCACTCGGTAGGAGCCCGTCTCCGAACATGATTTGGGGAGCCTTGCGAGGTCTTCTGGCGCGTAATCCTTGCTGATGGAAACCTATTTCGTATCATTTGTGTTGAGGTCTGCACTCCTGCGGATGTCTGGAACTGCCAACATAAACATGTCGCGTTGTGTTGAGGATATCTACTTGCTGTTATACCATAGATATCAATCCTACACCTGCTCTTTTTTCTTCGGCGGTCACTGGTGTGACGATCCTCAACTGACGCTGTCGCTGGAAACTTGTTCCAGATTCTAGAGACATTACTTTGACTCACAGCGATATTCACTGCGACGTCCACCTGTCTCATTCATTGCCCCTGATCGTACGTGCCATCTCGTAATGACACACACCACAAGTACGGCAATGTTTGCAGGTGACAGGGTTGCCATAGACTGCACATACTGTCATCTCAAAGAAGAAAAATGGACTGTTTCCGCCAGAAATACATTACAAACAAACCAAGGTATTGGCATCATAAAGTATTTCTGGACCGCAACGTTCAATATTAAAGTTTCAGCAATATGAAAAACAAATTTTGACCACTGTCTTTATACAGTTAAATAATTTCGGATTACCTGACGTAGCTCACGAGGGAAAAGACGACAGTGTTTCAGTTAACAAATCGGAAACACTACAAAATTAAGAAATCAGAAGATTTCTTTAGGCGAAGAAAACTGACTTTGCTTTGTTCCTCATGCCTTATTTTGCCTGAAGTTAGCAAAATTCGTTCATTTGATTTACTACGCGTTTTGAGAAGACTGAAATGATGTGCCGGACTACGCCTCGAATTCAAATACGTTACATTTATCCATGATATTCTTTCTTCTGTGCTAGTCCCGGATGTACTGGATGACTTCTATGGAGTTTGGAAGGTAGGAAGGGGACGGAAGTAAAGCTGTGAGAGTGGTCGCGAGCCGTGCCTGTATAGCTCAGTCGGTAAGATCAAGACAAGATTCCGGGTTGGACTCCCGATCCGAAACACACTTTTAATCCACCGGGAAATTTAAGAAACAATACAGTCGACACTGCAGAGGGAAAGATTCATTCTGGCAGTTTCGAAACTAAGTTTGTTGTTAATCTCGTTTCTCAATATTTTCGTGTTTCTTTGGTTTAGTCACAGTCCATTATCTGTGCTCTGTAGACCGCTCGTTGCATTCGACAGGTCTTGGAATTCTTCTTTACTGTCACGTATTAGTCGATACTTCAGACCCTCGGCTGCCATTGCCGGTGTGTGGGAATGCAGATGGAAGACTTGAGTTTGCTGTCCACACACGACGCAGCTCTCGGCAGCCACTCTGCGCACCATTGTGCCTCTCCATCTCGTTATGCGGTCTGACGAAAGCACCACCCCATCCCCGCTGCTGATGAGATGCGCTCCCTATGTCAACGGCCTCTGCTTCGCATTCGCAGCTCTCCCTCTGCCCAGGAGGGGTTTACTTTGCTACGCAGGGAGTGCCTCTGCAACAAAAGGCAAAGCCTGCCCAACGGAAAGATGGAGAAGTGAGAAAGCTTGTCGGAGGGATGGAATGCAAATGTCCAGTGACTCTCCGAAAATGGACTCGCCCATAATTTTGTAAAAACCGAGGAGTATATTCAGTTCTGTGCAACAATTACAAGGGTCATTTCAAAAGTTGTGTACACAGTAAGATAGAATTGAAGAAAATAATTTATTTTGCAAAATACTCTAACAGGCCTTCAGTGTAATCTCAGTTATTGCTTATGACAGCTTCCCAACGTTTTGGCAACGTATGTGTTCCGGGCAGGACAAAAATGGTTCAAATGGCTCTGAGCACTATGGGACTCAACATCTGAGGTCATCAGTCCCCTAGAACTTAGATCTACTTAAACCTAACTAACCTAAGGACATCACACACATCCATGCCCGAGACAGGATTCGAACCTGCGACCGTAGCAGTCACGCGGTTCCGGACTGAAGAACCGCACAGCCACCGCGGCCGGCTCCGGGCAGAACACCTTCATTGTTGAGCTGTCTGATTACTCGGGTCATCTTATTGGATGATTTACCAGTTGTATCAAAACATTTTCCAGGGAGTTGTTCCTTCAGTTTGTCAAACTGGGCTAATACCCGGACTTTATGGTGGTTGGGAAAGATTTCCCTTCCATTTTTGTCGAGCGTTTCTCTCATTGGTAGGGCAATATGCTGTCTTGCAGTATCGTGCAAAATGAGGACACCAGCTCAAGCATGTCAGGCCTTCTTTGACGAATCTTCGTGCGACAAACATTTAGCAGAAACAGCTTGTAGAACACGCCTGTTACATACGCCGCCTGGGCCACTCTATTTCCAGACGCAAATATCAGCAGTTTCACCTTTGATTGTTATCGTTGGAATTTTTCCAGGCGTGGAAAATCGGAAATTCTCCATTGTGACAACTGAAACTCCAGTTCTGGCTCAAATCTCGTATCCAGGTATCATCAAGTGCAACAATCCTATTCACAAACTGTTCTCCTTTTCTTCGATAACGTTGAAGCAATTATGGGATTCTCTTACGCCCTGCTTTCTGCTCTTAACTGAGATAATGCAAAATCCATCTGTCAGCAATTTATCTCATCTGTAACTTTTCAGATATGATTCTGTAAACTAAACTGACGGAAATTCTGGCATCCGATGCAATTTTTTCGCATGTTTTTCGTCGACCCTTTCTCAAAATGTCATTAACAGCCGGCCGCTGTGGCCGAGCGGTTCTAGGCGCTTCAGTCCAGAACCGTGCTGCTGCTACGGTCGCAGGTTCGAAACCTGCCTCGGGCATGGATGTGTGTGATGTCCTTAGGTTAGTTAGGTTTAAGTAGTATTAAGTCTAGGGGACTGATGACCTCAGATGTTGAGTCCCGTAGTGCTTAGAGCCATTTGAACCATTTGTCATTAACAATAACCTGAGAGGTGTAGTCTGATGCAGTTAATGTCCTTACACTTCTTCGGTTGTCCTTAAAAAAATGGTTCAAATGGCTCTGAGCACTATGGGACTCGACATCTGAGGTCATCAGACCCCTAGACTTAGAACTACATAAACCTAAGTAACCTAAGGACATCACACACATGCATGCCCGAGGCAGGATTCGAACGTGTGACCGTAGCAGCAGCGCTGTTCCGGACTGAAGCGCCTAGAACCGCTCGGTCACAACGGCCGGCTTCGGTTGTCCTCAGAAGCGAAAATCCCCGTCGCACTCTCCCTCAGATATAATGGTAAGAGGGCGCAGTGGACAGCCTGTCAAAAACTGAACTCAGATTAACGATGAAAACAGGAATAAAGTGTACGAAATATGAGAAAAGAAGCAAAATAGTAACAGTGAACGGTCCAAGCTTAACAAGTACAACACTGAGCGGAGTCGCAGAGCGACGGCGTCGTGATTAAGTGGTCAGGGTGTTGGACTACAAAGCCGGCGAGCCGTGTTCAAAATTCACTCACGCCATTTTGTTTCTTGCTTCACACAATTATGGTCCGTCTGGTCATTGACGAGTCTGTTCGCTGTATTCAAATTTATGTCTGTGTCGTGTTGTAACGCCCGTTTGCAACAGCGAAGTTTAAGGAAGAGGCCTGCAATGAAAATTAATTCTGCAGAACTTCTTTATTAGAAGCCGAAAGGAAGTGGCTTTCGAATGGGAACCGCGAACGTATGATGAACAGGCGACAAGTAAACCGAATCCTCCACCGGGAAACACGACGCCATTAGTGACAGAACGTGTGTCATATGATAGGAATCTCTAATCGAGGCTGCTAACTTGTACTTCTGGTGAGTAAGATATGCCTCCTTGCCCAGGTTAAGTGTTCGTATGAATGTGAATTAAAAAAAAAAAAAAATGCTTCAAATGGCTCTAAGCCCTATGCGACTTAACATCTGAGGTCATCAGTCCCCTAGAACTTAGAACTACTTAAACCTAACTAACCTAAGGACATCACACACATCCATGCCCGAGGTAGGATTCGAACCTATGACCGTAGCAGCAGCACGGTTCCGGAATGAAGCGCCTAGAACCGCTCGATGACAGTGGCCGGCTAATGTGAATTTCATCACTCCCAAAGAAATGATGAAAACATAATTACTTTTTCATATAAGCAGAAACAAATGAACGCAAAAGTTTCACAATCACACATTTTTCCCTGTGCTTTGTCAAAACTTACGTTTCTAACGTTTTTGAAGCTGCGTTCCGTTTTGGAAGTTTTGACTCTTGAATTCCTACGTGGTAACATAGTTGACACCCGTTTACTTGTTTTCTTTTCTGCGAGATGTCTATGTGATATTTCGCCTGCTGTCATTATTCGTCAAATTTACTTGCGACTGTAAAATGTTCTTACCATATTACTCATATTCTATAACCAATGTATAGCATAACAATTGCCAAGACTACAGAAAGAGAACAAACATTTCAATGTTTCACAATCAAACAGTTTTTCCAGTGCTCTGTCAAAGCCTGCGTTTTCAACGTCTTTGAAGTTTCGTTATGGGGAAAAATTTGGTATGAGGGAGCTCTGAACGTGAGTTAATAGTCCAACATCGTGACCACTTAACCACGACGTAGTAGGTGATCCACTTCGCTTGATATTGCATTTCTTCAACTTGGACCGTTCACTGTTTCCATTTTGATTTTTTTCATAATTCAATACAACTTATCCCTGTTTTCATGCTTGATCTGTGTTCCACATCTTCACGGAAACGAGCAGACCACCGTAATACTGTGCTACGATCCGCTACAAATTCCTACGCACCACTCTCAAAGCGTCGCAAATTTCCGCTGTTTTTTTTTTTTCCACGTCGGGATTCGATTTTGATTTAGGAACGATGTTCACAGCGTGCAATCTGACCTACTCCGTTTCAGCTTCCATTTCAAACCTGAATTACTTACATACAGCCACGTGAACCAGCAAACACAATTACGACCGTAACGCCTAAAGCCTTAGTCACAACTGGCATGAATTTCAACTTGATCGCGCCGACATAACGGTCGCGCATTGCAATGTGCAGGACGTTTGAAATGACTCTCGTAGAATAACACGAACAACTACTATAGCAGACGAAAAGGAGTCAGTAACTAGTGTAGAATGTTCCGAATGTTTAGGGTATACAATTTGATCCAAATTTGAGCTGAAAGAAACACATTACCAAGCTACCCAAAACAACCATTAAGAGGACTACGAGGCAATTAGACTTTCGTAATTTATATATTCACGTTACGTGAGGTTCGTAACTTTAATGTAAGTCAGTTGAAGTAGATCGATGCGACTCTAAAAATTATCGAGAAAACCGACTCCGAGTGACTTTAATTCACTAAATGTAGGACAGTTTTCGACCGGCCGCGTGGTCTTTGGTCGGTATTTCTTCTTTTCTCGTTTATTTCCGTTCATTTGGAACGCGTACGTCATTGAAATATAAAAATCGTCAAATATATGATAATTAACATATACCTAATTAACATTTATGAAGAATGCACAGCATCTTGTTTGTCACGTGTCGCACACAAAATTCGAGTTTTCATTGCAAATATAAATTCTTAATTACCCTTCTTTTGTAAAGGTTTATTAACAAAAATTGTTTCATTAAAACATTAAAAATTAAATGCTTGGGGCAAAAATGAGAAAAACCTGCTTGGAAACTACCTAAAGTGAATTAAAGTCGCTCAGACGACTTCAGACTCGTTTTTCTCGGGACTTTATGAGAGTCGCATCGAAGTACATTGGCAGATTGGTGTTTGAGTCGTGAGCCTCGCACACTTCGCACACCATAAACACAAAAAAAACATTAGTCATCTTGTGGTGCAGTTCTTCTTGTTATGTCCGTGCTTGCTACGAAAATGCGATGAGAAAGTCCGCCTTATGCAAGATACCTTTTTTTCTGTTTTGTTGCACCCATACATGTTTCACCACTTTTGTGCTATCTTCAGTGGGTTTAATTTTTATTTTTCACTGTAAAATTGTTGTTATATATTAACGTTTGTATTGTTTATAACACTATGTCAAAGTTCCATTTATAGCTTAATTGGCGAATAGTGGATGTATGCATTAATTAGCATACCTTACATGATGCTGTTGTCCATTTATTTTGGTAGCTATTCTGCTACACAATATACAACTCGTCATCTGCAAACAGTAAAACATAATTTATTTTTCTGTTTGTTATGTATTTACGAACTGAAATGAGTCTATATCGCGTTTCTTGTGTGTGACTTACAGTTATGGAGTTGTGGTGCGTTCTCCTGTGTTGTTGGCGAAACAAATAGGCTTACTTCATGATCTAACACGCCAATTGGTCAAAAGTTAGCAGAATATCCCTTAGGAAGACATCCAAAAACTATATCAATCAGTGTAAAGCCGAATAACTTCTTGCTTAAGGGCCCGAGGTGGACCAACTTGCTCACTTTGTGAGGCTCTTTCTCTTGAATGAACCATCAATTTTTTCTGAAATTTTAAACATTTGTTTGTCTGTAAATGTGCATCACCTCCCGACTTCCGTCCCATTCGGATATTTCTTTCGTTGTGCATGGTATTTTTTTTTGTCTTAGAGTATATGTATTAGACAGTGATATTATTCTGTTGCTCTGAAACAGTAGAGCTTGTAAAGCAATCTGATTGCTATTACGTACGACCAGCACTTGTGAGCCACCGGTAAAGCGATGCTCAATACGGTATCCAGTCATTACGCTGGTGAACACAAAGATTAAACTACAACCCGAAACCATTCAACAGCTTATCGAAACACAAAATACACTCCTGGAAATGGAAAAAAGAACACATTGACACCGGTGTGTCAGACCCACCATACTTGCTCCGGACACTGCGAGAGGGCTGTACAAGCAATGATCACACGCACGGCACAGCGGACACACCAGGAACCGCGGTGTTGGCCGTCGAATGGCGCTAGCTGCGCAGCATTTGTGCACCGCCGCCGTCAGTGTCAGTCAGTTTGCCGTGGCATACGGAGCTCCATCGCAGTCTTTAACACTGGTAGCATGCCGCGACAGCGTGGACGTGAACCGTATGTGCAGTTGACGGACTTTGAGCGAGGGCGTATAGTGGGCATGCGGGAGGCCGGGTGGACGTACCGCCGAATTGCTCAACACGTGGGGCGTGAGGTCTCCACAGTACATCGATGTTGTCGCCAGTGGTCGGCGGAAGGTGCACGTGCCCGTCGACCTGGGATCGGACCGCAGCGACGCACGGATGCACGCCAAGACCGTAGGATCCTACGCAGTGCCGTAGGGGACCGCACCGCCACTTCCCAGCAAATTAGGGACACTGTTGCTCCTGGGGTATCGGCGAGGACCATTCGCAACCGTCTCCATGAAGCTGGGCTACGGTCCCGCACACCGTTAGGCCGTCTTCCGCTCACGCCCCAACATCGTGCAGCCCGCCTCCAGTGGTGTCGCGACAGGCGTGAATGGAGGGACGAATGGAGACGTGTCGTCTTCAGCGATGAGAGTCGCTTCTGCCTTGGTGCCAATGATGGTCGTATGCGTGTTTGGCGCCGTGCAGGTGAGCGCCACAATCAGGACTGCATACGACCGAGGCACACAGGGCCAACACCCGGCATCATGGTGTGGGGAGCGATCTCCTACACTGGCCGTACACCACTGGTGATCGTCGAGGGGACACTGAATAGTGCACGGTACATCCAAACCGTCATCGAACCCATCGTTCTACCATTCCTAGACCGGCAAGGGAACTTGCTGTTCCAACAGGACAATGCACGTCCGCATGTATCCCGTGCCACCCAACGTGCTCTAGAAGGTGTAAGTCAACTACCCTGGCCAGCAAGATATCCGGATCTGTCCCCCATTGAGCATGTTTGGGACTGGATGAAGCGTCGTCTCACGCGGTCTGCACGTCCAGCACGAACGCTGGTCCAACTGAGGCGCCAGGTGGAAATGGCATGGCAAGCCGTTCCACAGGACTACATCCAGCATCTCTACGATCGTCTCCATGGGAGAATAGCAGCCTGCATTGCTGCGAAAGGTGGATATACACTGTACTAGTGCCGACATTGTGCATGCTCTGTTGCCTGTGTCTATGTGCCTGTGGTTCTGTCAGTGTGATCATGTGATGTATCTGACCCCAGGAATGTGTCAATAAAGTTTCCCCTTCCTGGGACAATGAATTCACGGTGTTCTTATTTCAATTTCCAGGAGTGTAGTTCTGTTAGAAGTAATGTATGCACTGCACTTACCCAGAACTGTTGATGCAGTTTACAGTAACGACACTAACAGATGTTTACTGCATGCTGTAACCACGGATAGTTGCAGAGGAACGCGTCCTTATTTGTTTAGTGCATTCTGTAGGTCGTTCGTTGCAGCAGATTACTTGATGTAGAAGAGATGTGATTCACGGCAGCGAAGATGAACAAGCGCTCGTAGCTCTTAAGATTTACGTTTTAGAGCCTATGTTTACTCGACATTTCTGTCTTGTTTTGGACCTTACTACCACCTCTCAAAATATGGAATACTTTTTTTAATACTCTGTATATTTTACATACCCGACCCCGTAGGCAGGGTCGGTAGCTCACGCTCGTGACCCTCGACTCGAAGGTTAACCGGTTCTAATCCTAGTGCTGCATGAAATTTTCACTACCGATATTTGGTCAGAAAACCGGTCTCGGAAGCTGACATACAGGCAGGAGAGCGGTGTGCTGACCACATGCCCCTCCATACCCGCATCCAGCGACGCCTAAGGTTGAGGATGACACGGCGGCCGGTCGGTACCGTTGGGCCATCATGGCCTGTTTGGGAGGCGTTTAGTGTTTTTAGTTTATCTGGTCAGAAAGGGGAGGAGAGAGGGTGGCATAAAGCTCCTGAACACCACTCTGTGGGCAGCATCCTGGATTAAATTCCAAACCTCTCTGCAGTGGCTCACAAAATGAGAGCATGTGTCGTGCTGATGGTGATCTGTCCGTCGAATGGGGATGTTAAGCTGGGCAGGCCCCCTGGTGCTACTCGCTTGGTTATGTGTCGGCAACAGGTTTCACCCTCTCCTTTCCTTGCATTCATGACAACACAAATTCACTTTACAGGCACTCACGACAGTAATCCATACAATGCAGTACTCACTTAACACTACGTAACAGATAGGAGGAAGGCAACGACAATAACCCCCACCAGGACCTTGCCATGAGCTGTGGTGCGCCATTTCTGCATCTGCATTCCTACGCTCATATCCTGAGAGTGGGCCTATTTATTTATTATATTTTACAATTATAATTATTAAAATGCTAGGCGTATGTGGCACGTGAGCAATGGTGGTGACGGCGAGCCATTGGGGAGGGAGGGGGGGACGAGCGGGACAGTAACTGATTGCCACATATCACTTCCCCCTCCCCCTTCCCGAACCGAACTCTGTATTCGTGCTTGAATAAAGCAATATCTTAAGATGTTTTGCATATCTCCATTCATTCATGTCTTACGGCAGAATTTCCTTGGGTAACACATCAATTAGAAATTAGAAATGAGAATAAAATGTTGTATTCACTCACAAACCTCTTGTAGACGTCTCTTCAAGCATTTAAATCTCCTACATAGTATGAAAATTCGATAGTGAAATCCGTCACAAGTGATCCTTCACAATTTGAGAAACATAGTGATGCACACAGCAAAATCACTGGAGGGAAAAAATGAACTTAATTACACTTCTGGTCATTAAAATTGCTACACCAAGTTTCTCTGCCTCGTGATGACTGGATGTTGTGTGATGTCCTTAGGTTAGTTAGGTTTAAGTAGTTCTAAGTTCTAGGGGACTGATGACCATAGATGTTAAGTCCCATAGTGCTCAGAGCCATTTTGCTACACCAAGAAGAAATGCAGATGATAAACGGGTATTCATTGGATAGATATATTATACTAGAACTGACATGTGATTACATTTTCACGCAATTTGGGTGCATAGATCCTGAGAAATCACTACCGAGAACAACCACCTCTGGCCGTAATAACGGCCTTGATACGCCTGGGCATTGAGTCAAACAGAGCTTGGATGGCGTGTACAGGTACAGCTGCCCATGCAGCTTCAACACGATACCACAGTTCATCAAGAGTAGTGACTGGCGTATTGTGACGAGCCAGTTACTCAGCCACCAATGGCACCCCACACCATCACGCCGGATGATACGCCAGTACGGCGATGACAAATACACGCTTCCAATGTGCGTTCACCGCGATGTCGCCAAACACCGATGCGACATTCATGATGCTGTAAACAGAACCTGGATTCAGCCGAAAAAATGACGTTTTGCCATTCGTGCACCCAGGTTCGTCGTTGAGTACACCATCGCAGGCGCTCCTGTCTGTAATGCAGCGTCAAGGGTAACCGCAGCCTTGGTCTCCGAGCTGATAGTCCATGCAGCTGCAAACGTCGTCGAACTGTTCTTGCAGATGGTTGTTGTCTTGCAAACGTCCCCATCTGTTGACTCAGGGATCGAGACGAGGCTGCACGATGCGTTACAGTCATGCGGATGAGATGCCTGTCATCTCGACTGCTAGTGATACCAGGCCGTTGGGATCCAGCACGGTGTTCCGTATTACCCTCCTGAACCCACCGATTCCATACTCTGCTAACAGTCATTGGATCTCGACCAACGTGAACAGCAATGTCGCGATACGTTAAACCACAATCGCGATAGGCTACAGTCTGACCTATATCAAAGTCGGAAACGTGATGGTACGCATTTCTCCTCCTTACACGAGGCATCACAACAATGTTTCACTAGGCAACGCCGGTCAACTGCTGTTTGTGTATGAGAAATCGGTCAGCAAGTTGTAGGTGTCGCCACCGGCGCCAACCTTGTGTGAATGCTCTGAAAAGCTAATTATTTGCATATCATCAGCAGCTTCTTCATGTCGGTTAAATTTCGCGTCTGTAGCACGTCATTTTCGTGGTGTAGCAATTTTAATGGCCAGTAGTGTACTTCTGACTAAACTAATGAGTGACTCATTCAGCGAGAAAATATCTTTTACTATTTTCTCGATAACATCGAATGTCAGACATTTAATAAACTAAATTTTAACTACAGCGTAGATTCATTTTTATGTACCATTCTTTGGATCCCATAGCCGAATTTCAGTTATATAAGTATATAGAATTAGATTTTAGTGCAGCACTCGATATGAGAGTAATACAAAAAATTAGTTCTTTATTTTTTTTCTAATTTCCATAGGACTAAACTAAGTAGCAAATCTCCATGGTCATACAACAAATCAGTACATGAAATTAACATAGATAAAATAAAACGTAGACGGATCCTTCGCAAATACAAACTGCGAGTATACAAGCTTATTCAACTGTCCGTCCCTATCTATGGACTTTATGCGAGTCGAAATGCCTTCAAATATCACGAGCAAGATTTTCATATTCACTCCCTTGCTACGTGCGAACCGTTAGTCATTCAGAAAAATGAACAGGAGGTTTTTGTAGGAAATTTAATGTTGCTAAATTTTGTACTGGCATACGTTTTTAATAGATGCTGTAGTTTTCAGGTTTTCACGAAAAACGTGTAAAACTGACGCTCATATGCGATTTTCTTTGATAATTCGAAAGCCGTGGCCTCCAGCGAAAACGTATGCCAGTAGAAAATTTAACGACGCTAAATAAACAAAAAGGTCTTGTCCATTTTATCTGTAGGACTAATAATTTGCTGCGCAGCGAACTAGACACTATAAAAATGTCGCATTGTTTTTGAAGTTATTGTGGGCTGCATAAAACCCATCGGTAGGGACAGCTGATAATCAACAGTATAACACAGTAGAGAGTTTAAAATTTTTCCACGAACTCCCTGCAGGATAGAAGGAATGATCCATAAGAAAGTCCTTCAGTTTGGACTCGAATGTGAAAGGATTAATACCAAAATTTTTTTATATTGTTGTGGTAGCTTATTGAAGACGGATGTACACCAATCTGCGCAAGACTCAGGAACATACAGCCCAGATGGAGATTTGATTTCTGTCTAATACTAGCTGAGTAAAAGTTGCTAATTTCATATTGTTAACAAAATAGGACGTTAAACACAACAAGTATTGAGAGGCCAACATCAGAATTCCCATACTCCTGAACAGGATCGACAAGAGGTTTGGAAACTTACGCCGTGCATTACTCGAACTACCCGTTTCTGAACAAAAAGTGCCCTTTGTGAATGGGAAGAGTTACCCTAAATATAATTCTGCTTGTAATAGGCGAATGAAGATAAGCAATGTAGACCATTTTCGTGCTGGACCCTCGCTTACTGCAAATACTGTTGTAATGGTAAATATAACAGTACTCAGTGTTTTTAACAATATCCTGAACAGGCGTTTTCCATGACAGCTTACTGTCTGTCTGGACACTTAGAGATTTTAATTCTTCATTATACGTTCAATAAGTAATGCAACACATTTTTTTCTCCACAGTTTCGGTTGAAAAAGTTTGGAATTTGTTGTGGGACATCGTGGAATATACTCGTTTCAGTCTTTATAGTTTCATGAAGTTCCGATTGGTGGCAGCAGTTCACGTAGGCTTCAAAATGGCGTCTGTAAGGGAGGCCTGTTCCAAGAAAGAGCTGTCACTGAGTTTCTTTTGGCGTAAAAGCAGAGCATCGCAGACATTCATAGGTGCTTGCAGAATATCTACGGAGACTGGCAGTGAAAGAAAGCACGGCGAGTCGTTGGGCTAGGCGTCTGTCATCTCCCGCGTGCCGGCCTGCCGCACACAGCTATGACTCCTGCAATGTTGGAGCTTGCGAACACTCTTATTCGAGGTGATCGACCCATCGCAATCAGACATCTCACTACTCAACTGGACGCCTTTGTTGGTAGTGCTGGCACACTCGTCCACCAGATGAGGCACATAAAGGTGTGTGACCACTGGCTTCATACCCGCCTAGCAAGCGACATAAAGAGCAACGAAGGACCATCTGTGCTGATTTGCTTGCGCGTTACGAGGCTGATACTGACAATTTTTTGCAACCAACGTCAAAGGCAATGAAACATTTGCCCATCACTTCGAACCGGAAACAAAACGATAATCCATGGAGTGGCGCCACACCACCTCTTGTCGAAAGGAGAAGTTCAAAGCCGAACCGTCAGACGGGAAAGTGACGGCGGTGGTCTTCTGGAATTGTGAAAGGGTTATTCTGTTTGACGTCCTCTCTCATGCTGCGACGATCAAGCTGTAGGTGTATTATGTTACCCTCAGGAAATTGAAGGAACAACTTCGCCGTGTTCCTCACCACGTCTACATCTACATATATATTCTGCTAGCCACCAAGCGGTGTGTGGCGGAGGGCACTATTCGCGCCAAAGTCATATTTCCCCCCCTGTGTTCCACTCGCGGATCGCGCGAGGGAAAAACGACTGTCTGAACGCCTCTGCACGAGCTCTAATTTCCCTTATCTTTGAATGGTGATCATTGAGCGATATGAAAGTTGGTGGTAATAATATATGCTCTACATCCTCGGCGAAGATCGGATTTCGGAATTTAGTGAGCAGCCCCTTCCGTTTACCGCGTTATCTATCTGCAAGTGTGTCCCACTTCATACTTTCTATAAGATTTTTAACGATCTCGCGATGGCTAAATGTACCAGTCACGAATCTTGCCGCTCTTCTTTGGACCCTCTCAATCTCTTGAATCAGACCCAACTGGTAAGGGTCCCACACAGACAAACAAGTCTAAGACTGGACGAACTAAAGTATTGTAAGCAGTTTCTTTTGTTGAAGGGCTGCGTTGCTTCAGGATTCTACCAATAAACCGCAATCTAGAGTTCTCCTTACCCTTTATTTGTGTAATCTTATCGTTACATTTGAGATCATTTCGAATAATCACACCCGGATACTTGACGGATGCTACCGCTTCCAAAGACCGGGCATTTATATTGTACTCGTATATTAATGGGGATTTTCGCTTTGTTATACGCAGTAGGTTACACTTACTAATATTGAGAGATAACTGCCAGTCATTACACCACGCATTTATTTTTTGCAAATCCTTATTGATTTGTTCACAACTTTCGTGTGATACTACTTTCCTGTAGACTACATCATCGGCGAACAGTCTAATGCCGCTGTCAATACCACCGACCAGATCATTTATGTAAATCGTAAAAAGCAGGGGAACACCTGAAGTTACGCTTGTTTCTGTTGAAGTCACCCAATTCAGGACGACATACTGCTCTCTGTCTTTTAGAAAACTTTCTATTCAACCGCACATGTCATCGGATAGACCGTAAGCGAGCCCTTTCTGGAGCAAGCGACAATGCGGAACCGAGTCGCACGCCTTTCGAAATTCGAGAAATATGGCACCAACCTGGGAGCCCGTATCTAGAGCCTGTTGTATATCATGCACAAAGAGGGCCATCTGTGTCTTGCATGACCTCTGTTTCCTAAAACCGTGCTGGTTTCTGCAGATGAGCTTCTCAAAGCCTAGAAAGGTCATTATGTCAAACTGCAGTATGCAAAATTGCAAACGAACTTCTCCTTTTCCATGACAACGCAAGGTCGCACACAAGTCTGCGCACAAAGGAGGAGTTGAAAAGCTTCGTTGCACTGTTCTTCCTCATCCATCCGGCAGCCTGGATCTCGTACCTTCCCACATGCATCTGTTTGGCCCACTGAAGAATGCACTCCGCAGATAGCCCTAAGTGGATGGTGGGGAGGTTATTGATGCAACAAGACGTTGGCTCCGATGTCGACCAGCAAAATGGTACCATGCGAGCATACAGGCTTTCCCATTGAGGTGGCGTAAGGCCGTAGCACTGAACGGAGATTATGTTGAAAAATAAGGTTTTGTAGTCAAAAGAGCTGGCAAGTGCGAGAATTATCGCACAGTCAGCTTGACAGCTCAAGCATCCAACCTCAAGACAAGAATGATACACAGAAGAATGGCAATGAAAATTGAAGATGTCTTAGATGACGATCAGTTTGGCTTTATGAAAGGTAAAGGCACCAGAGAGGGAATTCTGACGTTGCCGTTGATAATGGAAGGAAGACTAAAGAAAGATCTAGACAAGTTCATAGGATTTGTTGACCAGGAAAAAGTGTTAGACAATGTCAAATGCTGCAAGTTGTTCGAAATTTTTAGGAAAGTAGGGGTAAGCTATAGGGAGAGTCGGGTAATATACAACATGTACAAGAGCCAAGAGTAAATAATAAGAGTGGAAGACCAAGAACGAAGTGCTCGGATTAAATAGGGTGTAAGACAGGGCTGTACTGATTAGCCCCTACTGTTCAATCTGTACATCGAAGAAGCAGTGATGGAAATAAAAGGAAGGTCCAGGAGTGGAAGTAAAGTTCAAGGTGAAAGGTTATCAATGATACAATTCGCTGATGACATTTCTGTCAGTGAAAGGGAAGAAGAATTTCATGATCTGATGAATGGAATGAACAATCTAATGAGTACAGAATATGGATTGAGGGTAAATCGAAGGTAGACGAAAGTAATGAGAAGTAGTAGAAATGAGACGAGCGAGAAACTTAACATCAGAATTGATGGTCACGAAGTAGATAAAGTTAAGGAATTCTACTACCTAGGCAGCAAAATAACCAATGACGGACGGAGCAAGGAGGACACCAAAAGCCAACTAGCACTGGCAAAAAGGGCATTCCTGGCCAATACAAATCTACTAATATCAAAGGCCTTAGTTTTATGAAGAAATTTTTGAAAATGTACGTTTGGAGTACAGTATTGTATGGTAGTGAAACATGGGCTGTGGGAAAACCGGAACAGAAGAGAATCGAAGCATTTGAGATGTGATGCTACAGACGAATGTTGAAAATTAGGTGGACAGATAAGGTAAGGAACGAGGAGGTTCTGCACAGAATCGGCAGGGAAAGGAATATGTAGAAAACATTGACAATAAGAACGAACAGGGTGACAGCACATCTATTAAGACATCAGGGAATAATTTCCATGGTACTAGACGGAGCTGCAGAGGGTAAAAACTTTGGAGGAAGAGAGGGATTGGAATACATCAAGCAAATAATTTAGGACGTAGGTTGCAAGTGCTACTCTGAGATGAAGAGATTGTCACAGTGGAGGAATTCGTGGCCTACCGGATCAAACCAGTCAGAAGACTGATGACTTAAAAAAAAAGGCAAAAGAGCGGGCAATAATATGGTATATTGGAATCCTGAATAAATCCAACCTGCTTTCAGAAAGAAAATGTGTTGTATCATTTATTGAAGGCCCTTCGTATAAAATTGAAGTTAGTGCGGCACTTAAATCTTAAGCTCCACGTATTGGTCTTCTTGGTTCATTCATTAGAATGCAATATGGAGTGCCATGGGGTCAGCACACCGCTGTCCCGGCCGTTGTCGGCTTCCCAGACCTAGGAGCCGCTAGTACTCGCTCAAGTAGCTCCTCAAATGGCATCACGAGGCGGAGTGCGTCCCATTCCAGTCTTGCCACCAAGGTTAATTACCTGACCGCACCGGCAACTGAAGACAGGACCTCCCCATAGCAGTCAGCCACACTGACCACTGGACGACGGAGACGAACAGTGAGGAAGGACAACTCGTTTGGCATTATCAAGAAATAAGGGAGAGAGTGGCACGGATATGATAAGCAACCTGGAGCGGCAATCATTAAATGAAAGGCGTTTCTCGTTGGGCCGAAAACTTCTTACAGGATGATCAACTTCCTCTTTCAAATGCCAAAATACAATGCCGGAGAAGGAAGTTAGTACATTTGGAAAGACGTTGTCGATTTTGATCCGATGACGGTATATGCCACCTTGGGGATGGTGGATGTACTGATAATGGTTTCAACGTCATCCGCCAATAGATGGTGTAGTGGCATAGCTACCAGAGCACCATCTGTATCTAACCTTTAATAGGGAATGCTCACAGCCAGAAGGCTCAGTGTAATGGAAACGTTTGAAGCAAGCAGGCAACCACGGAGACGCATTCGTGCTTCCTGCAACTGAGAAAGTTTGAAAGGGATCAATCTGTGGGCTTCTGAGTGGCGGGATGGTTCTTTCGGAGAACTGCCACACAACATGGACGTACTGCAACGATGCTGGTGTCAGTGGTCATTAGTGGAGGTTCTGGACGTCTGCGCAGAGCAGACGCCCGCTAGGATCGTCTTATAGGGCAGCAGTGGCAGATCATACAGCTACCACAGCACGGATAGAAGGGCTTGTGACTGCAGACGTGTCAACACGATCTTTTGCGAACCGGTTTTTAGCAGAGGGATTACGGGCACATATACCTCTAGACCCTCTTCCACTCACACTACAGCATCAACGTGCACGCCTCGACTGGCGTCGTCAAACGATCACCTAGAATATGGAATGTGTCTCCGTGGCTTTCAGCGATGAAAGCAGATTCTGCCTGTATGCAAGATGAAGCAAAACTGAAAATCTGAAGTAGGAAAAAAGATCAGAATGACTGAGAAAATACTGCTGGTTTTCTACAAAATTGCCACATTAATAACCCTCGAAGTGGAGGAACGTGAAATAAACTTTAAAAAGGCTAATTCAACTTTGATGGAAAGTGTAGCTTGCAAAGCTTCGCAAATGTTAAGGCTAATGGATTTATTGTTTACTTTTGTAGTTTCTGTTTATTTAGTATCGACTGAAAGAGAACAAAATGTGTTTTGAAAGCTACATTCAATGCTCTATTTTAAGGCCACATTACAGCTGGATAAATGTGGGAAACCTCTGAACAACTTCCTCAAATCCCTGGGTGGAATCATCTTTTAGCGGCCTAGGCCTGCACCAAGATATTCCTCGTGTCTCCAGTGCATCACATTACTGTGCGGAGCGCCAACTGTAATGCCGAATTCCTAGCTCTGTGACTGCATGTGTTGCTGTGTTGCACCTGGATAAATGGTAAACTACTGTTGTGATTCCGTTGTCCATTGGGGGGAGGGTCGTCCTTAACGGGTATTGCGGACGGATGACGCACCTATATTACTGCCATGTTTACGTGTTGAACATTGGCGACGGAATCTGTGCGCTAACGTGCTAGACAGGCTCCTTTCTGCAGCTCGGTAAGGCTGAACGAGAAAACAACAGGAAAAGACTGAAGACATTATTTCGGCACGGGTTTGTAAAGCTCGCGTTTACCTCGACTGCTGATAAATGCCGAAACTTCAGCTGCACCAAGAATTCGCTGTAATTTCCCATGAAGAGAGTGACCTCTAACAATACCCAAGACACACAGTGATTGCGGTAGGGAAAGAGAATGGCCAACTTTGTTTTGTTGGGAGAAATTTAGGAAAGTATAGTTCATCTGTAAAGGAGGCCGCATGCGACCTATTCTTCAGCACTGTACGAGTGTTTGGAATTCGCACTAGGTCAGCTTAAAGGACGACACCGAAGCAATTCAGAGGCGGGCTGCTAGACTTGTTATCGGTAGGTTCCAGCAACAAGCAAGTGTTACGGAGATGCTTCGGGAACTCAAATGGCAATCTCTGGAGGGAAGGCGACGTTCTTCTCAGGCAACACTACTGAGAAAATTTAGAGAAGCTGCATCTGAAACTGAATGCAGAATGAAGCTGCTGCCGCCAACATACTTTTAGCGAAAGGACCACGAAGATAAAATACGACAAATTAGGACTCATACCGTTGGATATAAACAATCGTTTTTCCCTAGCTCTATCTGCGAGTGGAACAGGAAGGGAAACGATTAGTAATGATACAGGGTACCCTCCGCCACGCACCGTTTGCTGGCTTGCGGAGTATATATGTAAATATGTAGATTTAGAAGGAATTGCAAATTTTCTCATGGAAGTCAGCAATGATAAATCTGCAGTTCAGTGGAGTCGCGGACGTTGACTGCTACAAATTCGAGAGATTTCAAAAAATGGTTCAAATGGCTCTGAGCACTATGGGACTTAACATCTATGGTCATCAGTCCCCTAGAACTTAGAACTACTTAAACCTAACTAACCTAAGGACATCACACACATCCATGCCCGAGGCAGGATTCGAACCTGCAACCGTAGCAGTCCCCCGGTTCCGGACTGCAGCGCCTAGAACCGCACGGCCACCGCGGCCGGCCGAGAGATTTCAGTTACGAATAAAATGGCTGTACCCAGATTGCCCTCCCCCCTCCCCACCCTTGGACTACGACACCAGTGAAGAAAACAGTAGTTGAAAAAATCAGGTTGTGTATTCCGTTGGATCCTCCCTAACTGAGTACATGAAGGACTGATATCATCCAACAACTGAATGTTACTGTAAGGTCTTACTTATTCATGCACAGTTAGTTAGAGTCGTCTAGAGGTTTCACTATTTGCACCTTGAGAACTGCACTGCTGTAGCAGGAAATAGCTCTGTTGCCTACATATAACCCAAAAAAATATGAAAGTTATTTTCTCCCGAAAGTAAACGGACATTATTCCAGTCTCTAGTCTGCCACAGACTAGAGACTGGAATAATGTCCGTTTACTTTCGGGAGAAAATAACTTTCATATTTTTTTGGGTTATATGTAGGCAACAGAGCTATTTCCTGCGTTTGCAAGAGTTTGTTTTTCTCAACTTAAATGCCCATCATCAAAGATCATGCCAAGCTCTTTTACTGTTTCTTTCTTTCTTTTTAATAGGGTAATTGGGAGCCGTCTGCGACTTAGTTTCTTTGCTTCTAAGCATCATTTTACCTTTACACACACACACACACACACACATACACACACACACACACACACACACACACACACACACACACACACGTGCGTCTTTGTGTGTCTGTGAAGGTAGAAAGATGCTAGGAAGTAAAGAGAGTAAGCGGCAGATGAAAGGATGAAGAGGGGTGGAGCATGAGTGAAAGATGAGAGGCAGAGGTGAAAGGAAACAGGGGATGTGGGAGGGGGTTGGAAGCAGTGAGGACAAGATGGCCTGGACGGTGGGCATCGTTAGTATTCCAGTCCCGGACGGCTGTGGGGGTATAAAAGCGGTGGACGCGACTCGACCGGCACACAGCAGCCATGAGGTTCCAGCAAGCAGTACTGCTCACCGTAGCTGTCAGCATCGCGGCCGCCTGTCTCATCACCAACTGTCCCCGTGGGGGCAAGAGGGCCGGCCTGCAACACGTAAGGCGTCCATGTTCTCATTCGCTGCGCTGTCTACTGTTTCCACATTAAAACTTCCCGCTATTTACACAATTAACAAATTTATTAACTCTCTCCAAATTGTCTTCACGTTATGTTTGCTGTTAAGTCATCTCCCTCTATTCGGGTTTGGTGAGTCAGTCCTCTTGAGCAGTATGGAAAGGTCTTGTAAGGGTGACCGACATCAATAGCCTTTAGTTTCTGGTCCAAGTGTACTTCTCCAGTAGGTACGCTATCTTGGTGCTCTGGCAGGTCTCAGAAACGCCTGCTGCTTTTACCTATGTCGAACTTCGTGACTCTGACCCAGTAACAGGGGGGAACTGCGTAGAATGGGGAGACTTGAATCGGACATGCGGTACGTGCTAGTGAGAGGCTCCTTTGCGTTGTCAGCACTGGGCTCGGTAGAGAGTTCAAAAAATGGTTCAAATGGCTCTGAGCACTATGGGACTCAACTGCTGTGGTCATTAGTCCCCTAGAACTTAGAACTACTTAAACCTAACTAACCTAAGGACATCACACACATCCATGCCCGAGGCAGGATTCGAACCTGCGACCGTAGCAGTCGCACGGTTCCGCACTGCGCGCCTAGAACCGCGAGACCACCGCGGCCGGCACGGTAGAGAGTTACCATAATACACCACTGACATTAGCGGTAGGGTGTCGCTAGTTGCAGTCTGGAATGTAAAAAAAAAAAAAGAGCATCGTGTGGTTGTATTGCAGTCCACGAGTGACTATTTCAGAAGTTACAGTAATTACGTCATTGCATTGCCTGTGTTGTTCAGAAGTACGATGAAATGTTTCTGATGCAACAGGCACTGTGGCGACTGCAGCCGTTATGAAATACATGAAATGTATTCGCAGTTGCGAATATGGGCACGCTGTATAAAGCTGTATAATGGAATGACGACAATGAAAAATTGTGGCGGACTGGGACTTGAATCGGGATTTCTCGCTTATGGGGAGCGATTGTCTTACCATTAGGCTATCCGAGAACGACTCACGGCTAGACACAGGGTAGACAACATGGGGAAGTTTGGGTTTATCTATAAATCGTGCTCGGACACCCTAATGGTAAGAGAAACTGCCCGTCCGGGATCGAGTCCCAGTATGGCACAAATTTTCACTGGCATCATTCCGTTGTACTACTGATGGTCGTTCATAATCGCAACAGCGAATACATATCATGTTATAATAATTTGTTGAAATCGCGAGTGTACAAAAGTGGTAGTGTCTCGTGTGTGATTACTGCATGCTGAGTAAAAGCACGAATATTTTCCAGTGTGAGATGTGCAAATGTTCAAATGTGTGTGAATTCCTAAGGGACCAAACTGTTGAGGTCATCGGTCCCTAGACTTACACACTGCTTAAGCTAACATACACTAAATTATTTTAAGAACAACACACACACCCCCATGCCCGAGGGAGGACTCGAATCTCTGGCGAGAGGGGCCACGCAATCCGCGACATGCCGCCTCAAACTGCGCGGCCACTAAGCGCGGCTCCAGTTTGAAAAGTTGCTTAGAAGTTTAATGACTCCTTCTATATACGATCGTGATTTTGGACATTTATGTAATATGAATTCAAAGGCTCAAGTGATTGCTAGTTCAGCAATAAAAGTTTGACTTACTAATAACGATAGAATGACTCTTAAAGGACACTTAGCTTGCTCAGAAGAAATATGAATAAACCATCTATTTTAAGTGCCGTTAATATTTTCAAAGACATCGTCACTAAGAAATAAAATTTAGTTTGGACATTTTGAACACAGTTTGAGTTTAGCAACTGCTTATGGATCGATAGCTTGAAGAGGAAAAGTTCTTTCAGAAAATTTCCGAAAGTGCAAAAGGATATAACCGACAAATGTTACAATTTCAATATTTTGTTGGTGTAGGACAAGCAACCCTTTTAATCATACAATGTAGGTGCCCTCTATGCGCTCTATAAATGCGAGAGTACCTGGAGCCTCAGTGGCAGTAGCCGGACGATCTCAGAAGATGTCTCCCGCAGATGGAGACGAAACGTTAGGTGGAAATTTTATACATCGACCACGGCCTCTTAGCCCGGAAGTTTTAACTGAAAACAAAAGCAAACGTTTTATTTAATGAAGAGTTGTTTTACAAATCTATCACAGTTGCAGCACATATATTTTGGCGAGTAATTTCGAACCGAGTGATTCATCCTCGAGCCTGACTTAATGAGGCCGCACGAAAGTGTCTAGTCTTATTGACAAACTTCCGTCTGATTGTGACTTTTATAGTGAGCATTATCACTACCTGATTCGTGTGCTGCTAATTTTAGATGGTTGTCACTAAGATAAGACATCAGGCAGGCAAATGGAGACCGACAAATAGGCGCCTTTCAAACTTGTCGGGTGCTGATAACGCTGTCTCACACGAGCACGCGGCAAATCACTCTGAAAATGTTCACACCATGTCAGACCCTGCAACAACACTAAACGCGAACGACACTAATGTACTCTGGTGAGCATTCTACTGCTCGAGAGAATTGTAACTCTAATCATTTATATACCCGGTGATGGTGTGTACATGTATGAAGTCACACTGACAATTGACCATGTCTTCTGGATCAGACAGTGTAATATGGTCAGCCAACAGCGTTGCCGTTGTGGTAACACTGTTTCCCCTCAGATCACCGAAGTTAAGCGCTGTCGGACTGGGCTAGCACTTGAATGGGTGACCATCTGGTCTGCCGAGCGCTGTTGGCTAGTGGGGTGCTCAGCCGTGGTGAGGCAAACTGAGGAGCTACTTGGTTGAGAAGTAGCGGCTCTGGTCTCGTAAACTGACATATGGCCGGGAGAGCAATGTGCTGTCCACTGCCCCTCCATATCTGCAACCAGTTACGTCTGTGGGCTGAAGATGACACGTTAGTGTTAGGACTTCTTGGCCTGTTCGGGTGGAGTTTAGTGTAATATGATCAATTATATATTCAGAGATGAGCTTTTTGTGCTGGGACGTAGGTAACTGTTGCAGAATTCGGCATTAATGAAAAGTTTTTTCGTACTCGATTAGCGCAAGATGAAGCTCAATGAAATATATGTTCAGTTTGGGTCATAGTAGGTGAATTTAATTTCTCGTTTTCTTCCTTTTCGACGTATTTCGGGCTTATTTATTTATTTCGATATGAAAAATCTCTAAAACTTCGCTCTTTTTCGAGTACTACTGGCTATTCTCAATTCGAACCATCATCAGGTCATTTATAATGCATGTTTTCTGTACTAAGCAGAACCATCTCTGGAAGTCGAAATTCCTTGCACCTAAGAACCTGCAGATTTCTACACTCCTGGAAATTGAAATAAGAACACCGTGAATTCATTGTCCCAGGAAGGGGAAACTTTATTGACACATTCCTGGGGTCAGATACATCACATGATCACACTGACAGAACCACAGGCACATAGACACAGGCAACAGAGCATGCACAATGTCGGCACTAGTACAGTGTATATCCACCTTTCGCAGCAATGCAGGCTGCTATTCTCCCATGGAGACGATCGTAGAGATGCTGGATGTAGTCCTGTGGAACGGCTTGCCATGCCATTTCCACCTGGCGCCTCAGTTGGACCAGCGTTCGTGCTGGACGTGCAGACCGCGTGAGACGACGCTTCATCCAGTCCCAAACATGCTCAATGGGGGACAGATCCGGAGATCTTGCTGGCCAGCGTAGTTGACTTACACCTGCTAGAGCACGTTGGGTGGCACGGGATACATGCGGACGTGCATTGTCCTGTTGGAACAGCAAGTTCCCTTGCCGGTCTAGGAATGGTAGAACGATGGGTTCGATGACGGTTTGGATGTACCGTGCACTATTCAGTGTCCCCTCGACGATCACCAGTGGTGGACGGCCAGTGTAGGAGATCGCTCCCCACACCATGATGCCGGGTGTTGGCCCTGTGTGCCTCGGTCGTATGCAGTCCTGATTGTGGCGCTCACCTGCACGGCGCCAAACACGCATACGACCATCATTGGCACCAAGGCAGAAGCGACTCTCATCGCTGAAGACGAAACGTCTCCATTCGTCCCTCCATTCACGCCTGTCGCGACACCACTGGAGGCGGGCTGCACGATGTTGGGGCGTGAGCGGAAGACGGCCTAACGGTGTGCGGGACCGTAGCCCAGCTTCATGGAGACGGTTGCGAATGGTCCTCGCCGATACCCCAGGAGCAACAGTGTCCCTAATTTGCTGGGAAGTGGCGGTGCGGTCCCCTACGGCACTGCGTAGGATCCTACGGTCTTGGCGTGCATCCGTGCGTCGCTGCGGTCCGGTCCCAGGTCGACGGGCACGTGCACCTTCCGCCGACCACTGGCGACAACATCGATGTACTGTGGAGACCTCACGCCCCACGTGTTGAGCAATTCGGCGGTACGTCCACCCGGCCTCCCGCATGCCCACTATACGCCCTCGCTCAAAGTCCGTCAACTGCACATACGGTTCACGTCCACGCTGTCGCGGCATGCTACCAGTGTTAAAGACTGCGATGGAGCTCCGTATGCCACGGCAAACTGGCTGACACTGACGGCGGCGGTGCACAAATGCTGCGCAGCTAGCGCCATTCGACGGCCAACACCGCGGTTCCTGGTGTGACCGCTGTGCCGTGCGTGTGATCATTGCTTGTACAGCCCTCTCGCAGTGTCCGGAGCAAGTATGGTGGGTCTGACATACCGGTGTCAATGTGTTCTTTTTTCCATTTCCAGGAGTGTATTACACTGGAAGACCAACTGAAGTAAAGTTTTGGAAGTCTAATTTCTGTAACCTTAGTGTATTTCATCCGAACAGGTCTTGAAGACCCAACGCTACCGACCGGCTGCTGTGTCATCCTCAGCCCACAGGCGCCACTGGATGCGGGTATGGAGGGGTATGTGGTCCGCACACCGCTCTCCCGGCCGTACGTCAGTTTACGAGAACGGAGCCGCTCCTTCTCTATCAAATAGTTCCTTAGTTTGCCTCACAAGGGCTGAGTGCACCCCGAATGCCAACAGCGCTGAGAATACCGGATGGTCACCCATACAAGTGCTTTTCCAGTTCGAGAGCGCCTAACTTCGGTGAGTTGACGGGAACCGCAGCTACCACTGCGGCAGGGCTACTGGCTAACCTCAGTTACAGCAATTTTAATTACTTTTTCCAGAATGTATATTCCGGGTACGCTGAAAAACAGTTCATTCTAAATTCCCCGAATGCATTTTAGCAAACACGGAGTTCGTTTCTCATTTGACGTTGATTTGAAAGCTACGTATCTGAAAGAAGAAGCTTTTCTTTTATACTAAACTTCCTTCGCACTACGTTGCATACCACCAGAATGTGTTTTTTGATATCCACGGAGTGATTTTTTTTTTTTTTTTTTTTTTTTTTGCTATTTCAATCGATACTTGCCTATATACTACTAAATGGCCTCATGCCCTTAGCATTCATTTCTACCCACTTGTCAGCCACTGCGTCTTTGTTCTCTTTCACAATATTTATGGAGTGAGGAAACTGCTGGTAAAATTTACTGATTTAGTTGAAACTGCTGCATAAACGCACGAAAGCTTTTCCCTCCTGGACTTGGGCTCTGCTTCTTGACTGGTATGTATTTCCCAATTCTTAATTTCTTCTCAGCCTTCTTTAAGTTTGCTTTGTTCCTTTTCCTGCTCCCACCGTTGTGATAAATGAGCTGTAGCGAAGTTACCTACAGCCGGCCGCGGTGGCCGAGCGTTTCTAGGCGCTTGAGTTCGGAACCGCGCGACTGATACCGTCGCAGGTTCGAATCCTGCCTCGGGAATGGATGTGTTTGATGTCCTTAGGTTAGTTAGGTTTAAGTAGTTGTAAGTTCTAGGGGACTGATGACCTTAGATTTTAAGTCCCATAGAGCCCAGAGCCATTTGAACCATTTCTGAAGTTATCTACGCAAACATATCCCGGCTAGTCAAGTTGCACTGATAGTGCAACCTGTTGTCAGCTGCAGCAGGCTGAACGGGGTCCGTGAAGCTCGGGCTTGCTGAAACCCAAGTTCACCTGCTGTGCTTCAGTACACAGGTACTCTGGAAATTTGTGGTAAGATCTTATGGGAGCAAACTGCTGAGGTCATCGGTCCCTAGGCTTACACACTACTTCATCTAACTTAAACTAAATTACGCTAAGGAGAATACACACCCATTCCCCAATGGAGAACTCGAACCTCCGACGGGTGGAGCCACGCGAACCGTGGCAAGGCGCCCCATACCGCGCGGCTACCCCGTGCGGTCCACAGATTCTCTTGTGTCTTCGTCGCGACAGGTTGAGCTGCTTAAGTGGTTGCAGCGATGATAGGGGCAGGCGGGCTGGAAGGAGGGAACTTGTACATCTCTCAACTCTTGGCAGACAGGCCGCAGCGCGCTTACAGCCTGGCCTGCTGGTGTTGCAGAGGTGCGCGCCGTGCGGCCCTGGAGGGCAGGGCGTGTGCCTGGGCCCACACATCTGCTGCGGCCCCCGCATGGGCTGCCGGCTGGCCAGCCCCGCGGACACCGCCGTCTGCCGCTCCACGGCGCCCTGCCCCCTGGACAGCCCCGAGATGCGCTGCGCTGGCGGCGTCGGCCGCTGCTCTGCACCGGGAGTCTGCTGCTTCAAAGGTGAGCCACGTGGCCAGGCATCTCGAGCTACGGAATTAATTTTTATCCTTCTACATCTTCAGTAAGCCATTGAGGGACAATGGGGTTCAGCTGGTGGCTTGGTTGGTCTCATGCGATTCGCTAAAAAAGTGACATATTTCCTGGTCATGTAGGGATTTGCTCTCCTTTTTAAGGTGCCCTAGCTCAATCGGTAAAAACGCAACTGTTACAGGACCACCTCGTTGCCAGCCTGTCTGTCTTCCTTTTCGACTGTTACAAACCCTTTTTTCTCAGGAAGAGATACACATACAAAGTTCAAATTTATGTCTCACACACATGAAAGTCTACAGCCCATTGGCGATATAAAAAACTGAAGCTTCAAAGTCAATGCAATCGCCATTTATGTCACATCTTCTGATACTCACAAACACACTCATCAAAATTTATCCTTCTTCCCGTTGATCTAGAATCATGGAATTTGACAAAAAAGCAAGGTTTCACAATAAAACCAAAGCAAAAATTCGAAAACTGCAAGTCTGCAATTATATTACGCGGAAAACTTTTTTGTCATTTGCTATCTGCCTCTCTGTCTGTTCTTCCGTCTGTTAAGACCCTCTTTTCTCAGGAATGAATACACGTATCAAATTGAAATTTATGTCACACATTAAGGTCTACGGTCCCTTGGCGGTGTAAAAAATTTAAGCTTCTAAGTCAACGCTACATTTATGCCACGTATTTTCACACTCGGGAAGTCACTCACCAGTACTTGCTGTTGGTCTAGAGTCATGAAATATGGCAAAAAAGCAAGGTTCCGAAGTGCCAACCAATGGAAAAAAACTGAAAACGGTAAATTTGAAGTCACATCACACGAAATTTTTTTCCCATTTGTTATCTCTCTGTCCGTCCGTCCCTCTGTTGAGACTCCTTTTTCTTAGGAAAGTTTAGACGTATCTCGCTGATATTTATGTCATATGATAGAGACTACGGTCCCTAGGCAGTGTCAAAAGTTGAAACACAATCAAAAGATGTATGTCTCATATTTTGATACTCGCAGCCTTACTCATCAGAGCCTATTAGGTACTTCCCATTTACCTAGAATCATGAAATTCTTCGAGAAGTAAGATTTCACAGTAAAAGAAAAGGAAAACACCCGAAAATTGATAATTTGTAATTATATCAAACGAAAAAATACATCTTTTTGACATTTGTTACCCGACGTCAGATTTGAAATTAAAACATTCTCTAAAGTCTTGGAATCCCTGGGATCGATATATTGCACGTATCAGTGTGGATAACATTCAAAAATGGTCGAGATTCTCGATTTGCGGAACGGGTAAGCTGTCTGTATACACATACGGAACCGTCAGGGCGCCAGTTCTACTTGCACCTGCCTAGTTTTTTTAGAGCAGGGATCGGTAACCTTTCAGTACCTAATACTGAATGCCTCGTGGATCTAATATTACAGAGGTGCTTAAAAGAAATAAGTAAAAATTCAGCAACCTATTTGCTTTGTTAGTACCTTTATTAGAAATTAGTTAAAAATCAAATACGCATACCAATTTAGTGAAATAAACCCATTGAACGGTTTTAAAGCATAATTCCGATTAGGAAGAAAAAAAACAAGAATTTTTATAGCTAAGCAGGAGAGAAAATTTAATTTTACATGTGCATCTACACCCTGCAAATCACTGTGAAGTGCGTGGCCGAGGGAAAATCCCACTGTAACAGTTCATAAGGTTTCTTCCGGTTCCATTCGCATATGGAGCAGGGGAAGAATGATTGTTGAAATGGCTCCCTACGTGCTGTAATTAGTCTCATCTTTTCTGAAGATTCCTATGTGGGCGATACGTAGGGGATTGTAGCACATTCCTAGAGTCATCATTTAAAGTCGGTTTTGAAACTTTGTATATAGGCATTCTCGCAATAGTTTACGTCTACCTTCAATACTATATCAGCCCAGTTTCTTCAAAACCTCTGTGGAGCTCTCTCAAAGATCAAACAAGGCTGTGACCATCCGTGCTGTCCTTCTCTGCATACGTTCAATATCCCCCGGTAGTCCTATTTAGTCAGGGTCCCACACGCTTGAGCAATATACTCGAATGAGTCTCACAAATGATTTGTAAACAATCTCCTTTGTAAACTAACTGCATATCCCCAGTACTCTATCACCCACTTCACCCACAATTGAGCCTATGTCTCATTCCATTTCGTATCTCTACAAAGTCACAGCCAAGGATTTGTATGAGTTGACCGATTCCAACTGTGACTCACTGACGCTATTGCCATATTATTCGTTTTGTGAAGTGTACAATTTTACATTTCTGAACATTTAAAGCAAGTTGCCAATCTTTGCACCACCTTGTAATCATATCTTTCACACAATACTTCATTACAAATAACGGCATCGTCAGCGAAAAGTCTGAGGTTAGCGTCGTTGTCTGCAAGGCAATTAATATACAAAATAAACAGTAATGATCCCGACACGCTTCTGTGGAGCACTTCTAAAGTTCCTTCAACATCTCCGATGATTCACGATAGAAGGCAATATGCTGAGTCCTGCCCACCAAGAATTCTCCAGTCCAGTCAAAAAGTTCGCTTGATACGCCATACGATCATAAAAAAAATGGTTCAAATGGCTCTGAGCACTATGGGACTCAACTGCTGTGGTCATTAGTCCCCTAGAACTTAGAACTACTTAAACCTAACTAACCTAAGAACATCACACACATCCATGCCCGAGGCAGGATTCGAACCGGCGACCGTAGCACATACGATCATACTTTTGATAATAAGCGTAGGTGTGGTACTGAGACAAATGCCTTTTGGGAGTCGAGAAATAAGGCATCTATCTGACTGTTTTGACCCTTGGCTTTCAGGGTGTCATGCAATGTAGAAGCGTTTCGTGATTAACATTCAGTTTGTTACAGACGTCACAGCTGCTAATGTGCCGGTATTGTTCAACTTTTCTCGTGATTCCATTAATGTGTCTTGTGACGTCTTGAGAAGCTTGAGGTCCTTCTTTGACATCAAAATTTCCAGACAGAAAACACTGTAACAGTTTTGTGCGTATAGTACTGACCCTCATCATGGTCAATAATATCACAAAGTATTTTTGGCAGTTTGAACCGCATTCATCCATTTTTGTAAACAATTTTTAAAATGTGTCGATTTTCTCTTGTATTTTTTGCTCAAATTCAATATACAACCGTTTTTTGGCTGTGCTGTGTCAGATCCGAGTAATGCTTCCAGAATTATGTGATCATAAAATCAGCTACTGCAGATTTCGACATTCACATCAACGTTTCAATATGTGAAAGGAAGTAAAGGAATGAAGATTAGTTTTTAACAACCCGTCGACAAGGAGGTCCTGAGAGACGGAGGACAAGCTTGCATTAAGGAAGGATTAGGAAGGAAGTCGGTCGTGTCCTTTCAAAGAAACCATCCGAGCATTTGCCTTAAGCGATTTAGGAAAATCACGTGTAACTTAAATCTGGGTGGCCGGACGCAGATCTGAAGTGTCATCCTTGCGAATGCGAGTCCAGTGTTCTAATCGCTGCGCCACCTCATTCGGTCAGCTTAACGAAAGACGTCGAAGCAATTCACAGGCATGCTGCCCGATTTATTACCTGTAGGTAATTTATTACATTCGATCGAGACGTGAGTTTTGCGGAAATGCTCCGTGAACTCAAATAGGAACTCCTGAGAGGAAGACTTTATTGTCACTACTTAGGAAATTTAGGAGACAGGCATATATGACAGAATGCAGAACGGTGCTACTGGCACGAACATACATCTCACACAAGGACTGCGAACACAAGATAAGAGGGCTCAGGATTCGTGCAGAAGCATATAGATAGTCGTTTCTCCCTTCCTCCATTTGAGAGTGGAACAGGGAAGGGAATGACAAGCAGTGGTGTAAGATACACTCCATCATGCACCGTATGGTGGCTCGCGGGATAGGTATGTAGGTGTAGAAAAGTGGTGCTGAGGTTTACAAATTCCAATTCGTCATAGCTGGTCAATGACACTTTATAATTACTCCAGTAATTTAAAATGACCCTCAGTGTAAAGAAATCCACCTTGAGTGCATTACAGTGTGTTAATTCACCACCAACCTTCTTCACTAGGAAAAAGCGTGTTATTGAAGATAATTCAGCCGTTCGTTAAAAAAAAATAAATAAAGAAAAAAATAAAAAAAAATTCTGCTCTATTTTTTTCTCGTACTATAGATTTCTTTGATATCTTGTAATAACGATGAAATAATTGTATGTTTCAGACTCATGCCACATTGATACTTCGTGTGTCGCTGATACAACTGATTCCACCGATCGGTATCCACTGGACACGTTTGTTGTCAGCGACGGTGACCGTGACGAGATGAGAATATAATTATGCAGCATGTAATATTTGAAATTCTGATAATAAATGCAATTCTGATAAACTTTGAAATTGTCTTTTATTTACACTTGTTATGTTTGTTGTCAATATTCGACTTTTAGTTTATGTATTTGTTTTTCTGAAACAAAACTACTGTGCCATGGAACGAGTCAAGAGTGAACAGGGCACTGACTAAAAATTTGTAGTTCAAAGAATGCTTATCAGAAAATAACAGTCGAACGGACAGACGGACGGACAACAAAGAGATCCTCTGAGTTCCATTTGTACCGGTTGAGGTGTGGAAACCTAAAACATGAATGCAAGTCATGTACAATAGTATATTCGGATATGAAGGAAGTATATTCTTGGTGTAAGTCAGCAATCATATTAACCTTCATGAATAATTCTGCATCGTTTGTTTAAGAATACTTGTTCATGTCTATTCCACTTAACGTGTTTATATTACAGCCATCTTCCGACACTATTATTGAGAACAAAAGTAAAATAAAAGGAAAAGAAATGTGTAATACTGTAACGAAATGCAGGAAGACATGCTGAGGTTCGATGACTGATCTAATGACTAGCGTTGACACTGAACGAGAAATGCCAGTTTTTTCCTCATAAGTTTTCTGTTTCATTTGATGTGCCACGCCACGACTCTCTCTACCACGGCAAAATAAGGATTTTACCCTTTATGACTCTCTCTTGTCCTCATACATGGTCTATCACCCTGTCGATAAGTAGGCGAAGATTTCCACCTCAGTGATTACATCTCAACAATTCCAAAGTTTTGTTGTACTCACTCCACTCACATTGCCGTGAAACAGCTGTGAAATACGAACTGGATCGAGTCCACACCTTTAGGGCCAATCGATCCATAGCTTTGAATAACCGAGATACACTTTTAGTAGTAATCAAGAAATGCAAATGCTCAAAAAAATCCTATCCAAAATATCAATGGTAAATATTTCTGAAAGGTGGATTTCGCTGGTAAATGGATGTAATTACCTCTAGATGAAGAACTGAGACATTTATGGTGGTAATTACGCCCTTTTCATTATTCTCATTTGATACCTTCCATTTGTAATGCCAAGTACTCCAAAACGCGTCCAATATTTGGGACAACTTGATGCTGCTATTTCTTTACGCGTAGATTATCCTGAGGATATTGTCACTTATGAGAGCATAATTTGCAAACTGTGTTTTCACGTTTTGCAAAAAGGACTGAAGTATAACCTCAACAAGAGCAAATTTTTTGAAGCACAAAGGAGGTCATATTTTGAATGCATTAAGCAATACATTTATGTAGCAGCAAATCATTTTAACTGACCATCTGATCTATGCTGGTAACCTCATGGAACTGCAAGCATTTGCAAGCGAAGTAAATTGCTGTGATAAATTTGTTCTCTAGGCTGATGATATTAGCCACTCACTCAACAATCTTCGCCACGGGAAGCGTGTTAAGTACTCTCCCTCGTCTCGTCCTCTTCCCATGGTACTGAAGCTATTCTGTACGGTCTTGATGCAGTTCTTGCAGACAGAAAGGCTGATGATTCCAAGCAATCAATAGTTTTTACATCTCAGACCATCACAACCATTTTTCGGAACTATTCACTATTCACACATTGTGCCATTAAAATGTTCTACATGTATTTATGCTATCTCATCAAAAGTATCTGGACACTTATTAGTGAATGTTTATAGGGGATGACTCGACCCTTTGCCTTTATGACAGCTTGAACGCTACTGGGAATAAGATGTCTGAATACCTGTGGAGGAATGACAACACATCATTCCTCAAGAGCCGAAACTAGAGAAAGTACGTCCTATTGGATGTTAGGGTTTGGAGCGGAGTCCACGTTCTAACTGACCCCATAGGTGTTACTTTGAGCTGAGTTTGGGACTCTGGGCAGGTCAGTCCATCTCAGGAGTGTTACTGTCCGCAAATCATCGCCTCATTTGGTACTTCCTGGCAAGCTGCATTGTCATACTGATGCGATCAGCGACTCTGAACTGTTCCTCTACTGCACGCTGACAGAAAGCTATGAAAAGTAGCCTTATACTTTCATATTTAGTGTTTTCTTAAGTGAAAAAAGAGGACCACAGCCTGACCACGAAAAACAAGATACTACCTCCTCGGTACTTCATTGCTGATGCAACACGTGATGGCAAGTAATGTTCTACCGTATCGCCAAACCAAACATAACACGAATCATGACTCCAAATCACTCGTTTTCAGCCATCCAGTGTCCAGTGGCGTTGCTCTTTACATCGTCTTAAGCGTCACTTGGCAGCGACTCTAGAAATGTGTGTCTTATAAGAAGCTGCTCGATCGCTGTACCCCATTACTTTTAACTTCCTACGCACAGTCATTGGACTGCTGGGAGCACTTTGGAACTCATGAGTGATTCCTTCCCTCATTTCAAGCGAGTGTTGACGACCATCATCCGCTATGAATGCTCGACGGTCAGCACATGAGGTCTGCGTAGTCTACCTCTGGTTGCTCTTTCACATCAACAACAATCGACTTGGGCACTCTCAGATGGATTGAGATGTCCGTGTTGGATCTGTTACCCAGGTGACATGCAATCACTAGCCCACACTCAAAGTCGCTGAGATCTCCTGGCCTACCTGTTCTGCTTCTCTACTAACAATACTTGCCACCCCCATCTCCTTTTATACTGGTAGGTCCGTCTCCTGTGACGCCTAGTGGTCAGTTCCGCGTTACTTAGGGGTGCCCGGATAGTTTTACTCCGTTTGCATGGAAGTAAGTTTCAGTCTATCACCAAACACATATCATAACTTGGTCCTTGCTTGAGCACCTCTGTCAAAGCATTTGATAGACTGTAACACTGGGCTTCATTCATGGTTTCGTTTTACAAGCGACACATGGTTGCACGTTGATATCGACAATCCGATGTTAGCGTCGCCTTTTTTCCTTCAGCATGCTCTCGGTGGCGGTTGACAAGAAAATCCAGAGAGTGCTGGGTTCCCTCGAGATAGACACAGTGAAACATGGCTCGCTCATTGAAGTATTGTTCGGAACCTGACGTTAAAAGTTTCATTTAAAACTAAAAAATTAATAATTTTTGTGGTGTGTGTACATATGTGCTACGTAATAGTTGGGACAAAACGTTTTAGTGCATATTTTATGACAATTAGCGCGTGTTGTAACTAATATTCGTATATATCTGCCATGCCGCGCTGACTGGGCTATGTGTTTGAACAGAAGACTCTATTATTAGATTCGGCTGTGAAACTACCGTACTGCATAATATACGCTAACGATGAACGTATCATTGTGATATTTTAAACTAATTAAGTGACTGTCGCAAGAGGAATAAATTGGTAATGTTCACGAGAAAGCGTTTGGTAGACTTGTTTGTCTGTGAAAGTGATTCCGACTTATCCACGAGCATAGCACGAGAACAATATAGCCCTGTGAAAGAATTTTCTGAATAGGGTTGATATTACCGGAACTGTAACTGGTGCTGTAGCATCCACTCTCTATGTGTCAATCTTTCTTACTGTATTAGAACACTTAAGCTCAGAACAGCAGAAAGGAGCAGCCCGCGCTGAATCTTCAGCCATGTGCTTTAAGTTATGATCGTTAAGCAAACTTTGCCATCGCTAACCAGGTCACTTACCATTCCGTTTTGAGCACGTTGGGAAATAAACCATTGCAGGTGCCTTGTTACTTTCATAAATAGTGCTAGACCCACGCTACGACAAAATAGAAATAATGTGTTTTGAACCTGATAACTATCTGTTGGCTACCATAATTCTACAGTCACCGCTTGGACCACAGCTGCAGCTGCTCACCATGGCTGATCACATGTTGAAATGTCCAATCAGTAAAGAAACATAAGGAACGCCATTCTAGACATTTCTCACACAATAGCACTAGTTTTCAGCTGTGGATGAATTTTCGCTCCTGAGCATCAACAGCAACCAATACTATAGGGCCATCCGCCAAGCTCTGCAACTAGAGGTCCTTAAGCTGCTGTACGTAAGTCTTTGGGGAAGGACCCCGACGAAGAACCTAGACCGGAAACACGTGTGCTGCACAAACACAGCAGTAGATACCTAGCAACCAGTCATGTGTGTGGTATATGTCAGCACCAGAGCTACAGTGTCACCGTGAACAACCCCGAAACAGACATGAGAACGAATTCACTGGGATTTCGTTGACCATTTTGTGAAATTCAGCCGATTATTTGTGGTGGATGCATTGTTCAATTTTCCCTGTATTATTAATATGCAAACTACCTCCACAGAAGCAACCCTTAAAGCTTTAATTACGATCCCGGCCTCAGTCACATACAGCGATCCACCGTTTACAGCTCGCAAGTTTCCACCACATCTAGATCTACATGATTAGTCTGTATCGAGTGCCTTATCTATGAAACTCTTAACTACTGATTAACTACTGATAATTATGAAATATTTAGTTAATAGTTTACACCAATGAAACTATGTTCCACATTACTTTATTTTCGTTATTAATGTTTGGAAACAACTGATTTCTTCCCGAAGGAATTATTTTCTAGTACCTTTCTGAACATGGGCTATAACTTCAAAAGTAGGAAGTAACGTTATGCGAAGCAGGCTTGCAGGGCAACAGCAGTGGTCAGTATTTAACTGCTTATGCCGAACTTCCAAGCGAGCAGACGAAGTGAACAAGTGTGTGACGAACGTGAGGTATGTAGGTGTCTGAGTGCCAGATACGGGTTTTACCTTAGGGTCGGAGTGTGCATGCAGACTGAAAGATGGAGATGATACAATTGCAGCTAAGATGGATGAAATGAAATAGGAATATTATTTGTTTTCGACGAAATTACGTTACAGACCGCACAGACATGATACAGAAAAATCAATACACCAGAAAATTCGCAGCTGTATACGCTGTAACTGTCCGTGGCATATTTTTGACATGGTTTTCACGTCTTCGGAAATACCATTTTTTGCTGTATTACGATTATTAAAAAATGGGTCTTGGCCCGAAACTAGTAATCGAGTGAATAAAAAATTAAAATTTGCAACTCCCGAATAGTTTTTCGTTATACAGAGAAGGCTTAAAAGTTAATGCCCAGTACTATAAATCCCTCATAGTTACATGTAATCTAGAGGCGGCATGAGTGAGTATTCACAATATGCTATTTCATATATTTCTATAGTTTTATGTATGTATTGTCATGTTGTAGATGTAGGTGTGCTACGTAAACTTTGTAAATAACTTGTTTAATATTGTTTTGATATTTCAATGAGAGGTTGAAAAATAAGTGCAATAGTTTTCTTTGTAATTTAGTATATTTTGCATATGTGTACCTAGCTTTAAATTTGGACAGTGGTCATTATTAGAACGTCTGTCTGGAATTCAGTAGTGTGTTATGTCACTGAAACTATTTAAGGACTAGTGGTAGGATATGTCGCCAGAAGGCCTTTGTCGGTGTCTGTCTTTCAGTCTTTTGTCAGAGGTCAATACTGGTGAGTCTGATGAGGAGACTTTGTGGCTGAGCAGCTGCGAGCTATAGACTTTAACACTTCAGTGGACTTGCAACAATTTTTGTGAGCATCAGTTCCACAGTCTAATTGTTTTACTTAAAGTAGATTGTTTGATTGTGTTTTTTGTGACTGCTTTCCGCGACTGTACGAAATTTAATTTTATGTTTGGTATTTGAAGCAGTTATGAACTCTAATTGTTTGTTGCAGTTGATATTTGTATTCTTTTGTTAAGGACTTGTACTTTTTTACAATGGTTATTCAGGAGAACGAACTTCAATTCTTGTCATAACTGATAGTGAGAAACTTTGCTTTATAACTCTGAATCTATTCTGCTAACTATCGTGAATTACTGTGCGCTTTAAAGAACTTTACTTGCTAGTGTTTCTCTAATTAATGGTCTGCTCAAACTTCATAATTAAAATTTGTTTGTTTTTATTTTGAATCTGCAATTCATGTCAGCCACAATTCACATATCTGTGAATATACGTTGTAAACATTTATTTGGTTTAAACTATATCTGGCTTCATCAGCATCACTAATCTTACAGGACCAATCCAGTCATTTTGATATTTACTTAAATTTTTCGCTAACATTCTTATTTACTAAAAGTTGCTTAGGAATTTGTTCTATGTTAGACGATATGCTTTTAAAGCGACGGAGCACCACCAGCCCCTCAGATATCATGAGTCAAGCCAGTCAGTCTTCAGTGGTGCAGTGCAGTTGACGGCTAGTGTGCACGATAAACAGTTAATTTTGTGCACTAAAATATGGAGACATCGAGTTGTTGCATTCACAAAAGTAAGACGTCTCAGATATGTGCCAGCCGCGAATGCCCTATTTTTTCGAGTCCAGATCTATGTCATAGCTGCTTGCACCACAAATCCTGCGAGAATTGTGGCCAAGCAATGCAACACGACGAGCAGCAGGTATATGTTTCACACGAGACGCTCACACTACTTAATTAATTATTGTTTAATTGTTTGTTAAGATACCGTAATGCGTTAACTGCTCACTGCTTACACGTCTATGTTTCAGTTAAGCAGGCAGAAACGTTTTTGTTTTATACTTACATGTGTGAGGGGAGGAACGGTTACGTTAGGAAAAGTTGATGTTAACTAGTTATGGACAATATCCCTGTCAAGATGATTTGTAATAACATGTGTTCGTATTACTTGAAGCTAATTAGTTCCTTCCTTTCACGTAATTATCCATAGTCCTGTTATTAAATAAAAACTAATTATTGGCAGTATAAATGTTTGTGCAGCAATATCAATGTGACGTAAAAGAAGAGACGAAGGAAATGCCTTCAGCCTATAGGAAAGTGATTATTTAGTTTCTTAAGTTTTGCTCATCTACTGAGATAATCGCTTTGCCATAACCTCGTGGTTAATTTGAGTTTTAGCAAAAAGTAGAAAAACAAAATTGTGTTTGCTTGCTTCATTTTTTCATTAAAGTCTAGAAATTAAATTTCAAGAAAATCCTTGTTAATGATTTTAGATGAATATACAGAAACAGCTCTCAGCTTTTGTCACTCAGGAAAATCGATCATGTTCTTTAGCAAATAGTGTGTTTATTTCAGGTGAAAAAATTCAAACGATAAAGTTATACTATTCTTGGTCCTACTGCTGAAGACACGCACTGTGGTTTATTGGATGTTTCGAAGTCATTGCAGCAACGCCTAAGACAAGAAGTGCAGTGTATGTCAAAAGTGGTTAGGAAAAAGAACCATTTGAGCAGCTACTAAACTCTTCTAAATAATACGATTGCCTTAATAATAGTCCAAACAATTTTAGATCACGGTTAGACATTATACAGACCTAAAATTACTAAAAGCTTTGTCATAGATGTCGTATTTCAATGTTTAGCATTACATAAATGTAACTAGCTCGCTCAAGTGTAAAAGCACGTCGCTTCACTCAAGAGCTAAACTTCGTTCTAAGGTAAATAATTTGTTTCGTGCAAGCTCTGATTTCTCTTATTACCTTGGTCTTTACTCCCTGCATACGTGGGGGTCAACAAAATGTTTTCGCATTCGGAGAAGAAAGTCAGTGATTGAAACGTCGTGAAAAGATCTTGCTGCAACGAGAAATGCCTTTCTTTTAACGATTCCCACACCAACTCGTTTATCATAATCTGCGACATTTTCCCTATTTCTCGATAGCGCGAAACGAGGTGCCCTTCTTTGAACTTTTTCGTTGTCATCCGACGGTTCTGTCTGGTAGGGAGCCCATAGTACGCAGCAGTATTCCAGAAGACGAGGGTTGTGTAAGCAGTGCCTTAAGTAGATTTGTTTCAGTTTCTAAGTGTTCTGCCAAATAAAGCCGTCTTTGGTTGGCATATTTTCTATGTGATGGCTCGATTTTAAGTTTTTGTAATAGTGATCCCTAGGTATTTAGTTGAATCTACAACTTCTAAATGTGTGTTATTCATCGAGTAACCAAAATCTAATGCTTATTTTATTATTCTTGAGGAGAATCCCACACCTTTTTTTATTTCCAGTTAAATGCCACTTTATTCCAGCACACAGATACATTGTATAAATCATTTTGCTATTCCTTTGGACCTTATGATGAATCTACAAGACTGTAAACAACAGATTTATCTGCAAACAATCTAAATAGATTTCCTAAATAGGTTACACAAATTAAGAACAACAGAGAGCCTAGGGCACTTCCTTGAGGAACCTCAGTTATCACTTCAGTGTCATTAGATGACTTCCTGTCAACTACTACGAACTGTGAACTTTCTGAGAGAAAATTAAGAATCCAGTCTCACAGTATGTAGTTTGCTTACAAATTACTTGTGAGGGATGGTGTCAGAAGCCTTCTGAAAATCTAGAAATATGGAATCAACATCAGTCCCCTGTCGACTGTATTCGTGTGAGTAAAAGGTCAGTAGGATGAAAAAATGTTCTAAATCCTTGCTTGTTACTTGTCAATAGATCGTTTTCTTCAAGTTATGTCGTAATTTTAGAACATAATATATCTCCCAGAATCCTATTACAAATCGACGTCGTGCCTCCCCACTTACATTACAATAGTGAGGCGGGACGAGTGATCTTGGCTTTCAAACAGCAAATGTTCAATACGAACAGGCGAGGTGTCCACAGACTCAACTTTAACGCCGTTTCTAATTCTTTATTGTTCTACACTGGTGACTGGAAGAAATCAAGTCAAAGTACTTCACATGCACCAACTCTGGATGGTGCTGCAATTCTGCATCGTGTAATGTAACCATCCGACTCTGCTACTATTATTTTCGTTCTGGGTCTCTAAAAGACTTTCGGGAGGGCTGCCCATAGTTAACATCCATGAGACAGAGATGCCATTCATGTGGTATGTCCAGAGTACCAACGGATGTGCTGTCCCCTCAAAGCCTCATACCCTGACGCTGGCCTCCCACTGCCCCCTCCCCCTTCCAACTTACGCTGCAATAGTTGACACTACATTGGCTGTGTTCTGGACTGTGTACCTAATACAGGGGAAGAGACCCCTATGCTGCTTAAGTTGCTCTTTCGCCAGGGGGCAACTAAGGGTGGAACATGGTTTACGTTAGCCACCAAACATGTAGTGATCGACATATCTTCTGGGCCCCTCCTTTACTGTGTCCTGTAAATGCTAACCACAGAATAGCATCAGCAGTTGCTTGTGGCTACCACGAAGCTCTTGCGTTCCTCATACGGTTCTCTTCTATGTCAACCTGTTTAAGGAACAGTTTAAAGGTATATATTGCTAGAGACTTGGATTCGAATGTTTTAATTTCATCATTGACTTGTATGTTGTTGCTGACCTTAGCACAGTCAGGGCAGCATTCAACTTTCTGTCTTTGTATATTACAACTGCATTACAAATGTTACGCTAGCGCCGATAGAGCACATACATAAATCTTGCAAGAAACCGCAGAGAAGTAGTTATGACGCAATAGGGGTGGTGTTCTGTCGGCCCAGTAGCATAACATAAATTAGAAAAAAACATAGTTGATAAGAAGACTAACAGGGAGAGAAATAGTGCCATAACATATTGTAGTCGAAACTTATTCGACATTGTAAAAGACTCACAAGAACAGCTGAACAGAATGGAGAGTGTGTCGAAAAGAGGTTATAAGATGATCAACAAATGTAAAACAAGGGTAATGGAGAGTAGCTGAATTAAATTAGGCATTGCTGACATAATTAGATAAGGAGACGTGATCCTAAAGGTACTCGATGACTTTGTTGTCTCCCACCATGTTTGTAAAGTCTAATTATATGAAAGAAAGTCTACAGAAAGTTTCCTTGTTTCAAGTGCCTTCTTATAACATGAGAGTTTTGACTCATAAATTCTTATTAAACACTGTCTGAGTATATTTAAGAATAAAGTCACAAGGGGAAGGCTTAATTAGCGGAATATTTTGATCTGTAGGCATAAATTATCATTTAAATGAACTTATCGATCAAGTTTCCTCGCAGCAATTCCTTGAACTGATTTACGAAACATGTAAACACACAGTCTTGTAGACAGAGGTATGTGCAATGACCATACGTAGCTCAGTCTACTACTTTGCCTGAAATTACGAGTACAATGTGTTAGAACAAACATTGAATGGAGACTGAGATACCGACGGCTGCTACGAAGATCTCGACGCAACGTACCTTCAAAAATCTGATAGATCCGGCATATAAGCTAGAACTAATCGTGCTGCTGAACAAATAAAGTGGAGTCTGAAAGCAACTTTTATGAAGACATATGACCTTAGAGGAAAATCGACTACAGTTTAATTACAAAGTGCAACAATGTATGACATGTTATGTTTCAACTATCAGTTTAACATTGCCAAGAAAATATTGATAAATTGAGAGCGATTGTATTCACGTTAATGATTACTTCAACTCGAAACACAGCTTATAGTGTAAGGAAAAATAAAGTTCAAAAATGGTTCAAATGGCTCTGAGCACTATGGGACTCAACATATTAGGTCATCAGTCTCCTAGAACTTAGAACTACTTAAACCTAACTAACTTAAGGACATCACACACATCCATGACCGAGGCAGGATTCGAACCTGCGACCGTAGCAGTGTCGCGGTTCCGGACTGAAGCGCCTAGAACCGCTTGGCCACCGCGGCCGGCGAAAAATACAGTTATTCATACATGAACCACTTGGCACTCTACGTCACAACACAACAAAGACTTTACCAACAAATTGTTCAAGAAGTCTATGAAAATATCAAGAATAGTTAAGAGAATGAGAATGTCATCTACTTAGCTCACGTATGATTCAGATGTACTATGGAGAAATCGATTTCTGTCCCACTTGTATGGAGACTGGGTATCTCACAGTATAAACCATATTCGATTCTGCCATCCATAACTGTTTTCTGCAAAACCTGAAATTGTTGCATTGAATTAATGCGCTAAGATACGTAGCCCTAGGATTTACCTCATAGTGACTTATAGCTCATACCAAGAGTATGCAGAAAGCACTCTGATGGCGAGTTTACACATCAGTCTTCCCCACTAGCAACATGTCAGCACTGGGCTGCACACTCTGAACCATTCATCCAATTCGTAACAAGAACTTCAAGCAAATCTCCCTCGTCTGCGTTTGTCCTATTTAAATGCTGTCCATGCCTTGCTGGCACATGAACATGCTGAGCCCTCAGTGGCCAAGATTCTGCTCGTCAAAGTACGTGACCCAATCTTCTTTTTATGACTGTCCAATTACGTTACTCACTTCAGACATCGATTCCTGGGCCGAGATTATGTTTGCAATGTGCTAGCAAGTTAGAAGACTTGGAAAATAGCAAAGCTGATTGTTGTCATGACGCCGCGCGAGCTTAGCCGAGCCGTCTCAGGCGCTGCAGTGATGGACTGTGCGCCTCTGGTCCCGGTGGGGGTTCGAGTCCTCCCTCGAGCGTGGTTGTCTCTGTTTGTTCTTAGGATAATTTAGGTAAAGTAGTGTGTAAACTTAGGGACCTTAGCAGTTAAGTCCCATAAGATTTCACACACATTTGTACATTTTTTTGTTGTTGTCAT
Organism: Schistocerca nitens; assembly: GCF_023898315.1. Classification (NCBI taxonomy): domain Eukaryota; kingdom Metazoa; phylum Arthropoda; class Insecta; order Orthoptera; family Acrididae; genus Schistocerca; species Schistocerca nitens. Next base: position 442,377,754 of record NC_064621.1, on the reverse strand, counting down.
GTGATGAGAAACTTTCAAGTTTTTTTTATTTGGGCTGCAAAATAACTATTGACAAAATACAGAAGATATAAAACGGAGACTGGCAATAGCAAAAAAGTATTTTTGAAAAAGAGCTATTTGTTAGCACCGAATATAAATGTAAGTGTTAGGAAGTCTTTGTAATCTGTTCTTGATTTTTTCCACATCTTACACAATTTGTCCTAATGACTTATCAATGGCTTTTTCTATGTCTCTGAAAACTATGTATGTAGTTATATTCCTTTTTACTCGTTTATTTATAGCTAATTTTAGAGCTAGTATTGCTTCTCTGGTTCCTCTGGTTTTTTTTTTCAGAATCCAAACATCTCCTGAGTGCATAGCTTTACTTACTGCTTTAAACGGTTTATGGCAAAAGAGTTTATTATTTTAGATGCAAAACAACTTGACTCAGAGTCCTCTAGTTTAAAATTTTATGAAATTTCTCATCTTAGGGATTCAGAGAACTGTTATTCAAGGAAGCGATTGCAATATTGCTGATACCATCAGATACTTTGCATAGGTATCATGAGAGTAAGATAATAAGAGAGACTGGGTCGTATGCACAGTCATACAGAAAGTAATTTACTGCTCGCCCAGTATGCCAATGGAGAAGAACAGAAGAACGGTAACACACGAAGTTTCATCCAGCACACAGTATACAGTGGCCAGTGGAACATACATTGGGCGAATTTTCAGTGCATATTGTAACGGTGCGTGCAGAAAGAATAGAATATTTAAAGATGAAAATTCATCTACCTTTTTTTGAACGTTAAACAGGTTAGTCAATAATAAATCTCAAGTTTTTTTTAAGGCTTGATCTATGGAGATCAACTGTCAACAAACGTCAGTATCTGTTTAAAGCATCCAAAAGTAGGGAGGTGGGTGTGCACTGGAGCAGGGTCAAGCTAGATAGACAACTCACACTACATAATTTATTATCCCTCCTTGTCATCCTGAACAAAATAATAATTTGTTACCCCCTTGTGAGTCACAATAGATACAGCAGCGCTTGACTTACGACATCTGCAACTGTCACCCAGAACCTAGGGTAGACAATAGGGTCAAGAATGATTTACTATACTGCTCACTCTCCCCCCTCCTCCAAGATCATTGGACAATCCAACATGGTGGATCTAGCCCAATTTTCCTAAGTTTAAAAATCAAGATGGTGGCCTTTGGTTATCCAATATGGTGGACATTGCCCATTTGTACTCAAGGTCAAAGGGTCACTGGGGAATCCGGGAGAGCAGAACTATCTTAGTTGTCTTTTACAGTTCTTGGCACAGACAACGGACAGTACTGTTATAGACAAATGATTTCCTCCTCCTTTCCCTATCCTCATGGACCAACAAAGGATGCCCCCATCGCCTTGGGCTTTCAGACCATTTGCGTGAAGGACTCTTTCACATCAGTAAAGAATAGGTTATATGTTTAAAAACAATGGTGTAATGGTGTGCAACTGGGCTATACTGCCACTGCCAGCTGATATTGGCGCTGGAAAGTTCAGGGTTCAAGTTCTGTCATGTTTCATTTTCTTAATTTTCGTTTTCCTCTACTTTTGACACATTTAACGTTTAAACAATTATAAACAATGTAGAGAGAGCTATAATGCACTGGAGCTTCACTAGGGGCAGGTGTAGACGTTTACAGTTACATTGTGGAACTGCAGAATTCCTTTTTTAAACCATTTTCACAGTATTTAAACCAGTAAAACTCTTTCTACTTGACAGTTACACTATGGAGGTGCTGGATTCATTTTTTCGACAAATTACACATTTGCCTTGTAACATTTACATTGTGGTGATGTTGAATCCTTTTTTTGGAACAAAGTACACTATATCCAAATCAGTTACATTGAAGTATGGATGGGAGTGCTGGATTGATTTATTTATACAATTAGATGTAGCTTATGTAACATTTAAGCGATAATACGAAATCCTTAGACTCTTGAGAAAACATCACTAACATGTCTTATGTGGTTGGACAGTTCCCAAAATACATCACTAACCATGTGGTGTACTGCTAGCAGGCAGCAACATGTCCCAACTGTAGGTGAGCCAGAGCTGACCTCGACTGTGCTCAGCTGTCCTCTCTCATGTGTGGAGGCTGTATGCCACTTCACACACCAGCAGAGGGTCCCCAACTCTTCACTGTCCACCACCAATACCCCCTGCTCTACACTGACAGGGGTGGGAGCTTGCCGCCATCTGATGCTGTGAAAAATGACTCCCTACACCTGACCACAAGTCTCCTGAGACAGAGACAGCGCTCGCTCCTCGTGTCAACAGTAACCAAGGCGCACAATCGTATGCTATGTCTCTGTGTATAGAAAACTAAGAGTCAGATTTTTACAATGTTTCTGGGTTGAGGAGGTGGATGGTCAAGTCACAAATGAAAGCTTGTGCTGACATCAATAGTTCTGAGCCAAGGGGCACCATGGAAGGGACTGGGATAATCGGATGTGGGACCCAATAGTAAATGGAATCAGCCATGGAAAATATCTTCTGGCCAGGGCAGCTTGCTGACTCTTGCATGTGGAGCAGGTTGTGAATGTCAGCTATTGTGGCGCCTGTGCCCCTCCTGTAGATGTGTTGCCATGCCAGCCACTTAGTCAGGACCTCTCCCCAGTGACCCTCTTGGGGAAGCTCGAAGACCCAGTCATAGAAGTCATGTGGGATGACCATGTGTGTCCAGTCATTGTCGCCCTGGATGAGGTTTATGTCTTGCATTGTTGAACGTTTCTGTCGATGCTCCCAAAACCTGGAGGTCAGGATGTCGCAGCATCTTGCAGTTGGAGGGGCAACCCTGGTGGTGTATTGTAGGACATGATGGAGGATGGGGTCCAGGCTATGTGATGTCAGATGTATTCCATATTCAGGGAAGGCAAGGCGACTGCCTCTGTATCCATATGGAAGCAGACCTCCAGGTCCTCATCAAGGGGCAGGTCTTGTCCTATGGGTAACCTGGAAAGAAGGTTGGCATTAGCACAATGTGCTGCGGAGGGGAACTGGATCTCATAGGAGTATGTGTTGCTGGAGAGGAAGAGAGCACTGCATTGCAAGCAGCACACCTTCTTGGCGGGGACTGGAGCAGTCGACTTGAGCAGTGGAAGCAGCAGCTTGTGGTTGGTGAGAAGTGTGAGCAGATGGCTGTAGAAGTAGTCATGAAACTTTTTAATTCCGAAGATGGTATACAGTGCCTCCTTCTCCATCTGACTGTAGCTGTGCTGCATGGCATTCAAGGTCTTAGAAACAAAAGTGAGCAGTCGTTCCAGATCATCCCTACCACCATAATCTGATGCATCAAACGTCAAGTCTACAGGCATCGAAGGCTCATAGGCAATCAGTCAGATGGTCTATAAGAGTGTGTGCCATAGAGCTCAAAACCCTGTGTCTCACTGTGTCGACCAGGTCCATGGGACTTTCTTGCAAAGCAGATGGTGGAAAGGTTCAGGCAGCACCATGGTGTGTGGGATGAATTGGTGGTAAGAATTAAGTTGTCCAAGTACTGATTTCGATTGTGATCCGTCTTTACATAACAGTAACTTTTGAATAGTTTTGACGCACTGAGAGGGATGGCGAATTCCAGGAGCCCTGAACACTTGTCCCAAGTGTTCCCACTGTCGAATGTTTCACTGCAAATGAACACCATGAAAAATGGAAGAAAGAGCATAAAAGTTGCGAGCACGGTCCATGGCAGACTTTCCGGCCACCAGGATATTGGCTAAGCGATTTGCCATTCCTGGATTCCTGGAACATTATGGAATAACTGTTCAAGATATCTCTCAAAAATGGCAGGCGCACTAGCTATGCTAATCGACAGCTGATTGTGACTGTACTGAAACAAGCCAAAGGGAGTATTTATGAGGAGCACTTCCTGAGAAGCAGTGTCCAATGGCAGCTGTAGATAGAAGTCCTGGAGATCAACCTTGGCAAACACTTTACCACTCGTGAGCTTAGTCAAAATGTCTTCCAGTTATGGAATGAGGTAGGAGTCTATCACTGACTGAGATAGTATTAAAATCACCACAGATCCTGAGAACACTGTTCAGCTTTTGCACAACCACTATGGTGGTGACAAATGTGCTGTTGGAGATTGGCATGAGAATTCTCTTGTCTTGAAGCTGCTGGAGTTCGTGGCAAAGCCTGTCATGTAGGCTGAATGGGACAGAGCAGGCTTTGGAATTAGCGACCCTGGAAGGAGGTGCTGAAAACACCAACTGATATTTTCCAAAAAGCTCTGATGTGAAAGAACCGGTGTTCATGACGCTATCAGTGGGATTAGGGCTGTGAATCTCTAAGCCCAAGACATTAAAGAGGTCCAGACCAAGAAGGTTAGAAGTTCCAGGGCCGAAAATGCACTGGAGATGTAGATGAGATCATTACTAAAACTACATAAAATGGCTCTGAGCACTATGGGACTTAACATCTGTGGTCATCAGTCCCCTAGAACTTAGAACTACATAAAGCTAACTAACCTAAGGACATCACACACATCCATGCCCGAGGCAGGATGCGAACCTGCGAACGTAGCAGTCGCGCAGTTTCGGACTGAGCGCCTAGAACAAAAAACTACATAAGGGTGTGTCAAAATGTTGAAGAGGGTTCCCTCAATTTGTGATACATGGAACAGTCGATAATGGTGGTAGAGGAGCCGGTGTCTATCTGCAGGTCCACCAGAATGGCATCAATCAGTGCAGAGACAGACGTCAACTTTTTAGTAGATCGGAGAAAAGATTGTACAAAAGAGATATCAATGGGGTCAGTGTCCTCCACTGCCAACAGTGACACAACAGTGAGACACAACATACTTCAACTCAACAGGCATCGCTGTGGAAAACAGACACATTTTGGCCCTATGGCCAGATTTGCTGCAGGTAGCACACTTTGGTTGCCGGCATTGCTGTGATAGGTGACTGACAAAGCACTGGCTACAGGAGGGGATGTGTTGGAACCAATGTGGGCCTGATGGTTCCTTGTCAGCCTTATGGGCGGGTTTAGATAGAGAAGGGTTCCCATGAGCTGGACGTGACGCAAACACCCATGGCGGATCTTACACAGTCGCTGAAGATCGCAAAGATAGTTCAAAGGTACGAATGATAGGCAGATGTGCCTTCAGATCTAGGTATTTGAGTTTTAGGAGGTCGAGACATAACCCTTCATCTGCTGAATGAACAAGAACCATGTCCCTAAAAAGTGAAGAGGCGTAGGATTGCTTACATCTGAAAATGATACTCAATAGAGAGCCCTTGGAGGCAGGCTATCCACTCCCTGTAAGACTGAGAAGATATTTTACGACAGTTAAAAATTTTTTGTGCACTGCGGCCATGTACACCTGAGATTCAAAGTAATCGAGAAAACTAGACCTCAATTTGGCCTAAGGGAGAGCATGGGGTTCTGCCTTAGTGTGGAGCCAATGTATCAATTTAGATAAGGAAGGGCCAGCGCTGGCCAGCAGGAAAGAGCGTTGCTGAATCTCACTAGTGATATCATGGGCGAGAAAATGTTGCTCCATTTGTGAAATGTAACACGATCAAGGTATCACTCCCCAGTCGAGCTCCCGAAATGGTGGCGGTCAGGTATTGCAGACCTAGGTGTCCAGCAAACACTGGCGTCGACTGGGTGACCGCCCTGACCCTCTCCACAAGGTGTTGGTTAGTGTGCTGCGTCCCCTGCAGAAGCAGCACCACATGATGAGTCCACTGGGTCTGCAGCGGTTACCATGGCTCAAAATGTCCGTATACAGAGGCACTACCTATAACAGTTGGATGTAAAGTTTGTTTAAAGCCTCATTACCATCTGAAGTGTTGAGGGCTCAAAACACAACCAGAAAGAAACATACAAGTAAATTACTCTGTCCATTTATTAACAAAATGATTTTCCTCCACTTAACATAAATGGTCTCCTTTGACCAATATTGAAATTCAACACAGACAAGTGCAAGAATTTCTATAACATGTTAGAGAAACTTAGACTAAATGGAAAGTACACTGTATGCTTGATAACACAATCCTTCAAATAGTCTGGAACGCTCAAAGATTTCCTCTGTAATATGATACAGTACTCTCACTCAGAGAACTCAGAATGAAACTTCTGGCAAAACCGGTATAATTTCAAAGTCCCTTCAATGTCACCAGACGAATCTGATAGTAAGGAATGTTACCAAAAAATTTTTAGGAGTACGTCGCCGAACTAAGTACTGTCCACTGGAAGCGATGGAGGCATGCGCTCGGAAGCAGTGAGCGTTTCATGGTATAAGACATCAGTTGACTGGCTCCACTACAACTGCCTGGACCGGTTTATTTCCTTAATTGTTATTTCATCTCCCTCGCCCCATGTTGGCGGAAGGGGGGGGGGGGGGGGGCTCGCAACGGAACAATATTCTGCCCTTCAGCCAAGTGAATTAAAAAATACAGAAGGGGAAACAAAATTAGTGACTGTTTTTCTATTTTAAATTGAAAGTCAAAGACGCAGATAAAAAACGAATGTATATATAAATATCTTAAGACCGCATCACAGAAAGGTGAAAGTCTTCTAATTAAAACTACGAAGCACAGCACTTTCAGTTAAAATCTGAAGGATATGCACTGGGTGATAAGTGTTGTTGGAGGAGAGAATGTGTTCCATAGGGCTGTGGGGTGTGAGTAAAGAGGCACAGACTGTTATATAGGGAAACTATGGAGAGGATTGGTAGGAGGTGAGGCAGATAGGGAGAATATAGACAGTGGGAAAGACAGAAGGTGAGGAGTAGAGTGGTGTGTGGGGAGGGTAGTGGTTACAAGAGGAAAGGGGTAGGGATAGATGGAGAGGGAAAAAGAGAGAGGGGACCTGACGTGGAGTGAGATAGGTGGAGAAGAATTAAAGTTGATAGGAGGGATAAATATCAGAGCAGATCTCATTATCTGGTAGTTGGTCGAAGTTACATTGAGATAGGATTTGGAGTATGAGTAGTTGTAGGGGAGGATGGATGTGTTTGTGAAGGCATCACAGCATACCAGGTTTGGTGATCAGACGGGAGACATTGCAGCTGTAGGAATCTAGTTTTGCGGATGTTATAGGAGATGCAGAGGGGTTCAACGTGGGTGACAAGAAAAAGGAATTTTCAAAGATGGTAGAGCTTCCATGTGGGGGAAGGTAAACAGATGTGGAAAGCAAGGTGGAGTGCATGGTGTTTGAAGATTTGGAGAGAATTATAGAACTTCAGTGAGACAGAGATCCATGCACTATTTGCAAATCAGAGGGTGGGTCAGATCATGGATTTGTAGGTGTGGAGAATAGTGGAGGGGTGTAATCTCAAGTTCAGCCTGTTAGTAGTTTTAGTCTATTGTGGGATTGCTGTTGGTTGGTTAGAGGGTGAAGTTTCTACGTTAGCTGCCTGTTGAGGATTAGTCCACGATATTTTAGTGCATTAGTTACATGGATAGGATGGTCATGAACAGTAAGGTAGAAGTCATGGAGGTGGAAGGTGCAGGTGATTTGTCCCTTAATTATTGCTTGGGTTTTGGAGCAGTTGGTTACACTAGGAGGTAAACTGATTGAGGTGGATTTCGAGGGATCATTGAAACTTCTGGAGTGCAAGGAAAGCAGTGTCACAGCATACTGAAGGAAGTGGACTGATGAGGGTGGTTTTGGCATATCAGGTGTGTAGAAGAGAGGCGAGAGGACAGAGCCTTCAGCCACTCCTGTAATGGCATGGAAAATATGGGAATTGGTATTGTTAATAGTGACAAAGGAGGGCCAAGTAAATTAAGATGGACGTAGGTAACTGGAAGGGTGTAGATCTGCATTTGAAAATGAGACGAATGCCATACCTGGTCATAGGCTTTTCTAGGCCGAGGGAGGAAAAAATAGCGATTTTATGGGAGTTGCTGGGATAGGAGATGGGTGAGGTGCAGGAGCTGGTCATAAGAGGAGAAATTGGAACGGAAGCCACAGTGGTTAACGTGAAGGATGTGGTGCTGTTCAGGTGTTGATGGATGCGCCAGGAGAGGAGGATTAGAAGACCTTGCTGATCTTTGAAGTGAGGCAGATGGGCACTAGGAGGATGCATCAGTAGGAGGTTTGTGTGGTTAGGGGGAAAGCAGGATTTTGGATTTTTTTCCGTTGTTGAGTGGTAGGATAGTGATGAAAAGAGTTGCAAGTGAGATTAGAAAGAAAAGCAGGCATTCTTTAACGTGTCGATAAGAAATGCTGTCGTGAGTGGAGAAAGTGTTGTGCTTTTTGTGGAGTACATGTTGTGTATTGTATGTTGTAACTGTTGTATTTCATTCTGTTTGTGGTATGTTGCTCAACTGCTGGAAGCCGGGGTGGGGCAGAGGTATTTTTATGTTTGTGAGTGGTAGAGAAAAGTGAGTCATCAAAATGAGGGTCATCAGGTATGGAGATGTCAGAGAGATACAATTCAAAATGGTTAGCTTTTGTTAGCTTTGCTCAGGTTATCTGGTAAGAGATGGTTATAGTGGAGAAGCGAGTATTGAGGTATGAGTTTAGTGCAAGTGAGTCGATGGAATGCTTTCTAGTACTTGGAAAATTAATGGGGAGTGTAGTGTTGAGTCTAATGCATGTCTGGCTCCAGTCCTGGAGTTTTTTTAGAATTTACTAAATTCCTGATGTGTCTCTGCATTTGCAGGTGGCGTGTGAGTGTATTCCAACCACGAGTCCACAAGACAGAGCAGTACAAGCGTGGATCAAGGCTGGCGCGGTCCTAAATACTCGCATCGCGGAGGTATTCTTGCATTCCATTGGCCGCACGTGACAGGATTGATGAAGCAAAGGTCCACAGGAGGACCGATCCCCGTCGCAATTGTGCGCGTCACCTGTTTTTCGTGTGTGCTTTACGCAAACGTCCTCTTCGGGACGGGCTGAAATTTGTTGGCTCGCAGGTCTGTGCAATCGTTTTGTCGCAGGGGCTGAGTTTGCTGCAACCCGCCTGGCAGACATGTGTTGCATGGTGGCGTTGGCGCCTGATGACTTCCGCGACACGTCACATATGAGAGAGGAAAAGATTAGAAAAGGTCTAATGTTCGTTGGAATTGCTAAGTGCTCTCACTCTCAAATACTGGATGAGTATAGTCTGGGTAATATGTTCGCCGTAAGTTATGCTGCCTCAAGACGTATACACAGTTTCTGACTAATACTCGTCTTATTATGTTAAACGTTTAGCATAAGATTATACCGCTTAATTCGTACATTATAACATAATTTTAAATTTTTAAACTTGGTCAACAATTATACGAAATACTGAAAATCATATTTTAGTTGCCGTTAGATAGGCAACATGCAGCTGGGGAGTGCACCATAAACCGGATTAGCCGTTCAGTAGTATACGGGGTGTTTCTGCAAAAATTTAACAGGAGTCAGAGGATGCTCCGCTGAACAATTTGAGGTAGGGAACCTGGGGTCGAAGAAGCCAGATTAAGGAGGTAGTAGGAATTAAATCACATTACTGTGTACTTTTTTATTTACCTTAGTTACAGTTAACTGTAAATACCGGCATTGACACAATGAATGTACCATTTGTACTGTATCTTACAAAATGTGCTGAAACTGACGGCCATCAACCACCATGCAAGCATGACATCGTCGAACTAGATTCTGACGCACGCTGACAAATATCGCTGGTGTGGCCTCATGTTGCCAGGTCCCCCGTTTCCTCTTTCCAATGAACCAGTCTCCCACATTTGTCGATCGAAAGAATTAAACGTTCATCGGGACGGATGCTGTTTGTTAGGACATAGTTCCCTGTACGGCCCTTCAGCAGCGAGAGCAAATCAGTGAGTTCTGCGAAACTGTAGCGGAACTGCTCCATCGTATTGTACTGTACGTCTCCGAACAACATTGAGTAATGAATGGGTCTGTCGTTGATGGACAAATAAAGTAAACAAATCCCGCTTCATGACTTCCTAGTAATCAGGCTCGTCCTCCTTGTCTCCCTACAGGAAATAAAGAGTGTACATGTAAATAAACATCACAGTACATGTAAACTTGTACGCATGTTAGTTGTAAATAAGCTGGAAAACAGTAATGCTAGACAAATCGGTAGACAAATTTACTTCCGTATCTCCTTAAACTGGCTTCTCCGACCCCATGTTCCCTAACTCATATTGTCAGTGTAGCATTCTTTATGCTCTGTTAGATTTTTGCACGCTCTTACCTAAACGCCCTGTATAGATGGGACGGCCTCTATAGATGATGATGATGATGATGATGATTATGATGATGATGAGGATGAGTCCCATACTTCTTTACAGAGCGTAGGGGAGCGACGCGGGAGATCCACGCCGCCTTACTAGGCAAGGTCCTAGTGGAGGTGGTTTGCCATTGCCTTCCTCCGCACACCAGCAAGACCGTTTACAGGGGTGTCCTGCTTATTAGGTCTGAAATCTCAATGACTGGAGTAAAATTATCTTAAGTGACGAGTCCTGCTCCGAATTGAGCCCTGATGACTAGCGAAGACACGTCCGGAAATGCTCCAGACAACCTGGAGTGATAGCTTAGTGCCATTTCATTTCGTAGTCCTTGAATGTCATCCTCTGCACCCTTACAGCACAACGGTACATCGACGATATTCTACGCCCTTTTTTCTTTCCCTTGATGGAAAGCCATCCTGGGCTTACATTTCAGCAAGATAATGCCAGTCCGCACACGGCAGGAGTTTCTACTGCTTATCTTCGTCCTTGCCAAACACTGTCTTGGCCAGCAAGGTCGCAATATTTCTCCCCAATTGAGTACGTTTGGAGCATTACGGGCAGGTCCCTCCAACCAGCTTGAACGAATTTGCACGAGGTCATTATGATAGCTGGACTGTTCGTAGCACTGTACAACTCACGAATGATTGCTTCCGTGCACTTCATGCGGTTTCCTATAACCACCATACACAGTCTGCGACGGTCCTTTTCCATCAGTACATCAGGTCTTCCCGATCTTGGTTTAGCTGCGGTTGTTTCTTCGTATTTTTTCACAGTCGACATACGCAGCTTTAGAAGGGTTGAACTGTTCGTAATGGATTTGGTACTCACGTGACATACAATGACATTACTGATCATCGACCTCCCCATACCAACCGATTCTGCTGTTAGTGCTTGGCTATTGACAACAAAAGACCCCCTGCATCCTTTTATATTGGTGTGTCTCCTTCCTTGACATCTGATGGTTGACTGAGCATCACTTAGGGGTGTTCGGACACTTTTGATCAGATAATGTAGTTTTGTTTGTTATTTAGCTTAGAGAACGAAACCAAACCCCAAAATACATTGCGGAGTAAAATTAGTACATCTGGAAAGACGACTTAGATTTTCATCAGATGACGGCATATGACACCATATGCACTGATAATGTTTTCAGTGTCATTGTTGGCTGATAGCGTAGTGGCTTAGCTACCAAATCGACATCTGTTTCTAGCCTTTAATACGGAATGCAAACATCCAGAAGGATCAGTGAGGTTCAGACGTATAAAGCAAGCAATCATGCCACGGAGACGCACTCATGTTTCCTGCAGCCAACTGAGCGATTTTGAAAAGAGTCTAATTGTGGCATTCCGAGTGGTGGGATGGTTCTTTCGGAGAACTGCCGCACAAGTTGGACGAGCTGCGTCAGCTGTGCAACGATTCTGGTATCAGTGGTCACATGAATATTCTCACACTTGTAGACGAGGTTTCGGACGTCCATGCATTATAGACGCCCGCCAGGATTGTCGTATTGTAAGGACAGCAGTGGCAGATCGTACATCACCACAGCACAGGTAAGAGGGCTTGTGAGCCCAGACGTGACAACACGAACCAGTTATTAGCAACGGGACTACGAGCATGCAAATCTCTTCGCCGTCTTCTACTCCCGCCACAGCATCGAAGTACTTTGCGCGACTGGTGTCGTCAGAGCATCACTTGGAAGATGGAATGGTGAGCCGTGATATTCCGCAATGAAAGCAGATTCCGCCTGCACGCAAGTGATAGTCGTTTACAACTACAACGTAGACCTGGTGAGCGCTGTCTCTTAGAGTGCATTCATCCAAGACACTCTGACCCCATCCCAGGCCTTATGGTCTGGGGTGCGACAAGCTACAACTCGACGTCACCGTTGATTTTTCTGGAGGTATGTGCAGGATGTTGTTAGGCCCGTTCTTTTGCCGTTCTTGCAACAGGAAGGTGATGTGTTGTTCCAACAGGATGATGCTGACCCACACACTGCCCGCGAAACTTAACGTGCTCTGCAGGACGCGCAGGAAATTCCCTGGCCATCACTTGTCTCTAGTCGAGCACGTGTGGGATATCATGGACGAGGAATTACTCGTGCGAATCGTAAGCCAACCGCTCTTACACTGCTACCTGAACAGATCGAGCAATCGTCTTTAATTTATTTTTTTATTTACACGTCAAGTTCCCTGGAACAAACTGAGGAGCATATCTCCAAGGTCATGGAACGTGTGAGTACATGGAACTACAACATAAAAGTAATAGCAGATAAAAACAAAACGTTTATGAACCTGAAAAAAATCAAGCCGTAAGTTTAAGTAAACGCAATCAACAATACAACAAGAATCAGCTTAATTTTTCAAGGAACTCCTCGACAGAATAAAAGGAGTGATTTATGAGGGAACTCTTCAGTTTCGATTTGAAAGCACGTGGATTACTGCTAAGATTTTTGAATTCTAGTAGTAGCTTATTGAAAATGTATGCAGCAGTATAGTGCACACCTTTCTGCACAAGTTAGGGAAGTCTAATCCAAATGCAGGTCTGATTTCTGCCGGGTATTAACTGAGTGAAAGCTGCTTATTCTTGGGAATAAGCTAATAATGTTATCAAGAAATGACAGTAAGGAATATATATATATATATATATATATATATATATATATATATATATATATATATATTTATTTATTGAGAGGCCAATGTCAAAATACCCAGACCCGTGAACAGGGGTCGACAAGAGGTTCTTGAATTTACGCCATTTGTTGCCCGAACCGCCCGTTCATGAGCCAAAAATATCCTTTTAGAATGGGAAGAGTTACCCCAAAATATAGTTACACACGGCATAAGCGAATAAAAATAAGCACAGTAGACTCACTTCAGATACGGTTCGACTAGTAAAAATGGCAACATTAAGTCTTTGAACAAGATCCTGAACGTGGGCTTTCCACGACGGTTTACTACTATCTGAACACCTAGAAATTTCAACTGTTCAGTTTCACCAATCATATGACCATTCTGTGAAATTAAAACGTCAGATTTTGTTGAATTGTGTGTCAGAAACTGTAAAAACTGAACTTACTGTGATTTAGCGTTAGTTTATTTTCTACAAGCCATGTACGTATGTTATGAACTGTATTATTTGAAACGAAGCCAATGTTGCACACAATATCCTTTACTACCAAACTAGTGTCATCAGCCAACAGAAGTATTTTAGAGTTACCTGTAATACTAGATGGCATATATTTATATAAATAAGGAACAGGACTTGCCCCAGTACTGATCCCTGGGGCACCGCCCACTTGACCATACTCCACTCATACCCCACATCACAGCCATTCTCGACACTGCGATTAATGACCTTTTGCTGGTTTGCTGTCTGTTGCTTAAGTAAGAGGTGAAGCAATTACGAGCTACTCCCCATATTCCGCAATGGGCCAACTTCTGGAGCAATACTTTGTGATCAACGCAATCAAACGCATTAGTTAAATCAAAAAATATGCCTAGCGTTCGAAACCTTTTGCTTAACCCGTCTAGTACCTCACAGAGAAAAGAGATTATAGCATTTTCAGTTGTTAAACGACTTCTAAAGTCGAACTGTACATTTGATAGCAAATCGTGTGATATAAAATGATAAATTATCCTTGCATACACAGCATTTTCAATAACTTGAGCAAACACTGATGGCATTGAAATAGGTCTAAAACTGTCTACATTATCCCTTTCTCCCGTTTTATAAAGCGGCTTTACTGCTGAGTACTTTAATCGTTCAGGAAACTGACCATTCCTAAACGAAAAATTACAAATATGGCTAAGTACAGGGCTAACATGTGCAGCACAGTACTTTAATATTCTGCTAGGCACTCCATCATATCCATGAGACTCCTTAGTCTTCAGTGACTGAATTATTGACTTAATCTCCCCCTTGTCTGTATCACAGAGGAGTCTCTCAGACATCAATCTCGGAAAGGCGTTTGCCAAGAGAGTTATATGATTCCCTGTACAAACTAAATTTTTATTTAATTCACTAGCAATGCTCAGAAAATGTTTGTTAAATACTGTATGTATATCTATCAGTAACAGAAATATTTTTATTACGAACTGATTTTATATCGTCGACCTTGTGCTGCTGGCCAGACACTTCCTCCACAACTGACCATCTGGTTTTTATTTTATCCTGTGAATTAGCTATTCTATTTGTATACCACATACTCTTTGCCTTCCTAATAACATTTTTAAGCACCTTACAGTACTGTTTGAAGGGGCTACTGTAGTTTGTTTGTGACTACTTCTAACATTTTGGTATAATTCCCGCTTTGTTCTACATGATATCCTTATCCCACTAGTCAGCCATCCGGGCTGCCTTTTATGCTAGTAACTAGTTTAGAACGTTGCAATGGAAAGCAGCTCTCAAAGAGCATGAGAAATGTGTTAAGGAAAGCATTACACTTGGCATCTATTTTATCAGCACTATAAACATCCTACCACTCTTGTTCCTTGACAATGTTTAAAAAACTCTTTATTGCTGTTGGATTAACTTTCCTATATACTTTGTAATTATATGTGACATTTGTTTGAGTACGGAAGCCTTTTCCTAACACTTTAAAGACGCATTTGCTTGCTGAGCTTTTCTTAGCAGAAAACGTAATTGTAAGTAATGAAGTAAATAGTTTAAGCCATCGATATAGTGCACGGCTGTAGAAATATTGTCTGCAGCCGCTAAAAACATTTGAAGATTTTTGATCGTCATCTGATTAGACTATGAGTTACCTTTTGTTTTCTAGGTCTTGTCTAGTTCTGACGTATGTGGCACACCGCCATTAATACTACTTTATCTCATTATTTTATTCACGAGTTGCAACCAAACGACACTCGTAATTGTATAATTCAAGTCACAATGTAAGTATAGAAATTTTAAATTGTGTTTTTATTTCAGAATACATTGTAATTACTCACCTATGTATGTTTTATTTTGTGTCTTTAGTCATTGTAAGATTGTTGGGTGACTTGGCATGGCGAAAGGTTCCGTACTTTTAAGGAAAAAGTCGTCTTCGGGTGATGTTTGATAACTAAGTCCGATTTTAGTGAAAACACAGAAAGAAGAAACACGGTTAAAAAATACATGAACGGACCTTTATCAGAAAAAGCCATTTTCAAACGCCCAGAATTTGTATGAAACATGTATTACCAATCCGTAAACTTAATTGATTTCTATTTAATATTCATTACCATAATTCATTGTATTGTCTTGATCCTGTTACGAATGGGCCAGAAAAAAAATTAATTAAATTGGTGACTTCGTGCCTGGACGCAGTGTTATATGTACTGTACTGTCTTCGAGACCGGAATACATTGAAGTAAGACTAATTACTAGATTCTATGTCAACACCTGAAATTACGCTGCAATCGCGGATACAAGGTACGGCACCGCATCTTTACATCAGCAACCTTGCCCAAGCGGTCTGTATTATCGTAGCTTGCTTGGTACATCCATCATAATTTTCCGTTTCCATAGCAGTGATTTTAAGCTACATCGCGGTTTCCAAATATATTTTCATTATTCATGCAGTGCAACTATACAGTTTTATCAGGTCACAATATGGCCGACTTTATTTCTGTGCGACGTAATATGGCATGCAGCCATTAATGTTCAAAATTCCACCATTACTTACGACAATTAATTTTCTTGTTCAGACATTGTCGCACGGTGAGATTAATTTTTACATTTATTTGATTTCCCATTCGAGTTTAAATTTTTATTGTATCATGCATTACACGTGGCATGGTAATGACCAGAAAACAATTAGCAAAGATGGTGAACCAGAGACTGCAAACACAGACGCAATCCGACTCTGACGTGTCATTAATTAATGAAAGTGACGTTACGGTTGACTCGAATACTAACGAGCGACATATTATGGACTATTCTGGTGACGCAAATTTAGAAAATAGACCATCTACCAATAATATGCCTAAATCTAATTCCGAACCCATTTTGATGTCTGACATTGTGTCTAACGACGTGGCGGGGACAGAACAGTTACACATCACTAGTATTGCCAGTATGTTCGATGCTATTATGAAACAAATGACACAACATAAACAGGACATTGACGCACATATCGACCAACAGATGACGTCTATACGCGCCACTTTGAAAACAGCTCTTGATGTGATAAAAACACGGTGTTGTGAAATTAAATCATATTTAGCTGCACTTAAAACGTCAAACGACACTTTTTGTAGCCGTGTTGAGGAGATAAATAATAGACTGACTGAAGAAGTGTCCGACCTCAACGCGAAATTTTCAGAGCTTTCATTAAAACAAGAAAACACAAATAAATATGTGACAGATATCCAAGCACAAGGAAACAATTTCAGTAAAACATGCGAGTCTGCAGTTACTCAGATTAAACCTTATCCGGCAGTGCATGAAGATATAAAAACGCGTATTGTCGATGTCAAAAATAAGGTTGACACAATTGACAGACATTTTTCTGATAAAGTAAGACTACGCACTGACAACCACTTCTCATGCATCAATAGAGAATTTCACAGTTGGATAGAGAAAAAAGACTAATATTTTGACGAGTGCTTACAACAGAAATTGCCTGCTGTTGTCCACGACACTGTCGCGAAATTTATAAACAACAAGAAGCACGTATCAGTCAAGCAGCACAATCTTCCGCTGTGCAATCGAAACAGTTTGACAATTACGTACAGCCGGCCGGAGTGGCAGAGCGGTTCTAGGCGCTACAGTCTGGAACCGCGCGACAGCTACGGTCGCAGGTTCGAATCCTGCCTCGGTCATGGAGGTGTGTGATGTCCTTAGATTAGTTAGGTTTAAGTAGTTCTAAGTTCTAGGGGACTGGTGACCTCAGAAGTTAAGTCCCATAGTGCGCAGAGCCATTTAAACCAGTTACGTACAACCAGTGTGCACTGACGGTAATAGCAACCAAAACACACAGTTTGGCAATGAATACAACTACATGTATGACGCATACACACCACACACTACGTACTCACAATAACAACAGTGTGCACTTCGAGATGGCACACTGCATTGCACTCGTGATAATTATCAACAACTTCTTCCTTGTCATTAGCCAGTTGAACCTTGCAGTAATCATTCTGAAACTGAACATTACTATAATGCAAAAAAAATGTTTCAAATGTCTCTGAGCACTATGGGACTGTAGCGCATATAACCGCTTTCTTTTGTAATCTCTTTTCGTTCGTTTTCGTTCGTTGCATTTGCTCTGGGCGGACGTCGCAAGACACCCGTTTCAGTTCGTCGTTGATCCATTAATTGAGTTTTTTAATTACAGAGGGCAGCTAACCCTCTGACCGAACACGCTGAGCTACCGTTCCGGCAAAATCGTGGGACTGACCAGGGATCGAACCAGAGACCTTTGTTTTCGTAGTCTTGCTCTTTACCACTTTGCCACCACGTAACATATTTAAACAGTGCCGAGTTTCGAACGTCGGCCACTCCGGCCGGCTACTATACTGCAAAGGAAGGCGAGAGCCTCATAAAAAACAGCCATTTATACCTGAAAAAGAACCGTACATCGTGTCATCTTTCTTGAAGCCTTCAGAAATGCGTTTCCTCGTACGGTAAGACGATATCTTATGTTATCGGTTATATCCAAGGCGACGCAGCTGTATGGGCGTATAATGAGCCGACAGATGCGTCACGTACGAACAATTTGAGAGAGCCTTTTAATCTAAACTTTGGTCAAAATCTTTACAGGAACGACTTCATAGGCAGATTGTGGATCCTGAACCATTCAATCCTAAGCACGGCAATTTGCGCCGGTATTTTGAGAAATATTTAAATGTGGGACATTTCCTTGACGAGCCGGTTGCAACGCGTGACATCCTCTACGCAATGAAGGCACGACTGCCGTTTAATATCAAAGAAAAACTTCTGCACATCCCAGACAACGACGCAGAGAATTTTCTCACAGTTCTCGATTCTGTTTATATACTTTACGAGGATCAGCGTTGCGTAAGGCAAAACAGTTGCTACAATGT
Source organism: Schistocerca nitens (assembly GCF_023898315.1). Taxonomy (NCBI): domain Eukaryota; kingdom Metazoa; phylum Arthropoda; class Insecta; order Orthoptera; family Acrididae; genus Schistocerca; species Schistocerca nitens. Next base: position 442,359,514 of record NC_064621.1, on the reverse strand, counting down.
TTAGACCAGCGCCATTTGCTACGCAGGGTAGCCAACCCAATTCCGGCGCGCCGGCTGCGGTCGGACACGCAAGCCAACAGAATCAACCGTTTCAAATGTCAAATGTATATACACAACAGAACACTTCTTATTCTACTTGCGGTAATCCAAATAAGAGACAGTGCAACCACAACAACAATTACAACGGTAATAATAATTATCAGAATGGTAACAAGAATTTTAAGAGATATCACAGAGCGAGGAAACACGGTTAAAAATACATGAACGGACCTTTAACGAAAATGCTATGCTCAAGCGCCGAGTGTTTGTAAACCATAAATTTATGTAAATTAATTACTATATTTAATTGGTGGTCTCGATTCAGTTACGAATGAGCCAAAAACATTAATTAAAACAGAATGCCCATCTAGTAATGAAGAATGAATAAAAATATTGTCTATGGCTGTGCTACTGTTCCCCTGACTTAGTTGGAAAAAATACGGTTTGCATCAGATCACATGAATTTAGGAGATTTACCAACATCATTTTTCTTGAACAATCATATACAAAATTTGTATTGAAGTCAACACACATAACTAGCTTCTGGTACTTCCTATAAAGTGAATCAAGAACACTCTCTAGCTTGAACAGATATGCTCTAATGTCAGAGTTAGGGAACCTATAAACAATAGCAATTAGAAGTTTAGTTTCACTAAATTCAACTGCCCCTGCACAACATTCAAATATCTGTTCAGCACAGTGGCGCGATACGTCTATGGATTCAAATGGAATACTATTTTTTACGTACGAGGCATAGCGTATCCCAGGATAGTATTCGCCATCGGTACGATCGACTGGATATCAGAGTCGGCGACTGCGTTGCCGCCCGTGAAGGCTACACCACGCGCTGATATGGGTTTGTCAGCATGGGCCGATACCTGGTACCTCAGAAGCACTTGTGCTATTGATCTGTAAATGTAATCATTTCCTGTACCCTATATGCACTTTTGCAACAATAAATCTTAGTGAATCGGAAACCTCTAAAAGGGTGCATTAATTTTTTTCTGTTAGTGTATAAAGCAAAAATGAATTATGAACTGCCTTCCAAATATTGTTTATTGCATTTTGTATGAACAAATTTTCTTAAGCAAGCAATGTTTTGAAATGTTTCGACATTTTTTTCGGCTCTTGAAGATGTGCAGAATTTACCATGCGATTATCGTACTATTCTAGGAACATTGCTTTTCTTTACTGTTGTCGCTATATTCCGATTTCGTGCAAGAACGACGGTCCCTCGTAACCTGATTTTCATAGCACACTGCATTCAGAATACACGCAATTATGGCGCCTACAAACGGCGGGAGCACTTTGCCGTAGACAGCGCGAATACCAGCGCCTCGTAGCGGCTGGCGGAGGTACTCGGTGTGCAAACACTGGCTGCTCTCGGCAGCTTTCGCCATCTGGCTGCAGTCGTAAGACCCCGTAAAGAACAGGGCGTGAAGCACGATCGGCAGCGCTGCGACTAATACACCACCAGTGGAAGAATGTTCCTCTCGGAGCACAGAAAAAGCGAATATGCTCCTCTTTAATAAAACTCTGACTGAAAAGTGTGGTATGAGCTGCCTCCTTCTACCTTCCTCAGCGCCTTTAAAAATGTTCCCATAATTTGGGAAGCGAACATTTTTGCCCGCCTTCTAACAAGCATTTCACCACACACTCCCACAACCTCCCCTAACTGTAACTCGCTGACACCCACTAGTCCATCACTGTAAGTCTCCCACTGCCATCTACTCCCGATTGCTCATTCTTACTCGCTCATTTAGCCCAACTCTTTTTCATGATCTCTTTTTGGCTCTCCAACTGTCACTCTCTCCCGTCTCACAGCCACAGGCGCCTTCGTTCTGTCCAACTACTACACATTCCTCTCAGTGTCACTGTCTCCCTCTTGCTCTCTCTTACTGCTACTATCTCATCCATTCCTTCCCACTGATGCCGTCTCTTCTGTCACTATCTCTCTCTTCCTCTTTGTCATTGTCATGGACACTGTAGCTCATAATCAGTGGCTCTCACACACTTCCACCTCCTCCTTATAATTATTCCTCTCGCATTGGCACTCTCTCCTTCACTCTTTTCCTTGCACTGTTCTTTCACTGTCAGCTATGTTCTACTGCCACTGTGTCCCTCTCTGTCTCTCACACTGCCGTTGTCTCCTTCTGCACCACAACCACTGTCTATTATCTTCCTGTATTTATTTCTTTTCCATCTGTTTTCCACTGCCGCTGTCTTCTTCTCGCTCAGCATAGAAAGCGCTAATACTTTCCCATGCCAACATTTCTTGGGGAAAATTTTAAAGGTGGTGAATAAAATAGAATAAAACAGCTGGTACTCCACTTTTCAGTCTTTTAATAAACAGGAGCATATTCGCTTTCTCTATGCTCCGATTGGAGCATTTTTCCTCTAGTTCCATTCTTTTCCCTGCTACAGCAGAGCTTGTCACTCACATGAAAGGAACTCTGTGGGCCATTAAAATTTTGGTAGTTTCATTATGTGAAATTGAAATAACAATAAACTATACAATTTTACACCTCAGACCATACTTTAAGTACACAACACGGGCTTCCCAGAAATCTTCTGATGATAAGAGAGACTCTTTACAGTATGTTTCCCAGTGCTATGTCACTTTATAAACTACGTTTTCGCCTCATACCGGATTTTACGTGCGTATTTTACGGTACCAGTGGGGTAGCCTTGAACTTTGGTGTTTCAGAAACGGATAACGATATCAAAAAAATTTTCAAGGTTAATCGAGATCACGATCCCACGAATATATTGTAAAAATTACAGCCATTTGCTGAGCATAACAGTCTTGGGAATCTTCGGCTTCGTTTTGGTACCCGAACACCGTGTTTTTCCGATTTTCTGAGCAACTGCCCATGAACTAAGTGGTGCATCGACAAGTCCCTTAAGGCGCACCATAGACCAAATCTATTTCAGAAAGAACCAACTGATTTGCTCCACTTTCCTGAGCTGGAGGAAGTGTGTAATATCCAAACTTTGACCCTGTACTGTAGCACAGTTACAGTAAGACGATCCTTTTGTTGGGTATACAAATGATCCCTATCCACAGGGCTATCCACAGCATTTCTATCAGCAACAACAGGGCCAGAGCTGTGAACCCCGGAAAAATCCTATTTTTATACGCATCATTTTGGAACGTATTAGGCAGCACATGCTGTCGCATGCAGACCGATTCAAAGATTGTCAGCAATATTCGATCAGTCACAGTATTTAATAACTTTCAGGGTCAATTGAGTGATAAAGTACCATACGTACACAAAAATATACTGGATCAGCTGTAAGATTGCTATTAGTGCTAAAGCGTCATCGAATCACTGTACAATATTAATAAACATTTTCTTAAATAATTAATTTCGATTGTTGGTAAAGGAATAAACCTTTAATACTATGCCACATAAGAACGTGACTTGAGTTTCGTTGCATAAAAGCGCGTTTGCTGTAGTATGACACGGTCTGTTCTCTCTTTGTCCCCTCGCTGTTATTGTTTCGTCCGGATGCATGGTGTACATTTTTACAAGGTCGTACTGGGATGCAAAGGAATTACACGACGTTCGAACAGCGGCAACTAATCCTTCACCACGTAAAGCGTCGCAGTCACAGAGATATTGCTAATTTACCGATTACACTGAGAAGTACGGTTGAGGATACTGTAAGAGGGTTTGAGGAGGAGGATCGCACAGAATCAGTCCCTCAAAAATGGCACTCATAAATGAAAAAGAAAGGCGACTGATCGTAATAAAAACTAAACGTAATCCCCCATTAAATGAAATTAAAATTGCAATTCAGCTGCCGCCAAAATGCGGTTAGCAAGTAAGTGAATTAACGGTCCGCGGAGTTATCGGTGAAGAAGGATACAACAGAAGCCCACACGGGAACAGAGAGAACCGAAGCTCTAGTTCACAAGGGGCCACGTTAAAAAAGCATCAGGGTTGTGGAATGACGTTATATTTCATGATAGCAAATTCAACATTTTCCGAGAGATGGATGAACTATGGTGTAGCGAAAACAACTGATGAGGTGTCAGCTAATTGTTTTCCTCCTATAGTACAACATGGCAGATGGACTGGTTTCATTATACTGGTTTCATTATCTGAGGTCAGAAAGATTACATTCATTGACAGCCCAATAAACAAGGAATGATGTCTCAACATCGTGATGCATAATTTGCATAAGAGTGCAGAAAAATTTGGAATTATTTCTAAATTCAAGTATTTTTGGAAAATTATGGCCCGATCATATCTGGGTAAAGAATGGCTTCTTTAGAACTATACCTAAAATTATTCTAATAGAGAATTTACGAGACGAGCTCGTTAGAAGAATCGAGAAAACTACAATCAACTCGAAAGAAGATCTAAAAAGAAGTTGAAGGAAGAATTTTTAACTAACTTGGACCGACTAAATCGCAAAAATCTTTGGTAACCCGCAAGAGAGTTTAAAGTAGTGATAAAGCAAATTACTAAGTTCCCATTTCATTCTTGTGCTAGCTGAAAACCCGGTGTCACCCTGGTATTTGTTAATTCTAGTCTTCTGTTACTACATATCTTCCTCCCACCTTTCTCAGTCCATCTCTTCCTCCCCTCTCCCTGTTCATCTACTCCTCTTTCCTTCCTCTCTCCATTTCATCCTCCCCCTCTGTCTGTTCATGTCCTCCTGCCCCCCACCCCTCTCCTATCTCTTCCTTTTCCTGTTTGAGTCCATCTGCACCTCTTTCCTTTCTCCATCTCCTCTTCTTCCCTCTTTCTGCCCATCCCCCCCCCCCCTCTGTCTGCCCATCTCCTAGTTCCCCCCCTCTCTCGGTTCATTACCTCATCCCCCTCCTCTCTCCACGTTATCACAAAATGTTCAAATGTGTGTGGATTCCTAAGGGACCAAACTGCTGAGGTCATCGGTCCCTAGACATACACACTACTTACACTAACTTACACTAAAAACAACAGACACACCCATGCCCGAGGGAGGACTCGAACCTCCGGCGGGAGGGACGCATAATCCGTGACAAGGCGCCTCTAACCGCGCGGCCGCTTCGCGCGGCCACGTTATCACGCTCACCCCAATAGATGGCTGCTGGTTGTCGCTCCCACAGCATTTGTTTACAGATTGTAAATAGTGTGTGAATCAGATTTGGCTGAAATCGTTCTAAGGGTTCTGAATCTGGTTTCTACCCGTGGTTTTGCTCGAATACGAACATTTCAGATATATTTCACATATATCTACCATAGATCACCCGTATTTGTAGACATATTTTACCTGTATGTCTACCGAATTTCGTCCTGCAGTTTCATTTTCACGCAGCTCAGTATCCATGACGTCGTATCTTCAGTACTATGCGCTGTACAATGATATAACGTTTCTGATACATTCAGCGGTGTATATGAATACTGTTTGCAAAATGTGTCGCGAAGAAGCAATAAGTTAAAACGTCATTCCTGATGTGAGAGTTTTACCGCAAGAACAGCGAAAATGTAGTAAGCGATAAACTCTTTTCCTTTCATCTTTTTGTGCTGTTTGTCACTGAGAGAAGGACTCGTAAGGTATGAAATTATAATAAATGAAAAGCACTAGTTTACTTTCGTCTACAAAAAACCGACGGAAGATTCAATGTTTCTAAGTTGGCTGCTAGTCACTAAGTGCTCCCATTCTCAAATACTGGATGAATGGGGAAACAAAATTTTCTTTGACTAACGTTTGAATTTGTATTTACGATACGGGAGGACGGAAACTTTATAATTAGCAGTCCCGTTACGTAATTTAAAAGTACCTAATTTGGCTTCATTTAGACACATAACTACTAAAGGTTGACATGATTCCTCAACTAATTATTTTCATTGAAAGTTATAATGAAAACTCTGTATAATTCTTATGCAGTTATTCCTGCCCGAGCGTAAAATACATCGTTAGCAGTAAGTCAATAATTGACCACGCGCGGGAGATTTTAAACTACCGCGCTGAAAGAGCATCGTCTTAGAAAAGATCTGATTATAATCCGCTGCATAAAAAGTAAATTTACGTTTAGAAAAAGATTTATACTTTAATAGGGCTCGATGTGTGGCAGTTGGCGTCTCATCGAATGTTCTAGTCAACGTAATGCTACCAAATTCTGATGACTTACAAAGAGTTTCTAATTATCATTTATCAATAGGATACAGTGTCGAACTCCTTGAAATAAAACAAGTTATTACCTGAATTAATTATTATTCAACTAATGAAATTACACTAGTGGATTAAAGCATGCTTGGCTCAAGATACTTAAGGGAAGATAACAATAGTCGCTAGTAGCTTTTTATCGTTCATCACGATGTTATATATTATAGAGTTCACTGATACTAGATCAATCATATCCCTCCTTTGATTTTCAGACAAATTACGATTCATGTCTGGGAAAAATGATGTTCCTAATAATTTGTCACTGTCCAATGCCGTCTTCATAAACCACGATTTTGTAAAGAAATTTCTAAGTCCACTTGGAGGCGTTACATACACTGCTTTCAAACTCCCTCCCCGACCCCTGTGAAAAGTAGGTGGTTCTTACCGCGACAGCGATAATTTCCAAACAGTAAGTGGTATGTGTACGAAGTTTGGTTGAAATTGGTTCTGTGGTTTAGAAGGAGATGTGGAACATACATACAATATATATGGATTCAAGAACAATTACGTCTCACCAAGTATTAAATACACTACTGTGCTAAGCTATGAAATATTGTTTAGTAAAACACGAAACTAATATTCCGGTCTTTCTGGAAGAAGAAAGCGACAATCGCATGGATTATAGAAACAAGGAAAGATTTAGAAAGAAATCAACATCAAAGAATCAGAAGTAACAGACAGAAATCTTTTCAAGAATAAAATATTAAATTTAGAAGCCTTACAATGCGGAAAAATAATAACTCAAGAATAACATGGACAGAAGAAAGGAAAAGAAGGAAAAGACAACATGAGGAGAAGATGAAGGAGTACTGGAAAAACAGAAAACAACAAAGAAAGAAGAGGAATTGAAGTTGTCACGTGATCCTAGTTGGTCAATATGAAAATGAGTAAAAATATTTAATTACGTTATTTAAGAAATTGTGTGCCGTAAATCACATTTACTAAGAGAATACATTTTCCATTTACTGTTTGTTAAACGTATATGTGAAAATAAAAATAAACTAATGAAAACACTGAACTGAACCAGCGTTAATGTGAGCTTCTGTACGTGAGAAGGACAGCGACAGCTTATGACGTCTTTATAACGACGCCATTTTCAGGCAGCTCATGGAATAAACGCTATTTTTTCAGTGTTTCTGGCCAATAATTTTTGATTATGACGATGAAGTCTTGTGTTGCAAGTGATTGTACCGGAACAGATGTCCAAGGAAGTAACATCTCATTACATGGGTTAAGTCGTTTTGAAAACACCCAAATTTTGCAAACACATTTTTTGAGACCAAGTGATTTAAACTAGTGACTGATATTGCTATTGAGCTGATGGCTGTGGTCTTCTTGTGTACAAATCGTACCGATTCACAGACAAAGGTCATTTCATTTACCAGTCTCATAAGTGTACAGTGGTCTGTTACTAATTCTATTGTCTACCTTCTTTCAGTCCACATTACAAATTCCGTAATTCCTTTCCACAGAATCGTAAAACTGACACCAGTGAACCCACTGATGAATGACCTTAAAAAGAAAATATAAACGTCGAAACAACTCTATGTAGTAAAGATTTATGCCTGGGTGTCTTATAAATGCGGCCTTTGGTATTGGATAAAAACTAGTCAGGTGATATATCACGCGTTTTTTTATGTTCTTCAACATTTACAAACGGAAAAAACCAGAAATGTACGGTTTCGGAGAAATATGCATTAGACTGTGAAATGTAAAACGCATTTTCTCCATACTTTTTTTCTATATGGCTACAAAGGAGATTGTCCTGGACAAGTTTCAATCAGCTTAATGTACTGTTTCATTCGATTTATAACTGTATTCAGCTAATGTTTGTTATAATTTGTATGAAATTTGCCAGAAGCACCGTGTTGTCATCGCCTTAATAGTCGGCATAGTGAAAGGAAAATTTCACAGGCAGAATGTTGTATATACAATTGTCGAAATTAACAGCTAAATTTTGTTTCTTTCTATTCGGAAACGAAGAAAGGAGAAAGGAGGATATAAGAAACAGACAAAGAGGAAGAGAGAGCGTTCCTCCTCAAAAAGAGCGTTCGATTTTGGTGCTAAAGAATGACTTGGAAAAATTAAGTGGACTGGAAGGATAAGAACCAAGGATACCCTCCACAAGAACGGCGAGGAAAAACAATATGGATAACAGTAACTGAATGAAGGGCAAGATGATAGATCATGTGATAAGACAACAGAGGAGAGCTTTAGTGGTATTAGGTGCACCCATAAAGGGTAAATGTTATAGAGGGAGACAGAGACTGGAACATATAGAACAAATAAATGAGGGTAAATGGTGTAAGTGTTACTCTGAGATGAAAACGTTGGCACAAGAGAAGAGATGGAATCATGATGGGCTACACCAAGCCAGTCAGAAAACTGATGACCCAAAACAATCTATGATCTACTGACGACCCAAAGCAATCTATGATCTAAGAACGTGACAATCCAGCTCATTTATGTTATTTACTGTGATTTTAGTGCTCCAAGTGGACAGCAAGCTATACGGTTATCTGTGGCATCTGGTGGCCCTGTATCGTATGGTCACGCAATGGGATAGTAGGGGAGTGCGAGAGCAAAAACTTTCTCTGTCCCACAGCCCAACATTGCTTCAGAGCAGGGCTGCGTCGGCACAAGCTAGCTGCAAGGAGTAAACATTTCGACATGGTTAATCGGTCACCAAGAGTATAACGTCGACGCTCCTTTATGAGAGTACGAGGAAGCTCAGTGGAAAAATTTAAGACAAGGGCACACCGAACTGCGTTCATTGCCCTTGTAACATTAAATAAGATGCTCTAGATTGGATGCAACGACTATCGGGGATTTGAGGAAGCAGTTAAAATGCTGAAACTAACCTGTCAGTTAAATGTTGCGGGAGACTGCTGAGCACTCGGAAAAGAGGACCAGTTCGGTATTATGAATGATGTCTCACAGCAAAGCTTTATCTCAGTTCAGTATAAATACTCTGACCAGGTAGATTAGCGGCAGTCGATCAGTAGGATCAATGGCATCCATATCATTCGCAGTCAGTTCTCTGATTATTGAACTGCAAAATATTGCAGAAGATTATTCCAGTACTAACACTGTAACAGTCAAACTCTCACTGCCTGACATAACGAGCGCAGATCTGTAACCACAGAAAACTGACATTCGAGTCCACTATATATGCTGTCTTTGATGGGTAGTCCCTAGGTCCATCAGCACTGTTCCAAACTGGGGCCTGAACTGCTCTGATATTTCGGCATCGTATTGGCGGAGGGTCTACCGGACCAGTAACCAGGATCAGCGCACATCGCAACATCAGACTTCATGGCACCTGACACCGCAGTCCATCTGATGGGACAGAGAGGGCAGTGACCAGAGAGTGACAGAGCACTCTCAGGACAGTGCGCATATCAGTCACACATGTACCGTGGTCAAGCCGCCTCCGCAGCGGATCTGCCCCATGGGAAGCGCCTGCAGATCAGAGTGCTGGCAACCCGCCAGATCAGAAGTCGCTGGCTTATGTTTTGGCTGACACAGCGACCTCTGGTAGCCTTGAGCCTGCCACTAATGACAGCAAATTACGCTACAGCCTACGTAGCAACCGGCCATCGGTGACGCCACAGCTATGAGATGTGTACTGAACAATAAATGGAGTAATAGCTAATCTTATTTTATTAGTGTCAAACGATGCACCACAGGTCGCAGTCACATATCCTCACAAAACAGTAGAAGTTTCCAATCTAGAAGTGGGCAACTCCTGCAGTATCCTTCGCGTTGGTTTGCATAATGGAGTCTAACTGTTTGTAGACCTGTAGAAAAAAGAAGATGATATCAATTTGATCACTTTTACGTTTTATAACGACTCTGAGAGGTCACTACATTTGCAAAACGTTGACACACAATAATTAATGGAAATTTCTTTCTTTCTATTTATGATGACTGCAGTGGCCAACATCACAATAATTAATGGCCGAATGTAATTAATCACTTGACAGTCAAACAACGTTAATACCAAAGCAAGTAAAACTGTTGTAGTTTGGTTACTCATTAAAGGAAACCGGTTCACCTCCTGTATTGAAAACAAATTATTAGTGACGTGTTTTAATACAACACCAGTCTGCTGTGATGTCTACAGCTACTCATGTTTTCAATTGGTCCCACCTGACTTTTAAGAAAATAATCTTTTGCTCTGGCATTATTTATTGTAGATTTTTTACCTGTAAAATGTGACACATTAGTGCACGGTACAATTATTTTATCCAGCACTTGGTCACTTCCTGGCACAACTACTTAATTAAGGTTTTAAGTCTCAGCATAAGCATGTTTTTGTTTTTAAAGCCTAAGTTTTGTAGTTCTCAGCGTATTAAAATGTGTCAATATGTTTATTTTTAACTCCCTGCTCACTGTCATCGTGATAGTTAAACTGCTTGTAGCACGTTGGAATTCATGAGTGATTCCTTCTGCTGATTTCATACGATATTTTACTGTTGCCCTCTACGGTAGTGGAGAGTCGGGAAAAGTGGTCAGGCCAATGTATTCCTATTTTTTAAGCTGAGTAGCAGTAGATGGAAATGCATAGAAATGAGCGATTGTAATCTGCATCTATTGAAGTATTATATAGTATAGTTTAATCACCTTTGGATCAGATTAAGTATTTTAAACAATTAAAGTTTCAGAAAGTGTCAGAATGACCACTTTGCCCAACATGAGCAGACAAAGTGACCACTTAATTTTGAACAAAAAACAGGGGATAAAATAATTATTTGACAAAGAACTAAATATGCATTGTGGCTATTTGGGTCCTGGGGGCTGTAAGTTGCTGAGATCGCGTGGTAAATGTTAGCCTGACCTGAGTCGTCAGTTCGTATATTTATCAGGGATAGCATTGGATTAAGTGCCAATTGTGCTCCCTTTGGATTCACAAACTCTGTACCTGCTTTGAGGAACACAGTTTAACTTTTATTTGTGAAAACTGTAATTCAAATCACGTTTCGCTATAAAATACAAGGTGTATAAAAAGAACCATCCGATTTGGCACGTCTAGACTTCTGAAACTAATAAACATATACAATAAATTTTGTTTTTTCATAAACGGGAAATTCAGAAAGTTCTTTTTCTTACCTTTTCATACGTGTTCAGTTTGCCCCCTTGAGAAGCACGGCATATGTTAATGCGGTATTCAAATTGTTTCTACAGTGCAGCGAGCATGTCTTGAGTTACAGCTTACACCGCTGTTGTTAATGCGATGTCTCAGTTCATTCATTGTTGTTGGCAACGAATGTACATAAACAGAGTCTTTTATAAAATCCCACAAGAAATAATCACATGTAGTCAGGTCCGTCGACCCTGGCGGTCAGTAATGTAAGACTGAATCATTTGGTCCAGTGTGAGACGCTCGGGGATGGCCTGGCGATTTGCCTTTACACAAAAAACCAGTTTCTCGGAATTGTTTATGGAATCGCCTAATGCTCTGTGCTGTAGGAGGATACACACCGTATCTAGTACGAAAGTCACGCTGAACAGTTATTACTGGCCCGCACTGCGCAAAACGTGGAACACAAAACGCTTTTTGTTGTCCCGACACCATTTTTACTAGAAATGAAGTGGGCGCACATTGCTGCTACCTAGCGGGAACCATGTAAGTCTCGAGAGTTTGCTCTTTTCAACAGTGCGTTGTTCACACACGTACCTCAATTAATATAATAGTTATGATTTTTTAAACATCGGATGATTCTTTTTGATACACCCTCTATTTTATTTCGAAACATGATTCGAATTACAGTTTTCACAAATAAAAGTCAAACTGTGTTCCTAAGAGTTTGTGATTCCAGAGGAAGCACAATTGGTACTTAATCAAAAAATGGTTCAAATGGCTCTGAGCACTACAAAACTTAATATCTGAGGTCATCAGTCCCCTAGATTTAAAACTACTTAAACGTAACTAAAGACATCACACACATCCATGCCAGAGGCAGAATTCGAACCTGCGACCGCAGCAACAGCGCGGTTCCGGACTGAAGCGCACAGAACCGCTCGGCCACAACTGCCGGCTAGGTACTTAATCCACTGCTCTCACTAATAAATATACAAACTGACAACTTAACTTGAATCAGACCAACTAAATCAACAACAAAAAATTTTGTATCTCCGTAGAGCCACACACAAAATAGTTACGACTTTATGGAGTGACTGGGCCATCCATGGAGAATACATTAAAGCATTTACCACGCGATCCCTGCAACTTATAGACCCTAGGACCCCAATAACCACTTTGCCCGCCATGGCTTCTTTACCCAGCTCTACCTACATTACTTCTGACTGATATTGTTTTAGCTGTGGTTGTTTCTTCGCGTTTTCACTTCACAGTCAGATTGCTGTCAACTTGGGCAGCTTTGGAAAGGCTGAAATGTCCCCAATGTATTTGTTAATACTTGTGACAGCCAATGACTAGTCCACGTTCGAAGTTACTGAGCTCTCCTGACAGACCGATTTTGCTGTTACTGCTAGTCTGCTGACAACACAATACTCCCCAGCTACTTTTATACTGGTAGCTCTGTCTCTCGTGAACCTAGTGGTCACTTCCGCATTATATAGGGGTGTCCGAATAGTTTTGATCAGATAATGCACGTTATTGGCGGCAGAATAGTTGTACGATCGTCTTCGAAAAAAAGTTCTCTAAATTTCCCCAACAGCGTTTCGCGTCTCTGAATTCGATCGATGGCTGTAGTCATTCCTACTTGATACGGTCTCCAAACAGTGCAACAGTATTCAAGAATTGCACTTTATTTTAAATTTCTGGCAACCGAAGCGAAATTTCCACATTTTGGATTAAGTTATTCAGAGTGGCCGTAAAATACTTTTATTCGAAGTCACGACAGGTTTCGCGTCAACTGAAGACTCAACCTCAGGTGAAAGACATTCTATTTGACATAACCCCCTTAGAGCCACTTCCCATCATTCACTTGAATTTATAAACCCAAAGCATCTACATCTACATCTACATGGTTACTCAGCAATTCACACTTAAGTGCCTGGCAGAGGGATCACTGAACCATTTTCATACTACTTCTCTACCATTCCACTCTATAATGGCGCGTGGGAAAAAGTAACACCTAAATCTTTCCGTTCGAGCTGTGATTTCTCTTATTTTATTATTATGATCATTCCTCCCTGCGTAGCTCGGTGTCAACATAATATTTTCGCATTCGGAAGAGAAAGTTGGAGATAGAAATTTCGTAAATAGATCTCGCCGCAAAAAAAAAAAAAAAGCCTTTGTTTCAGTGACTGCCACCCCAACTCGCGTGTCATATCAGTGACACTCTCACCCCTACTGCGCGATAACACGAAACGATCTGCCCTTCTTTGCACCATTTCGATGTCCTTCGTCAACCCCAGAACCGTGCCACTAGCAGGAAGGTGGCTGAGTGGTAGCAAGTATGCACAACTTCCCAAGTGAATAATTGAGGTGAAAGGAAATGGGATTTGGAAGAGAGAGGAAGAAAATGATGGCTTCCAACCGCTGAGGACACTGCGGCAATGCAACAGGTAGAGTAGAAAATTTCTGCCACATCGGGACTCGAACCCGGACTCTCCGCCTCTTTAGATCGGTTACCTTAACCGCCTCGGCGTCATTTTTTTATTCAACTCATTTTGTTTGTTGTATTTGTTCATGGCGGACGTCCCATGGTCAAGTTTATAGTTGATCCATTCACTCAATTTTTTTTTATTACAGAGAGTAGCTAACCCTCTGACGGAACACAATGAGCTACCGTGCCGGCGCCATCCGGGCACGCTTCCCGTCAACCCCAAATTCCTAATTTTGCGCACCACTACTCTCAAATTTCTGATTCTCGTAGCGCTTCGGACGTTGGTCGTGTATCCACACTGAAACTTTTTCATCAGTTGTCACACATGTAGGATTATAGATACGAGTGGTGCCTTTCCGCCGGGCATCTCCTACAGGACGCCGCTCTTATCTACAGAACTGCCCGCGCTGCAATTGCGGGCATTCTGCCTTGCCTGCTGCCGCTGTAAGGCGGTTACGTTTCGCTTATAGTTGTTAAATAGAATCTCTGTTACCTGAGGATGAGTCCCCAGTTCACGCGAAACCGGTCGTGACCTTGAATTAAAGTATTTTACAGCCAACCCGGTTCATTTTATTCAAAATTCTATAACTGACCGTACTAGAGTCTTGCACGCGATTTCCTTTACAGACAGACCGCATTTTTCTAGAATCCTTCCAACAACGCTACGTCTTCCATTCTCCTTCCCTAACAGTGATTCTTCGTGATCATTCCATTTCACATGACTTTTTAGTGTTATCACAAATACTAATATAATGTGATGTGTTCAAGATATTCACTATTAAGTACATAACAAGATGCTATAGGGGTCTTTCTGCTTCTTATGCATTTGAAAATAGCAGCTATTCGTCACCCAAGTGGAAATTTTTCCAAGTCTTTGTGCAATTCCTTGGGATCTGCGAACAACCTTACAGTGCTGCTGATCCTGCCTGACAAATCGTTGCTGTATATTGGAAACATTAGAGACGCTATTGCTCTTCCTTGGGGCACAACCAATGTTAATTTCAGTTCTGTATAACATTCGCCATACAGTGTAACGCACTGTATTTAAGCACACTAAGAAAAAGATACCCACTACGTAGGAATTATGTGAATGGGGCGAAAATCGGTAGATGTGATGTACACGCTCAGACAAACAATTGGTTATGCATTTATGGAAGCAGTTATTCGGCTTGGAATTGATTCACAGAGTTTTTGGTTGTCCTCACGAAGGATATCGTGCAAAATTCAACCCGTTAGATTGTTAGAATCCAAGATGGTTGGAAGACCATGCCCATAATGCTCCAAACTTTCTCAACTGAGGAGAGATCTGGCGATCTTGCTGATCAAATGGAGTTTGACAAGCACGAAGACAAGCTGTAGAAACTTTCGCCGTGTTTTGGCTTACATTTCAGCAAGATAGTGCCCAGGATGGCCTGACGTACAGCCGCGTTGCAAGGTTGCCTCATATGACCATCGAAGCGGTCAAGCTGCAAAAAGAAACGCTGCCCCAGGTCATCACTCCTGGTTGTCGTGGTATATGGCGACAGGCAGGTTGGTATCTCATGGGGGCCTTCGCTGGTCATCAGGGCTCGCTTCGAAGTTGGACTCATCACTGAAAACAGTTCTACTCCAGCCATTGAAATTCGAGGCCGAAGACGTGTCTGGAGACGCCGTGGACTGCGGTGTTATACCAACCTGGCTGTCGCCCGCCATTTGGCTTGAAAACCAGCACTGATGATCTGTGGTGCCATTTCTTATCATAGAAGGATGCTTTTGGTTGTCATTCGCGGCAACCTTACAGCTCAGCGGCACTTAGGCGATATTCTACCCTCCCTTTGGTTGTCCTCCATGCGAGCCTTCCTGGGCTTACATCTGAGCAAGATACGAGGGCTATTCCGAAAGTAAGGTCCGATAGGTCGCGAAATGGAAACCACGGTAAAAATCAAAAATGTTTTATTTGCAACAGTTAGATACACCTTGCAGCTACTTATCTCCATAGTCGCCGACCCGACTTAGACGTGTATCGTAGCGTTGTACCAACTTTCCCATACCCTCGCTATAGAAGGCAGCCGCCAGTGCTCTCCGCCAATTCTCTACGCTGGCCTACGGCTCGTTGTCTTGTGCCGAAATGTTGTCTTCATAACCAGCGGTTCATGTGACCAGAGCTGAAACTTAGAGGGAGACAATTACGGGCTGTATTGTGGGTACTCTCACATTTCCATTTGAAAACGATGCAGGAGCATCTTCATTGCCCCTGCAGAATGCGGCTGAGAATTGTCTTGAAGACGAAACAGCACGACAGTTACGTAATGTTAGCTGCATAGCTTCAGGGGAAATTTCTCACCAGGCCCCCGTACTTGGCGGCAGACACTATTTTCTAGACATCTTTACGCACTCACTGCGAGCTCAGAAATGAGAAGAGCGACGTGATGCTAACTGGGGTTATACTAGAGACACTACCCAACACATCTGTGCAAAGCTTTATCGGATTTTCATAGTCGTTTCCATTTCGTGACCGATCGGACCTTACTTTCGGAATAGCCCTCGTAATTCCCACCCGAACACGGCGAGAGTTTGTACTGCTTGTCTTCCTGCTTGCCAGAGCCTACGTTCGCAAACAAGGTCGCCGGTTTCTCCCCAATTAAGAAAGCTTGGAGCATTATTGGCAGTGCCCTCCTATCAGCTCCGAATTTTGACGAACTAACGCGCCAATTGAACAGCAATTGGCACCATATACCTCAGGAGCACATCAAATAACAATATTAATCAATGCCAACCGAATATCTGCTTGGATAAGGGCCAGAGGTTGACCAACGGGTTATTGACTTGCTTTATTTGTGAAGGTCTTTCTCGCGAAGAAATCATCCAATTTCTCTGAAACGGTGATCATTTGTTTGTCTGTACGTGTACATCACATCTACCGATTTCCATCCGATTCGAATAATTCTTTCACGGTGCGTCTTTGTCTTACAGTGCATTCATTCAGTCAGTCACATATTCGCGAATACACTTTGTTGGATCGTATTTTTGTTAACAGTCTACGATGTCGTACAAGGTCAAATGCTTTTATAGTTGACTGTCATCTAATTGTATTGTTTACAAACTGTTGTGTATAAATAAAGCAAGCTGTGCTGTACACGAGTGGTTTCTTTCCCAGTCCGTGCAGATTCTTTGAGAAAAGCACTCGTAATGTCTGAGATTAGAATATGCTCTAGATCTACGCTTTTTTTTTTTTTTTTTTTTCTTTAACAGGAGTGACCAATGCGCTTCTCCTGTAACATGCGACTAATCTCTGTGCAAGCGATTCTCGATTAGTGAACAGGGCAAATAAAATAATCAAACCGATCTACTTACAAGAAGAACAATTAATTGCATGGGTCTTGCATGAGAAACCTTTGTTCATATAAGGAGGTGGAGCGATTGCTACGGCCAAGAAGAAAGAATTCCAGCACTAATGAAGAACAACGGACGCTGAAGGGGGGAAGTTATTCCTTCCTTTAATTGAGAAGGTTACTGACCGTATCGGAAAAGTTTCGACCAAGCATCCGTTCAAACGACTTTCAAGTCCACGACGGAAATAAAGTTCGTTAGAACTGCAAAAGAGGTAGTTCATTAACGAGCGAAAACTGGTATGTATAGAATTCCGTGAAGTTGTAACCAAGTGTACTTGGAATCACAAAAAGAAGCGTTAACTCTTGTTTACACGATCACAGAGGAACTATTGCTTTGAACAAACCCGTAATTTGTCGCAGCGGATGGAGGAGCATACTTTCCTGTGCGGGGACCATCTCCATCATCATCGTTATCATCATCATTATCTTCTTCTTCTCCTTCTGAAGTCTAAGTCTTGTAACTGTAACCATTCTTCTCTGTTTTGAGATGTACTATTCATTTATTGATAAGTTTGTACGTTCTTACTTCAAATAGATATTCGTTAATTTCCTTTTTTGGCCCCCCTTATCTTTCTTTCCCTGAAACTGTTCAACAAAGTATCCGTTAAGAACTTAGTCTATTTTAATAAATGTTCATAAAGTTCTTGCATAGTTGTTATGAAGTGTCTCTGTTCATTGATCTCTTGGAATAAATCTTAATTGGGTTTTCCTTCTGTCCGGCTGGTCCTTGTTAGCGTTATCTAGAGCAAAATTTCATTACATCTACGCGCTTTCTGCCTGTCTTGAACAGGGTCCAGGTGTCACTATCATATAAGAGTACACAGACCAGACGAACATACAACTAGCATCAGGGTGGATGAGACGCCATGAAGCGTAGTAAATCATCTATTGCTGGTGATCCACAACCAGCAGTCTCTAAGCGATCGAGATCCAACTTGTGCAAAAAAATATGACTCCAAATCGTTCCTGTCCCTGGCCACACCATGGGAGGAACGCCAGGCTAAGGATGTCTGCGAAGCTTAATCGCCCTGGTACCTCATATGTATGAGAGCTGATGGCGAATTTTTCATCTCAATGAAGCCTCAGTTTTTTGTGCAGCATTTGGAGGACTAGTTTGGGGAGGTGGAGGGCTTGTCCAAAATGCGCGCTGGGTCAGTCTTGATAAAAACAGCGTCCTCTGCCCAGTCATGGGCATTACTCGCTTGTGAAAAGTTGGTGGATGTTTCTGTAACCATCACTCCCCATAAGAGCTTGAATATGGTCCAGGGTATTATATTCCGCAGGGACCTTCTTTTGCAGTCTGACGACGAGCTGCGCACCAATTTAGAGCGGCAAGGAGTTAATTTTGACCAGCGTGTCCATTGGGGTCCAAGGGATAATCAAGTTGCCACCGGTGCTTTCATCTTGGCCTTCGAGGTTGACACATTACCCGAGAAGGTCAAGGTGATGGTCTACCACTGTGATGTCAAGCCATATATCCCTCACCCAATGCAGTGCTTTAAGTTCTGGAAATTTGGGCATATGTCTTCCCGTTGCACTCCCAGTGTCACATGTCGAGACTGTGGACATGCTTCGCATCCCAATCCTCCATGTGCCCCACCTCCCATCTGTGTCAACTGTGGAGAGAAGCATTCACCTTGCTCGCCAGATTGCAAGATTTTACAGAAAGAGAGGAAAATCACAGCATACAAGACCCTGAACCGACTGACCTACACTGAGGCTAAGAGAAAGTATGAGAGTGCATATGACATCTACTTACGCTGCCACTACGACAATGGTTCTAGCACCTTCCTTTCCACTGCATATAGTTGACTCTCAGAGCCGTCAGACTTCACCTGCCCCTTTGATGGCTGGGGCCTCCTCCCTCCCTGTTTTTCCTGCACCATCTACTTCGGGAACAACACCCCTCCCCTGCCATCGATGTCGTGGTTGAGCAGGTCACTACAACGATCGTTTCTACGGCGGAAAAAGCGATCCCTCGTTCTTTCGGGTGTCCCTAGCGGAAGTCAGTACCTTTGTGGTCGACGGAAGTAGCGGAGGCAAAGAGCGCCGGCGAGCTCTGCAGCGACATAAGCAGCACCCTTCCCTCGAGTACCTAATAGCCTTCAAACGGCTCCGTGCCGGCGTTCGTCAGCTTATAAAAAGACAGAAACAGGAGTGTTTGGAGAGGTATGTCTCGACAATTGGGTACCAGATCCCAACAGGTGTCCCTGGCGTTTCCATCGCTGGCGTATTATCTACCGACGCAAACATGATTGCCAAGCACTTTGCTGTGCACTATGCTCGAGCCTCTGCATCGGAGAATTACCCCCAAGAGTTTAGCATTCTCAAACGGCGGATGGAAGGAAAGGTCCTCTCGTTCACTACACGCCATAGTGAATCCTATAACTCCCCATTTACAGAATGGGAGCTCCTCAATGCCATTGCATATTGGCCCGACACAGCTCCTGGGCCAGATCGGATCCACAGTAGGATGATTAAACATCTCTCAACTGACTACAAGCGACGTCCCCTCGTCATCTTCAACGGGATCTGGTGCGATGGTGACTTGCCACCGCAATGGCGGGAAAGCACCATCATACAAGTGCTCAAACCCGGCCGAAACCAGCTTGATGTGGATAGCTATCGGCCCATCAGCCTCACCAACGTTCTTTGTAAGCTGCTAGAACTATGGTGTATCAGTGGTTTGGTTGGGTCTTTGAGTCACTTGGCCTACTGGCTCCATGCCAAGGTCGTTCTACCACTAATAATCTTGCGTCCCTCGAGTCTGCCATCCGGTAGCCTTTTCCACAGGCCTTGTTGCCGTCTTTTTTGACTAACGAAAAGCTAACGACACGACCTGGCGACATCATATCCTTGCCACATGCTATGAGTGGGATCTCTGGAGCCCGCTGCCGATTTTTATCCAAAATTTTCTGTCACTCCGTATTTTCCGCGTCCAGGTTGGTGCCTCCCGTAGTTCCCCCCATATCCAGGAGAATGGAGTCCCGTAGGGCTCTGTATTGAGTGTATCTCCTGTTTTAGTGGCCATTAACGGCCTAGCAGCAGCTGTAGGGCCGTCTGTCTCTCCTTCTCTGTATGCAAACGACTTCTGCATTTCGTGCTGCTGCTCCAGTAATGGTGTTGCTGAGCGGCGCGTACAGGGAGCCATCTACAAGCCGCAATCATGGACTCTAGCTCACGGCTTCCAGTTTTCAGCCGCAAAGTCGTCTGTTATGCACTTGTGTCGGCGTCGTACCGTTCATCCGGATCCAGAACTTAACCTTAATTATGATCCACTCACTGTAGAGGAGACATATCGATTCTTAGGACTGGTTTTCGAGGCCCAATTGACTTGGCTCCCTCATCTTCGTGAGCTTAAGGGGAAATGCTGGCAGCACCTCAGTGCCCTCCGCTGCTTGAGCAACGTCAAGTGGGATGTGGATCGCTCTACACTGTTGCAGCTCTACAGAGCCCTTGTTCAATCTCTCCTTGACCATGGGAGTCTGGTTTATGGTTCGGCGGCGCACTCAGCGTTGCGTTTACTCGGCCCAATGCACCACTGTGGCGTTCGCCTAGTGATGTGAGCTTTTAGGACGAGTCCAGTGACCAGCGTCCTGGTGGCGGCTGGAGTCCCTACAGTGAAGGTTAGGCCTGCACAACTGCTATTCAGTTATATTGCACATGTTCGTAGTCCTCCTGGGCATCCGAATTACCGTCTCCTTTTCGCACCCACGGTGGTTCATCTCCCGCATCGGCACCCAGGTCAGGGCTCACGATTGCGGTTCGCGTCCGATCCCTTCTGTCTGAACTGGAGTCCTTCCCTTTACTACCTACCACCCAGGTCCATCCGCATATGCCTCCATGGTGTACACCTAGGCGGGAGATTCGTCTGGACGTTTCGAATGCCCCTAAGGGCTCAGTTACTCCCGCGGATATCTGCTGTCACTTCCTCTCGATTCTTGACGTATTCCAAGGCTCTGAAGTGGTTTACAACAACGGCTCGATGGCTATGTTGGCTCCCCTACGTGCACAGAGGCCATACTGAACAGCATTCCTTGCCCGACGGCTGCAGTGTATTCACAGCAGATCTGGTGGCTATATCTTGTGCACTTCAGTATATCCGTTCATGTCCTGGGGGGTCGTTTCTTCTGTGTACTGACTCCTTGAGCAGCCTGCAAGCTATCGACCAGTACTACCCTCGCCTTCCTTTGGCAGCGACCATCCAGGAGTCCCTGTATGCCTTGGAACGGTCCAGTCGTTCCGTCGTGTTTGTGTGGACCCTAGGCCATGTCGGAATCCCAGGTAATGAACTTGCCGACAGGCTGGCGAAACAGGTTACACGGAAACCGCTTCTGGAGATCGGCATCCCCGTAACGGACCTGCGATCATTATTATGCCGCAAGGTTCTTCAGCTCTGGGAGACAGTATGGCATAATCTCAGTAAGCACATCAAACTGCATGCCATTAAGGAGACTATGAATGTGTGGAAGTTCTCCATGCAGGCCTCTCGCAGGGATTCTGTGGTTCTCTGTCGGCTCCGCATTGGCCTCGCTTGGGAGACCCACGGCTGCCCCCTTCGCCGTGAAGACCCGCCTGAGCGTCGGGGCGGCGCCCGGTTCACAGTGGCCCATATTCTGGTGCACTGCCATACTATGAATGTCCTGCGACGAAATCTTTGGTTTTTCGGACTCGTTGTCGCTAATTTTATCTGAGAACGCCTCATCGGCTGATTTAGTTTTACGTTTCAATCGTGAGCGTGGGTTTTATCATTTGATCTAAGTGTTCGCACATGGCATTTGTCCCTGAGTCTCCTCCACCTTAGTGCTTCCAGGGTGGAGGTTTTAATGTGTTGCAGGGTGGCTGGCTTCTCCTTTTTATTCTCATGGTCAGCCAGTCATGGTAACCTGTTTTCTTGTTTTATCCTCCTCTACCTGTTTCTTGTGACTTTCTGGTTTTCTTGTCCTCTTTTGTCCATTTGGGTGTTGGTTGTCCTTCCGTCGTTGTTGTGGTTTTTCCTTTCATTCCGTTTTGTGTTGTAAGTCTCGTCTATTTTCTTGTCATACTTGTGTCATTGCCATTGTTTTCTCGGAACAAGGGATCACGTAGTTTGGTCCCTCCCCCTCCCTCCTCTTTTAAACGAACCAACCAATAGTACCTCACGAAAAAAGCGTCGTCTTCCCTCCAAGGATTCCCATTTGACTTCACGAAGGATTTCCGTAATATTTGTTTGCTGATCGAGCCGACTGGTAGCAAATCTAGCTGCACGCCATTGGATTACTTCGATGTCTTCCTTTCCTCTGGTGTTGTGGGCACTCCAAACACTTGAGCAGTAGTCAAGAATGCGTCGAAACAGCGTCCTGTACGAGGCAATAGAAATATATAAACAGCATGGTAGTTTTAACAGGATGGAAAAGGGTGTTAAGTATAACAAAATATGAATGTCATCTTTTCGCCACGAAAATAATTCTAATTATCGGTTACGTTTAGTAGAGAATGACATCACCTTTGAAAACAGGAGCTGAGTGGTACACGAAAAGGCTAGTGGCTTATCTCATAGTAGCTGTTTTCTCCTGATATACACTACTGGCCGTTAAAATTGCTACACACAGAAAATGACGTGCTACAGAGGCGAAATTTAACCGACAGGAAGAAGATGCTGTGATATGCAAATGATTAGCTTTTCAGAGCATTCACACAAGGTTGGCGCCGGTGGCGACACTTACAACGTGGTGACATTAGGAAAGTTTCCAACCGATTTCTCATACACAAACAGCAGATAACTGGCGTTGCCTGATGAAACGTGGTAATGCCTCGTGTAAGGAGGAGAAATGCGTACCATCACTTTTCCGACTTTGATGAAGGTCGGATTGTAGCCTATCGTGATTGCGGTTTATCGTATCGCGACATTGCTGCTCGCGTTGGTCGAGATCCAATGACTGTTAGCAGAATATGGAATCGGTGTGTTCAGGAGGGTAATACGGAACGCCGTGCTGGATCCCAACGGCCTCGTATCACAAGCAGTCGAAATGACAGGTATCTCATCCGCATGGCTGTAACGGATCGTGCAGCCACGTCTCGATCCCTTAGTTAACAGATGGGGACGTTTGCAAGACAACAACCATCTGCACGAACAGTTCGACGACGTTTGCAGCAGCATGGACTATCAGCTCGGAGACCATGGCTGCGGTTATGCTTGACGCTGCATCACAGACAGGGGCGCCTGCGATGGTGTACTCAACGACTAATCTGGGTGCACGAATGGTAAAACGTCATTTTTTTCGGATGAATCCAGGTTCTGTTTACAGTATCATGATGGTCGCATCCGTGTTTGGCGACATCGCGGTGAACGCACATTGGAAGCGTGTATTCGTCATCGCCATACTGGCGTATCATCCGGCGTGATGGTATAGGGTGTCATTGGTTACACGTCTCGGTCACCTCTTGTACTCATTGACGGCACTTTGAACAGTGGACGTTACATTTCAGATGTGTTACGACCCGTGGTCCTACCCTTAATTCGATCCGTGCGAAACCCTACATTTCAGCAGGATAATGTACGACCGCATGTTGCAGTTCCTGTACGGGCCTTTCTGGATACAGAAAATGTTAGACTGCTGCGCTGGCCAGCACATTCTCCAGATCTCTCACCAATTGAAAAAGTCTGTTCAAGGGTGGCCGAGCAACTGGCTCGTCACAATACGCCAGTCACTACTCTTGATGAACTGTGGTATCGTGTTGAAGCTGCATGGGCAGCTGTACCTTACACGCCATCCAAGCTCTATTTGACTCAATGCCCAGACGTATCAAGGCCGTTATTATGGTCAGAGGTGGTTGTTATGGGAACTGATTTCTCAGGATCTATGCACCCAAATTGCGTGAAAATGTAATCACATGTCGGTTATAGTATAATATATTTGTCCAATGAATACACGTTTATCATCTGCATTTCTTCTTGGTGTAGCAATTTTAATGGCCATTAGTGTATAAAGCCTGACAGAAAAAGTGAAAGACCCCGGAGACATGGTCAGATGTCAATGTAACTTCATACACGTATACAACATAGGCAGGTATGTAAATTATTAATATTATAATTCTAGTTATCTGACATGAACATTCAGAGCTGGAGGCAATCTATAATTTTTTACTGTAGCCTTCTTTTGAAAACCAGTTGATTTGCCAAGGTCGCTATGTTAACACAATTACTGGATTAATAGTTTCGGCAATATGTATTGCCATCTTGGAAATGAGCGTTTGGCGTCATTGGCCAGGAGGCCCCTTATGGGGCAGGTCAGACAGCCTTGGTGCAGGTCTTGTTACATTCGACGCCACATTGGGCGACCTGCGCTCCGGATGGGGATGAAATGATGATGAAGACAACACAACATCCAGTTCCTGAGCGGAGAAAATCCCCGACCCAGCCGGGAATCGAACCCGGGCCCGTAGGACGGCAATCCGTCACGCTGACCACTCAGCTATCGGGGCGGATGGGCCGTGGTTCATTACATCATAGAATGCTCACGACACACTGTCACATGAGGACTAAACAATATGGATAAAAAAAATCAAGGCATTACAATGACTATCATTGTGATGTCGTCAGTCATACGACCACACCGCTGCCTGAGAGATCGATTAGAGAGATGCGATTCTCTAGATAACCGGAACAGAAGAACGGCTATACTAGCCAAAGAGTACACAGCCAGTCACAGTACTTATGCTCCCCCCGAGGC
This sequence comes from Schistocerca nitens, assembly GCF_023898315.1. NCBI lineage: Eukaryota > Metazoa > Arthropoda > Insecta > Orthoptera > Acrididae > Schistocerca > Schistocerca nitens. The sequence goes on along the minus strand of NC_064621.1, from coordinate 442,334,653 downwards.
GCCGCTAGACCACTTCATGTGTAGCAGGAGCGTAGCGCAGCTGTGCCAGTCTACAGTCCGTAGCCGCACTCAGTGGTCAGCCAGCGCCGATGTTAGTCAGTCCCCGTCTGCAGCTCAGTCATTGCTACCATCAAGTCTTTAAAGCTCAGTTGTAAAGTTCCGTAATAGTACTATACTAAAGTCAACAGTACTAAGTTGGCAGTTATAAACAATTCTACGTATGTTTGTCATGTCGACAGCCAAGTTAGTCTTTAAATTCACCGGATTCGACATTGAAGATTACGAGAGATTAATTCGTCACTGCAAGATTTATGACTCGTAAATTACGTCATTCTACAGACGCTTAGTCTGGTCGCATCTTCTATAATTGTCAACCAACAGATCATGGACTACAACAAAGTGAAGTATTAAATAGTTTCTTATTTTGTACTCCTGCTAATTAATTGTTTTCCTGTTGTAGCTACCAAGCAGTCTTGGCATAGTAGAAGCCACGTTTCCATCTCCTTAGCTACCTCATATTTGCTACCTCGTGTTGATGGACTCGGTTATGGTGAAAGCTCGAGAGCCATCAATCATAAAGTATGCAGAACTTGAAGTACGAATGGCACAAACAAGACACACACATGCCACATCTTGCCGCTTCGTGGTATAATGCCAAACTGGCTGCGACGGTCTAATTCCTCGACGTTTTTATGCATATTGCATAGTCCTCATGTGATAGAGTGGTGAAGCATTGTATGATGTAACAACCACTTCCAGGCTTTATGGATGTGAGGACAGCAATAGATATTGTCAATCCAGTAATTGTGTTAACATAGCGATTTTGGAAAATATATTGGTTTTCAAAAGAAGACTACAGTACAATTATAATTCTCTTTTATATCTAGAACGGCGACCAGAATGCATTAGTGTTGTTCGTGTTTAGTCTTGTAAAAATGTCTGTCATGATATGTAAGGGGCGTGAACAGCGCTACATATTGAGTGAACAGTGTGAAGGGCACGGAGATGGTGCGTACCCGTGTGAGACAGAGTTATCAGCACCTCACATAGTTTAAAAGGAGGCTCATTGTAAGTTCCTACTAGGTCAGCTGGTCGAATCGTACAATAGACAGATTTGTAGACTTTTAGATGTAGCAGTGGTCCGGTGTTGGATTGAATGGGAAGGTGAGGGCAGGCATACTTGCCAAAGTGCTGGTCGATCACCACTAACCAGCACAAAGGATGATTGGCGTATTTTCACCAAACACATAGTAACACCAACACATCTACCCCTGCTCTTTGAGAACAAAGAGTGTCCCTGTAACATTCTGTGTCATATGGCACCAATGGTTGGAAATTAACGGCAGCAGGACCACGGAATTGCCGTCTCACGCGTACGCTCCCATGAACACCGCAGTACATACGGCTACGTTTGGAATGGTGCCACGACCTGGAAGCGTGGACTGCTGGTGAATGGATTCACAATTTGTTCAGCGAGAATCGCGGTTCTGCACTACCCCTCGGTGAGTCTGGCGACACCTGGGGAGAGGTCTCATTCTTCCAATGTCTTGAAGAAGTGCGGCGCTGTTAGTGTTGGCCTCATGGTGTGTGAAGCCATCGGACATGACTTCAGGTCACGACTGCTAGCGATTGAGGGATCTCGGAGGGCACAACAGTACATCACGGATACCTTGCATCATCACGTGTTACCTCTCATGCGAGGGTAAGTTGGTGTCATTTTTTCAACAGCATAATGCTCACCCACAGAGAGCAAGTGTCTCTATGAAACACCTGCGTGGTGTTGACGTACTCCCGTGCCTAGGAAGACTTCCGATCTGTCCTCGATAGAACTTGTATGGGACCAGTTCGAACTCAATTCTGTCCCCGTGCCAGTAAGCACGGCATCAAGGACCAGCTATGGTAGATTCGGGCCAGGTGCCTCAGGAGAGGGTGCAACAGCTTTATGGCAGCCTTCGCAACCGAGTCAGTGCTTGCAAGTCCAGACAAGAAGGGGGTGCAACGCCATACTGATAAGTGGCCCCAAATGCCAAGTTATTTCTAACTTGACGTTATTTTCTTATCACTGTAGTAATGTCACATACACTCCATGTTCCATATCGTTTCCTCCTCCTCTTCTTGATGCCTCACCCTTTTTTGTCAGGCATTGTAGTCGGGGCTGTACAACAGTAAATCACGGACATCCTCCGTCCTCACATGCTACACTGAAGTGCCAAAGGAACTGGTATAGACATGGGTATTCAAATACAGAGATATGTAAACAGGTAGAACACGGCGCTGCAGCCGGCTACGCCTACATAAGACAACACGTGTCTGGCGCAGTTGACAGATCGGTTACTGCTGCTATACTGGCAGGTTATCGAGATTTCAACGAGTTTAATGTGGTGTTATAGTCGGCGCACGAGCGATGGGGCACAGCGTCTCCGAGGTAGCGTTGAAGGGGGGATTTACCCGTGCGACCATTTCACGAGTGTACCGTGAATATCAGGAATCCGGTAAAACATCAAATTTCCGACATTACTGTGCCCAGAAAAAAGATCCTGCAAGAATGCGACCAATGACGACTGAAGACAACCCTTCCGCAAATTGCTGCAGATGGCTCTGAGCACTATGGGACTTAACTGCTGTGGTCATCAGTCCCCTAGAACTTAGAACTACTTAAACCTAACTAACCTAAGGACAGCACACACATCCATGCCCGAGGCAGGATTCGAACCTGCGACCGTAGCGGTCGCGCGGTTCCAGACTGTAGCGCCTAGAACCGCTTGGCCACTCTGGCCGGCTGCTGCAGATGGACCGTAAACAAATGTCAGCGTATAAACCATTCAATGGAAGATCATCGATACGGGATCTACCTTGATGACTGCACGACACGAAGCTTTACGCCTTGCCTGGGCCTGTCAACACCGACATTGGACCGTTGATGACTGGAAACATGTTGCCTGGTCGGACGAGTCTCATTTCAAATTGTATCGAGCCGATGGACGTGTATACGTATGGAGACAACCTCATGAATCCATGGAGCAATCATGGAGTGGATGGACGTGTATAGGTATGGAGACAACCTCATGAATCCATGGAGCACGCATGTCAGCAGGGGATTGTTCAATCTGGTAGTGGCTCTGTAATCGTGTGGGGCGTGTGCAGTTGGGGTAATATGGAAGCCCTGATAGGTCTAGATATGACCCTGACAGGTGACACGTATGTCAGCATCCTATCTGATCACCTGCATCCATTCATGTACATTGTGCATTCCGGCGGATTTGGACAATTCCAGGACAATGCGTCCAGAATTGCTACAGAGTGGCTCCAGGAACACTCTTTAGTGTATGAACAATTCCACTGGCCACAAAACTCCCCAGACGTGATCATTATTGAGCATATCTGTGATGCCTTCCAACGTGCAGTTCTGAAGAGACAACGTACTCTTACGGATTTATGGACAGCCCTACATGATTCATGGTATCAATTCCCTGCAGCACTACTTCAGACATTAGTCGAGTCCATGCCACGTCGTGTTGCGTCACTTCTGCGTGCTCGCTGGGGCCCTACGCGATATTAGGCAGGTGAACCTGTTTATTTGGCTCTTCAGTCCATCTTTCATCCAGTGGTAAAAATGTTCAAATTTGTGTGAAATCTTATGGGACTTAGCTGCTAAGGTCATCAGTCCCTAAGCTTACACACTACTTAACCTAAATTATCCCAAGGACAAACACACACACCCATGCCCGAGGGAGGACTCGAACCTCCGCCGGGACCAGCTGCACAGTCAATGACTGCAGCGCCTGAGACCGCTCGGCTAATCCCGCGCGGCCATCCACTGGTAACGTGGTGACATTTTTTCACCAGGACAATGCTTGACCACACATGGCATGTGTTTCTATGAACTGTGTTTGATGCTGAGATACTCCTGTGGCCAGGAAGAGCCACAATCTGTCCCAGCAGTACTTCCAGCACGGAAGTTTTAATAGAAGGAAACACCGGCCGCGTAAGCCTACATTGGAGGATTCATAGTGCTTAATGGTGCGGCATACTTGGATTTAGTTTTGTTTTCCAGTCCCATGAGTGACTCTGGATACGGCGAGTGTGTAAAGACTGGCTTGTAATTTCATGGAGGCTGCTTTTTATTGAAGAAACATGAAGCTTCATACATGGCTTTCTTCATAGTTTCAGATCCCTTCAGTGGGTTTTACTTTACGTGAATGTGATACAGACTTCCTTAGTATTTTGGACACAGTAACGCATTACGCTCCAGACCTGACTGACTTGTGGTTTTTACTTCTATGGAATAAACTGCGGTGTACTGGTGAGTAAGAATCGTAACTATATTATTCGAGAATGTATCCAATAATTTGTAATTATTTTTGTGCTAGTGTTAACTGTTAGAGTTTGACCTAGATATCCATAGAAGTTTTGGTTGCGTTGTTTATACTCTGAAAATATTACCCATTGGCTAAAATTTGACGCATGACCGGACAACAACGCAGTCTGACTACTGTTATCGATATTTAAAGCAGTAAGCCGACTTTCATATCGCAAACGAATTACGTAACGGTGTTTTTGACATGAATTGAAGGAAACCAAATCAAAACCGAGATCTGCAATCGTCCTAATACAATCTATGAGTGTAAGCGCGTCTCTTCTTCCTGAAAATATGCGCACAATGGAGATATGACTACTCTTTGTATCGCCCAGTACCTAACGACAAGTAATACAGTCCACTAAAATTCAAGATCCCGATATTTTCATGGGTGCAATACGTGACTTAATGTTTTCTCCAACTCAAACCTGCCTTCTTTGGCTGGTAAACTTGCGTGTAAAGAAGAAAGTAGTTTGCCTCCTAAAGACAGCTTATATGTTAAAGGTAAAGTCTGTAGTTCTGTACTATTAATACTGCTGAAGACATGTCGTTTGCAGCACACTGTGCCTGTTCCTTCTACTAAAGCGAAAAAAAGGCTAAGCGAACTGTGAAGCCGCCTATTGCTGCCTACTGGAACTTCCACGATCAGCGAAGGTGAAATGTCTTTTTTCTGTGCCCAGCCAGTATTCTTAACGTCGTCGAAATACGTGAAATCCGAGGCGACGCTACACTATCTGTCATCGTAGTCAATATTTGTTGATCAGTAAGTTTAAATTCAAATTGTTACTTTTTTATCAGCTAGCTGCGCTGTTTAGAGGTTGTCGTCAAAGATGCTCATTAACAGTTACCATGCGGCCAATTCGTGTTTAAAAATGAGTTGATATCTTTGATTTTGCGTAGCACATGTACACCGAATTAATTCCTTCAAAAGTCACAAGATTCATTTGACATAATTTATTTGATGTGATTTACTATGAAGGGTATTCATACTTAAGCCTGATAATAAATGTCAATAATCGAAAGTCAAAGAAATTTACTTTTACTAAGCCCAGCTTCGAGTGAGGGTAATTATTTCACGCAGTGGCGCATGAATTCAAGAGTCCCGAATATTCAGAACTACAACGCTAAAAGCTCGGACACTAAAATCTCGAACACGAGGACTCGCAGACACTACAGACTCATGGGCGCTAGAAATTAACAGATGCGAAAGACTAACAGACGCGAAAGCGTTAACGAGACGTGTTTTGGTTTATATAATAGTTATGAAACAAAACGGGTGTTCGTTGGAAACTCTTCGAATAAAGCCCCTTGCTACTCTACTTTACTTAGTTTTCCTGCTTTAAAACAATAATTCGTGATTTTGTATGAAAATTGGAATTGTTCATGGCCGGTTCGAATAAATTTTAGTTACAAAAAAAGACCTGATATGTAACGATGGTTTACAGATAGTGTTACTTAAACATCGATAAACTATCGATTAATCGATAACACATGCACTATCGTCACTATCTGTAGTTTGGTTTAACTATCGATAGGTCTATCGTTTATAATGTAATTCTTTTTGAATGGGCACCTGAAAAATTGTCAATTCCTATTACCTCCATGGCGTTTTGAGTGCAGAGGGAAAGTAAATCGTGTGGAGGTATTTAATCAACGACAAATATGGTCGTGCCTTAGCCAGTCTAGGTTGTTTATAAAGTATGTTGTTAATAGAATTTATACAAAATATAGACTTATCAGCTGAAGTGTTAAGGCAAACATATGCTCTTCGTTTTCAGTAGCAAAGTCAAAGGGTTTCGCCTTTGCTGTTAAAGATGATTATATATGTAGCATTAGAAACACTGAAATGTCTCTATACATGATCACAAATACACTACTTCATTTGATCCGTGTGAATACAGTAATCTAGGTGAAGTGTCACTGACAGGAATCGAAATGCCCTGGGCCCTGGGTTCGAACACAGTTGTGAGTTAACGAGCATTTCGCTCCCATTTAAGTAAGTGGCCGAAGGAGTCAGCCTTCAGGAATTGTGAAACAAACCTTGTAGTCCAGGACCGTGTGCCACAAAGAGCACAGATTCACCACGAGATGGGGAAACTCACAGGTGTCTATTGACGCCTAAAAGCAAATAGTGTGTGAGTGAGACAGATGAGAAACTACGTCACAGGGAAAACCCGTAGAAGGAGTTTGTGGCCAAGGAGTCATAGCAGTGTTAAATATGGCGGACCTAAGATCGGCCATAAAGGGAAACATTTATGAAAACTATTTAATTCTGTAGTAATGCAGGGAGTGAAGCCACAGTAATTTTAATCTACCACCCTTCATAAATTTTCACGGTGATCCCAATAAAACTGGAATATTGATCGTGGATTTACTGTTAAAGTGAAATTCACAAGTTTTGTAACGAAGACCCGATTGCTAAAATCTTAACGCTTTGGTCAATCTTAACGATCGACTGATCATATAGAAGCGCTTTATTAAAATGACAACCGTTGTAATTATTAACTCTGTAACTTTATTTGTTTAAAGGATATAGTAAATTTACGTTATCAGTATTTTCAGTTAAGCATCAGATCATCATTTCCTCCACACAAAACACATTGAACGATGACAGGATGTCACCTTGTCAATCATTAGGTCATAGAATGCTTGTGAAGTTTAGTGCATAATTGTTACTTTTGTTCTTTATTTATTTATCAGAAAGCACATTGGTGCAATGCTACTGGTCGTGACATACAAAGTTAAGAAGGAAATTGTATTGGTTTTAAGTAAAAAATTTAACAATGGATATTATTGTTACTTTATTTAGAACGTGAAAGTGGTCAAGCAGTGATTATTTAAATATGTTAAAATGTAAAATAATGTGGAATAAGCTGTAGCCAATCAGACGGGCAGCTTCAGGAAAGGGAACTGCCCTAGTCAGCTGCGCGCGGATGTTCGGCGAACGGGAAATGCTGCCGGGGACGGGCAGAGGGACAGTGCTGGTGGATACGCGAAAGCGGACAGTTCGTCTGGAGACACCAAAGGGTACAGTTCTGATTGAGATGCGAAAGCGGACAGTCGGTCTTTAGGCAGCTAGGAAGTGAACAACTTAGAATATTTCGCGTTGGGTGGTATCGCGGGACTTAGTCTCCGAGCGGTGAGCAGCCGTGCGCCTGATGGGAACTCTTTAACTTTTCGCGTAGATAACTTTTATTTCGCGATGAGATTGTGAATGATCGAACTGTGTCAAATGGATATGGTCTCGAGTGTAACAGTAACTCTAAATACGACCACTTCCGCTACTAGTTTGCTTTCTGAATAAACATTATTCTAACCAAATCGCAACTGTTTGGTCTTCATCATTTATGGGTCATTAATGTAGTTACCGATATTATGTTTACTGTTATTATATGTTATGTTAACTTTGTATTTCGCAAACTTGCCATCAGCCAGGCAATTTAACCAAAGGGTCACAAGTGTCTTATTTAGGGCGTGTAATACGACACGCGCGGATCAACCCCTTGACGAGTTTGAGCCAAGACATTTCGACGAAGAGGAACCGCATTAGAGTCTGAACATCTTTGGGATGTTAGCTTGCACAGTCAGTACTTAATATGTAAATAAAATTCATCAGCAATGGCTGTCGAACCCTTATTTTGAAAGAGGCACACTTCTTCTGCAGAGGCCTTCTCAAACAGGGTAGAGGAACAGACAGAGGTTCAGTACATCCTAAAGCCCTTGGGAGAGAAAACTGCCCCTAAATGGCGAAAGAATGTCCACCTTGGTAGCTGCGTGATCAGTGCGGTAGATCGCTAACTGAAAGGGCCTGGGTTCGACTCTTGACGGGATCGGATATTTTCCCCGCTCCAGGACTGTGTATTGTGTTGCCCTCACCAACTTATAATCACATCTGACATTACATTATTGAGGTGGCAGTAAGAGCATGCCCCAAAATCCAATAAATCAAAAAGAAAGGCCAAAGAATCACCAATGATCAACAGTGTGTTGTAAGCTGTCGCCAGCACACCTGTCGGCAAAGATGTAACGCGAAGATCGATAGAAGGCGCTGCATCAAGTGCGCCTATCACAAGAGAGGCCAGAGACACACACACAAGCAACATACCGCCAACGCCCTCTCGACAGCAGGTATTTAGGCCGCCGCCGCTGACCGGAGGGTCTCACTGACTCACTTTCCAGTTTGGCGTCTGTCAGAATACTCACGGAGCGGCTTAGTTCACATTACAGGCTACGACAGTAAATAGTGGGTCCAGCAGTGAGAGTAAAGTTTGTAATAGCAAGATTACCGACATTGTCTGCAAGAGGACTATTACTGATGAGCTTGTACCACCAAATATGGACACTATTTGAAGTTAAGTAAATGCTCATGTAAATAAAGAACTGTATTAATCCACGTGTGCATTTGTGTTATAGAAAGAGGATACCGGCCACCCATAACATTCTCTCCATTGCTTCCCACAGTACAAGACTTTACAGTGGTCACGAGGATATTACAGTGGCGACGAGGGTACTACAGTGGCGATGAGGATAATTCAGTGGCAATCAGAGGTAATCAACTTGGCTGAAGATTTTGCTTGCGTCTCTTATGTTGTAGCTTGCAGGGCTGCTCGTGTGCAAGTGTTTATATTTGCTAATTTGTTGATGTGTTCTTGCATATATTCCAGGAGGGGAGCCGCAGAACTAATCAAATTTCTCTTTTCAGAGGCTTTGCTTGTTTTTTGCTATAATGTATTTGTGTAAACAATGAGTTCCCCGCCCCATCCACCCCCTGCCCTCGCAGCAGACAACTAATGTGATGGATCTGACACAAGATTTTCAGTTTCAGAACCAACAAATTGTTGCCCTGCTGACGATGGTACAAAAACTAATGGCTGCACAAGCTGCGTCGGTCGCACAACCACAACCGACCAAACGATCAGCCCAACAAGTGCCGCCGACCAGCATACCAACGTTCCGGTAATTTAAAGAAACAGAAGAGGAATGGACTGAATACCTGACTCAGTTTCAAGCACTTTGTCATCGTGTTCAAGGTACTTCCTTTCGTTTACGGGGTCCCCAGTGTTCAGGTTAATACAAAACTATTCCTAACTGCGTCTCCCAACAGTTTCAGCTGTTACCAAGTACTCAGTAGTATGAACAGCAAGTCCAAGTTGCTGCAGCTATTCTTTCGCTTGCGGAAAAGCCGGAACAGACGTACAGCCATTGGTAAACAGAATTAACGGACATGACTAGGAATTTAAGTGTAGTTGTGTCAGCTTTTGCAGTGATCTCATGATGTGATGCAATAATATTCAATGTCCCAGATAGCAGAATACGGGAACAGATCTTAAAGTACTCTGATCCATCACTTCCCAAATCTTAGAGCAATATGATTCGGGTGCTATAGCGGCCGATAAGTCCGAGTCGTCCCTTGTTCGCGACCGCTTCAAGCAGCCACAACAACGAGCTCGTACACAGCCATGCGGTCAGCCACGTAGACAGGTAAAGCGACCTGTGAATTTAGTGAAGTATTGCCATACATGTTTTGCCCGCCATAAAAGACAGGATTACCCATCACGTAACACAGTGTGTTACACATGTGGAAAAAAAGGCCATGTCGAAGAAGTTTGTTTGCAACGGCGCAAAAACGCCAATTTTCTCCTCTCCCAGGAAAAACAGCCTCTTCCACATGCAGTGGACTCTGTGTTTTCAAAACCTACAACATGTTCTGCCAAAAGTAAAATTAAGTTTGTGCCTCCTTCTCGCCCTAGTGCTGTGCAAGGACGTTATAACAAACTATGTCTCATTACGAATTGCTGGCCGTCGTGTGAACTTTCAGTTAGACACAGGTGCCTCAGTAACTTTGCTTAATCGTGCCACGTACGAACAGTTAGGCTCACCATGCCTTTCTAAATCTAGCAAGCTCTTCACTGCTTACAACGGACAGGAAATTCTAGTGCTTGGACTGTGTAGTTTGCCTGCCACTTATAAAATTCCCACTAGGACAGTGAATTTTACTGTGTTGTACTCAAGAGACAGCGAGAACATATTCGGTTTAGATGACTTTGATTTGTTTGGACTTAGCATCCACGACAATGTACTTTCATTGGCTGCTTTTACGCCAAACGACAGCGTAGCTAGCTTGCTTCAAGAATTTTCTGAACTATTTTCAGAAGGAATGGGAAAAGCTAATAACTTTGTAGCGCATGTTACATTGAAGGACACTGTAGAACCTACGTTTTCCCGGGCTCACCCCGTTCCAATTGCTTTAAGTGACAAAGTAGCGAGTGAATGAAAAGAATTGCTCCCATTTAAGTCTCGTTTTGTTGCTCAAGCCTGCTGGTCGCATTCGCATTTATGTTGACCTCAAGTCTACAGTCAACCCACAGACAGTAATTGACACTTACCTTGACCTCGCCCTGAGGAACTCATGGATAGGCTTGGTGCAGGACGTTACTTTTCTACGACAGATTTGCGTGATGCCTAGATGCAAATTCCATTGGATGGAGAATCACAGAAAGTGTTTGTTGTAAATACACACTTAGGACTGTTCAAGTATTTCCGTTTGCCCTTCGGCAGTGCCTCCGCACCCGCCATTTTTCACCATTACTCGGAACATCTGGCTGCAGAAGTGCCATTTTGTTCAAACTACCTTGACGATATTGTCGTCTCAGGTTGTACACCAGAGGGACATATTGCCAATTTGCGTACTCTTTTCCGACTGTTGTCAGAAGCAGGACTCAAGTTTCGTCCCGCAAAGTGTGACTTTTTTCAAACTGAACAACAGTACTTACGTCATATGACAAACAGTCAAGGTGTGCACTCCATTTCATCGCTTGCGTTGCCAAAATATATCATTTGTGTGGACTAAAGACTGCCAAGACGCATTTCAGGAACTCAAAAATGCCTTGCTCAAAGACAGATCTTTAGTGCATTTTGACCCTGCCAATCCAGTAGTTTTGTAAGTCGACGCTTCGTCCTAGGAATCGTCAGTGTGCTATCCCACAGAATCAGTGCTCAAGACAGACCCATTGCTTTTGCCTCAAAGATGTTAATTCAAACTGAGTGAAATTATTCACAAATTGACAAAGAAGCTCTCGCGATTGCGTATAGTGTGACTAAATTTCTTTACTGTTTGAAAGTTCTTTTTAGTGACAGGTCACAGTCCTTTGTACTCCTTGTGTCATCCGTCAAAGCACGCTCCTACAAGTACTGCTCAAAATTTGCAACGATGGGCTTTGTTGCTCTCGCAGTATCAGTATGAAACTGTGTACAGACCTGCGGCAAAGCGTGGCAATGCAGACGCCCACTCTCACCTTCTGACTGGCCCAGACTGGGATTCTGATGCATCTGCCGCATCTTGTTTCCAAATCGATGCGCCGGATTCTGAATTGCTGTAATCTTTTCCCTTGCACCACAAAAAAATTGCACAGGCCACGGAAGCAGACATTGATCTGAAGATGTTGCATTAAATTCGCATTTCTTGGCCTCGTCATTGAACAGTATTCAGAACTTAGTAGTGCGCCACACAACAGGGTGCGATTCTAGTTCCAAATGACAGTGGACAATCGCGTGTGCTTATTCCCAGAGTGTTGCAGAAGGATGTGTTGCCACTGCTCCACCAATGACATTGGGGAATTGTTCGCACACAACAGCGTGACGGTACTGTACTTGGTAGAGCATGGACACCTGCATTGAACAGATGACGTCACAGTGTCGCGCATGCGTTGAAAACGAATCCGTTCCGCCACAGACATTCTCAGCTTGGCCTAATACTCCATACCCGTGGCAACAAGTGCACATAGACATTTCAGGACCATTGTGGAACACTCATTGGCTCATTGTGGTAGAATATTTTAGCAAGTTTCCATTTGCGGTGCCTATAGCTGTTACCATGTCAAGTAGCACCATTCAGGCGTTGTCCTCCATATTTTGTATAGAATGTTTGTCAGAAGTACTTGTGTCAGACAAGAGATCACAGTTCAGTTCACGCGATTTTGAATAGTTTTGTGAACGAAATGGCATTCGTCATCTAACAAATGCTCCGTTTCACCCCCAGTCCAAACAAAAGATGGCTAAGCTTCGCACCACCCACACACGGGAACAGGTGCTGCATCTCTTTCTCGCCTCACGTCGCTCCCACCCACGAGACGGACCATCACCGGCGGAACTTCTGCATGGCCGCCGCCAACGGACGCTGCTCCACTTACTACTCCCACCGCAGCATCTGGCGCCGCCAATGGTCCGCAAGTATCGCTTTGCGCCGCGCGATCTTGTTCTTCTCAGGATTTATGGCATCCGTGGGCGCTGGGAAAGAGTCGTGATCCATGAACACATTGGCTCATTTATGTACTTGACCGAAGGTCCCGATGGTTTATTCGGGAGGACGACGGTTCAATCCCGTCTCCGGCCATCCTGATTTAGGTTTTCCGTGATTTCCCTAAATCGTTTCAGGCAAATGCCGGGATGGTTCCTTTGAAAGGGCACGGCCGATTTCTTTCCCAATCCTTCCCTAACCCGAGCTTGCGCTCCGTCTCTAATGACCTCGTTGTCGACGGGACGTTAACCACTAACCACCACCACCACCCGATGGTTTGCAGCGCCGCTACCAGAACCAAATTCGTGCGTGTCATTTACCCCGTTATTCTGCTGCTTTTCTTCCCCCAGGGAGCGCGTGGCCTACGCAGCCGCCCGCCTGTGTTACTAGGGCACTTCAGGAGGATTGGATGGACGATGCGCCCTCGTCTCCGCCGTCGCTTCTCGCTGACTCGTCGTCGCCGTTGCCGTCATAACCCCAGGATACGCCCTCAGGCTTGGACATGTGCCCTAGCGTCAGTTTTCCAGAGTATGTTCCTGTTGGCTCCAAGCCAAATGGCGGGGTATGGTCGGGAGTAGGCCGTCCTCCACAGTCACGGCTCCTGGCCCATCTCTATGTCCAGCACCCTACCTCCCCCCTCCCCCCTTGGTCGTTAACATCTTTCCTACACAAAAACAGTGTGACATTTCGGGGAGGGGGAGGAGGGGAGGAGGAATGTGCTAGTGTAAGCTGTCTCCAGCACACCAGTAGGCAAAGATGTAGTGCAAACATCGATAGCAGGCGCGGGATCAAGCGCGCCTATCACGAGAGAGGCCAGAGACACGCACACAAGCAACACGCCGCCAACGCCTTCTCGACAGCTGACCGGAGGGTCTCACTGACTCACTTACCAGTTAGGCATCTGTCAGAATACTGACAGAGCGACTCAGTTCACGTTATGGGCTACGACAGTAAATAGCGACCAGATTAGTGCCTTCAGCGGGACCAGGAGTGAGACCAAAGTTTCTAACAGAAAGATTACCGATATTGTCTGCAAGAGGACTACTACTGATGAGCTTGTACCACCAAGCATGGACTCTGTTTGGAGTAAATGTTCATGTAAATAAATAACTGTATTAATCCATTCGTGCATTTGTGTTGTGGAAAGAGGATACCAGTTACCCATAACAACATCCTCTCCTTTGCTTCCTTGTGGTACAGTGGCGACAGGAATACTACAGTGGCGATGAGGATACTGCAAACAGCATGAACATGTAAAAGTTGAGGGAAACCACTGCATTGAAGGCATATAATGCTTAACCGCACTCGAGAGAGATGGCTGTTATCTTGAGCTTCTGTAAGTAGAAATATTTCATACTTCTATAACCAGGACCATGCCCATGTAAGAGCATCTCTTTCTAGGCGCCTTCAGACAAATCTTATTTTATTTCCATGCCTTCAAACTGCTAAAAAATTCACTTAACATTACGCCAAAAAATCCACATCATGGTAGCGACTTTTCCAAGGAAATATTTTACTGTTAGGCACATTCATCAGCAATTTTCAAAAGCAACTTGGTTTTGAATAAGTAAGATTGTTGACTGTGTCGTGCACTAGCTTTGTCAACTGCTGCTTTAACTTGCACTCAGTTTCTTTTACTTCATTGCTAGACAATGCAATTTTGTACTCGAGCTGCCCAAAAGAACTTCTTGTCACTTCCCTGAAATTTGTAAATTTTTATGCCTCGGCTCTATCTCCGAGATAAGTTTTTACTTTTTTAATCTCTCGCCAATATCAGTCTCTACTTTATCAGTTTCATCATCCAATTTCCTTAGCGTTTCTCTACATAGCCAGTGTAATCAACTATTCCACCTATTCGATTTATTTAGTTTTTTAAATCCCCAAATATTTGATTTATTTCCTGCCACTTCTCAAATTATCCCCTATGATTTTTGTTCTGTAACCATTCAGAGCTTTTTAATCTCGCATACGACTGTTAATAAAATAAGCTAAAAACAAGACAAATGGTACACTGGCGACGCAGCTTCTTAGACTTTGGGATCTTTTCTGATGTGCTGATAGCTGTGTCATGTCGCGTTGTTTCACCTTTCGCGCTGCTCTGAAGCCTCCATCTATGCTCTCTCCATACTGCCGTTCGCCATCCATATCCTGTGTCGTCTTTGCAGCCCGAACTGTTGCCTGTAATTGCTCTCTGTCAAAAGGTAAAGGTAAATTCCCTGGCATAAGCCCGTGGCCGGGCTATCTGCCTGACTGCAGACAGAGTTCATCCTTCCCTTGGCACTAGGGGTGGGGGGGGGGTGGGGGGTGGGGGGGGGGGGGGGGTGGGAATGGGCTTGGTACCCCAGCCGCCTTTTAGGAAAGATCCCCAGTACTCTAATAACAGGCTGAGTAGACCTGGGACCGTCATGGAGACTGGAATGAGGAAATATCTACACCCCTATCTGGGATTGAACTAGGGGCCTCCATGGACAGAGTCTAGTGCTCTACCCACTGGACCACCATGACCACCCACTGCGTTCTGTAACTTCGTCAATCTAATTTTATCTGGGTTTTAATTTGGGACGAGCCTCCATGTATGATGGTTCTGGTCTTCCTTACTGCTAGTACTGCTCACGAGCACCCATTGACATATTCAACATGATGCCACTGCTTACCCCAGATCAACCTCCTCACATATAGCCTACATTTCAGAGGAGCATCTGGATGCGGCAGCTCGTCATAGAAGGTTTCTGGTGAAATGTGTGGATAAGCCTTCCCCTAGACAATGTCAAAGAGCATAAGAATCATGTGGAAAGTGACCATTCCTCAAGAAATAATAAGAAATATGACAAAGTTTTGGGCTACCATATGCAGCACATTGTTTAGTATTCCGCTAGATACTAGACCAAAAGTCTGTCAAACATTTCATACATCGAATTCCATCTCGTCGTGCAATCTTGTTTCGGCGGTAAAACAGGGAAGCCATTTGCTTCTGAATATTGTTGAATTTTTCAAATGTTTGGGGGCTTCTTTCGATACATTTCACTACTGACTTCATTTTTGCTCTTGTCTCTGTAATTGGTTCAAGGCTTGATTGCACAATTAAACTCAGTGTATGTGCGAAACAATGTGCACATCATTACTGCCTTCACCATATTTGGTGTATTATCTGTAGTGCAAGCTACAGTTTTATTGGTAATACCCCAAGTTGAAGTCACATTTTGTAATTCACTGGAAATGTTTTCAGCTGTATGCTTGTTAGGGAATTTAAAACTAGATAACAAATATGATTTGAGATTGCAGTTTTCATCAATGAAGTGAACAGTCACTGCAATATAATTCTCATTTTTCACAGATATCCATCCATCAGTTGTAATACAGATGTAGAATGCAGTGAAAGCAGCATTCTACAGCTGCAGCTTTCACTGCATATCTTACTCGCACTAGTGTGTTATCGAACTCTTGAGAGAGAAAACTGTTGGAGATGGTTTTTCTACTGGGAGGTATATAGTTTTCATTTAATATATAAGTCATTTTTCTAAACTCTACACTCTGAACTACATTAAACTGAAGCTATTATTTAACAAAAGGTCATAAAATCTGTCTGTTTAAGCAAGAGGTTGAACTACTTTTAAACGACAACACTGTCGAGCACAAGTTACACTTAATTTTCTCAGGATTCATCTTCATAAAATAATCCCACGCCGTGCTTCGTAACGTCATAGCTGAAGAGAGAAGAACCACCACGAACGGAACTGGAGGCGGGAGGAAACTGCAGAAACAATGGATACGCGACTGGGATTCACTCATTCCCTTAGTACAGGTAATATACTCATCCTGCCAACTTCCATGCACACAAAAGAAATCATTGTGGACAATAGGCACTTTGGCTCTAGACACACAAATAACGCCACCTAATTCGAATAAATAACAAAATATAACAGAAAATTTTTTTATCCGTCAATGTGTTTCGAACCATTACTATAAATTCACCAAGCTTCCCAGCCCTTCCCATTCACCATCACACCATCAGTGGTACTTCAAACATATTGCTTGCAATTATACCCACATCCAATTTATGTATATGTCTAAAAACTGCCACTCTACGCCTTTTTTATTCAAAATGTTGTAGGCTTACTTGCGTTTTTTAATATGATTTCTGTAGATGAACATAGAAGCATATGTTATAAAAGATGTGTAATTTAACTGAATTATTTTCGTACATTTATTATTTTGAATGTGAATAATGGTGCGTTATTTTATTGTCCGATTAGTGTGTATAAAGCAGATATTACGGCATTTGGGAATAAGACAGTCAACTAGAAACGAAGGTTTATTTTCGGAATTCTTCAGCTTCATGCTATTGTTTGTCAACAAGATTTCGACACTCTTGAAAGCGTTTCATGACGTGGTATGTTACATGTGTTTCAGTCCCTATGCCGAGCCCGGATCCCGTCCAACACAGAGCGGAATGAAACATCACTGTTTCGATACAATTAGTCTGTTCCAAGCACAAGCGGACAGAAGCAGCGTTATTTTGAAACAACGATACAGTTTGTGTGGCTGGCTCGAGATCGAATCTGGTCCCGTTATCCGAGACAGGGCGGAATGAAACACCACTGTTTCGAAACAGTGAACCATAGCCGTTTCGAAACACTGAAACAGTTCCACGTATCGATACACTGTATCGAAACGTAGAAACAGTGGCCAGGTCTACTATATACCTCGTCATATCTATGAGAGTCCTCAGTCTTCAGAGATTTAATTATTGACTCAAATTCCTCCTTGGCAGTGGCATGCAGGGGTAATTCAGATAACAGCTTTTTAAAGCTATTTTCAAAGAGAGTTATATGATTCCCTGTTGAAGCTAACATTTTATTTAATTCACCTGCCACATTCAGAAACTGACTGTTAAATATTGTAACACATCTGATTCATCAGTAACAAAAACATTTTTACTATGTATTGACTTTATGTCCTCGAGCTTCTGCTGCTGACGAGACACTTCCTTCGAGATTGACCATATCGTTTTAATTTTATCCTATTCTATTTGCACACCACATGCTTTTTGCTTTCCAATTACTTTTTTAAGCAGCTATATTGTGACTATTTATAACTTTTTGATATGATGCTCACTTTTTTCCAAGTGATATCCTTATCCCACTAGTCAGCCACTCAAGTTGCCCGTTAGTGGTAGTAACCAGTTTTGACGTTATAATGGAACACGACTTTCGAAGAGCATGGGAAGTGTGTCGAGGAAAGCATTATACTTATCCTCTATGTCATCGGCACTATAAAGATCCCGCTACTCTTGTTCCTTAATGAGGTTTAAAAAAGCCTCTGTTGGCACTGGAAAAACTTTTCTAAATAGTTCGTAATTATAATTAACATGTGGTTTTTTGGGAGAGTACAGTCTGCATCAGATGATATGAATTTAGGAGATGTACCAACATTCTTTTCCTTGTACAACCACTTGCGAAATTATTATTAAAGTCAACAAATGCTAAACATTTTTAGTACTTTCTGTATTTGTTGGATTTATTTCATTCTCTGCTTTCACTTACAATTCTTGCCATTACGGTTTCCTCTGGTAGCACGAAAATTACCTTGTTCTCTTAAAATGTCCCTCCTTCTAGCCACTGCTACCTTCATATTTGTTACCTATCCGATTCTGTGGAGAGGCTAAGTTTTAATCAATGGACGTAATTGTCAGCATATATCTGTAACATCAAGTATAAAAAGTTTTCATTATGTCCTTTTTCCTTCCATGACACAGTTTCAAAAAATGCAGTGCTCCGGACGTACAGGTCCAGAAATTTCTTCCTCTAATTAAGGCATACAGGGATGAGCCAAGGCATTTCGACCATTGCCCTCTGCGAGATTGAACGTCACCTGGAGGTGCAGCGGGAACGTAACGCGGTAAGTAAAGCATGAAAGCGGAGCAGAGGTGAATAGGAAATAATTGTATCGGTAATTATTAAAAGGTACCAAGTTACAATTTCCGAAATTGGGAAAATTTACAAAAATTTTTTTCTCACTAATTGTAAACAAAAGTTGTTGACATATATAAGTATCTTTGGTTATATTAACAACATTCTAGAGAAGTTCATTTGATTGGATTTATTTTTTAACGCTTCTGAAAATAAAATACAAATATCTGACGTAGTTCCTTCGAACAGTGAAACACAGCTTTTATTTCTATGACAAACATAGACACTTATAATTACCAGTATGGCATATCAGTACACTGCCGGAAAAAATTAGTACACCTGGAAAGAAGATGTTGATTTTGATCTTATGACGGCGTATACTACCAGGAGGGTAGTAGATGTAATCATAATACAGTAATGGCCATTAAAATTGCTACACCAAGAAGAAATACAGGCCGGCCGCGGTGGCCCAGCGGTTCTGGGCGCTTCAGTCTGGAACCGCGCAACTGCTACGGCGCAGGTTCGAATCCTGCCTCGGGCATGTGTGTGTGTGATGTCCTTAGGTTAGTTAGGTTTAAGTAGTTGTAAGTTCTAGGGGACTGATGACCACAGATATTAAGTTCCATAGTGCTCAGAGCCATTTGAACCATTTTTGAAGAAATGCAGATGATAAACGGGTATTCATTGGATAAATATATTATACTAGAACTGACATGTGATTACATTTTCACGCAATTTGGGTGCATATATATCCTGAGAAATCAGTTCAAATGGCTCTGAGCACTATGGGACTTAACATCTATGGTCATCAGTCCCCTAGAACTTAGAACTACTTAAACCTAACTAACCTAAGGACATCACACAACACCGAGCCATCACGAGGCAGAGAAAATCCCTGACCCCGCCGGGAATCGAACCCGGGAACCCGGGCGTGGGAAGCGAGAACGCTACCGCACGACCACGAGATGCGGGCTGAGAAATCAGTACCCAGAACAACCACCTCTGGCCGTGATAACGGTCTTGATACGCCTGGGCATTGAGTCAAACAGAGCTTGGATGGCGCGTACAGGTACAGCTGCCTATGCAGCTTCACCACGATTCCACAGTTCATCAAGAGTAGTGACTGGCGTATTGTGACGAGCCAGTTGGGCGGCCACCATTGACCAGACGTTTTCAGTTGGTGAGAGATCTGGAGAATGTGCTGGCCAGGGCAGCAATCTAACATTTTCTGTATCCAGAAAGGCCCGTACAGGACCTGCAACATCCGGTCGTGCATTATCCTGCTGATATTTAGGGTTTCGCAGGGATCGAATGAAGGGTAGAGCCATGGGTCGTAACACATCTGAAATGTAACGTCCACTGTTCAAAGTGCCGTCAATGCGAACAAGAGGTGACCGAGACGTGTAACCAATGGCACCCCACACCATCACGCCGGATGATACGCCAGTATGGCGATGACGAATACATGCTTCCAATGTGCGTTCACCGCGATGTCGCCAAACACGGATGCGACCATCATGATGCTATAAACAGAACCTGGATTCATCCGAAAAAATGACGTTTTGCCAATCGTGTATCCAGGTTCGTCGTTGAGTACACCGTCGCAGGAGCTCCTTCCTGTAATGCAGCGTCAAGGGTAACCGCAGCCATGGTCTTCGAGCTGATAGACCATGCTTCTGCTTACGACGTCGAACTGATCGTGCAGTTGGTTGTCGTCTTGCAAACGTCCCCATCTGTTGACTCTGGGATCGAGACGTGGCTGCACGATCCGTTACATCCGTGCGGATAAGATGCCTGTCATCTCAACTGCTAGTGATACGAGGCCGCTGGAATCGAGCACGGCGTTCCGTATTACTCTCCTGAACCCACCGATTCCATATTCTCGACCAACGGCAATGTCGCGATACGATAAACCGCAGTCCGCAGCTCGTGGTCGTGCGGTAGCGTTCTCGCTTCCCACGCCCGGGTTCCCGGGTTCGATTCCCGGCAGGGTCAGGGATTTTCTCTCCCTCGTGATGACTGGGTGTTGTGTGCTGTCCTTAAGTTAGTTAGGTTTAAGTAGTTCTAAGTTCTAGGGGACTGATGACCATATATGTTAAGTCCCATAGTGCTCAGAGCCATTTGAACCATTTGATAAACCGCAAACACGATAGGCTACAATCCGACCTTTATCAAAGTCGGAAACGTGACGGTAAGCATTTCTCCTGCTTACACGAGGCATCACAACAACGTTTCACCGGGCAACTCCAGTCGACTGCTGTTTGTGTATGAGAAATCGATTGGAAACTTTCCTCATGTCAACACGTTGTAGGTGTCGCCACCGGTGCCATACTTGTGTGAATGCTCTGAAAAGCTACTCATTTGCATATCACAGCATCTTCTTCCTGTCGGTTAGATTTCGCGTCTGTACCACGTCATCTTCGTGGTGTAGCAGTTTTAATGGCGAGTAGTGTAGATTCAACGTCGTCCACCAACAGATAGCGTAGTGGCATTGCTAGCAGAGCGCCAGCAGCTGTGTCTACCTCTTCATAGGGATTGCTCACAACCAGAAGGCTCAGTATGGTGCAAAAGTGTGAAGCAAGCGGGCAGCCATGCTACGGATACACACTCGTGTTTCCTACAGGAAACTGAAAAAAATTCAAAGGGGTCAATTTGTGGCCTTCCGAGTGGCGGGATGGTCTTTTCGGAGAATTGCCACACAAGTTGGAAGTGATGTGTCAGTTGTGCAGTGATGCTGGTATCAGTAGTACGCGAACATTCACAGACCCATAGATGAGGTTCTGGAAGTCCATGCAGCACAGATGGTCGCCTGGATCACTGTATTGTAAGTGCAGCAGTGGCAGATCTTACAGCTACCACAGCTCAGTTAAGAGGGCTTGTGAGCCTAGACGTGTTAAGACAAACTGTTGTGTACATAGTTCCGCGTAGTCAGCGCGTACACATCTTTCCCACTACAGCGTGCCCGGTAAGCACAACAGCGCAGGAGCAGCACTCGTCCGTCTCTGCACTACGAGATGGCGCTGCCTTAGAGACGGACCAAATTCTGCTTCCGCCGATCCGCGTATTAATATGTAACGTAGCCAATGAGATTGCTGCTAACGTAGAACCTTTTCTCCTCGCGGATCACACTCGCGCAGTGATACATGAACGCGCGAGGTATTATAACGAGTGTACAGACCTCCGATTAGTCAGTCTGTATTAGTCTGTACCAGTCTGCATTTGTCTGCACCAGTCTGTATCAGTCTACAGTCAAGTTTCAGTCTGCGCCTAATAAGATGATCATATTTGTGTACATAGCCATGAAGATAAATGAATAGACACTTTGTCAGGTATCAGAGATATGTGACAATAAGATTAACGTACCAAGACCAAAGGAACTTCAAATTGTCAATTGTAAACAGCATCCAGAATCACGTTACGTAATGTCTAAGCTTTTTATTATTTTAATAAATGTGTGTGAAAATTAATCAAGTTCTGTTTACCGTCACTCTACTACTCTAAGCGTGCAAGTGGCATTTTTATCGTCTGACCTAACGGCAGAAGATAAACAGGCCACGATAAGACCACGAGACATATTGCTGACACTCGCCTACTTCGTTAGAGTGACAAGTCAAATAATCTGATGGTGTGTGTACCGAAGGTCTTACAGTACGCACGCCACACAAACTGTCGCAAAGTGGTTGTTAGCAGCGAGACTATGGACGCGCACAACTCTAGGCCGTCTTCCACTGACGCCACAGCATGAACGTCCGCGGCTCGACTGGTGCCGGTCACAAGATCACTTAGAAGATGTAACGGCTCACCGCGCTATTCAGTGACGAAAGCAGATTCAGCCTGCACGCAAGTGATGGTCGTATGCGCGTGCGACGTAGGCGTGTTGAGCGCTGTCTTTGTCCAAGACACACTGGCCCCACCCCAGGCCTTATGGTCTGGGGTGCGGTAAGCTACAACTTTTGCCGCCTTCTGTGTGTATGGAGCGCTCTGTACGTGCAGAACATTGTTAGATCTGTTCTTTTGCCGTTATTGCAGCAGGAAAGTGATGTGTTGTTCGAACAGGATAATATCCGCCCGTGAAACTCAACGTGCTGTGCAAGACGTGCAGCAACTTCCCTGGCCAACACGATCTCCGGACTTGTCGCCAATGGAGCAAGCGTGGGATATGGCGGGACGATAAGTGACTCGTGCGAGTCTTCAACCAACAACTTCATGAACAGGTCGATCAGGCGTGGCATAATGTATCCGAGGACAGTATTCACCATCTATACGATCGACTGGACGCCGTAGACAGCGCCAGCATCACAGCCTGTGGAGGCTACACCGCGTACTACTACAGGTGTTTCGGTATGGCTCGATACCTGGAACCTCACAACTGCTTATGCTAAGTTGACCTGTAAATGAAATTATGTCATGTACTGTGCAACAATAAATCTTAAGTGAATTGGAAACCTCTAAAAGTTTGAACTAATTATATTTCCGGCGGTGTATATTTTCAATAAAAACCAATATAGCAGTGGACATACAAAAACATGGAAGGAAAAAATTGCGAAAGGTAGCTAAAGTTTGCAGTGTTTAGGTACATAAGGAACTTTTGATTATGACACTGCGATATGTGCTATACGCTTTAATCAGTATTATATTGTTCCATTGTTGGTCACCCCAAAATTTCCTTGTAAAATGAAACTGCTTCCTCATCAACTTCAAAAAATTTGTATGCTTTCTGTATGTCTGCACTCTTTTTCTTGTTAATGAGCACTTTCTACGAAACATATGCCTGAGAAATATTCATGCATGTGAGGCTTGACAAGTGGAAATGTATATTTAAGCATTCCACTAACGAATGGATAGGCTTCTACAAGTTTCTCCATTGAACACCGGAATTCCTTCAGTGACGTGGGAGCGAAGGTGACCTTTTGATTGCCGGCCGGGGTGGCCGAGCGATTCTAGGCGCTACAGTCTGGAACCGCGCGACCGCTACGGTCGCAGGTTCGAATCCTGCTTCGGGCATGGATGTGTGTGATCTCCTTAGGTTAGTTAGGTTTAAGTAGTTCTAGGGGCTGATGACCTCAGAAGTTAAGTCCCATAGTGCTTAGAGCCATTTGAACCATTTTTGACCTTTTGACCACGGGTGCTTCTTTCAGTTTCTTTAACGATACAGGATTTCTTGTAGAAGCATGGAAAGGAGGCGCCGAAATTGAGAGTTTCAGAAGAGTCCATCATGTGCACACGTAAATTTGATTTACTTTTTGCTAGCAGACAACAGTAACCTTTTGTAGTATAGATTCTGTCAGTTTTCTTGTTCCTCCTCGTAAAGGTTCCAAAATCTGTATTGCAAGGAGGAATGAACGGCCTCGCGCGATAGCGGTGCACTATATTCTGAAAACCGCCAGAACAGTACTAAACCTAAGCAGATTCGAATGACCACACGGTTCTTATTTTGAGCTGCGCACCCATCTGAGTAAAGATGAAGCTCTGTGATTTCTGCAGTCAAGTAACTGTTAATGTAGTGCATTAACAATGAACAAACGAACAAATGTTTTTCGCATCTTTATGTGCAACCCCTTCGTGGTATAACAAGAGGAAGTTGATTTGAGATTTCAGAACATGCACTCAAAAACAATTAACCCATTAGCTGCTGCAGATAGAAAATCATCTGTACTGGCAGATTAGGGGACTGTACGTTCTGCATAGTTCTCCACATGTTCTACACACATGTATGTGTGGCCTTCCAAAGCGCAGATCACAGTTTTCATTAAAGTCTTTTAAGTTGAATTTAAATACACTCCTGGAAATTGAAATAAGAACACCGTGAATTCATTGTCTCAGGAAGGGGAAACTTTATTGACACATTCCTGGGGTCAGATACATCGCATGATCACACTGACAGAACCACAGGCACATAGACACAGGCAACAGAGCATTCACAATGTCGGCACTAGTACAGTGTATATCCACCTTTCGCAGCAATGCAGGCTGCTATTCTCCCATGGAGACGATCGTAGAGATGCTGGATGTAGTCCTGTGGAACGGCTTGCCATGCCATTTCCACCTGGCGCCTCAGTTGGACCAGCGTTCGTGCTGGACGTGCCGACCGCGTAAGACGACGCTTCATCCAGTCCCAAACATGCTCAATGGGGGACAGATCCGGAGATCTTGCTGGCCAGGGTAGTTGACTTACACCTTCTAGAGCACGTTGGGTGCCACGGGATACATGCGGACGTGCATTGTCCTGTTGGAACAGCAAGTTGCCTTGCCGGTCTAGGAATGGTAGAACGATGGGTTCGATGACGGTTTGGATGTACCGTGCACTATTCAGTGTCCCCTCGACGATCACCAGTGGTGTACGGCCAGTGTAGGAGATCGCTCCCCACACCATGATGCCGGGTGTTGGCCCTGTGTGCCTCGGTCGTATGCAGTCCTGATTGTGGCGCTCACCTGCACGGCGCCAAACACGCATACGACCATCATTGGCACCAAGGCAGAAGCGACTCTCATCGCTGAAGACGACACGTCTCCATTCGTCCCTCCATTCACGCCTGTCGCGACACCACTGGAGGCGGGCTGCACGATGTTGGGGCGTGAGCGGAAGACGGCCTAACGGTGTGCGGGACCGTAGCCCAGCTTCATGGAGACGGTTGCGAATGGTCCTCGCCGATACCCCAGGAGCAACAGTGTCCCTAATTTGCTGGGAAGTGGCGGTGCGGTCCCCTACGGCACTGCGTAGGATCCTACGGTCTTGGCGTGCATCCGTGCGTCGCTGCGGTCCGGTCCCAGGTCGACGGGCACGTGCACCTTCCGCCGACCACTGGCGACAACATCGATGTACTGTGGAGACCTCACGCCCCACGTGTTGAGCAATTCGGCGGTACGTCCACCCGGCCTCCCGCATGCCCACTATACGCCCTCGCTCAAAGTCCGTCAACTGCACATACGGTTCACGTCCACGCTGTCGCGGCATGCTACCAGTGTTAAAGACTGCGATGGAGCTCCGTATGCCACGGCAAACTGGCTGACACTGACGGCGGCGGTGCACAAATGCTGCGCAGCTAGCGCCATTCGACGGCCAACACCGCGGTTCCTGGTGTGTCCGCTGTGCCGTGCGTGTGATCATTGCTTGTACAGCCCTCTCAGCAGTGTCCGGAGCAAGTATGGTGGGTCTGACACACCGGTGTCAATGTGTTCTTTTTTCCATTTCCAGGAGTGTATCTCATTCACTTTTGAATGTTTCTATTTCTGAAAAGGTGACAAATACGTTGATCTAAAGTAGCATCCATATATTTAATCTCAGACCCAGAATAATGGGTCCATTTTTCTGGTAATGATTCAGAGTGATTGTGTAGAACAGCTCCACAGTGGTGTTTTGGTCTTTCCCTTGTAACCAGCAGACTGTTGATGCGGTATGTTCTCTTTTGTGACACTTCATGAAGATTCAGAAATGCTCGTCTATACACGTTGACTTTCACATTTCCAAGAAGCATCTGATATTTGAATGCAGCTTGTCTTTGATTTGCGTCCGTACTGACGTCTACATTACGTGGTCAGCGATGTTTCAACTCGTTTGCTTCTGTTAGACGCTGGAAATAAAGATCTTGTTCATTTTTAGTATCAAGGTCATAAAACGCTGTAAGAACCTTGGGCAAACAATGTCGGTCTCCCTTTCCTAATGAACAAATGAACTCGTCCAGCGGTTTGGACGAAAACTGTCACTGCGGATCGACTGCCGTGTCCTGCACGGACTCTTAAAAACTGCACCGGTACGGAAGTGCGGCCACCTTGCTCAGGTGCGCAGTTAGTCACTGTCCAGCGCTATTCATAGCGAGCCGTCGCGACAAGACTAATTCTCGTGGGACGCCGGGATTAGTGCAGCTGGATGTTCCGAACGATTCAGAACTGGGTCACCTTGCGACGTCGTGCGCTCTGTAATTAGCCACACTACGGTTCCTCAAAGGCTCTGTTGTGAGGCATTAGTCTTATGAGTAAGCGCAGAGAAAATATAGTGACTGCAGTTCGTTCTAGATCTTTGGCTAGACGACTTAATAAAACTGTCTGACGATAAACTACCTAAATACCTCGGAAAAACCAACTGCAGCTACAGACTGTCAGACACTGACATAATGAAGTCAGTATGAAAGAGATCTATACCGCCATATAAAGACAAGTTGTAGTTTAAAGTTGTTACCAAAAATCACGGAAAGTTTGTGACCGATTTACTTTTTAAATGAAATTCTAATAAATGTTAAGATGGACATAGATCACATTTTTTTAAAATATTTGTCGTATATAAGTATATATCCACTATATAAATGGCAAAGGTTGTTAACAAAAATCTCGAAACATTCTTGACGATATTGCTTCAAACTTTTGCACGATATTCAAAAGTATAGACGTACAAATAATCCTCCAAAAGTTCTTCAAATTTTTATACGATACTCAGTAAAGATAGACTAGGCTACATATTTTAATAAGTATGTATCTAAATACACTACTGGCCATTAAAATTGCTACACCAAGAAGAAATGCAGATGATAAACGGGTATTCATTGGACAAATATATTATACTAGAACTGACATGTGATTACATTTTCACGCAATTTGGGTGCATAGATCCTGAGAAATCAGTACCCAGGACAAACACCTCTGGCCATAATAACGGCCTTGATACGCCTGGGCATTGCGTCTAACAGAGCTTGGATGGCGCGTACAGGTACAGCTGCCCATGCAGCTTCGACACGATACCACAGCTCATCAAGAGTAGTGACCGGCGTATTGTGAAGAGTCAGTTGCTCGGCCACCATTGACCAGACGTTTTCAATTGGTGAGAGACCTGGAGAATGTGCTGGCCAGGGCAGCAGTCGAACATTTTCTGTATCCAGAAAGGCCCGTACAGGACCTGCAACATGCGGTCGTGCATTATCCTGATGAAATGTAGGGTTTCGCGGGGATAGAATGAAGGACAGAGCCACGGGTCGTAACAAATCTGAAATGTAACGTCCACGGGACTGCTACGGTCGCAGGTTCTAATCCTGCCTCGGGCATGGATGTGTGTGATGTCCTTAGGTTAGTTAGGTTTAAGTAGTTCTAAGTTCTAGGGGACTTATGACCTAAGATGTTGAGTCCCATAGTGCTCAGAGCCATGTAACGTCCACTGTTCAAAGTGCCGTCAATGCGAACAAGAGGTGACCGAGACGTGTAACCAATGTCACCCCATACCATCACGCCGGGTGATACGCCAGTATGGCGATGACGAATACACTCTTCCAATGTGCGTTCACCGCGATGTCGTCAAACACGGATGCGACCATCATGATGCTGTAAACAGAACCTAGATTCATCCGAAAAAATGACGTTTTGCCATTCGTGCACCCAGGTTCGTTGTTGAGTACACCATCGCAGACGCTCCTGTCTGTGATGCAGCGTCAAGGGTAACAGCAGCAATGGTCTCCGAGCTGATAGTCCATGCTGCTGCAAATGTCGTCGAACTGTTAGTGCAGATGGTTGTTGTTTTGCAAACGTCCCCATCTGTTGACTCAGGGATCGAGACGAGGCTGCACGATCGGTTACAGCCATGCGGATAAGATGCCTGTCATCTCGACTGCTACTGATACGAGGCCGTTGGGATCCAGCACGGCGTTCCGTATTGCTCTCCTGAACCCACCGATTCCATATTCTGCTATCAGTCATTGGATCTCGACCAACGCGAGCAGCAATGTCGCGATACGATAAACCGCAATCGCGATAGGCTACAATCCGACCTTTATCAAAGTGGGAAACGTGATGGTACGCATTTCTCCTCCTTACACGAGGCATCACAACAACGTTTCACCAGGTAACGCCGGTCAGCTGCTGTTTGTGTATGAGAAATCGGTGGGAAACTTTCCTCGTGTCAGCACGTTGTAGGTGTCGCCACCGGCGCCAACCTTGTGTGAATGCTCTGAAAAGCTAATCATTTGCATATCACAGCATCCTCTTCCTGTCGGTTAAATTTCGCGTCTTTAGCACGTCATCGTCGTGGTGTAGCAATTTTAATGGCCAGTAGTGTATATACTGCATAAAGGAGAGACTTAGTTTTAGCAAAAGACTCAAAATGTCCCTGACCGATTTTCTTCGGATTTTTAGATGATGTTCTGTAAACGTTAGGACGGACGTAGACTATATATTTTTAAATATATATGGTATATAAAACCTAAATCTATATTACCTAATAAAAGTAAGTCGTTTAACGTTGTTGCCAAAAATCTCGAATAGTTTTTAACTAATTTACTTAAAATTTTGCATGACGCCCCAATAAGCAAATATCACGTAAATTTGAGTATTTTACTCCAAATTGTTACAGGATATTCTACTTACTCGTACATTCAGACGGACACAGGAAATGCAGTTTTTTGAGCAACAGTTTAGAGACTTTCTGTTAAAACGGACTGCGAGGAATAAAATGCTGAGCTGTGGAAAATGTGCGATTCTCTTTTCTTCCTCAGTTAGTTATTAACTTATCGTAGATATGTTGTTGTGTCTTCATTCCGAAGACTAGTTTGATGCCGCTCTCCATTCTGTTCTATCTTGTACTAGCCACTTCGTCTCCGAATAACTACTACAACCTACATCTTTCTGAATTTGCTTACTATATTCAGCTCTTTGTCTCCCTCCACGATTTTTACCAGCCACTCTACCCTCTAATACTAAATTGGTGATTCCTTGATGTCCCAGAATGTGTTCTGTCAACCAATCCCTTCTTTTGGTCAAGTTTTGCCACTAATTCGTGTCTCTCCAATTCCATTCAGTACCTTCTCATTAGTTACGTGGTGACCCATCTAATCTTCAGCATTCTTCTCCAGCACCTTATTTCGAAAGCTTCTATTCTCATTTTATCTAAACTGTTTATCGTCCATGTTTCACTTCCATACAACGCTACACGCCAGACAAATACCTTCAGAAAAGACTTCCTAACAACTGAATCATCTTCAGAAATGCTTTCCTTGTCACTGACAGTCTGCATTTTATCCCCTGTCTACTTCGGACATCATCACTCATTTTGTTGCCCAAATGGTAAAACTCACCCACTATTTTAAGTGTTTCGTTTCCTAATCTAATTCCTTAGGAACATCTGATTTAATTAGATTACATTCCCTTAACCCTGTTTTGCTTTTATTGATGTTCGTCTTATATCCTTCTTTCAAGACATTGTCCATTCCGTTCAACTGCTCTTCGAAGTCCTTTGATGCCTGTGTCGGAATTATAATGTCATCGGCAAACTTCAAAGTTTTTATTTCTTCTCCCTGAACTTTAATTCCTACTCCAAATTTTTCTCTGGTTTCCATTACTGCTTTTTCATTGTACATATTGAATGACATCGAGGATAGGTTATAACCCTGTCTCACTCCCTTCTTAAACACTGCTTCCCTTTCTTGCCCCTCGACTCTTATAACTGCCGTCTTGTTTCTGTTAAAGCTGTAAATAGCGTTTCGCTCCCAGTATTTTACTTCTGCTACCTTCAGAGTTTCAAAGAGTGTATTCCAATCAACAGTGACAGAAGGTTTCTCCAAGTCCACAAATGCTATAAAAGTAGGTTTGCCTTTCCTTAAGCCATCTTCTAAGATAAGTAGTAGGGTCAGTATTGGCTCTCGCGTTCCTACATTTCTCGGGAATCTAAACTGGTCTTCCCCGAAGCCTACTTCTACTAATTTTTTCCCATTCTTGTGCAAAGAAGTCGTGTTAGTATTTTGCAAGCGTGACTTATTAAACTGATTGTTCAATAACATTCACACCTGTCAGCAACTGGTTTCTTTGGAATTGTAATTACTATATTTTTATTGAAATCTGAGGGTATTTCACCTGTCTTCCAAGGCTATCAGTAATCCCAACGGAATGTCGCCTACTCCAAGGGCCTTGTTTTGACTTACAGCTTTCAGTGCTCTGTCAAATTTTTCAAGCAGTATCGTATGTCTCATCTTATCTTCATCTACGTCCTCTTCCATTTTCATAATTTTGCTCTCAAGTACTTCTCACTTTTGTACACCCTCCTAAAATCCCATATTTCTGCTTTCCCTTCTTTACTTAGGACTGGTTTCCCATCTGAGCTGTTGATATCCATACAGCTCTCTTTTCCCCAAAGGCCTCTTTAAGTTTCCTGTAAGCGGTAGCTATCTTTCCCATAGTGAAATATGGTTGTAAATCCTTACATTTATCCTCTAGCCATTCCTGCTTTGCAATTTTATAGTTTCTGTCAGTCTCGTTTTTTAAACTTTCGTATTACCTTTGCCCTGCTTCATTTCCTGCGTTATTAAATTTTCCCCTTCGATCAGTTAAATTAAGTATCTCTTGTGTAATCGGAGGATTTCTACTATGTCTTGTCTTTTTACCTATTTGATCCTCTGCTGCCTCCACTATTTCATGTCTTAAAGCTACCCATTCGTCTTTTACTGCATTCAGTTCACCTGTTGTAGTCAACCGTTGTATATCGCTCCCTCTGAAGCTCTCAACAACCTTCTGTTCTTTCAGCTAATGCAGATCCCATCTTCTTAATTTCGTGTCTTTTTCCAATTTTTTCACTTTTAATCTACATTTCATAACCAATAAACTCTTATTTGCATTTAAATCGTTAGTCAAATTGTTTATTCCACATATATTCTTTCTCCTTATACGTAATTTTTAAAAAAAATTTGTGTACAGAGTAGTGTGCTGTTTTGGTTTCCGCGTCGCAGTCTATTTTAAGAGGGAAGAAAGGTGTTTTATTTATGGCTTATCGACATATAATTTATTACTACTATGGAATCTGAATCATCCAAAAACTTTCAGCGCTGTCTGTTCACAGATTAAAACTATGTGAAATACTGTGATTGAAACTACTATCCTCACAGATCAAGCGGTCGGAGAGGTCTTTCCTGTACTCCTTAGTTTAATAATCCCAATCGATTTTCCGGTTAATTTTAAATCACTTCATATCGCAGTCAAGGTTTCCTTTGCGGTAACAGTAATCAAGGCTCAAGTCAAAGAGACAAGGGAGCAGGAGATGTATGGTAGGAGGCGTGAGGAAGGGATTAAGACCCTAGTTATCTGTAACTTCGTCGCATTGGCAGTGTCAAAATTCTTAGCCGACTTTAATTTCTCACAAAGTTATGCAAAATAACACTCTAAGCTTCAGTTTATTGACTGGTTTAATTTTAGATGTTATCGCATCAGAGCAAAGGTTACGCCAGCAGTTAGGTGTAAAAAAGGATACTTGGATACTAGTTTTCTTTTTTATTGCTGCTAACTACTTGATGTTGATGTTGTCCATGCACTTTAACATATGTAAAATTTATAACTGCAGTCGTAGCTGTATTGAGTTGCTATAAAGATACAATTTATATGGTTACTGTATGAAAAATAAAATAAATGTATCAAAAAAAAGTGTGATTGGATTACGTTCGAAAGTCATACTGTTAAAGAGAGTAAATTAATAATAGAGGTTAAATTGTATCTGTCACGTTGCAGATTGGTATTCCAGCTGCTGAAGTTTCTGTCCCCTGTATCGCTTAAGTATAAGACGATTTATACAAAGAATCATTTAATGGTTCTGTAGCTGTCACCTTCAGTGCAAATAATGATTTGTTGCAGCTTTCCGCCGGCCAGTGTGGCCGAGTGGGTCTGGAACCATGCGACCGCTACGGTCGCAGGTTCGAATCCTGCCTCGGGCATGGATGTGTATGATGTCCTTAGGTTAGTTAGGTTTAAGTAATTCTCAGTTCTAGGGGACTGATGACCTCAGATGATAAGTACCATAGTGCTCAGAGCCATTTGAACCATTTTTTGCAGATTTCCGCTGTAGTCTATCCAGCGCAAAACAGTTCATAAATGGTGAGAGACCACCGCCTACGTTCGACATCAACGTGCAATAAACACTCACAAATGGCAGGTGGCAGCACTAGCAGTGGAGGGTATATAAAGCGTATCGGGGAACGCGGTATACAGTGCAGTCGTTTTCATAATGTCGAAACAGTGCGATTTATCTGATATCCAAAAGGGCTTGATCGTTGGCTTTCGCGCTGAGGGTGGAAGCATATCCGAAACATTGTAAAATGTTCGCGTGCCGGCGTGATTAAAGTATACTGTGCATGGCAAAGTGGAGCATCCAAAACCGGGTCCCAGGCAACTGTGTTGCACCACTGGTTGCAAATGACAGGGACGAACGACGGCTGCGGAAATGTGTACGGGGAATAGAAGTGCATCTGTGGACTTATTGTCCCGGTGAACCAAAGGGCAACCAGCAGTGTTTCCTCAACCACCGTTCATAGAACGTTGCTGCGTATGGGCCTCTGTAGCAGGCACCCGGTTCATGCACCCACGCTGACTGCTGTTAACCGGTGACGAAGGCTGGACTTTGCACGCCAATACCGTACGTCCTCTGAGAGCCAACAAATGGCCTCTTCAGATGAATCACGGTTTATGCCTCATCGGACAGATGGCTGTTGGCGTGTACGGTGCGGAACATGTGAAAGCGAACAACCCTGCAACAATCGTCGATAGGATCCTAGCCGGAGGAGGGATCGTTATGGACTCAGGAAGTTTTTTGTGTCGTTCACTAGGTGATCTCGTCATTCTGGAAGGCACTGTGGAATACAAGTATGCATCCTTTGGCGACCATGTCCACCCCTACATGCAGGTTGTTTTTCCTCGGCACGGTGTCACATACCAGCAGGAAATTTGTGGTAAGATCCTATGGGACCAAACTGCTGAGGCCATCGGTCCCTAAGCTTACACACAACTTTTTTTAAAAAAAATCTTTATTTCCATAACAATACTAATTATACAAATTAACCCACCTCCTAACATGATTAGTGGGCCATAAATTGATACATAAAATTGGGTTATAATGCAGCTTAAATATTACAGTTATGTTAGTGAACTACAGTTTAAACTACCAGAGTGTGTTAGTTTTCTACGACAATGGGCAGTTTAATTTAACCTACTTGTTAATTATCTAACCTAGAATGACTACTAACTGCAGCGTCACAGGTGTGCCAGTAAAGTACAAACCTACTTAGAATAGCCAGGCTTCACGAGCTAACCCCGAGGAGCATGCCCCTGGCACTGGGCTGGCCAAAGTTAGTATTCGCTGCAGTTTCCTAAATTAATGTCCTAAATCTAAGTCATACAAAATACTAACTTAACCTACATCATAATCGGTGGTATTGACCCCAACGCCCCTAGTCCCGTACGTGGCGGTTTCCAACTGATGGAAGTCGGCCATTCCACGCACAGGCGGTATGGGAATAGGATCTGGTCTCAGTCGGTTGGTCTATGAATTGGTACCTATTCTTGGTCCCTCAGGTATTCTGTTAACACTTTCCGTGATACCTCGTCTGCCAGAGCATTCAAAGTGTGAAAAGTCTCTTCATGTCTGAGTAGTTGGTATGTGTCATTGTTCGGAAGTCCGTCTCGGAGTGTTGTCGCGACATCATTGAAGAGAGGGCACTCGAAAACCACATGGTCGGGAGTTCCCTCTGCCGCGCCACAGTCACACTCGGGGGTTGCCCTTTTCCCAACCCGACATAGACATGTCGAATAGGGTCCATGACCAGTGAGAAAGTGAATAAGTCCTCGTGTAGGTTCAAAGTATTTCATACCTCCACGCTCTTTTACGTCTGGTAAGAACTGGAAGGTTCTTCTCCCCGTTTCTTCTTCCTCCCAAGCCCTCTGCCAAAGTTCCTCCCCTCTGTTTCGTATTTCTCTCTTATCCTCCACCCTCACACCCATTATCTCTATTATTTTCTCCCTGTTCCCCTTTTTGGCCCAGTACCATGCCGGTTACTCACGTATCTTAATATCTAGCGGGCAGAGCCTCATTATGACTAACAGAGCTCCCCCCGGAGATGTTCTGTAGGCCCCCACAGATCTCAAAATCATGCTTCTTTGGACTCTTCTCACTGTCATGGCGGGCACGACCCGCGTGAGCCTGTGCGTCCAGACTCCCGAGCCGTAACCCACTACTGAGGTTAGAATAGTATTGTGATAAAGTTTTATGAGATGAGGAGGGAGATGAAATCTTTTATGTCCAATGGAGATGAGATTGTTTAGTAGTTGGAGAGCTCTCTGGGTTACGGTGTCTATGTGTTTCCCGAAGTTCCATCTCTCGTCAATTATGACTCCCAAGTATCGCGTCTCCCGTCGCCGAAGAACTGGTGAGCCATCGATTCTAACAATGGGATTCCTGATTAGCTGACCCTTTAGCAGTAAGTATGTAGACTTACTCGGAGATATTGTCATCTTTGTATTTTGGCACAATTGGTGCAGTTTCTCTATGGCCCTTTCGATCTTTGGTTCGATGTCTTCTCGGCTGCGACCGCCGACCAGCAGGAGGAGGTCATCTGCGTAGGCTATCACCTCTAGCACTTCTTCACTTTGCTGTAGTCTGTCCAGCAACGGTTCCATATGGATGTCCCAGAAAAGGGATCCCAAAACGGAGCCTTGGGGACACCCTTTGGTGATTACTTTCCCAATTCTCCCGCTAGGGGATGATAGCCATACCTCCTCAGACACCCATATAGCGGCCATGGACACTTTCTCCCGCAGACAGGAGAAGAGCGATGGCCACCACAGGTTGTCGAAGGCGCCACTGATATCCACCATGATGCCAACTACGTACTTACGCGGGGTTGAGCCACAGACTTCAGCCGCCAGATCGATAGCATCAGATGCCGACCGCCCCGGCCTGAAGCCGCACTGCCTGTCGCTCATCCCGGACAGCACCCGGTGAGCCGTCAATCTGTACGCCAACAGTTTTTCCAAAAGCTTCCCGAACAGGTCCAATAGGCAAATCGGCCTGTGTGATTTGACTTCGGCCGGGTCTTTTTCTAGTCCCTTTTTTTATTATGACCACGTTCGCGGTTTTCCGCCTCTTGGGGAACTTCCTTTGTCTGAGGCACTCGTTAAAGAGGTGTGTTAGCGACGCGATTAACTGGGGTGCCAGGAATTGCACCACCTCAGCCCAATGCCGTCTGGTCCTTGAGCTTCCCCTCTTTTTAGGAATCTTATTTGTGCAGCCACCTCCTCTTCCGAGAAGTGGTAGACTGCCGTGTCGTTGTTGTATTCTTCAAGGTCTGTATCTCGCAGTTGCTGCTGGCTTACGGTTTCTCCATCCGCATTGTCGTCAGGCAGCAGGGACCGGAGGAGAACCTCTGCAGTCTCCTGCCAAGATTCCGTCATCCTGTCCCCCTGCCTGACTGTTGATAGCTCCAGGGGAGAGCGGATTTTTTCCCTCACTAATTTATGGGGGAGACCCCATGGGTCTAAGGCCAGCTGGTTCAACACGTAGCTCTTCCAGCTACGCATTCTTACTTCGCGTAGTTCCTTCTGAAATCTCTGCTTGGCCTCCCTATATTGCAACTGCCATCTTTGCCTTTCCAGCCAGACGACACTGCGCTGGTAGTTCCTCCTTAGTCTCCTGACAGATTGACGTAGTTCCTCTAATTCGGCCGACCACGGTGACGGTGAGGCCGCCATGGCCTTCCTCCTGGTTGGTACAGCGGCCCTCAGCGCTCTATGTACTGCGCCCACCAGTTCCTCAGCTCTTTCGTCCACGTCTATGTCTTGATGTACGTCACCTTCCGGTAAGGCAGGAATGTCGCACCCCCTTGCTAGGCGTTCCCAATCTGCTTTGTTGTAACTGAATTGTACTTCCCACCCCATGGTCCAGCGGCACTCCCTTTCACCTAGAGTGAAAGTTATTAAATTATGGTCGCTAGTGGTGGCATTGCTCACGACTTTCCAGCTCTGTATGAGATTTGCAGCGTTTGGAGGTGTTAAGGTTACGTCTATGTTCGTGCCCTGTCCTCCTCCTGCTGCGTAGGTAGGAGGGTTGCCCGGCTTGTTGGCCACCACGAGCTGCGAAGCCATGATAAATTCATCCACTTTGTCTCCGTTTGTATCTCTGGTGCTGCTGTACCACAGGGGGGGATTTTGCATTAATGTCAGCAGTTATGACTATCTTCCGTCCCCGCAACGCAGTGGTAACTCTTGTCAGATGTTCTAAATGTTGCTCGATCTCGTCTCCGTATTGGAAGTACGTGTTTATGAGAATAATTACTCCCACTGGGGACTGAAGCTCCACGACGTTGCAGTGACTAGTTGTGAATTGTGAAAGCGTGGTGACCCTCAGAAGTTTATTTGTAACCGCTATCGCCGCTCTTGGGTCCTCCCCTCTGCTGACAATTTGCCATGTTGCGGCAGCAAAAGCTATTTTTCCAGCTTGGGAGTACGGCTCCTGTAGGCAGAGCACATCCAGTCTCCTCTCCTCCACCTCTTTACGGAGCTCCTGCATCACAAGTCGGCTATTGTGAGTGTTTAATTGTCCAATTGTTATTTCAGTCGTCATGGGAACTATGTGTGCATGTGGTCGTCTGGCCAGATCTTACTCCAGTCGAAAGCAGTTTGTCAGTTTGCCAGTACAGCCTGTTCGTAGATGTCCTTGAGGTCAAACTTCTCACCACGTCTCTTAAAGACTTTCTTCAGCAGGTCCCGCAGGGCTCCGAAATCAGTGGGGAGCTTCACTGACTTTAGTTGAATTCTGTCCACAGCCTTCATTACCGAAAAGGTTACCTTCCTACCCTCTTCATGTCCTACACGGACCACATGTCGTAAGGCAGTGGCCAGGGTAATCGGCTCTTCCAACCTAGCCAGTTGCATCGTGTACTCGATATTGGGGTACACCCTTACCGGGTCCACAGGTGGCAATCTGACTACTGGAGTGCTCTGTGTTGTGGACTTCAGACTTGTACTTGTGACTGCGTTGTCACACACTACTTAATCTAACTTAAACTAATTTACGCTAAGGACAACACACACACCCATGCCCGAGGGAGGACTCGAACCTCCGTCGGGGCAAGCCGCGCGGCCCTTGACAAGGCACCTAAAACCGTGCGGCTACAGCGCAGCACATACCAACAGGACAATGCAACGTGGCATACAGCTGACAGTGTACATGTGTGGTTTGAAGGATTTACCGTACTCACCTCGCCACCAAACTCCCCGGACTCAAAACAAATCCAGAATCTGTGGGACCACCCCGAGCCGGCAGATCGCGCCAAAGATCCTCAACCTAGAAACCTAGCGCAGCTGGCCACGGCAATGTGGTCGGCGTGGCTCCACATTCTGTCCACATCCCTGTCTGTACCTTCCAGAACTTCACTGACGCTCTTCCCCCCACGTTTCGTAACGGTCTGCGCTGCGCTTGACAGGTGGTGACATTAATGTGACTTGTTGTGCTGTTGTGATCTTCAGTCCAAAGATTGATTTTTTACAGCTTCCCACCCTTATCTGTTCTGCACAAGTCTCCCCATATAATTATTTGAACCTACATGTTGCAATCTAACCATCGTCAACAGGTTTCGCCCCGCACTTTAGCCTCCCTTCTCAAATTGACTATCAGAGCAGGAAATGTGCACATAGAACTCTTTTATCCGCAATTCGATGCAGTAGCTCATCATTAATTATTCGAGATCTACCCCCCCCCCCCTCCTCCACCTAATACTCAATATTCCCCAGTAACACTAATGTTCTTATCTTGCCTGTACTGTTTTAATCGACATTTCACTTCCTCACAATGCTACGGTCCAGACAAGTGCTATCAGAGAAAACTTCCTAAAACTTAAATTTGCGTTAGATGGTAACAAATTTATGATTTTCAGTATCGCATATCTTACTGTTCCCGGTCTGCATTTGCTGTACTTTCCACTTCAGCCATCGTCACTTACACACATCAAAAGAAGTTTTGCATCACCTCGGTTCCGACAGTTCCGGAACCTGTACAGAAAACATGGAATAGAAATCAACATAAACATCATTTCCGCCCATTTTGTTGCTCATGAAAACCACACATTGCATGTTATACCACCATACCGCGAGACCTTCAGAGGTGGTGGTCCAGACTGCTGTACACACTGGTACCTCTAATACCCAGTAGAACGTCATCTTGCATTGATGCGTGCCTGTATTGACTGTTGCACACTATCCACAAGTTCAACAAGGCACTGTTGGTCCAGATTGTTCCACTCCTCAACGGCGATTCGGTGTAGATCCCTCAGAGTGGTTGGTCGGTCACGTCGTGCATAAACTGCCCTTTTCAACCTATCCCATGTATGTTCGATAGGGTTCATGTCTGGAAAACATGCTGGCCAATCTAGTCGAGCGAAGTTGTTATCCTGAAGGAAGTCATTCACAAGATGTGCACGACGGGGACGCGAATTGTCGTCCATGAAGACGAACCCCTCGCCAATATGCTGTCGATAGGGTTGCACTATCGGTCGGAGGATGGCATTCACGTATCGTACAGCCGTTATGGCGCCTTCAATGACCACCAGCGGCGTACGTAGGCCTCACATAATACCACCCCAAAACAGCAGGGAACGTCCACTTGCTGCACTCGCTGGACAGTGTGCCTAAGGCGTTCAGCCTGACTGGATTGCCCCCAAACACGTCTCTGACGATTGTCTGGTTGAGGGCATATGCGACACTCAGTGAACAGAACGTGATGCCAATCCTGAGCGGTCCATTCGACATCTTGTTGGGCCCATCTGTACCGCGCTGCATCGTGTCATGGTTGCAAAGATGGGCCTCGCCATCGATGTCGGTAGTGTATTTGTGCATCACGCAGCCTATTGCGCACAGTTTGAGTCGTAACACGACGTCCTGTGGCTGAACGAAAAGCATTATTCAACATGGTGGCATTGCTGTCAGGATTCCTCCGAGCCATAATCCATAGGTAGCGGTCATCCACTGCAGTAGTAACCCTTGGGCGGCCTGAGCGAGGCATGTTATCGACAGTTCCTGTCTCTCTGTATCTCCTCCATGTCCGAACAACATCGCTTTGGTTCACTCCAAGACGCCTGGGCACTTCCCTTGTTGAGAGCCCTTCCTGGCACAAAGTAACAACGTGGACGCGATCGAACCGCGCTATTGACCGTCCAGACGTGGTTGAACTATAGACAACACGAGCCGTGTACCTCCTTCCTTGCGTAATGATTGGAAGTGATCGGCTGTCGGACCCCCTCCGTCTAACAGGCGCTGCTCATGGTTGTTTACATCCTTGGGTGAGTGTAGTGACATCTCTGAGCAGTCAAAGGGACTGTGTCTGTGATACAATATCCACAGTCAACACCTATCTTCATGAGTTCTGGGAACCGGGGCGATGCAAAACTTTTTTGATGTGTGTATTTTGCTCCCAAAATAGCAAAATTCATGTACTATTTTTAACGTCTCAGTGTCACTTGATTTAATTCGACTGCCCTCCAGAAACCTTGTTTTACTTATATTGATATTCATCTTATAACCTCTTTAAAGGCGCTGTCCATTCCGTTCAACTACACCGCGTAGTTTATCCCTGAGAACTTGAAATAGACATATTATGATGACAGCACTACAGTTGCGCATTATCGGGAACCTTGTATGTTTCGTCCCTTTTTGATGGACCGCTCACCCGCGCCATAACTACATTATCTGTTGGGACATTTGTTAATTAAACCCAGTGTATCAGTCGTATTAAAGAACAGAAACTTCACACCGAAAACAAAAATCGCTCTTACTTAGAAAACAACGTCTTCATTTTTTTTTTTTATTTTACATCTCCAGTTCCATAGGACCAAACCGAGCAATTCTCCATGGTCATGGGACATGAAATTGCAACAGAAAAGTATTAAGAGATAACGTAAAATGTTTATAAGTAGTAAGAAGACGACAAGCTTTAAGTTTATATAAACGCAGCCAGCGATGTACCATAGGAATTATCTTAATTTTTCAAGGAACTCCTAGACAGAATAGAAGGACTCACGCAAGAGGAAACCATTCAGTTTGGATTTGAAAGCACATGGATTATTGTTAAGATTTTTGAAGTCTTGTGGTAGCTTATTGTAATTGGATGCAGCAGAATACTGTAAGCATTTCTGTACAAGAGTCAAGAGGTGCGATCCAGATTGGATTTCTGTCTAGTATTATCTGAGTGAAAGCTAATAATTCTTGGTAATAAGCTGATATTGTAAACAAGAAACTACATTGAAGGATATACATACATTGCGAAGCGATAGTCAGAAAACCCAGGCTAATGAACGGGGGACGACAAGAATTTGGCGAACTTACATCACTTATTGCTCGAACCGCCCGTTCCTGAGCCAAAAACAGCGTTTGAGAATGGGAAGAGTTACCCCAAAATATAATACCACATGTCATAAGTGAATTAAAATTAGCAAAACATACTTTTAGTGTCGAACTATCACTTACTTCAGATACAATTCTAGTAGTAAAAATGGCAGCATTAAGATCCTGAACATGGGCTTTCCACAACAGTTTACTATCTATCTGAATGCCTAGAAACATGAACTGATCAGTTTCACTAAACATACACCCATTCTGTGAAATTAAAACGTTAGGTTTTGTTGAAATGTGTGTTACAAACTGTAAAAATGGTTCAAAAGGCTCTGAGCACTATGAGACTTAACATCTGAGGTCATCAGTCCCCTAGAACTTAGAACTACTTAAACCTAACTAACTTAAGGACATCACACACATCCATGCCCGAGGCAGGATTCGAAACCGCGACCGTAGCGGTCGCATGGTTCCAGACTGAAGCGCCTATAACCGCTCGGCCACACCGGCAAACTGTAAAAACTGAGTCTTACTGTTATTTAGCGTTAGTTTACTGCAATATTTGAAACGGTGCCTATCTTCAGTAGCGCTACAGCCCTTGGTGAGCCTTGGCTTCTTCAACAATCTTCCTCCACACTTCTCGGTTATTTTCTGCTCTTTTCCATCCCCGGACTTCCATACTGGTGGTATCCATTATTAACTCGCTGATCCATCTTCTTCTAGGTCTCTCCTAGCCATCGTATTCGCTGTGATTTCGCAAATTTTACTATGTCCCTGCCCTGTATTAACTCTTGTAATTCGTCATTGTAGCGTATTCTCCAGCCTTCTTCCTCCCTTATTGGCCCATAGAGTTTGCGTAGTATTTTCCTCTCAATGGTTCTTAGTACATTTTTGTCGTGTTCTGTCAACGTCCATACCTCTGACCCGTATGCGATAACTGGGCGGACCAGGGAATTATATATTAGCAATTTATTTTTTCTTGTAACGAGGGTATTTTTGAAAAGTTGCATATTTGCAAAGTAAGCTCTGTTTCCTGCTTGTATTCTTTCCCTTATAGCCTTTCCAATACTGTTATCATTTGTTATTTGGGCTCCCAAGTAGTTAAAAGAGGACACTCCTTTGAAGCATTTCTCATTGATGTTTAGGTTTTAGGGGTTCTTCTGGCCTCAGATTGTGACATTACCAAATATTTTGTTTTGTTTTCATTTACTATGAGGCCAATGGTTAAGGCTTCTGTTTCCATTGCCCGGTATGTTTCTTGGAGTGTATTGGTATTTTTTCCTACTAGAGCAATGTCATCAGCGTATGCACACATCTGGCTAGTTTTCATAAATATGGTGCCTCTTTTGTTGATTTTATTTACTACACTATTCAAGGCTATATTGAATAGGACAGTGGAGAGACCATTCCCTTGCTTCACACCTTTAATAAAGTCAAAGCTTTCACTTGTTCTGCAAAGGACATTTACTTTTGCTCTTGTCTCTGTCATTGTCATTCTGATTAGTCTTATTAATTTAGCACATATACCAACTTCTTTCAGTACTCTGTCTAGTTCTTGCCGTTTTATGCTGTAAAAGGCTTGTTTGAAGTCGATGAATAGGAAATGTACATCTATATCATATTCATAGAGCTTTTCCATCATTTGTCTTATCACAAATATTTTATCAGTTGTTCCTTTGTCTGGTCGAAAGCCACACTGATATTCCCCTAGTATGCCTTCTGCACTCTTCTGTTTCC
Source organism: Schistocerca nitens (assembly GCF_023898315.1). Classification (NCBI taxonomy): domain Eukaryota; kingdom Metazoa; phylum Arthropoda; class Insecta; order Orthoptera; family Acrididae; genus Schistocerca; species Schistocerca nitens. Next base: position 442,292,247 of record NC_064621.1, on the reverse strand, counting down.
TTTCGTTTAATATGAAGGTCTTATAAGCTATGCTTAGAAGTGTTATACCTCTATAGTTTTCACATACTGTTCTGTCCCCTTTCATATAAATGGGGATTATTATTCAATTTTGCAATTATCTGGCATAGTTTCTGTTTCCCATATACCTGATATTAATGTGCGCAGTTCCTTTATTACAGCCTTACCACCAGTTTTTATTAATTCAGTAATTATGCTATCTTCCCCTGGGGCTCGATTGTTTTTTTGACTTGTGCACAGTCTGGGAGACGTCTTGTAGTGTTGGATTTCTTGCCTCATTGGTGTCATTGTCTACTTCCAGCTCCACTCTTTCTTCCTGTGCAGCTATCTCTTCATCGTCTAGGCTGGTGCTTAGTGTATCTTTGAAATACTCTGCCCATCTTCCCACTATCTGTTCTTCCTCCCTTATTTTCCCATCTTTACTGGAACAGGCCATTGTTTTTGGTTGGAATATATTCTTCATTTTGCCAATGGCATGATAGAACTTTATTATTTCACTCTGTTCCTTTAACTCTTCTAGTTCTTGAAATTTCTTCTTATTCCACTCTCTTTTCTTTCTCTTTCACGGTCTGTTAGCTCTTCTCCTTAATTCTCTATATTGTTCCACATTATTTCTGGTTTCTCTGTGTAGCACTTTTGTTCTTGCCCTGTTCTTTTCCTCTATTGCTGACCTGCAATCTTCATCAAACCATTCCTGGGTTCATCTGTTCCTTCTTATGCCTATTATTTTCTCTGCAGCATCCTTAACGGCTTTTTCAATCCTGTTCCACCTTTCATCTACTCCTACTGCGGTCTCTTCATTGCTCAGCTTTCTGCTTAGTGTTACTTGGTATTTTTTTAATTCATCAGGGATGTTCAGTTTGTCTGTATTCCATTTCATCATCTTTCCTATTCTGTTGCCATTTGTTAGTGACAGTTTCTCTCTCAAGACTGATTTTATCACAAAGTGGTCCGAATCACAGTTTGGTCCTCTGCAGCTCCGTACATCCGTAACTGACTTGGAGTGGCGCGCAATCACTAAAATATGGTCAATCTGATTGACTACTCCATTGGCTGCAGATTTCCAAGTACCCAGATGGATCCTTTTGTGTGAAAGCAGGTACTTTTAATAATGATATTATTCCTTGCTGCAAATTGGCATAGTAAGTCTCTGTCCTCGTTGTTTTCTTCATGTAGTGAATATTATCCAGAAACTTCATGTGGATGTTCATTCCTCCCTACTTTTGCGTTAAAATCTCCTATTACTAGCATCAGATCATAGTTAGGTACTGCACAGCATACTTTTTCCAAGTCTTCGAAGAACTCATACAGTGTAGGCTTTCACAGCCGGTGTTGTCTTCAGTTAAGAGGCCGTCTCAGAAGATGTCTCCCGCAAATGGAGACGAAACGTCAGGTAGAAATTTTATACATCGACCACGGCCTCTCAGCCCGGAAGTTTCAGCCTTTGTAGAACTGTTCTTTAATTATATCCTCTTTTTCCTCTGTTGGTGCATGTGCATTACCTACTGATATATTCCTACATTTCCCTCTTAGTCTGAGTCTGCACATCCTTTCATTTATGGGTTCAAATTCTAGAAGGCTTTTCCTAACTTCCCTAGTTGTTATAAACCCTGTTCCAAGTTGGCCTGTTCTTTCTTCTGGTCCACTATATACCAATGAGTACTCAGGTTTATCTATCTGCCCATTCCCTTGTCATCTTATTTCCTGCAGCCCTACGATATCATATTTGAATTTTAAAATTTCATTGGCTATTTCTTTCATTTTTCCAGGCTGAAGCATTGTCCTCACATTCCATGATGCTACTGTTAGATCCTTTATCCATTTCTTTTGCCGGGGTTGTGATACATGCCTTCCATCCAGTTTCCGAGGCTTCTGTCGAATTTCCGTAATATTCTTTTTTTTACAGTATGGGATTATTAGCCCCATGCCCAACCCCCATCCTGGAGGACCAGGATTTGTATGAGGTTTACTCCTCTAGGGAAGCTGGCTTCACTACACCTCTAGAGCCCTCCCTGCCCTATGTTGCAAACAATGTCCTTTACTACCAAGCTAGTGTCATCAGCAAACAGAAATATTTTATAATCACCTTTAATACCAGCAGGCACCTCATTTGCACAAATAAGGAACAGGAGTGGTCCCAGCACTGACTCCTGGGGCGCCACCACCCTCCCCATTTAATCCTGCCCCGCTCTGACCCCACATCACAGCTATTCTGAATTCTGTGGAGAATGACCTTTTGCTGTCTGTTGTTAAAGTAGGAGGTAAACCAATTGTGAGCTACTCCCCATATTCCATAATGGTACAACTGAAACGTCCCCTTTGGAAAATTATAAATGACTGTGCTGGTAAACCTGTTACGTTATTTGATTTTCAAACAGCTGAGCAAAACTAAACGTACGCAGACATTTCTCTCTTTACTTATTTTGATCAACAGTAAACTGACATACAATACATTTTTTAGCTCAACATAATCTGACTTTCAATAATCACTACGAAAGAATGACCCTGACTAACAACAACCTATACCTTTCATGTATCACTTACCTCACAAAAATCTTCGTTACTCGAGCTACTGCAATACAGCAAGCGCCAATACTGCCAGCTAAATAAAAGTTTCTAACTACGGAAGACACTAACTACTGATAGCATAGTCATCAGATGAAAGCTTTTGGTAGAGAACAAACAATGTATTTACCTTAATAATGTTCAAAAGTCATTATATATATATATATATATATATATATATATATATATATATATATATATATATATATATCAATATATATATATATCAGTTCATGACATCCAGTTTTACAAATTTCCTTTTTCTTGGGGACACACATCCAGATCGTCTGCTCTTAAAATCCTGCCATCTCTCTCCCCACATCCACCACTGCTGGCGGCTCATCTCCAACTGCACAACGCTACGCACAGTACACATCCAACTGCCCACGACTACAATAGCAAATATTCCAACAACGCAAACCAGCCACAGACTGCACACAGTACAATCAGTGATTTTCATACAGAGCGCTACGTGGCGTTACCAACATAAAAAATCTAAACAGCCTACTTATACAACTTCTGGAGCAACATTTTGAGATCAACACTTGGTATTTTTTTACTTCATCAGGGATGTTCAGCCTTAGTTAAATTAAAAAAAAGATGCCTAGTGTTCGAAACCTTTTGCTTAATTCATTCAGTATCTCACAAAGAAAATTTTGGTTTTGCCTTTTATAGAATCTAAATAAAGTAGAAAACACAAATGATGCGTAACATTTCATTTTGAGTTAATTTTTCAGAAGGTCACGTAAAGCACAGTCGCATCGAACATCTGATTTGTCGCCGTTAGAAGTGTAACCAGAAGGCTCGGCACACTGCTTGCGTCATCCGGTGCCTTGGAAATGTGCAATGTGTGCCCTGTGCGCTAGATCCGCGTTCCATTCGAATAAAACTTGCGGCCTTTTGTCTGCCGCCCCATTCTTCACTCCTGCAGCGCTTCGCATTGCTCTCCAATGTCCTGTCATGAATTTCAGCGTGTCCTGTTCATCGTATTTTTCCGTGCTACGATGCTCCGCAAGGCTGGGAACTCTCAGCTGGAAGGGAAACGTTTGGGTGTACTACTGACGTCTGCTCCCATTTGACAACCAATGCCAAACAACTACTTGTCTGGCACTGGTGCAGTTTCTCTACCGTCTGGTTAAATATAGTTTCTATAATCATAATTAAAGTTCTGAAGTTATTAGGGATGAAGATAGGCAAAAAAAGGGTATCCACAGTTGTTACAGAAATCTGTTTGTATTTGTAAGAGTCGAAGGACATGAATGGGAGGCGGTAACTGTGAAGGGAGTGAGACAAGAGTTTAGTCAGTTTTTAATGGAAACCTCCTCTGATGTATTTTTCACATTTATTGTGTTGCGACCAGTTTTGCTTCTTTAATATCTTCAGGTTGCCGAGTTATGCTGAAATCAAGAAATAGACCGTCTGGTTGTCGTATGTAATGTTAAAGACGACAGCCAAGAACACTGATCGTACACATTCTACCGACCGCTTGGAGGAAGTATGGCGAGCTGATGCGGCGTATTGCGTACAGTTTACAGCAGAATGCTTATGATCAATGTTCTTGGCGGTTTTTGAAACATTACATGCGACAACCAGACTATCTGTCTCTTGACTTCAGCACTAGCAGGAAACCTAAAGATGTTGAAGAAACGAAACCGGTCGTAACACACTGAACCGTAAAAATACAGCTGAGGTGGTCTTCATTAATCGTTGAAATTAATTTTTTTGCTGATTCGAGGTGTGCTGCGACGGGATGGTTGGTCCGCAATTGTATAGTATTGAGGAAAATTTGATCAATTGTTATTTTTTACAAGAACGTCAAACTGTGAGCAAGAAATACAATTACTGACAAGACAAATGATGTGCCTGCTGTTACTCCTAAACGACACAACAAAACTGCTTGGTGTAACAGTAGACACGTGGGCTGTCTTACCAACGGAGTATGTGTTGCTCACAGTTTGACGTTCTTGTACAAAAGTTTCATGATTAGTGGGTCTACAGCCTTAGTGGAATTGTTAAATGAAACCATTCCGCGAAAAGCGGAATTATTTGATTTAAAAATTCTTGTACAAAGCTATTCGTGCCTTTTGGCGCAATGTTGTGCAACTAAACAAACAAACACCGCCCGAAGAGGCTTTGAAGGCCTAACGGTACCGCCCGGCCACGCGTCATCCTCAGCCCTTAGGCGTCACTGGATGAGCATAAGGAAGGGCAGTAGGCAGCACACCCCACTCCTGGCCGTTGTCAGTTGTCGCGATCGGATGTTCTGTAAATAGTTGTGGTTAATAATTTAGATGTGTGGTTTGAGAATCGGCGAATCAGTTCGAAACAGTTAACCACTGGACCAATATATTCTATATTCATGCAACTGAGACAGACAAAATAAAAAATTATCAATTTTTCCTCATTAACATTAATGTAGGCTCAACATGATCAAGATTGTAGGCTACATCACATTTTATACAGTCTCGGAACAGAGCATCCTGTTTCTCCCGATCATAACTTCTTGTCCAGAAGAAAAATAAAAATTATGGATGACCGGTGTGCATTTTCCTTGCGTTTTCACTTAATCACTGTCATTTGTAGCAAGTGGACGAGTTACGCTACCCACGTTTCTGCACTACGTGCTAGTATATGCGAGTCCAAGTCAATTTTGTGTTACATTTTTAATAAGATCACGTTTACGTGAATGATACATTGTGATACGTTTTTGGACTGGCCTTGAGAAGAGGAAGTGGACTTAGAGTACAAACTATAGGGCGCTCTTTAAAGAAGACGTACTGCTGCTCATGTTTTCATAGCCAACAAAGTTACAAGAAAAGCAATCAGGTTGCTTAATGTCCTTTGGTATGTAAAGAACATTTGCTTGATACACTTTTTATTTTCCTTCGGAACAAAAAGTTATTCTAGATTGTAACAGTTCAAAAAGCTAAGAATAAATTTCTGAAAGGAATTAAAATGTAAGGAGAACAAAGAAAAAACTTGAAGGGTTGCAGATGAGATTGTAGTTCTATAAGAGGCAGCAAAGGACTTCAAAGATCGGTTGAACAGAATAGACACTGATGTATACACGGTGTTACAAAAAGGTACGGTCAAACTTCCAGGAAACATTCCTCACACACAAAGAAAGAAAATATGTTATGTGGACATGTATCCGGAAACGCTTACTTTCCATGTTAGAGCTCATTTTATTACTTCTCTTCTAACCACATTAATCATTGGATTGGAAACACACAGCAACAGAACGTACCAGCGTGACTTCAAACACTTTGTTACAGGAAATGTTCAAAATTTCCTCCGTTAGCGAGGATACATGCAGTCACCCTCCGTCGCATGGAATTCCTGATGCGCTGATGAAGCGCTGGAGAATGGCGTATTGTATCACAGCCGTCCACAATACGAGCACGAAGAGTCTCTACATTTGGTACCGGGGTTGCGTAGACAAGAGCTTTCAAATGCCCCCATAAAAGAAAGTCAAGAGGGTTGAGGTCAGGAGAGCGTGTAGGCCATGGAATTGGTCCGCCTCTACCAATCCATTGGTCACCGAATCTGTTGTTGAGAAGCGTAGGAACACTTCGACTGAAATGTGCAGGAGCTCCATCGTGCATGAACCACATGTTGTGTCGTACTTGTAAAGGCACATGTTCAACATTACCTTCCTTCAATTGGGCCAACTGGCGGTGAATCGAGGAAGTGCAGTACATACTGACGAAACTAAAATGAGCTTTAACATGGAAATTAAGCGTTTCCGGACACATGTCCACATAACATCTTTTCTTTATTTGTGTGTGAGGAATGTTTCCTGAAAGTTTGGCCGTACCTTTTTGTAACACCCTGCATATGCAGACTGAAGCGACGAATGAAAACTTGTACCTAGAGCAGGATTCAGACCTGGGTCTGCTGCTCACAAGGCATATGCGCCAAGCACTGCACCATCTTGGCACCGTGGCTTGTCACAACTATGTGGACTGCTCTAGAATGCCTCATTCCTCAGTCCAAATTCCCATTCATGCGCCAATCCACTTGGTATCCCCGTAATCTCCAACAGCATTGCAGAGGCTCTCCAGCAGTATTGGAATAGCACCTCAGCATCAGTAATACTGTTGGATAGTCTCTGCAATGGCGTTCGAGTTTAGGGGGATACCAAGTGGGCTGAGGCATGGATGGGAATTTGGATTGAGGAGTGAGGCGTGCTGGAGTAGTCCGTCCAGTAGTGCACAGCCACAGTGCCAGGGTGGCGTGGTGGTTAGTGCATCTGCCTCTTGGGCAGTAGGTCCATGTTCGAATACTGGCCTAAGTGCAAATTTTCATTCGTGGCTTCAGTCTGCGTATATGAATCATAGAAGTCTGAGACCTGGAAAGGTCGCTAGAATCACGTAATTTCATTTGAGACTAGATAGTACCTTGCAATATTTTTTGTCAGTAACTGGTATAAAACTTCCTGCCAGATTAAAACTGTGTGCCGGACCGAGACTCGAACTCGGGACCTTTGCCTTTCGCGGGCAAGTGCTCCCCCAGGCTGTGGCTAAGCCATGTCTCTGCAATATCCTTTCTTTCAGGAGTGCTAGTTCTGCAAGGTTCTAGCATATATAGCGTATTAATTAATTACAGATGTAGCTCAGACACGATTAAATAAAATAAAGGTTCGCAGGAGAGCTACTGTTAAGTTTGGAAGGTAGGAGACGAGGTACTGGCAGAAGTAAAGCTGTGAGGACGGGGCGTGAGTCGTGCTTGGGTAGCTCAGTTGGTAGAGCACTTGCCCGCGAAAGGCAAAGATCCCGAGTTCGAGTCTCGGTCAGGCACATAGTTTCAATCTGCCCGTAAGTTTCATATCAGCGCACACTCCGCTGCAGAGTGAAAATCTCATTCTGGAAACTGGTATAACGTCATAATGAGAGATTATGATCATAATAGCGCTACTTAATGTAATGTTCTGTCTTGATAGCTTGTTTTGCTTTAACATACATTACATTTAACACGTTTTGGCTTTAGGCGTTATCAGAAATCTTCCAGATAAGAAGTTAACAAACGACCAGTTTCATAAAAAGCATACAACTGCATCCACTCCATGACAAAAAAAGGAAAGCTCTGGAAATGGGAGAAGGAAACAAAATCAAACTTCTCGGACTGCCAGGGCATGTGACGTTATTTTAATGGTTACAAAAGCGAGAAAATTTACGAAGAAATTATCGCAGTATGAGTCCACCTATCAGTACAATGTTTTAACACCACTAACCAAATGGCATGCACTGATTCAGCTGGGAAGAGTGACGTAAGCCGGTTGCATCCTCTCCTGAGGTATGCTGGCCCGCAACTGCTGTAGTCACGGCACCTCTGCAAACACAACGGTTTGAGTAGTGTTGTGCTGTTAATGGCAGCCTACAGACGGGACGGTAATTCCCTGGTTCGCCTGCTGCTAGTCTTTCACCAATGATGCGGGACGATGCAGAATGTGACAAGGAGTCCATTACTTGTTCTCGGATGGCAGGCACAGATGTGAAAGGTTTGTGTGTTGGTGCATAATACAGTGCTCGTCTCCTGTAGTGGTCAGACATGGAACCTTCATGATGAGTACGCCTGACCTCTCGCCCCATGCTGCCCTGTAGTCCATCATCAGGTCAACGCCCGAACGCCGTACAGATCTGGATACTGGACGTTTGGGCCACCTGGCCATATGGTGACCCACAATGAGACCTGTTCAAACTCTGTTAGGTTCCGATAATGCTGTCTCAAACGAGTACACACCATCTCCATATACTTCATAGTAATCACTCAACATATAACGCTGTTCACGCCCCTTATATGCCCTGTCAGTCCTAGTGGAAACGCTAACGCATTGTGGTGACCATCCTACCTGTCACAGAGAACTGCAGCTATAATCTTTTATGCTCCTGCTGATGATGTGTACGTGCACAAAGTTACATTTCCATCTGACCATGTCTTCCAGGTGCCTCTGTCAATTAATACATGGACTACTGTCCATATTAGCATCCTTGTCTATGCATGTTTGAGCATTTCAGGGCAACGTCAGCTACATTCTGTAAAAGGAAAGATTATGTAGAGATTTCTCGTTCAGAAATCATATTTGAATGTTGCTTGTTTATGAGAAGATCGTGTTGGGCCTCCTATAGGAAGGACCAAGTTCTAACAGTACATATCAGATAGAGGGAGGACCATGCCTATCACGGCTGCGGTTTACCATTCCACGACATCGCTGCTACTGTCAAACGAATAACGAAACTACGAGTTCAGGCGACCATATGCAATGCAAGGTAGCCCTAGCGGCTGGTGACTGAGGGGATAGACATATTGTGGTGTGTCGTGCAAGTTCGTACAACCATGTCATGTATCCCCGGTCAGGAAATTGGTTTTTCCATCAAGGCGTCTCGAGCTGCGTGGACTGTCAGCATGATGACCATCGTTGCCCTTACCCTTGATGTGGCAACAGAGAGAGGTGTGTAGGCAGTAGTATGCCAAAGTATGATGCACCACCCATTTACTTAGCTACCTAAATAAAGTTAAGTGTTCCCTTTAATATTGATCAGTCCTAAAATATCGATGTCTGGAGCACCATGACCCGCTAACAGTGCGACTGTTGTTGTGGCTTCTATTGACTTGCCAACAGAAGAGGCTCGCTGATAATAGCACACCTACATATGACGTATCACCACTTTATTTACCTACCTAAATGAAGTCAACCGCTCAACATGACATCTGGGACAACACAGGCTGTCAGCACGACGAGCATTGTTGCGGCTACCCTTGATGTGTCAACAGAAGGAGGTGCGCCGGTAGTAGCACGCTAAACTATGATCTACCACCCATTTACTTAGCTACCTAAATAAAGTTAAGCGCTGTCTTTAATGTTGATCAATCCCCAAGTGTATGGAGCAGCTTGGTCTGTTAGCAATGCGATCATTGTTATGGCTTCCATTGACGTGGCAACAGAAGAGGCTGGTAGTAGCACACTAACCTGTGACGAACCACCCCTTTATTTATCTGCCTAAATCAAGTTATCCGCTGCCTCTAATAGCAGCTCACTCAACATGACGATGTATGGAGCGGCACAGATTGTTAGTATGTCTATCATTATTGAGGAGTCCCTTGAGGTGACAACAGAGGGAGGCGCACCAATATTAGCATGTCAAACTGTGATGCACCATCGCCTTATTTAGCTACCTCAACAATGATAGCTGCTGGCTTTAATTCCAACCATCCCAACATGACTACGACTGAAGCAGCGTGGACTATCAACATGGCGACTGATGTTGCGACTTCCCTTGACACGGCAATAGAGAGGCATGCAGATAACAACAGACCCAACTGTGAACCACTATCCCTTTACTTAGCTACATAAGTAAACTTAAGCTGCCTTTAATACCAACTATATCAACACGAACCTGGAGCAGCACGGATTGTCAGAACGTTGACCGTTGTTGTGTCTTCCCTTGAGGCAGCAACAGAGAGACTCAACATGACGATGAATGGAGCAGCACAGATTGTAAGTATGTAGGGAAAATGTAGGGAAAATGTGACGCACCACCTCTCTACTTATTAGGGAAACACCCCATCGCAGTCCCCTCAATTTAGTGGTAAGATGACCCGGTTGATAGCCAATCAGAAACTGAACACAGATCAAGCATGAAAACAGGAAGCAGATGTACCGAAGTGTGAAAAAAAGAAGCAAAATCTAAACTGTGAATGGTCCAAGCACAAGATGTGAAACATCATGCGACTTTAAATAGCCGCGACGTCATACTTATATTGTCATGGTGTGGGACTGCCAAGAGGGAGATCAGTGTTCAAATCTCCCTCGTGCCCCATTAATTATGAACTGTTCATCCAGTCATTGACGGACCTTTTCGCTGTATTTAAATATGTGTCCGTGTCGTGGTGTAACGTCCGTCTGCAACAGCGAGGTATAAGGAAAGGAACTCCAGACATACGTACCTCTTATTTTTTCTACACAAGTACCAAATATTATGACTCATGCGTTCTGTATTGGAAGTTTTGGCTCTTTAATTCCTTTCTTGTAACACTACAACCGTTTATTTGTTGTTTTCATTTCTGTGAGTGATCTATGTGGCATCTCGCCTGTTCTTAGTATTCATCACGTTTACTTGCGACGGTAATCTATTCTTACCAGATGACTCGTATACTACACCGAATGTATATATAGTACGACAATTGGCAAGACTACAGGAGTTCAGAAACGTCGATGACGAGACAGAATTCTTAATTTTGTGAGGAAAAAAAAGGGGGCACGAGGAATATCTGAACATGGATCTCACCCTGCGCAGTCGAACACCGTGACGATGCAACCATGAATCTGGACTGTTCACTGTTTCTATTTTGCTTCTTTTCTCACATTTCAGTACAATTTAATCCTGTTTTCATCGTTAATCTGTGTTCAGTTTTACATCTACATCTACATCCATACTCCGCAAGCCACCTGACGGGGTGTGGCAGAGGGTACCCTGAGTACCTCTATCGGTTCTCCCTTCTATTCCAGTCTCGTATTGTTCGTGGAAAGAAGGATTGTCGGTATGCTTCTGTGTGGGCTCTAATCTCTCCGATTTTATCCTCATGGTCTCTTCGCGAGATATACGTAGGAGGGAGCAATATACTGCTTGACTCTTCGGTGAAGGTATGTTCTCGAAACTTCAACAAAAGCCCGTACCGAGCTACTAAGCGTCTCTCCTGCAGAGTCTTCCACTGGAGTTTATCTATCATCTCCGTAACGCTTTCGCGATTACTAAATGATCCTGTAACGAACCGCGCAGCTCTCCGTTGGATCTTTTTTCTCTCTTCTATCAACCCTATTTGGTAGGATCCCACACTGTTGAGCAGTATTCAAGCAGTGGGCGAACAAGCGTACTGTAACCTACTTCCTTTGTTTTCGGATTGCATTTCCTTAGGATTCTTCCAATGAATCTCAGTCTGGCATCTGCTTTACCGACGATCAACTTTATATGATCATTCCATTTTAAATCACTCCTAATGCGTACTCCAAGATAATTTATGGAATTAACTGCTTCCAGTTGCTGACCTGCTATACTGTAGCTAAATGATAAGGGATCTATCTTTCTATGTATTCGCAGGACATTACACTTGTCTACATTGAGATTCAATTGCCATTCCCTGCACCATGCGTCAATTCGCTGCAGATCCTCCTGCATTTCAGTACAATTTTCCATTGTTACAACCTCTCGATACACCACAGCATCATCTGCAAAAAGCCTCAGTGAACTTCCGATGTCATCCACAAGGTCATTTATGTATATTGTGAATAGCAACGGTCCTATGACACTCCCCTGCGGCACACCTGAAATCACTCTTACTTAGGAAGATTTCTCTCCATTGAGAATGACATGCTGCGTTCTGTTATCTAGGAACTCTTCAATCCAATTTTAGACGAACTGTCCATTGGGCGATTTTACCAGTAAATCTGAGGGGGGTGCGATGAGGATTTTCCCTTTTTAGCTAGCAAAATAACGGTAACTGCTGGCTTTAATACCAACTGTCCCAACACGACGGCTTCCTGAGCAGCACGGACTGTCAGCCCAGCGTCCGCTGTGTTGTGGCTTCCCTCGAGGCGGCAACAGAAAGAGGTGCGTCGATAGAGGTACGCCCAACTGTCAGCAGGAGACCCAGTTTCGAACCCTGGCCTCGGTACAATCTTTCATTCATCGCTTCCGTCTGCATATATTAATTATAATTAAAGTTAAACTTTCAAGCCGCTGCAGAAATAACACCACAGGTCAGAATGGCGCCAAATTGCAACGGAATATTATCGGAGAAGGGGGGAAAACGTATGGCAAAAGAAAAATAAATAGTTACAAAATGTAGAATAGATGGTACCGTAAGCATCATAATTTAATAGTGGTCGACTACAAATGACAAATGAATCGTACAACAATGTCTAAGGTGTACGTTTGAGGCTAAACAAACTGTATTCCTCAGTGTGCATGTGTGTACAGGTGTGATACTGTTAGTTACGTAAGCCAATCCACTACGGCAAGGTCATATCACACCGGATGGGAAAAATCGGTTTTTAATTGTCCTGAGGCCAAAAGCCGCATAAAAAGCATGAATCATAATCAAATCGGATTATTAATTTCTGTGGGACTCGCGCAAAAAGTTTCAATATGCTGTCCACCGTTTTCTGTAACGAGTTGAAATCGACAAACAGCATGTCCCACAACTGATCGAAGTGTTTCCGGCGTCACGTTCAGAATGTGTGGCGCAGTTCGTGCCATCAATGCAGCTAAGTCTGCAATTGGAACACTGAACACAACAACTTTCAGACAGCCCCACAGCTAGAAGTCACACGAATTAAGATCAGGTGATCGGGGACGGCCAGCCTGTAGGGAAACGGCGGCTGACAATTGTAACATTTCCGAAATGGCGCTTCAGCAGCTCCTTAATTGGATTTGCAATATGTGGAGGTTCGCCATCTTGCAGGAAAATGATCCCATCCACACATCCATGCGGTTGGAGAGCTGGAATGACATGGTTGCGCTAAAGATACTCATTGTGCATACCAGTGGAGGTACAGGTAACAGAACCGGAAGCTCCTGTCTCTTAGAAAAAATATGGCCCTATGATAAATGATGCCGTAAACCAGCACCACACAGTTACCTTTTCAGGCTGAAGTGGTATTGGTTGATTTGCGTGTGGATTTTCCGTTGCCCATATTCGACAATTCTGTGTATTGACATATCTTGTCAGATGGAAGTGGGCTTCGTCTTTCCACAAAATGTTCCACGGCCAATCATTGTCCACTTTCATGCGAGCAAGAAATTCTAAAGCATAGGTCTCTCTTGCTGGCAGGTCAACAGGAAGCAACTTGTGCACATGGGTAATTTTGAATGGATAGCAACGAAGCATGTGTCGTAATATACCGATGCCTCTTCTTTATTCTTTTTCTTCTCCTTGTTTATCCCGGCTTCTTGGGATCTTTTGTGAAGAGACGTGATACAACAAGTTCCGTAGTGGTGTAGGGCAATCAATGAAGTTACACAACAGTTAATAATTTAACTTTTGAAACTGCCGGTTTATTGGAATTTAAGGAAAGAAAAACACTCTCATACTCTCATGCGTCAGCAAACTTTGTGTAACATTTTGTGGGCCTTACTGCGTTGCAAATCGTTCTAATGAATTAATTAAGCTGCTTTACAGTGTTGCTAGGCAACGTAATCAACAAGGTAATATGTGTCTCAATTAAAACTGGACCTCGATATTTTGAATAAACTTTCGGTTCATTTTTTGTCAAAATCAGCACTTGTCTCAAAATTAATTTCCAACTTCGTGCATTAGGTCCAAACGCATTTGCAACTCTTATACGCGATTTACTGGACAGCTCGATCACGCACTGCCGAGTAACGTATTTCAAATCGACCGCGCAGGTTTCAGTTTTCCCTAATGGGCTAAACGACTCTTTTGTAATAACGTGATGTGTATATTTCACGTAATGTTTAAATGAAAGAGGATTTACTCTCCATTCGGGTCAAGATCACAAAAAAAAATTCACCACGTAGGTCAGCGAACTGTACACCCGCACTTTTAGCACTGTAAGTGATAACTCGCCTCAGAGTAAAAGCCGCACATAAATTCACACTTTTTTTATGCATACAGAATTCAAAACACCTTCATATTAAACAAATAAATTCTGGCATGTACTACTAATTAAACATTTCCGATTCTGAATAAACTTCAAGAACTTTTACTTCATAATCAATAAAATTTTGTCGCCTGAGACAAATTATTAGTTTGCTAAAACGGACTCAGATTACAGTCAACTCGTGTCTGGACGATTACGTCACGAATCGACACTTGCATGGAATGAACGAAATACTGTCCGCTGAGTAATTTACTGACTTTTATAACAAATTTGGTGCCCCTTGCATCGCTACAGTAGAATTCTACGCACCGTGCTCACGGGCAATTCCCCGTGCACTACACGTTTGCACACCACCACTCGTCTCTTGCTGCATTGCTGTGGCCACTGCTTCCACTGACGTCGAATCAATTCGTTTCGTCCCTCTACCAGGTTGCACACAAAAAGAACTCGTCTTTTCGAATTTCCGAATCATTTTATCTAGACCCACGGCAGGCATCAGACCAACGTATTTTTCAAACCCTTCAGTGTCCGGAACTTCTGCAGAGCGACGTGTGCACAGTTATCATTTTTGTAATACAACTTTACAAGCAGGGAGAACGTCGTGGAGAACGTCGCAGATGCGAAAGGAGGAAAAGCCGTGTATCCTACGTGTTTATACCAACTCCAATGGGTCGTACGCGTGGCAGATGTTTTCATGTACTTATACTAACACATACAGCGCTATCTACTGATCAATTTTCGCACTATTTTTTCTTCTGGCATACGTTTTCCCCCTTCTCCGATAATATTCCGTTGCAATTTGACGTCATTCTGACCAGTGGTGTTATTTCTACAGCGTTTTGAAAGTTTAACTTTAATCATAATCACTCTATATGTAATCAATGAATTAAGTTTGCAGAAGACAATTACGACGCTGAAAAAATGTTTCTTGCATTCGATAGTAGACGTTGACCAGAAGAAAAGCTGCAGGTGTGTTTTTAAAAGCAGTAGGTTGCATTAACAGCCTTATAGCCTTCTGCACGTTTGCTGAAAATTTATGCTGAAATGTTCTCCGCTCGCTTCTGAACGCTAGTTAAGAATGTGCCTGATTCACACTAAATGGATGCTGCTGTAGCTTTAAATAAGTTCCTCTTCAGCACTGTCTGTGAGACTAATTAACACCCCGCACACAATAAAACTAATTAGTGCTGGTAGCGGAATGGAATTCCGGTAAGTGGAGATTTCCTGCTGGTTTAGTCGCAGACTCCGAGATTTTCCGATTTAACATAAACTGCGGAACCTTCCAATAACTGGGTGGAGTTGAACTGCCAGACGTTATTGATACATTTCCAAACAGAAAAAGTTTTGTACCTACCTGTGATTCAGAGGGATCAGCAATACAGGAAAGAGTCCAAAAATTGCTGCTACCCTTTGAAAAGAATTTCCAAATTTGTAGCAGTAAATTCTGTGTGAAACTTTGTTGGTACTTGTTAAGAACAGAAGAATATTTCGTTGTCTAACAACGTGAAACTGCTAGGAGCAAGCAAAAAATTTATGTTGGTTATAGCTTCATGTAACACTAATGATGTTAGTTATGGCGTGCAGAGTACATCTGCATCTACATCTACAAACATACACCACAAGCCGGAGTACATTTCCATGGTAGAGGCTACTTTGTACTACTGGTAGTCATTCCCTTTCCTTATCCACTCGAAAATGAAGCAGGGACAAAATCACTGTCTTTATGCTTCAGTGCGAACTATCATTTCTTCCAGACATAATTCCAAATTCATTCTTTTTCATAACATTTAACCATCTGAAACTTTGAGCAATCCATGCATCTTGTATCTGTAATAAGATAAGGGGCGTTCGAAAAGTTTTCGTTTGCGGGCGTTACTACAGCGTACGAGTATATGCAACGTACCGCGACTCCGATGCGGGTATATAAATAACAACATGTAGGTAAAGGATTGGTGTGGCATTCGTGCCTTTCCGACATGCGTGCGCCGGCAGCGGTGGCCGAGCGGCTCTAGGCGCTTCAGTCCGGAACCGCGCGACTGCTACGGAAGCAGGTTCGAATCCTGCCTCGAGCATGGATGTGTGTGATGTCATTAGGTTAGTTAGGTTTATGTAGTTCTAATTTCTAGGGGACTGATGACCTCAGATGTTAAGTCCCATAGTGCCCGGAGCCATTTGAACCATTTGAACCAATATACGTGCGGTAAATACGGAAACATGAGTTACGGCATCGTTATTACCAAATGCGTCCAAACAGGACAAACGTGCTGCAATTCTATTCTTGGCTGCCGACGCACAAACACCAGTAGATATCCATCGGAGATTTTGACTTATTGGCATACCGTTTCTGGACTGTAAGGCCTTCAAGGTGAAACTTTTTGATCGCCCCCTTAGGACGTTACATGTAGAAAAAGAAAAACTCTTAATGAGGACAATAATTAGTCTGTCATATGTTACTCCAGAAAGAGCCTCTATACAGTCTCCCTAATATTTCAATATTAAACTTTCACACTTACACGACGTAAAAATTCAAAATTCATTAGATAACTGAAAGCAAAAAAGACATTAAGGAACACATGACAATTTTAATATCCTTGTCGCACGTGAAAATTTGTACACACATGAAATATTCATATGTTTTCTTGCTGGGAAATTTACCTTTAGATTCGTCCTCTGTATAATTAAAATATGTGACTGAGAAGTTGTCTGTATCAATGTTCCGCAACCTTTTATACTCACGGTACATCCGGACGGGTGTAGACTCACACAGCACACCAAAATGTCTGTTCCCTCAGAATCGTATGAATCTTAATTTTATTACGAATTTTTACGTCGTTATTAATCTACCGAATGAGCGGTGTGCTGACCACATGCCCCTCCAATTCCGCATCCAGTAACGCCCGTGGGCTGAGAATGACACGGTGGCCAGTCAGTACCTTTGGGCCTTCATGGCCTGTGCGGGAGGAGAGAGTTATGGATAATAGGATCATATCTGACGAGCCATTGCCATTGAACATTTATAAAGACCAAACAAAAAGATGAACCATTGAAACTGATAATGAAACATGGAATCTACAATGCATACTTGGATCCAAGATAAGACATTACATATTTGCATTAGGATGCTAGTCCAAGCGCTTTCAGTAATTGCAGCTTACTTCCCAACTTTGTGAAAGTTTTCTGCAACCGTAGCAGTCATTTTTGCGCAAGATCGCGTATTCCAAATTATTTTTATCTTACAGTTTCTTACAACAATAGTCATACCATTCCACAAAATGGTCGAATTGTGTCATGTGGAACGCAAAATGGCAAGGAGCCATGAATGTTAATTTTTTCATTAATGGTAATTCTTGCTCAGTTAAGCCAACATTGTTGCTATACGAAATTAATTTCGTGAATTCATTCTTAAATGTGTTTAAGGATTTTTCTTGCAATGTACATTACGTGTATCACGGTGGTAACGTGTAAACAATTAGCAAAAATGGAACACGACAGACAACAGACGCAAACCGAATCCTACTTGGACATTAGACAAAACATTGACAATAATTCCAGAGTTGACTACAATATTAACGATCAATCAGGAGTTAACATGCCTAGTGACGGAAATTTCGTAAATAGATCGACCACTAGTCAAATAGCTAAATCCAGCTCAGAGCCCATTCTTGTCCATGACGTCATGTCAAACGACGTGGCGGGGACAGAGCAATTTCAGTTGACAAATATTGCCACCATGTTTGACACTATTATCAAGCAAATGGCTGAAAACAAAAATCACATGACATCAATACCTAATAAAATCTCTAAAAACAAGAAAGACACCGACGCGCATATGTTATTAATACGTAATCAGATAACTGAAAGCAAAAAAGACATTAACGAACACATGACAATTTTAAAAACGCGACATGACGAGATTAAGGCTGAAATAAGAGCACTAAAAACGTGTAACGACACTTGGTGTGAATGAGTAGACGAGATTAACAAGAGACTGAGCGGCCAAGTGTCCGAACTTGACTCAAAATTTTCCGAATTGAACTTACACCAGGAAAAAGTAAAAGATATTCAAACTGAGGTCAAACATTTAAACGCTACATGCGAAGCTTTTGCCACTCAAGTGAAATCTTATCCGTCAATTCATGCCTCAATGAAAACACGCATTACTTTAATTGAAGGCAAAGTTAGTACTAAGGATAAAAAACTTACAGACAAACTGCAGTGACACACTGACAGGCTCGCCGATGTGACCGAGCGGTTCTAGGCGTTTAAGTATGCAACCGCGAGACCGCTACGGTCAAAGGTTCGAATCCTGCCTCGGGCATGGATGTGTGTGATGTCTGTAGGTTAGTTAGGTTCTGCGAAAGCGAAGGGTGTGTGGCACAGGGGGAGCTGTGTCGAGGGACCGAACATCAGTCCCTTTCTGTTCGCAGGGCACAGACCAGCTGGTGCTCTGCATGCCAGCGTCCTCATTTGTCGGCGTGGGATCGCGGCGCGATTCGGCAAGGGTGCTTCGCCGCGCCCCTGGGTAACTGGGGCGTGATCTGCCAAACCCAGGAGGTGGTGACATCGCCTGGGCCAGGTTAGATGGGTCCAGACCGCTGAACGACTGGGCGACCGGCCCACCACCTGAGTAGGAGTGGGTCCTTGGCCGAGAGGTGGAAGCTCGGGCTAGTAAGCGGCGAAGGACGAGAGGTGCAACCGCCTCTCCGGAGTGCGGGGTGCACTTGCCGGGGTGCGTCGGGTGAAATCGACGATGACGGAGCCACCGAAGGGGATCAGTGCGCTGGCAACGGTGCGCTGAACCGTGCAGTTCCAGAATGCCCTTGGCCTTGGGGCGAGGCCGGTGGGTGAGCTGCCTTCTTGTCCCCCCCCCCCCCCCCCCCCATGCCAGAGGAGCCGGTCCGGGGTAAGAGACGGGCTCCCACCGCTTTTTCACTCGTTAACTAAACATGGCTACAATAGAGACGAGTGAATCGAGTGCGCTCAAGCGAGCATCTACGATGCTAGATTCCTCTCCTCAGGACGAGATGGGACTGGCAGAAGACGAAACCATTACTCAAAGACACGCACGAGTTACGCTGCTCCTGGAGCAGAACATTACAAATGGAAAGATAAGTCAGGCGGCACTGTCCATTATCAAGAACGAGCTGGCTGCACGGGCCATCGCCCACGCCAAGCTCGAAGGCCGCGTAGAGGAATTAGACAAGTAGAATGAAAGATTAAGAAGGCAACCTACGAAGACCTGGGCTGGAGTGGTTGCGCAAGCGCCACCCAAGCCACAAACTACAAAAGAAACGATCGCCAAAGTGACCAAGCGGTCAGACACGGCGGTCTTCCTCAGAGCTCTACCTGGCCAAGACACGAGTGTGAAGAAAAATACAAGAGTTGCTGACTAAAACTATCGATCCAGCAAAAGATAAAATCAAAATAAACAAAGTCAAACCTAGTAGGAACTCGGTGACTGTGGAGGTGGCCACAGAGGAAGACAAAGAAAAACTGTTAAAGAACCCTAAGCTGAACTCGGTGGTCAAGTGTGAACCGCCGAGAAAAAGGAACTTTTCGGTCATTTTATACGATGTACCAACAACAACGACAAACGAAGAACTATACCAGACCATTAAGGACCAGAACTTTGACCAAATGAATGACAATGATTTCAAAGATTCTTTTAAGTTGAGATTTAAAACGGGGCCTCGGGATCGTGATGTCGTACACCACGTTGCCGAGGTCACAGCACAAATGTGGAAGCAGATAATAACAATGGGCAAGCTATATGTTGGCTTCCATGCCATAAATATTAGAGACTATCTCGTGGTACCTCGTTGCCATAACTGTGGAGACCTGGACCACATTCTAAGGCATTGCACCAGGGGGTCGGCGTGCTCCAAGTGCGGCGAAGATGGTCACACCCGGAAAGATTGTAAAATGGCTCTGAGCACTATGCGGCTTAACTTCTGAGGTCATCAGACGCCTAGAACTGAAAAGTACTCAAAGCTAACTAACTTAAGGACATCACACATATCCATGCCCGAGGCAGGATTCGAACCTGCGACCGTAGCGGTCGCTCGGCTCCAGACTGTAGCGCCCAGAACCGCACGGCCACTCCGGCCGGCGAAAGATTGTAAAGCTGCAAGTGTCTGCATTCCCTGCAAGATACACGGGAAGAAAAGCTGTGGAGCCTCAGGACGAAATTGCCCTACGTACCTCATGATGGAGCAGAGACTGATATCCAGAACGGACTATGGCTAAGTATGTCAAACAAAACAGGATGCTAAAGCGCAAATACCCAAGCAAAAGGAGGAGGGATGCCATCAGGGCAAATAGGTTCAAAGAATTCATAAAGTCTCTTTCGAGAGACCCGATAACTGAAACAACTGACAAAAGTATCCAAACAGATCCGCCGAAAATCGATAAATGTATCCAGACGGAATCTATCCCTATGGCCACAACTCCCTCCTCTCTCAGCCGGGGAGTGAAGCCGATCAAACACCAGCAACGGCTAGGGCATCCTGTGCCTGAAGTCCCAACAGATGGAAGCAACCAGAAAGAACAGAGGCCTGTGCAAGAGAGCACAATAACAATCTCACAAGACACCCCAGTGGTGAGGCTACCGCCAGTAGACCCGGTTCGGATATACCCAAATCTAGAATTCACTATGCAACTGGCAAGGTTGGAGCAGCCGGCCACCCTGACCACTGCCTTACGACATGTGGTTCGCGTGGGACACGAAAACGGAAGAAGAGTCACCTTCTCGGTAATGGAGGCTGTAGACAGGATACAGCTAATGCAGTGAATCTACCCACCGACTTCGGAGCCCTGCGAGACTTACTAAAGAAAGTATTCGAGGGACGAGGAGAAAAATTTGACCTAGATGACATTTACGAACAGTCCGTCTTGGCTAATGGACGTATTACGTTTGACTGGAGTAAGACATGGCCAGAAGACCGCATACATACATACTTTCCGTAGATGACAAAAATTACCATTGGACAACTTAACACACATAACAGTCGACTTGTAATGCAGGAGCTACGCAAGGAAGTGATGGAGAGGAGAGGAGGCTGGATGTGCTCTGTCTACAAGAGCCGTACTCCCAAGCTGGAAAAATAGCATTTGTAGCCGCGACCTGGCAGGTCATCAGCCAAGGAGATAATCCGAAAGCGGCGCTAATAATCACAAATAAATCCCTGAAAGTAACTACACTATCGCAATATGCCAATAGTCACTGCAATGTCGAGGAGCTGCTATCTCCCGACGGAGCAATAATACTAGTCAATATGTACTTCCAGTACGGTGACAACATTGAAACACATCTTGACCATCTAGCTGAGGTAACCACGGCATTGCGAGGACGAAGGATGATAATCACTGCTGATGTCAACGCAAAATCCCCCCTGTGATACAGCGGCACGAGGGACACCAACGGAGAGAAAGTCGAAGACTTCATCATGGCCTCACCACTAGTGGTAGCTAACAAGCCTGGCAACCCTCCAACCTATGCTGGGGGAGGAGGGTGGCCGTGCGGTTCTAGGCACTTCAGTCCGGAACCGCGTGACTGCTACAGTCGCAGGTTCGAATCCTGCCTCGGTCATGGATGTGTGTGATGTCCTTAGGTTAGTTAGGTTTAAGTAGTTCTAGGGGACTGATGACCTCAGATGTTGAGTCCCATAGTGCTCAGAGCCATTGGAACCATTTTTTTTGGGGGGGAGGAGGACCAGACACAAACATTGACGTAACTCTAGCCACCCCCAATGCAATCAACATAATACAAGAGTGGAAAGTCGAAGAAAACGCCACCACAAGCGACCACAACTTAATTACATTCATTATAGGAGATAGAGTGTCCCGCTGGGCCATGGGGTGGGAAACGCAGTTCAACTATAAAAGGGCTGATTGGGAACGACTAGCGAGGGAGTGCGTCATTCCTGCCTTGCCAGAAGGTGACGCAGACCAGGACATAGACATAATGACCGTGCAGAGGAACTGACCAGTGCAATAACTAGCGCGGTGAAAGCTGCCGTACCGACCAGGAGGAAGGCCATGGCAGCCTCTCCATCACCATGGTCGCCTGAACTCGAGGATATGCGCCGGTCTGTCAGAAGGTTGAGAAGATACTACCAGCGCAGTGTCGTCTGGCCAGAATGGCAAAGATGGCTGCTGCAATATCGGGAGGCTAAACTCCGATTCCAGAAGGAACTCCAAGCTGTCAGAATACAAAGCTGGGAAAACTTCGCCCAGAGCCAATTGGCATTGGACCCCTGGGGTACATCATATAAATTAGTACGAGAGAAGATCCGCTCTCCACTGGAATTATCAACAGTCAGGCACGGGGACAGGATGACGGAATCCTGGCAGGAAACTGCCGAGGTCCTCCTCCGGTCCCTGTTGCCTGATGATAGCGCGGATGGGGAATCTGAACAACAACAACAACTAAGACATGATAGCCTCAATGAATATACCAACAACACGGCAGTCTACCCTTTCTCGGAGGAAGAGGTGGCTGCCCACATAAAATCACTTAAAATGGGTAAAGCTCCCGGGCCAGACGGCATTGCAGCCGAGGTGGTGCAGTTTCTAGCTCCCCAGCTAACTGCACCACTCACTCACTTATATAATGAGTGTCTGAGACAACAAAAATTTCCAAGGGTATGGAAGACAGCGAATGTAGTTATTATTCGAAAAGGGCCAGATAAAGACCCAACAAATACAAAATCCTATAGACCAATCTGCTTGCTTAACATACTAGGGAAAATACTAGAAAAGTTACTAGCTGACAGACTGGCTGCAAATAGAGTGCTGTGTGGGATGAGCGACAGGCAGTTCCGCTTCAGACCTGGGCGATCGGCATCTGATGCAATCGCCCTGGCGGCTGAGGTCTGTGGCTCTACCCCGCACAAGTACGTGGTGGGCATCATGGTTGACATCAGTGGCGCCTTCGACAACCTGTGGTGGCCTTCGCTCTTCTCCTGCTTGCGGGAGAAGGAGTGTCCAGGGCCGCTATATGGCTGTCTGAGGAGCTATTGCGAGGAGCGGGAGGTCTGGCTATCATCTCCTAGCGGGAGAATTGGAATATCTATAACAAAGGGCTGTCCCCAGGGTTCCGTGTTAGGGCCCCTGTTTTGGGACATCCACATGGAGCCTTTACTAGACACCCTACAACAAAGTGAAGAAGTGCTAGAGGTGATAGCCTATGCAGATGACCTCCTCCTGTTAGTCGGCGGCCGTAGCCGCGAAGACATAGAACCCAAAATAGAAAGTGCCCTAAACAAGTTACAACTATGGTGCCAAAACACTAAAATGACGATATCACCGAGCAAGTCTACCTACTTGCTATTGAAGGGACAATTAATCCGTAACCCGACTGTACGAATCGAGCGCTCGCCGGTCCTTCGGCGACGTGACACACAATACCTAGGCATCATCATTGATGAGAAGTGGAACTTCGGGAAACACATTGAAACCGTAACTCAGAAAGCCCTTCAAACACTGAACAATCTCATATCCATCGGACATAAAAGATTTCATCTTCCCCCTCACCTCATAAGACTCTACCATAATAGCATATTAACATCAATAGTGGGTTACGGCTCGGGAGTCTGGGCACACAGGCTCACGAGGGTTGTGCCCGCCATGACAGTGAGAAGGGTTCAAAGGAACATGATACTTAGATCTGTGGGGGCTTATAGAACATCACCAGGGGGAGCGCTATTGGTCATAATGGGGCTTTGCCCCCTGGACATCAAAATCAGAGAGCAGGTCGCGTGGTTCTGGATTAAGAAGGGAAATGCAACGAAGATAGAAGAGATCTTAGGCACTGGGGCAAGGGACAAGGGTGAGATTCGGCAAAGGGGAGAACAACTATGACAAGAACTATGGGAAACGGACGAAACAGGGCGTAGGACATATGAACTGATTCCAAACATTAGGGAACGACTAAAAATGAAATACTTTGAACCCACCAGAGGACTAATCCATTTTCTCACTGGACATGGGCCTTACCCGACTTACTTATGTCGGTTCGGGAAAAGGGCCACACCCGCGTGTGAATGTGGTGAACTGGAGGGCACTCCCGATCATGTGATTTACGAGTGCCCCCTCTTCAATGATGTTGCTTCCACACTAGGTGACCAACTACCTGACTATGACACATACCACCTCATAAGACAACGAGACACCTTCCAAACACTAAATAAACTAGCTGACGAGGTATCACGGAAAGTGCTAAAAGAATACATGAGGGAAATAAACTAATTAGCACAAATTACAATAAAACTAGAGAAATTCTTGTACTAAACACGCGCCCTACTCCGATACCGCCTGCACGTGGACAGGCCGACCTTCACAGTCTGGAATCCGTCACGTGCGGGATTGGGGGGAGTGGGGAAAACGTCAAGGACTAGACGATGCACCGGAATTGACTTAGGTTAGAACTAGTTAGTAGAAATTAGATTAGGAAACTAGTATTAGGAACCTGCAGCGAATAACATCCTGGCCTGCCGAGTGTCAGGGGCACGCATCGGGATTAGCTCGATGGGCAAGGCAATAAAGTAGGTTTATACATTTCTGACACATCTGTGACGCTGCAGGCAGTAGAGTTAGTTAAAATCTTAGAAGTTAAAAACTAATAAGTGTAAGAATAGCTGCACATTGTAATTAGAGTATAGCTGTAGCTCATAACCCACTACATCGTAATTAGCTGCTAATCGTATCTAACACTTAGAAAGTAAGACCCACTAATCATATAAGGAAGTGGGTTATGATGTATAATTATTATTATTGATAGTTAATAAAGATTTTTTTTAAAAGCTCTAGGGGACTGATGACCTCAGATGTTAAGTCCGATAGTGCTCAGAGCCATTTGAACTATTTGAACACACTGAGCCGCGCGGGATTAGCCGAGCGGTCTCAGGCGCTGCAGTCATGGACTGTGCGGCAGGTACCGGCTGAGGTTCGAGTCCTCTCCCGGGGAATGGGTGTGTGTGTTTGTCCTTAGGATAATTTAGGTTAAGTAGTGTGTAAGCTTAGGGACTGATGACCTTAGCAGTTAAGTCCCATAAGATTTCACACACATTTGAACATTTTTTTTGAACACACTGACAACAATTTTGCCAACATAAATAAAGAATTTCATGACTGGGTTGATAAGAAAAATAAATATTTCGACCAATGTATAGAGGAAAAATTACGACGCTTGCGTACGACACCGTAGCCGAATTTGTTAAAAATAACAAACATGTCATAGCTGAAGCAGCTCAGTCCAATGCAGCACGACAAAAACAACTAAACGATGGCATACGACCGGAGTGTAGCAATAGTAATAATCAGAGTGCTCGCTTTGGTAATGAAAACAAATATAGGTACGACACATATTCTCCATACACAACACACACCTCACAGCAACTGTACACTCCTGTATACAAGACACCTAATTACAATCGCAACATTTATGGGCAGTACATTCCTTTCCATTCACCAGTCGATCACTACAATAATTACAGTGAAAGAAATCGACATTACAGTGTCAAAGAAGAAGAAAGTCTGATTAAACATCGGCAATTTCAAACTTTCATCCCAGAAAAACGTACTGTATATCCTGTAATTTTTCTGAAAGCGTTTAGAAATGCGTTCCCAAGAGCATGGAGTGACCGAAAGAGAATTTCTTACGTTGTAGGTTACATCCAAGGTGAAGCAGCTGTCTGGGCATATAATGAAGCCGACAGATGCGTGACATATGAGGAATTTGAAAGAGCTTTCTTGGCCAAATTTTGGTCACAGTCGGTACAATAACGTCTAAGGAAACAAAACAGATTGTAAAACCAGATCCTTTCGATGCTAAACATGGCAATTTGCGCAGGTATTTTGAGAAATATTTGCATATCGGCTACTTTCTTGATGAACCTGTAGCTGCGCGCTATATACTCCGCGCACTAAAAGCCAGATTTCTTTTTAACATTAAAGAGAAGTTACTGCACATTCCAGACAATGACGCGGAATATTTTCTGTCTGTGCTTGATTCTGTTGGTATGTTGTATGAGCATCAACGTTTTGCACGGCAAAACAGCTGGCCGCTCTGCACGGCAAAACAGCTGCCACAATGTGTACGTCAGTGGCATGCAAAACGCGCAGGCTAGCCATCTTAATCCTGGGGCGCCGGCCGCTGTCTGTTACCTAGCGCAGCAGAATCAACACCTTCCCTCCGCAAACCAATGCAAGTACCAGCATCAGCAGACACACCCAATTATGAACAATAATCGTAACTTATCATACACAACGAGCGACAACCCACACAAAGAGGCGCCGTAACAATTTTAATGGAAATGACAGAAACGTAAACAACAAAAACATAAACAATTATCAGCCTGTACCAAAACAGCAAAACTGGAACAGTAGCTACGGTAATGCTTGCCAAGTTACGGGTCCACCACCTCAGTAAAACATCAACGCAGGTCCGTGGCAAATACCGCCACAGCCGGTACGAAATCAAAATTGGGCTTTTCCCACCAATCAGCAGGTAAGCTTTCAGTCACAACAGATTGGAGACTGGAATACACGATACCCTAATGTAAACATAATAGAAGTGTGAAATGAAACTCCACCTCCGCCTTTATCATCGCCTGCACCAATTACGAAGACGTCAAACTAAAGACGGTCACTACTGTGCCCCAGGTCGTGGCTGAAGGTGGTTTGGGAGGCGACTTCAACATCATATCGTTGTTTGATACACCCACTGATGAACAAGTCAATGACTATGTAGCAAATAATTTTAAGCAGCAACTACTGTGATTTATACTCTGCAATGATGATGAGAGCTTAGCTGATGAACTATAGCAGGAAAATACACAATTTAGTTCATCTAACAATGAAATAGTTTCAGCTACAACAAATGGGATAGTAGGAGGAATTCCATCCAGTATTGTTTTGGACACAGGAGCGACTGTGAGCGTTTTGTCGTATAATTTCTATAAGAAAATGATTGAATTTGAACCTGTACCAGAGTTCCCTGTTCAAAATGTAAGATTTTAACTGCCGTAGGTAATAAGTCTACTAGAGTTAAGAAACAGGTTTTTGTGACCGTTAAGATAGGTAATGGAACAGTACAATGGCCATTCCTCGTGGTCCAGAAGCTTGTTACTAATCGTATTATAGGTTTAGATATGTTATGTGAGAAGGACAGTATTATTGACTTCTCGAAACGTAAATGTTACCTTAGACATAAGGGCAGTGATATTACAATTGACTTGGATACCAGGACTATCAAACATGAGAAGTATTGTACAGGGTACAAAATTCAATTTCTGCAAGAAAGCGACGAAACAGACATACAGGCACTCGCAGCTGATAAAGAATATGATGATCTGAAAACATTAATTAGCCATAAGTTAAGTGAAACCATGAAACCACTGCTATTACTGGTGATGAACGAAATGAGCTTTATCAGGTACTATGTAAGTACATACAGGTCTTTACCAAACGTCCAGGTGTCATTACGACGTACACAGGGTGGTCGGAAATTCCCGTTACAGACTTCTATAACTTGTATAGGGGAGTGAGTACATTGTATTTTGAATAGGAACCCATGTCCGGAAACGTCATGCAACGAGACTACAGAGCGTTAAACTTAAAGGCGCGGGTGTCTGTAAATGTACGTATACACGGGGTGATTCCGTGATGATGTTACAGACTTTATAGGATGACGGAGAACGATAAATGTATTAATTTGAAGTAAGGATCCCTGTACCGGAAAAGAACGAGTCGAAAGTTATAAACGAAAACCGTTCTGATACCTCTAACAGTTGAATAAATGTACCGGTTCTTGTGTTGCGAAGAGTGTAGGGTTGGTAACTTTCAGTGGTGGAAGAGTGGACACAAACGAGAAAAAATGTCCAATAAACGTTGGCTCTAAAGTGCATACCAAAACAGCTATGAACACTTGCTCAGTAGAGGAGATGTGTTTCACATTAACCAACGTGAACGAATGGTCATAACTCCTCTTTTGACGTTTCCTGCCACAACAACTATTGAACAGTAAGCATCTCCTAGATTTACTTAAGAAGAATCAGGTATGGATCTGATCTGAGCAGTGCCAGCAAGATTTTAATAACATTAAATACGCATTGGTGAATGCGAACATTTTAGACCATCCAGGTTTTAGTTTAGATTTTTGTATGACGTGTGACGCGTCGTGCAGTGGCTTTGATTGTTGCCTATTTCAAGTAGTTAAGAATGGAGAAGAGGAACAGGTAAAAATCATTGGATTTTCAAGCCGTACTTTAAGTGAACGTGAACGTACTTATTCAACCACTGAACTTTAAACTCTTTCTATTGTCTGGGCGTACAAAAAGTTTAACTATTATTTGTACGGCAAACACACGAACATTTATACAGATCACCAAGCTCTGACATTTTTGCCAACATGTGAGTTAGTTCATCCTAGAGTATCACGCTGGGCTTTATCTCTGCAGAATTTTTCATTTGAGATTTATACATTAAAGGTAAAGACAACATCATTGCTGATGCTTTTTCCCGTCTTCCACAAGGTATGGATGAATGTAAAAACTGATCTTGATAATGTCAACGACAACAGAATACTCCTAATGCAGTATATACAGTATTACTAATTGATTTGTGTAGAAATATGGCAGCGTTACAAAAATCTGATCCACACTGGAACAAGTAAAGAACTTTAGTCATAGATCAACCTGAACATCCACTGGCTAGCCGTTATCTTACATATAATGACGTGTTATTTTATCATCGTCATCCTGATGGCTCTAATAACTGGTGTGTATGTATTCCCAAGCACTCGGAACACTATTTGGCACACACACACACTTAGTTTGGGTACATTATGGAACGATGAAGTCCGCCCCTATAGCTGAATGGTCATCGGCACGGTACCTCAGCGTGTTCGGTCAGAGAGCCAGTAGGCCTCTGTAATAAAAATCTGAGTGGAAGTGTGGTGTCACCGCCAGACACCACACTTGCTAGGTGGTAGCCTTTAAATCGGCCGCGGTCCGTTAGTATACGTCGGACCCGCGTGTCGCCACTATCAGTGATTGCAGACCGAGCGCCGCCACACGGCAGGTCTAGAGAGACTTCCTAGCACTCGCCCCAGTTGTACAACCGACTATGCTAGCGATGGTTCACTGACAAAATACGCTCTCATTTGCCGAGACGATAGTTCAACATAGCCTTCAGCTACGTCATTTGCTACGACCTAGCAAGCCGCCATTATCAGTTACTATTGATATTGATTCATGTACCGTCAAGACCGACGTTCTTCATTAATGGATTAAAGTTAAGTATTCCACCAGCTACGTCCTTTTTTCTAAATTCTAATTTCCTTGTCCTGTTCCAGACCTCACGCCAGCTTGCGTGAGCTAAAACGCGTGCCCTTCGGCTTCCTCTAGTAACACGGTGTTGGCTCTCCTGCCAACCAAAACAGGAAGGATCAACAAACGAACTTCAACGGATGTCATGTGACCAAACACAACGAACAACGAAATAAAAAAACATGGTCAGAGTGACGGACTGCCGTCCTAAGGGGCCCGGGTTCGATTCCCGGCTGGGTTGAGGAGTTTCGCCGCTCAGGGACCGGGTGTTGTGTTGTCTTCATCATCATTTCATCCACATCCGGCGCGCAGGTCGCCCATTGTGGCGTCGAATGTGATAAGCCCCGTAAGGGGCCTCCCGGCCAATGAGGCCAAACGTTCATTTCTATTTTCCATAGAACGATAAAGTTCCTTGCAAAACGTATCAGGTATTGTTATCTCACTAATATGAGACGAAAAATTCGCGATGTACTTAAAACGTACATATCCTGTCAGAAATCTAAATCTCAGAACCTATCTTCAAAGACAGATCTACATTCCATACTACCCAGCAAACCTCTGGAAACTGTAAGTACGCACATAAGTGGTCCACATTCAGCAAGTAGTGGTGTTGTGAAGTATATATTAGCATTTTATGACATCTTTTTTAATCATTAAACTGTACGCCATAAAATCTGCAACTGCTAACTTAATCATCAGACGAATCTCACGTGACCACATTGCTCACGTGGGAAAACCCAAGGCAATTTTATCTGACAACGCCACGTACTACACAGGGTACAAATGGCGAAAATTATTAAAGGACAATAGCATAAGAGCATCTTTATCTCGAAGAGTAGACCATAATCTAATCCTACTGGACGAATTTACAGAGAACTGAACAGATTCATGAGGACATATATACCTACACAGCATTCTAATTGGGTAAGTTATTTGAAGAAGTTCACAACAACCTGAATATATATGACACAACCTATACACCTAACGAGCTTATGTTCGATCGCAAAGAATCAAATGAGTGGAGCGATCCGCTGCGGAAGCTACCGCCTCAGCAGCAGTCGCACGATGAAAAGATAAGAGAAGTGCTAAACACGCTGACGCAGCACGCTAATGCAAGAAACAGATACTACTCTAGTATTATTAAGCGAAAGCAGGAATTCAAGGTAGGGATGCAAGTATTATTGCGTACCCACCATAAATCTTCTGCGCTAAAACGGAGGAACGCGAAGTGGCGTCTGCTGTATGACGGTCCATATGTAATTGTCAGCATCCTGGTGCATACCTGCTGCAGAATACGCTCATCGACCCTTGAGAGTATTTCATTCTAAGCAGTGAACGTATATCTGTTAGTAATGATTAAGTAAACTGTATATTTATAAAAAACACATACCTCTCAGTACTACTGCAAGGAAATAAGGTAGCAAAGAAATTTTATTTCAGCTGGTCCAGCCAGCAGCAGAAGAAGAAAGAAGAGAGTTCGACTTCGGCGAACTTACATAAACAACATCAGCCTAAATTTTAAATACAAAGACAGTAACTTGTTCTCGAAAGAACAGTTATTGTTGATGACCGTGCAGCTTTTCCCTGAAATAAATGATGACTAACTGACAACCTCAGCTGCTGACAGGTGTTGTTGTTATACCTCGATGTGGACAGCTGAAAATGTGTGCCCCGACCGGGACTCGAACCCGGGATCTCCTGCTTACATGGCAGACGCTCTAACCATCTGAGCCACCGAGGACACAGATGAATAGCGCGACTGCAGGGACTTATCCCTTGCACGCTTCCCGTGAGACTCACATTCCCAACTGTCCACAATTCTACATATGTATTGTACCTTATAGACATTTGCCCACCCACTCATTACTCGCGCACGCGCTGGCGATTCCCGTAAGAGTTTGGGCAACCTGTGCGCATTCGCACAGACAAAGGTCAATGGCTGGGTAGCCTTTACTATATATACAAAGACAGTAACTTGTTCTCTTTGTATATATAGTAAAGGCTACCCAGCCATTGACCTTTGTCTGTGCGAATGCGCACAGGTTGCCCAAACTCTTACGGGAATCGCCAGCGCGTGCGCGAGTAATGAGTGGGTGGGCAAATGTCTATAAGGTACAATACATATGTAGAATTGTGGACAGTTGGGAATGTGAGTCTCACGGGAAGCGTGCAAGGGATAAGTCCCTGCAGTCGCGCTATTCATATGTGTCCTCGGTGGCTCAGATGGTTAGAGCGTCTGCCATGTAAGCAGGAGATCCCAGGTTCGAGTCCCGGTCGGGGCACACATTTTCAGCTGTCCACATCGAGGTATAACAACAACACCTGTCAGCAGCTGAGGTTGTCAGTTAGTCATCATCTAAATTTTAAAGCACATGTTATGACGACATTTACGCAAGTGCGATGAAAATATTTTTGAGACAACATAATTTACTAACTGTAGCGTCGGTCAAGGACTATTCATGACTGATTGACGTATACACAAAACCACACGCCAACCAAACACTATCACATAGGAACGGATTAGATGCACTTCATACTGCATAACACTTTATGTGAAGCCAAGGCCATATGCACACACTACACACACTCGTAACGCGAGAATTCTATAGGTTTGATTCTAGTGTGTTGCTTTAGACGTTTGTCCATTAGTATGTGTGCGCTTGGGCTCGTTTGCTGATGTATCCAGATGATGTGTCTAATTTTTACAATTTCAGGTGACATCATTGCACGAATGCAAAATCTGGTTAAAAACAATCTGTGATGTCTGTAAAATTATGTAAATACTTGAATTACGTATAAGACTAAAATGTAATTCATGTATTTATGTGTAATTATATGTATTGATGAAAAGCAAAACGTAATATGTTGGTATGTAAATGTGATCAGAATTTGTAATATGTATCAAAATGTGTATAACCCAGAGATTTATGTGAAAGAGACTGCTTTAAAGACATTCTACATACATGGCAATGCCTGTAACCGCGATGAAGTATGTGTGCAAATTGTTAAAACTATTCTTCATATATCGCTACTGAGAATGATCGCGATTAAATATTTATGTAAAAACTTGATAACAAACATTCTTTGTACGTCACCAGATAAAATGTGAGCGCGCTGGAACTATGCATGTAAAGTTTAATAACATTTGTGGTGCATTTACCACGATGTAAATGCGCAAAATAATGAACTGGTAAACCACTGGACCTACCGTCAAGACGCACAAAAGCATTGAGGACAATTCCACGGGAGGATGTAATAGTCTCGGAATACGACCGCCACTCTTACCTTGGAAAAACGAGGATCGATTGCATCCATTCCTTCGCGAAACTCATATTGTGGAATGGAAATCTCGACTAATCTTCAGTCTTGCGACGCATGACCTAGGAAGAACAGTGTTATCAGTGAAAACAAACAGTGCAACGAGTGAACATGCCCACATATCGGTTGTAAAATCTGTGAACAGTGACGTCGATATGCAATAACATTTACGTTAGGCAAACTGCCAAAACAATGCTCACCTTTGCGTTATTATTGTATATATTGTGTAAATGAACTGCAAAGGACGACACGTCGTACAAGGACAGCTAATCTAAAATAGAAAGACGTTTTAAATGCTCTACTTTCCATAAGAGACAGGGACCAATAATGAAATGTATTTTGCTTCAATATATGTAGTAGTTTTAAGATTATTGTACCTGTTTTAGATGTTAGTACATATTTTTGGGTCAACAGAAAGGTCCGATCTTACTCGTCGGCTTTGACCCGTGACGTAAGCGTGTTGTGGTGTGTGACGTCATTACGGCGCGGAAAACCTAATACATGGTTTGATGTACTCTTGTTTAAAGAACATGTATACGTAATATGAAGCAATTTGATGAACATATTGATCTGTAGCGTAGCCCACTTGAGGTTAGGTTGGGAGTTTATTTTTTGGAATGCGGCCGCGGCAGCGGCCGCCTATGATTCGAAAATATTGATTTGACACTAATGAAGCCTGTGGGGGGATGGGGAGGCACTGCAGACTCCCCCCACCGCATAACGACATATTTAGTTTCTCCCCACCCAAAAACCCCCAATTTCCCACGCCTGTCCCGTTACAGTCATTAGGCTTTTTGTGAAACTTGTGTATTTCAGTGTTTACAATACGTATTCGATGTTTTTATATCCGCCATATTGGAATTGTTGTTTATGGTCGTTTCCGCGGTATTTGTGACGTCATGGGTCAAAGCCGACGGGTAAGATCGGACGCTTCTGTATTTCCATATTTTTTTCTAAAACACTTCTTGGAATGTCCTGTCACAGTGATGTCTTGTGCACACGCACATATGAACTGTATATAAACTGTGATTACCGTGTTGCGAGTTCAACTAACGGCTACTGCCAGACTGAAATACACGCGACTGCGCATGCGCAGCAGCCGCCATACCAACATTGAAATCTTCTGCAGGAGCGTCCTTTCGGCTCGCAAC
Organism: Schistocerca nitens; assembly: GCF_023898315.1. Lineage (NCBI taxonomy): Eukaryota > Metazoa > Arthropoda > Insecta > Orthoptera > Acrididae > Schistocerca > Schistocerca nitens. The sequence continues at coordinate 442,258,246 of NC_064621.1, read as the reverse complement.
TCAGGGGGCAATTTAAAGGCACATTTATAGGATGGGCGTGGATACGTAGCAAAACCGTCGATATAAGTTCAGAATAGAAATAAAAAAATACGTAAGATATTAAATAATATAAGCGGTTGTATCGATTGTGGCGTGCAACCACTGAAACATTAGAATAATTACGCATCTTGCCGAGAAGACTGCACATTTTATGTTCTGGAAGTTCTCCTGATCGAACACATATCTGCCATCGCTGCAAATAATTATTCTGCACACCACCATTATTTTATGTATTGAGACGCAATCTCACTAGGCGTACTCATAGTTGCACACAGCAACAGAAGTGTTTCATTTATGTTGCAAGATAGTGTTCCATTTAAACGGCATCTTGGCAAGGCTAAAGGTTCCGTATTACAAATTATTTCAAAGGTCCAGCACGAACCAAAGCTTGGGAGTTATTGGATGAACGAAGTCCGTTAAAGAATCACACGCGGTCAAACTTACAATGAACGGACCTTACGCAAAAAGCCATTTTCAAGCGCGCAAAGTGTGTATAAACTGATCACTAGTTTTATTAATAATAATTATTATTTATCTGTTGTCTGGTGTTCACAATCCAGACAGGAAAAGCCACGGCGAGAAAAATCAAACTACGTTCTACGTTGTCTGAGGAGAGATTGAACGCCTTGTCCATCCTTCACATCAAAGCCGACCTCCTAACTGATGACCGTCTGAACTATGAAGATACGATCAACGAGTTTTCTGCCGTCAAAGCCAGACGAAAACTTTGCTGACTGGTGGTTTGTTTATTTATTCATATTAGTTTTCAAAAAATTTTAAATTATAATGTGATTTTTATTATATCTTAGAGCACATTCAGTAGATTTACAAGCTACGTATTATCTGTTTATTTTACAATTGTCGATGGCAGAACGCGGAACTAAACCTCGTTTACGTGCAGACGAGGCCGAAGGCTCCCGACATTACTAAACACCCGAATGACCCAGGCCGCGCGACGCTGTGCAGTCAAGTCATACTGATACTGTAGTATATTGTAACTGGTGCGTATTCTTGGCGTTTGCTGATATGTATAGTTATCGCGGAAATATACGTTATCAGAGAGTAAGCTCGGATTAAAACGTGTTAATAAATAACGTAGTTCAGTTCTGTAGATAAATACGCAAAAGCTGTTAACGATTAGATTATAAAACAAATTTGAATTTTTCCACACTAGTCTATAAAATTATGTAATAGCAAATCCAGCTCTGTGTTTGTTCGTCTGTATTTAGTTATTAGTTCGTGCACCGAAATCTCTATTTCATTTTCATTTCTTACGCTTTCCTATAGATTCACATATTAATACCAAACGTGTTTTTTCTATCTTCTACACATTAAAGCTATTAGGTCGTAAAACGACAGTTTAATTTTAATTTTGAACGCATCTCTGTAAAAGTACGTATTAATTTCTAATGTATGACACGTTCGCTTCAATTTTTAGATCGTAACAACATTTTTATTTTTATTTTCAACCGTTTCGTCTAAAAGAACATATTAAATTATAAAAAGTGACTGTATATCAAAAATCCGTTGTCTCCTACACGCTCTGCTGAATTTTTAGGCCATTCTTCGTGTTAGTTTCTGTTGTCTTTCGACAGAGGAATGTGTTAACACAATGCAGTTTTAACTTTGTTTTATCCGCTGCCGTACACCAAGTACAGTTCACGAACCATATTACATTTTGATTGAGCGCGACTAGATTGCTGACGCGTCCTTCAGAACAACGAATAGCAAAGTACGGAAACAGCTCAATGCGCTCCCACCCAAAACGGCAACTGTGAAGTGATTGGGTAATAGTTATTATTTAAAACATGTTTTTTTTTGGGGGGGGGGGGAGCATATATGGTGTGCCTAGGGTCGCAAAATTTTTAAATTCGCCCTTGGAAACATGTACACAGTCACGAACTTCGCGTTGTGTAATTCAGCTCTTCGCTTAACGGAAAGAAATGTTATTTTGACAAATGTTTCAATTTACTGGGAACCACAGCATCATTATTGAGTTTTTCACCAAACACTCTCATCCTAACGGCATAGCCGGTGGAATCGTATAGCCAAGAATACAATTAACGTAAGATTACCAATAACGTAAAAAACCAATATTGAGTAAATAAATTAGATTTTATTTCTGTGAAAATATAACAGTTATCAGCATGTACTGAATAATTCAATAATAAAATAACAACTTATTACTTAAAATACAAGGAAATAAATTGCATTTAATTTCTTTAAAATGTAAAATTCGCAAACTCGCGGTATGTTGAAATGCCTCAATTACTTACAGTAATATGTAAACTTCGCGTCACACCCTTCACTTTGTGGTGGCACACCGGTTGTGGAACGCTGTAGTACACGACCTTTTCAACATTGAGAAGTAATGCGTAGTATGGTGTATATTGATGGAAGCAGCAAAAGACTCTTGCATATGTAGAAACTGAAGGAATTACAGATTGATTGCTTGCGAGATTGTGACATAAAGCAACACACTAAATATTGTGGTAAAGGCTCGTAGTGTAACAGCACTGAGCATACCAACAGTACAGCCAAAGGCCATAGATCTCCAAAGTAGTGTTAAATTCTGGTATTTGCTGTGATTAATTACAGATAGCACCTGCTGACCTATTACACTGCTAAATTTGATCAAAATGGAGTGACTGCATGCTCCATTTTGTGATGCAGTTACTGGAGCATTCGAATTTTGCATCAATTATAAAATGATTTATGTAATTTAGAATCTTACACAATGCAAAAAAAAATTGTTCCTTCTTTTCTTAACCACATCATTTTCACATGTTCACTCTGGAAGGTAACTGTGATCTTATCTTGTCCCACCCTCTGAAAATATCTTTTTAGTTGAATTCCATTTATTGCTCTAAAATCTCTTATAGACTTGAAGTAAACCAGGAGAAAGGACTTGCATGCTGGATTACGGCAATTTTATATGGTACTTGACAGATGACGGGGCCGGTGGCTGTGGCCCAGCGGTTCTAGGCGCTTTAGTCCGGAACCGTGCCGCTGTTACGGTCGTAGATTCGAATACTGCCTCTGGCATAGATGTGTGTGATGTCCTTAGGTTAGTTAGATTTAAATAGTTCTAAGTCTAGTCCCATAGAGCCATTTGAACCATTTTAAACAGATGACGAGAAACTTTGACATCATGGTGTATGTCTCTCACGATTTCGCAAGAGTTTTCTCCATTTCTAAATCCCTCTTTGAAGTTAACACATACTTTTTTGCCAGTTTATTGCGAAGGCTTGTGTAACTATCACTTTCTTTTTATTCAGAGTCAGATCGTTTTTGAAGGGAAATTGGAGTAATCTGTCTTTTAAATTTGAGCTCCTACTAATCACTATTTTGCCCATGGGAAAAATCGTAATGTGAATTATTATTGGACATGTCCTTAATTTTCGTTACGTAATTGAATCATGTACTGTGTCTCTTACTGCAGGACGTTCTGCATTACTGCCGTATTTGATGCAGGCATTTCTGCTTGGTTACTACGTATCTGATAAGGTGAGACTCATTAACTCCACACCATTATTACCAACTACCGTCCAACATGTTCCAAGACTGATTTTATTCCCGACGGCCAGGAGATTTCGGTGTAGTACCAAGGATGTCAGCTTGAACTAACAACTGGAAACAACAGTTTCTTTTTACACGTCGATTTCCGTAGGACCAAATTGAGGAGCAAATCTCCAAGGTCATGGAACGTGTCAGTACATGAAATTGCAACATAAAAGTAATAACAGATAAAACAAAATGTTTATGAATCCAAAAGAGACAAACCGTAAGATTATGTAAAAGCAATCAACAATATAACACATGAACCAGCTTAAATTTTCAAGGAACTCCACGACAGAATAGGAGCGACCCATTAAGAAATTCTTCAGCTTCGATTTGAAAGCGCATGGATTACTGCTAAGATTTTAGAACTCTTGTGATAGCTTATTGAAAATCTACATCTACATCATACTCTGCAAGCCTCCTAATGGTATGTGGTGGAGGGTACTTTCGGTACCACTATGTGATCGCTCCAACCCTGTCCCACTCGCGAATAGTGCGTGGGAAGAATTACTGTCGATAAGCCTCTGTGTTGGCTCTAATTTCTCGAATTTTCTCCTCGTCGTCAATACGCGAAATGTATGTGGGGGGAAGTAATATGTTGTCAGACTCCTCCTGAAAAGTGCTGTCCCGAAATTTCAGTAGTAAATCTCTACGTGATGCACAACGCCTCTCTTGTAACGTCCGCCAGTGGAGTTTGTTTAGCTTCTCCGTAACGCTCTCTCGCCAGCTGAACGATCCCGTTACGAAACGCGCAGTTCTTTGTTGGATCTTCTCTATCTCCTCCATCAGTCCTACCTGATAGGGATCCCAGATAGGTGAACAATACTTAAGAATAGGGCGAACAAGCGCTTTATAAGTCACTTCTTTCGTAGATGAGTTACATTTTCTTAAGATTCTTCCGATGAATCCGAGCCTGGTGTCTGCTTTTCCCACTATCTGTTATATGTGATCATTTTCCTTAAGGTAGCTCTGGAGAGTTACGCCTAGATATTTGATGGCAGTTGCTGTCTCCAGTTGTTTGCCATCAACAGTGTAGTTGTGGAGTGCTGGATTTCTTTTCCTATGGTGGATTTCTTTTCATATGTATGCGCAATATGTTACATTCATTTACGTTTAGGGTCAACAGCCAGAGTCTGTACTCTCTGCAGGTCGTTCTTCAAACACATACTATCTTCTGGCGTTGCTACTTTGGTGTAGATAACTGCATCATTTGGGAATAGCCTAAAAGAGCGTCCGAAGCTTTCTACTAGATCATTTATATATACAGTAAACAGCAATGGTCCCATCACACTTCCCTGTGGTACTCCGGATATTACCTTTACATCTGTTGATTTAGTGCCGTTAAGAGCGACGTGTTGAGTTCTATCTGCAAGAAAGTCTTGACTCCAATAGCAGATCTACTCTGATACTCCGTATTTTTTTCATTAAAAGGCAATGCGGGACGGTGTCAAATGCCTTACTGAAATCAAGGAACACGGTATCAACCTGAGCGGCGTTGTCCACTGCGCTGTTGATCTCATGGAGGAACAGAGCGAGCTAAGTTTTGCAGTATCACTGTTTGCAGAATCCATGTTGATTTTTATAAAGGAGATGTTCATTTTCCAAAAACATAATTCTTGAGCATAATACATGTTCCGCAGTTCTACAACAGACTGATGACAATGATATAGGCTTATAATAGTAGGGGGACAACAGGGGTGTGGCCCCACTCTCCATTGTTGCCAAATTGATACAAAATGGCGGATCCAAACCAGCGGCGATAGATATGGCAATGTTGCAGTGATGTCATGGCGGGAAGTTCAAATTTTGGCGGGAAAATAGGTCAACTGGTCTACCTCCACTAACCTAACCCCCTCCCATCCTCCCTCCCCCAGAAATGGTGGGAAGTTCAAACTCCATCAGGACAATGCAACATACCCTGGCTACCTCGACTGACTGAAGAAAATGGTGGGAAAAAGGTTGTTGGGCTCTTCCTAGGAATTGACTGGGAAAGGACTCAGCCTATGCTGGATAGGATGGCCATAAGTCTTTATTTTGAAAGCAGTGTTTATTTAAACAATTTGAGGGAGTACCACTAACAAGTGTCTTCACTATGAGGTCTGGAGTCCAAGTGACCTAGTATACAGTACTGCCACCAGAGGGGCTGTAGTCCCTTCCAAGACATAATCCAAAAAAATGGTTCCAATGGCTTTGAACACTGTGGGACTTAACATCTGTGGTCATCAGTCCCCTAGAACTTAGAACTACTTAAACCTAACTAACCTAAGGACATCACACACATCCATGCCCGAGGCAGGATTCGAACCTGCGACCGTAGCGGTCATGCGGTTCCAGACTGAAGCACCTAGAACTGCACGGCCACACCGGCTGGCGACATAATCCAAGATGGCGGTCAGGGGGAAAAATGCCGGGAAAAGGACTCAGCCTGTGCTGGGCTGCTGGGGAGAGGAACGAGTGTACTTTATTTATTTTGGAAGAATTTATTTAGGCATGCATTTGACATAATATATTTATTACACTGAAACAAAACACTCCTTCTGATGTGCTTGGGGTTAGAGTACACCGCACAAACTACTTGTGAATCACCGAAATAATACAGTACACTGATGTACAGATATGCAAACAACTCGTAAATTACCGAAATAATGCATAGCACACCCTACAGATCTGCAAACCACTCTTAGATAACGGAAATAATGCATGTAAAACACTCTGCAGACACGCTTACTGATTATAAACTGTCGAAATAATGCATTGTGCAGCCTACAGCCCTTTAAACTACTCGTAAATCGGCGAAATAATGCAGTACATTGATGTGCAGAGAGACAAACAACTCGTAAATTGACAAAATAATGCATCTAATAGACTCTGTAAACACACTCGCTAATTGTCAAGTATCGAAATCATCCACTGCACATCTTTTCACAAAATAATTCAACAGACAGTGAAACAACTCATAAATTGTCAAAAGATAATGCATATGTGACGCTCACAATACTTAAACATCCGAAAACAATCCAGTGCAGAAACACTCAGTGCACATAGAAAACGCTTTCGAACTATCATCAAACGCAACCTAATGCACACATGCACTTTGCACGGCCAGGCAAAAGCAATCCAGCGCTGGAGCATTAGCCATTTGCTCTCGCACTGCTGCTGACAGCATGTGATATTTGCGTCTACAGTTCTTCGAGTGTTATACTGACGTCACATCTCTATGTAAATAAGCACCAAGTCACCCTCTGGAGCACACTCATGTGTTCACTGCTGCTGGCATGATCCCTCTATCTACCTGGGGTCCAGCGACGACCTAATTGTTGAGTGCCTTACCCTCGCAGACGCTGCAGAAATCCATTGCATTGCTTACCAGAATAGCACAGGCTGCTTTCTCCCTAGCGATCCTAATGGGACATGTGAGCTGCTTCTAGCCGTACAAGCGTGCTTACCTGCACAGCATGCCTGACGTATTGCCACGAAATGTGTGTGTTGGGACTCACTATCTAAAAGGGTTTCAATTTTATACTGATGTCACATGACAATGTAAAATAAGAGCCAAGTCGACCTCTCGGAAATTGTATAGTGTGCCCAGAAATAGTTAACGGTCGTTTTTGTAGGAGCTTTCATGATGTCCCAGCTTGTGTGCATGGAAATTCTTGCCATAACAGAACCTGTTTACAAAAAAATAGCGCAGAATAATGCCAAATGCATCCTTCCTGATGGTCCTAATGTGGAACCCCATCCATCACGTGTTACCCTTCCTGCTTTCAACATACGCAAACGTTCTCACCGCTATGTAGAGACTCTCATGTACTGGCACAAAGGATATCTTGTGAATGAATGGAGCATTATGATTGGATCTTATTGAATTTGCCCACCGAATTACTGATGTCGCTGATGTGGGAGCACCGGCCACTTTTTTTCTTCTATCTGCAGATGAGACTTTCAGCGACAAAAGAGAACTATTTTGTACATATTATGATATTGCACCGACAAACTGTGAAAAGTGGCCTACAGATCATCAAATGTGGAAAGACTATTACTCAATTGCACTGCTCTGCCACTGAGGGCTGGAGTTTGAAGACTAGAGCGTGAAACCGATCTCCAACCTGGCAATAATCACCCAAACTGTGTAAATGTAGTGAATATACAATTCGTATCCTGCGCCATACAAAAATCGCTCCTTTTACATCATTTGCATAGCTATCGACCGCCAGACACTCGTGCATATGCCGTGAACACAGCATAAGCACATGCACTACAGGAATACTCTTCACTGCACTAGATGTTTCCCCACAAGTCTGAGTTGTCATCTACTCCCAACGCATGACCAGAGGGCCCTTAGGGGACCGAAGTCACTCTCAGAACTATTGTGCAAAGATTGGCTCATTTCCCCTTGGTATAAACGCATTAATGTTTCTGGTCCAGACTTGCTTGCTTGCCTGTTTTCTACATGCATCTACAGACCCAGGGATTACAAGATCATATGTAATATCAAATGATTTGCCGGAATATCATGCGATTTACATGGTACTTTTCGATATCAAGCACATAGTAATATCGCTTGCATAGCAGTATCACTCACGCAACGTAATTCTGAAGATATAGACTGGGAATTATTTCTCTAGAAACCCGAAACTTTGACAAGACGGAGTATGCTGTAAACTACTGAGTAACTAGAAACATATCCCATCTGAAAGGAGCTTTACGTGACAACTCGAAAAAAAATAGAGGAAACTGATATTTCTACTCGTGAATACCGATGTCAGTGATATAACAGATCCAAATAATCCCTATAATTTACAAAGTCAACTAAGGTGTTTCTCATGTCTAGAGAACCAGCAATGTGTCTTCCGCCTGTCTTTCACCTGCTAGATGCACACATCACGTGAGATGTTCTCTTAACAAAATAAAGGTGCGAAATGCGAAGAAGTAGTAACTGGACAATTTACATGGGAGGGAATAATGGTCCAGTGCAAACACACATCCATATTAAATCTTCTCTAGTTTGCATGTGATCATGAAAGGTGTCCAACACATACTAAGTATCAGTTTGCTATTCAGCCGTCTAGAGGATGACACAGTTAAATCAGCTACATTCATATAATGTTTGCAGAGTCTTTTAGCTGCATTATCATTCCCGCCGCAGGCCACCGGCGCTGCATGCCAAGCACACATAGACAGAATCACCATTCTAGGAAAACGGGTCACATGTTCATTTGGTGCGCCGGCCGGTGTGGCTGCGCGGTTGTAGGCGCTTCAGTCTGGAACCGTGTGACCACTACGGTCGCAGGTTCGAATCCTGCCTCGGGCATGGATGAGTGTGATGTCCTTAGGTTAGTTAGGTTTAAGTAGTTCTAAGTTCTAGGGGACTGATGACCACAGATGTTAAGTCCCATACTACTCAGCCATTTGAACCATTTTTTGTACATTTGGTAGCTAAACTTACAATTAAATGTTACGATTGCGGTCTCAGTAGAACGACATTTGACAGTGAGTGAAGTATCGTAAATAGACCCTACTGATGGCTCTGGCTCCGTAAATAGAAACATCTGTACCATTCTTATGACATGACATACTCTTCCATTTGCTATCACAGTACACCACGTCAAATCCATACCTTCCTTATGACTGGACATAGTCATTTCCTTTGCACATGTCAGAACACAAACACATATTTTATGAGCCTGATTCTCAAGGTGAATATATCACTCACCCCCTACAACTAAGTGGAATACTTCGTTAGTAACTGATTGCTGGCGATAAAAAATAAAACAGACCGAAAATCAACGATGGATGGACATGTGTCATAAGTTTTTCTTGCCAGTGCTACCACCATGTCGTAGAAAGACAAGCGTAATCGTCTTACAAACCACGATATGTTAAAAAGAAACACAACCATATTACCATCACAAGCGGCCTTGGTTCTATATGTGCACACAAGTATCCATGTTAAAAGATATATAGGCTTTATAAATCCATGTATGGCATTACCAACAAATCGCTTGCTTTTTGCAGACAAATACCGTGACACTGAATATAGACGGTGATTGCCGGAGTGTATATTATCAGAGCAGCAGTGCACTTACATGTCGCCGACGGTGCACCCTCGCAATAGAACTACCGAATTTTGAAAGTGATTCAGCTGAGGAGCATGGTATGAAACCGGTATTTGTAGCTCCCTCACGCCGCTGCCACTAGATATTTCTCCAGTATTTGTAATTGTAATTTCACGTGCCGGACGCTGCTGCTAAGCATTTATTGTTTCCTTGTAAGAGGTATTGTCTGTTACTAATGATCATTTTATATAGGACTGATGTGGGTATAGTATAATTTCTGAACCGTAATCAGATGTGAGCAGTGGACGCTATACACCTCTGGAAAGCTACATTGTACATTTATCACTCAGAGCCACTGTTTTAGGGAAGTAGTTTTCTCCTTTTACAGTTCGATATCAGAGTTTATTATAGAGAAATCTGCAAGAAGGATGTATGTCACGTGCTGGAAATATATTTCTTACATTGGAATGTTAACAGCGCTGCACATGAGAAACACCTTAGTTTTTTTTTTTTTAAATTATAGCGATGATTTGTAATACGTCATATCACTGACATCGGTATTCACGAGTGAAAATATCAAATTCCTCTTTTTTTTGTAGTTTTCACGTAAAGTTTTTCACAAATGAGATAAGTTTCTAGTTACTCAGTGGCTTACAGCACGCTCCACCTTGCTAAAGTTTTGGGTTTCTAGAGAAATTATTTCCAGTCCATATCTTTGGAATTATGTTGCACGAGCAATTCTGCTATGAAAGGGATATTGCTATGTGCTTGATATTGAGAAGTACCGCGCAAATGGTATGATATTCTGTCAAACCATGCGAAATTACAAATGTTCTTGTAATCTCAGTGCCTGGAGATGTGTGTAGAAAAAAGGCAAGCAAACAAGTCCAGACCAGAAACAGTAACATCTTTGTGCCAGGGAGAAACGAGCCAATTTTCGCACAACAGTTCTGAGTGTGACTTTGGTCCACTGAGAACGTTCTGGTCACGTGTCGGGAGTGGATGACCTCCTGACCTTGCGAGGAAATGTCTAGTGCAGCGAGGAGTATAAAAAAATGGTTCAAATGGCTCTGATCACTAGGGGACTTAACATCTGAGGTCATCAGTCCCCTACAACTTAGAACAACTACTTAAACCTAACTAACCTAAGGACATCACACGCATCCATGCCTGAGGCAGGATTTGAACCTGCGACCGTAGCAGTCGCGCAGTTCCAGACTGAAGTGCCTAGAACCGCTCGGTCACAGCGGCCGGCTAGCAAGGAGTATACCTATGGTGCAAGTGCTTATGCTGTCTGTCTTTGCGGTATATGTACGAGTGTCTGACGGTCGATAGCTATACGAATGATGAAAATGGGGAGATATCTGTATGGCGCAGGATACGAATTGTATGTTTACTACGTCGACACAGTACGCGGTGATATATTGCCGGGGGTGGAGATCAGCTCCAGCGCTCACTTACAGAGCAGAGTAATTAAGTACGAGTCTTTCCGCATTTTACTATCTGTAGGCCACTTTACAGGATTTAACTGTCGGTGCAATATGGAGATCTGTACAAAATAGTTTTTTTGCTGCTGAAAGTCTCGTCTGCAGAAGGACAAAGAAAGGCAGACGGTGCTACCACACCGGCGGCATCAGTAATTTCGCAAGTAAATTCAATAAGCGCCAATCATAATGCACCATTCATTCAGAAGACATCCTTTTTAAAGTGACATAGGAGTCTCTACATGGCAGTGTGAACGTTTGCGTATGTTGAAATCAGGAAGGGTAACATGTGACGGATGGTGTGCCACGTTAAGGGCACGAGGAAGAATACATTTGGCGTTATTCTGTGCTATTTTTTCCTAAACAGGTTCTTTTAGGACCAGAATTTCCAGGCAGACAAGCTGAGACATCACGAAAGCTCCTACAAAAGCGACCGTTAACTATTTTGGGGACACTATACAATTTCCGAGAGGTTAACTTGGCTCTTATTTTACAAAGCCATGTGACATGAGTATAACATTGAGAACCTTTTAGATGGTGAGTCGCCATGCAAGCATTTTGCAGCGATGCACCAGCGACACTGAGCAGGTAAGCACTCATGCATGGCTGATGCAGGTCGCATGTCCCGTTAGGATCGCTAGTGAGAAGACAGCCTGTGCTATTCTGAGAAGAACGGATTTCTGCAGCATTTGCGAGGGTGAGTCGCTTGGAAATTAGGTTTTCGCTGGACCATAGGTAGAGAGAGGGATCACGCCAGTAGCAGTGAACATGTACGCACAGTCCAGAGGGTGACTTTGCGCTTATTTACATAGAGATGTGACGTCAGTATAAAACTCGAAGAACTGTAGATGTGACGTTCACATGCTGTCGGCAGCGGCGCGAGAGCAAATGGCTAGTGCTCAAGTGGTGGCTTGCTTCAGGCTAGCCCTGCAAAGTGCGTGTGTGCATTCGAGTCTCTGATAGTTGCGGGTGATGATAGTTCAAAAGCGTTTTTTACGTGCCCCGAGTGTTTGTGCACTGGATTTTTTTGCCTGTTTAAGCATTGTGAGTGTTGCACATGCCTTATCTTTTGACAATTTATGAACTGTTTTGATGTCTGGTGCGTTATATTGTGAACAGGTGTGCATTGCATAATTTCGACAGTTGACGATAAGCGAGTGTGTTTGCAAAGTCTTTTAGATGCATTATTTTGTCAGTTTACGAGTTGTTTGCCTCTCTGCACATCAATGTACTGCATTATTTCGGTGATTTTCGATTAGTTTGCAGGTCTGTAGGCTGTGCAATACGTTATTTCGACAGTGTATAATTAGTGAGCGTGACTGCAGAGCGTTTTACAAGCATTATTTTGGTGAAGTAAGACTAGTTTCCAGGTCTGTAGGGTGTGCTATACATTATTTCAACAGTTTACAATTAGTGAGTGTGTCTGCAGAGCATTATACATGGATTATTTCGGTGATCTACGAGTAGTTTGCAGCTCTCTAGGGTGTGCAGTGCATTATTTCGGTAATTTACGAGTTGTTGGCGTGTTTGTACATCAGTGTACTGCATTATGTCTGTGATTCACAAGTAGTTTGAAGCTCTGTGTACCGTGATCCCAAACATGTCAGAAAGAGTGTTTTGTATCAGTGTAATAAATATACTATGTCAAATCCATCCCTAAATAAATTGTTCCAACTTAAATAAAGTACACTCCTTCCTCTCTCCAGCAGCCAGCACAGGCTGAGTCCTATTCCCGCCATTTTCCTCAAGACCGCCATCTTGGATTATGTTACAGAAGGGATGACAGCGCCCTGTGGTAGCTGTACCATGTAGTAAGTCAGTTGGGCTCTGGGCTGTGGTGGATACAGTGGATGGAGCTACGGCCTCAAATTGTTTAAATAAAGACTGCCTGCAAAATAGAGGCTTACGTCTATCCTATCCAGCAGCCCCACACAGGATGAGTCCTTTTCCTGCCATCTCCCCTCCAGACCGCCATCTTGGATTACATGGCGGAAGAAACGACAGCGCCTTCTGGTGGCGGTACAATGTACTAGGTCAGTTGGACTCCAGACCTCATGGTGAAGATTCTTGATAGTGGTACTGCATCCTATCCAGTGCAGGCTGAGTCCTTTCCCAGCCAATTCCTAGGAAGAGGTGGCAGTCAGATGACTTAGGTTAGTGGAGGTAGCCCAAATGACCTTTCTTTCACGCCAGTTTCTTGGGTTAGTGGATTGAGCCAGGGTGTGTTGCATTGTCCTGATAAAATTTGATCTTCCCGCCCATCTTTCTGGTGTAGGCGAGGTCCGCCATCTTGAATAAATTTGGTAACAATGGAGAGTGGGGCTACACCCCTGTTGTTTTCCCACTTATAATTGTATGGATCTGTCTGATGGTCTTTTTTAAATAGGGGACGCTTTTCTCCAGTCGTTAAGTACCTTTAGTTGATCAAGCGATCTACGATAAATTACTGCTAGAAGCGGAGCAAGTTCTTTAACATAATCTTTATAGAATCTTATAGGTATCTCGTCTGGTCCTGAAGCCTTTCCAGCACTAAGCGATTGTAGCTGCTTTTCAATATCTGCCATTTCGATGTTTGTACGACGATTGAAAGGAGGTGCAGTGTTATGATTTTCCACGGTGAAACAACTTCGGAAGACCGAATTCATTATTTCGGCATTCTCTCTGTTATCTTCCGTTTCAGTGCCGGTGTGATCGATGAGAGAATGAATAGACGATTTTGACCCACTTACTAATTACCTTTCCTGCGCGATAACAACGGTGAAGTCACTGATGACAGTGCCACTAAAGCAGAGTTATTAAACACGGTTTTCCGAAATTCCTTCACCAAAGACGACGAAGTAAATATTCCTGAATTCCAATAAAGAACAACTGCCAAGATGAGAAACATAGAAGTAGATATCTTCGGAGTAACGAAGCAGCTTAAATCACATAATAAAGGCAATGCCTCCGGTCCAGATTGTATACCAGTCAGGTTCCTCTCAGAGTATGCTGATAAAATAGCTCCATATTTAGCAATATATGACGGTAGTATCTGTTCTCGAAAGAACACATACCGTGGATGACCATGCAGCTTTGCTAGAAATGAAATGATAGTTAAATAGACACCCTAGCTGCAAACAGGCGTTGATATACTTCACTGGGGACATGTTGAAAATGTGTGCCCCGACCGGGACTCGAACCCGGGATCTCCTATTAGGCGCACTACGAATGTAGTGGTGTGGACATGTTGGGAATGTGGATCTCACGGGGAGCGTGCAAGGGATAAGTCCCTGCAGACGCACTATCCTCTGTGCCCTCGGTGGCTCAGATGGATAGAGCGTCTGCCATGTAAGCAGGATATCCCGGGTTCGAGTCCCGGTCGGGGCACACATTTTCAACATTTCCCCAGTGAAGTATATCAACGCCTGTTTGCAGCTAGGGTGTCTATTTAATTATCATTCCATATTTAGCAATTATATACAACCACTCACTCACAGAAATATCCGTACCTAAAGACCGGAAAATTGCTCAAATCACACCAATACCCAAAAAGGGAAGTAGGAGTAATCCGCTGAATTACAGGCCTATATTACTAACGTCGATTTACAATAGGGTTTTGGAACATATACTGTATTCGAACATTATGAAGTACCTCGAACAAACGATTTATTGACACAGTCAGCACGGGATCAGAAAATATCGTTCTTGTGAAACACAACTATCTCTTTATACTCATGAAGTATTAAGTGCTGTCAACAGGGGATGTCAAATTGATTCCTTATTTTTAGATGTCCAGAAGGCTTTCGACACCGTTCCTCACAAGCGTCTTCTAACCAAACTGCGTGACTACGGAGTATCGCCTCAGTTGTGCGACTAGATTCGTGATTTCCTGTTAGAAAGGTCACAGTTCGTAGTAATAGACGGATAGTCATCGAGTAAAACAGAAGTAATATCCGGCGTTCCCCAAGGGAGAGTTATAGGCCCTCTATTGTTCTGATGTACATTAACGACATAGGAGACAATCTGAGTAGCCTTCTTAGATTGTTTGCAGATGATGGTGTCATTTACCGTCTTGTAAAGTCATCAGACGAGCAAAACGACTTGAAAAATGATTTAGATAAGATATCTGTATGGTGCGAAAAGTGGCAATTGACCTCGAATAAGGAAAAGTGTGACGTTATTCACATGAGTACTAAAAGAAATCAGCTAAATTTCGATTACGCGATAAGTCACACAAATCTGAAGGCTGTAAATTTAACTAAATACTCAGGGATTTCAGTTACAAGTAACCTAAATTGGCACGATCACATAGATAATATTGTGGGTACAGCAAACCAAAGACTGTGATTTATTGGCAGAACACTTAGAAGTTGCAACAGGTCTACCAAAGAGACTGCTTACACTACGCTTGTCCGCCCTATTCTGGAGTACTGCTGTGCGGCGTGGGATCTGTATCAGGTGGGACTGACGGATGACATCGAAAAAGTACAAAGAAGGACAGCTCGTATTGTATTATCGTGAAATATGGGAGATAGTGTCACAGACATGATGCGTGAATTGGAGTAGCAATCATTAAAACAAAGGCGTTTTTCGTTGCTACGGGGTCTTCTCATGAAATTTCAATCACCAATTTTCTCCTCCGATTGCTAAAACATTCTGTT
Source organism: Schistocerca nitens (assembly GCF_023898315.1). NCBI lineage: Eukaryota > Metazoa > Arthropoda > Insecta > Orthoptera > Acrididae > Schistocerca > Schistocerca nitens. The sequence goes on along the minus strand of NC_064621.1, from coordinate 442,242,466 downwards.
GGCACCTACCTACATAGAGAGAAGTGATCATAACGATAAAATAAGAGAAATCAGGGCTCGCACAGAAATATTTAAGTGCTCGTTTTTCCCGCGTGCCATTCGAGAGTGGAACGGTAGAGAGACAGCTTGAAGATGGTTCATTGAACCCTTTGCCAGTCACTTTATTGTGAATAGCAGAGTAGTCACGTAGATGTAGATGTAGATTTTACAGCCGGCCGCTGTGGCCGAGCGGTTCTAGGCGCTTCAGTCCTGCTGCCACGGTCGCAGGTTGGAATCCTGCCTCGGGCATGGATGTCTGTGAAGTCCTTAGGTTAGTTAGGTTTAAGTAGTTCTAAGTCCAGGGAACTGACGACCTCAGATGTTAAGTCCCATAGTGCTTAGGGCTGTTTGAACTGATTTTACATACGACCAAAATCTGTTAGGGTTTTTACTCATGTCGGTTGACAACGTGTTACTTTCAAAATCACTGAACGCTTCTCTCATTGCTTTCCTTACGCTCATTTTCGCTTCGTTCAGCTTTTGTTTGTCAGCTAAGTTTCTACTTCTCTTGAATCTGAGATGAAGTGCTCTTTGCTTACGTAGATTTTTTCTAAGACAGCTATTAAATAGTGATGGATCTTTCCCATCGCTTAAAACCCTACTGTGAAAATACTTGTCTAGGGCATATTGAATGATGCCTTTGAATATTTTCCATTTGTTCTTCACATCTTCGTCCTCATCACCGATTATTTGATGGTGTCTGCTGAGATTCTGAAATTTATATCCTGTAACCCTTGCTGAGCAAATATATCTTCCTACCTTTCTTAACATTCCTTGTAGGACCCGTCGTCATACAAACTTTACGATCACTGATACCTTCCTCTACGTTAACTGATTCGATAAGTTCAGGTCTGTTTGTTGCCAGAAGGTCTATGATGTTGCCCTGACGAGTAGGTTCTGTAACTATCTGCTCAAGGTGATATTCGCAAAAGACATCTAGAGCAATGCTACCAGTTTTGATGGCATAAATGGATGCAGAAGTGTACTGCACACCTTTCTGCACGAGAGTCATGGAAGTGCGATCCAAGTGCAGATTTGATTTCTGCCCATTATCAACTGAATGAAAGGTGCTAATTCTTGGGAATAAACTGATGTTGTTAACAAAGAAACAACAATAAAGAATATTTATACTAAGGCCAATGTCAGTATAACCAGACTAATGAACGGGATTCTACAAGAGGTTCGTGAACTTAACACCACTTATTGCCCGAACCGCCCGTTTCTCAGCCAAAAATATCTTTTGAGATCGGAAAGACTTACCGCAAGATATAATACCACACCTGATAAGCGAATGAAAATAAGCAAAGTAGACTACTTTTCGTGTCGAACTATCACTTCCTTTAGATACCGTTCGAATAGTAAAAATGGCAACACTAAGTCTTTGAACAAGATCCTGAACGTTGGCTTTCCACGACAGTTTACTATCTATCTGAACTTCTAGAAATTTGAACTGTTTAGTTTCACTAATATGTCCATTCTGTGAAATTAAAACGTCGGGTTTTGTCGAGTTGTGCTTTAGAAACTGTAAAAACTGAGTCTTACAGTGATTTAATGTTACTCTATTTTTTACAAGCCATTAACTTATGTTAGGTACTGCACTATGTGAAATATAGCCAATGTTGCACACAACACCCATTACTACCAAGCTATTGTCATCAACAAACAGAAATATCTTAGAATTACGGTAATATTAGAGGGCATATCATTTATATAAATAAGCAACACTAGTGGCCCCAGTAGTGATCCCTGGGGCGCCCCCCATCCCATATAACAACCATTCTCAGCACTGTGAATAATGACAGTTTGCCGTCTGTTATTAAAGTATGAAGTGAACAAATCGTGAGCTACTCCCCGTATTCCATAATGGTCCAACTTCTGGAGCAACATTTTGTGATGAACACAATCAAACGCCTTAGTTAAATAAAAAAAGATTCCTACCGTTCGAAAACTTTTGTCTAATTCATACAGTACCTCACAGAGAAAAGAGAATATAGCATTTTCAGTTGTTAAACCACATCTAAAACTGAACTACACATTTGATAGCAAATTATGTGAAATAAAACAATAAATTATCCTTACATACATAACCTTTTCAATAACTTTAGCGCCGCCCGGTGTGGCCGCGCGGTTTGAGGCGCCATATCACTGATTGCGGGGCCCTCCCGCCGGAGGTTCGCGTCCTCTCTCGCGTATGGGTGTGTGTGTTGTTCTCAGCATAAGTTAGTTTAAGGAGTGTGTCAGTCTAGGGACCCATCACCTCAGCAGTTTGGTCCCTTAGGAATTCACACACATCTGAACATTTTTGAACAATAACTTTAGCAAGCACTGATGGCATGGAAATAGGTCTAAGATTGTCTGCAGTATCCCTTTCTCCCTTTCTATAAAACGGCTTTACTATTGAGTACTGTAATCGTTCAGGTAACTGACCATCTTAAAGGAAAAATTACAAATATGGCTAAGTACAGGGCTAATATGTGCAGCACATTATTTAATATTCTTCCAGGCACGCCATCTTATCCATGAGAGGCCTTAGTCTTCAATGATTAAATTATTAACTCTGTCTCCACCTTGTCATTATCACAGAGGAGTATTTCAGACTTCAATCTCGGAAAGGCATTTTCCAAGAGAGATATTGATTCCCTGTAGAAACAATGTTTTTATTTAATTCAGTAGCAATGCTCAGAAGATAATTGCTAAATGCTATACATATACCTGACTTATGAATAACAGAAGTAGTTTTCCTACGAACTGACTTTATGTCGTCGGCCTTGTGCTGCTGACCAGACACTTCCTTCACAACTGATCATATGGTTTAAATTTTATCCTGTTAAGTGGCTATTCTATTTGGGTACCACATACTCTTTGTCTCCCTAATAACATTTAAGCACCTTACAATAATGGGCTACCATTGCTTGATTGGGACTTCTTCTGACATTGTGATATAATCGCCGCTTTGTTCTACATGATATCCTTATCCCACTAGTCAGCCACCCAAGCTGCCTTTTACGGCTAGTACCCTATTTAGAACGTTCTAATGGAAAGCAACTCTCAAAGATCATGAGAAATGTGTTATGGAAACCATTATATTTGTCATCTATGTTATCGGCACTGTAAACATCCTGCTACTCTTGTTCCTTAACGAAGTTTGAAACACTCTTTTGGCGTTGGATTAGATTTTCTACATAGTTTTTAATTATATATAAATGTGTTTTAATACAAAAACCTTTTAGTGTTAAAAATTGTGCATCATGGTCTGAAAGGCCATTCACCCTTTTACAACAGATTGCCTATCTAGCAATGATGAATGAATAAAAATATTGTTTAAAAATGGCTCTGAGCACTATGGGACTCAACTGCTGAGGTCATTAGTCCCCTAGAACTTAGAACTAGTTAAACCTAACTAACCTAAGGACATCACAAACATCCATGCCCGAGGCAGGATTCGAACCTGCGACCGTAGCGGGTCTTGCGGTTCCAGACTGCAGCGCCTTTAACCGCACGGCCACTTCGGCCGGCAAAATATTGTTTATGGCTGTGCTACTGTTTCCCTGCACCCTGGTTGGAAAAAATAGTCATCATCAGATATGAATTTAGGAGACCTTGCAACATCGTTTTCTTGCACAATAACATACAAAATTAATACTGAAGTCACCACATATAACTAATTTTTTGTACTTCCTGTAAAGGGAACCAAGAACCCCCTCTAGCTTGAACACAAATGCTCTGAAGTCACAATTAGAGGTTTACTTTCACTGAATTCCACTGCCCCTGTCAACATTAAAACATCTGTTCAGTGCAGTGCCGTGATACGTCTACGGACTCAAATGGAATACTGTTTTTTACGTACACGGTTACTCACCCACTCCGCAAAGAAGCCCTTGAAAAACAGCCATATAATCTGTATCCTCGTAAAGAAAGCGTCTGAAGTGTCAAATTGTTTAAGTGGTTCTCCGATATGCCGATAACATCAGAGTCAACATCTATAAGCAGTTCACTAACTTTATCTCTAATATCTCTTATATTTTGATGAATTATGCTAGTTCCTTCTCTACTTGGGAACCTGATCTCTGAAGGTGATTTCTTTGTTAGAGGGACTTCCTTTAAGCAGGGATACCTACTCTATCAACTAACTTCAATCTAAAAAAAGGTGCAGCAGTAACAGCACCTACTACAGGAATTTTTCCATGAGTGATCCCACCACCACCCACTACACTGCCACCTATAAGCTTTGTCAACCTCCCTTTTCCATACCTATTGAGATGCAGGCCGTGCCTAGTGAAACCTGATCTATTGATAGACTCACCTGGCACTACTGCAATGTGAGCCGTACCCTCCGCCATCAGTGCATTCTCCAGTGCCATGTTAACACGCGTAACAGATGCGTTAAGATTAGGCCTATCATGACGCTGAAACTGTAGCACGAAGAGCACGTTATTGCCTCCAGTTTAAGTAGCTATCTTTACCAAGTCATCACCTACATCATACATGTGGATTCAAACAGTCAGTTATGAGCGGGGAGTGTTAAGCAGTAGACGTGCGATCGCAGTGTGTCATCATTGTTGTGTCACAAATCACAGTGTTGCAACGTCTCTGAATCATGTATTGCAGACATAGTTCAGAATGTTTTGAAGAACTGAAAGGTGTGCGTAAAGTTGGTGCCGCACAGCTAGACTCCCAAACAATAGTGGACCAGGTGCGAGTAGAACTCGCATTCTGAGGATTCTGTAAAAGCTTAATCATGTACATAAACAGTTCATCCATCGAGAATCTCGACAATTTTTGCCTGTTATCGACAATAATACTGGCAAGATATCGGTCCCGGGAATTACAGGACTTTCGAGGATGTTTTAAATTTGATGTCGGACAACAATTGACCAAAGAAATATTTTTTGTGTGATATAATTACAGATTAACAGTTATATGGTTTTTCCCATTACTTATACTGTGAAATCCCGGCTCCTACAGAATTTTATGATTCTAGGTCAAGGGGAAGCAAGGAACATTAGATCTTAAAATGGCTCTAAGCACTATGGGACTTAACATCTGAGGTCATCAGTCCCCTAGACTTAGAACTACCTAAACCTAACTAACCTAAGGCCATCACACACATCCATGCCCGAGGCAGGATTCGAACCTGGACCGCAGCAGCAGCGCGGTTCCGGACTGAAGCGCCTAGAACCGCTCGGTCACAACGGCCGGCTCATTAGATCTTAGTATGACATAAATTTGACTTTGATGCGTGCACCCGTTTCTGAGCAAATGGGAGAGACAGATGGACAACAATGTGGTCTCGTATGGGTTCCATTTTTTATCGATTGAGGTACAGAACCCTAAAAACGACGCATGGATACCTGCAGCGACATTATTTAAATGCAAAAGGCGGACAACTCTTTTCTGGAAAACATCATCACGGGTGATGATACTTGATGACATCGATACGACACAACCACATAACGACAAAGTGCAGAAATTCACATGATTTGTCAACCCTCTGACGACATAACGGTAATTAAAACCAATGTGGAACCAATGTGGAACAACATCCCAAAGAAGGATTTTTTCGACAGTTTCACTTGGTTGTCGAGTGTTCTGTGCATTGTGCTCAATGGGGGAGGGGTGGAGGGGTGGGAGATATTTAGAGCACCCGCATCTTAATTTTTCTCTATTTTTTTATTAATCAAGTCTGGAAACGTTTTGGACTGACGGTATAGGTCACCTGATACGACTGCTAGAACGAAACATGCCGTGATGCTCTGTATTTCATGTTTGTCACCTCTTTCAGTTAATTTCAACTTTTAAACAAAGTTGCTGGATTTTCGATGTACACGAAAAGGTTTTATCGTTCCGTGGAAACTCTTAATTTATCGACATTCTTCTTAGGATCCACGTGTCCAAAACAAATTAAATACCTCTGCTATATCTTTTGCTTATTTCATAAGACAACATGTGAACCAATCTTCTGAATTTTTTTTAAACTTATAACGATAAAGTATCGAGTATTCTGTAAAACTGCCGAAATTTATTGCTTTGTTTTTGATGAAATTTCTTTCGAATGTAACAAGTTTTTGGCTGGATTTATCTATGGTGCAGTGCGTCCTAAAACGCCCTTCATTAAAGCCTGTATCTCCAGTATCTGTGATACCAACTGGGAAACAGAAAGAGCTTCAGGCTCTGTATTGTGTGAGCCTGATACGTATTAACTTGTATTTTACACAGATGTGAAAACAATGATCAGTATGTTAACCAGCTGTGCATTATACTTTAATAAACAACTTAGTTTTGTAGATTGTAAACATGATGAGTTGTGTTCCCACAGTAAATTCCGATATTTTTTCTTAATTTGTGGACAACGGCCAATATTCCTTCCAGATATAGTAAAAAAATGGGTGTCAATTTGATAGCCTAGCGCCATTCACTCTCTTCCTTCCACCCTGCTCCTTTTCCTTCCCCCACGCGCCTCTACCCTTGACCCCCACCTACCTCATCACAAACAGAAAACCACATCCAGTGCCTATGTAAACTCCCAAAGACCCTGAAAGTGGAAATAAAATCCTGAAACTTTTAATGCTAAGCCTGAAAGAAGGTATACCTAGTAATATTTTGTTATTTAAATTATTATTGACACTTTTGGAGGATAAAAACAAACTTCGTTTTGTGATGGATGTAATCACAGTCATGCCTATTGCTTTGTGGAACATTTTGAGCAACAGGCGTTAGGTAGTGCACCTTGAACCGTGATTTATTTTCATTACTGGTATATTCTTAAAAACTTATTTTATTTACTAGCGATTCATCAAGAACATCAACACATTTAATCATACTATGTAAGCATGGAAGTAGTTGCCAAGGAGTAACTGATGAAATCATAACCAAATTCCTTTTAACAAATGGGAATTTTATTCACTTTAACAATGCCTAAAAGCGTTTTTTAAAAGAAACAAATTTAAAATTATAATCAGGAAGGTCCCTCTAAATATCAAAGTTGCAATTTATTCAGAGGCAGAAAGAAACAAGTTTTGACTGTATGAGCTTTCGGGCAGAGAACCTTGCCACTCCCTTTTGACACGGACGTAGTTACGATTGCTCACAACAGCGTCTGAAAGACTATACTGGTGCAAATCTGCAACACACCAGATAACTTTAAAGTAAGAGTTTCAACAATTTACACAAGCAGACAAATTATGCACCCCCGTAGGAGGGATGGAAATGGTACAAAACACTAACAATTAAAATATTAACCTTGCCACCGAAGGTGCAACTTGATTTTAAATTCTAAGAAAAGTCTTGCAGTGAAAGAGTGGCAACTTTATATACTAAAATGATCATTTAAATAAAAGCACATCACATGCAATCTTATATAAAATTCTACAAGGTTGGCCAAACAATAGTTAAGATGCTCTACAGTACACAGATACTGCCTCTCAAGATCATAGGCAATAATATCAAAGTTTCGAAAAATCAAAACATATTTCAGGTATTAGGCCGTTACATTCCAAGCAATAAGTTCGTTAACATAAAATCCGACAAACATGACAGAGGCATCTACTAACGTACGGTAGATTGATAGGTAGATTGAAACTACCACTTTAATTAATGAATGACAGTGCTGTTAAGACCCTTACGTTATTTGATTTTCAAGCAGCTGAGCAGAACTGAACGTACTCAGAGATTTCGCTCTTTATTTATTCTGATCAACACTAAACTGACACACAATATTTTTTGCGCAACGCAATCTAACTTTCAATAATCACTACAAAAGAATGGCCCTGACTAACAATAACCTATATCTTTCATGAATCACTTACCTCACAAAAATCTTCGTTACTCTAACTACTGAAATACAGCGAGCGCCAATACTGCCAGCTAAATAAAAGATTCTAACTACTGAAGACACTAACTGCTGATAGGCATAGTTGATAGAGAACAAACAATGTATTTACCTTAATAATGTTCAAAAGTCATATATATATATATATATATATATATATATATATATATATATATATATATTACTGTATATCATGAACTGATATATATATATATATATATATATATATATATATATATATATATATATATATACAGTATTACAAATTTACTCTTTCTGATGGACACACATCCAGATCGTCCACTCTCAAAATTCTGCCATATCTCTCCCCACATCCACCACTGCTGGCAGCTCACCAACTGCGCCACGCTACGCGCTGTTCACATCCAACTGCCCAACACTACAATGGCGAATATTCCAACAATGCAAACCAGCCACAGACTTCACACAGAACAGTCAGTGATTTTCATATAGAGAGCTACGTGACGTTACCAACATAAAAACCTAAACAGCCTACTTACAAGATTACCTAACAACCCGAACCGCAAGTTGCTCTAACCCGCCCCTACTCCACAAGGGAAAAACGGACCACCCAATTTATAAACAACTAGAAGACCTGCCCCCCCCCCCCCCAAATCGCTCTCCCGAACTATCCGCTGCCAGCCGCTTCAAAGGACGCGGGAAGGCGCGCCGATCTCCCGTCTCCCGGCGTCGCAGCTCGCACCAGCCACACTGATGTCGTGGGTTGACTCCTGTTGCTCTCGTGTCGACCGCGAAGTAACTACCCCTCGCTATACGCCGCGGTCCACTGGACTCACGTGGCGACCTCACATGCGCCGACGCTCAAGACACACAAGTCATCTTGTGTCTCAGTGCGTGACCGACCAACCGATCGATCCAACCGCCAATGACCATTGCCTGAGCAAACTCGAGCAGACTGGCGGCCTAACGCGCAGACTCACAAGGGAACCTCCCCATCGCACCCCCTTCAGATTTAGTTATAAGTTGGCACAGTGGATAGGCCTTGAAAAACTGAACACAGATAAATCGCGAAAACAGCAAGAAGTTGTGTGGAACTATGAAAAAAATTAGTAAAATATACAAAATGAGTAGTCCATCCGAAGATAGGCAACATCAAGGAGACTGGGAGTCACGGAGCGTCGTGGTCCCGTGGTTAGCGAGATCAGCTACGGAACGAGAGGTCCTAGGTTCAAGTCTTCCCTCGGGTGAAAAGTTTAACTTTTTATTTTCAGTTTATGTGACAAGCTCTTGTTTTCATCACTTTTTTGGGAGAGATTATCACGTCCACAAGAAAACCTAAATCGGGAAAGGTAGAAGAATCTTTTTACCCATTCGCTGCTAAGTGTACAAGTTAGGTGGGCCGACAACATATTCCTGTCATGTGAGGCACATGCCGTCACCAGTGTCGTATAGAATATATCAGACGTGTTTTCCTGTGGAGGAATCGAAATGGCTCTGAGCACTATGGGACTCAACATCTTAGGTCATAAGTCCCCTAGAACTTAGAACTACTTAAACCTAACTAACCTAAGGACATCACACACACCCATGCCCGAGGCAGGATTCGAACCTGCGACCGTAGCAGTCCCGCGGTTCCGGACTGCAGCGCCAGAACCGCTAGACCACCGCGGCCGGCGTGGAGGAAACGGTTGACCTATGACCTTGCGATCAAATGTTTTCGTTTCCCATTGGAGAGGAACGTCCTTTCATCTACTAATCGCACGGTTTTGCGGTGCGGTCGCAAAACACAGACACTAAACTTATTACAGTGAACAGAGACCTCAATGAACGAACGGACAGATCATAACTTTGCAAAAATAAAGAAAGTAAAATTTTCAGTCGTGAGAGGACTTGAACCAAGGACCTCTCGTTCCGCAGCTACTCACGCTAACCACGGGACCACGACGCCCCTGAGCTCACTTTTGGCTTGATATTGCCGATGTTCGCATGGACTACTCAGTTTGTATATTTTATTAATTTTTTTCATAGTTCCACACAACTTCTTCCTGTTTTCTCGATTGATCTGTGTTCGGTTTTTCAAGGCCTATCCACTGTGCCAACTTATAACTAAATCTGAGGGGGGTGCGACGGGGAGGTTCCCTTGTCGGATGCAGGAACTGAGCCCCGACCGGGCGACCACTCGCTCTCTTACTGCCTAACAAATGCGGACGAGAGACAGACTAGCAAACTGGGGACGAGAGACTGACCCAGACTGACCGACTGGCGAACTCATAGCTCCCCTTAAATGCACGTGAACAGGCAACCTTTCCCCTTTCCCACCTGAGGGAGACACCAAAGCTGCGATTGCCACAGCGGCGCCACCGCCAGAAACGGAGGGCGACTGCTTCACACTACGCGCTGCGGCGCGCTCTTCAAAACTGCAATTTTTTACCACTGCTCACACCTCTGAAGCCTTCTCATTAGCTCCGCTATGTGGTTGCGAAGAGGAGATTCGTGGGTTCCACAATTTCTGAAATGGAAGTCACCCCTAAATCAGCTTCACTTTGGATGCTGAGAGTGAGGTCGGACTTCTGTTCCTATATGTGATGGTATATAGAATATCTGACAACACTCTAGGACACAAATTGCATAGAAAGCTTAGTAACACAGATAGGTACTTAGACGCCACTTCGCACCACCACCCAGCCCAGAAGCAAGCAGTGCTCAACACCGTGTCTTCACGTACATTCCTTATCAGCGATGATAACAACTTGGAAAGATGCAGTTTTTGAAGAAGACAATGAAGGCCAATGACAATGACAGTTTATCCACAGACAGGGCTTTTAAGCTATTTGTTTATGGGGTCACTGATCGCTTAAGTAGAGTTCTAATGAGAAATGGTATTCAGACCATTTTCTACTACCCAAACAAAAAAAAAAAAATAAATAAAAGACTTTTTCCGATGGAAAACAGAGGCACCTGGTTGTCTCCACACCGCAGGGTCTATGAAATGACGTATGGCTGTTGCGAAGTGTATACAGCCGAAACGTATTAAGGAACACGAACGCCACACGGGACTAAAAGTATGGAATCGGCGGTAGCGGAACATCACGAGAAGTTTGGCCTTGGCATCTATTTCAATAAAGTACGTGTTCTGACTAAGGAAACCAAAATCTATAGAAGAAAAATCCCGGAAGCAATTGAAATTTCTGAGAACGCATGAAACTTCAGTAGAGGACGGCTATAGGATTTCGGCATCGCGGCTCCCCCCTACCAAGAAAGTGAATACGCGGCCGCGGCGTGCGACTAATGCAAACAACGCCCTGGAAGCCACCTCTGCGGACAATAATTCCCCCTCTCTTGCTCTGGACGTTTCGCTTCTACATCCCGCGTACGGGGCAGATTTTCCACTTCCATCTCGTCCTCCGACGACTCCCATGGCTGCCTGGTGATAGATTTCTCACCCACCGACAGCTATGACACGTCGGAACCAAACGGTGATACAATCACCAGACCTGGATGCACCTTCTAGTGCAGTTTCGTCTGCACCATCTCGGCTTCCTGGGACTCTGTTCCTTTCGGTCCTCCTGTGGCTGAGGAGCCAAATGGTCATCCACCTGCGCCCATCGCAGCGACGGTGGTACGGATTCGGATGGCTCCCCAACAGTGAAAGCTGCGCCATGGACCAGGAAATGAGTCCCTCTCCCGGTCCTATTTCTCTGAACAAACCATCAAACCCCTCTTATCATGGTTTACGATCCCACGAATGATGTTAAGCTGAACACTGAACTGTTGCGCCTCATTAAAGGCCAGTTACAGGAAATTTACCAGAAGCACCATGTTAAGTACTTGCTTGGCACGAAGGAAGACTGCCTCACACTCCTCGAATTTATGAAGTCGAGGGCCATGAATTACTACACACATGAGGCTCTTAGCGACAAAGAAACAAAAATTGTAATCAAAGACCTTCCACCCAAAGCTAAGGAAATGGGCATTAGGGATGAACTGCTGTTTCTCAACTTATTCGGCCCTTTGGTCCAGCAATACAGCAAGAGGAAACCTGAGACCCGAACGCTAATCCCTTAGCCAGTCCATGTTGTCTCCCTTACTAGGAGAGAAGTTGACTGTATCTACCAAATCAGGTAGTTACTGTTCACCAAGGCGCATACTGAATTTTATGAAGGCCACGACAGACTATCCATCTGCTGCAAGTGCCAACGTTCATGTCACTCTGGTAATTACTGTTAACTGTCACTGTGGTGTGTCAACTGTGCTGGTCCACATGCTCAGAGGGCTGCCAAATCCTGGCCTTGGAAAAATCCAAATGCGCCAGTTGCCTGGGCACTTCTCATGACCTGCAGCACCTGTAAGGGATGCCCTACATACAAGAAGGCGATGAAGTCTTCTCTCCACCCGAAAAAGAAACAGAGGACGAATCGGCCACCCCCACCATGACGGGACCACATCCATTTCCCCGTCTTATGAGGCCAACCCAACGACCATCAAACTGAAGATACTCGATAACCTGACATGTCTCAGGTACAGGGACCCCTCCAGCTCAGTCTCCTACGACCACCGTTGTTGCTGCAACTCAACTTCGTTAACTCCTGTTCGTTCATCTGTCTCCTGTGACGAATACCAAAGCCCATCAAACAGGAAGTCCATCTGCAACCTGTTGAAGTGCCCCAATCCTCCATCGCAACACCTTGAAAACACCCGTCCCTGCTATCTAAAGGGTCAAGCAGCCAACCTGAGATATTCCCCCAGTGCTGGAAACAGAACCCTCATGGTGACATGCGAGAGATCCTCAAGACCATCTTCCTGTTCACACAGCCCAACATCAGATCAGTCATTCATGAAACAGCTCAGAAGATTCGTCAGTCAGAGGATGGGCTCACGAAGGTAATCACCCTGGTCAAAGGGCTCATCCAGATTTTGTTATAACGGCAAATCGCCCACCACACTGCCACCATCCCCTTTGGGATCTCGTAGTCTGTATTTTTAATGCCAATGGCTTTAAACAGATGCAAACTAACTATATATTTTCCTCTACAATCACTATGTGGATATTTACTTGTTATGGAAATACATCTTAAACTGATGGACAATTTTCATCTATGCAAAATGGTCTGCTATCACATGGACAGCCTCCATCGCAAAGGCGGGGACATGACAGAGTTCTTATGTAAGGCACTCCTCCACAGTAAAGTGGCTATCCACCACGGAACATACAGAGGTCACAACAGTCACTGTCTCTATCCGCCTTAAAGCCATTACTTGTGGTGCAGTGAATCAACTCTAACCAGGCACTTCTCAAAGTGGACTCCACAAATTGACGTCGTTTAACAGATTCACCCTTGGGACAGATCTCAGTGCAAAGCATCCAGCTGGCATTCTTGCATCGTTAATCCCAAACGTAGAATCTTCCTCGAATTGGAAGATACTCTGGCACTGTCCATCTATGGCCCTCACACGCCTACACATAGTCTGTTCCAGTGTTCAGAATGTGGCTGTTTTCAAGAACATAGTGGTGCAATTATCATTGGAGACGCTTCACGAAGTGGCGTCAGATCACAAACGGGTGCTTCTGCACCTTAACAATGTAGCACTGTCCTTCAACATCCGTTCTGTTATGACCATCATGAACTGGGACAAATTTACCAGAGTCGAACACACTATCCAGCAAACGTCTGCCAATATTGATAGTGCTGTCGATTACCTAACTATGAAAAGCTGGAAGGCAATGAAGACCTCCACTTTCCTTGTACTTTGGCCTTTAACCGCATTGGATGACTTGCCTCTCCTATTGCACTACCTGAAAATCCAGAAGAACCGCTACCACCGGCGGTGGAAGCAGTTTCATAACCCTCAGGCGTCTCCAACGTGAATTCTGGCACTGCCTCGCCGACTGGAAAACGGAACAATGGGAGTACAGATGTCCATCTTTCTCCTCCAACACAAGACAGAATGGGCTGTTTTTGACACCCAGAGGCGCTCCATACTGAGGACCAACCATCCCAGCCCCAACATGGCGGATGGCCTAACGTATGACGCCCTATATGTGGTGGAAACTCTGGCTAATGCATTTGAAGCCCAGAATCAACGGCTAGTCCAGGACATCACGCCTGATGAACTCCAGGATGAACACAACATTCTGATGGCCGTTGCCGCAATCCGAGACAGACCATTTCTTACTGCTTTTCATTTTATGTCTGCAGCAAAAGTCCAACGGATCCACTGTTGGAAGTGTGGGCAGTCGGCTCCCGGATTGGATGACATTTTAAATGGGTACCTCCTTTGGCTTTCACGCAAGCCTCTGCTCTTATTCACCAAAAATTCTCAACGGTTGTCTCCCGATTTCCCATTCCCCTGCACAGTCGAATCAGGACAAACTCACAGCAGTCCTCAAGCCGATAAAGGATTGCATGGTCCCTACCAACAATAGGTCCATCAGCCTCTTGAATACCAAGACGAATGTCCTGAAAACTTTGAGGCTCTATAATATTTCCCAGTCTCTGGCGGAGGCTGGGACAGTACATCCAGAACATTTCAGGCTCCCTTCACACCGGTGAGCCGAACTACAACTTCTCAGGATCACAGAACACGTCAGCAAGTGCTTAAACTCAACCATGTCGGTGGCAGTTGTTTTCCTGGAGCTGAAGAATGCTTCTGACAGGATTTGGCAGGACAATCTCGTATACAAAATACTGTTCAGACGACCATCCTGGACGTCTGTATTAAGAACGTGGATGATTTCCTCCACAACAGCACTTTTGTATGACATGTCGAAATGTACTCCTCAAGGCTCAATGTTGTCACCCATCCTCCTTAACAATTACGTTAATAATATGTCAGTCATCCTACACTGCCACCTGTCACAATACATCGACGATACGGCGCTCTATTCGACCTGCCGCAACAGTGAGCAGCTCATTGCTCATCTCCAGATGGCTTCAAATGGCTCTGAGCACTATGCGACTTAACTTCTGAGGTCATCAGTCGCCTAGAACTTAGAACTAGTTAAACCTAACTAACCTAAGGACATCACACACATCCATGTCCGAGGCAGGATTCGAACCTGCGACCTTAGCGGTCGCTCGGTTCCAGACTGTAGCGCCTAGAACCGCACGGCCACTCCGGCCGGCTCGTCTCCAGATGTAGGCGGACGCAACGCTCACCTGATATTGTACCAACAACATTGGCCTCGATATCGACAAAACTAAAGTGCTCTACTTCACCAAACGGCGCCACAACATCACTATTGGAGGCGTCTGGGTCTCATGGTCTCTGAATATCAAACACTTTGGAGTCCAGATGGATAACAAACTACTCTTCCACCGATACACAGAATAAGTCACCCAAGAGGTACTGAAGCTGACAAAGACGTTGCACCCGTTCTTCATTAGGAGGGACCTGAACTTAGATGCCAAGGTCTAAGTGCACCATACAGTTGTCCACTCTTCTCTCACCTATGGCTCCACTACGTGGAACACGATCAGTGCCTCCAGCGCCTGTATAATAAGGTACTTCAGTAGAGCCTGAATGCCTGTCACCTCACGCTGACTGTTACCTTGAATAAGGGGACAAACATTATCCCTCTAAGGACAACCATTCGAGGCAAAACGAGGCGACTGTAAGATAAAGTGGACGCCTTCTGTGACACGGTAGACCGCTTGCAACAGATTGGCACCACGACTTCCCGGCATTGGCACCGCCACCCTGTTCCTCTTACAACACTCAAGGACTCGGATTCGCACCACGGCTATCGATAGCCCTGGTACGGCCACTCATAATGTGACAGTTTTGGTACGACCATTCATAATGTCACCACTATAACTACCAATCTGGTTGCGTAACTTCTTACCGACAGTCCGCAGCTCGTGGTCGTGCGGTAGCGTTCTCGCTTCCCACGCCCGGGTTCCCGGGTTCGATTCCCGGCGGGGTCAGGGATTTTCTCTGCCTCGTGATGACTGGGTGTTGTGTGCTGTCCTTAGTTGGGTTTAAGTAGTTCTAAGTTATAGGGGCCTGATGACCATAGCTGTTAAGTCCCATAGTGCTCAGAGCCACCACCACCACCTTCTTACCGACAGAAATGAACTCCCATCGTTAGAGAGTGGTATGGGGCTTCAAGCCCCGTCGCCACACATTTGACGGCAATACAATTATGTCATTGTAACATAGGAAAGTTTTACTACTACCCCAAGACAGTTAGAGTGCTGCTAAGCTGGTGACGCTATATCGCAACCTTCCATAATGCATTAAAAAAAAAAAAAAAAAAAAAAAAAAAAATAAAAAAAAAAATAAGAAGGATTCTGCAGAGGACATACAGGGTCCTGAAGAAGATCGCTTGAAGAAATATGAGGCGAGCTAACCACTCAGAAGATTTTAACTTAACTTGTCAATTTGTTGAATCTCAATGTAGGCAAGTGTAATGTACTGCGAGTACATAGAAAGAAAGATCCTTTATCATTTAGCTACAATATAGCAGGTCAGCAACTGGAAGCAGTTAATTCCATAAATTATCTGGGAGTAGGCATTAGGAGTGATTTAAAATTTAATGATCATATAAAGTTCATAGTCGGTAAAGCAGATGCCAGGCTGAGATTCATTGGAAGAATCCTAAGGAAATGCAATCCGAAAACAAAGGAAGTAAGTTACAGTACACTTGTTCGCCCACTGCTTGAACATTGCTCACCAGTGTGGGATCCGTACCAGATAGGGTTGATAGAAGAGATAGAGAAGATCCAACGGAGAGCAGCGCGCTTCGTTACAGGATCATTTAATAACCGCGAAAGCGTAACGGAGATGATAGATAAACTCCAGTGGAAGACTGCAGGAGAGACGCTCAGTAGCTCTGTATGTGCTTTTGTTGAAGTTTCGAGAACATACCTTCACAGAGGAGCCAAGCAGTATATTGCTCCCTCCTACGTATATCTCGCGAAGAGACCATGAGGATAAAATCAGAGAGATTAGATCCCACACAGAGGCATAACGACAAACTTTCTTTCCACGAACAATACGAGACTGGAATAGAAGGGAGAACAGATAGAGGTAGTCAAAGTGCTCTCCGCCACACACCGTCGGGTGGCTTGCGGAGTATGGACGTAGATGTAGAATCAAAGGTCATTCGACACAGCCGAATACTGGAGATACATTAACATCCCACATCCCGCAGACGTAGTAGTAGTTGTTGTTGTGGTCTTCAGTCCTGAGACTGGTTTGATGCAGCTCTCCATGCTACTCTATCCTGTGCAAGCTCCATCTCCCAGTACCTACTGCAACCTACATCCTTCTGAATCTGCTTAGTGTATTCATCTCTTGGTCTCCCTCAGCGATTTTTACCCTCCACGCTGCCCTCCAGTACTTCATTGGCCATTCCTTGATGCCTCAGAATATATCCTACCAACCGATCCCTTCTTCTAGTAAAGTTGTGCCACAAACGTCTCTTCTCCCCAATCCTATTCAATACCTCCTCATTAGTTACGTGATCTACCCACCTTATCTTCAGCATTCTTCTGTAGCACCACATTTCGAAAGCTTCTATTCTCTTCTTGTCCAAATTATTTATTGTCCATGTTTCACTTCCATACATGGCTACACTCCATACAAATACTTTCAGAAACGACTTCCTGACTCTTAAATCAATACTCGATGTTAACAAATTTCTCTTTTTCAGAAACGCTTTCCTTGCAATTGACAGTCTACATTTTATATCCTCTCTACTTCGACCATCATCAGTTATTTTGCTCCCCAAATAGCAAAACCCCTTTACTACTTTAAGTGTCTCATTTCGTAATCTAATTTCCTCAGCATCACCCGACTTAATTCGACTAAATTCCATTATCCTCGTTTTGCTTTTGCTGGTGTTCATCTTATATCCTCCTTTCAAGACACTGTCCATTCCGTTCAACTGCTCTTCCAAGTACTTTGCTGTCTCTGACAGAATTACAATGTCATCGGCGAACCTCAAAGTTTTTATTTCCTCTCCCTGGATTTTAATACCTACTCCAAATTTTAGTTTTGTTTGTTTGTACTGCTTGCTCAATATACAGATTGAATAACATCGGGGAGAGGCTACAGCCCTGTCTCACTCCCTTCCCAACCACTGTTTCCCTTTCATGCCCCTAGAATCTTATAACTGCTATCTGGTTTCTGTACAAATTGTAAATAGCCTTTCGCTCCCTGTATTTTCCTCCTGCCACCTTTAGAATTTGAAAGAGAGTATTCCAGTCAACATTGTCAAAAGTTTTCTCTAAGTCTACAAATGCTAGAAACGTAGGTTTACCTTTCCTTAATCTTTCTTCTAAGATAAGTCGTAGGGTCAGTATTGCCTCACGTGTTCCAACATTTCTACGGAATCCAAACTGATCTCCCCCGAGGTCAGCTTCTACCAGTTTTTCCATTCGTCTGTAAAGAATTCGTGTTAGGATTTTGCAGCTGTGACTTATTAAACTGATTGTTCGGTAATTTTCACATCTGGCAACACCTGCTTTCTTTGGGATTGGAATTATTATATTCTTCTTGAAGTCTGAGGGTATTTCGCCTGTCTCATACACCATGCTCACCAGATGGTAGAGTTTTGTCAGGACTGGCTCTCCCAAGGTCGTCAGTAGTTCTAATGGAATGTTGTCTACTCCCGTGGCCTTGTTTCGATTCAGGTCTTTCAGTGCTCTGGCAGACGTAGTAAAGCAGCAGAAAATTAATGTGAAATACGTACGATATACGCGTACGTGGCAGAGGCCACTGGTAAAAAGCTAGTACCATTACAAAAATGTTTTGCGTATCTGACTTTCTGCTGCATCGCCGTCGCTCGCATCTTTCTCAGCGGGTGACAGCGCTCTTACTTTCCTAATAAGCCCCGCAGCTGTCGCTGCAGCGCAACTAGCGTGCGCGGGGCGCACGTGGGAGCCAAAAATACTCGTGGCCGTAGCTGCGGCGGCGGCCGGCAGATGGCAGCGGCAGCGCCGGCGCCGCCCCCGCGGTCCATCGATCGCGGCGGCGGCGGCGGCGACGGCGGCGGCGGCGACGGCGGCGCCGGCGCAGGGCGGCGCGGGGACGGCCGGCTGTGGCGGCAGTGCGCGCTGCGCAGCCCGCGACGCCACACCGCGCCGTCGCCGACCACCGCTAACGCGACGCGACGCGACGCCTCCCGCCGCTCGCCGCTCGCCGGCTACTTGTTGCGCGCCGCGACTCACAGCGGGTCTCGCCCGCCGCGCTTCCCCTCGCTCGTACTGTTCGCCGTACACACTACGCGAGTGCCACTCCAGGTACCCGACGACGACACCCGCTTCCTCCGACGTCACCAGCCGAGTAAGTCGCACCGCCCTTCCGGGCGCCGGCCGGACGCTCGGCCGACGCGGCCGGCGACGTCTGGCGTCAATAATAAGTAGGTCGGGTCTCCGCGCCGTACGACCACTGTACGGCGCGTCTTCGCTGGCGCCGCGAGTACTCCTGACGTCACTGATACGAGGAGTGACGGAAATCGCGTCGGCGCACGGTACGCCTCCGTCGCGTACCGACCTGTGGTGCTAGCGAATGCAGTGAATCTGCTCCTATAAGATTCGGGCCATTTTTCGTACACGGTGTTCAAGAACTAAGACCAAGTTGCAAAAGTTGTTGAAAGAGACATCCTTTGTGCGATTCCTACAACTGAGCACGCGTTGCGTATTCTTAAACGTAATGTAAAGAAGCTGTAGAAAAGCGAAATTGTGCGCTTCAAGAAAACATACAAACGTAGTTTCCTATACACAATCAATGAATCACAATAGGCATCATTCAAGTAATACTGTTGACAATTTCTGGGGAAATGAAGTGAAATTGTAATGATTAGACCTCGACTGTTGTTTACACTCGTTTATTTAATATCGCACGATTGGCCAATTCGACCTTAGAGGCGATTCTCAAGTGCTGTAGGTGATAACATGTCGTAATGTATCCGATTATTTCCCGCGCGGGTGTAATTGATACTTGGTTTTTAACGATGAAAGTAAGCCCTGGCTTCGTCTAAGAACGTGACAATAGTTTCTATGATAACTATCACTGTGTTCACTTAACATTTTAACATTCTATTTTAAATTTGACGCTCGGACGTATATGCGCTCGTTTTCAGAACTGCCATGTCCGTTGCTAATTAGTGAGATACATTGCAACAGTCGTGAGAAACTAAATAAAGTAAATACGCGTAAATAACAGTCCAGATGGAACTACGGGGTGTTCAAAAAGTCTCTCCGCAGTGCCGTATGATTGTTAGCCGCGCGTGCCGTACGCCGCAGTGAATATACCGAAATGAAACTCAGTGAAATGCAAGTTATTAATTTATTGAATATTCATTTTTACTGACGCTGGCTGAGATAAACTAAACAGTTGAATGTTGGGAGAGTCCCCTTGAAGGGAAGTAACCCAAAGAGGCGAACAATCATACGGCACGCGCGGCTAACAATCATACGGCACAGCGAGAGACGTTTTGAACACCCCGTATCACAGTGTCCTTCAACAAATAAACGACTGTGGTACCTCGCTTGAAGAAAATGAAGTGGAATCCTCACAAAGGCTCAGCTGTAGGTAAAGCAGATGATTCAAGGGTAAGATATTGGAAAACTGCAATCAGTCGAAACAGGAGACCGTTTACAAAACACTTATGCGACGCATCGTACGATACTACACAAGTGGGTGAGTCCCATAACAAAGAGGACATTACACGAGACATTGAAGATACAAAAACGAGGACACAATCGTTGTAAGTTTGATGGGCAGTTCCAATTTACACTCTGGCTGTTATAATATCGCTGTTATTTGCGTACTCCTAATTCCTTAATTTACATCGTTACGCTTTGTGTGTGTGATTTTATAACAGCCAGAATGTAAAATGAAACTGCCCCTCCATTAATTTGTAGTTGTGGGATCCTAAATGAGAAAACTTACGTGGCATGTTTGTTTGACTGAAAAGAGCGTCACGGAAATTCTGAAAAATCTAACTGACAATTGTCTGAAGATTCTCGTCTATCTCGCCAAGGCTGCTTAACAAGTTCCACCGACCACAATTAAGGGAGGAAACTTGGCACACACTTCAGCTCCCCACGTATCGTTGTCGTAGAGACTGTGAAAACGGAATTAGACTAATTACAGTGAGCACAGAGACGTTGAAACAGCTATTTTTCTCCCTCTCTACAGGTGACCAGAAGGGGAAGAAATTCTAGTACATGGTACTGTGGGTAGTACCCTTCGCCATGCACACAACTGTGGTTTTCAGAACATGGGTGTAAATATAAAAAATACATTGTGCAACGTTCGTAGAGCAACTGCACCAGCTCTTTGTCCAATTTTGTCTTTAATTCAGGACCTGAGTTTAGTAAGCAGCGTCTTTCAAGTGTTCCTATAAGAAAAAAAGCTAGGTGGGGATAAATTAGGAGACCGAGCAGGCGACGACTCCTTCACGATTTTTTCCGTGAAAAACACTGTCCTAGGAAAATTGTTATGCTTGGCTGCATGAGCCGTATTACTGCATCAGCGTGTATTGTACGTAAACGTAGACAGCCGCGAAAGAAAAAAAAAAAAAAACTTTACAGTGCTGTCACGTACCCTGAAGAATTTTATGCTGTGTGCTGTATTTGCTCATCCGGTAAAGTGTTTAAAGACTGTTGCGCCACCTGTATCCAGCGTTCGCTGTTCATTGTGCCATGAAAGAATATGATGATTCTCCCGTCAGATACTGTACACCAAATTTTCATTTTTTGTGCAAGTAAAGGAGACACGTGCAGATAATATTGATCGCCCGTATCCCAAAGGCGTGAATTCTGTGCATTCAGGGTGGAAACACTCCTCGTCAGACCACATCATTTATAAAGTTCTTACCGTTCTGGCATGAAATATGACATGAACCACTGACAAAGTTACACGTATCCTAGTGTCTTCAAGCAACAGTATGAACTCTTGTTGCGTAACGGTGCGTCCGCACTACCAACGGTGAATTCAGGCGCTACACAGACCACCTGAGATTGAAAGAAGAAGCGTATTGCACCCCGATCCACTTTCCTTTCGGGTCACTGTTTTCGGTTTAATCTGATACATTTACAGTCTTCAGAAACTCGTCGTACAGCCACTTGTGGTGGACTTGTTTGGTGCATCCATATCTAATACACTCGGTGACGATGAATTCTATTCTCAGTAATGTATAATCCATTTCTTCCTCAATAAGATAAGAAACATATATACATAATAAGAATCATTATACCATAAGGCTGCGTCACTTGCGGAATCCCAAGTAGGAATACAAAGTATTGAAGCACAATACTTCATTATTCTGCTTAATTTCAACGCGTTTTGGAGTTGCCACTACAATTCAGTGACTACGTTGACGTTTTAGGGCGTTACATCTTAAGTTTTTCATCTAGCAGAAAATGAATGACAAATTGGCAGTAGGAACTCACCTCATGACAGCAGACACAACTTGCCAGACTTCAGTATAGATCTCAAAATGTGTCTGTGAGAATCCTCAGGTGGAGATACAAAATTTTTTAAAAACTTTTAAAAGACCAGTCAGATCTTTTGTGAAATGATGAACTTAAGAAATTTAATTGATTAGAGAACATTTCAAGAGCATTTGAATGTTACTCGAAATCGTGTACAGGTAATGAGGCATGTCAAATATTTCTCTAATCTATTTTATTTCTTACTTTTAGACAAAGCATATTTCAAAACATTTTACAGTTTGGCTCAACTGTTTTAGAGTTTCAAGTTTTGTTCAGAAAGCATGAAATATGTTTAAATATGTATCGGTATTATATTGTTATTAAAAGGGAGCTGAGAAATTTCATTTTATGTTGTTATTTTATGTTGTCAACATGAAAGAAATAATGCCACAATTTCTACACCAAATAACTTTACGCAAAGTAGTTAGGCCTTGAAGAGACGAACTTTGACACTTTTCACGCTTTATTTACATGGATAGCAGCTGCTTTACAAAATTTTTTTATTTTTATTTTTTATGCAAATCTAGACCTCAAGCTGGTCAATTAGATACGCCATTTGCCCATTTCCCTCTCTTCGTTTGTTTAGGAAAATTGGGGCAATTTCTAGGAGCTAGTTTTCGCCCCGCTCAAATATTTGACCAAACATAGACGCAACATATTTTCCAACTTGTTGACATGCTGAATGACCAGCCAGTGAATACAAAAATTACTTTTTACTTTCAGGGATGTCTGTGTCTGTATACAATAGCGCAAAAGAATTAAAGCACGTTTCCATCCTCCTTTTTCCAACGCTTCTACTTTCTCTAACTCTCACTCTGTCTGTTCTGTCTGTCTGTTTCTCTCTCTCTCTCTCTCCCTCTCTTTGTTTGCCTATCAGCCACACAGATCACCCCCGTCCTTCACCTGCCCCGCCCCCCAGCCTCACAATACTCTCTGTCACTTCTTCGCAGTAGGTTATATCGTTATCGTTTAACTCCGCATTTTCATAAACTGAAATATTATGATAATATTACTACATTAGCTGATCAAATGTAAAATTTACATACTTATAAATGGAAGTAGAATATTTTGAAGAGTAATTTGAGTCAACCAGTGTAATAAATATGCTAAATCTTGTTCAGTGTAGGCGAGAATGTGAATAATTTGAAGCTCCTCTAATATATTCTGATTTTTATGATTTCATCTGTTTTTACACGAAAATAATATGATACTTTATCCGTCAACAAGTCTTTTAATCACAAATTAAATTGTGTTCAAATGGTTCAAATGGCTCTGAGCACTATGGGACTTAACATCTGTGGTCATCAGTCCCCTAGAACTTAGAACTAGCCGGCCGAAGTGGCCGTGCGGTTAAAGGCGCTGCAGTCTGGAACCGCAAGACCGCTACGGTCGCAGGTTCGAATCCTGCCTCGGGCATGGATGTTTGTGATGTCCTTAGGTTAGTTAGGTTTAACTAGTTCTAAGTTCTCGGGGACTAATGACCTCAGCAGTTGAGTCCCATAGTGCTCAGAGCCATTTGAACCATTTTTGAACTTAGAACTACTTAAACCTAACTATCCTAAGGACATCAAACACATCCATGCCCGAGGCAGGATTCGAACCTGCGACCGTAGCAGCCGCGCGGTTCCGGACTGAGCGCCTAGAACCGCTAGACCACCGCGGCCGGCAATTAAATTGTGTCATTTGAATCATATAACGCAGGCATAAATATTTTAAATCGCTTGAATTCTAAGCGCAAGTGCGGAACCTTTTGTAACAATGCAGCGACAAAAGTTTTGTGTCCACATGAAAGTAAACACCAGGAGAACTTTATTCGTTTGTTAATATCGACTGAGACGCCGTCATGAAGTTAGCAACTGTGTCGTTAATTTACTGCGAGATGACAAAATGAAGCGGATATAACTGTGAAGAACGTTAACCTCGACCTTGGAAATGGAGTCGTAGCGTCGAGACACACTGGACGTGAACAATATTGCGAGTGAAGACGAAATATTACTTGATACACTTCATACGACGTGGAAGATACAGCCATGTATAACTCATGATGAAATTGTTTGCGATGCAGCTGTTGTGCTAATAGCCTTTGTTGTGTCGATTCCCTAAGGTCTCGACACAATGAGTGGCTAGGTGCACGCGAAACTAACGCAGACGGGCGTAAATTCTGAAACAGGAGACTGGATGAAAACTATAAAGAAAAGAAGAGAGATTTTAATATACTTAACTTTAATGTAGTCTTGTTCTTGTTGAAATACATCTCTTGCATAGTAGTAAGCAATTAGCAATGATACACATGGCGCCTTGCTAGGTAGTAGCGATGGACTAGCTGAAGGCTATTTAATCTGTCTCTCGGCAAATGAGAGTAAGACTTGGTAGGTCTGGTCGCAAGCTATGTCGTCCGTACAACTGGGGCGAGGTCAAGTCCGTGTCTTGTGACCTGCCCTGTGGTGGCGCTACGTTTGCGAATACACAGTGGCGACACGCGGGTCCGACATGTACTACAGGACCGCGGCCGATTTAAGTTACCACCTAGCAAGTGTGGTGTCTAGCGGTGACACCACATTCCTCCCCCGCAAATCGGCGAACGGTCGTGAGATAAGGCTTCCGCCCGCCGTGGGGAGGACCCCATGTTGACGTATGCGATGAGGTGGGGAGCCTAACAACAGGCGAGGCTGTGCCACCCGCACCCGGCCATTCGGTCCGAGGGGAGCTAGGAAACGCCTGCAAACCTAGTCCAGGGTGCACGTCAACATGAGGTGCATGCGCACGTAATGAGAGAGAAGGGTCGACCTCCATGGGGTCGGAGCACCCGACGGGCGAAGACGACATCTGGTCCGGAGCGGGCAAGAGGTCCATGGCGGAGGACGGCTGGTCACGGGAAGCAAGCGGCGGCGCGTGACCCAGGGAGGCGCGAGGCGGCTGCAGCGAAGCGTCCGCTGCTGGCGGCGCCGGCGGCGGCTGCGGCGGCGCGACGCCATGAGGCAAAATGGAAGGCAGCGTCGGTAACACCTGGGGACGAGGCGAGCCAGTAGATGGGTCCCCAGGGCGCTGACCTGACGGCTCCGTCGCTGAAAGCAGACGGGGAGCGGCAGAACCCAGGCGACGACAGAGGCGCAGCTGATTGAGATGCCGACGCACCTCACCAGAGGCCCCCAAAACCAAATACATCGCGCGGCCGAGGCAGCGAAGAATGCGCCCTGCGAGCCAACCTTGTGCGCAAGCACAGCACCGATCCCGAAATCCGATGCATCTACCATCAACAAAAGGGGTTTTCGGGGATCGAATGGCGTAAGGCAAGTATTTGAAAGTAACGCCGATTTCAACTGGCGAAAGGCGCGTTCGCATTCCGTCGTCCAGACGAACGGAACACCTTTACGGCGTAAGCGATGAAGCGGAGCTGAAATGGAAGAAGCATTGCGCACAAATCGATGATAATAATTTACCTTACCCAGCACACTCTGTAGCTGTTTTAAGTTCTGCGGTGACGGCAAGTCCTGAATGGCACGAAGGTGCTCTGGACTCGGATGTATACCTTGGGCATTTATGACATGCCCCAGGTACGGTAAGTCACGAGCAAAAAACACACATTTGTCCTTCCTCAAGCGAAGACCATTCTGACGCAATACCTGAAATAATGTTCGGAGATTTTGCAAATGTTCTGCTTCTGTCTTTCCTGAGATTACAATATCGTCCAGATAGGTCGCAGCCGTAGGGACCGACGCACAAATAGTTTGTAAATATTGCTGAAATAAAGCAGGGGCGGATGCACACCCGAATGGCAGTCTTTTGAAGCGATACAAGCCAAGATGCGTGTTAACCACTAAGACGCGCTGGGAGTCTTCGTCCACAGGTATCTGCAAGTACGCATCTGCTAGGTCCAATTTTGAAAAATATTTTCCCGGGCACAGTTTGTCAAAAAGATCTTCCGGGCGGGGCAAAGGAAAAGTAGCAGTCACAAGTTGTGGATTCACAGTTGCTTTGAAGTCCACGCAAAGTCTCAATTTTCCGGAAGGTTTTTGGCAAAATTACTAAGGGTGAGGCCCAGAGAGAAGTCTGCACTCGTTCAATGACACCTTGAGATTCTAATTCGGCTAATGTTCGTGCGACCTCATCACGCAATGCGTGGGGAACATTGCGCGCTCTGAAAAATTTCGGTTGCGCGTTGTCTTTCAGTTCCAAATGCGCTTCATAGTTCTTAGCGCAACCAAGGCCCGGTGCAAAAATGTCTGCAAATTCTTCACAAAGACTAGAAACACTGGCGGAAGGCACAGTCTGATTCACTGATAGGACCTGATTTACAATAGACATATTAAACAATTGAAACAAATCTAAACCAAACAAGTTCACTGCACTAGAGGAACGAAGAACATAAATTGACACAAGTTTTGTTTGTCCCTTGTATGTTGCAATAAGGCTGCACTGTCCTAACACAGGTATATGCTGTCCTGAGTAACTAGTTAACGTAACATTTGCGGCACGCAATGGCGGGGCGCCCAGTTGTTTGTACGTGTCGTGATTGAGCAAGGAAACTGCAGCTCCGGTATCGAGCTGGAATGGTATCACTTTTCCTGCAAAGTCTAAGTCCACAAAAAGTTTATTGTCGTGTTGACGACAAGAGCGACTGTCTCGTGCAATTTGAACTGATACAGGTCCAGAAGCACTTGCAACTTTACGGGATGTCCGGCGACGTCGACGCACACTTTGGGTGGGACGAACACAGTCACTGTTAGCTAAAGTGTCACTGGACGGGTGGGCATGAACTACATGGATGTCCATGGGTGAAGGTCCACGAGCCTGATTGTCTTGGGTTCGATTCCGGCGCGAAGCAAAGGGCCTGGAATGTGTGTGATTGTCTGACCTAAGCTTTTTCTGGCAAACACTTTGTACATGTCCTTTCTTTTGACAGTAAAAACAAATAGCTTGGCGTGACGGGCAATTTTCACGCGAATGTCTAGTGGCACACCGCGGGCAAGATTTCACTGCATTTGCTTGCTTACGCGGCGCACGTGGTTGCAAGCTAGGCGGCCGCTGCGAAGTCGGGCGCGAGGGCCGCTTAGCGTCCCGTGCAGCGGGCCCGGCGGGCCGAGTAATGTGACACACTGCTGGCGAAGTTTCAAATGATTCCTGAGCAAAGTCAAGTGTGTCTTGCCTGTCCAATATGTCTATCACTTGTTGCAGGGAGGGATTAACTAGCTTCAAAATCTGTTCCCTTATGCGAACATCAGAAACGTTTTGTGCAATTGCATCACGCACCATAGTATCTGAATATGGGAGGCCACATTCACAGGCAAACGCGCAGTCTCTAGTAAGTCCTTGCAAAGTTGCTACCCACTCCCTATTAGTCTGACCGGCGGTACGTTTTGTACGAAAAAACGTATACCGTTTTGCAACAACATTAACTGTTTCTTTGAAATAGGCATCTAAAGCCGACAAAATTTCCTCGTAGGTCAGAGTTGCTACGTCGCGTCGGGGAAACAATTTCACTATCACCCGGTAGGTAGACACACCGACACAAGAAAGCAAAAACGGCTGCCGCTCTTTACCTTGAATTCCATAAGCAGTGAGGTGGAAGTTGAACTGATCGGCCCACTCAGTCCAGCTGTCGGTTGTGGCCTCAAAGGGCCGAAATGGCGGTGCGACAGCGTTGTGTGGCTGCGGTAGCGAAGAAGCGGCTGCCGCCGCATCGGTTTGCAGCGCACGTTGACCCTGGACGAGCTGTCCAAGGGCTTCCAATAACGCCTGCGTCTGCTGATTCTGCAAGCGAAAAAATTCGGACAGTACATCTGGAGAATGCGGCGAAGCCATGACACAAGCAAATTAGAGCAAGTATAACACAAAGACTGCAACGTGGGCGCGGCACCACTCCTCGGCGCCAAAATATTGTTGTGTCGATTCCCTAAGGTCTCGACACAATGAGTGGCTAGGTGCACGCGAAACTAACGCAGACGGGCGTAAATTCTGAAACAGGAGACTGGATGAAAACTATAAAGAAAAGAAGAGAGATTTTAATATACTTAACTTTAATGTAGTCTTGTTCTTGTTGAAATACATCTCTTGCATAGTAGTAAGCAATTAGCAATGATACACATGGCGCCTTGCTAGGTAGTAGCGATGGACTAGCTGAAGGCTATTTAATCTGTCTCTCGGCAAATGAGAGTAAGACTTGGTAGGTCTGGTCGCAAGCTATGTCGTCCGTACAACTGGGGCGAGGTCAAGTCCGTGTCTTGTGACCTGCCCTGTGGTGGCGCTACGTTTGCGAATACACAGTGGCGACACGCGGGTCCGACATGTACTACAGGACCGCGGCCGATTTAAGTTACCACCTAGCAAGTGTGGTGTCTAGCGGTGACACCACAGCCTTCATGTGTATGGCTTTTATGAACGCCCCTACCGGTCATCATGCGTGCACCTCTTCCTCCTGAGATATGTGGTGTCCTCCTGTTTTGGCGTTCCTGCCTATTTTCGGCGGCACCTGTTACGCCCAATCCTGTGAGATGGCGCAGAGACTGAGGCGACTGAACTCACAGCTGGTATTGCAATTCAAATCTAGTCAAGGAATCATGATTTTGATTTCCAAGTGTCTACGTTTTTCGACTGCAGCTGATTTAATTTTGTCGTATACCCTTCACACGGTATTTCGTCAGCTTCTCCAATTGTCTTAGGCGGTGAGCGCAGAGTTTGTTGCTCACTGTTTCGGCTGCAATAGAACTGACCGGGACCCGCTGCACGCCGCCCCAGCCATTCGTGCCGGTTCCCTTAAACAATAAGACAAACAGGCATAATGCTATGCCAAAACAGAAGTTATAAGTAAAGGAAGTGTGTACTGCCAGTTTCGCTGTAACAGTTCACTTCACGCAACATACTTATCCTATTTTTGCAATGTGGGTAGACATTTTGGAACCAAATAAGGAAATAGACTCATTCTGCCTTTAAATAACAGATGGCATCACGGAAAGACGTCTCACCCTCCGTGGACATGTAGAGAGAGTGAAAGAAGACATATTAACAAAAAAAATCTACACATTCTTGGAAAACAGGAAACGGACTAAGAAAAAGGGTGGGAAGGCAAGACAAAAAAGGGAAAGAAGGACTTAGAGGAGATGCAGGTTGAGCAAGAGACTTTACTCATCAGTAAGTCAAGAATACAAAGCTTTTCAGGAAGATAAAACAAAGAGAAAACAAGTCGAGTCAAATGGTCACATGAAAGAGTTCATTCTGAGAAAAAGAGTTTTCGAGAAGGAGGAAGGAAAGTATAATCATCTTGGCGTGCTTCATAGTTGGCCTGAAACGAAATTAAAAAAAAAAAAACACTAATAAAACGTCACAAGAGGACCTTTCGCCAAAAAACAGCTTATGAGCAGAGAGAGAGAGAGAGAGAGAGAGAGAGAGAGGGAGGGAGGGAGAGTGAGAGAGAGAGAGAGAGAGAGAGAGAGAGAGGGGGGAGAGAGAGAGAGAGAGAGAGAGAGAGAGAGAGAGAGAGAACATTGATATGTTGACGCCGTGTCTCACACTTTACTAAAGCTTCTGTCCCTGTTAACTAAATTATCTGTCACCCTACTGTACGTACAGGGTGGTCAGAAGCATACTGGAAAGCTTATAACGGTGTTGCAGGCGAGTTTGCGCTGAGAAGTAATCGTTAAGAAACAAACCTATACGTAGATCCCTTTCCGACTTGTTTGGCAGTGAAATTACGTATTTGTAGTCTACCAGGTCGCCACGCGCGCAAATTCAAGCAGGCTGTCACCAAACTTGTTATTTGTTTGGTTTCTTCAAGCCGACCAAACGTAGCTTTCACTCACATACTTCAAATTTATCGCTTCCGAGAAGGCACATTATAAT
Organism: Schistocerca nitens; assembly: GCF_023898315.1. Lineage (NCBI taxonomy): Eukaryota > Metazoa > Arthropoda > Insecta > Orthoptera > Acrididae > Schistocerca > Schistocerca nitens. Next base: position 442,212,334 of record NC_064621.1, on the reverse strand, counting down.
TGGTAATGAGCATTTGAACACGGGCCCCACATACATCTGTGCATTGTCGCATTTCAGCGAGTGCAAGTGATTGAATCAGCGTACCTGACGACCTGACTGGCCAACTTCAACGCAACGCAACTCGGGAACGGCACATCATATCGAATTGTTTCCTTAACAATTATTTCTCGACACAGCCCCCACCTGCAACACTCTTACAAGCTTTTCATACCGTTTCTGACCACCATCTACATTTTTGGAACTAAACTACAAGGTCTGCTATTTGTGAAAGATAATCTAAGGACCAAAAAACGTTTATATGCCGCTTATCGTGTGGATAGAGCACACCATTTGTATGCTGGACAGAGTATAAGAATTGTTAAGCATTGCTATATAGAACAAACACTTCAAGCACCGTCTAAATCAGATGTCGCCGAGCACTGCCTCACCTGTGAGCATGAAACGAAATATTAAGATATCAGCATCAAGGTGCAGACGACGAACTTCCGGGACGGTACGCTAAACTACATAATCGAGATAAGACTGACGTATACTTACTACAGTTAATAGGGACAGGGGCTGCAGTTCAAATAAGGCGTGGGATCAGACATTCATTTTGCGTGTATAACATGGGAAAAATGTAAAGGTTCTCTCTATTCATAGATGATATTCTCTTAGATTTTCTGACAAGTTTTTTTGTTTTCTGATTTTATCTATGATGGATGCAAAATCGTGGTTGTGCTAAATTTGAGAGCTAAAATGTAGGCTCCAGATTCGCAGTGAAAAAGCACCAATTTTAACCGTTTGCCTTTATCGCGTGAATTGTCTTTACACAAAGTTCCACATCGCATCGAAAGCGTTATAAAAAGATCATTCCTATAAATACCCCACAGGAGTGTGGTAATTGTATAAAGAAGACATGCGCCAAAGAACAGCATAACTTTTGCGACACAAAACAATCATTTGCCATTCTTTTAGATACTATCGTATCGTCTTTTGCTCTACTAAATTCATACACTTCAGCACCCAAACCTTAGAAGTCATAAACGGAAACCTGTTGCACTTTAAAATATCAACATAGCCTAGACGTACGAATTATTCGACCTAATGCAGTTAGTGCTACATTTTATTTGATGAGAATTTAATGAAAAAGTATATAAACCAGAGGGTGAACCGGCCGTGGGTGGCTGTTTGGCCGGTACCCTTGCCGAAATTTTCCCGAACGATGACGAGACAGAGTTTTGCTCTCAAAATGTATACATAAGATACATTAAAAAATGCTTTCTGGAAGACATTATTGTCTCTTATAAAGGGGAAATCTGAGACTGAGCATATGGTCAACAGCAGAAGTAGAATCCATTCGAAAATATGCTGCAAAATGGAATATAAGACAGAAAACATCATACTTTTTGTGAATGGAAGCGTCGCGAAACGTGGTGGGAAAACACAAGAGCGGCATTTTCCTCAAGCTATCCACTACAGATAAGACTACTGTTAATACGTCACGACATCCAGCACAACATAAAGTCGCCTGTTTCACTTCTGTCCAGCACCGCTGCGTCAGACTAATGACTTCTTATTTAGAGAAGCTGGCTAATAAATTTTGCTAGGTGAATGAGACAGCATGGATAACACCATTTCTACGGATGTGAACGGTGATTATATTCGATCCTTGTCGCGTAGTATCATACAGAATACTATAGAGCAATATTAGCATGACGCGGCAATGCATTTCGAAATTAAAGGCCTTTCTCTTCCGGCTCTCACTGTTAAAATCTTAGGAAAATTACAAATTGGATTTGAGGAAAAGGAACAGAAATAATTTTGATGTTCGTAATAACTTAGAACTGCTTTTCATGAAAGTAGATATGAAAATTTTCTGAATATGCAAACGTAAGGTAGCAATTGTTGTAGCTTCACTTCGTCGACAACATTTATGTTGACAACGAACTTCGAAGTGCCATTGATGTCAGTGTAAATAGGGACGCTAGTCTCGAACAAAAATTAGGCAGCAGACTTACAAGCACAGCAACTGAAATTATTACAGTTAGATTTCCAAAACATACAATTATTCAGTGATTCACAACACACACCTTCAAGAGTTCGTTGTGCTGTGTTCTTAGCCTGTGACAGTCCTGCTCTGAGGCTAACTCCACACCACAGTCTTCTATCTATGCGGCGTCGTGCAGCTGCGATGAACTAGAGCGGCAGTGGCGACGGTAGCTGGAACTAGAGCTAGCCGGCCGCGGTGGTCTCGCGGTTCTAGGCCCGCAGTCCGGAACCGTGCGACTGCTACGGGCATGGATGTGTGTGATGTCCTTAGGTTAGTTAGGTTTAAGTAGTTCTAAGTTCTAGGGGACTGATGACCACAGCAGTTGAGTCCCATAGTGCTCAGAGCCATTTGAACCATTTGAACTAGAGCTGGCTCTCGCTGGAACACACTCTGGAACACAGTCCGCCTGTTAGGTAGCAGGTCACAGGTCACAAGAATGACGAGCATTCCTGCAGGTTAAGCGCCAGTGCGTTATTCCCTGCAACACCTCTCGTTGTGATAATGTAAAGTGAACCACTACTTATTTTTCGAACAGAAGGTGTAGTGCAATACTCCGTGCGTCTCGTCTGGTGTAGGCAGCAATTTCTTACAGGTCTATACAGTCAAAATAAAAATAACCATGGGCTATCAGACTAAGTTCAAAACAAGCTAAGTGCACTTTCGGAGTATGTCACTAATGATTAATCCAACGTAAGAGTTCATTACTAAAGAGTTCGTACCATACAAGTTCATAAGTAGTAGCTACTTTCCACAGATAAGTACCGACTTAAGTATTTCAGTGGTCAAGCGAAAGGTTGATATATTCCACAAATAGTTGATTAATTATTATCAAATCTAAGGAGATTTCAATTGCCTACTCGAATGAAAGCAGTAAATATACAATAAATATACAACAAGACGTTTATTACAACTTCAAACAAACATTACATCGCGTCTTTCATAATCAATAGCAGAACAAGAGTGCATCATTTCAGATCAGTGGTAATAATATTTCTCGTAAAATTCCAACGATGACAAAGATTAAACATAAAGATCAGAATTATACGGGTGTTCAAAAAGTCTCTCCGGAGTGCCGTATGATTGTTAGCCGCGCGTGCCTTATGCCGCAGTGAATATACCGAAATGAAACGCAGTGAAATAAAAGTTATTAATTTATTGAATATTCATTTTTACTTACAGATTTTGACATTAAATGTTGGAAGTGTCCCCCCTGTTACTGAATACACAATTCGATTCGTCTAATCATGTTTCCAAACACAAGCTTTAACATTTCCTCTGTAACAGAACCAGTGAAAATGGATATTGCAATTTTCAATTCATCGATGGATTTTGGACGGTTTTTATAGACAGTTGCTTTTGCTGCACCCCAGAAGAAAAAGCCAGGTGGTGTTAGGTCAGGCCATCGTGGAGGCCAAAGTCCCTGTGAAGTTATGCGATCACGAAAAACATCAGTAAGCAGTGACATTGAAACGCGAGCTGTATGGGCGGTTGCACCAGCTTGTTGAAAATAACCGTTCAGTATTTCACTTAACTCAAGTTCTCCTATGAATAGGTACAGAATATCACTGCAGTATCTTGTGCGTTTATTGTTTTGTTGAAAAATATGGGACTCACAATACGACGCCTAGAAATTGCAATCCAAACTCCTATTTTCACAGAATGAAGTGGTTCCTCATGAATACACAATGGATTTGCAATACTCCACATACGAGAATTTTAGGAGTTCATGTACCCGGATAAATGAAATAACGCCTCATCAGTGAAAAACGTTTCATTAAGAATATCCCTTCAATTTTGTTAAACGAAATTTTTGAACCATTGACAATAATGCAGTCTCTTGCCATGATCAGTATTTTTCAGTTCTTGCACGACTGTCACTTTGTATGGGAAAAGTTCTAAATTTTTCCTTACGGCAGTGTGGGCCGTTCCGACACTAACATCGATTTCCTAGGCGAGTTTTCTTACTGACTTGTTCGGACTCATGAACCTTTTATCGGAAACATCGAGTAGTTTATACTCAGACAAAACGCTAGGACGACCACTTCTCGGTGCATCTGTCACTGAACCCGTACTTCGAAATTTGTTAATGAAATTTCGCACAGTATCGCGATGTGGGAGTGTTGTCTACGGGAAAACTGAATTAAATGTTTGACGAACTGAAACTGTGTATTTACCGCCAGCTTTGAACACTTGTTCGACTAAAAACACACGTTCTTCAATGGTTAGCATTATAACAGTGACAAAAACGAAACAAACAAACGAAGGAACTAAACTTAAACGTTCACGTCAACACGTAACGACACACGCCAACAATACTACCTACGCTGGCTGAGTTAAACGAAACAGTGGAATGTTGGGAGAGCCCACCTGAAGGGAAGTAACCCAGGCAGGTGAACAGTCACGCGGCACGCGCGGTTAACAATCATACGGCGCTGCGTAGAGACTTTTGAACACCCCGTACGTTCCATGAGTATTCCATGTGCAGGGGCAAAGATTGCCATGACAGCACACAGCTCATTACGGTTGTATAAATACAATATTAACATTTCCGTAATAGGACAAAATGCTCTTCTGCTGAAATGGTCTCTATTGAAGATGGTGACTGTGGTATCATCTGGCTGCTGCGAAGAATGTTTACTCCCACATCAGGTCGCGCCAGTATGTAACCTAGGTTCTGTACGAGCCGGTTTGTCTTAAGGTGCAGAGAGCGACTTATATCCTGGTGCCCAGAGATACAAGTTCCGCACTATTTGTCCCGCTTGATGCGTCACGTGAAACATAGTTCCGATCTGATAGCTACCTCTTGAGGAGGGCACTAATAGAATCTGCTGGCGACCTCGCAGCGCCTGCCGTGCCGGCCATCCTGCGTAGCTCGCATTGTTTGAGGGAAATCTTGTTTGCTGGAGTTCCGACTCAGAGTCACAACAGCAATGTTGGATTTTTAAAATGGCTTTATAGACTTTTTTCAACGCCAATACCCGCCAGGGTAGCCGAGAGCGCTAACGCGCTGCATCCTGGACTCGGGTAGGCGCGCCGGCCCCGGATCGAATCCGCCCGGCGGATTAACGACGAGGGCTGATGTGCCGGCCAGCCTGGATGTGGTATTTAGGCGGTTTTCCACATCCCGCTAGGTGAATACCGGGCTGGTCCCCCTGTTCCGCCTCAGTTACACGGCTCGCAGACATCTGAACACGTTCGCACTATTCCATGGATTACACTCAACGCAGACAGTTGGGGTACAATAATTCCATCCTGGGGGGTACGGAGTGGCGGCAGGAAGGGCATCCGGTCAGCCCTTCAACATTAACATGCCAAATCCGATTAACGATGGCTGACCCTACGTAACTGCGGGACAAGGCTCAAGCGATAGACCTTTTTCAACGCTAATATAAAATGAAGCATGAAAGCGCCCTTACGTACTTCACACATGTGTAAGCACACCAGAGGAAAAAAAAATTGTCACTCGATGCAGACATCACGTTTATCCCGTTTTAACCGCCTCTGGCGTTGATAATGACCTGAGTTCGACAAGGGAGAGAGTCTAATCGTTTCTTCAGGTAAGTGATACCCAAGTGAATCCAGTCATTGATGGTAAGACACCGTAAGGCTACCAGACTGCGCGTTTGTTGATATCTACCTCTCACCCATTGTTACTAACAGTCTCAGAAATTTTCTGTGGTATTGAGATCTGTTGATTCAGCTGGTCATTGGAGGTGTGACATGGTGGGCAAGTGTTCGTTAAACCAGGACTACTTGCAAGAAACCCTGTGCACAAAGTCCTCGGAGGAAGGGACTGCCCACAGCGTACTCATGATGGAGATGCAGAGGGATGTGCAACGCTTGCTGACGCAGGACCTCGAATTCGACATCCCGGTTCATGTTGACTGACTGGCCCAAGTCATGGTACGGCAAATACCTCCAAAACACAACAGAACCACTTCCCATCTGAACTAAAAGGGGTGCGGTAGCGTTCTCGCTTCCCGCGCCCGGGTTCCCGGGTTCGATTCCCGGCAGGGTCAGGGATTTTCTCTGCCTCGTGATGACTGGGTGTTGTGTGATGTCCTTAGGTTAGTTAGGTTTAAGTAGTTCTAAGTTCTAGGAGACTGATGACCATAGATGTTAAGTCCCATAGTGCTCAGAACCATTTGATATGGTCGTCCAAATCACAGAATACCCACCACGTTTCACTCTAGTGACGTAAACGCGCCCAGAAGTTGGAAACGGTGTACAACAATACTCATCCGACAAAATTACATTCTTCCATTGTTCCATAGCCCAGCTTTTATGGCTTCGTCGCCAGGTTTGCCTGTTACGGGCATTTGCGTCAGAGATGGGTGTTTATGGAATTACAGCTCACCTCGCAATTCCCAGCTACTGGAGATCCCTTCGTGTTGTTTTGGGGAGGACAGAGCTCGAATGTATTCGATTCTGTAGTGACTTTTGTAGCCGTCGTCCTCTTGCTTTTCTGCGCAATCCTCTTCAGTGACAGTCTATCTTGATCACTCAACACACAGTTTCGTCCGCGTTGTGTCTTAGTGGATAATGTTTTTCCACTTTTCCTGTATGTGGTTTAAATCTTTGATACAGTACTTTTTAAAACACCGACGATGTGGATCTCCTCTGTGGTGTCCCATCAGTGCTACCAATATTCTTGAAGACTTCGATTGATGCTACAGTGGGTCTGATCTGTGGTGACCCACCAATTCTACCAATATTCTTCAAGACTTCGACTGATACTGGCGTAGACTTCTCTTCTGATGAATTATTAGGACTGTCTTGAGGGACGGTGAGGAGAATTTTTACTTTATTGACCAACAGCATATTACTTGACCTTTGTGTGCATCTGCTATATTTGATATGATCAACGTAAAAATTTTAACAACCTAGTCTTGGCTACTGCCCAAAACACTTTGTAAAATTTTTTGAGGGGAGCAGGGGAGGCATGTATGTAGCCTGTTTGCATGTTGGCAGCGCTATAGACTTTTAATTTCGCTGACAGGGCTCTGCACCCTCGGCATGAGATTCTGTGGTTGGACGGACTAGCACTTCGCGCGTGGATAGAGAAGTGCTTGGACATGTTTTTCTTAGTGGAGACTCTTTGTTGGTAGGACACGCAATGTAAAGTGAGATGAAAGATGCAAGGAAAGCTATAATGATGGAAGTATGGTTGATGATGTTTGAGTAGTAGAATTATTGACAACTATATAATTTTTGGAACTGGATGTCACATGAATAAGTTAAAATTTTCTAAATATATTGTTTGCTTTTCAACAAAACCTTTCTTTTGCTAACCATATGCCTCCTCGTAGTTAGAGCCTATAGTAGTTAGAATCCTTTTATTTAGCTGGCTGTTATTTCTACTTGCTGTAATTGCTGTAGTTCGTGTTATGAAAATTTTCTGTGAGGTAAGTAACTTATTAAAAAGAATGGGGTTTCCACTATCGGGGTTCGTGATTGAAATGAGTTTAGCCAATTAACAGAGCTGGAGGTAGTTTCATATTTCTTTAATTTCATATTTTTTGGATTTGTATTATTGTTAGGCTTTCTTAAAATTCTGGGCTATTTTTTGTATTAATTATCGGAAGTAATGTTGTCAATGTATAGCAGTCAGATTGCGTTGGGCTTGTATATTGTGGATAATAAATGAATAGGTTAAGTTTGAGTTGTCGTTGTCAGGGAAAATTCTGTTGGTCAGTGCTGAAATGAAAAAAATAATTAAAAACTTTGTTTCAGATGTAAATAAATTATTAAAGTGAAGGTGTTTTCAATAATTTGTTTACATCGTTTAAAATCGTTGTGAGGTACAACAGTTAAATACACATTGCGTCACATCTTATTTTGGTTGTAGACACCACCACCCACAGAATTTTCATCATTTGGGAGACCAAAAAGTGAAAGCTAATGTAAAATGCATCTAAACGCGAATAAGCCGTCTGATAATGAACCTGTCGATCCGAAACCGTAAACGGCTCTATTTAAATAAATAAATAGCATTATAAAAAGTGGCTGGTTGCTGTTATCTTCTCTGTAAGAGTCAGCCTATAATTTTTACGCAACCACGGGCTCAGAATATCAGTTTCCGACAAAATAGAATTATATAGAGGGAGAAATAAGGAACATCTATGTCCAATAAATCTGTATTGAGAGAAAAATAGGAAACGGAATAAGTGTTCCAATTATAACGTTCTCGTATCCATTTTTCAAACAGATTCATTCATTTTAGAGGACAATATCATATACTGAAGGGCGTCAAACTTAGAGCGAATTTTAACTTACGCACTGAAACTAGAAGTTAAAGATGACTAACTTGTGAGTTCTCGGTTCATGTCGTTGCCGACAGACGTTTCCCTGGTGCAGCTAGACCTCTCCCCAGCCCCCCCCCCCCACTATTCCCCCGCCCTTGCATAATACTTGGTACTGGCGAACCCGGCAATGTTTTGCAATTGATAAATATGCATGAGAACTGGATGTACGTCCTAATATCCGTCTCCCCATGTCTCTGTCCATCTCCTCCCTCCTCTCTCTGTGCTCATTTCCTCATCCCTATTTACCAACCTCCTCCTCTTCCCCCCAGCCCCCTCTCTGACACTGAGCCTTATTTATTGGTGTTGGAAAGAAAACCTTGACGGGAAACTAAAGGCGTTTAAAATGAATGGGTGAATCGGTTGTGATCATTGGTACATGGGGAATGAGAGAGACCTCTCCAGTTACTTGATATGTGAGGACAGGAACTTCAACGACAACATTTCGCATAGTTTTAGTTGGTGAACGGGTAGCATTACAAAGTTTCGGACGAGTCAGATTCCATAATAGTATTCTAATCGTAGACTGTAAATAGTTTTGCGGTTTTCTGTTGAAACCGAATGCGAGGAATAAAATGAAACAGCACGTTGTTGGGTGTACAGTTTTTGTATAATGAGAACTAATAAATATATGAGAAATAATTTGTGTAATGGCTTAAATGCCGTGACTATTATATCTTGTGTAGATTTAATGCTGCGTATATTTGAAAGTATATAGTCTATGGCCTTCCAACTTTTATTAGAGTGTAATGTGAAAATTTGAAGTAAATAGGTAAAGAAGTAATCGATATTTCTGCTAACGTTTCCTCCTTATACATTACATATATATTTGTAGCCTCTGCTCATCCGATCGTTAAGTCTCATAAAAATTTCAAGTAAATCAGTCAGAAACTTTTAGAAATTTTTGGTAACAATGTTAAATGTCGCCATTTCTTTATGTAGTGGTATGGACACCTCTACATATTTAAAAAAAAATGTAGCCAATGTTCGTCCAAACGTTTGTTAGAGTACTATGTAAGAATTTGAAGTAAATCGGTAAGGAACTTTACGTGACTTTTGCTAACTATGTTTCCTCTTTACGTAATTTATTGATAGTCATATACCATGTACGTTTATAAACATGAAGGCTAAGCCCGTCCGAATTTTTATTAGAGTACTGTGTAAAAATTTGAAACGAACTGGTCAAGAACAGTTCGAGATTTCTTGGTAACAACGTTTGCAATTTATATAGTCTACAGATATTTACACACCACATATATTAAGAATACGCTGCCTAGAACCGTCTGAACGTTTTCGAAAGTATCGTGTAAAAATTATAAAAAAAATCGGTATAGAACTTCTCTAGATTTTCTCTTTTGTACAGTATTTATTTATGTAATACATATATTAAAAAGGATGTAACATATTCGTCTGAAAGTTTATTAGAGTATTGAAGCAAATCGATGTAGAACTTTTCGAGCTTTTTTGGAACTACCTTTTACACTTATAATGTATCTATATACATATATACCACATATATTTACAAACTGTATAGCCCATATCTCTCGAAACCTTTATTAGAGCATCGCGTAAAAATTTGGAGAAAATCGGTCAAGAGCTTTCCGAGATCTCTTGTGTCAACATTCTACATCTGCATCCGCATACATACCCTGCAACCCATCGTATGGTGCGTGGCTTAGGGTTTCCTGTACCACTACTAGTCATTTCATTTCCTCTTCCACTCGCAAATAGAGCGAGGGAAAATGACGTTCTGTATGCGTCCGTACGAGCCCTAATCATCTAATCGTTTCTTCGTAGCCGTAACAAATATAGGAGCTCGCATCTGAATTGCTTCGAAGTCTCCTTTACTCCGTGCTGGGGCGGATCCCAAACACTCTAACAGTATTCAACAACGGCTCGCACTAGTGTCCTACATGCAGTCTCCTTTACACTTATGGAACTTTCCTAAAATTCTCCCAATAAACCGAAGCCGATCATTCACCTTTCCTGCTACAATCCTTACATGCTCATTTCATATCATATGGCTTTGTAACGTTACGCCTAGAGATTTGATCGACGAGACTGTGTCAAACACCACACTACTAATGCTGTACTCTAACATTATGGGACAATTTTTCCTGTTGATCTCCACTGACTCATATTTTGTACATTTAGAGTATTGTGCCATTCATCACACCAACTAGAAATTTAGTCTAAGTCATCTTCCACCCTGCTACAGTCACCCATCGTCTACACGCTCCCATAAACCACAGCATCATCAGCTGACAGCCGAAACTGATGCTTATCCTGTCCATCAGATCATTTATGTATATAGAAAATAACAGCGGTCCTATTACACTTTCCTGGGGCACTTCTGCGTGTACGCTGTTACTTAAGAAGTCGTCGAGCCACTCATATATCTGGGAGCGTATTACATGTGCTTGTACCTTTGTTAATAGTCGACAGTGTGGCACTGTGTCAAATACTTTACGGAAATACAGGAATATGTAATCTGTTGCTCTTCATCAAGAGGTCCCAGGATATACCGTGAGAAAAAGGCAAGCTGAGTTTCGCACGAGAGATACTTTCTAAAACCGTAGTTGTTTGTGAACAGAAGCTGTTCCCTCTCTTGGAACATTAAACTACGACCTGTCTTCGTGTACAAGTACCGAACGTTTATTTCAGTATCGTGTAAAAATCTGAAGTAAATCGGTAAAGAAATTTCGAGATTTTTGCTAAAAAGTCTCCCTTTTTATCGTGTCAAAAGTACAGATTTGTAAAAAAATATTTAAGTGTTGACATAATTTTACACAAAAGAAGACCAACAATTGGACACCTCAAGTACATTTGGTGCAGATCTCATAAGGTCTTGCATGGTGCAGGTGATTGGTGGTGAGGAACACTGAAGGAAATGGCTATTAGTCTGCTCAACGCCATACTGGCAAAGAACTGAGTCCACAGAGAAACCTGAAGTCCGCAGATTGGTCTTGCATCTCGCTGTGTTTGATTGTAATCTATTGAGGGACCTCCATATTGACCACTTCTCCGAACGTCCAGGGGGAAGTTCTTCCTTTGGAGCCATCCATTCCCCCTAATACCGACATTTCTCCCGCCATTGCGAGATCCTTGAGGTATGTGGATTCTCGATGAGAGCCTCAGTAGTTGTCAAGAAGCTCTTTCTTTATTTCAGCCTAGGATGTTCGGGCTGACGACCATATAGTAGATGGGCTTCCTTCGTTGTGGCCTTATTTTTCTCATATCTCGCAGCTACCTCACGTCTGATTTCAGGAGGAGCTATGCCAGAGAGGCAATGGAGTTTGTACACAGGAGTAGGTCTTAAGCAACCCGTGATAATCCGGCAAGACTCATTTAGAGCCACGCCTGCGTTCCTGGCATGACTGGACTTGTACCATATCGAACATGCATATTCAGCAGCGGAATAACAGAGCAAGCGCGCTTCAGCGCACAGTGCATGGATTATCACCCCATGATGTACCTGTCAATTTTCACACTATGTTATTTCTGGCTGCCACTTTCTGTTTAGTGTGTAGGCAATGCTTTTTATATGTTAACGCGCGATCCAGAGTGACTCCAAGATATTTAGGAGTAGGATTATGTTCGAGTATGATGTCTCCCCAGGATATATTTAAGCATCTATTTTCCTGTTTATTGTTCAAATGTTCAAATGTGTGTGAAATCTTATGGGACTCAACTGCTAAGGTCATCAGTCCCTAAGCTCGCACAATACTTAATCTAAATTATCCTAAGGACAAACACACACACCCATGCCCGAGGGAGGACTCGAACCTGCGCCGGGACCAACAACACAGTCCATGACTGCAGCCCTTTAGACCGCTCGGCTAATCCCGCACGGCGCCTGTTTACTCTTCGGGTGGAAAGCGCAGGTCTGAGTCTTGGCAGGGTTAGGTTTCAAGTAATTTCCCTGACAGTAAACAGTGAATTCTTCCAAAGATTTTGATAGCGTATCTTCTACAGTCTCAAAACAGTCAGCATGAGTAGTGATAGCACAGTCATCAGCATAAATAAAGCTTCGAGTTCCTTCAGGGATAGGTTGATGGTTGGTATTGGCGTTGAATAATAGCGACGCAAGCACGCTGCCTTGTGGTAGCCCATATTTCTGAGTTCTCCATCTACTTTTCTTACCCCGAAATTCCACAAAAAATCTGCGGTTCTGGAGAAGGTTTCTAATATTGCACATGAGTGTGAAGTCTTTATTCAGAAGGAGCCGATGGTTAATATTATCCTAAGCCGCTGATAGATCTATATAGCCTGTATATATTTATGTACCGCATATATTTGTAATATGTGTAGCCTACGGGAATTCAGATGCTTATTAGAGTAACACACAAAAATCTGAAGTAAACCTATCAAGAACCTGTCGAGAATTCTGTTGACAACATTAAACTACGATTTGTCTTTATATATAAATATAGACATGGAAAAATATGCTGCTCTGCAAAACTTAAGGACGGTATAGATAACGTAACGAAATATATTAACAACACGATGGAATGAATGAAACTGCAGGAGCATGATGCCAGACGTTTCCCAGTCGTCCACAGAAAGAAGGACGTCACACGGCGTTAGGGCAGCGTCGTTATACGAGGGACGTTTGAAAAGTCCGTGGAAAAATTAAAACTACTTACGTGTTTGGGATAAACCTTTATTATCTTTTGACATAATCTCCTTTTAGACTTATACGCTTCTTCCAACGCTGTTCTAATTTGTTGATCCCTTCCGAATAATAGGAATTGTCCAAGTCTGCAAAATAGCTGTTAGTTGCTGCAATAACCTCCTCGTTTGAATAAAATCTTTGTCCCGCCAGCCATTTCTTCAAATTGGGGAACAAATAGTAGTCCGCGGGAGCCAAGTCTGGAGAATAGGGGGGATGTGATACGAGTTGGAATCCTATTTCCATTAATTTTGCAACCACAACTGCTGAGGTGTGTGCTGGTGCATTGTCGTGATGGAAAAGGAATTTTTGCAGTCCAATCGCCGGCGTTTTTCTTGCAGCTCGGTTTTCAAACGGTCCAATAACGATAAATAATATGCACCTGTAATAGTTTTACTCTTTTCCAGATGGTCGATGGGGATTATCCCTTGCGAACCCCAAAAGACAGTCACCATAATCTTTACGGCCGAAGGAATGGTCTTCGCCTTTTTTGGTGCAGATTCTCCCATGGTAACCCATTGTTTAGATTGTTGTTTTGTCTCATTCACAGTGACAAAACGACGCTTAAAGTCCTGAGGATTCTTTCTGAACAGCTGCAAACAATCCTTGCAACACTTCACACGATTACGTTTTTGGTCAAGCGTGGGCAATCACGGAACCCATCTTGCGGATAGGTTTCTCATGTCCAGATGTTTACGCAAAATATTATGTACCCGTTCATTCGAGATGACCACAGCACAAGCAATCTCACGTACCTTAACTCTTCTGTCATCCATCACCATATCACGGATTTTATTAATGATTTCTGGAGTCGTAATCTCCACAGGGCGTCCAGAACGTTCAGCATCACTTGTGCCCACATGGCCACTCCGAAAATTTTGAAACCACTTATAAACTGTTCTAATCGAAGCTGTAGAGTCTCCGTAATGTTTATCAAGCTTCGCTTCAGTCTCCTGAGGCGTTTTGCCTTTCATAAAGTAATGTTAAATCACCACACGAAATTCTTTTCGTCCATTTTTTGACAATCACTCGACTTCCTTGATTCACACGTTTGCCCAACACAAAGAAATAGACCAATTTGGCTGAAACTTGGCGTGCGTTCTTTCCAAAGATGTTGCTAACTAAACATGACCTCGATACGCGCCGGTGGTGCCATCTCTCGGACTTTGCACGGACTTTTCAAACGTCCCTCGTAGCACGAAATGTGGCCCGCCTCGAAATACGAGGTAACTGAAGGAACAGGAAATGCCCGCATGTCAATTAGCAAGCAATTGCGGTGCACTGTGATGGTTTTCTTCGTTACGATATGACCCGAGAGAGCATTTGGATTACATCACACCGGAAAGAATCATCGGGTAACAGGAAAAGGACGAAGTGTGAAGAGTGAAGCCCAGGAGTTTGGTATTGCCCACAGAATTATTTCACGTGCATGGGGAACATTCTAAACCACAGGTACAGCTGTCCAAAGGAGAGGAGTTGGTCGACCATGCTCAGCTACAACGGAAGTTGACGGTTACGTTGCGTTACAGGAAAGAAGGGTTCCATGTGAAACAGCGGGTGCTCTGTTTGCCCGACAGCCAGTATATTGCGTTCGAAACACGCTCCAGCACTGCGATATGTGCGAAGGGCCTGTGGACTGGATCAACGAGGAGTGGGGTCTTCTCGGATTAAGAACAGACTCAGTCTAAGTATTAATTCTGCATGTATCATCATATTGCTAGAGGTGGTAAGAGACATAGACTACACGATTGTTTTGGTGGTTCAGGTTTGAACGCGGCACACTCACCGGTCAACGTTATTGTGAGACTGCATTCTTTCCCCACTCGCTCCTTACCAGGGGTGCATTCGCCCCTGACTTCATTTTCGTGGATGACAATGCGCGACTGCATCGAACGCCCCCAGTGGCGGAACTCTTGGAACGAGAGTGTATTAGGCGAATGGACTGGACTGCCCTATCCCCCGACTTAAATACCAGTGAGCACATCCACATGCACCAACAAACATCCAAAGTTGTCGACCGCGCTGGTGGAAGAAGAGCTCCCCACCAACTTCGTGGCCAACATGGGAGGACTTTGCAGAGCATGCATTACCGTCCGTGGTGATTACACACCCTATTAAAAACCATCTGCCTCCTTTTTCAAGGTCCAAGACACGATCATAAATCTCGATGACTTCTGTATAACTCTTGTTTTTGGACAAAAGTGTCATTACATTTCATCTCATTGCATATTTCTTTCAGTTACACTATATCAGTTCTTTCTGTATGTTATACAAGTTTCATTGAGCTACACTATGTGATCAAAAGTATCCGGACACCCCCAAAAACATACGTTTTTTATATTAGGTGATTGTGCTGCCACCTACTACCAGGTACTCCATATTAGCGACCTCAGTAGTCATTAGCCATCGTGAGAGAGCAGAATGGGTTGGTCCGCGGAACTCACGGACTTCATACGTGGTCCGGTGGTTGGGTGTCACTTGTGTCATACGTTTGTTCACGAGATTTCCACACTCCTAAACATCCCTAGGTCCACTGTTTCCGGTGTAATTGTGAAGTATAAAGGTGAAGGGACCTGAATCCTATAGAAGACCTTTGGGATGTTTTGGAACGCCGACTCCGTGCCAAGCCTCACCGACCGACGTCGATACCTCAGTGCAGCATTCCCCGAAGAATGGGCTGCCATTCCCCAAGAAACCTTCCAGCACCTGATTGAACGTATGCCTGCGAGACTGGAAGCTAAGGCTAAGGGTGGGCCAAAACCATATTGAATTCCAGCATTACCGATGGAGGACGCCACGAACTTTTAAGTCATTTTCAGCCAGGTGTCCGGATATTTTTGATCACATAGTGTATGTTGCTTAGCAGTGACATATGCGAAAAATACTTTCGTCCTTAAATTTTGCACACCAGTCTAAGACCGCACCTGCTAACGCTCTTGGGGGGATAGAGGTGTGGGGAGTGTCATGATCCGCGCCTAAGTTATTGTTTGAAAATAATCCATACAGGGCGAAATCTCTTTTGCGATCTACTGGACAACGCGACATACAACAAGGGACATTTTCAGGGTTCTGTTTTAGCTTTTCTTTGTACCCTCATTAGTTTGATTCTCTCAGATTCGGTTCTTTTGCCTTCGTTTTGCCAAGTTGTTCTTGTCTTCTTCAATTTCTCTGACAGGCCAACTTTCCACTCATGACTTTCTGACAAAAAATTCTTTCAGATACAAAAAATAGTGTTATTCCTACTTCTTTCGGGACTTCTTTCACTACACCGATCCATTTTACTGTTTCAGTTATTGATTTACTGCAGGTTTCACAGAATCCCACAACTTGTCCAGTTGATCTGATTGGTTTCATTCTTTTAATATGACCATAGAATTGTAGCTTCAGTTTTTTTTCCAATCGGAATAAATATTGATATATTTTTCGACCTTATATTTACTCGTCAGCATAATTTGAATCTGATTACTTTTCGTTGTCCCTTTTAGATTCCTTCAACATTTCTGTGTGTGTTTAAAATGAACTGTTTCGCCTTCAGAAATACACTCTGGTTTGATGACTGTGTTGAAGTGTCAGTTTCTTGTATTTTGAAGTGATTTCTTGTTGTGGATGTCTTTTGTATACCTGGAAGCATTCACCATCCTGTAACAACGAATTTCATAACCAGACTTTTTTAGGGCTGTTTTCTAAATGATTTCGCGTAGTTATTTAAACTGAGAAATTTTAGAATTTTGGGTGCCTGGTTATTGCTAGAAATGTAGTTTTTTTCGAATGATATTTGTGAACATAGTCTCTCTGTTGTTTTGTGAAGAATTTATGTTTGTTCTTGCACTGTTTGAATCTCCTATAATACAATCAACAGGCCTTCTGCAAAAGCGAAGCGATCTATTGTAATAATGTTTCCTCAGGGATTTATATTCTATGACACAGATGAAAAGTAATAGCGAGAGAGTCCACCACCTTTTCTCGTTCCTGTTTCAACTTCTAGATTTACGAAATTTCTGCTTTAGATTTTGTGATTACTTAATGTTTCACTGATAAATGGAGTGACATTGAAGTTCATAACATATTATTTCAGAATTTGGAGGAGGGACTTAGGCTCCACTGCGTCATTCGCTTTTTTAAAGCTACAGAGGTCCAAAGTATTTTCTTATTGCAAATTTCTGGCTATATGAGAATTAATTTCAGAACAAAAATTTTTCAAGGCAAGATCAGTTTGGTCTCACACCTGCTTCATATCCACCAAATTTGAGTTCTAGTTGTTGTGCTCGATCCAGGAGACACAGTCATAGAATTTTGTACGTGACAGGAAGAAGGGAGATCCCTCGTGATTATGAACATCAGTTCTGTCTCTCGTCTTATTTAGTGGATATATCAACGCAGTTTTCCTTTCAACCGGAATTTTCCTAGTTCGCCAAACGTTTTGCCCGATCAGTGTGAGTTACTTTAAGGTTTTTGGGCAAGTTGATTTCAAGAGTTCCGCAACAATTCCGTCTTCACTAGATGCTTTTTTAGCTTTTTAATTTGTTTAGCAATTGGCTTGTGAATCTGATTTGGTTTTAGGAGACTTTCTGGTGGTAATCTTTCTGTCGGTTCAGAGAAATTGAGAACTTTTTAAAACATAAGTTCTCTGCAGATTTCTTGGTTGTTAAGTTCCAGTTGTACGTTTTCCTTGTTGAAGGAGAGATTTTGGTGCCAGTATTCATTTAGCTTCGTTTTAAATGTTTAATGACACTTCGCATATTGTTTCTTCGTTTGTTTAATTAATTTTCAAGTTTATTTGTAGCTGCCAGAAACGTGTCATGTGCATTTTTTGTGTGTTACTATGTTTCGTATCCCTAGTGTCAAGACTTAACTGCCTTTTCGCAATCTTCATTGCACTTAGGAGGGTTTTCCGCGTTTGTACAGGAAACTGGTTTTGGACAGTTTTGATAAAGTTTTGCCGAGTTCGTTTGTTAATAATAGTGGTTGGATTTTACTAGTGTCAAATTCAGAATTTACTGGTGTCTTTTTGCTGAATTTTTGGGATTCTATATTTAATTTCACTAGCGTTAGATAGTGGCCTGTGTCAGTATTTACTCCTTTGCGTATTTGAACGTTTAAAGTCTCCTTCTGATACGAGCTTGCAGTATGATCAATCTGCAATTGACCTTTTACGCTCCCTATCATGTTTTACAAACCATTTATCTTCAAAAAGTTAATCTGAATTATGCCCTGAACTGAAATGCCTTCTCAAATACAAAATTAAAATTCATGAATTTATAAAGTAACGCAATCCTATCACGAAGTTTAGACAATATGACCTAGAACAGGAGAGAGTTACTTTTTGCAACGGAATATAGTGGGCAAAGCAAATAATTAATTAATTTACTTGGATCTGACTAGTTGCAGCAAAGACCTAAATTTTCCAGAAAAACTTAGCCAGTGGTGCTTATAGCGCCACTGGGTGCAATGAGGATGATATGCCCAGACTGTTAGCATAATTCAAAAGTATATTAAATAAAATAGTAACACTTGATAGGATGAAAAACTGCAGTTCTTCCAGCTCCGTCAAGCTGCGTCACTTACGATACGTTCTGAAGAAACATGGGTAGAATAACGGTGTGTAATGTTCACCGTGACTGGTGGAACACTTGAGAGTAAACAAAAAGTAATTTTTAAAGAATATTGTCTTCGCTGATGGCAAAGTAGTGCTCCCAGTATCGAGTGTTATTGTGCTAACTGCAAAATGCAATTCGGCGCGAATTCATATATGTAGGAAAGTGCTGGCAAGGAAGTCCAATTGATTAAAGAATTGTTTGAGTAGAAAAAGCATGTAATTATCTCCAAAATGTAATTAAATCACGATGGCAAATACGACATAAGTGCTCAGAACACATGGCAGAAAAAAACTTCGCCTGTGAGAGCTTTAAACAAAAGAAAATCTATGAATGAGGGAAACACTAAATAGGACTCATTGGCAGGGAGTGTGACGAATGTGAATACTCTGCCATTCAGATGGATTAATAGCATACCGTTTCTGTACCACACGTCGAAGTCTACGCTCTTCACAAAAATACAAGGACAGCATCACCACGTGAGAGACAGGCTTTACAGGCAGGCAAGATTCGTTACAGTTTTCCACTGCTAAACTCGCAACGCAAATCAAGAAAATATTTACGCGTAAATCACATGATACCTGTAAATGGTTAAGAGACCCTTATTCCTAAGCGCTCATCCACTACACAACCAGGCAGCACCTTACCCACCTGCAGAGTTCCATGCCGTTAACCGCACCAGCACACCGTCCAGATCAGACGCCTCTAAACGACTTCTCACGCTACTGTGTTTCAATCATGCTGCTCGCCGTTCGTTATAAGGCGCACATGAATCTCATTAGCTCGTGCAATCGGAACCCAGAGAATGTCCGGGTGGAAACTTTGTAAAATTTAAGCGCCCGAAGTCCATTCGCGCAGGAATGTTCAGGGGCGGATCGTTCTGTTGGAGGATAATATCGGCCCACATGTTTCCAAGGTTGTTTCGACTATGCTGCAGAAGTTTCGCTGCGACTCTCTTACACATCATCCATACAGTCCCGATCTCCCTCCATTCGATTTCCTTACTTTTGGTGCCCTGAAGAAAGGCGTTCGTGGCCGTCTTTGTTTAGAACTCACGCCTGGATATATTCATGCTTATGTAAGCAACGGCAAACATTTTTCCTTGAAGGCATTGACAGCGTTGCCACACAGTCTGATAAATGTTTTAACAAATGGTTCAAATGACTCTGAGCACTATGGGACTTAACATCTGAGGTCATCAGCCTCTCCGCGCAGGATTATCCGAGCGGTCTAGGTCGCTGCAGTCATGGACTGTGCGGCTGGTCCCGGCAGTGGTTCGAGTCCTCCCTCGGGCATGGGTGTGTGTGTTTGTCCTTAGGATAATTTAGGTTAAGTAGTGTATAAGATTAGGGACTGATGACCTTATCAGTTAAGTCCCATAAGATTTCACACGCATTTGAACATTTCATCAGTCCCCTAGAACTTAGAAGTACTTAAACCTAACTAATCTAAGGACATCACACACATGCATCCACGAGGCAGCATTCCAACCTGCGACTGTAGCAGTCGCTCGGTTCCGGACTGAAGCGCCTAGAACCGCTTGGTCACCACGGGCGGCAATGTATTAACCGTTACGGTGACTATTTTTTAAAGAATAAACCGTTTACTTTTTTCTATCTGCCCCTTTATTTGACTGTCTCTTATAAATGTAACGTCGTGTCCATAAATGGGCGAAGAAAACCGCTGCTACACGCATACACTATTGATGAAAATTCACTGGAAACAGCGGTAGTGGTGGTGGTGGTGGTGGTGGTGGTGGTTGTTAGTGTTTAACGTCCCGTCGACAGCGAGGTCATTAGAGACGGAGCGCAAGCTCGGGTTAGGGAAGGATTGGGAAGGAAATCGGCCGTCCCCTTTCAAAGGAACCATCCTGGCATTTGCCTGAAACTATTTAGGGAAATCACGGAAAACCTAAATCAGGATGGCTGGAGACGGGATTGAACCGTCGTCCTCCCGAATGAGAGTCCAGTGTGCTAACCACTGCGTCACCTCGCTCGGTACTGTCCCACTGTTGTCAAACTAGACACAAAACTGGAAACAGCAACTACAGTAAAATACATCGGAATAATCATCAGGTGAAACAAAGTGGAGTGACGACATAAAACATGTTCTAGCAAACGCAGGTGCCACAGTGGCTAGGACACTTTGGCACAATCTTAAGGAAATGTATTTCGTCCACGAAAGAAATGGTTTACAAAACATCCGCTCTACCGGTTCTCGAGAGTTGTTAATGAGTCTGGGACACTTACTTGTTTGGAATGTGGAATGTAGAAGAGAGAGACGATCCAAAGAATAGCGCGCGTTTCGCCACGGGATCGTTTAGTCGGCGTGAGAGCATTAAGTAAAATGGCTCTAAGCACTATGGGATTTAACATCTGAGGTCGTCAGTCCCCTAGACTTAGAACTACTTAAACCTAACTAACCTAAGGACGTCACACACATCCGTGCCCGAGGCACGATTCGAACTGCGACCGTAGCAGTCGCGCGGTTCCGGACTGAAGAGCCTAGAACCGCTCGACCACTCCGGCCGGCAACATTAAGCAGATGCTCAACAAACTCTAAGAGCAGACGCTACAAGAGTGGTGTTATTGATCATGGACAGGTTTACTATTAAAAAATCCGAGAGTGTATTTTCTGGGAAGAGTAGTTCCTGCCTCATACGTTTCGCGAAAAGACCACAACGATAGAAATCGATAAATTAAAGCTAATACGGAGGTTTACCGACAGTCTTATTCTCACAAGCCACTCACCAATGGGACATGGAAGGGAGATAAGATAGCGATGCCCGAAGTACCCTCCACCACATAAAGGTGGCTTTCGGAGTAGAGATGTAGATATATACTACCTCATGTACTATTTTCCATTATTATATCTATATTCTAATTTATTTATCAGTATGCTAGAAATATTATGCTGCCAGTGTACACTACCCGACCTATTAAATGAGGTGGACTGTAAGATAAAAGCGTGTGAACAATTGGAACAATAGCAGAGCTGAGACGGTGCTGCTGGCAACAAGTGATTGGACAAGGATTCAATGTCAGCCACAGCTTGGGTATCAGCCTGTGGTGAGTGAGGTCAGTATTCCCTTCTCGTTATCTGAGATTCACGCCTCGTCGCTGTGCGGCTGTTGTGGCATTGTCTAAGATTCTATACAGCTGCGCCGCAATGCTGATTACGCGATGCCCGCCAAGTGCCGCGGGGCGCAGCTCTTGTCCCGCAGGTGGCTGCGGGCACTCCAAGCAGTCTTCCAGTCCTCCAGCCCGGTGGGTGGGGGTGGGGTGCGGGGGCGCGGGTGGGGGCGCGTCATTCGCTCCATTGTCCCACCGCAGCGGCGGTTGTCGATAGTGACGCCTTTTCACGGCGGCCTGGACGCCACCGCCTCGCCAACAAATGTCGCCAACCCCCTTCCTGCAACCTCGCCCACTTATCTAAATGGAGTTGAGGTTTCCCACATCTGCATCTACGTATATTTTCAGAAAGCCACTGTACAGTGCGTGCTTGCCGTGGCGTCCTTCTTTTCCAGTATTTCTGTCCTGCTTCATTCGCGTATTGAGCGGGGTGAAAATGACTGACTACCTATATTCTGCACACGCCCTGATCTCTCTTACCTTATTCACACGAATCCTACGCGACATACACTATGAGGTAGTAGAATTGTTGCACAATCTTTATCGCATACCGGTTCCGTAAATTCATCCAAAGCGGCTCCGTGAGACCAAAATCGCTTTTCGTTCAAAGATTCTCGTCTATGTACCCCAAACATTGCCGTTACACTTTCGTGTGGGCGCCGAGCTGTTACGATTTCAGCATCGTCTCCGAATTCGTGTTATGTCTACTGTAATGCCTGTTTGATAAAGATTACAAATGCTAGATCAGTACTTCACTCATCGACCTAGAACCCTGCTTGGGTTTTCCTTTACAGATTTTTCTCTGAATCCTTCCAGATACTCAAGTCTTCCCCTCGCTTTCTCTACAACTGGTTATACGTGTCAGTCCATATTACATCAGTTCTTTATTTCATTTATCGTAATTGATGGCTTTTAGAAAACCTGCAACTGTATAATTCATGATTTAAATAACAAAACACTACCGTTAACATGTGCATAGCATGATACGTTCCGAGCATTTTTTCTCATTATCAAGCGCAAATTTTTATGTTGGCATTTTATGTAACGAGAACAAAGTCTTCTGCGACGCTACTGTTGTATAAAACATTCTTGGACTTATTACCGCTTCAATTCAGGCCCTGTTCAAATGCGACGATGGTTTGCACAGTCGTAGGAAGTAGACAGAAAAAAGTACTGTTTTCTTAAATAAGAACGTAAAAATTACAAAATTCATATTTTTCGAATTCCTAACCGCAGTAAAGCCACAAAAGGGTGACTCCAGAGCAAGAGAGGCAGAGCAAGAGATGCAAGAAAATATCACATAAAATGTATAAAACATTCTCGGACTACTTGTCGTGTCAGTTCAGGATAAAATCTCGAGCTTTCGACGATTACCTCCATGTTATATATCCAAAAGATGGCTTCTGAAGCCGGCCGCAGTGGCCGAGCGGTTCTAGGCGCTACAGTCTGGAACCGCGCGACCGCTACGGTCGCAGGTTCGAATCCTGCCTCGGGCATGAACGTGTGTGATGTCCTTAGGTTAGTTAGGTTTAAGTAGTTCTAAGTTCTAGGGAACTGATGACCTCAGATGTTAATTCCCATAGTGCTCAGAGCCATTTGAACCATTTTTGCTACTGACGAAGACGATGGAGGTTATCGTTGAAAGTTCGACTACAGATGATAATTGCTGTTGTAGTTAAGCTGTGTTCCTTTCTTTGTCGTCCTCTTTCCGGAGTAGGAGATAATGAACACAGAGCTCTAATACGCCGCTGAGTAGATCATATGCATTAGTTTTCTTGTCCACCATTACTAATAACTAGAGACCGGATTATATGCAATATAAAAACCTTAAAATATGCATGCAAATATGCATGAAAAATGCTTAAAAATGCACGAATAGTGTCGAAATATGGAAGATCAAATAATAAAAAACATGGTACTTACTGCGTGCATTTTATCTCAGAGTGGAACCTGTGCATATCAGTTACGAGGAAGAACGCCGGCCACGCGAAAAATCGGTACATTTAGAACGCTGATATTTTCTGAATACTTTCCGGTAGAGATTAGGAAAGGGGCCTTTCTGGGATTATTTTCTAATAATTTGTAAAATGGAGACGCATACTGTGTTTCAAGAATTTTTCCGTATTTGCTACTGTTATCGGTAACAAGCGGATCCGGAGTGAGTCGCAGCGAAATAATCGATACACTAAGTGATCAAAAATGTCCTGACACGCCCAAAAACATACGTTTCTCATATTATGTGCATTGTGCTGCCACCTACTGCCATGTACTCCATATCAGTGACCTCAGTAGTCATTAGGCATCGTGAGAGAGTAGAATGGGGCCCTCCGCGGAACTCACGGACTTCGAACGTGGTCAGGTGATTGGGTGTCACTTGTGTTATACGTCTGTACGCGAGATTACCGCACTCCTAAACATCCCTAGGTCCACTGTTTCCGATGTGATAATGAAATGGAAACGTGAAGGGACCTGTACTGCACGAAGGCGTACAGGCCAACCTCGTCTGTTGACTAACACAGACCGTCGACAGTTGAAGGGGGTCGTAATGTATAATAGGCAGACAGCTATCCACTACATCACACACGAATTCGAAACCGCATCGGAATCCACTGCAAGTACTACGCAGTTAGGCGGATGGTGAGAAAACTTGGATTTCGTGGTCGAGCGGCTCTCATAAGCCACACATCACGCCGGTAATTGCCAAACGACGCCTCGCTTGATGTAAGGAGCGTAAACATTGGACGACTGAACAGTGAAAAAACGTTGTGTGGAATGACGAATCACGGTACACAATGTGGCGATCCGATTGCAGGGTGAGGATATGACGAATGCCCGGTGAACATCACTTGTCAGCGTGTGTGATGCCAACGGTAAAAATCGGAGGCGGTGGTGTTACGGTGTGGTTGTGTTTTTCATGGAGGGGGCATGCATTCCTTGTTATTTGGCGTGACACTATCACAGGCCTACATCGATGTTTTAAGCACCTTCTTGCTTTCCACTGTTGAAGAGCAATTCGAAGATGGTAATTGCAACTTTCAACGTGATCGAGCACCTGTTCATAATGCACGGCCTGTGACGGAGTGGTTACACGACAATAACATTCCTGTAATGGATTGATCTGCACAGAGGCCTGACCTGAATCATATAGAATACCTTTGTGATGTTTTGGAACGCCGACTTCGTGCCAAGCCTCACCGACCGACGTCGATACCTCTTCTCAGTGCAGCACTCCGTGAAGAATGGGCTGCCATTCCCCAAGAAACCTTCCAGCACCTAACTGAACGTATGCCTGCGAGAGTGGAAGCTGTCATCAAGGCTAAGGGTGAGCCAACACCATACTGAATTCCAGCATTACCGATGGAGGGCGCCACGAACTTGTAAATCATTTTCAGCCATATGTCCGGATACTTTTGATCACATAGTGTATGTACAGATACTACTTCGAGATATATCGCACGCAGAGGGGCACACTAAAACTAGGCAATATTTTATTTATAAAAGAACATACAATTATGAATTTTTTGAACAGTATTAACTTTTAATTATTACTACTGAACTAAACAACCATTTACAATTTATTTTACATTTGTCTACTATTGTAAACATAAACGACCAAGTACTGTTCCAAATGTTCTGTAGTAAGGTTTTGTCTTCGATCACCAAAAATTTTTAATAGGCAGAAAAGGACCGTTCTACATCAACTGAGGTAACTGGGCAACATTTAGATTTTCGTGCTATGTTGGCACTTATTGTTTCTGGTATAAGTTCACCTGTCCCATTAATAAAACTATCAATTTGGCATACGGATTCAAAGCCTGGGCTATTGTTTAAAATGTTTTCAAATTTTTGTTTAAGTTTTTTGGGAGTACCTTCGGCTTTTGGGAGTTCACTAGAATAATTTTATTCATTAACTGAACAGATTCATTCAACGCCGAACCTTGAGTTTAAAGCTTTTTATACTTGCAGGTATATGGGAAAAATGAGTGCTAATCACAGCAATGTCTTTTTTTAATATCGGAATCATTAAAAGCTTCCTTGCACTGGCAACCTGCCAAAGCCTCTGCACTATCGAAGTCGTTTACTACCCCTCTAACGGGCGCGAAATGTTCACTGTAAAACAACACAGCTCCGACCCACGTACCCCGACGAGTTATCACTAGTTAGCGAGGTAAAGGCACATTTGGTAGATTTTCGTTGTACGTCTTGATGCGAGCAGGAGCCTTTAGAAACACTTTCTTTGTGGATGAATACAGGTTATTTCATTCACAAACGTACTTTTTAAGCAAGGCGATGTTTTCCATGAGCAAAGCACGTCACTTGAATCAAATTGGCATAAAATGCTCTGAGGGCTTCTGCTTTGATCATATAGGGAGCAGCATCTGAAATAAACACAAACACCCTTCATCTACAGAAGATTCTGGAAATATCTTTCTAATGCCTTCATTCACAAATCTGGCGATCGTAGAATGATTTACTTTTTCAAGTTCTTTGCAGGACGCTAAATAGGAAGAAGAAGGCTTTTCTTTTAAAGCACCAATAATTAAATTTGCAATTTAATGGGCACAAGTGTCTGTAGTTTCGTCAACTGAAATCCAGATAATGCTGTCCTTGAGTTCACGGTGTATTTCTTTCAGAACATTTACGTAATTTGTCGTTATGTAACTTTCAAGCAATGTTGATTCATCTGGTATATTTTGATTTAAGCAACATTTGCGCAAGAAGCCTTTAAGGATAGGGTTTGTAAGTTTGCGATGAGGAATATTGCTGCTTGCAATCAGTGCTTCAATGGATTCATGTTAAACCTATTTTTTTATTACCTTTGGACAAATCCCTGCTACTGCAGCTTGCTGTTGTCAGAAGTTGTTGTCATGGTCCTTTCTTCCGAATTCCTGCGATATGAAGACTTGTCTTGACATGATGGTCTATTTGAAACTTTTTTGCGCGAAACGTTTTTCTCGCAAACTCGACAATACAAAACAATTGCGTCATATGTAAATGTTGCGGGATGGTCAGCTATTCACGAAACGAAGTTTCTTTTTTGGGCGGCATAGAGCACAACACGTTACACACAACACGTCGTAAATACGTTCAACTGTGCACAAGTAAATAGAAAGCTAAACTGAAACAATGGACTTGCGACTAAAAGCTTGCGTAATTTAATTTAATTGTTGCCGACGTGTACGGTATGACAGCGGAGGGGATTAACCGGGAACGCCGGTGCAGGAACATTGACTCTGTATGCGTTCAATCTGTGAGACACCGAAACTAGATCGAGCAAGAGACCGCCAGTCTAAATTTTTAAAAAATTGTAAACATAGAGCGAAAATATGCATCGTCACAAGTTTTTAGTTAAAACATGCAATAATCGGTGAAAAGGAGCCAAAGATGCTAATGCATATACAAAATGGAAATGCAAATGATCCGGTGTCTAGTAGTAATTGATGTATAGAAGCTGTAATTCGCTGTAACATGCAAACCTATGGATACGACACCATGTTCAATAATCTATACTAATATTATAAATGCAGAAGTGTGTTTGTCTGTTACCTTTCCACTACTAAACTGTTAAACAGATTTCGATGACATTGCTTATGGAGATAGCTTCAACGCTGAGGAAGAACACAGAATACTTCGGAAAGAAAGAAAAAAATTGAACCCTAAGAATGTGAAGTAGGGATTGAAACTCTTTTTACCTCAGTAAACATAAACCATATTGAAAATGATTATACTTATTGCATAATGTACACACTGTATAGTGCATTGATACTTCAGTAGCATGATTGATGTGACCCTGCTGCTGCCCAGGCCCCTCTGCACGCTACGTGTGACGACGCATTGTGTGTGTTGGAGCAGTGGGTGGAGGAGGGTGGGGGGCGGATAGGAGGGTCGCCTATCAGTACATCACGAGTTATGCTTACCAAACAGGCAGACGTGAGAGGGAAGTTGACGTTACCACACTGCAATAGCTTACTTAAAAAAAAAATGGTTCAAATGGCTCTGAGCACTATGGGACTTAACATCTGTGGTCATCAGTCCCCTAGAACTTAGAACTACTTAAACCTAACTAACCTAAGGACAGCACACACATCCATGCCCGAGGCAGGATTCGAACCTGCGACCGTAGCAGTCGCGCGGTTCCGGACTGCGCGCCTAGAACCGCTAGACCACCGCGGCCGGCAATAGCTTACTTACCAACACTGATATGTAAGTGCAGAAAAAAAGATATATATATAAATCAAAAATAAATGTCAAATTGTCTTCAGTGTCAATGTTATCAGTATATGACCCTTCTGGTCCCCAGATCACTCCCATGGACGAAAGTAACAGTCTATAACGTTTTAAGTCCTGAAGTAGAGAGAGAGGACCTACATGGTTAAAGAAATTGTTTTCTAGGACTGAATTAAACGAAATTTACAAAGGTATGTGAGTAAGACTGTTATAGTACACTTGGTCATGAAGTTACCAGATACGACTCTCAGTGGGGGCATCGCCTGTGTGCACAAGGAAACTACTGCCTGATCTCTTAATCAATGATGAAGTATCTTACATGAGGGGGTCACCAGTGAATTCCACCTACGAAGATCTCTTCCTTAGCATTCTGCAAAGTTTGCTATCGGGTTGTCTTGTATCGTCATATTTTCAAGCATGGATTCTTCATCTCAACAACTGAATTATTAAAACTTCCTGGCAGATTAAAACTGTGTGCCCGACCGAGACTCGAACTCGGGACCTTTGCCTTTCGCGGGCAAGTGCTCTACCAACTGAGCTACCGAAGCACGACTCACGCCCGGTACTCACAGCTTTACTTCTGCCAGTACCTCGTCTCCTACCTTCCAAACTTTACAGAAGCTCTCCTGCGAACCTTGCAGAACTAGCACTCCTGAAAGAAAGGATATTGCGGAGACATGGGTTGGCCACAGCCTGGGGGATGTTTCCAGAATGAGATTTTCACTCTGCAGCGGAGTGTGCGCACACTCCGCTGCAGAGTGAAAATCTCAAACTGAATTATTAGCTTGCAACTTTTGTTTCTTTTGTGTTCCATGCTCTTCTCCAGCACAGAAAAGGTAAAAAGGTATTTGATTTCTTAAAAACAAAAGACCACACAATGTTTGACGGAATTTCAAATAGAATTCTAAAGAGTCGTTCTAACTTAAGTTATGTCTTCTGTTACGTACAAAGCACATGGAATTTTCCCAGACAGAGTAAAATATGCGATTGTTAAACTTCATTATAAACAAATTGAAAAAAAAGGAGTCGGTCACATGCTTTGTCTAAAAGTAAGAAATAAAGTGGATTTAGAGAAACATTTGACACAGTACTTTTCTGTATATGATTTCGAGCATTGTTCAAAGGCGCATCTAATATTTCCCTAATTTATTTTATTTCTTACATTTAGACAAGTCTTTTTACAAAACAGTTAACCGATTTTCCGTTTTTTTCACTTTCAAGTTTCGTTCAGAAAGCATGATCTTATCTACAAATAATTTACCTTTCGAACGTTTTCTGTTCCTGAAACGTCCTAAATTTAATACTTAATTAGAACAAAATATTATAAAAATAAAATATCACATCAAAGCAACTTTTTACGTAAAATTGCTACGCTTTGAAGAGATTAACTTTTTGATACCACATTTGTGTTCCTAGCATTTTCTGTTCTCGAAGTTAGACTTGATTCCAAGGAAGTCTTTATGTGCAAAATAGCTAGCCCTTGAAGAGGTCAACTTTTTGACACTCAATTTACGTGGCTAGCTGCAGCTGTTCGTGAAATATTTCAATTTTCTCTCAAATGACTAATTTAGTTTTTTAATTACCCTGATTACTTTCAAGCGATTAAATATTTTATGGCAAAACTAGACATCACGCTTGTCAATTTGATACGCTGTCTGTCCGTTTCCCAGTCTTCGTCTGGCTATGGAAATAGGGCCAAAAACCTTTTCTGTAATTTATACGGATTCTTGTTTTCACTCTCCACAAACATTTGCCCAAATATTACAAGGATTAAGTAATAAAGTCTCGCCATTTGGTTATTTTTTGCGAGTAAGACGTTAGCCTTCGTACATCATGTTACTCCTCCAGAAAAATTTAAGTGTAACGCAATTGATAACTTTACAATCAATTAGTTTCAGTCATACTTAATAAAAAGAATGAAAAAAAAGTTGTGCTGAAGAATTTAAACAATGTTGGAAAGAGAGAAAATTTTACTGACTGAAGAGAACTCATGTATTGCCATAGGGTTCAATTTAGAGTGTACTCGTTATATATTTGAATGACCTTTCACTTAATATTCGTGAAGGAGGTTATACTAGTTGTTATGGCGTAACCATAAGCGATGGCACGAAAATGAACGCAAGCAGGGAAGGCTGCGAGACAACGTTAGCGAATAACAAGCTGACTCGGACGACACCACGACAGAAGCGGCCTTTACTCGAAGATTATATAGTGCCCCTCCTGGCAACCTCGTCCACACAGTACTAGACCAGCACTAGGAGAGCTCTACGACACCAGTTATTAGTGATCCCTATCCACTGCTTACATGGACATTGTATATTAGTGAAGGACACTGTCTCCATGTCGCACATCGCTTGCGATATGTTCTTGTAATACAAAGTTAAGGAGTGTCAATTTTCTTTACTGTAATAAAAACTATTAATGTGATTTGTTTGAATTATTGTATAGCTATCCGAGAAGGGAGCACCCTTTGGGCACCCTATAAGAATAGAGTGGGCAGGACCGCACACTGGTATTATAATAAAACCCATTAGAAAGAAAGCAACAGAAGAACTTAATTCAAAAATAAATTCTTCTACACAACTCCTTCTACAGTATATACACTATGTTATCAAAAGTATCCGGAAACCCTCAAAAACGTACGTTATTCATATTAGGTGCTTTGTGCTGCCACCTACTGACAGGTACTCCATATCAGCAACCTTAGTAGTCATTAGACATCGTGAGAGAGCAGAACGGGGCGTTCCGCGGAAATCATGGACTTCGAACATGGCCAGGTGGTTGGGTGTCACTTGTGTTATATGTCTGTACGCGAGATTACCTCACTCTTAAACATCCCTAGGTCCACTGTTTCCGATGTGATAATGAAGTGGAAACGTGAAGGGATACGTACAGCACAAAAGCGTACAGCCCGACTTCATCTCTTGACTGGCAGAGATCGCCGACAGTTGAAGAGGGTCGTAATGTGCAATAGGTAGACATCTATCCAGACCATCACACAGGAATTCCAAACTGCATTAGGATCCACTGCAAGTACTATAATAATTGGTTGGCTGCTCATAAGCCGCACATCACGCTGGTAAATGCCAAACGACGCCTCGCTTGGTGTAAGGAGCGTAAACATTCGACGATTGAACAGTGGAAAAACGTTGTGTGGAGTGACAAATTACGGTACACATTGTGGCGATAGGATGGAAGGGTGTGTGTATGTCGAATGCCCGGTGAACGTCATCTGCCAGCGTGTGTAAATTCGGAGGCGGTGGTGTTATGGTGTTGTGTTTTTGAAAAAAAAAAAATGGTTCAAATTGCTCATTGGACTTAACATCTGAGGTCATCAGTCCCCTAGGACTCAGAACTACTTAAACCAAACTAAAATAAGGACATCACACACATCCATGCCCCAGGCAGGATTCGAACCAGCGACCGTAGCGGTCGCACGGTTCCGGCCGGCAGCGCCTAGAACCACTCGGCCGGCGTGTGTTTCAAGGAGGGGACTTGATCCCTTGTTGTTTTGCGTGACACTATCGCAGTACAGGCCTACATCGATGTTTTAAGCACCTTCGTGCATCCCACTTTTGAGCAGCAATTCGGGGATGGCGATTGCAACTTTCAACATGATCGAGAACCTGTTCGTAATGCACCGCCTGTGGCGGAGTGGTTACACGACAGTGACATCCCTGTAATGAACTAGCCTGCACAGAGTCCTGACCTGAATCCTATGGACCTTTGTGACGTTTTGGAAAACCGACTTTGTGCCAGGCCTCACCGACCGACATCGATACCGCTCCTCAGTGCAGCATTCCGGGAAGAATGGGCTGCCATTCCCCAAGAAACCTTCCAGCATCTGATTGAATGTATGCCTGCGAGAGTGGAAGCTGTCATCAAGGCTAAGGGTGGGCCATCACCATACTGAATTCCAGCATTACCTATGGAGGGCGCCACGTACTTGTAAGTCATTTTGAGCCATGTGTCAGGATACTTTTGATCACATAGTGTATGTACAGATACTACTTCGAGATATATCGCACGCAGAGGGGCACACTAAAACTAGGCAATATTTTATTTATAAAAGAACATACAATTATGAATTTTTTGAACAGTATTAACTTTTAATTATTACTACTGAACTAAACAACCATTTACAATTTATTTTACATTTGTCTACTATTGTAAACATAAACGACCAAGTACTGTTCCAAATGTTCTGTAGTAAGGTTTTGTCTTCGATCACCAAAAATTTTTAATAGGCAGAAAAGGACCGTTCTACATCAACTGAGGTAACTGGGCAACATTTAGATTTTCGTGCTATGTTGGCACTTATTGTTTCTGGTATAAGTTCACCTGTCCCATTAATAAAACTATCAATTTGGCATACGGATTCAAAGCCTGGGCTATTGTTTAAAATGTTTTCAAATTTTTGTTTAAGTTTTTTGGGAGTACCTTCGGCTTTTGGGAGTTCACTAGAATAATTTTATTCATTAACTGAACAGATTCATTCAACGCCGAACCTTGAGTTTAAAGCTTTTTATACTTGCAGGTATATGGGAAAAATGAGTGCTAATCACAGCAATGTCTTTTTTTAATATCGGAATCATTAAAAGCTTCCTTGCACTGGCAACCTGCCAAAGCCTCTGCACTATCGAAGTCGTTTACTACCCCTCTAACGGGCGCGAAATGTTCACTGTAAAACAACACAGCTCCGACCCACGTACCCCGACGAGTTATCACTAGTTAGCGAGGTAAAGGCACATTTGGTAGATTTTCGTTGTACGTCTTGATGCGAGCAGGAGCCTTTAGAAACACTTTCTTTGTGGATGAATACAGGTTATTTCATTCACAAACGTACTTTTTAAGCAAGGCGATGTTTTCCATGAGCAAAGCACGTCACTTGAATCAAATTGGCATAAAATGCTCTGAGGGCTTCTGCTTTGATCATATAGGGAGCAGCATCTGAAATAAACACAAACACCCTTCATCTACAGAAGATTCTGGAAATATCTTTCTAATGCCTTCATTCACAAATCTGGCGATCGTAGAATGATTTACTTTTTCAAGTTCTTTGCAGGACGCTAAATAGGAAGAAGAAGGCTTTTCTTTTAAAGCACCAATAATTAAATTTGCAATTTAATGGGCACAAGTGTCTGTAGTTTCGTCAACTGAAATCCAGATAATGCTGTCCTTGAGTTCACGGTGTATTTCTTTCAGAACATTTACGTAATTTGTCGTTATGTAACTTTCAAGCAATGTTGATTCATCTGGTATATTTTGATTTAAGCAACATTTGCGCAAGAAGCCTTTAAGGATAGGGTTTGTAAGTTTGCGATGAGGAATATTGCTGCTTGCAATCAGTGCTTCAATGGATTCATGTTAAACCTATTTTTTTATTACCTTTGGACAAATCCCTGCTACTGCAGCTTGCTGTTGTCAGAAGTTGTTGTCATGGTCCTTTCTTCCGAATTCCTGCGATATGAAGACTTGTCTTGACATGATGGTCTATTTGAAACTTTTTTGCGCGAAACGTTTTTCTCGCAAACTCGACAATACAAAACAATTGCGTCATATGTAAATGTTGCGGGATGGTCAGCTATTCACGAAACGAAGTTTCTTTTTTGGGCGGCATAGAGCACAACACGTTACACACAACACGTCGTAAATACGTTCAACTGTGCACAAGTAAATAGAAAGCTAAACTGAAACAATGGACTTGCGACTAAAAGCTTGCGTAATTTAATTTAATTGTTGCCGACGTGTACGGTATGACAGCGGAGGGGATTAACCGGGAACGCCGGTGCAGGAACATTGACTCTGTATGCGTTCAATCTGTGAGACACCGAAACTAGATCGAGCAAGAGACCGCCAGTCTAAATTTTTAAAAAATTGTAAACATAGAGCGAAAATATGCATCGTCACAAGTTTTTAGTTAAAACATGCAATAATCGGTGAAAAGGAGCCAAAGATGCTAATGCATATACAAAATGGAAATGCAAATGATCCGGTGTCTAGTAGTAATTGATGTATAGAAGCTGTAATTCGCTGTAACATGCAAACCTATGGATACGACACCATGTTCAATAATCTATACTAATATTATAAATGCAGAAGTGTGTTTGTCTGTTACCTTTCCACTACTAAACTGTTAAACAGATTTCGATGACATTGCTTATGGAGATAGCTTCAACGCTGAGGAAGAACACAGAATACTTCGGAAAGAAAGAAAAAAATTGAACCCTAAGAATGTGAAGTAGGGATTGAAACTCTTTTTACCTCAGTAAACATAAACCATATTGAAAATGATTATACTTATTGCATAATGTACACACTGTATAGTGCATTGATACTTCAGTAGCATGATTGATGTGACCCTGCTGCTGCCCAGGCCCCTCTGCACGCTACGTGTGACGACGCATTGTGTGTGTTGGAGCAGTGGGTGGAGGAGGGTGGGGGGCGGATAGGAGGGTCGCCTATCAGTACATCACGAGTTATGCTTACCAAACAGGCAGACGTGAGAGGGAAGTTGACGTTACCACACTGCAATAGCTTACTTAAAAAAAAATGGTTCAAATGGCT
Source organism: Schistocerca nitens (assembly GCF_023898315.1). Lineage (NCBI taxonomy): Eukaryota > Metazoa > Arthropoda > Insecta > Orthoptera > Acrididae > Schistocerca > Schistocerca nitens. The sequence goes on along the minus strand of NC_064621.1, from coordinate 442,177,808 downwards.
CTGAGCACTATGGGACTTAACATCTGTGGTCATCAGTCCCCTAGAACTTAGAACTACTTAAACCTAACTAACCTAAGGACAGCACACACATCCATGCCCGAGGCAGGATTCGAACCTGCGACCGTAGCAGTCGCGCGGTTCCGGACTGCGCGCCTAGAACCGCTAGACCACCGCGGCCGGCAATAGCTTACTTACCAACACTGATATGTAAGTGCAGAAAAAAAGATATATATATAAATCAAAAATAAATGTCAAATTGTCTTCAGTGTCAATGTTATCAGTATATGACCCTTCTGGTCCCCAGATCACTCCCATGGACGAAAGTAACAGTCTATAACGTTTTAAGTCCTGAAGTAGAGAGAGAGGACCTACATGGTTAAAGAAATTGTTTTCTAGGACTGAATTAAACGAAATTTACAAAGGTATGTGAGTAAGACTGTTATAGTACACTTGGTCATGAAGTTACCAGATACGACTCTCAGTGGGGGCATCGCCTGTGTGCACAAGGAAACTACTGCCTGATCTCTTAATCAATGATGAAGTATCTTACATGAGGGGGTCACCAGTGAATTCCACCTACGAAGATCTCTTCCTTAGCATTCTGCAAAGTTTGCTATCGGGTTGTCTTGTATCGTCATATTTTCAAGCATGGATTCTTCATCTCAACAACTGAATTATTAGCTTGCAACTTTTGTTTCTTTTGTGTTCCATGCTCTTCTCCAGCACAGAAAAGGTAAAAAGGTATTTGATTTCTTAAAAACAAAAGACCACACAATGTTTGACGGAATTTCAAATAGAATTCTAAAGAGTCGTTCTAACTTAAGTTATGTCTTCTGTTACGTACAAAGCACATGGAATTTTCCCAGACAGAGTAAAATATGCGATTGTTAAACTTCATTATAAACAAATTGAAAAAAAAAGGAGTCGGTCAAATGCTTTGTCTAAAAGTAAGAAATAAAGTGGATTTAGAGAAACATTTGACACAGTACTTTTCTGTATATGATTTCGAGCATTGTTCAAAGGCGCATCTAATATTTCCCTAATTTATTTTATTTCTTACATTTAGACAAGTCTTTTTACAAAACAGTTAACCGATTTTCCGTTTTTTTCACTTTCAAGTTTCGTTCAGAAAGCATGATCTTATCTACAAATAATTTACCTTTCGAACGTTTTCTGTTCCTGAAACGTCCTAAATTTAATACTTAATTAGAACAAAATATTATAAAAATAAAATATCACATCAAAGCAACTTTTTACGTAAAATTGCTACGCTTTGAAGAGATTAACTTTTTGATACCACATTTGTGTTCCTAGCATTTTCTGTTCTCGAAGTTAGACTTGATTCCAAGGAAGTCTTTATGTGCAAAATAGCTAGCCCTTGAAGAGGTCAACTTTTTGACACTCAATTTACGTGGCTAGCTGCAGCTGTTCGTGAAATATTTCAATTTTCTCTCAAAAGACTAGTTTAGTTTTTTAATTACCCTGATTACTTTCAAGCGATTAAATATTTTATGGCAAAACTAGACATCACGCTTGTCAATTTGATACTCTGTCTGTCCGTTTCCCAGTCTTCGTCTGGCTATGGAAATAGGGCCAAAAACCTTTTCTGTAATTTATACGGATTCTTGGTTTCACTCTCCACAAACATTTGCCCAAATATTACAAGGATTAAGTAATAAAGTCTCGCCATTTGGTTATTTTTTGCGAGTAAGACGTTAGCCTTCGTACATCATGTTACTCCTCCAGAAAAATTTAAGTGTAACGCAATTGATAACTTTACAATCAATTAGTTTCAGTCATACTTAATAAAAAGAATGAAAAAAAAGTTGTGCTGAAGAATTTAAACAATGTTGGAAAGAGAGAAAATTTTACTGACTGAAGAGAACTCATGTATTGCCATAGGGTTCAATTTAGAGTGTACTCGTTATATATTTGAATGACCTTTCACTTAATATTCGTGAAGGAGGTTATACTAGTTGTTATGGCGTAACCATAAGCGATGGCACGAAAATGAACGCAAGCAGGGAAGGCTGCGAGACAACGTTAGCGAATAACAAGCTGACTCGGACGACACCACGACAGAAGCGGCCTTTACTCGAAGATTATATAGTGCCCCTCCTGGCAACCTCGTCCACACAGTACTAGACCAGCACTAGGAGAGCTCTACGACACCAGTTATTAGTGATCCCTATCCACTGCTTACATGGACATTGTATATTAGTGAAGGACACTGTCTCCATGTCGCACATCGCTTGCGATATGTTCTTGTAATACAAAGTTAAGGAGTGTCAATTTTCTTTACTGTAATAAAAACTATTAATGTGATTTGTTTGAATTATTGTATAGCTATCCGAGAAGGGAGCACCCTTTGGGCACCCTATAAGAATAGAGTGGGCAGGACCGCACACTGGTATTATAATAAAACCCATTAGAAAGAAAGCAACAGAAGAACTTAATTCAAAAATAAATTCTTCTACACAACTCCTTCTACAGTATATACACTATGTTATCAAAAGTATCCGGAAACCCTCAAAAACGTACGTTATTCATATTAGGTGCTTTGTGCTGCCACCTACTGACAGGTACTCCATATCAGCAACCTTAGTAGTCATTAGACATCGTGAGAGAGCAGAACGGGGCGTTCCGCGGAAATCATGGACTTCGAACATGGCCAGGTGGTTGGGTGTCACTTGTGTTATATGTCTGTACGCGAGATTACCTCACTCTTAAACATCCCTAGGTCCACTGTTTCCGATGTGATAATGAAGTGGAAACGTGAAGGGATACGTACAGCACAAAAGCGTACAGCCCGACTTCATCTCTTGACTGGCAGAGATCGCCGACAGTTGAAGAGGGTCGTAATGTGCAATAGGTAGACATCTATCCAGACCATCACACAGGAATTCCAAACTGCATTAGGATCCACTGCAAGTACTATAATAATTGGTTGGCTGCTCATAAGCCGCACATCACGCTGGTAAATGCCAAACGACGCCTCGCTTGGTGTAAGGAGCGTAAACATTCGACGATTGAACAGTGGAAAAACGTTGTGTGGAGTGACAAATTACGGTACACATTGTGGCGATAGGATGGAAGGGTGTGTGTATGTCGAATGCCCGGTGAACGTCATCTGCCAGCGTGTGTAAATTCGGAGGCGGTGGTGTTATGGTGTTGTGTTTTTGAAAAAAAAAATGGTTCAAATTGCTCATTGGACTTAACATCTGAGGTCATCAGTCCCCTAGGACTCAGAACTACTTAAACCAAACTAAAATAAGGACATCACACACATCCATGCCCCAGGCAGGATTCGAACCTGCGACCGTAGCGGTCGCACGGTTCCGGCCGGCAGCGCCTAGAACCACTCGGCCGGCGTGTGTTTCAAGGAGGGGACTTGATCCCTTGTTGTTTTGCGTGACACTATCGCAGTACAGGCCTACATCGATGTTTTAAGCACCTTCGTGCATCCCACTTTTGAGCAGCAATTCGGGGATGGCGATTGCAACTTTCAACATGATCGAGAACCTGTTCGTAATGCACCGCCTGTGGCGGAGTGGTTACACGACAGTGACATCCCTGTAATGAACTAGCCTGCACAGAGTCCTGACCTGAATCCTATGGACCTTTGTGACGTTTTGGAAAACCGACTTTGTGCCAGGCCTCACCGACCGACATCGATACCGCTCCTCAGTGCAGCATTCCGGGAAGAATGGGCTGCCATTCCCCAAGAAACCTTCCAGCATCTGATTGAATGTATGCCTGCGGGAGTGGAAGCTGTAATCAAGGCTAAGGGTGGGCCATCACCATACTGAATTCCAGCATTACCTATGGAGGGCGCCACGTACTTGTAAGTCATTTTGAGCCATGTGTCAGGATACTTTTGATCACATAGTGTACGATTTTTTTTAAAACCCTGCTTTCGGTGTAGGTGCATTAGTAGAACTGAAAATTATATGTCTATGAATGTTAAAACTAATCATTCTTACACGTGCTGTTAACGGCTTCGTTCATATTATTTCCGTGAAAAAAAGTTCTATAAATGATATATGCAACGTGTAACTAACTAAATAACTAGCATCAATATGTCGGATTATTTCGACTAGCGTCTTTTATTGTGTAAACATTTCCATCGCTGGATGTGCAAACACGTACTGAATGCTTGTCCAGTCTATCCTATACCTGCAACAGAACTTGGCCGACATCAGCTTTGACCCATTACGTAATGAAATAATGGCATGTGACAGCCTACGTGCGCAAACAGTCATTGAAAATACTTGTTTTGCATCTCTATAAAACTTACGAAATATAGATTCTGGTGTAAGACTAATCCGTACCGCGATTTAGTTACAGGTTAGCTATGACACAATGTGTTTGTGACATGATAAAGCCAATGCATATGATGTCAGGAGACTAAGTATAATTCTTTTTATAGAACTTATTTTAGGCATACTGGAATTCACTAAGAGATTCGTGTCAAACATAGTTATGACGCAATGTGTCTAATCAGACAGGTGGTATCGATAGGCTCAGTATTTCTCACTTTTCTTTGTTCTGCCGCCCTCGACGGTTCTCTGGGAGTATTAATAGCCAGACTCAGTAATGATGAATTTTGTAACTGTTTTCGTTTGTTGCTGTTTGTTTGTTGTTGTATACGTAAACGGGTTTCCTCATCTGAAATTTCCGTGTATGACTGTGTTGTAATGTGAACCGAACAATGCAAATTCTGTGCTTATGTAAACGTTATTTGATAAAAAGAGTCACGAGATCCATCTGAAACAGTGTAAGTGCATTGCAATTAATTTTTATAGAAATGATTTTGTATTGTGCAATATAGTGAACAGAGCTACAATGCGTGACATTACACTGCGTGTCATGCAATTCCAGTACAAAAACAGAGTAAAAATTCTACATAAAATTACAAACCAAACTTTGAGAGAATAACTAAGTGTTCAAAATGCATCTGTAAGTACTGCCCTGTAAATTCACGTATCAAAAGTGACTAAATGAAATTCCGAACTGTAAATGGCACACACGCAAACATAACATTGCACTATAAGAATAAGAAAGTCTGACAAAGAAATTGAAACCTTAACTTACCTTTACCTGAACTGAACCTAATAATAATATTGTAATGCATTGAATAACTCTGACTGATTTTACTATGTCGTGCTTATGACGTTAAACTGGCCCTAACAAACTTTTTTGACTCACCTTGTCGTAACGGAAACTCGGTACTGCTCGCAAGTCGTCGAGCAGATGCGCAAAACTATAGACCTATATCTCTGACATCGATCTGTTGTAGAATTTTAGAACATGTTTTTTGCTCGAGTATCATGTCGTTTTTGGAAATCCAGAATCTACTCTGTAGGAATCAACATGGATTCCGGAAACAGCGATCGTGTGAGACCCAACTCGCTTTATTTGTTCATGAGACCCAGAAAATATTAGATACAGGCTCCCAGGTAGATGCTATTTTCCTTGACTTCCGGAAGGCGTTCGATACAGTTCCGCACTGTCGCCTGATAAACAAAGTAAGAGCCTACGGAATATCAGGCCAGCTGTGTGGCTGGATTGAAGAATTTTTAGCAAACAGAACACAGCATGTTGTTATCAATGGAGAGACGTCTACAGACAAAGTAACCTCTGGCGTGCCACAGGGGAGTGTTATGGGACCATTACTTTTCACAATATATATAAATGACCTAGTAGATAGTGTCGGAAGTTCCATGCGGCTTTTCGCGGATGATGCTGTAGTATACAGAGAAGTTGCAGCATTAGAAAATTGTAGCGAAATGCAGGAAGATCTGCAGCGGATAGGCACTTGGTTCAGGGAGTGGCAACTGACCCTTAACATAGACAAATGTAATGTATTGCGAATACATAGAAAGAATGATCCTTTATTGTATGATTACATGATAGCGGAATACTGGTAGCAGTTACTTCTGCAAAATATCTGGGAGTATGCGTGCGGAACGATTTGAAGTGGAATGATCATATAAAATTAATTGTTGGTAAGGCGGGTGCCAGGTTGAGATTCATTGGGAGAGTCCTTAGAAAATGTAGTCCATCAACAAAGGAGGTGGCTTACAAAATACTCGTTCGACCTATACTTGAGTATTACTCATAAGTGTGGGATCCGTACCAGATCGGGTTGACGGAAGAGATAGAGAAGATCCAAAGAAGAGCGGCGCGTTTCGTCACATGATTATTTGGTAACCGTGATAGCGTTACGGAGATGTTTAGCAAACTCAAGTGGCAGACTCTGCAAGAGAGGCGCTCTGCATCGCGGTGTAGCTTGCTCGCCAGGTTTCGAGAGGGTGCGTTTCTGGATGAGGTATCGAATATATTGCTTCCCCCTACTTATACCTCCCGAGGAGATCACGAATGTAATATTAGAGAGATTCGAGCGCGCACGGAGGCTTTCGGGCAGTCGTTCTTCCCGCGAACCATACGCGACTGGAACAGAAAAGGGAGGTAGTGATAGTGGCACGTAAAGTGCCCTCCGCCACACACCGTTGGGTGGCTTGCGGAGTATGAATGTAGATGTAGATGTAGATGTAGAAGTGATAAATGTTGACATGTGACGCAGCAGCAAACCAGGAGAAGAAAATAAACCTTAACCAAGTGTAATTCAAGGAACTGTGTGTGTGTGTGTGTGTGTGCGTGTGTGTGTGTGTGTGTGTGTGTGTGTGTGTATTGAACCGGATGCCTAGAAACGACGGAGAGGCTACGTCCCGCAGCAGCCCTCAGTGGTTCACAACCTCTCAACAGGCCACAGCAGTCCACCCACCACACCGCCGCCCCACTCCGAACCCAGCGTTATTGTACAGTTCGCCCCACAGTGGACAAACCCCCCCCCCCAACCCGGGAACGTCTCATGTCTCATTACTTTCACATCACGCTTTACTTTGAATGGCTGTGTTCCGCTAAGTGCAATGTAGCGACACAAGATTACAAAACAATTTGTCGTGAGGAGACAAAGGAAGTAACTGAACTTACTGAATGATATAGAAGAGAATAGCACTGGAAGACTGTATTGTGAAACTCTGATTCCTTAACAATTACAACATTCTTTACAAAATTTATTTCTTATAAAAATACAATTTTGCCATTAAATTAGTTACTGAAATGGTAAAAGTGGTGAATCTATCACTGAGTGAAAACCTTCTGAGCAGATAATTTTTCTTAATTTTGTGTCGTCAGTTCAAATAAAAATCATGGTAAAAGATTGTTTCTTCCAAACTCATCAGAAATTACAGGCGAGCAAGCAATGCAGCGACAACGTTACCCGAACATCTTCACACTTTTCAAATTTGTCTTTACAAAATCACATTTCCAAAATGCAACATCCTCTGCGTTTACATCTCTGTGTTCTGCTTGTTATATCCACACTACGCAGCGAGTGACCAACACCCTACTGCCTCATTTACTTCGCACAGAATGCTCCACTGGCAACGACAGTGCTACAAACGTCCAAAGATCATGCTGAATGTACTCAGAACCTCTGTGGCGTAACATATCGACTACTGGATAGTTCTGTTTGAAAAATATCTAGTTTACACTTACGAAGTATGACACTCCGAATAAAAAGAGAGGTCACACTACTTTCACTGAATACCAAAAATAAGCTAGAAACCTTCCAAGTCGAGCTGCAGAGAAGGTGCAACTTTACATATCACATGACTGAACATAGGATAGTAGCGATTTCTGTTATTACTTTTATCATGAAGGCGTACTGGTTACGTTATGTGCTGTAGCGAGGGATGGCTGCAAAGTTTGGAAAATGTTATGGAATGGAAAATCCAGTAATAAGAATGCGATTTTTATTTGTGGTGACCCTCTCTACGTGTTTATAAAGGTGGACACTTGCAAACGGCCATTGAACAGCGTGTCCCTGTTCAGTGTCTACTGCACTAGCAAATCAGACCAAGTCGCTGTAGTCATAAAGTAACTACAGTTGTGCTGTATGATTTCTGCCTGAATGCTTTGGTATCCTTGCTTGCAGCGGTTATCGATAACGACTGCGAGATGCTGCACCTCACTGCTGCGGCAGCCGCCGCCGGCAGCCGCAAGGTTCGGATCTGTCATGTCACGTGCGCCACGCCACTCGGACAGATCTAGTCCCGCCATGCGGCCATTAACTTCTGGTTTCATGAAATCCTCCTACAGTGCGCACAACGACCCTGCTAATAGGATGGGTAAGCAGGACACGGGTTGCTGGAACGGAAAGACTGAACCCAAGTTTTTTTTTTTTTAACATTGCCAAGAGACTTCGAAAAGTATGTATTGGTAGCATGAATAGAACAATTAAGCAAAATATGGTCTTAAATACAAGCTCAGAAACCTGAATCGTTAAACAGAGACTCAGAACAAATATTTGGACAGACTTCAATTCAAGCAAAATTTCACTTGACTTGAAATCTTAAAATACTAAAAATGTTTGATTATAATAAAACAGGAAATTCAGATACTGGAAAATACACGTGCACAACTTTAGTTAGGATTCAACAATACATAGTAGTGTGCAGCACATTTGCAATACAAGCCTTACACGACACAACTCATATTCATCAACTACTTACACAATGATCAGATGGAAGGAAATTATCTCACAACGTTAAGATATGTTGATCACGCATTGGTTCTGTTAAATGGTCTAGGCTCTGGAGTACGTGTGGAATACTTTCAACGATGTTATACAAACAGGTTGAACTAATCTAAACACACCACAAAGTAACTAATGCATCACAATTTTACTTCTGCTAATCAATAAGCTAGTGTGAACCACGAATCAAGAATTATGCTTAAGCCCGTTGCAATCACTGAAGGAAATGTTAAAGTTTAGTTTGAGCCAATACTTACAAAAGGGAACAATTCAACTGAGTCACCTTTAAATGGTGGGTTAAAACTGTTTCAGAACTTTAATTAGATATTTATACTAGGCAAAACTTACTCTAAATCAGCTTTAAAGGGTAGATTAAAATAAAAATTATAGTGAGACGCCTTTAAAGATGAATTTAAGAAAAAACTTTTTAAAAGGTTCAGCAAATTTACACAACAGTGAAGTTGCCGTGAACCCTCATTTCAAGGGGAATTATATCATTCAAGCTTTAAACAAATGATCACGATTTCAGAAGAACAAGGCTACACTGATGTGCCTTTCAAGGGAAGTTAAAACTTTTCAAATTTTAAACAAAGTTCACAATACTAAGGTTACACTGAGCCAGCCTCAAACGGTGAACACACATTCTTCCAAATCGCTTTCTGTTAAGGCACAGAAATTCCAGAATTACTATTTCCAACCGTTCTGACGAGGAAGATCACAGCACCAAAGAATAATTAATGTGGAGTAAAGAAATTTCGGTAATACATTTTTCTAAATAACACATGTAAGTGATTAAAATTGCAAGACCAAGCGTTAATATAAGCGCGAGATAAGCCATTGAAATTGTGAAACGCTGGTACATTAATGACCGGTGGAACCGCCGGAATGTTGAATGCTGTCATGCAAACGTGCATGCATTGTATTGTACAGGTGCCAGTGTCAGTTTGTGGGATGCAGTTTCATACCTGTTGCACATGGTCAGTCAATACAGGGACAGTTAATGCTGGTTGTGGATTAAAAAAAAAAAAAAAAAAAAAAGGCTCTGAGCACTATGGGATTCAACATCTGAGGTTATCAGTCCCCTAGAACTTAGAACTACTTAAACCTAACTAACCTAAGGACAGCACACACATCCATGCCCGAGGCAGGATTCGAACCTGCGACCGTAGCGGTCGCGCAGTTCCAGACTGAAGTACCTAGAACCGCTCGGGAACACCGGCCGGCTTTGTAGATAACGTTGGGGTTGTCGTCCGATGATGTCCCATACACGCTCGATAAGAGACAGATCTGGTGATGGAGTGCGCCAAGACAACATTACAACACTGTTTAGTACAAGTTAGGTTACGACAGCTGCAGGTGGGGGAGCATTATAGTGTTTGAAAACACACACTGGACTGATGTTCATGAATGGTAGGGGCGTGCGATAACCACTGTGAGTTAACATCCCTAAGATGTTCGGGCTCACATGCGGGTCCTCTTCGTCGAAACGTCTTGGCACAAACTCGTCTAGGGGTTCCACCGCGCGTGTCGCTTTACACCCCCTAAATTAAACACTTGTGACCTTTTGGTTAAATTGTCTGGCTGAAGGCAAGTTTAAGAAATATGTAAACATACAAAGTAAATATGACATTTAACACTCCCTAAATTAAACACTTGTGACCTTTTGGTTAAATTGTCTGGCTGAAGGCAAGATTAAGAAATATTATAAACATACAAAGTAAATATGACATTTAACAACAGTAATAATAATATCTGGAGCTAAATTAACGACCGATAAATGATGTAGGCCACATAGTTGCGATTTAGTTAGAATTATGTTTATTCAGAAAGCAATCTAATAGTGAAAGTGATCGTATTTAAAATTACTATTACACTGGAGCGCATATCCATTTAACACAGTTCGATCAATCACAATCTCATCGCGAATTACAAGTCCAATACTCTACCTCATTAACTACGCCAAAAGTTAGAGTTCACACCAGGCGCGTGGCTGCTCAACACTCGGAGACAAAGTCCCGCGATACCACACAACGCGAAAATTTCTAAGTCGTTTCACTTGCTAGCTACCTAAAGACCGATCGTCCGCTTTTGCGTCTCCACCAGCACTGTTCCTCTGGCCGTCCCCGGCGCGCTGTACATCCTCCCTCAACTGACTAGGGCAGTTCCCTTTCCTGAAGCAGTCCGTCTGACTGGCTAATTCTACATTATTTTACATTTCAACATATTTGAATAATCAAAGCTTGACCACATTCACGTTCTAAATAAAGTAACAGTAATATCCATTGTTAAATTCTTTTACATAAAACCAATACTATTTCCTTCTTAAGTTTGAATGTCACAGCCTGTAGCCTTGCACCAATGTGCTTTCTGATAAATACATAAAGAATAAAAGTAACTATTATGCACTAAACTTTACAACAAATATTATATTACCTAATGATTCAATAAGGTGTCATGCTGTCATCGATCAATGTGTTTTGTGTGGAGGAAATGACAATCTGACGCTTAAATGACAATACTGATAATTTAAATTTACTATACATTTTAAACGAATAAAGTTACAGCGTTGATATTTACAAGATTTGTCATTTTAATGATACGCTTCTGTATGAAATGTCGATCGTTAATATCGACCAAAGCGCTCAGATTTTAGAATTCAGGTCTTTGTCACAAAATTTGTTAATTTCACTTTAACAGTAAATACTAAACTACTGTAGATATGATGGATATTCAAGGTTTATTGGCATCACCATGAAAATTTATGAAAGATGGTAGATTAAAATTACTGTGGCTTCATTCCCTGAATTACTACAGAATTAAATAGTTTTCATAAATGTTTCCCTTTATGGCCGATCTTAGGTCCGCCATATTTAACACTGCTACGCCCCCTTGGTTACAAACAGCTTCTACGGGCTTTCCCTATGACGTAGGTTCTCGTCTGTCTGAATCGCACACTACAGTGCCGAGGTCTCATTCAACACAATAGAAGTCTGTGAATTTCCCCATCTCGTGGCGAATATGCGCTCTTTGTGGCACGCAGTCCTGGACGACAGGGTTCGTTTCACAATTCCTGAGGGATGACTCTTTCGGCCATATACTTAAATGAGAGCGATATGCTCGTTAACTGACACCACGAGAGGGCCCCTTCTGCCATATCATAGCTCCAGGTGTAGGTCCAGTGTGTCTAGCACACAGATAGGTTGGTTGCAGGCCCTCAACTGGTCTCCTCCTACATGGCCACCACTGGCACCGAGTCAGGACCAGCTTTCATCAGAAAACACAACAGACTTCTACCCTGCCCTCCAATGAGTTCACACTTGACACCACTTAAGTGGCAAATGGCGACAGGGCGCCTGGCTCGGAGCTGTCCGTTATGTAACCGATTTGTAACGGTTCGTTGTTTCACTGTGGTTCCAGAAACTGCTCTGACTGCTGGTGCAGATGCAGTACAACGCGCCAGAGCCATATGCCAAACACGACGGTCTTCCCTTTCGGTGACGTCCTGTGGTCGTCCGCAGCCCGACCTTCTTGCGACAGAACGTTCTCATGACCATGGCTGCCAGCAATCATGAACAGTGGCTACATTCCAACTTTCGTTTATGGCACACTACTCCTTCTTGGTGTTGTGATCTGCATTATTGCAGAAGGAACTTTCAGACTGTCGCAGGCCTATTACCCGACCTCGTTTAAACTCTGTGAGGTGTTGATAATGGATTCTTTTTCTCCTTTCTTGACTAACACCAATTCAGCACATCTAGTCTCAAAATAAACTAACACTCACGACCGTCACAGCGCGTATTTAAAACAAACCTAATTTGCATTCTCATAGTGGCGAAACTATTGCCACTCATATGCGACTGACGTGAAATTTGAATCGACATTATCTTTCAGACAATGCGTACCAATATTCGTTCAAATCGCACAACTCCTTCTACATCTACATCTACATTTATACTCCGCAAGCCACCCAACGGTGTGTGGTGGAGGGCACTTTACGTGACACTGTCATTACTTCCCTTTCCTGTTCCAGTCGCGTATGGTTAGCGGGAAGAACGACTGCTGGAAAGCGTCCGTGCGCGCTCGAATCTCTCTAATATTACATTCTTGATCTCCTCGGGAGGTATAAGTAGGGGGAAGCAATATATTCGATACCTCATCCAGAAACGCACCCTCTCGAAACCTGGCGAGCAAGCTACACCGCGATGCAGAGCGCCTCTCTTGCAGAGTCTGCCACTTGAGTTTGCTAAACATCTCCGTAACGCTTACCAAATAACCCTATGACGAAACGCACTGCTCTTCTTTGGTTCTTCTCTATCTCCTCTGTCAACCCGACCTAGTACTGATCCCACACTGATGAGCAACACTCAAGTATAGGTCGAACGAGTGTTTTGTAAGCCACCTCCTTTGTTGATGGACTACATTTTCTAAGGACTCTCCCAATGAATCTTAACCTGGCACTCGCCTTACCAACAATTAATTTTATATGATCATTCCACTTCAAATCGTTCCGTACACATACTCCCAGATATTTTACAGAAGTAACTGCTACCAGTGTTTGTTCTGCTATCATATAATCATACAATAAAGGATCCTTCTTACTATGTATTCGCAATACGTTACATTTGTCTATGTTAAGGGTCAGTTGCCACTCTCTGCACCAAGTGCCTATCCGATGCAGATCTTCCTGCATTTCGCTACAATTTTCTAATGCTGCAACTTCTCTGTATACTACAGCATCATCCGCGAAAAGCCGCATGGAACTCCTTCTTGGTGTTGTGATATTTTTCCGTCAGTGCATCAATTGCCGTAGCAAGCAAGAAGTTCCGCAGAAATTGACACACTGGAGGGGACTAGGAACGCGGTGACATCCAAGCCAGATCAAATAACAACTATGCCGACGTGGTGTAGGTGAACACGGTACACTGCGAGTACGAGAGCTTTAATGGTAATCACCACTGGTGAGAACCGAAGAACAACTTCCAAACTAGTAACGTTCAAATAAAGCAGCTCATCATTGAGGCTAATATCCCTCAGAGCAGCTCACACGGTCTCAAAATTGAAAGCTATTCCGTGAGACGCAAATCGGCTCGACGAAACCCAATTCCGCCATACAACCCGCTGCTCCTGCACATCGCTCCGACAGCAACTGGCCGTTTCATGGCCACCACTGCAGCCCAGGCGCATTCCATGCCCACGACGGTGCGCCGAGCCAAGCCGCTGCTTCGAACACGCGGCCGTACCGCCGGCAGTCAGCTCTGCCTTCTGTATGTCGCTCGCGAGCACCGCTCCCTCTCCAGACTCATCTCGCAGCTCGCGGTGGCTTCCACTTCAGACCCCGACAAACCAAAGCGCCCAGTAACACGTGTTTGTGTGAGGATAAGCCTCTTGGCAACGTCACGCGTGCTACGACCCCGGAACACAAGTATCACCTGCTTTGTTTCTGCACTGCCTAGCTTTTACTGTCGGTACTATCCAACTACGATATTATTCTGCTTGGCCTCCTGTGGTCGTTATCGGAAACGCACGGAAACATACAGTAAACAGAAACCACCACCAATTTTTACGACTGTTGTATACACTGTGGAAGTCCGTATAGATTCAGGAACAAGTTGCCTATTTAATAAAATGGGACACCTACAGGCGTCCTTTTGAGATTATTTATTATATGACTAGCAGTTTCGGTGCTTCAGTGCACCATCTTCAGGCTTTAACTGACGCTGAGGTATTTAACTAAAACCGTATACACGTCTATGAACTGGTTTTCGCAGGCTAGCTGTAACAACGATATTGTGTCTCCAACCATCAACTACGAACTCTTTGTAGTTATCACAGGCCAACATCTATGAACTGGAATGAGATTTTCACTCTTCAGCGGAGTGTGCGCTGATATGAAACTTCCTGGCATATTAAAACTATGTGCTGGGCCGAGACACGAAAGACTCGAACTCGGGACCTTTGCCTTTCGCGCGCAGGTGCTCTACCAACTGAGCTACCCAAGCACGACTCACGCCCCGTCCTCATAGCATTACTTCTGCCAGTTTTAATCTGTCAGGAAGTTTCATATCAGCGCACACTCCGCTGCAGAGCGAAAATCTCATTCTGGAAACATCTCCTAGGCTGTGGCTAAGCCATGTCTCCGCAATATCCTTTCTTTCAGGAGTGCTAGTTCTGCAAGGTTCGCAGGAGAGCCTCTGTAAAGTTTGGAAGATAGAAGACGAGGTACTGGCAGAAGTAAAGCTGTGAGGACGGGGCGTGAGTTGTGCATGGGTAGCTTAGTTGGTAGAGCACTTGCCCGCGAAAGGCAAAGGTCCCGAGTTCGAGTCTCGGTCCGGCACACAGTTTTAATCTGCCAGGAAGTTTCATCTATGAACTGCTTTTCGTAGACTAGCTGTAACAACGATACTGTGTCTCCAACTATCACGTACAAACTCTTGGTAGTTATTGCTGGAGACACGATATCGTTGTTATAGATAGTCTACGAAAACCAGTTCATAAATGTTGGCCACTGATGGAATCGTGTATACGATTTGAGTTAACCGCCTCAGCGTCAGTTAAGACCTGAAGATGTTGTACTGAAGCACCGAAACTCTTAGTCATATGATAAATAACCTCATAAGGTTAATAAGTGAACGGCCGAAGTTCCGCAATCCTCCAATCAGAAGGATGGACATACAAAAATAAGTTGCTTGGCCGTTAAAACAGCTGAGCACATTATGATGAGCTTCAAGCGCACAGGTAAACACAGGAGCCAACCCAAGCGCCCGCACTCCCAGGTCCAATAATATTGTGGTCGACTAGTATTCAGAGCATAGCTTACGACGACTTTGGTAATGGAGTCGTACACAGACTTAATTCCTCCAATGTCAGGTAGCATATCGGGCAACAAGTTTCCCCACCGGCCAGTGTGGCCGAGCGGTTCTAGGCGCTTCAGTCTGGAACCGCACGACCACTACGGTCGCAGGTTCGAATCCTGCCTCGGGCATGGATGTGTGTGATGTCCTTAGGTTAGTTAGGTTTAAGTAGTTCTAAGTTCTAGGGGACTGATGACCTCAGATGTTAAGTCCCATAGTGCTAAGAGCCATTTTGAACGAGTTTCCTCCAGCGAACGCGATCGCTGCCGTGTTTTCAGCTTCCTCCCATTTCATGCCCGTACATTGATGATCCTTTGGAAAAGTTCGTTCTATTGTTGTATCCATCCGCTGGTCCATCCTCTGTTTCCATAAAAGTGCTGATTTGTTGATTATTCCGCCGTTCATGCTTAGAACATGCGACGCAAGCTTCAGTCTTCTTCCAGCAAGAATTATGTGCAGCTGCGTAGTCCACTTCCTCTCAGTACTTGGTCACAATAGCTTATCTTCAAAATTTGTCTCAAGCATCGTTGGCGAAAAGCATTGAGCTTGTGTGCCGATTTTGCTGACATTTTACAGGTCTCACACGTGTATATGACCATAGGTAGGATGACAGAGGAGTACAGTCGAAGCTTTGTGGACGTAATTATAAAGTCTAATCATCATAAGGATCGCATTCGTTGGAATACTGCAGGAGATTTCCAAATTCTGCTGGTAACGTCTGCATCAACGCCGTGGTTATGACAGATAAGATTGCCGAGATATGGAAATTGGTCAACATCTTGTTGAACCATCTGTTTCCATTTACTTTGAGGAGATACATTTCCACATTTTATAACATTGTTTTTCTTTTATCACTGTGTATTTTTAGCCTTTCAGAACTGGCCATTCCATCCAGCTCGATAGTCAGTTATGAACATTTTGGGATTTCTGCCAGAAGAACAATGTCATCAAAGAAATTCATAGAAGCCTAGTTTGTTCATTCAAACGTATGCCCATGCTGGTGTTGTCCATAGTTTTTCTCTTTATGAAATCTATGACTAATATGAAAAGAATTGTTGAGTTAGTTAGTTAGTTAGTCACACATTCCATAGATCATTTGAACGATTTTTTTTAATAGAAACGATGTGGAATGAATCAGTTTACAGGATATTTTTACGTGATTACTCTTAAAATTAGTGAACATTGAACATATTATTTGTAGTGCCACATAGGCAACGACACTTATTTATTTACTTGCTTTACTGGCTACCAGTCTTTAAGTAGAAATTTATCAGTGGAATAGAAGGAGTTGTTCAGGCGAAATGGTTTTAAATTAGATTTAAAACTTGTTTCGCTACCTGCCGCACATTTTACGTTACTGGGCAAATGACAAAAAATTTTTTTGCTTCTTATTGACCCCATTCTGATCAACTGACAGCATCAACAATTCATAATAAAGATCATTTTTCTTTCTAGTGTTATAGATAATGGCACTGGTACTCTTCGCAAATGTGATGGATTATTTATGGAGAATTTCATTAGCGAATATATGTATTGTTATGGCGCAATTAAAATGCCTAGCTCCTTGAAGCAGCACATACATGACATCAGTGGGTGAACACCACATGTCATTCTTACTGCTCGCTTTTGTGCAATTAATACTTACTTTCTAAGTGACGAATTGCCGTAGAAAGTTATTCCGTAAGACATTTATTGAGTTGAAATACGCAAAATGTGTCAGAAATTTGATACGCATGTATCAACTGAACTTAACTGTTTGAGAAGCTCAGTAATATTCGTCTCCCAGATGATGTTTTCATCAATATGTACACCCAAAAATTTCGAGCATTCTACCGTATTTACTGACACCTGTTCTTGTGCTATGTCAATTGACAAAATGCATCCCTGTCTGATGCCTGTCAGAATACAGAAGGAAGGTGAGTTCCCATCTTCTGTTCTTGTACAGCAACTCGCATCTAGGTACAGGTTTCTGAGAACGCCAGTGAGATGGTCGGGAATTCCATATAGGCTTAAAAAATTCCACAGTGATTCTCGGAGTACAGTGTCAAATGCTTTTTTTTTAAAAAAATCAACAAATGTTAGGCGCAGTAGACAGTTGATTTGTATGCATTGTTCCATAACATTTCGCAGAACAAATATTTGTTAAGAGCAGGATTTCTCCACTTCAGAACTACTAGCTCCGTCTCGTCAAAAGAGAACGGTATTTGTGCAGTTGCTGAAGAGGAATTAACGTTGCCCAGCGAGTCAGTGATAAACTGCTCGCAAGACCTAGTTCCACAACTATGTACGAAGTGTAGCCTCTCTTAACAAAAGATGATGAGCCATGGTCTGTAAGCCACGTTCACGAATATAACGAGCTCTGGCCTGAAAGCCAAGTACAAACGAGCATGGGCCAGAGTCTGCAAGCCCTCTTCACGTCGAGCATATGCGTCTGTTTACATCTACATCTAAACCCATACTTCGCAAGCCACCTTGTGGCGTGTGCGCTGAGTCGCCTATGAAACTATGCAACGGTGTGTAAGCACTCCGTCTTAAGGCCACGAGTGGCCTACCGGGACCATCCGACCGCCGTGTCATCCTCATGGAGGATGCGGATAGGAGGGGCGTGGGGTCAGCACACCGATCTCCGGTCGTAAGATGGTATTCTTGACCGAAGCCGCTACTATTGGGTCGAGTAGCTTCTCAATTGGCATCACGAGGCTGAGTGCACCCCGAACGGTGTGTAAGCCAGATTAATTAAGTGCATGGACCATCTGTAAGCCGGGTTCACAAAGTTTGTGCCTCGTGGCCCATTAACAGGTTCATGATGGCTATTTATCGTCCTCTGTAATCTGTATTCATGATGATCTTGTGTCGTAGTTTGTAAGCGGAGTCCACGACGAGCATAGTGCACATGCCTTGAGCAATAGCTCCAATTTGAGTCTGGATTTACTGCAGCTTATCAAGAGTCTACTATACCATATATTAAACTCCGGATCATAACTTGTTAGAACTTAACGTTCTTTTGCTGTAACTCAGAAATTGCCTCAAAATTATCATATAGTACCTTTCTTCTGGCAAGGGAAGCACCCTGCCTGTTCTACCACTCATCAAGGTCCATTTATCTGTAAAAAACTGCATTTGTGTTTAGTCGATATTCGAAGATTAATTAATCTAGCATAAGCCTCTGAACAAGCAAAGCTGCGTAAGGATCTTGACCAGCAGATATACGAGAATCATGACAAAGGCGCTATTCTTACGTAAAAATATAAAAATTTACCTCGAACAATATGTACTGACACATGCGGTACATAATCAGTCACGTCTTCAAAAATAAAAGCCGCTGTGGTGTCGTACGTTCTTACATTATCACAGAAGTGATTAAAACTCAACTTAGCAAATGCACAGAAAACAGTAATCAGACGATGCGACAAGTTTTATATCTACGTCTACATGACTACTCTGCGATTCTCAATTAAGTGCGTGGCAGAGGATTCATCGAAGTGTCTTCAGACTATTTGTCTACCCTTCCACTCTCGAGCATCGCTTAGGAAAAATGAGCACTTACATCTTTGCGTACTGCTCTGACTTCTCCAATTTCATTATGACAATCATTTCTTTCTATGCTGGTTGGCACCAATAAAATGTTTTCACATTCAGAGGTGGAAGTTGGTGAAAAGATTTCGCTGCAACGAAAAACACCTCTGTTTTAATGTTTGCCACCCCACTTCGCGTATCATTTCCGTGACCCTCTCTCAGCTATTTGCCAATAATAAAAAATGAGCTGCCCTTCTATGGACTTTTTCTATGTCCTCCGTCAATCCTTTCTGGTAAGGATCCCATACCGCTCAGCAATACTCTAGCAGAATATGGACAAGCGTACTGCAGGCAGTCTCTTCACTAGACCTGTTGCATTTCCTACGTATTCTGCCAATAAATCGCAGCCTTAGGTTTGCCTTTCTCACAACTTGACCTATGTGATTGTTCCAATTTAAGTTGTTCGTAATTCTAAGTCCTTGGAATTTAGTTAAATTGACAGCCTTTAGATTCGTGTGATTTGTCATGTAACCGAAATTTAATGGATTCAAAAAAAAAAATGGTTCAAATGGCTCTGAGCACTATGGGACTCAACTGCTGTGGTCATAAGTCCCCTGGAACTTAGAACTACTTAAACCTAACTAACCTAAGGACATTACACACATCTATGCCCGAGGCAGGATTCGAACCTGCGACCGTAGCGGTCGTGCGGTTCCAGACTGTAGCGCCTTTAACCACTCGGCCACTCCGGCCGGCATTAATGGATTCCTTTTAGTACACTTTTTATTGTTTAGAATCAATTGTAACTCTTCGCGCCATGTAGATACCTTTTCTAAATCAATTTGTAGTTCGTTTTGATTTTCTGATGACTTTATGCTATACTTATCTGCAAAAAATTTAAGAGGGCTGCTCAGAGTTTCCCGTCAGTCACTTATGTACGTGGGCTACTCGAAAAGTTAGGACCGATAGGTAGCAAAATGGAAACCCAGTGAAAATCAAAACTGTTTTATTTGCAAGAGTTACAGCAACTTCCACCTACCTATCTCCATAGCCGTCGATCCGACTTAGACCTTTGTCGTAGCGTTGCACCAACTTTCCATTAGCCTCGTTATAGAAGGCAGCCGCCAGTGCTTTCCTCTAGATCTCTATGCTGGCCTACAGCTCGTTGTATGTGCCAAAATGTTGTCTTCATAGCCAGCAGTTCATGTGAGCCGAGACGAAGCTCAGAAGGAGACAATTACGGGCTGTATTGTGGGTAATCAAACATTTCCAATTGAAAACGATGCAGGAGCACCTCATTGCCCCTGCAGAATGCGGCTGAGAATTGTCTTGAAGAACGAAACGCACGGCAGTTATGTGATGTTGGCTGCATAGCTTCAGGCGAAATTTCTCACCAGGCCCTCGTACTTGGCGGGAGGCACTATTGTTCTAGGTATCTTTATGTGCTCTCTACGTGCTCAGAACTGAAAAGAACGACGTAATGCGCGATCGACGGGCATACTAGAGACACTGCCCAACACACCTGTACAAAACTTCATCTGATTTTCAATGTGGGTTCCATTTCGCGACCGATCGTTCCTTAATTTCCGAATAACTCTCGTAGATTAGAAATAGCAGAGACCCTGTCATAATTCCTTGGTGAACGTCAAATATCACTTTTGTTTTACTCTATGACTTTCCGTTGGTCACTACGAACTGTGACCTTTCTGACAGGAAATCGCTAAACCCACCACACAACCGAGACTATACTCCATAGCCAAGCAATTTGAAAAGCAGTTTCTTGTCAGGAACGATGTCAGAAGCCTTCTGGAAATCTAGAAATATGCTATCAGTTTGAGATCCCCTACTGATAACGCTCATTACTTCGCCTGAATAAAGAGCTAGCTGTGATTTACAAGATCGATATTTTCTGAACAATATATGTTCCAAAGTCATATTGCAAATCGATGTCAGTGGTATGGGTCTACAATTCGTAGGATTACTCCTATTTCTTTTCTTGAGTACTGGTGTGAACTGTGCAACTTTCCAGTCTTTAGGCACGGATCTTTCGTCGAGTGTACGGTTGTGTTTGATATCCAATTATGGAGCTATTTTGTCAGCGTAATCTGAAAGAAAACTAACTGGTATACACTCTGAAACGGAAAACTTGCCTTTACTGATCAAGCTGTTTAGCTACACCGGCGGGTATCTACTTCTAGATTACTCATCTTTGTACCAGTTCTTGATTCTAATTGTGGACTATGCACTTCATCTTCTTTGGTGAAGAAATTCCGGAAAACTGCGATCAGTAACTCCGCTTTAGTGGCATTGTCATTGGTGATATTACCACTGGTACCACACAGTGAAGGTATTTATTGTGTATTGCCGTTGGTATACTTTACATCTGACCAGAGCCTCTTTTTCTGAACCTCTTTTTCTGCCTGGTTTCGAATCACTTTCGTTGTGGAAGCCATTAAAGGTATCTCGCACAGAAGTCCGTTATAAGTTTCGAGCTTCAGATTTCGAGCCTTCGATTTCGGTCCAGCCACCCTGCTCTGCGTGATTTCCTTAAAATATTAACGCGACTACATACGAATTCTTCCCCAATTGTTTTCATGTTGAACTGCTGTTTTATGTTTAATAATCTAGCCGTCGACAAGGCATTTAAAGCTCATCTCCCTTCTCGGACCTCTTACATTGTTTTTAAGTTTTTCAGATCATTGATCGAAGCTGCTGACCACAGAATGTGTTCCATCCTGGAGTGAAAACAGAGAGTAAACAATTTCATTTGCTCCCCCCTGCCAGCCATGATACTGCGGGCGAGTAACTCGGCAGTTTATATGTCTGTGGTTTTGCCTGTGCATTTACCGTTTTAATTATCGACTTTGCAGGTAGCCTACGACGCTGTATAATTAACTGAATTTCAGAGTTCGCCCGCTGGGTCGTTCGGTTTGCTAAAAAAAATACCAGAGTGGTACAAAATGTAGTTCCGAACATTGTATAACAATTCAGTAGTGCGTACTACCAAGCTAATTATTTTTCTCATTCCTAACTGGTGTAACTGAAAATTTGCTTCAGTCATTTAAAGCAGTATGTACGGTCGTATGTATATATAAAACATTCATATCTCTTTCTAAATACTATTTCAATTTTATCTTTGAAGTATCCTCAATGGCCCCAAATGTACGAGGGCAGTTCAATAAGTAATGCAACACATTTTTTTTCTGAAACAGGGGTTGTTTTATTCAGCATTGAAATACACCAGGTTATTCCCCAATCTTTTAGCTACACAACACTATTTTTCAACGTAATCTCCATTCAATGCTATGGCCTTACGCCACCTTGAAATGAGGGCCTGTATGCCTGTACGGTACCATTCCACTGGTCGATGTTGGAGCCAACGTCGTACTGCATCAATAACTTCTTCATCATCCGCGTAGTGCCTCCCACGGATTGCGTCCTTCATTGGGCCAAACATATGGAAATCCGACGGTGCGAGATCGGGGCTGTAGGGTGCATGAGGAAGAACAGTCCACTGAAGTTTTGTGAGCTCCTCTCGGGTGCGAAGACTTGTGTGAGGTCTTGCGTTGTCATGAAGAAGGAGAAGTTCGTTCAGATTTTTGTGCCTACGAACACGCTGAAGTCGTTTCTTCAATTTCTGAAGAGTAGCACAATACACTTCAGAGTTGATGGTTTGACCATGGGGAAGGACATCGAACGGAATAACCCCTTCAGCGTCCCAGAAGACTGTAACCATGACTTTACCGGCTGAGGGTATGGCTTTAAACTTTTTCTTGGTAGGGGAGTGGGTGTGGCGCCACTCCATTGATTGCCGTTTTGTTTCAGGTTCGAAGTGATGAACCCATGTTTCATCGCCTGTAACAATCTTTGACAAGAAATTGTCACCCTCAGCCACATGACGAGCAAGCAATTCCGCACAGATGGTTCTCCTCTGCTCTTTATGGTGTTCGGTTAGACAACGAGGGACCCAGCGGGAACAAACCTTTGAATATCCCAACTGGTGAACGATTGTGACAGCACTACCAACAGAGATGTCAAGTTGAGCACTGAGTTGTTTGATGGTGATCCGTCGATCATCTCGAACGAGTGTGTTCGCACGCTCCGCCATTGCAGGAGTCACAGCTGTGCACGGCCGGCCCGCATGCGGGAGATCAGACAGTCTTGCTTGACCTTGCGGCGATGATGACACACGCTTTGCCCAACGACTCACCGTACTTTTGTCCACTGCCAGATCACCGTAGACATTCTGCAAGCGCCTATGAATATCTGAGATGCCCTGGTTTTCCGCCAAAAGAAACTCGATCACTGCCCGTTGTTTGCAACGCACATCCGTTACAGACGCCATTTTAACAGCTCCGTACAGGGCTGCCACCTGTCGGAAGTCAATGAAACTATACGAGACGAAGCGGGAATGTTTGAAAATATTCCACAAGAAATTTCCGGTTTTTTCAACCAAAATTGGCCGAGAAAAAAAAATGTGTTGCATTACTTATTGAACTGCCCTCGTATATATAAAACATTCATATCTCTTTCTAAATACTATTTCAATTTTATCTTTGAAGTATCCTCAATGGCCCCAAATGTACATATTGCTTCATACTATGCATGGTGTAACGTCCCCTTAGAAAAATTATGAATGACAGTACTGGAAAACCTCCTACGTTATTTGATACAGACAGCTGAGTAAAACTGAACGTACTCAGACATTTTTCTCTTTACTTATTCTGATCATCACTAAACTGACACACAATATTTCTAGCGCAACGCAGTCTGACTTTCAATAATCTCTTCAAAAGAGTGGCCCTGATTAACAATAACCTATACCTTTCATGAATCACTTACCTCATAAAAATCTTCGTTATTCGAACTACTGCAATACAGCGAGCGCCAATACTGCCAGCTAAATAAAAGATTCAACTACTGAAGGCAGTAACTACTGATAGGCATAGTTAGCAAATGAAAGATTTTGATAGAGAACAAACAATGTATTTACCCTCATAATGATCAAAAGTCATCATATATATCTATCAGTTCATGACAACCATCTTTACAAATTTCCTTTTTCTCGCGGACACACGTTCAGACCGTCCGCTTATAGTAAGTAACCTCTCAAAACTCTGGCATCTCTCTCTCTCCACATCCACCACTGCTGGCGGCTCACCTCCCAACTGCCCAACGCTACCCGCTGTTCACATCCAGCTGCCCACCACTACACAAGCGAATAATCCAACAATGAGTCCAACCAGCCACCGACTGCACACAGCAGAGTCAGTGATTTTCATACAGAACGCAACGTGCCATTACCAACATAAACACCTAAACAGTCTACTTACAATGGACAAAAAAAATTACGCCATAAAATAGTTTCATACATCTTTCTATACTACATTTTATGAAGTTAGTTTCCTATTCACAGGTCAAAAAGAACTTATTGGCGAATAGTAACTCAAATATAAAACAATTTTTGTTACACTTTTTGGACCTCTGCATTCACATTTCGTCGCATATACTTCAGGTTTTCACTTGTGTATTTTTAGAAGAAGATGATACCAGACTCTTGGAGAATGACGGAGGTAATAAGACTTCATAAAAAAGGAACTACAAGTACTTGTGAGAATGACAGATGGATAAATCAGTTGATCACTGACTATAAATTATATGCACGAATAATTAATAATAGTCAGAAAAGAGTAGTTGACGTCCCTTTATTGAAGCAACAAAATAGTTTTAGGAAAGAACGATCGTTGTTGTTGTTTTCGTCTTCAGTCCAGAGACTGGTTTGATCCAGCTCTCCATGCTATTCTATCCTGTGCAAGCTTTCTCGTCTCCAAGTACCTACTGCAACCTACATCCTTTTGAATCTGCTAGTGTATTCATCTCTTGATCTCCCTCTAAGATTTTTACCCTCCACGCTGCCCTCCAGTATTAAATTGATGATCCCTTGATGCCTCAGAACATGTCCTACCAACCGATCCCTTCTCCTAGGCAAGTTGTGCCACAAATTCATTTTCTCCCCAATTATATTCAGTACATCATGATTAGTTATGTGATCTACCCATCTAATCATCAACATTCTTCTATAGAACCACATTTCGAAAGCTTCTATTCTCTTCTTGTCTTCACTATTTATCGTCCACGTTTCACTTCAATACAGGGCTACACTCCATACAAATAATTTCATACATAACCTCCTCACACTTAAATCTACACTCGATGTTAACAAATTTCTCTTCTTCAGAAACGCTTTCCTTGCCATTACCAGTCTGCACTTTACATCCTCTCTACTTCGACCATCATCAGTTATTTTGCTCCCCAAATAGCAAAACTCATTTACTACTTCAAGTGTCTCATTTCCTAATCTGATTCCCACTGCATCACCTGATTTAATTCGACTACATCCCATTATCCTCGTTTTTCTTTTTGTTGATGTTCATCTTATATACTGATTTCAAGATACTGTCCATTCCGTTGACCTGCTCTTCCAGGCCCCTTGCTGTCTTGGACAGAATTACAATGTCATCGTTAAACCTCAAAGTTTTTATTTCTTCTCCATGGATGTTAATTCCTATTCCGAATTTTTCTTTTGTTTCCTTTACAGCTTGCCCAATATACAGATTGAATAACATCTAGAATAGGCTACAACCCTGTCTCACTCCCTTCCCAACCATTCCTTCCCTTTCATGCCCCTCGACTCTTATCACTGCCATTTGGTTTCTGTGCAAATTGTAAATAGCCTTTCGCTCCCTGTATTTTACCCCTGCCACCTTCAGAATTAGAAAGAGACTATTCCAGTCAACATTGTCAAAAGCTTTGTCTAAGTCCACAAATGATAGAAACGTAGGTTTGCCTTTCCTTGATCTATCTTCTAAGATAAGTTGTAGGGTCAGTATTGCCTCACGTGTTCCAACATTTCTACAGAATCCAAACTTACCTTCCTTAAGGTCGGCATCTAACAGTTTTTCCATTCGTCTATACAGAATTCGTGTTAGTATTTTGCAGCTGTGACTTATTAAACTGATAGTTCGGTAATTTTCACACCTATCAGCACCTGCTTTCTTTGGGACTCGAATTATTATTTTTTTCTTGAAGTCTGAGGGTATTTCGCCTGTCTCATACATCTTGCTCACTAGATGGAAGAGTGTTTTGATGGCTGCCTCCCCCAAGGCTATCAGCAGCTGTAATGGAATTTTGTGTACTCCCGAGGCCTTGTTTCGACTTAGGACTTTCAGTGCTCTGTCAAACTCTTCACGCAATATCATATCTCCCATTTGATCTTCATCTACCTCCTCTTCCATTTTCATAATATTGTCCTCAAGTACATCGCCCTTGCATAAACTTCTATATACTGCATCCACCTTTCTGATTTGCCTTGTTTGCTTAGATGGGAAATCTGAGCTCTTGATATTGATACAAGTTGTTCTCTTTTTCTCCAAAGGTCTCTTTAATTTTCCTTCCGGCAGTATCTGTATTACCGCTAGTGACATATGCTTCTACTTCCTTACATTTGTTCTGTAGCCAACCCGCTTAGCCCTTCTGTACTTCCTGTCGATCTCATTTTTAAGATGTTTGTACTCCTTTTTGCCTGTTTCATTTACTAAGTTTTTATATTTTCCCTTCTCATCAATTAAATTCAATATCTCTTCTGTTATCCAAGGATTTCTACTAGCCCTCGTCTTTTTACTTACTTGATCCTCTGCTGCCTTCAGTATTTCATCTCTCAAAGCTACATTCTTCTTCTACTGTATTTGTTTCCCCTGTATTTGTCAATCGTTCCCTAATGCTCTCTCCGAAACTCTCTGCAACCTTCAGTTCTTTCAGTTTATCTAGGTCCCATCTCCTTAAATTCCCACATCTTTGCGATTTCTTTAGTTTTAGTCTATAGTTCATAACCAATAAATTGTGGTTAGAGTCCACATCTACCCGTGGAAATGTCGTACAAATTAAAACCTGGTTCCCAAATCTCTGTCTTACGATTATATAATCTGTCTGAAACCTCCCAGTGTCTCAAGGCCTCTTCCACCTGCATAACCTTCTTTCATGATTCTTAAACCAAGTGTTAGCTATGCTCTGTGCAAAATTGTATCAGGCAGCTGCGTCTTTCATTCCTTACCCCCATTCCATATTCACCTACTACTTTTCCTTTTCTTCCTTTTCCTACTATCGAATACCAGTCCGCCACGGCGATTAAATTTTCGTCTGCCTTCACTATCTTTCATATCATCAGACATTTCTTCAATCCATCTATCATCTGTAGAGCTAATTGGCATATAAACTGGTACTACTGTGGTAGACGTGGGCTTCCGGTCTATCTTGGCTACAATAGTGCGTTCACTTTGCTGTTCGTAGTAGCTTACCAGCGTTCTTATTTTTCTTATTCATTATTAAACCTACTCCCACATTACCCCTATTTGATTTTGTATTTATAACCCTGTATTCCTCCTGCCACCGAACTTCACAAATTCCCACTATATCTAACTTTAACCTATCCATTTCTCTTTTTAAATTTTCTAACCTACCTGCCCTATGAAGGGGTCTGACATTCCACGCTCTGATCTGTGGGACGCCAGTTTTCTTTCTCCTGATAACAACGTCCTCCTAAGTAGTACCCGCCCGGAGATCCGACTGAGGGGACTATTTTACCTCCGGAATATTTTACCCAAGAGGACGCCATTATCATTTAACCATACAGTAAAGCTGCATGTCCTCAGGAAAAATTACGGCTGTAGTTCAAAATGGTTCAAATGGCTCTGAGCACTATGGGACTCAACTGCTGAGGTCATTAGTCCCCTAGAACTTAGAACTAGTTAAACCTAACTAACCTATGGACATCACAAACATCCATGCCCGAAGCAGGATTCGAACCTGCGACCGTAGCGGTCTTGCGGTACCAGACTGCAGCGCCTTTAACCGCACGGCCACTTCGGCCGGCTACGGCTGTAGTTTCCCCTTGCTCTCAGCCGTTCGCAGTACCAGCGCAGCAAGGCCTTTTTGATTAATGTTACAAGGCCAGATCAGTCAATCATCCAGACTGTTGCCCCTGCAACTAGTGAAAAGGCTGCTGCCCCTCTTCAGCAACCACACGTTTGTCTGCCCTGTCAACATATACCCCTCCGTTGTGGTTGCACCTACGGTACGGTCATCTGTATCGCTGAGGCACGCAAGCGTCCCCACCAACGGTAAGGTCCATGGTTCATGAGCAAGGGGGGATGGGGGAGTGGGGGGGGGGGTGGAGGAGGAGAAGGGCGGGGGGAAGGACCATCATATAGTGACAATATTACAGTAATGCGGAAGACTGTTAAAAACAGAGAAGAACATAATCTTGAGACTCTTACTGCCTTTGTAAATTATTGAAAAAGCCTTCCATAGAGTGAATGGGTATATGCTGTGGAATGTAATGAAAAGACGAGGTTACCCCAAACATGCTTGTGTTTAAATAATGAAATTTTAATTAATACAGACAAAATTTCTAGACAGTGAAAAGAAGAAGTTAACCCAGGAATAAAATTAATTCCTAGAAACACAAATTTAAATACTGTACCCTTTGCTGATGACCAAATAATCTTACAAAAGATGGAGGATCAATTACAATTTGCTCTACATCGATTTGGACTCAATAAGTAACTCTATAACTTGAAAATATCACAAAATAAAATCAAAGTTATGACTTTTATAGGGCACTGAGGTAATGCTAAACGGAATGCCCATTGAACAGGTATCTCACTTTCACATATTTTGATGTTATGTAAGTTTTGAATATGATTGTATTTCAAATGCTATGTGGAACTATACATAGACCATTAGCCAATAAAACTTGGAACGATGCGAAGACAGAATTCGCAAAGTTATGGCACCAACTATGCTCATATACGGAAGTGAGACTTGGACAGTAACTAAGAGAGACCAAAGAACGATACAGTGAACTAAACGAATTTTTTAAAGGAAGTATAAGGATTTACTATGAGAGATCAAATAAAGAATCCTGAAATAAGGAAAGAATTCAGTATGCTTTGCATGAATGAAACAGTAGAAAACGGGATAACAAAATGGAAGAACATTGAAAAATGGGGACAGTAAGAATAGTCAGACAAGTAATAGACAATGGACCTGTAGGAAAGAGTGATACAGCAAGACCAAGGAAGAGAAGAGGGAACAGGCCATGAGACTACTCCTTAAAGTAAAGAAAAAGAGCAAGAATTACTTTTAAAGTCGTGTGTTTAGTGGATACGTTTACTATTTATACGAAGTTAATGCAGGTTTTAGAAAAAGAAGCTCACTTCAAGAATGTCCTGAGCTGCGTAGAACATGGAAATCATACATTATCACCAGTGTTCAGATGTTGTTGTTGTTGTTATGGTCTTCAGTCCAGAGACTGGTTTGACGCAGCTCTCCTTGCTTCTCTATCCTGTGCAAGCTTCTTCATCACCCAGTACTTACTGCAACCTACATCCTTCTGAATCTGCTTAGTGTATTCATCTCTTGGTCTCCCTCTACAATTTTTACCCTCCACGCTGCCCTCCAGTGCTAAATTTGTGATCCCTTGATGCCTCAGAACATGTTCTACCATCCGGTCCCTTCTTCTTGTCAAGTTGTGCCACAAACTCCTCTTCTCCCCAATTCTATTCAATACCTCCTCATTAGTTATGTGATCTACCCATCTAATCTTCAGCATTTTCTGTAGCACCACATTTCGAAAGCTTCTTTTCTCTTCCTGTCCAAACTATTCATCGTCCATGGTTCACTTCCATACATGGCTACACTCCATACAAATACTTTCAGAAACGACTTCCTGACACTTAAATCTAGACTCGTTGTTAACAAATTTCTCTTCTTCAGAAACGCTTTCCTTACCATTGCCAGTCTACATTTTTTATCCTCTCTATTTCGACCACCATCAGTTATTTTTCTCCCCAAATAGCAAAACTCCTTTACTACTTTAAGTGTCTTATTTCCTAATCTAATTCCCTCAGCATCAGCCGACTTAATTCGACTACATTCCATTATCCTCGTTTTGCTTTTGTTGATGTTCATCTTATATCCTCCTTTCGAGACTCTGTCCATTCCTTTCAACTGCTCTTCAAAGTCCTTTGCTGTCTCTGACAGAATTAAAATGTCATCGGCGAACCTCAAAGTTATTATTTCTTCTCCATGGATTTTAATACCTACTCCGAATTTTTCTTTTTTTCCTTTACTGCTTGCTCAATATACAGATTGAATAACATCGGAGAGAGGCTACAACTCTGTCTCACTCTCTTCCCAACCACTGCTTCCCTTTCATGACTCTCGACTCTTATAACTGCCATCTGGTTTCTGTACAAATTGTAAATAGCCTTTCGCTCCCTGTGTTTTACCCCTGCCAGCTTTATAATTTGAAAGAGAGTATTCCAGTCAACATTGTCAAAAGCTTTCTCTAAGTCCACAAATGCTAGAAACGTAGGTTTGCCTTTCCTTAATCTTTCTTCTAAGATAAGTCGTGAGGTCAGTATTGCCTCACGTGTTCCAACATTTCTACGGAATCCAAACTGATCTTCCCCGAGGTCGGCATCTAACAGTTTTTCCATTCGTCTATATAGAATTCGTGTTAGTATTTTGCAGCCGTGACTTATTAAACTGATAGTTCGGAAATTTTCACATCTGTCAATACCTGCTTTCTTTGGGATTGGAATTATTATATTCTTCTTGAAGTCTGAGGGTGTTTCGCCTGCCTTGCTCACCAGATGGTAGAGTTTTGTCATGACTGGCTCTCCCAAGGCCGTCAGTAGTTCTAATGGAATGTTATCTACTCCTGGGGCCTTGTTTCGACTCAGGTCTTTCAGTGCTCTGTCAAACTCTTCATGCAGCATCATATCTCCCATTTGATCTTCATCTACATCCTCTTCCATTTCCATAATACTGTCCTCAAATACATTGCCCTTGTATAGACCCTCTATATACTCCTTCCACCTTTCTGCTTTCCCTTCTTTGCTTAGAACTGGGTTTCCATCTGAGCTCTTGATATTCATACAAGTGGTTCTCTTTCTACAAAGGTCTCTTTAATTTTCCTGTAGTGAGATAAGCCTCTACATCCTTACATTTGTCTTCTAGCCATGCCTGCTTATCCATTTTGCACTTCCTGTCGATCTCACTTTTGAGACGTTTATATTCATTTTTGCCTGCTTCATTTACTGCATATTTATATTTTCTCCTTTCATCAATTAAATTCAATATTTCTTCTGTTACCCAAGGATTTCTACTAGCTCGCGTCTTTTTACCTACTTGATCCTCTGCTGCCTTCACTACTTCATCCCTCAAAGCTACCCATTCTTCTTCTACTGTATTTCTTTCCCCCATTCCTGTCAATTGTTCCCTTATGCTCTCCCTGAAACTCTGTACAACCTCTGGTTCTTTCAGTTTATCCAGGTCCTATCTCCTCAAATTCCCGCCTTTTTGCAGTTTCTTCAGTTTTAATCAACATTTCATAACCAATAGATTGTGTTCAGAGTCCACATCTGCCCCTGGAAATGTCCTTCAATTTAAAACCTGGTTCCTAAATCTCTGTGTTTTATATAATCTATCTGATACCTTCTAGTATCTCCAGGATTCTTCCATATATACAACCTTCTTTTATGTTTCTTGAAGCAAGTGTTAGCTATGATTGAGCTATGCTCTGTGCAAATTCTACCAGACGGCTTCCTCTTTCATTTCTTACCCCATTCAGTACCTGAATAATTTCTTTTATCTCATCATACATTTCATCAATTTCTTCATCATCTGCAGAGCTAGTTGGCATATAAACTTGTACTACCGTAGTAGGCATGGGCTTTGTGTCTATCTTGGCCACAATAATGCGTTCACTATGCTGTTTGTAGTAGCTAACCCGCACTCCTATTTTTTATTGATTATTAACCCTACTCCTGCATTACCCCTATTTGATTTTGTATTTATAACCATGTAATCACCTGACCAAAAGTCTTGTTCCTCCTGCCACTGAACTGCACAAATTCCCACTATATCTAACTTTAACCTATCCATTTCCCTTTTTAAATTTACTAACCTACCTGCCCGATTAAGGGATCTGACATTCCACGCTCCGATCCATAGAATGCCAGTTTTCTTTCTCCTGATAACGACGTCCTCTTGAGTAGTCCCCTCCCGGAGATCCGAATGGGGGACTATTTTACCTCCGGAATATTTTACCCAAGAGGACACCATCATCATTTAACATACAGTAAAGCTGCATGCCCTCAGGAAAAATTACGGCTGTAGTTTCCCCTTGCTTTCATCCGATCGCAGTTCCAGCACAGCAAGGCCGTTTTGGTTAATGTTACAAGGCCAGATTAGTCAATCATCCAGACTGTTGCCCCTGCAACTAGTGAAAGGTTGCTGCCCCCCTTCAGGAACCACACGTTTGTCTGGCCTCTCAACAGATACCCCTCCGTTGTGGTTGCACCTACGGTACGGCTATCTGTATCGCTGAGGCACGCAAGCCTCCCCACGAACGGCAAGGTCCATGGTTCGTGGGGGGGGGGGGGGGGGGAGTGTTCAGATGGGGATCATAAAATGAGTGATAAAAATTGTGATAAAAATCAGGGAAAAGATTGTCTCATTGCGAAATCTTCCTTGTAAGACTCACGATTGTTGCGGCTAGAGTCAGCAAAAGGCTCAACTGCATGGACGACATCTGAACACTCGATTACAGACTGACGTGCGACGAACATGGCGGCACGTCGCGAGTTAATTGACTTTGAACATGGAGTGAAAATCGCTGTGAGACGCATGTTAGAAGGATATCGTAGATTCCACAATAATTCCCATTTCTGAGGTTAAAAGTGACTGGGTGGGCTTTTATTATTGTAGTAACGTCTCTCAGGTTGAAGTATACAATTAAAACTAGTAACCAGGATATGTATGAACCGCAATCTGGGCAGTAAAACTTCTATTTTGGAAGCTTTTTTACACCGTTCACGCGCTACTGTTTACAAGGCCATTGATAATACTGATATCTGTTCTGGGGCCAAGGAGAAAAATAAAGTGAAGTTGAAAGGAATTACTTCTCCTTCTTCATGGTCGTTTTGTTCTAGTAGGTGGTATTTCGAATTCTTCCCTTATTGGTGGTCTTGAAAGTTTTAATAACTGTTACGTCAGTACTTAACGTACTTTTAATGTTGGTGAAGTTTTTAATAAGGATACAGGTACGTCTTACTTTTATTGTGCGATGCCTTTTGTATTGAGGACTCGTAAGGTGATTCAAGATGAAGCTATTTATGTGTGGTGTAAAGTATCTGGTGTTTGTGAAGCTGTAAAACTTGTCGGCGATTTGACTGCGTATTTTCCTTACTAATACTACAAATGCGAAAGTAACTCCGTCTGTTAGGCTCTCAAGACTAAACCGCCGAACCGATTTTGTTGAAATTTGCTATGAAGATAGCGTTAACGCTGAGGAAGAACGTAGGATACTTTAGAAAGTGTGTAGTACAACATATTTATTGCTCTGAAGAATATAATGCGAAATATGAAACAATAATTACTCTTTGAATAATCTGTTTACTCTTTGTCTTTTGAACTTTATCATACTTGTGAAAAATTCTTTTATTGCTTGATATAGTTTACATAATACGATTCCGGAGAAATGTAGGAACACGCGAGGCAGCACTGATTCTGTAACCTCCCTCTTACTAATTGGCCTATCCTGCTTGCGATATAAAATATGACCGTGGATCGTGTGTATGCCTAATGGATTTTTTCTAATTGTATATGGCTATCTTTCCCGAAGAAGTGATACCAATAGGTGGGAGGAAAGTGTACAACCGATCCTTCTGATGGAAAGTCTGCTAAAATAAAAGTAATTAAAACGAACAGGGCTATAATTTTGAAAATGAAAGTTATTTTGTTAAATCACTCACGAACAACACTGGACAGAAAGGGGTACCACTGACCATGTATCCAAAAGTTACACTAATGAACGAAAAGGAAGTAATTAACGGTAGCCAGCCCATGTATTATTAAACACTGACGTGGCAACTAAAGTTTGGCACTTTTTTTACACTAATTTTAAGTGAGTATGTAATGATAAAGAAAACTGAGAAGTCACTCTTACGTTATGTTTGACATTAAATTTTGAAAAAGGCAATCGAGTAATGATTTGAAAATATACACTGTATGTTAGCACTGAACTTCGTTACGTGAACAATGACTTTCAGTGACCTCAGCATAACGTCATCAAAGAAATTTAGAAAAAAAGGAAGCACTTTTTACTTTGCCGTTACTTATTTAGCAAATTGGATTTCATATTATTGTCTGAACAAATGAGTCCTTTTTACTGACTTGAACAGAATTAAATACTAGAATACGTACCAAACCAAACAGCCGTGTGCTCCAAGCTATATATAAAATAAATAAAACTTCCGCACTCTTTATTTGTGCATTTCTTAGATTTGAAATTTTTCCAGTGATTGATTCTCAAACTTGAAAAATGAAATTGCTTTACTTTAGTCATATAATGAAGCCTCTGTTGTACAACAGTTAATTGAAAGTAGACTGAGGCTAAAATTCTTAAAAGAGAAATTATTCATTAATAAACAGGCTGTAACTATTCAATTTGTTTCTTGTGACACTCAGCATTTTAGGAAAAAAGGAACAAGGATCCTGCTTCGTAACAACGTCTGGGGGCAATGAGGACACAATCGCCCTGAGTTTAACTGATTATTATTTAAATAAATCTTACCAATCAAATCACATTCAGTTGTGCTGCTGGGTAAGCCGTTAATAATTTCTACCAACAAAAACAACTCTGCGCAACAACTCCCTACCAAAAGATTTTAAACGCACAAGGACTGCTATTATCGTTTCTAGTCGATGCAAATAATTCCTTTGGCTTTTTTCCCAGAGCTTATAAGTTTTACAGTAAAACACAGATACATACAATGAAACGTCAACAAACTTCTAACTAAATGTACACATAAAATGAAACAATGTCCTTACTTATTAAAAGAAAGCATTTAAATTACAAATATTTACATAAAATTAAAAAAAAGGTATACATCGGTAGCAGGTGCCACGCTTCCTATATTTTCGGTGTTACAACCCTACAACTTATCTTAGAAGATACTGTAGATTAAGAAAAAGCAAACCTACATTTATAGCATTTGTAGACTTAGAGAACGATTTGACGATGTTTGTTGGAATACTCTCTTTGAAATTTTGAAGGTAATAGGGGTAAAATACAGGGAGCGAAAGACTGTTTAGAACTTGTACAGAAACTGGACGGCAGTTGTAAGAATCGATGGGTGTGAAAGAGAGGTAATTCATGACACTTCATTAGTATTCAGCCTGCTACTTGCCAAACTGGATGATTAAAACTGCACTCACCTGATGACACTCTCCAGCCTTAAGCTCAATATGAGTATCTCTTTCACTTTATACTGCTCGGCCCAGAGAGCGACTGAGTGACAGAGAGAGAGAGAGAGAGAGAGAGAGAGAGAGAGAGAGAGCGAGAGAGAGAGAGATTACTATTTTGCTATCTTATAGTGGTAAATGAAAGGTATGGAATGGACTCACTTCAACAGATATGGCTTGGTGTGGAGCCTGAGTAGCGGTGTTTTTCAGCGTATTGTTAACGATATTTGTTGTATATGTATATCTACACAAGCCGCTATACGGCGCACGGCGGATGGTACCCTTTGCTGGAGCGAGGGATAAACAACTGTCTGTACTCTTCCGAGAGAACTTGTTTTCTACTGCGTCTTCGCGGCCCTTAAACCAGATGTGTATTGGCGACAGTAAGCTCGTTCTACAGTCAGTGGCAAATATAATCTTTCTCAGTAGCCTTTCGTTAAAACAACTTTTTATACCTTCCAGAGACTCCCATCTGATTTTGCGGAGTATTTCCGTAATACTTGTGTCTCGGCCGAACCTACCGATAACAAATCTAGGAACATACCTCAGCCATGCTTCGATGTCTTCCTTTAATCCACCTGGTGAGGATCTGAAACACTCGAGCAGAACTCAAGAATGGGTTACACAAGTGTTCTTTATATGGTCTCCTTTGCAGATGAACTACTCTTTTACCCACAGCTTTGCCCATGTACATGTACGACTTATATGTACATTGTTCAAATCTTCTCTCCCCGTCGCTCTATCGATGTTCTTCTCATTTTCTCTTTTGTCTCATATTCCCCACATCTGTCTGTCCATCTCTCACTCCCCCTATATTTTCTTCGCCACCTCTCTGTCAAACTTCTGCTTCTTCCTCTCTCCAGACCCTCCTCCCCTCTCTCTCTGTTCATCTCTTCCTCACCCTCTCTTTATCCGTCTCCTCCTTACCCTCATTGTTCATCTCCTTCCCCTCCATCTCTTTGTCCATCTCTTCCTCTCCCGTCTGTATCTCCTCCCCCTATCTCTGACTATTTCCTTCTCCTCCTCTCCATGTCTGCTCATCTCCTCCTCGCCCACTCTCTGAACACCACACTTACTATCCATATCCTACCACCCTTCTCTCTACACATCTCCTTTTTCCCCTCCCCCCCTCTTTCTCTCTCCATAATTCCCTTCCCTTTCTGTCTGTCCACTTCTTCCTCCTTCCTCTCCCTTTTCCAACTTCCCACTACATCTCTCCATTGTGAACCGCCTCCTGCACTCCCACTCCTTCTCCTCTCTCTGTCAATCTCCTCCTCACCCTCTCTCTGACCATCTCCTTCTCACCCATCTCTTTCTGTCCATCTCCTCGTCGCCTCTGTCTGTCCACTTCATTTAACCCATTCTCATTATCCAACTTCTCTCCCTCTCTCTGCTCAGCTGTGCCCATCTGCTTGGATAACCACTGGAATGCATTCCAATGCAATCTGCAAACATGCTTGATGTGCAGGCAGCCTGTATGTTAGGGATTACCAACTCTTTTTACCTCCAATCCTACCCTTGTGGGAGCTAGGTGATTCTTCACCCAAAAGCACTTCTTCCCAGACAATAAGTAGAATGTGTACCAGACTTGGTTGAATATATACATACATTTTTATGTATGCATATGACTGCATTTTCAGAGAATTCTCCAAATAAAAGAGCTGACAATTCGCCTTACCTGTAACTGACTTCACATCATCATTCCATACCATGTGGCTTTACATCATTACAACTAGATATTTCACAGGTCCAATTGTGTAATGCGTTACATCACACATAAGCTGTATTCGAACAATTCTTGATTGTTTTTCCTACGTCTCTTCATTTTTCTACATTCAGAGCACAATGCCACTCATCACACCAAATAGAAATTCTGTCCAAATCATCCTACAGTTATTCAAAGACGACAGTGTCCCGTACTTTACAAAGTCATTACTAAACAGTCGAGATTGTTGCTCATACTATCCATCAGATCGTTTATGTACATGGAAGACAATAGCGGATCTATTACAATTCCCTGGGGCACTCCTGTTGGTACCTTTGGATACTGTGAACATCTAGGAAAACGTTCTAGTTTCTTTTACTTAAAAAGTCTTCGAGCCACTCTTGTACCTGAGAACCTATTTCGTGTACTTGGACCACCGTTAAGATCCTGTAGTGTGGCACTGTGTCTAAAGCTTTCCGGAAATCTAGGAATATGGAATCTTTCTGTTGCCCTGCATCCATGTTTCTCTGGATGCCTCTCAAGAAAAGAAGTTGAGTTTCGCAGGAGAGGTTCTTCCTATATCCGTATTGATTTGCGGATGTTAGCTTTTGTCTCTCAAGGGAATTTATTATATTCCGCCTTAGAATACGCTCAAGGACTCCGCAGAAAAACGACGCTAAGGATATTAGTCTGTAACTTTGCGGGTCCGTTCTTACACCCTTATTATATACAGGAGTCACCTATGCTTTTTGTCAGTCACTTGGGACAGTCTTGTGGGCGAAAGATTCGCTATAAATACAAAATAGTATGAGGTCACTTCCGAGGAGTATTCTCCGTAAAACCGATATTATTCCATGTGTACCTGGCCACTTACTTCCTTTCAACTCTTTCAGCAGCTTTTCAGCGTCAGGGATGTCTGTTTTTATGTTCACCGTACGAAAGTTTGTGCGACGGTTACACGACGGTATACTCGTACGATCCTCCTCCGTGAATGAATTTTTAAAAGCGAGATTTATAGCTTAAGTTTTCTTTTTGCTGTCTTCTGTTGCCACAGCAGACTCGTCTACGAGTGACTGAACTGAGCTCTCCGACCCGCTTACTGATTTTACGTAGGGCTAGAATATTGGCA
The DNA here is from genome assembly GCF_023898315.1 of Schistocerca nitens. NCBI lineage: Eukaryota > Metazoa > Arthropoda > Insecta > Orthoptera > Acrididae > Schistocerca > Schistocerca nitens. Next base: position 442,139,634 of record NC_064621.1, on the reverse strand, counting down.
ACCTCTTTCTTCAAGATAAAACAGTGGAAATTATACGCTTCGCCCATCAATTTTTTTTATAGACGCATGAATGTCTACTACGTTTTACCTGTTGACATTTCGGCGTTCTTTTTTTGGATCGAAAGTGTACACATCCATATTTTTTCAGCATTTTCCGAATTCTATTATTAAACCAAAATGGATTTTTTTTTCGTTAATCTACTTATTCGGCACATTTCTTTACAGAGCGCCATTTACAATCGGTTCCAACTTGGCTCATAATTCCTCTACTTCCCTTAAATTGGACCTAAATGATGCCTATTCATTCTCTAAGTGGGTTGATGGATTTATTATGGATTTATTAACTGTAGTAACCACTGTGAATATGATGACTTCGTTATCGCTGATCTCTGTCTCTGTATTGATTGTCGACTTGTAGCAACGAGCTCTAAAATAATTCCATTGCGCACGGAATATCGCATTAATTGCTCAAGACACTTTGCAAAACTGTATGTCCACAGACGCCCAATTTATACCCGATAGGTTCGTCTCCCTAATATTGCGTGACCAGGGTACCTTCGTTGCTCCAATAAGAGGGAAAGTGTTCAGACTAAAGTTCTTAACCTCCAAATTGAAAAGACGGTCTAGAGTACACTCCTGGAAATTGAAATAAGAACACCGTGAATTCATTGTCCCAGGAAGGGGAAACTTTATTGACACATTCCTGGGGTCAGATACATCACATGATCACACTGACAGAACCACAGGCACATAGACACAGGCAACAGAGCATGCACAATGTCGGCACTAGTACAGTGTATATCCACCTTTCGCAGCAATGCAGGCTGCTATTCTCCCATGGAGACGATCGTAGAGATGCTGGATGTAGTCCTGTGAAACGGCTTGCCATGCCATTTCCACCTGGCGCCTCAGTTGGACCAGCGTTCGTGCTGGACGTGCAGACCGCGTGAGACGACGCTTCATCCAGTCCCAAACATGCTCAATGGGGGACAGATCCGGAGATCTTGCTGGCCAGGGTAGTTGACTTACACCTTCTAGAGCACGTTGGGTGGCACGGGATACATGCGGACGTGCATTGTCCTGTTGGAACAGCAAGTTCCCTTGCCGGTCTAGGAATGGTAGAACGATGGGTTCGATGACGGTTTGGATGTACCGTGCACTATTCAGTGTCCCCTCGACGATCACCAGTGGTGTACGGCCAGTGTAGGAGATCGCTCCCCACACCATGATGCCGGGTGTTGGCCCTGTGTGCCTCGGTCGTATGCAGTCCTGATTGTGGCGCTCACCTGCACGGCGCCAAACACGCATACGACCATCATTGGCACCAAGGCAGAAGCGACTCTCATCGCTGAAGACGACACGTCTCCATTCGTCCCTCCATTCACGCCTGTCGCGACACCACTGGAGGTGGGCTGCACGATGTTGGGGCGTGAGCGGAAGACGGCCTAACGGTGTGCGGGACCGTAGCCCAGCTTCATGGAGACGGTTGCGAATGGTCCTCGCCGATACCCCAGGAGCAACAGTGTTCCTAATTTGCTGGGAAGTGGCGGTGCGGTCCCCTACGGCACTGCGTAGGATCCTACGGTCTTGGCGTGCATCCGTGCGTCGCTGCGGTCCGGTCCCAGGTCGACGGGCACGTGCACCTTCCGCCGACCACTGGCGACAACATCGATGTACTGTGGAGACCTCACGCCCCACGTGTTGAGCAATTCGGCGGTACGTCCACCCGGCCTCCCGTATGCCCACTATACGCCCTCGCTCAAAGTCCGTCAACTGCACATACGGTTCACGTCCACGCTGTCGCGGCATGCTACCAGTGTTAAAGACTGCGATGGAGCTCCGTATGCCACGGCAAACTGGCTGACACTGACGGCGGCGGTGCACAAATGCTGCGCAGCTAGCGCCATTCGACGGCCAACACCGCGGTTCCTGGTGTGTCCGCTGTGCCGTGCGTGTGATCATTGCTTGTACAGCCCTCTCGCAGTGTCCGGAGCAAGTATGGTGGGTCTGACACACCGGTGTCAATGTGTTCTTTTTTCCATTTCCAGGAGTGTAGTTTACGTGTAGACTAAGATGTCACGATAGATATTAGAACTGGGAAATCGAATTCTCACGAAAGAACACGGCTTTGACGTGTAACAACTCTGGCGCAGTATGATGAACTGACGGCTACATTAAGGCAAAATTATGAACGAAATTTAATCTAAACACACTTCTAAGTTTTCTGGGACGATTGATACAGTTCATTAAATGTTTATGACCTGTGATTATCTAGGAAAGGCTCTCTGATGAATGTGCACCTACCGACTATTGTTCGTCAAGTACAATGTCAATCGTAACAGCTGAATCGATAATTTAATCCACGAACGATGGTCCGTGAATGGCTGCATGCTACCTGACTCGGTGCCAAAACCTGTCTTCATTAAAATTTCGTATTTTAATACGTGCTCAGTCCATGTATGTCTTCGAGTCGCCAAAATGTTCCTAGTCGTTTTTACTGACCATATTTCATTATCATCCTAAATAATTTATTAGATACTCTTTGTGTGATTTCACTCACAAGGGAAGGCATTAGAACAGTAACAAATTATAACAACGTATATTAATAAATCTGAGGCACTTTGGGCTAAAACTTAATTAAGGAACTTCAGTAATTAATAACTGTGCAAATTTACGTAACAGCTTTATTTGTAAGGCGAGCGGACCCAAGAGATCATAAATAACTAGCGAAGATACATTAGATAACTGGCGTCCTATGGTTCGAAGCGTGGAATGTTAGATCCCTTAATTGGGCTGGTAATCTAGTAAATTTAAAAAAAAGGTAATAGATAGATTAATGTTGGGTAGTCTGGGAATTGGTGAATTTCGGTGGCAGAAGGAATACGTGAAAATGGTTCAAATGGCTCTGAGCACTATGGGACTTAACATCTGAGGTCATCAGTCCCCTAGAACTTAGAACTACTGAAACCTAACTAACCTAAGGACATCACACACACTGATACCCGAGGCAGGATTCGAACCTGCGACCGTAGCAGCAGCACGGTTCCGGACTGAAGCGCCTAGAACCGCTTGGCCACAGCGGCCGGCATCACTAGGAGTAAATTAGATATTGCCTACAGGAAAATTAAAAAGACCTTTGGAGAAAAGAGAACCACCTGTATGAATATCAAGAGCTCAGGTGCAAAACCAGTCCTAAGCAAAGAAAGGAAAGCAGAAAGATGGAAGGAGAATATAGAGAGTCTATACAAGGGAGATGCACTTGAGGGCGATATTATGGAAATGTAAGAGGACGTAGAGTAAGAAGAGAAGAGAGATATGATATGATACGAATAATTTTACAGAGCACTGAAAGACCTAAGTCGAAAGAAGGTTGGTTGGTTTGGGGAAGGAGACCAGACAGCGAGGTCATCGGTCTCATCGGATTTGGGAAGGACGGGGAAGGAAGTCGGCCGTGCCCTTTGAAAGGAACCATCCCGGCATTTGCCTGGAGCGATTTAGGGAAATCACGGAAAACCTAAATCAGGATGGCCGGATGCGGGATTGAACCGTCGTCCTCCCGAATGCGAGTGCAGTGTCTAACCACTGCGCCACCTCGCTCGGTTTCGAAAGAAGGCCCCAGGAGTAAATACCATTCCATCAGAATTACTGATACCTTGGGAGAGCCAGCCATGAAAGAACTCTACAACTCTACCATCTGGTGAGCAAGAAGTGTGAGGCAGGCGAAATACCCTCAGACTTCAAGCAGAATATAATAACGCCAATTCTAAAGAAAGCAGGTCTTGATAGATATGAATATTATCGAACTACCAGTTTAATAAGTCATGGTTGCAAAATACTAACGCGAATTCTTTAGAAACGAATTGTAAAACTGGTAGAAGCCGACCTCGGGGAATCATAATGAGAGTATGGCATTGGTGGCCGGGAGGCCCCTCGCGGGGCGGTTCGGCCGCCGCTCCACAAGTTCTTTAACGCCACTACGGCGACTTGCGAGTGAATGAGGATGAAATGATGATGAAAGACGCAGAACACCCAGTCATCTCGAGGCAGAGAAAATCCCTGACCCCGCCGGGAATCTAACCCGGGACGCTGTGCGCGGGAAGCGAGAACGCTACCGCAAGACCACGAGCCGCGGACTACCTCGGGGGAAGATCAGTTTGGATTCCGGAGAAATGTAGGGCAATACTACGACTTCTCATAGAAGATAGGTTAAGGAAAGGCAAACCTACGTTTATAACATTTGTAGACTTAGAGAAAGCTTTTGGCAATGTTGACTGGAATACTCTCTTTCAAATTCTGAAGGTGGCGGAGGTCGAACACAGGGAGAGAAAGGCTACTTACAATTTGTACAGAAACCAGATGGCAGTTATAAGAGTCGAGGGGTACGAAGGGAAGCAGCGGTTGAGACGGGAATGGGACAGGGTTGTAACCTATTCCAAATGTTATTCAATCTGTACCCTGATCGAACAGTAAAAGAAATCAAAGAAAAGTTTGGAGTAGGAATTATAGTCCACTAGAAGAAATAAAAACTTAGAAGTTTGTCGATGACATTGTCATTCTCTCAGAGACAGCAAAGGACTTGGAAGAGCAGCTGAATGGGATGGAACGTGTCTTGAAAGGAGGATATAAGATGAACATCACCGAAAGCAAAACAAGTATAATGGAATGTATTCGAATTAAATCAGGTAATGCTGAGAGAGTTTGATTAAGAAATAAGTTAAAGTAGTAGATACGTTTTGTTATTTGGGAAGCAAAATAATGATGAGGACCTGAACAGAAAGAATATAAAGTGTAGACTGGCAATGGAAGAAAAGCTTTTCTGAAGAAGAGAAGTTTCTTAACATCGAATGTAGATTTAAGTGTCAGGAAGTCTTTTTTTGAGGGTATTTGTATGAAGTGTAGCTATGTATGGAAGTGAAACATGGTTCAAATGGCTCGGAGCACTATGGGACTTAACATCTATGGTCATCAGTCCCATGGAACTTAGAACTACTTAAACCTGACTAACCTAAGGACATCACACAACACCCAGTCATCACGGGGCAGAGGAAATCCATGGAAGTGAAACATGGACGATAAACAGTCTGGACAAGAATTGAAGCTTTTGAAATGTGGTGTTGTAGAAGAATACTGAAGATTAGATGAGTATATCACGTAACTAATGAGCAGGTACTGAATAGAACTGGGGAGGAAAGAAATTTGTGGCACAACCTCACTAGATGAACGGATCGGTTGACAGGACTCATTCTGAGGCCTCAAGAGAGCACCAATTTAGTACTGGGGGGAACTGTGTGGGGTAAAAATCATAGACCAAGAGATGAATACAGTAGTAGATTCAAAAGGATGTAGGTTGCAGTAGTTATTCGGAGATGAAGAGGTTTGCACAGGGTAGAGTAGCACGGAAAGCTGCATTAAATCAGTTTTCGGACTGATGACGGCAACAACAAACAACATATGAACATGAAAGCTTTCGTGAGCAGGAATACATCTACAAGGTAACTTTGTGCATCAAAATTCACCAACGAGGATATGATCATTTATTTCTGATCACCCAAGCGCGTAAAACACAGAAGCTACGCCAGGCTGTACCTGACTCGAATAATGTTCACTGTATTTTGCGATAGGCGTAAGATATCGGCACCACGTTTCTAAGTACAGAATTGGTAACATCCTACGAGCAACGAAACATCATCTGCTACATATAGAGATGTTGGACACAGATCTGGCCACACGGCGAGTAATGCGTGCTGCAACACAAATCGAGGTACCAGCCAAGCCTGCAAGTTGCGCTGTTGTATGCGACAACGAAGGGCTTCTGTGCAATGTCCTCAATGCGTCGCTAGTGTCAACAGTGTTCTGTGTAGTTGTTGGTGCATTAAGATGGAGGTAACTGTGTTCAAACGTTGGAAAATTGTTGATGCTCGTATAAAGGGTGCTTTCGTAAGCAAGGTAACCGAACTGTTTGGTGTTTTAAGAAGCACGGTATCGAAGATTTATACCTCATACAAAGAAAGGGAAAAAAACATCATCCGCTAAGTCACAACGTTCACGAACATGTGTGTTCAGTGATCAAGATAGACGGTCGTTGAACATGGTTGTGTCTAAATGGAAGAGGACGACAACTGCAAAAATCACCGCAGAACTGAGTGTCACACTCGCAAACCCTGTCAGGATCAAAACAACACGAAGGAAGCTCCTGAAGGACAGATTGACAGGACGAACTGGAATTCCAAAACCACACATCGGTAATGCAAATGACCTTTACGTGAAAACATGGTGCAGAAGCCATAAAACCTGGACTAAGGAACATTGGAAGAATCTTATTTGTTTCGATGAGTTTTCTTCTTCTGGCCAAGTTTACGTCCTATGAACGAAATATGGTGGGAGTTCGGTGACGATTTGAGCAGCCAATCGCGGTATTCCATGGACCCCATGGTTACTCTGCAAGATCAAATTTCTGCCAAAAATTATGTGTCCGTCTTGGCTGATCTGGTCGATCACATGGTACAATATTTGTTCCCCAATCGTGGCGCTGTGTCCACCAAAATCACCACATCTAAGTATTATTGAGCCTTAGTGGTCTGCTTTGAAGAGAAGTGTATTTTTAGGCTAACAGCCTCCATCATTTTTATCTGAAATTGCCACTATTTTGCAGGAATAATGGTATAAGATTCCCTTGAAATCCATATTGGACCTGTATTTGTCAATTCCAAGACCACTGGAAGCTGTTTTGAATGCCAGCGATTTTCCTACTCCGTATTAGCTTTCGAGAAAGTGGAATGGTCGAAGCTATGGACTACCCTCATCGAGATGGGTACGCCGAGACACCTAGTATACCACATTTAGGAACTGTACTTATCGAACGCAGTGACAATTAGAACGAATGACAGCTTCTCAGCCATCTTTTCTTCTAATGCCGTCGTGAGACAAGGTTAATGCCCTCTGCATTATCTTTCAATGCAAACAGTGAGCACAACGTGAGGGTGGTTTTTAAAGACTGGTCCAGCAGCATCGTTGTAGGCGGTAGAAAAATTAATACTCTCAGATATGCAGATGACACTGGTAATTACAAAAGACGAACATCAACTGGAAACCATCGTGTGAGGGCTGGCCGAATAAAGCAGAAATTATGGTCTTGAAATCAGCAGTGCAAAGACCAAAGTGATGATCACAGATCGCCCTGATTCAGCGGACCTGATATTGCAGGCATTGCCGTCTAACAGGTCGTCAGTCGCTTCGAGTACTTAGGATGTGTTGTCACCGATACTGGAGATTGTGAGGCAGAGATACGTAGACGCGCGGAACTCAACAGCAAAACTTACTCACATATGGAAAGACACCTCCATCACTGCAAATTCAAAGCTCATTCTCGTTCAAACTCTAACCTTCCATGCACTAATGGACAAGAAAGACGGCGGATCGTCACAGTATTGATGCTCCGGAAATGTGGCGTAATAGAAGATTACTTCGAATGCCATGGATAGCATAGCGAACTGATGAATAGATCCTGAGGTAGCTCGGTATCGTAAAAATACTGTCGACTCTTGTCAACCAAAATCAATTTAAATATTTTGACCAGGTTGCCAGAAGGCAAAGGTAATGGAAGGAAAAACTATAGAGGGAAAAGTCAATGGCCGAAGACCTAGAGGACGCGGACCATTGCCGTGGACAGACCAAATTAACAGCCTGACCAGGATGAGATTGCAACAAGACAAGTGACCATGCCCAAAAAAGATCTTCCTGGAAGCGGGTCATCAAGGGGCTTACCAGTGATGCCACTATACCCTTACTTAGGAGTCGACCAAAGAGAAGAATTAGGAATAGCAATGTGTTGTCTTTGTGGTGTTTCGATATTTTGTCCACTCCCTGTATGTACGAAGAGTTACAGAAATACACTGGGAAAGATAGGGATATGAGCAAGAACGTCTCAGTTTTGCAATTCACGCAGGGGCAGCTCACACTGATGAGTCAAAACATTATGGCCACCTGCTTCATAGTTTGTTTGTCTGTCTTTCTAACGAAATATATAATTGATTCTGAGAATTAGGCATCAGACAGTTGCATGGGGGCTTAGTTATATATAATGCAAATAATTTTAATTTTAGTCGCTGTCTGTCCGGTTACGCAGTCTCGAAACCGGTTGGCCCTGACTAGTATTACTCCGCAATCTGACTGCATAGAATAACAACAAAGAATGGAAGGAAATTTGCGTTAACACAATTAATTAATTAAGTCCCCAGCAACTATAAAAGCTACGAAACAAAAACTACGGAACAACAAAGCACAAGTGTAGCTGTTCTGTGTGTGGAAGTGTGATTCAACGTACACACCTGGCACGGTTCTTCCTCAATAAGACAATGTATTTTAAATACCATTTACACTGAATTAATTAATTAAAAAAACTGAAATACTATAATTGCACATAGAAACCCGAATTACAGTCTAATACATGAACACAAGCCAGATGCTTTGTTGACTGAACCTGTGACCAAGAGGCATTGTTAGTTAGGAAATTAAAAAAAAATTAAAAAAATGCTTTTTACCTTTATATATATTGACTAAAAATACACTCTGATCATTACAACATCTCCATTCGAACAACATCTGCTGTCTAGCCCAACAAAACAACTTCACGCGACAAGGCCTCAAATAATACAGCTATCAACATCCTCTCAGCAAAGCACTAACCACCACAACTTCTGAACAAGCACTGCCAGTGGAGGCGACGGAATAAAACTCTTTGGCGCGATCTCTGGCGCTGTGACTCAGTGTAGCCACCTTTCACAGTTTCTTGCTAGTTTTGTGGAGGTATGTGGCATTAGAAATCTAGGTACAGGAATATAATTCGAGTAAATAACGGGCCGCTGATTTGCCTACGCGGTGATGGGGCCCTATAGCGACCAGATTGGTTCCATAGGATTTACATCAGGCGAGTTTTCTTGCCGAGACATCAACGGCAGTTCACTATATGGCTCATCGAACCACTGTAGCACCGTTCTGTCTCCGAGACGCGGACAATTATACACATGAAAGATGATATCGCCGTCGAGGAAGACATCAAGTATGAAGGAATGCACGTGGTTCGCAGCTGTCAGCGTGTCTTCGATTACTACAAGTCCCACGAAAGCCCAGGACAATGTCTCCCAGAGCATGATACTGCTTCTACCAGCCTGCGTCCTGGCTCGCTGCACCTTTCGAGCCGCACTGCTCATCGCTAACGGCGCTTGTAGAGGCGGCCATCGACGTAGTTTAGCGAAAACGTGGATCACCCGACGAGTCGACACGTTTCCATTGATCGACGTTCGAATCTCGATGGACCCGTCCTCACTGCAGTCGTAACTGGTGATGTCGTATGGTCAACAAGAAAACACGTAGAGGTGGTCTGCTGCGGAGCTTCATGCTCAACTACACTCCTGGAAATGGAAAAAAGAACACATTGACACCGGTGTGTCAGACCCACCATACTTGCTCCGGACACTGCGAGAGGGCTGTACAAGCAATGATCACACGCACGGCACAGAGGACACACCAGGAACCGCGGTGTTGGCCGTCGAATGGCGCTAGCTGCGCAGCATTTGTGCACCGCCGCCGTCAGTGTCAGCCAGTTTGCCGTGGCATACGGAGCTCCATCGCAGTCTTTAACACTGGTAGCATGCCGCGACAGCGTGGACGTGAACCGTATGTGCAGTTGACGGACTTTGAGCGAGGGCGTATAGTGGGCATGCGGGAGGCCGGGTGGACGTACCGCCGAATTGCTCAACACGTGGGGCGTGAGGTCTCCACAGTACATCGATGTTGTCGCCAGTGGTCGGCGGAAGGTGCATGTGCCCGTCGACCTGGGACCGGACCGCAGCGACGCACGGATGCACGCCAAGACCGTAGGATCCTACGCAGTGCCGTAGGGGACCGCACCGCCACTTCCCAGCAAATTAGGAACACTGTTGCTCCTGGGGTATCGGCGAGGACCATTCGCAACCGTCTCCATGAAGCTGGGCTACGGTCCCGCACACCGTTAGGCCGTCTTCCGCTCACGCCCCAACATCGTGCAGCCCACCTCCAGTGGTGTCACGACAGGCGTGAATGGAGGGACGAATGGAGACATGTCGTCTTCAGCGATGAGAGTCGCTTCTGCCTTGGTGCCAATGATGGTCGTATGCGTGTTTGGCGCCGTGCAGGTGAGCGCCACAATCAGGACTGCATACGACCGAGGCACACAGGGCCAACACCCGGCATCATGGTGTGGGGAGCGATCTCCTACACTGGCCGTACACCACTGGTGATCGTCGAGGGGACACTGAATAGTGCACGGTACATCCAAACCGTCATCGAACCCATCGTTCTACCATTCCTAGACCGGCAAGGGAACTTGCTGTTCCAACAGGACAATGCACGTCCGCATGTATCCCGTGCCACCCAACGTGCTCTAGAAGGTGTAAGTCAACTACCCTGGCCAGCAAGATCTCCGGATCTGTCCCCCATTGAGCATGTTTGGGACTGGATGAAGCGTCGTCTCACGCGGTCTGCACGTCCAGCACGAACGCTGGTCCAACTGAGGCGCCAGGTGGAAATGGCATGGCAAGCCGTTCCACAGGACTACATCCAGCATCTCTACGATCGTCTCCATGGGAGAATAGCAGCCTGCATTGCTGCGAAAGGTGGATATATACTGTACTAGTGCCGACATTGTGCATGCTCTGTTGCCTGTGTCTATGTGCCTGTGGTTCTGTCAGTGTGATCATGTGATGTATCTGACCCCAGGAATGTGTCAATAAAGTTTCCCCTTCCTGGGACAATGAATTCACGGTGTTCTTATTTCAATTTCCAGGAGTGTATATACGATGAACCGTGTGCTCCAAAACACTTGTGCGTGCACTAGCATTGTGATCTTTCGCCGGAGATGTCACAGATGATCACTATCTATCCTACTTTACAGAGCAGACAAGCCACCGAACCCCATGTTCTGTGGCAGTTTCGCTATGCTTCTACCCTCGCAATTTTCGAGAAACTCGTTCACAGGCGCAATAATAATCTCACCTTTGTCAAAGACACTTATTTCAATGGTTTTCCACATTTGCTGTCTGTGTCTTCGCTAGGTTGATACCCGTCCGTGTCTGCTCCGCGTACATACTTTTGTTACCGTTTCACGTGTACGCAACGCCAGCAAGTGGCATCCAAGGTTGCGGTGGTCAGTGGTCATAACGTTTTGGCTGATTAGTGTACACATGTCCGCCCCCGGTAGCCGCGTGCTTAGCTCGACAGAATGTCAGTCCTAAGGGCCAGGGTTAGATTCCCGGCTTGGTAGGAAATTTTCTCCGCTCATGGACTGGGTGCTGTGCTGTCCTAATCATCATCATTTCATCCCCATCGACGCGCAAGTCGCCGAAGTAACGTCAAATCGAAAGACTTGTACCCGGCGAACGGTCAACCGACGGGAGTCCCTAGTCACACGATAATTACATTTACTGTACACATGTGTAGCGGGCTGCCTGCGAAGTGATAGCTAAAGGGCGTTCCCCGAGAACATTGGACGGTGACGTTGTTACCTGAGGCACCGGTCAGTGCGGCGCTATACACGCCATATGTTTGGTACGTTGTTTGTAAACACTCTCTTGTCAGCTTTATTAACGATGCATGTACCTTTAGAAGACAGATAGAACAATAGTATCACAATACGAATTACGTTTGTTGAAAAGGAGCAAGGCACTGACTTCTGCGTTAGCGGTTGGCGCAAGAGCAGATGTTGGCCGCTGCAAATAGAATTTTATTAGGATGTCCGGAAATAAATTAAGAGCGATGACGTCAGCCGTGCATGACAGCTTTATGTACACCATCGCTGTATTACACGTGGCAGAAGCACACCAGTTCTCGAGAGGAGCAGAAAGAACTCTCGACAGGATGAGAATCTCAAAGTTGCAAATTTTTTTGGCGCTTGCGTGCTGCTGGTACCTCTTTCCACACAGATGTTTCATTCTCTCGAGTAAGTTACGGATGTGGAGGTGTGGGATAGACGATAGATTCCTCTTTGTGGTGCGGCGTTAAAACCTCTGGTTCATCCATGGTTTGGTGTTAGTGTCTTTGACTAGTAATCAAAACATCATGGGTCCCGATTTTGAACCTCACTGCTGCTTAAATTTTTAGTCAAAAACATCGGCAACGGTGGCCGAAGACTTCGGCGTAGAAATCACCCTCGTTCTTAACAGCCTTGTCAAAAACAGGGCGGAGGAACGGCCAGAGGGGTTCAGGGCACTCCCTTGCCCTTGGGGTGGGAAACCGCCCTTAAAATGCGGAGCCGGCCGGTGTGGCCGTGCGGTTCTAGGCGCGTCAGTCTGGAACTGCGTGACCGCTACGGTCGCAGGTTCGAATCCTGCCTCGGGCATGGATGTGTGTGATGTCCTTAGGTTAGTTAGGTTTAAGTAGTTCTAAGTTCTAGGGGACTGATGACCACAGATGTTGAGTCCCATAGTGCTCAGAGCCATTTGAACAATTTTTTAAAAATGCGGAAGGATCAGCAATGATCAACCGCATGCGGATGTAGAAGGCAATGGAAACACTGCATTAAAGACACATAATGTGTATCCACTGAACATAAATCATTATGATCTCCCCATTGGCAAAAGATTCCGGATTAGTCGCCCCTTCATATCTTCGGGAGGGGACTGCCAAGGGGGAGATGATCATGAGAAAAAGATTGAATAACCAACGAAAGGGTAACTTTCTGAGTGTCTGGGCGTGGAATGTCACAAGTTTGAACGTGGTAGGGAAGCTGAAAATGTGAAAAGGGAATGCTAGTACTTAACCTAGATATAGCGTATGTAAGTGAAGTGAAGTGTAAAGAAGACAAGAATTTCTGGTCAGATGAGTATAGGATAATAGCAACAGAGCAGAAAATTATGTAACAGGATTCGTTATGAATATGAAGATTGAATGGAGAGCGAATTATTGTGAACAGTTTAGTGACACAGTTGTTCTTATCAGAGTCGACAACAAACCAACGCTGACAACAAAGTTAGGGTATATGTTCCGATGTCGCAAGCGGAAGATGAAATGACAGAGACAGTATATGATAATACTGAAAAGATAATTCAGTACGTAAAGGAAGATGAAAATCTAATAGTCATGGGAGACTGGAATGTGATTATAGGGGAATGAGGACAAAATGGGGTGTTGGGGGAATATGGACTTGGTAGTAGGAATGAGAGAGGAGAAAGATTAATTGAGTTCTGCAATTAATTTCAGGCAGTGACAGCGAATGCTCTGTTCTAGAAACACAGGAGAGGGGCAATATTTTGGAAAAGCTGGAGAATACGGGAAGATTAGATTGCGTCATAGTCAGGCAGAGATTCCGAAATCAGATATTGGATTGTAAGGTTTAGCCGGGAGCAGATATAGACTCAAATCACAATTTAGTAATAATAACGAGTTGGCTGAACTTTGGAAAGTAGTCAAGAAGAATAAATGCGCAAAGAAGTGGGATATGGCAGTAATAAGGAATGAAGAGAGAGGCTTGAAGTTCTCTGAGGCTATAGATAATGCTATAATTAATAATTTAGTAGGCAGTTCAGTTGAAGAGGAATGGACATCTACAGAGGGCAATCATAGAAGTTGGAAAGAAAAACATAGACACCAGGGAAATAACTGCGAAGAAACCATGGATAATAGAAGAAACACTTCTGCTGATTGACGAAGAAGGAAGTACACAAATGTACGCAGTGATGGCGCCCTATCGCGACCAGATTGGTTCCATAGGATTTGCATCAGGCGAATTTAGTCGCCGAGACATCAACGGCAGTTCACAATAATGCTCATCGAACCACTGTAGCACGGTTCAGTCTCCGAGACGCGGACAATTATACACCTGAAAGATGATATCGCCGTCGAGGAAGACATCAAGTATGAAGGAATGCACGTGGTTCGCAGCTGTCAGCGTGTCTTCGATTACTACAAGTCCCACGAAAGCCCAGGACAATGTCTCCCAGAGCATGATACTGCTTCTACCAGCCTGGATCCTGGATCGCTGCACGTTTCGAGTCGCACTTCACCTCACTAAAGGCGCTTGTAGAGACGGCCATCGACATAGTTTAGCGAAAATGTGGATCACCCGACGAGTCGACACGTTTCCATTGATCGACGTTCGAATCTCGATGGACCCCTGCCCACTGCAGTCGTAACTGCTGATGTCGTTTGGTCAACATGAAAACACGTAGAGGTGGTCTGCTGCGGAACTTCATGCTCAACTATATACGATGAACCGTGTGCTCCAAAACACTTGTGCTCACTACATTAGCATGTGAACCTTTGACAAGCTCCGCAATTTTCGAGATACTCGTTCACAGGTTGTGTGTAATAATAATCTCACCTTTGTCAAAGACACTTATCTCAATGGATTTCCACATTTGCTGTCTATGTCTTCGCTAGGTTGATACCCGTCCGTGTCTGCTCCGCTTACATACTTTTGTTACCGCGTCACGTGCCAGCAACGCCACCAAGTGGCATCCAAGATTGCGGTGGTCAGTGGTCATAACGTTTTGCCTGATTAGTGTACACACGTCCGGCCCCGGTAGCTGCGTGCTTAGCGCGACAGAATGTCAATCGTAAGGGCCAGGGTTCGATTCCCGGCTGGGTCGGAGTTTTTCTCCACTCAGGGACTGGGTGTTCTGTTGTCCTAATCATCATCAATTCATCCCCATCGATGCGCTAGTCGCCGAAGTGGCGTCAAATCGAAAGACTTGCACCCGGCGAACGGTCTACCCGACGGGAGGTCCTAGTCACACGACATTTAAATTTAGTGTACACATGTGTAGCGGGCTGCCTGCGAAGTGATAGCTAAGGGACGTTGCCCGAGAACATTGGACGGTGACGTTGTTACCTGAGGCACCGACCAGTGTGGTTCAAAACACGCCATATGTTTGGTACCTTGTTTGTAAACACTCTCTTGTCAGCTTTATTAACGATGCATGTACCTTTAGAAGACAGATAGAACAATAGGATCACAATACGAATTACGTTTGTTGAAAAGGAGCAGGGCACTGACTTCTGCGTTAGCGGTTGGCGCAAGAGCAGATGTAGGCCGATGCAAATAGAATTTTATTAGGAGGTCCGGAAATAAATTAAGAGCGATGACGTCAGCCATGCATGACAGCTTGATGTACTCCATCCCTGTGTTACACGTGGTGCTCGAGAGGAGCAGAATGAACTCTCGACAGGACGAGAATCTCAAAGTTGCAAATTTTTTGGCGCTTGCGTGCTTTTGTTACCTTTTACCACACAGATATCTCATCCTCTCGACTAAGTTACGGGTATGGAGGTGTGGGATAGACGATGGATTCCTCTTGGTTGTGCGACGTTAAAACCTCTGGTTCATCCATGGTTTGGGGTTAGTGTCTTTGACTAGTAATCAAAACATCATGGGTGCCGAGTCTGAACCTCACCGCTGCTTAAATTTTTAATAAAAAACATCGGTAGCGGCGGCCGAAGACTTCCTTCTTAAGAAATCACCCTAGTTCTGCCAACAGCCTTGTGAAAGAGGGCGGAAGAGCGGACAGAGATTCAGGGCACTCCCTTGCCCTTGGGGTGGGAAACTGCCCTTAAAATGCGGAAGCATCAGCAATGATCCTCTGCATGAGGATGTAGAAGGCGATGGAAACACTGCATTAAAGACACATAATGTGTATCCACTGAACGTAAGAGTCATTATGATCTCCTCATTTGCAAAAGATTCCGGATTAGTCCCCCATTCATATCTTCGGGAGGGGACTGCCAATGGGGAGACGGTCATGAGAAAAAGATTGAATAACCAACGAAAGGGTAACTTCCTGCATGTCAGGGCGTGGAATGTCACAAGTTTGAACGAGGTAGGGAAGCTGACAATGTGAAAAGGGAATGCTAGTACTTAATCTAGATATAGAGCTTGTAAGTGAAGTGAAATGGAAAGAAGACAAGGATTTCTGGTCAAGTGAGTATAGGGTAATAGTAACAGAGCAGAAAATTACACTACTGGCCATTAAAATTGCTACACCACGAAGAAGACGTGCTACATACGTGAAATTTAACAGACAGGAAGAAGATGCTGTGATATGCAAATGATTAGCTTTTCAGAGCATTCACACAAGGTTGGCGCCGGTGGCGACACCTACAACGTGTTGACATGAGGAAAGTTTCCGACCAATTTCTCATACACAAACAGCAGTTGACCAGAGTTGCCTGGTGAATCGTTGTTGTAATGCCTCGTGTAAGGAGGAGAAATGCGTACCATCACGTTTCCGACTTTGGTAAAGGTCGGATTATAGCCTATCGCGATTGCGATTTATCGTATCGCGACATTGCTGCTCGTGTTGGTCGAGATCCAATGACTGTTAGCAGAATACGGAATCGGTGGGTTAAGGAGGGTAATACGGAACGCCGTGCTGGATCCCAAAGGCCTCGTAACACTAGTTGTCGAGAAGACTGGCTGTAACGGATCGTGCAACCACGTCTCGATCCCTGAGTCAACAGATGGGGACGTTTGCAAGATAACAACCATCTGCACGAACAGTTCGACAATGTTTGCAGCAGAATGGACCATGGCTGCGGTTACCCTTGACGTTGCATCAGAGACAGGAGCGCCTGCGGTGGTGTACTCAACGACGAACCTGGGTGCACGAATGGCAAAAAGTCATTTTTTCGGATGAATCCAGGTTCCGTTTACAGCATCATGATGGTCACATCCGTGTTTGGCGACATCGCAGTGACGCACAATGGAAGCGTGTATTCGTCATCGCCATACTGGCGTATCACCCGGCGTGATGGTATGGGATGCCATTGGTTACACGTCTCGGTCACCTCTTGTTCGCATTGACGGCACTGAACAATGGACGTTACATTTCAGATGTGTTACAACCCGTAGTTGTACCCTTCATTCGATCCCTGTGAAACCCTACATTTCAGCAGGATAATGCACGACCACATGTTGTAGGTCCTGTACGGGCCTTTCTGGATATAGAAAATGTTCGACTGCTACCCTGGCCAGCACATTCTCCAGATCGCTCACCAATTGAAAAGGTCTGGTCAATGGTGACCGAGCAACTGATTCGTCAAAATACGCCAGTCACTACTCTTGATGAACTGTGGTATCGTGTTGAAGCTGCATGGGCAGCTGTCCCTGTACACGCCATCCAAGCTCTGTTTCACTATATGCCCAGGCGTATCAAGGCCGTTATTACGGCCAGATGTGGTCGTTCTGGGTACTGATTTCTCAGGATCTATGCTCCCAAATTGCGTGAAAATGTAATCACATGTCAGTTCTAGTATAATACATTTGTCCAATGAATAACGGTTTATCACCTGCATTTATTCTTGGTGTAGCAATTTTAATGGCCAGTAGTGTATATAAAGGGATTCGTTATGAGTAGGAAGGTAGGATGGAAAGTGAATTACTGTGAACAGTTTAGCGATAGAGTTGATCTTATCAGAATCGACAACAAACCAACGCTGACAACAATAGTTAGGGTATACGTGCCTAAGATAATTCAGTACGTAAAGGAATGAGGAGAAGATGGGGTTGTGGGGGAATATGGGCTTGGTAGTAGGAATGAGAGAGGAGAAAGATTAATTGAGTTCTGCAATTAATTTCAGGCAGTAACAGCGAATGCTCTGTTCAAGAAACACAGGAGAGGGGCCATACTTTGAAAAAGCTGGAGAATACGGGAAGATTAGATTCCGTCATAGTCAGGCAGAGATTCCGAAATCATATACTAGATGGTAAGGCTTAGCCGGGAGCAGATGTAGACTCAAATCAGAATTTACTAATGATAACGTGTAGGCTGAAGCTTAAGAGGCTAGTCAAGAAGAATAAATGCGCATAGAAGTGGGATATGAAAGTACCAAGGAATGAAGAGATAGGCTTGAAATTCTCTGAGGCTATAGATAATGCTATAATTAATAATTTAGTAGGCGGTTCAAATTAAGAGGAATGGATATCTCTACAGGCGACAATCATAGAAGTTGGAAAGAAAAACATAGACACAAGGAAGGAAACTGCGAAGAAACCATGAATAACAGAAGAAATACTTTTGCTGATTGACGAAGAAAGAAGTACCCAAATGTTCGGGGAAATTCAGGAATAAAAAAATTCAAGTAGTGATTCTCCAACAGAAAGTGGTTCCTACTCAATGGTCTGAAGATAAATCGTGATCAAGACTGTTTTCAATAATAAATATTTGTAAGACATTGATCACTGCCTTTCCCATAATGTATTCAAAACGAAAACGAAATGATTGTCGGAAGGATTGAATCAGCATATAGAAAAGTCAAAACCACTTTAGGTAGAGTTAAAGCAAGGGAATCCTACATCCCTACATCTACATCTACTGATAAATGCAAAAGAGAGAGAGAGAGCGGATGGATGAAAATAGTACATTGGAGGTGTACACCAAGACTGGCGATAAATCACAAGACCTTCTGAAAAATATCATATACACAATTCTGAAGATTGCAAGATCCGGCAAGTGCGAGAATTATCGCAAAATCATCTTAACAGTCTATGCATCCAAGCTGCTGACAAGAATAATGTACAGAAGAGTGAAGAAGAAAATTGAGGATGTGTTAGATGACGATCAGTTTCGCTTTAGGAAAGGTAAAGGCACCGTAGAGACAGTTCTGACGCTGGAGTTCTTGGTGGAAGCAAGACACGTTCACAGGACTTGTAGGCCTGGGAAAAGCGTTCGTCGATACCTGATGGTGCAAGATGTTCGAAATTCTGAGAAAAGTAGCGGTAAGCTGTAGGAGAAGACGAGTAATGTACAATACGTACAACGGCCATGAGGGAACAACAGGAGTGGAAGCAAAGGAGAAAACGCCCAGGTTAAAAAAGGGTGTAAGACAGGGCTATAGGCTTTCACTGTTACTGTTCAGTCTATAGATCGAAGAAGGAATTGAAGGAAATAAAGGAAAGGTTCAAGAGTAGAATTGTAAGTCAAGGTTATAGGACATCAGTTATAAGATTAGCTGACGATATTGCTATCCTGTATGAAATTGAAAAGAATTGCAGGATCTGCTGAATGGAATGAACAGTTTGATGAGTTCAGAATATGGTCTGAGCAAATAGAAGAAAGACTAAAGTAATGAGAAATAGCAGAAATGAGAACAACGAGAAACTTAACAACAGCATTGGTGACCTCGAAGTAAACGGAGTTAAGGAATTCTGCAACCTAGGCTGCAAAAAACCTATGATGGACGGGGTAACAAGGACATAAAAAAACATACTAGTACTGATAGAAAGGGCTTTCCTGGCCAAGAGAGGTCTAATAGTATCAAACATAGGCCTCAATTTGAGGAAGAAATTTGCGAGATTGTACGTATGGAGCATAGCGGTGTATGGTAGTTGAACGTGGACTGGGGGAAAATCGGAACAGCAGAGTATCGAAACATTTCAGATGTGATTCTACAGAAGAATGTTGAAAGTTAGGTGGTCTGATAGGGTAACGAATAATGAGGTCCTCCTCAGATTCGGCAAGGAATGGAATATATGGAAAAAACTGAGAAGAAGAAGGGACAGGATGAAAGGACATCTGTTAAGACATCAGAGAATAATTTCCATGGTACTAGAGGAAGCTGTAGAAGGTAAAAACTGTGGAGGAGGACAGAGACTGGAATACATCCAGCAAATAATTGAGGACGTAAATTTCAAGTGCTACTCTGAGATGAAAAGGATGGAACAAGACAGAAATTGTGGTGGTTGCCATCAAAAGTCAGAAGAAAAAAAAAAGGAAAAGAATTGTAACAGAAGCTCAATTTTCAGTTAACCAGTCTTACACTACCTAAATGTTTGAATGAATCTTTCATGGCCGTGTTCAGATTTCTGTTACCCAAGGTGTAACCCTCAACAAAATTTTTAATGTTTTCTGATAAGCAATTTGCAAATTCGAACGTCGAAAGACTGTCTTGAGCGAAAGCTCTTTCAACTGTTCTGGTAAAAGTGTTAACTTCACTGACAATAGTCAATTATAAAGCTTATCTCTGAATCGGGCAACACCATAAATAATGTCTGGATGTGTGTGGCACTGGTAGGCTTATTTCTGGCGGCAGCGACGAAGATGCCGCCGTCGGCGCATTGCGGCAGTCTTCCACACGACATGAAAGAAACCGAAACCAACATTCATGTACAAAAATTATCAGAACAACATTTTCAAATAAGGAAACAAAGTCGGGATCCAATAACTCAATAGCTATAGTAGCATTATCCTCATCCGCTCAGCTGCACGCACTGAGGTGGTAATAATGCTCACATAGTATGAATAGAAAATTGGCTGAAACCGAAATCTGGAATATACATTGGAATACACGAGGTGACTTCATGCAGGCACTTCCACATTGTTATGACAGGCCAAATAACTTTTACTGAATTCTACACTGCACGTCAGTGTCCGCCCCCGGTAGCTGAGTGGTCAGCGCGACGGACTGTCAATCCAAAGGGCCCGGGTTCGATTCCCGGCTGGGTCGGAGATTTTCTCCGCTCAGGGACTGGGTGTTGTGTTGTCCTAATCATCTTCATTTCATCCCCATCGACGCGCAAGTCGCCGAAGGGGCGTCAAATCGAAAGACTTGCACCAGGCGAACGGTCTACCCGACGGGAGGCCCTCGTCACACGACATTTCATTGCACGTCAGTGTGACATAGATACACGACACTGTATTCAAATGGTTCAAATGACTCTAAGCACTGTGGGACTTAACATCTGAGGTCATCAGTCCCCTGGACTTAGAACTACTTAAAACTGACTAACCTAAGGACACCACACACATCCATGCCCGAGGCAGGGTTCGAATCTGCGACCGTAGCAGCAGCGCGGTTCCGGACTGAAACGCCTAGAACCGCTCTGCCACAGCGGCCGACACACTCTATTCACCATGGCTGCCAAGTCTCTGTAAACGACGGTGGCAGCGTTCTACCAATCGTTCAGTTCCTCGCCGATACACTTGCCGGAAAGGAATTCCAACACCAAGAAGAAGTTGACTGAGATAAGCGAAAAGTGATAGGCGTGTTTCTACATCTGAAAGAAGAAACCCTTTTTAAATTTCGCGCCAGCCGCATAAGACTCGCACTAGTAGCACCACTAAGAGAATGCAGATCAGATTTGCTTCAAATACGCGAAGTAACGGTAGTGAGCGTTAGTTACCTTTGAGACTGGATGCAGTGACTTGACGTCAGTCGAGAATGTCCTTAAGGCGGCGAAGACTGTCAACAGGTCACCAAGTTTGAAAAAAATTTGGAGATATGTGCTCTTATGGGACCAAACTGCTGAGGTCATCGGTTTCTAAGCTTACACAGTACTTAATCTAACTTAAACTAACTTACGCTGAGGACAACATACACACCTATCCCGGGGGGAGAACTTCGAACCTCCGACGGGGGGAGCCGCGCGAAAGGTGACAAGTTTCCTGAGACCGCGGGGCTACCCTGGGTGGCACCGAGTTTGAACGAGGTCGTGGCTAGATATTCTTTTCGCGATATTACAGAAAGGATTGGCAGGAATGTAGCCACTATAGATGAATGCTAGCAGCAATGGTCTAGGGGAGACATTGTCGCAAGAAGACTGAGTTTCCGACGGCCACGTGACACAACTAAGAGGGAAGGCCGTCGTGTTCGACATATGGCTGTTGGCGCATCGTACGGCGACTGCAACAGCAATTCGAGAAGCAGTTGACACGACAATGACACAACGAAATACTACAAACCGGTTACTTCAAAGACAGTTTCGAGCCAGATGCCCTGCAGCGTGTATTCCACTGATCCAAAACCATCGTCATTGGTTAGTTTAGAGCTCTTTGTAGGGGTTAGTAGATGTCTGTTCTGCTTTCTGATGAGAGCCGGTTCTGCCTCGGTGCCAGTGATGGCCGTGGCCGTGTGTTGCTTAGAAGGAGACCAGGTGAGTGTCTGCAGCCAAATTGTCTGCGGCCTGTACACACTGCACCTACACCTGGAGTTATGGTTGGAGTGCGATTTAGTTTGACAGCAGAAGCAGTCTCGTGGTTATCCCACGCATCCTGACTGCAAATTTGTCTGCAAATGAGTCTGGTAATTCGATCCGTTGTTCTTCCATTAATGAACAAGATTTCGGGGGGTGTTCCCTAACTGGATAACGCTCATACACATAGCGCTATTGTAACCCTAAAGACTCTACAGAGTGTCGATATTGAGCCGTGCTCCGGCTCGCCTTGGTGCTATTGACAGGTTGGCGTAGTGTATTGGGATTGTGACCTCTCGTTTTCTTAGTCTGCTCACTGTCGCAACTAAGTTTGCTCGTTTCGTCTGTCCGTCAGTGGCAGCAGCAGCGCTTATCGATAGCAAGTACTGTGGTGCTATCTTTGGAGCGACTTCTAGTATTTCCGGGTCGCCGTGTGTCAGACAGTTCGCTTAGAACGGAGGAGCAGTGAGGTCCGCACAGCGCCAGTACTCGCCGGGACAGCTGGCGATACATGCTCTGTCCGATGGAAGGATGTGGTCGCGAGAGCGCACGATCACGTCGAGGTCTGGATTCAGCCAGTTTAAATTGAATAGATCGTTATATTCGAGTAGTGCAACCTTCACTTGTGTGTGTGTGTGTGTGTGTGTGTGTGTGTGTGTGTGTGTGTGTGTGTGTGTGTGTGGCCGGCCGCGGAGGTCTAGCGGTTCTAGGCGCTCAGTCAGGAACCGCGCGACTGCTACGGTCGCAGGTTCGAATCCTGCCTCGGGCATGGATGTGTGTGCTGTCCTTCGGTTAGTTAGGTTTAAGTAGTTATAAGTTCTAGGGGACTTATGGCCACAGATGTTGAGTCCCATAGTGCTCAGAGCCATTTGAACCATTTGTGTGTGTGTGTGTTTGTGTGTGTGTGTGTCCGTTCGTGATTACCTCAGATTATTCTTGCATTTGAACATGTTCTCTTGTATAATGTTTGACGTTTTACGATGTCAACAGTGTAGTCCACCTGTTTGCCTGGCATGGGTTATACTATCGTGCATTGGGCATCGGACGTTAGGTAGATTTTGCGAGAGTGTTGGTCTTGCGTTTAACTGTGACTGGTTTGAGTTGCCGTCCTGTTAAGTGAGGATAGCACTGGGCTGCCTGTCTCACCTTACTTACGTTTGAGGGACTTTGCCAGGTCGATCCTTGGAGCACTGTCCGTGGATCACTCCCTTCTTTATTTGGTCTGATTGTGTCAATTGTTTAAAAAATAATATTTTGTTTAACTTATTCCTATTGCTTGTGGTCTTCAGCCGACAAATAATTTGAATTCTTCTTAATAAGGCCTTCAGCCGTATGTGTAGCTCGTGTTACACTCAAATTTTTCATTAGGTTGTTTTAAAAATCATTTTTGTATTTTTAACGTGTACTTGTCTTCCTCATTTGTAATTCAGGCCTTCAGCTGTTAATTGTTCTGAAGTATTGCTTGTGGCCTTCATCCGACAAATAATTTAATTCTTTCTTAATAAGGCCTTCAGCCGTCAGTGTAGCTTGTATTACAGTCAATTTTTTAATGATTTTTTAAAAATTATTTTGGTATTCTCAACGTGTAGTTGTCTTCCTCACTTGTAATTCAGGTCTTCAGCCGCTAATTGTTCTGAAGTATTGCTTGTTGCCTTCATCCTACAAATAATTTTGAATTCTTTCTTAATAAGGCCTTCAGCCGTCAGTGTAGCTTGTGTTACAGTCAATTTTTTTTTTAAATGATTGTTATTAAAAAAATTATTTTCTTAAATAAAGTGTACGTGTTTACTGAGTAAGGCCCCGTCCACACCTCTTCCAGCCTTCCCTAAGTCCCACGTCTCAGATATGTTGTCATGGCCTGCACCATCACCAGATTTGTCTCCAATCGAGGACGTATGGAACATCATCGGACGACAACTCCAGCGTCATGCACGACCACCATTAACCGTGTCTGTAATTGACCGTCCAAGTGCAACAGGCATGGAATTCCGTTCCACAAAGTGACATCCGGCACCTGTACGACACAGTGCATGCAAGTTTGCATGATTACATTCAGTGTTCTGGTGGTTACACCGGTTCTTAACGTATCTGCATTTCACACTTGCAATGACTTTTCTCGCGTTTACTGTTACCTGTGAAATTGCAATGTTAATAACATAAGTATGTTACATAGACAAATGTATTCGCGAGATTTCATTACTCTACATTAATTATCTCATGGAGTCTGGATTTCCTTCTGCCAGTGTACAAATTCGCTCTTCGGTCACCGAGCCATTATAGAACCGTTTTTTGGACGTCCTCGTCGTCGGAATATCTGCGACTGCCACGACTAAGTGTCTTTATTGCCTGGACATTGTCGTCTGGGGTCGATGTCGTTATCAACTGCCTACCTTGCGTCTCGATGAGCATCACCGACATCTGCGCGGCCTTGGCCGGATTATTGGCGGTAATTCGCTACTGCTGGACGCGACATTGCGTGCGGTCCGTATAGCGCCAGAATTTCACGGTGAATCTGTGTGAAATTTAGACGTTTTGCCCGGAAGAACAGTACTGTACAGCGTACTTCAACTTTGGAGTATTTTTTTTTTAGTTATCGCGTCGTTTCACTCCCATACTGTGATGTAACTGATATCCGCACCAAAGGAGAACTGTGTCTGCAGGAAACACAGAACATGTACTCTCTTCTGACAATGCGAGGCACTCTTGTTGCAGAACGTTCTTAGCGTGGGACGATATGGGTAACTTACTTTCTCTGGTCCCGTTGTATACATCAAAGACAGGTTAGGCGCCTAGTATCTCCCTCTTCCTGTCACTTTTTCTCTTTTAGCGCATATGTTTATGCGTATTAGCACAAGAAGTCTGTATGGATCAAAGACTCATAACGACTGCTAGAGAGAGAGAGAGAGAGAAAGAGAGAGAGAGAGAAGGAGAGAGAGAATCTCTGATTGGTATTGGTGATATAAAAACTCTGTGTATATAATGTGGAATATTACGTGTAATAGAGTATTTGCCGATGATGCCGTAGTCTGCAATAAAGTAGTATCAAATGAAAGTTGTGAACAAATCAATGAGGTTTTGAAGAAAATAAATGCATGGTGTAATGACTGGCAATTATCTCTCAATATTAGTAAGTGTAACCTACTGCGTATAACAAATCGAAAATCTCCACTAATGTACGAGTACAAAATAAATGCCCAGTCTTTGGAAGCGGTAAAATCGGGCAAGTATCTGGGTGTGACTATTCGAAATGATCTCAAATGGAACGGTCGGATACACAAGAAACGGGTAAGGCGAACTCTAGATTGAGGTTTATTGGTAAAACCCTGACGCGATCAAGTCCCTCAACAAAAGCAATTGCTTACAATACTTAAGTTCGTCCAGTCATATTGTTCGTCTGTATGGGACCCTTACCAGTTGCGTCTGATTCAAGAGATTGAGAACATCCGAAGAAGAGCGGCAAGACTCTTGACTTATACATTTAGCCATCGTGAGAGCGTTACAAATCTCATAGAAAGTTTGAAGTGGGACACACTTGCAGATAGGCGACGTGCCTTAACGGAATGGGCTGCTCACAAATTCCAAAATCCGACCTTCGCCGAGGATGTAGAACATATATTATTACCACCAACTTTCAGATCACGCAATGATCACCATTCAAAGATAAGGAAAATTAGAGCTCGTACTGAGACGTTCAGACAGTCGTTTTTCCCTCGCGCGATCCGCGAGTGGAACAGACGGCGGGAAATATGACTTTGGCGCGAATTGTGCCCTCCGCCACACACCGCTTGGTGGCTGGCGGAGTGTATATGCAGATGTAGATATGTAGATGCACTATGTACTTACTCACTTATGACTTAGCAATTGCGGAGAAGAATCGGCTGGTACGATCGCAGCTGAACTGTAATTAGCGTCATTGTTAGAAGTTACCATTTTGAATATGGACTGTGATTTCATTAACTGTGACAACATTTCGTCTCATACAAGGAGATGATTTATCCATAAATGTAGCTATGAAAACCATTTATGGGATAATACGATTTCATGAATGGAAAAGGTACAGGTTATTTTAACTTCTCCCTTGTCTGTGGCTAGGAAAATTATTTGGTGTGCCATAACTCGTAGGGAACTTTGTACCCTGTGATATCTGTAAAGGCCGCATCACGGTGGTTTCTGCTCTATTTTGAGAGATTAATTTATACACTTTTATCGAAATTAATACACAACTTGGACACTGATTCCCATGCTGCAGAGTGAGTACGCCATAGCAACCGAGATGGTTTCCGCACGGTGTACGATTGCGCCTCTATTTTAGAAATTTTCAAAATCGACGATCGCCAGAGTTCTGCAGATCCACTGAAATTTTATTCCAGGTGCTGACTTCGACGTCGACAGGCAGACGAGTGTGATTGCGGACTGTAGCTGCTATTTTCATGCCATTTAACATTTTGCTTTTTAGACTTGAGGATTTAAATAGGAATTAAATTAATACTTGTGAGTGTGGGAGACATTTGTGTTAAAAATATTGAGGAATCAATTCTCTCGCGCAAACGTTTCCATTCAGGTAACCAGATATTATTCAGACATAATAATTTAACTTCAATTTGCTGGGGAGAGAAGTTAAAGACGCCATTACATGGCCGCTTATTTATTGCAGTAAAGCAACCGATAATATAAGGGATTCTCAATGTGAACGATCCTGGTGAAGATAAGCATCAAAATTGGCCAAACAGGATAATCGGATGTTTTTGAGTAGCTAAATAACTAAAATTTTACAGACCAGCTGTCTCTGGAACTGTGGTGGCAGAGCGCTTACGAGAGAACTTGCTGAATGTTGTGAGGTTTCCTGTTCATACCGTTGCGTTAGGGATAGACGTCAGTTTGACAGCCACAGAATGAGAGTGTTATGCTACGAAAACTGGTCCAGAGACAGGAAATTGTGCGACATTATTCTGAATGTGTTGTCGGAAGAGAGAAAGTAAGAGAATCAACTCCTGTGGGTAACATCTTATATTTCCTAGCAACAAAAGGCCCTGAACTTATCGAATCAGTTAACGCAAAGGAGGGTATCAGTGATCATAAGGCTGCGGTAGCATCAATCACTATGGGTGTTACAACAAATGTTAAGGAAGGTAGGAAAATATTTTTGCCTTGCAAGAGTCACAGAATACAAATTGCTGAGTACCTGAATAACTAACGTCAAATGTTCCGTTCTGAGGATGAAGACGTGGAGTGGAAATGAATAAAATTCGAAAGCACTAGCCTATGTGTTTAAGACATGTGTATTCCAAGCAAGGTTTTAAAGGATGAAAAAGACGCACCATGTTTTAATAGCTACAGAAGCAAAGAAAACTCATTACAGATCTGAGCCGAGTCAAAATTTAAGAGACAAATGAAATGTAAATGAAACGAGACAGAGTAAGGAAAGAAGTGAGAAAGTGTTCAATGACCTCAACAGTAAAATTTTGTCAGCCTAATATGTTTTGGCCGTATGTAAAATCAGTAAGAAGATCCAAGACGTCTTATTCAGTCATTCATCGACCATACTGGTACCTAAACGGAAGATGACAGAGAGAAGGCCGAAATACCAAATTCCATCTTCCGAAACCTCCTTTCAGTAACCAGAGAACGCGAATGTGGCAGATATTGAAATAACTGATCACAGAATAGAAAAGCAACTACAATCGCTTAATAATGAGAAGACGACTAGACGAGATGAATTACCTGTAAGATTCTACAGAGATTAGCATTAGTTTATCCTAGTTCGCTGGAGTAGCTCGGTCGTACCTAACGGGTGGAAAAATGCGCAGGTTATTCTCATTTTCAAGAGCGGTATTAGGACTGATGCAATAATTGACCTATATAGCTGTATAAAAATCAAAAGCATTGTTCTATAAGCCTAAGAAAAGCCTGTTGTAGAATTATGGAATACGTTTCATACTCACTTGTTATGAGGTTTTTGAAGAACTAAAGTCTCCTATATAAAAATCAACATGGATTCCACAAATATATATCCCGCAAAACACGCAACGGAACTGTCCAATCCGACAACCTGCCCTGAATTTTTTTCAGGATAAATGCATCGAAGGAAACACAATGTCAAAATATTAGCTACTAAGAAGCACTGCAAGTATTTTCCAAAAAAAAAAAAAAAAAAAAAAAAAACAGTTGAAACTAGCCAAATTTTTAGCTTGCCAGGAGAATTGTACACCCCTGCTGTAGCTGTAGCCGACAGCTCATGCGCAACACGGCCGGCGCGTATTCTTGATTGACGGCATATCGGGAGAAACATAACATGCCAGAACGCGATGGTAATTTGTGCAGTGAATTTCAGTCTTTATTCATAGTTGGCCTGACAATTATTCACAGTTATTATTTGCTCGAAATGGCAACTCATTTAACATACAGAATAATAAGCAGCTTGTCTTTGTGATACAGCCGAGGGTTAGCAATTGAGATGAAAATGAATTAATTTTCTTTGTGATTTGTTGGTGTGTGCTTGCAAACAGCATCTATCTTTGTGGTGGCGGAGTTCAACAATAATATAGAATCCAGTTTTCAAGCTTGTAAAAATGAAATAGACTGAGAATGTCATGGGACAGCGATGTGCACATATACAGATAGCGGCAGGGTCGCGTACATCCGTTATAAAACGGTAGTGCATTGGCAGAGGTGTCATTTGCGCTCAGGTGATTCATGTGAAAAGGTTTACAACGTGATTATGGCCCGACTTTGAACGCGAAACGGTAATTGGAGCTAGGCGCCTGGGAAATTCCATTTCGAGAACTGTTAGTGAATTCAATATTCCCAGACCACAGTGTCAACAGTGTGCCGAGAATACCAAGTATCAGGCATTACCTCTCACCACGGACAACGCACAGGCCGACGGTCTTCATTTAATGACCACGAGCAGCGGCGCTTGCGTATATTGTCAATGCTAACAGACAAGCGACAATTCGTGCAATAACTGGAGATATCAATGTGGGACATACGACGAATGTATTTGGCGTAAATCGGTTATGGCAACAGACGATCGATGCGAACACCATTGCTAACAGCATGAAATCACCTGCAGCGCCACTTCTGGGATCGTAACAGTATCGGTTCGGCCCTAGACAATTGGAAAACCGTGGCCTGGTCAGATGAGTCCCGATTTCAGTTAGAAAGAGCTGATGGTAAGGTTCGAGTGCAGTGCTGTCTCCACGAAGCCATGGAAACAGGCTGTCGACCGGGCACTGTCCAACTTGGTTACGGCTCCATGGACTTCTTCTGCTGTAACTGAACCTATCGTTGGCTGAAAACCGTAATTTGCAGCCGTTCGTGGATTTCATGTTCCCAAACAACGATGGAATTTTTATGGATGACAGTGCACCATGTCACCAAACCATAATTGTTCACGACTGGTTTGATGAACATTCTGGACAATTCAAGCAAATGATTTGGCCACCAAGATCGCCCGACATGAATCTAATAGAACGTTTATCGAACATAATCGAGGGATCAGTTTGAGGCGAAAATACTGCACCGGCAACAATTCCGCAATTATGGACGGCTATAGAGGCAGTGCCACTCAATATTTCTGCACGGGACTTCTAACTATACTTGTTGAGTCCATACCACGTCGAGTTGCTACAGTACGCTGGACAAAAGGAGATCCGACCCGATATTTGGAGGTGTCCCATGATCTTAGTCACCTCAGTGTATGAGGAACGTGGTATGCAGTCGAAATCACATACATATGAGTTACTTATTAGTTAATTTTCTGGGCATTCATTCTAGAGATGACATTTAATTAGGAATTGTCGAAACATTAGAAGAAGTTGCAATTCCGTGAATTGTTGTCCAAATTTAAGTCCAGAACAAAAATAGACTACCTTCCAAGCCCAGAGAAAACATGCCCAATGATAGCTTTCAGTGACAAAGAAAAGGATGTAAATTTGTTGGTTAAACGAAGGAGGGGAAAAGCAGTTTAACTTCAGCAGTACGCAAAGCAGGTTTTGTTTCGTAAAATCTGAATATGATTTGTACAAACGGCAGAAAGATTTGCACCACGTACGAAATATGGAACAAACTGCAACTCACGTAAGTGTGAAAGTGAAACTATTGGAAAGATTTAGAACTGCCCGTGAGAGTCAGTGCAGCGTTACTGAGGGAGATCTACGAGACAGGGCTTTCTTAATTACAAGTGAGATGAACATTTCTGATTTCCAGGCTTCTTCTATCTGGTTAAACAGATTCAGTAAATTATATACAACAGGAAGTCGCAAAATTACGATATTTGCCTCAAGGAAACGTGTAGAGGAGAAATCATTAGTACGTAATACCACAGAGGAATTAGTATCTGACGTGAAGATGAAGCTTTTTGTTGTCCCCTAAAAGCTGCGTAAAAAGGCCTTCAGTCAGGTTTTGTGCAAACCGCACTTCTTCATTTCGAGCGAAAAAAAAAAAAAAAAAGACAGGGTCGCTTATGCAGTCGATGAATCCTATCATATATCCTAATTCAAGAATGACAGTGAAATCAGTGGATTGCTGTTTCCGGAACTTTATCTCTGTCCTCAGGAACATCAAGGCAATTTATTACAAGAAATCTTTTTAAAAAAGACTGTTCATTAACAAAACGCTTGTAATCGACGCAGCAAAATATGGAGAAATGGGAGAGAATAATTTTCTGTGTTATATCCGAAACGTTTTCTAAGCATTTGTAGAGAATGATTCATTGCAGCAAAATATGGAGAAATGGGAGAGAATAATTTCCAGTGTTATATCCGAAACGTTTTCTAACCATCTGCAGAGAATGATTCATTGCTTTTGATGGACACTTGGCCTGAACATAATGACACCTCTGTCTTTAGGACTACGACGAAAAGTCTTAATATAATTTTGATTCCATCTGGAATTAATAGTATGATTCAGCCTCTCGATTTAAAAAAATTTCAACAATGTGAAGCATTTTTCAGATAATCGTCTGGCAGTATAATTTCCGATCGCTCTTTGTCATTTTAGGTTTATCAGCGGAACAGTATTGTTAAATTTCAGTCATTGCTGCACTGTTTGTTTCCATGACTACATTTTACGAATTTGATCAAGTATGCTTGGTACGCTCCACACTATGCAGAACAGTGTCCACGACCATTTCCTAAGACATTCCAGTTCTGTCTAAATAAAACTATTAATGACTGTGAATTGAGTGAATGCATTAATTATTCTTTTTTGAGATGTGCCTGATGTAAGGAAAATGTCTGTTTTCGTCATCCAACAGACACTAAACATTTTTGTGCCGCCCATAGGGAATAAACAAGGAACTGTTCCATTCTTCTATATTAGTAAACATTATCATAAGAACTGAGCCACAGGAATAGTTACAAAATGTTTGACGTCAATATAATTAAGCCCCAATTGATGGAAGTCGTCTGTAATGTAACATCTTACACGCCCTTGCTTTTCTTTCCTCTGCTAGTCATACGTGTAACAATTACATCTGGAACAGTTTAGCTGTCGATATGAACTACAAGTTATCAAAAAAATTAATGATGTGTGGCATTTTGGGTACGGTTGAAGTGGTTAAAGTTGACGTGTGTGCGCTCCGGACTTGACGCTACGTTCTCTTGTCACGGTTGCGTCCTGCTTATTCGCCGACTCGAGCGCTAGGCAGTGAGGGCTGCACAAACCGCTGTTATAAGCGGTTCTTCGCGCGGCAAAAATAAATAACTTTAACCTTTTTTAAAAATACTTCCAATGCTCCTTAGCAGTTAAAATTATTACAATGCATTTCTTTCAGTGTATTCTACGTCTTTGGAAAATTTCGGGGTAGGTTTCAACATGTGAAACTGGATCATTCCCTTGTCAGTTCGATCTGTTCGCCCATTAAACTCCAGACCGTTGTAGAGATCGTCACATTAGTTGATGGCGGCGCATTCTTCGACTTCAACCAGGCATTTGAGATAATTTCAAACTGTTATTTGGTGAAAAAAGTACGACCTTACCAAGTTTGGGGACAAATTTGTAATCGTATTCAGGATTTCCTTGCAAACGGAACTCAACACGTCGCTCTTAACGGGTCAAAATCGACAAATATAGATGTAATTTCAGGGGTACTTCAAGGAAGTGTGGAAGGGCCGTTACTGATTATATATACAGGGTGAATCGCCTAAGACTTGTACCTCAAATCTTGCGGAAATGGGAAGTGCTATTCGTGTGCGGTTTTCATAGGCTGGCTTGGTAGTTAGGGGCTAGTATTGTTTGCAATCAACAGATTGTAATAATAATTAGAGAGCTTATTTCTTGTGCAACAAACATTTTTAAGTGTAACAATGCCTATTGGCATTAACAAACTAAAAGTAGAGTAAATTAGAACGTCACAGCTGTTTGTTGCAGGATTCTAGTGGGGGGTCGTTTACGAGATACCGTATTTTGAGAAGTTTAAACACCGACACTTGTATGTGCTATTCAACCTCCGTAGTTGCTAGGTACGATGTTGTTATGTTTGCTTAGTAGGTGCTTTTGTGTTCCTTGAGTGCATTGCGACCGATGTTGGTATGTTTGCTTTCTAGGTGCTTTTGTGTTCCTCGAGTGCATTGCGACTTAGTAGTCAGTTAATAGGTGGCACTCTAAACATTGGGTCGTGAGAGGACGATGGGATTTACCAATGCAGAAAAAGCCGGCACGCTCATGGCGTATGGTGACTGTAGGAAGAGTGCAGTCCGTTCCTGTACAGTGTATGCGGTAAGATATCCCAAAAGAGGTCAACCATCTCACCAGTTGTTTATCAAATTCTTTAAGCAGTTACGTGAAAGTGGTAGTGTAACACTAGACAACGTAAGAGAAGGAAACACGACAGAAGAGTGGGAAACTAATGTTCTTGCTTCTGTTGCAGATGATCCGCACGTTAGCTCCCGTACAATCGCTCGTGTTATTGGCATGAGTCAGGCAAGTTTCCTACGCATTCTCCATCGACATGGGTCCCATCCCTAACAAATATCTCTCCATCAAGATGTGCACGGAAATGACTACGAGAGACGTGTTAACTTCTGTACTTGAATATTGACACGATACTGCAGATGTAACATTTATCTTCTTTAGTGATGAAGGCACGTTTACCAATCATGGCCTGGTAAACCGCCGAAAAATGCACTATTGGTCTGTTGAAAATCCCCGTTGTCTTTATCAGGTGGAACGATAGCGTCCATAGAGTGCAAACGTTTGGTGTGAGATAGTGAACCATCAGCTCATAGTCCCGTTTTTCATAGACGGTACACTGAAAGCGCACTATTACCGCAGGCTACTAACAGACCATGTTCCACGGATGTTAGAAAACGGTTCTCTGCAGACCAGGAGGAATTTTGGTCCCAACATCATGGCTGTCCAGCCGATAGTGCAGGAAGTACTACAGCACGTCTTCAGAAAATGTTTCCAAATCGTTGGGTTGGACATAGAGGACATGTGCATTGACCGGTCCGAATTTGATGCCTGCAGGCATTTTTCTATGGGTAAAATTGAAAGACGCCGTCTACAATGAAATACCAACTGCACCCAATGATATGGAACCAAAGGACTGGCCTTCCAAAGGCGGCATAGTCTTAAAAGACGCCTCGCTGCGATACGGCGAGACTGCTTCACCTGTGCTCACAGCAGTCATTATTGCGCCAACACATAAGGCAGGTATCGTGGGCCGCACGGGTGCCGGCAAATCGTCGCTGGTCACGGCACTGTTTCGGCTGACGTCGGTGGAGGGCGCCGTCGCGACTGACGGCGTCGTATCGTCGACCATCGGGCTGCATGACCGGCGCCGCGGCATCTCCATCAGTTCACAGGAACCGGTGCTCTTTCCCGCCTCCATGAGGTTCAGCCTCGACCCCTTCCTGAAGTTCGATGACGCCAAGCTGTGGGATCTCCCGAGGAGATCACGAATGTAAAATTAGAGAGATTCGAGCGCCCGCGGAGGCTTACCGGCTGTCGTTCTTCCCACGAACCATACGCGACTGGAAGAGGAAAGGGAGGTAATGACAGTGGCACGTAAAGTGCCCTCCGCCACACACCGTTGGGTGGCTTGCGGAGTATAAATGTAGATGTAGATGCGTCGAGCAGGTGGAGCTGAAACATGCGGCGGGTATTCTGGACGCTCAGGTGATGGAGGGAGGCGGCAACCCGAGCGTGGGGCAGCGCCAGCTGGTGTGTCTGGCGAGGGCCCTCCTCAGGAACAATAAGGTGCTCGCGCTGGACGAGGCCACGGTCAACGTCGACAGCGAGACGGACACGCTGATGCAGCAGACGATCCGTCACAACTTCAAGGGGTGCACCGTGCTGACGATCGCCCACCGCCTCAACGGTGCGATGGATTCCGACTCGTCATGGACGCTGGACAGGTCGCAGAGTGTGGGACGCCTCAAGAGCTGCTGCAGCTGTCGGCCGGCTTCCTGATGGTGATGGTGCACCGGACGGGGCCAGAAATGGAGCAGCAGCTGCGGGCAGAGCCCAAAGGGACGTACCTGAAATCTCAACCGGAAGAAGACTCCTTGCGTTTGTGAAACCAAAGAAACTGAATGTGATGAGTCGATGATATTGGTGTTCTGATTTGTGCCATGTGTGCTGCACTTTCAAGCTGAAGTCAGAAACCGTGTAAAAAAAAAAATAAAAAATTAAAGACTGCTCGGAGTTCTCCGATGGGTGCAGCAGTCGTTCCATACCAGACTGTAAGCGTGTATTGCTGCTACCGGTGGCCATTTTCAAAACAACCTGTGATAGTCAGTTGTCTCGTTGCTAATCAGAGTCCCCGTAACTGCTGCATGAACTTATGTTGTTCTTTAGCGTGTGCTACCACAAGTATTGTACAAGTGTCAGTGCGGGAACTTTTCAAAATACGATATCTCATAAACGACTAGCACTAGAATCCTGCAACAAACACCACTGACATTCTAATTTGCCCTACTTTTGGTTTGTTAATGCCAACAGGGTTTGTTGAATTTAAAAAGTGTATGTCTGCACAAAAAATACAGTTTTTCTACATATTATTACTATCCGTTTATTGGATACCAATACGAGCCCCTACCTACCAATCCAGTCTGTGAAAACGCCGCATCAATGGCCCTTTTCGCTATATTTTAGGTGCAAGTTTTAGGTGCTTCACGCTGTAAATAAATGATCTAGTTGAAACACCATAAGCCTGTTTACGGAAAATACTCGTACATTTGTCGATAAGAAGGTAGAAAAGCAAGAATACCGAGCTGTGGAATGACCTGAAAAGGATTGGTGAATTGTGCAGTAATTGCCAGTTGACCCTGAACGTAGATTACTGTAACGAATTGCACATAAATAGGCAAAGAAATTCGCTGCTGTACAATAACGCTAACTCTGACAAATCACTGGAAGCAGTAGCTACCGTAAAATACATAGGAATAGCTAAATGGAGGTATCGAAAGTAGAATGAGCACATAAAAAAACGATAGGAAAATTAGGACTCTTAAGAAAATGTAATTCATCCACGAAAGAAGTTGCTTACAAAACACTTGTTCGACCCAGAACTAGGTATTTATCATTAATCTGAGACTCTTGCCACGTTTAGATTAATAAGAAAGACAGAGAAAATCAAATGAATAGCTGTGCATTTCGTTGCGGGATCATTAAGTCGGCGCAAGAGCCTTACGGAGGAACTGAACAAACTCCAGTACCAGACGCTACAAAAGATAGGTTGTGTATCACGGAGAGGTTTACTGTTGAAATCCCAAGAGAGTGCATTCCGGGAAGAGTCGGACAACATATTACTTCCACCCACATACCTCTCGCGAAGCGGCCACAGCGAGAAAATTCGATAATTAGAGCTGATAGGTGTATTTCCCACAATCATTGTCCTCTCGCGCCATTAGCAACTAGACCAAGGGAGGAGGACCAGATAGTGGTATCAGAAGCACCCTCCGCCGCACACCATAAGGTGACTTGTGGAGTACAGGTGTAAACATAGATGGGTGCCACTATTGTTGACTCATTTTTTTTATTACATTATTTACTGAACCGATTGCCTTGTTTGCATTCTACACAATGTGTTTAAAAATTATGTAATACAGGCAGTTAATTGTTTCTGCCAATTTATAGCTACAAGTTCTCATAAATGGAAAAAGAAAGAATGATAAATAACGCTCTTACATTAACAAACAATTGAATATAATCAGAAAGAAAAAAATAAAAATCAAGTTTAATAACACAACCCTATGGACATTTACGAAAAACGTTCATGTGCCATTCACTACAATGAACGCGGTATTTCGCTTCGACAACGGTCGTAGGAAATGGTCATGGGGTTGTGGGTGGTGCAGTCGCTTGTGGCGGTCCACGCCGCTTCGATGAGTCTGCTGCATTTTAACATGTCACAAATTCATTCGCCGCTCGCATCATTCACGGTTCCATTTTCACTTCCACTGACGCTCATACTTTTTGTATGTCGCGTGCTGTAATCCTGTTCTGCAGAATTCGACAACGCCTGCAGAAGTATTCTTCGTACAAGTGAACGGAAATGGCATCTGATGTACTATTCACAAGCTCCCTCATGTCAGAGTCCTTAGTAACTGCATTTAATCAGTATTCTTGTAACCCCACAATGAGCTATGCGTGTTGTACAACATGACCTGAAATACAAGTTTTGGACAACCAACTACACTACTGGGCATTAAAAATGCTACAACAAGAAGAAATGCAGATGATAAACGGGTATTCATTGGACAAATATATTATACTAGAACTGACATGTGATTACATTTTCATGCAATTTGGGTGCATACATCCTGAGAAATCAGTACCCAGAACAACCACCTCTGGCCGTAATAACGGCCTTGATACGCCTGGGCATTGAGTCAAACAGAGCTTGGATGGCGTGTACAGGTACAGCTGCCCATGCAGCCTCAACATGATACCACAGTTCATCAAGAGTACTGACTGGCGTGTGGTGACGAGACAGTTGCTCGGCCAACATTGGCCAGGCGTTTTCAGTTTGTGAGAGATCTGGAGAATGTGCTGGCCAGGGCAGCAGTCGAACATTTTCTGTATCCAGAAAGGCCCGTACAGGACCTGCAACATGTGGTCGTGCATTATCCTGCTGAAATGTAGGGTTTCGCAGGGATTGAATGAAGGGTAGAGCCACTGGTCGTAACACATCTGAAATGTAACGTCCACTGTTCAAAGTGCCGTCAATACGAACAAGAGGTGACCGAGACGTGTAACCAATGGCACCCCATACCATCACGCCGGGTGATACGCCAATATGGCGATGACGAATACACGCTTCCAATGTGCGTTCACCGCGATGTCGCCAAACACGGATGCGACCATCATGATGCTGTAAAGAGAACCTGGATTCATCCGAAAAAAATGACGTTTTGCCATTCGTGCACCCAGGTTTGTCGTTGAGTACACCATCGCAGGCGCTCCTGTCTGTGATGCAGCGTCAAGGGTAA
This sequence comes from Schistocerca nitens, assembly GCF_023898315.1. Classification (NCBI taxonomy): domain Eukaryota; kingdom Metazoa; phylum Arthropoda; class Insecta; order Orthoptera; family Acrididae; genus Schistocerca; species Schistocerca nitens. The sequence goes on along the minus strand of NC_064621.1, from coordinate 442,102,260 downwards.
CCGCAGCCATGGTCTCCACGCTGATGCAAACGTCGTCGAACTGTTCGTGCAGATGGCTGTTATCTTGCAAACGTCCCCATCTGTTGACTCAGGGATCGAGACGTGGTTGCACGATCCGTTACAGCTATGCGGATAAGATGCCTGTCATCTCGACTGCTAGTGATACGAGGCCGTTGGGATCCAGCATGGCGTTCCGTATTACCCTCCTGAACCCACCGATTCCATATTCTGCTAACAGTCATTGGATCTCGACCAACGCGAGCAGCAATGTCGCGGTACGATAAACCGCAATCGCGATAGGCTACAATCCGACGTTTATCAAAGTCGGAAACGTGATGGTACGCAATTCTCCTCGTTACACGAGGCATCACAACAACATTTCACCAGGCAACGCCGGTCAACTGCTGTTTTTGCATGAGAAATCGGTTGGAAACTTTCCTCATGTCAGCACGTTGTAGGTGTCGCCACCGGCGCCAACGTTGTGTAAATGCTCTGAAAAGCTAATCATTTGCATATCACAGCATCTTCTTCCTGTCGTTTAAATTTCGCAACTGTAGCACGTCATCTTCGGCGTGTAGCAATTTTAATGGCCAATAGTGTATTTTGCAGTCACACTCACCGACCTGTCGTCGTTACATTCTAAATCTAAATCTACATCTATATAGATACTCCGCAAGCTACCGTACGGTGTACCACTACATTTCATGTCCACTCCTGTTCCACTCCCAAATAGATCGTGGTGAAAACGACTGTCTGTCTCCGTATGAGCCCTAATTTCTCATATCTTATCTTTACGGTCCTTGACGCAATGTATGTAGGCGGCAGTAGAATCGTTTTGCAGTCAGCTTCATATACCGCTTCTCTAAATTTTCTCAATAGTGTTTCTCGAAAAGAACGTCGCCTTCCCTCCAGGGATACCTATTTGAGTTGCGGAAGCATCTCTGTAACATTTACGTGTTGTTCGCACCTACCAAGAACAAATCTAGCAGCCCATCTCTGAATTGCTTCGATGTCTTTCTTCAATCCGACATGGTATGGACCCCAAACACTCGAGCCCTACTCAACAATAGATCACCACGTCATATATGCGGTCTCTTTACAGGTGAACTACTCTTTCCTAAAATTCTCCCAATAAACCGAAACCGATTACTTGCTTCCCCGCCACAGTTCCCACATGCTCGTTCCATCTCATATCGCTCTGCAACGTTACGCCCAGATATTTAAACGACTTGACTGTGTCAAGCAGTACACTAGTAACACTGTATCCGAACATTAAAGGTTTGATATTCCTACTCATCCGCATTAACTTACGTTTTTCCACATTAGGGCTAGCTGCCATTCATCACACCAACTGGAAATTTTGTCTAAGTCGTCTTGTATCTTCCTGCAGTCATTCAACTTTGACACCTTACAGTACACCACGGCATCATCAGCAAACGACTGCAGATTGCTGCCCACCCTGCCGCAAAATCATTTGTGTATATAGAGAACAACTGCGATCCTGTCATACTTCCCTGGGGCACTCTGGACGATACCCTTCTCTCGAACACTCGCCGTCAAGGAGAACATACTGGGTTCTATTATTTAAGAAGTCTTCGAACCACCCATGTGTCTGCGAACTTATTCCATATGCCCGTAGCTTCGTTAACATCCTGCAATACTTTCCGGAAAGCTAGAAGTATGGAATCTCCCTGTTGCCCTTCATCCATAGTTCTCAGTATATCACGTGAGAAAAAGGCAAGCTGAGTTTAGCATGAGCGATGCAGCGATTTGTTGTTGCTGTGGTCTTCAGTCCTGAGACTGATTTTATGCAGCTCTCCATGCTAATCTATCCTGTGCAAGCTCCTTCATCTCCCAGTACCTACTGCAACCTACATCCTTCTGAATCTGCTTAGTGTATTCATCTCTTGGTCTCCCTCTACGATTTTTACCGTCCACGCTGCCCTCCAATACTAAATTTGTGATCCCTTGATGCCTCAGGACATGTCCTACCAGCCGATCCCTTCTTCTAGTCAAGTTGTGCCACAAACTTCTCTTCTCCCCAATCCTATTCATACCTCCTCATTAGTTACCTGATCTACCCACCTAATCTTCAACATTCTTCTGTAGCACCACATTTCGAAAGCTTCTATTCTCTTCTTGTCCAAACTATTTATTGTCCATGTTTCACTTCCATACATGGCTACACTCCATACAAATACTTTCAGAAACGACTTCCTGACACTTAAATCTATACTCGATGTCAACAAATTTCTCTTCTTCAGAAACGCTTTCTTTGCCATTGTCAGTCTACATTTTATATCCTCTCTACTTCGACCATCATCAGTTATTTTGCTCCCCAAATAGCAAAACTCCTTTACTACTTTAAGTGTCTTATTTCCTAATCTAATTCCCTCAGCATCAGCCGACTTAATTCGACTACGTTCCATTATCCTCGTTTAGCTTTTGTTGATGTTCATCTTATATCCTCCTTTCAAGACGCTGTCCATTCCTTTCAACTGCTCTTCCAAGTCCTTTGCTGTCTCTGACAGAATTACAATGTCATCGGCGAACCTCAAAGTTTTTATTTCTTCTCCCTGGATTTTAATACCTACTCCAAATTTTGCTTTTGTTTCCTTTACTGCTTGCTCAATATACAGATTGAATAACACCGGGGAGAGGCTACAACCCTGTTTCAGTCCCTTCCCAACCACTGCTTCCCTTTCATGTCCCTCGACTCTTATAACTGCCATCTGCTTTCTGTACAAATTGTAAATAGCCTTTCGCTCCCTGTATTTTACCACTCCCACCTTTAGAATTTGAAAGAGAGTATTCCAGTCAACATTGTCAAAAGCTTTCTCTAAGTCTACAAATGGTAGAAACGTAGGTTTGCCTTTCCTTAATCTTTGTTCTAAGATAGCCGTAAGGTCAGTATTGCCTCACGTGTTCCAGCATTTCTACGGAATCCAAACTGATCTTCCCCGAGGTCGGCTTCTATCATTATTTTCCATTCGTGTGTTAATAATTCGTGTTAGTATTTTGCAGCTGTGACTTTTTAAACTGATAGTTCGGTAATTTTCACATCTGTCAACACCTGCTTTCTTTGGGATTGGAATTATTATATTCTTCTTGAAGTCTGAGGGCATTTCGCCTGTCTCGTACATCTTGCTCACCAGATGGAAGAGTTTTGTCAGGACTGGCTCTCCCAAGGCCGTCAGTAGTTCTAATGGAATGTTGTCTACTCCTGGGGCCTTGTTTGGACTCAGGTCTTTCAGTGCTCTGTCAAACTCTTCACGCAGTATCGTACCTCCCATTTCGTCTTCATCTACATCCTCTTCCATTTCCATAATATTGTCCTCAAGTACATCGCCCTTGTATAGACCCTCTATATACTCCTTCCACCTTTCTGCTTTCCCTTCTTTGCTTAGAACTGGGTTTCCATCTGAGCTCTTGATATTCATACAAGTGGCTCTTTTTTCTCCAAAGATCTCTTTAATTTTTCTGTAGGCAGTATCTATCTTACCCCTAGTGAGATAAGTCTCCACATCCTTACATTTGTCCTCTAGCCATGCCTGCTTAGCCATTTTGCACTTCCTGTCGATCTCATTTTTGAGACGTTTGCATTCCTTTTTGCCTGCTTCATTTACTGCATTTTTATATTTTCTCCTTTCAACAATTAAATTCAATATTTCTTCTGTTACCCAACGATTTCTACTAGCCCTCGTCTACTTGATCCTCAGCTGCCTTCACTACTTCATCCCTCAGAGCTACCCATTCGTCTTCTACTGTATTTCTTTCCCCCATTCCTGTCAGTTGTTCCCTTATGCTCTCCCTGAAACTCTGTACAACCTCTGGTTTAGTCAGTTTATCCGGGTCCCATCTCCTTAAATTCCCACCTTTTTGCAATTTCTTCAGTTTTAATCTACAGTTCATAACCAATAGATTGTGGTCAGAGTCCACATCTGCCCCTGGAAATGTCCTACAATTTAAAACCTGCTCCTAAATCTCTGTCTTACCATTACATAATCTATCTGATACCTTTTAGTATCTCCATGGATATTGATCTGTAATTTTGCGGGTCCGTTCTTTTACCTTTCTTTTATGCTGGAGTCACCGTCTCTTTTTTCCAGTGGCTTGGTACTTTGTGCTGGGAGACAGATTCACTTTAAATGCAAAGGGGCCAGTGCCGTGTAGTACTGTTTGTAAAATCGAACTTGGATTCTATCTGTGTCAAGGAACTGTGTCGAAGTTAAGCAAACCCTTCATTCTTTTGTGTAATCTCCCATAACAATCAAAGAACCCACAATTTCGGCCGGACAAAAGTAGTTTCAATTGGCCACAATAGATTTTGCAGTTCCAACGACCCGGTTTGTTACATACTAGTCGAAAACGATTAAAGAAGGACATTTCAGCATAATGACAGCCTTTGATATAAACGCAGTATGTAAATTTCCGCCACAGCTGCGTGCTTTTTTTGTACTATAGCCAGTTTCAGAGAAACAAATTCATTATAAAGAGTTGTCAAAAAACTATGCGAGGCAAATGTAGCAGAAGTAATGTCATTTCGATCTCCACGTTTCGCAAAACATCAGCAGTACTGACATAACTGGTTAAAAATAAAACGTAGCTTACGTAATGTCCAGATCTAAAGTCAGTCAGCTGTATGAAATATATGGAACAGAGCTTTCATGAGAAAATAAATGGCGACAGTTCGTTATTTAAGTCGGCAAACAACGTGCCATATTTCATGATGATACACTGAAGGTGCCAGATGAAACCTAAAAATATTTTATGGAGGACTAACTCGCTAATCCAGTACATCAACCTTCAAAACTGTTGGTAATTTATTCGAAAGATAAAATTATTCCAAAAATACACTTGAAAGCAATAGTTCTTGTGGATGTACAGTTAGAATCCACTCGAACTGTACCTCCAACACGAGTTTTAACTAGCAGGGTAGTAAGATCACACACATAATGCACACGCCTTCAGACTGTTGACTGACGCGGCTGCTTTATTCTTTATTTATTCTTATTTCAGTTCTCCGCGAAGGGGTAGGCTGGCAGCGGATCAAACTGCTCTTCAGCGAAAGGCTACACAAATTTAAAAGATTTTTAATATATGTAATTATAGATAATAATAATAATAATAATAATAATAATAATAATAATAATAATAACTGGCTGAGGAAGTCAAGGATACATCCAACTGGCTGAGGAAGTCAAGGACATGTGGCATCAGGATAAAGTTGACATTATACCGATTATACTATCAACTACAGGAGTCATACCACACAATATCCACCAGTACATCAACGCAATACAGCTACATCAAAACTTATATATACAACTACAGAAATCTGTAATTATTGATACATGTTCAATTACCCGAAAGTTCCTAAATGCAATGTAACATATACCGTACAGTTAAAAGGAAGACACGCTTGATCAAGTTCCGCGTCACCTTCCATTTTTAACCAGACATAACGTCTGAGACAGGAGAGAGAAATAATAATAATAATACAGAGACTGTGTAGAGAAGAGGTGATTGTGATAAAGAATGGAGAACATCAAGGAGGAGCTACTATTAAGCAAGGTGTGCGAGAGGGCTGCTCAGTCTCTCCCGCCTTCTTCTGTGGATACGTTCAGAGGGCAATAGATGAAGCTAGAGAGAAACTATAAGCTATAGGAGGAGTTAAAATTCATGGTAAAAATAGACACGCAACGATTTGCTGATGATATCGTAGTGTTAAGTGAAGATGCAGAACTATCAGATGCGCTGCTGACCCAGATGGAAGCCACCCTCAGCTCTTCCTATAATATGGAAATTAATAAAGGTAAAACAAAACTGTTAGTGGTGACCAGACAAAACACAGTTGCCCAATGATCGCTTAACAATGAGCGACTGAACACCGTAGAATCCCTTGACTACCCAGGGAGTAAAATTACATTAGACGGAAGGTCAAGGGAGGATACTGCAAGCCGAATCCACCAGACAAAAGCTGCTTTTAACAAGAGAAGAAATCTATCCACATTCACCAACTTAGACAAGCATCTCAGAAGAAACCTCATCAAGACGTTTCTTCTGAGTGTGCTGCTGTGCTGCTGTAGGGAAGTGAAACGTGGACACTTGGAAAAAAAATAAAAATATAATAAAACCGGCTTCGAGATCTGGGCTACCGCAGAATGCTCGAGATTTCCTAGGTAGACTGAATATCAAACTAAGAGGTGCTCCACAGAACGGAGGAAGAGAAGCCTTGTCTCCTGAAGATAATGGAGAAGGAACACGTGGGTCGGCCGTCTACTGAGACACTTTGGTACTACGTACAATTAAAAGTATCACTGAAGGGACAGTAGACGGCAAAAGTACAAGAGGAAGACAGAGACTGAAATACATCAACCAGATCATGGAGGATACCAGCTGCACCACCTGTACCGCACTGAAGAGGAAGGCCGAGAACAGAAAGGCATGGCAAACTGCTGCTAACCAACTAAATGGTTGAAGAGCTAAGACCAAGAAGAATTATAGGATACAATAACTGATTTTTTAAAAACGTGTTGATGGACAATATTTGCGATTTATGTATAAAATAGTTACAGTGATAATGTTTTCCTTAAATAAATACTTCGGTGGACAATATTTATGATTTTAAAAACATTTTACAGTTTTATATTACAATTAAAATACAATATAATCATTGATGGCAATGTGGATGAAGCTTAGGTGTAAAGGTGATGCTGGTAGTGCATGGAAATCATTCATTTGGCTCTGAGCACTATGGGACTTAATATCTGAGGTCATCAGTCCCCTAGATTTAGAACTACTTAAACCTAACTAAACTAAGGAGATCACACACATCCGTGCCCGAAGCAGGATTCGAACCTGCGACCGTAGCAGCAGCGCGGTTCCGGACTGAAGCGCCTAGAACCGCTCGACCACAACGGTCGACGCATGGAAATGATCATGGTCGTGATGGAGGTGGAATTATATAAGTCCCTGCGCAACCGTAGAAAGCAACTAAAGGAGGCGGTGAAAGAGGGAGGGATCAAAATTGAAGGATGGTGTGAGGTGGAGCGTTGTGACTAGGGTTGGAAAGAGGGGTCGATGTTGGGAGTTTGGGAGTGTCAGTTGCTTGACGTTCTGCCAGAAGAGGATAGATAAGGCATGGAGGTGCATGGAAGGTGGAATATGGATGTAGTGATACAACAGATTACCTGGACTGGTGATTAGTGGGTGAGATACTGGGCACTGAGACATTGTTTTGCGATTAATGTATCGAACCCGAAGGTGCTCTAGGAAGAGAAGAAGGTGTGGGAAGTGGATGAGTTGACATAAGATGCTAGATAGAGAAGATAGGCCTTTACGGACGGCTAGGTGGATTGCATTTCTTTCCAGGATTTCAAGGAACTTCTAGGATTTAGGGGAGGCCGAGATCCAGACAACTTCGACGTAAGTGAGGATGGAGCGTGTGGGACAGTTTAGAGGAGGATAATAGTAGAAGACTGTAAAGGGTAATGGTAGATGAATGTAGAACCCAGATGCGGCTTGTTAACAGTAATTTTGATCGGTTTCAGGATTTGTTTTGGATGGTAAGGATGTGTATATTCCGTGTCGAGCGTTATTCGTAAATACTTAAGTCTGTTAGCCAGATGCATGGATTGTTTGCCAATGGAATTGTGGAAATATACAGGTTGTCTCAACCCCTTTAGGCCAAACTGAAACAGGTGATAATGGGTCCACAACCGATTATATTGAGACAGGAAACCAACAGTCGGAAATGCATACGCAGCATACACCACGTAACAACGCCAGTCTCAGTGCGTGCATGGAAACGGTGCATGAAGTTCTGCCACATTCTCTGAAAGAACCCTGGTGTTTGTCGTACCAGGAGACAGGCAGCTTGGACCCTGGAAGCAGATCTTCATCCGTTTCTATGGGTGCTTCGTACACCAATGTCTTAATATAAACCACAAGAAAGAAGTCAAGAGGTGTACCATCCAACGATAGCGCTGGTCATGGTACAGGACCTCCATTCCCCATCCGAGCTCATCGATACATGTTGTTCAGGTGCTCGTGGACATTAACATCGAAATGGCCTGGTGCACCGTTGTCTTGCAATCAAATTCTTTTGCGGAAAACAGGGGGTACAGTTTCCAAGAACCGTTGCAGCACGTCTCACGGGAACACCAGTCAAATGGGGAGGCAGCAAATAAGATTCTATTACGTGAGCTTGGACAATTGCCACCCTTATGTTGACAGAGAATCGTTGCTGGTGACAACACATGTTCGTGGCGTGGGGATTGTCCTGACTCCAGACATGGCTGCTGCGGCCATCACAGGTGAACTCGGCCTCAAATAAAAGCTGAACGAAGCACTGTTGTGGAGAACTCATTGACAGAAGTGAGTGCGTGGATCAAAATCTGTTGGTACCAGTGCTTGCACGTGTTCTTTGTTCTGTTCCATCACTGTTCTCCACACTGCATCCTTCTAAATGTGCGTTTGACCGGCATGTTGGTTGGTGCTTATTGCTGGATGGTCAGTTACACGATTCTACACCATCTCCTCAGAGTCAGATGTCCGCAAATGTCCTTGGCGGGACCTTGGCCGCTTTCTGTGGCGTGAACGACCCTGTCTGTCGTATGCTGGTAACCATGGAGATAAACTGCTTCCAGTTAGGATGGGGCCTGTTGGAAATTGTTCTCTGCACGTTCGTGCTGCTCTACGGCCGCTACATCCTGCTGTATCATGTACTAAATGCATGACTGCCAACTCTTGTGATGGTAACGTTCCAGCTTTGACTATACATCATGCACTGTACACAGTGACACACGTCACCATGGACACAACACAAGCTGTCTGATGCAATGGACGACAGCACGGGATAATTATGTGTGTGCAGCACGGGTTAATGCGCTGGTGCAATGCACGCGGTCGTAACATGACACACCTGCTATGAAGTAAGTTGTATGTTTCAGCGTACAGCAGGCACCTGGGATCTTTGCGAGAATGCAGCAGAACTGCCTGCGTCATTGCAATACTTGTGCTGAGAGTTTCGATCATCGCTTTGAACAGTTAGAGTGAGTTACTTTGTTGTTATGCACTGTACGCTGCGTATGTCCATAACACAATATCAAATGTCAAATGTGTGTGAATTCCTGCCAAACTGCTGAGGTCGTCGGTCCATAGTCTTACACACAACTTAAACTAACTTAAACTAACTTGTGCTAAGAACAACACATTCCCGAGGGAGGACTCGAACCGCCGGCGGGAGGGGCCGCGCAGTCCGTGACATGGCGCCTCAAACCGCTCGTCCACTCCGCGCGCCCATAACACAATAAATAAGCTTTTCTGACCATTGGTTTCCTGCCTCAGTATAATCGGTTGGTTTCCTGTCTCAATATAATCGGTTGTGGACCCATTATCGTTTGATCCAAAATGTCTGAAACACCTTGCAACGACGGGAACGCCGTGGTGTGAACAAAGATGGTGTCTTGGCTTTTCTGCGGATTTACTTGAAGTTTCCACTTGTTCACCACTCCACCAAGAACTTAAAGTGACATTGGAAGGAGGCATGGGAGAGATGAAGTGTGTGGTTAGTAGCTAGGTAGGATGTAAAGGAGAGGAGATAAGACAGAGACTTACGGCACACATGCAGTAGGCTGAAATATTCCGGAGCAGATGTGGTTGATAGTGTCATATGTAGGACGATGGTGAAGAAAGGACGCTGTTATGCGGGCATAATTAAGTGGGAGTGCATAGTCTTGTAGCCTGAAGAGCAGTCCAAAATCTCGTATGCAATCAACGACTTTTTGGATGTCAAGGGAGACAAATATAGTGGATTTACGTTTATTTAATTGATGGAAGATAAGGTGGATAAGGTAAAAAAGTTGGTCGTCGATGGAATAGTTGGGATGAGAGCCAAATTTGGTGTTGGGGATGGATAGGTGTGTTGCTGTGACTGCTGCTGTGGCGGCCATAGAAGCTTCTGATCGGTCGGAAAACGTAATTACGACATGTTGCAAATACTATGTCAGCGTTTGCGCGGTGGCGTAGTCAGAACATAAATAATTCGTTGAACATCTTATCGTCCTCCCAATGTGGACACCTTGCTTCCAAGCACCTCTACGATTATACAGTATATGCTGCCCCGATTAAACTTGTTCTCACACATTGTAATTTCTACAACCTTTTTAATAAAGGAAACATGGGACAATTTTTTAGTTTTATCAAAAATTTTGTATTTATTTACTAGGTTGGGCTCAGTGACTGCTAATATCTCTAGTTATCGACTCTTAATGTGCTTTTGCTGCTCGGCACAGCAGTGGGAAACGGTACGGATGAACTGACAGATGAAGTTGCTGCCACACTCACGAAGTGTCTTATAAATCCCAAAGATCTTGAGCCAGAAACTGTCGTCAACTGGGCGCAAAATCTCCTTTACCTTCTTAGGCTTTCGTTAAACAGGTCTTATGTCCGAAGACCCACCTATTTTGGTTGATTCAGCACCACAACAAAGAAGAAGTATAGCAGGTGGATCGTTACATGGTTGTTCAACATTTTCTTCTTTTTCTTTTCTGGATAGCGCGAACTACACATATTTCGAGTCGTAACCATTGTTTCGAAAGAGGTACTTCAGATGGTGCCAAGTGTTCCTTGTCATAAGCAGTTGTAGCTCTGTATGTCAATATATTTAAAACAGCTCAGGATTGTGAAAACTATACGTTCTGGGGTATAAACTAAATGAACAAAATAATACGGATATGTACTAACCGACATCATTATGGTTTGTGTCCCTCTTTCGCCGAGAGATTGAACACCACTGGGACAGTTTTAATGTCATGTCTGAATGTCTGTGGAAAAATGGCAGCCCATTCTTCACAGAGATAAAACCATGTAGGGTTGCAATGTTGGACGCGAGGATCTGGAACAAAACCGACGTTCTAATTCACTGCAAAGATTTTCCATTTGGTTTAGATCGACACTCTGGACAGGCCAGTCCATTTCAGGAATGTTATTGTTCGCAAACCATTGTCTCAAAGATTCTGCTTTACGACAGGATGAGTTGTAATCGTTTCGGAACTGTTCCTCTACTGTACAGAATACACAGTACTATAAAATGCGTTCAGATTCTTCAGTATGTAGAGCAATAAGGGGACCATACATTAACCACGAAAACCACCACCATACCTTAACCCTAGGTCCTCCTACTTCACTGTTGGCACTACACATTATGGCAGGTAACCTTCTCCAGGTGTTCGCCAAATCCAACCCCTTTCATTGGATCGCCGCGGGGTATTGCGTGACTCATCACTGAGAATCACTCGTTAGTCATCCTATGTCCAGTTGCGTCGGTGCATAAACCACCGCAAGTATCGCTTAGCACTGACCACAGAAACGTGTGGTTTATGAAGAGCTGCTCGGCCGTTGTACCCATTTCTTTGTAACTCTCTATACACAGGTATTGTGCTAGCTGGACTGCCGGAAGCACTTTGGAACTCACGACTCATTCCTTTCGCTGATTTATTTGCGATTTTTTACAACCGCCCTCTGCAGTGCCCGACGGTCCCTGTCCGCCAGTACAGGAGGACAGTGTCATGTTACTTTAGTTGTGGTTGTTCGCTCGGGTTTTCGCTACACAGTCACATCCCTAACAGTTGGCTTGGACAACATTAGAAGGGTTGAAATGTGCCTGATTGATTTCTTAGGTGGAGTACAATGACTAACCCACGACGAGGTCACTGAGATCTCCTGAGCAACCCGTTCTGCTGTTACAACGCATGTACTGACAACACAGCACTTCACGTCTCCTTTTATACTGACCAGTCCGCCCTCGTCACGTCTAGTAGTTAGTGCCACATTTAAGAGGGGTGTCCGGATACTTTTGATCAGATAGTGCCGTAATCACCGTCATCATCATCATCTTGACCAGGTTCCAGCCCCGTGCTGGGTCTGTTTGAAACATAAGCCTCTCCGTCTAGTCCTGTTTTCCTACCATCTTCCTGTGTTCACTCGGATCCAGTCCTAGCGTCTTGCTTCAACACCCTCCTCCACGCCTTACAGCTACCTGTCCCTTGGGCTTTCTCTTGGTCGTTTCCTTCGCATCTCTATTTCGCGTATCTTCTTGGGAATCGTTTTACATTCTCCCAAAGTGCCTATACCATCTTAGTCTTGACGTTTCTCTTCTACTCTGCAAGAGTTTCTCTTTCACTATTTCCGTTAGCCTTTCATTCCTCATCCTGTCTCTCCTTGTTACTCCTGCTCTATTTCTGAGGAACTTCACTTCTCATCCCTGTAATTTGTTTACATCTCTTTTCTTGACTACCCACGTTTCAGATGCATAGGTCAGAGTTGGGCTGTGGTTCTATATATAACTTCTTTGTTTTTTCTGTGGGACATCTTTGTTCCACACTAGGCTCCTAACACTTCACAGGAATACTACTGCCCCTCTGTCACATTCACTGCTCTCTTTCTCATTTCTTCCATTTTCCTCTGTCACACTTCCCAAGTACTTCACACTTTCCAACTCCTTCAGTTATTCACCTCCAATCCTTATTCCGCTAGTTAGTCTATCTTTCTCTCTAGTTATAACCAGGATCTTACATTTGTTTACATTAAACTTTATCCCATACTCTCTCACAGTTTCATCCCAAGCATTCAGCTATTCCTGAATCTCCTCGTCCCTCTTTCCCCGAGAAGTTACGGCTGACGGGGCTCTGGCGAAGTTGTGATAGACCTAACTAACCAACAGTGGACCATTAACTAGCTTTCAACAAGGTAGCAGACAGTGTAAGTTAGTGTGAATTGGCTTGCGTAATACAGATTGGTAGAGCCGACCATCTGACTCTAGGTTTACCAAGACATGTAAAAACAGTAACATTCCTTTTCGCTTTGTATCAGCAGCGAAGTTTATGTTCGGGTGAGTGCTGTACATGTGACCAGGAACGTTTGGAGCAGTCACTGTTTTTCCTTTTCGCTTTGTATCAGCAGCGAAGTTTATGTTCGAGTGAGTGCTGTACATGTGATCAGGAACGTTTGGAGCAGTCACTGTTTTTCTGCTGCGTTTACAAACGTTTCAACGTACACTTCACGCAAGGCGGTGGGGAGCAACACGACGTAATTTACGTCCGAACATAATCTTTGCGAGAGGCGTAAGGAGATGGCAGCACGGGCAGTAACTTCCGCGCGACCTGCCTTGGGATGTCAGCGCCGCCGCCACGGCTGCAACACGCAGCACACAGCACAGAGCACAAGGCTGGAGAGAGCAGCTACCCATCGCTGGGGCTGCAGCCCTGGGTCAGGACTGCGCTGCGCATGCGCCTGGCGAGCGTGACGTCACTGGCAGGCGCGTATTTGGGTCAGGCGGTCAGGGCTGCGGTGGGAGGTGAGTCCTGCAGGACGGGGCGCTGCGCCACCTGCACAATCTGCGATAAATGCCGCTTGTCTTCACACACATCTTGGTGTGCGTGGTTCTCAACACACTATAACGTTACTTTAAACTGCGGACAGCCGCATACAAATTTGCACATTTTGAATAAAATGATTCTCAGTGGCTACAAAATAGTTTTTATTAGAAGTCAAGACCTGTTTCGCATCAATTGAAGCATCTTCGGGTAATGTGTGCAAAAATTAGTCAGGAAAACTTTTTTTTTTTACAAAGAATTATTAACAACAGTCTGAAGAATAACGGGATATTGAATAGCAGTATTTTCTAGCAATACTTGAAGATTGCTCACAGAGATTTATTATAACAAGTCATAGCTTAAAGGCAGTTGCATTGGAGCCATTCCCCCAGTTCACGTTAGTTGTAAATAAATAGCGCACTGAAGGCGATTACGGTTGAAATGAAGGGGATAGCAGGACCTATGGAAATAAAATGAAGATAAAAACCAAATGGGCCAAACAAAGTTGTAGACTAATAACGCACCAAGACAGTATGAGCCAAAGCATTATGATCACCTGCTTAATAGCTAGTTTGTCAGTCTCTGGAAAGAAATAAATCACTGATCCTGCGTATCAGGGAGCCGAAAATTTGTTGGTAGCTTTTTGAAGGTATGTGGCATTAGGTGTCGAGGCACAGACATGTAATTCCCGTAAATAAGGGCCTGCTGATTTTCGTACACGGCCATGGCGTCCGACAGCAACTCAGATGAGTTCCTAGAATTTACATCCGGCGAAATTGGTCGGCGAGACAACGGCTCCTCAAACCACTGAAACACGGTTCTAGCTCCGAGACACAGACAGCTATACTGCTGAAAGACGACATTGCCATCGGGGAAGACATGAAGCATGAAGGGATGCTGGTGGTTTGCAGCTGTAAGAGTGTCTTTAATTATTACCACAGGTCCGATGCAAGCGCGAGAGAATGTCTCTCATAGCATAATACTGCTCCCACTGGCCAGCGTCCGTGGCGCGCTGCACGTTTCGAGCGACCGTTCGCCTCGATGACGGCGTTAGTGGAGACAAACATAGACCTATTTATTGTAGCAAGGAACACGATTCATCCCAAGAGCCGACACGTTTCCAATGATTCACAGTCGAATCCCGATGGTCCCGTGACCACTGCAATCATCATTGTCGATGACGTTGGGTCACCATGTGAACACATAGGGCTGGTATGCTGCGGAGCTCGAAGTTCGACAATGTACGGTAACGGTGTGCTCCGAAATGCTTATTCATGCATCGCATTCTGCTCCTTCGGCAGAGATGCCACAGTCCCTCAACTGTCTAATTTTACAGATCATACAAGGATACGAAACCCACGTTCTGTGAAGAGTCGTTGACTTCCAACTATTTAGCGCCTCGTGGTAGTTTCACTATCCATATACACTATGTGATGAACTGTCCATCTACACTATGCTGGAATTCAATATGGTGTTGGCTCATCCTTAGCCTTGATGATAGCTTCCACTCTCGCAGGCATACGTTCGATCAGGTGCATTCGTGATCCCCCGAAATACTTTTCAACAGTGGGAAGCAAGAAGGTGCTTAAAACATCAATGTGCTTTGATAGTGTCACGCAAAACAACAAGGGGTGCAATCCCACTCTTTGAAAAACACGACCACACCATAACACCGCCGCCTCCGAATTTTACTGTTGGCGCTACACACGCTGGCAGATGACGTTCACCGAGCATTCGCCATACCCACACTCTGCCATCGGATCGCCACATTGTGTACCGTGATTCGTCACTCCACTCAACGTTTTTCCACCGTTCAATCGTTCAATGTTTACGCGCCTTACACCAAGCGAGGCGTCGTTAGGCATTTACCGGCATGATATGTGGCTTATGAGCAGCCGCCTAACTGTCATAGTACTTGCAGTGGATCCTGATGCAGTTTGAAATTCCTGTGTGATGGTCTGGATAGATGTGTGCCTATTACACATTACGGTCAACAGTCGGCGGTTTCTGTCAGTCAACAGACGAGGTCGGCCTGTGCGGTTTTGTGCCGTACGAGTCCCTTCACGTTTCCACTTCACTATCACATGGGAAACAGTGGAGCTAGGGATGTTTAGGAGTGTGGGAATCTCGCGTACAGACGTATGACACAAGTGACACCCAATCACCTGACCACGTTCATAGTCTATGGCAGGGGCGGGCAAACGTTGCACGCGGCTCATGAGCGCACGGCGCTGCACGTGTGCTGCTCGCGTGCAGGCGTCGACCGGGGCTGTGGCGACAGCCGGCAGGTTGCGGCAGTGTAGTGCCAGGCTAAGCTGCGGACGTTGGTGCGAAGCGAGCACTATGTAGTGAACGTTGTATTTCAAGAAACGGAGAAGTGGAGATTTGCTATCTTTTAAAAAGTAATGGGAGAATCATTTTTTCTTTGTGCAAAAACGTGAAAATTTGAAATGTTTAATATGTGGCAGTATTCTCGCTGATCAACGGAAGTTTAGTATTGAAGGCGATTATAATAAATTTCACAAGGACGAGTACAATTTATTGTCGGATTCTGAGCGGATGGGGAATTGACTGAGCTTCGATTTGACGATACCAGATGAATCTGTCGTAGTTGGCCGGCCGGAGTGGCCCGAGCGGTTCTAGGCACTACAGTCTGGAACCGCGCGACCGCTATGGTCGCAGGTTCGAATCATGCCTCGGGCATGGATGTGTGTGATGTCCTTAGGTTATTTAGGTTTAAGTAGTTCTAACATCTAGGGGACTGATGACCACAGCAGTTAAGCCCCATAGTGCTCAGAGCCATTTGAATTTGTCGTAGTTGATGTTGTCACGAGAGATCTGCGACTTTCTCTCGTCGTGTCTCTCATCTAACTGATCTAACATTTTATGGAGCACTGTTTTCAAGTTTTCAGGACGACAACAATAATAGCCCAGCGGTATGTGCAAGTTATAAGACTGCGCTTAATATAGCGAGAGCTGGAAAACCATTTGCTGAATTAATAAGTCTCGGTTTTTTGTGTTTGTCTGTATGTAGAAATTTTGTTCCACATATTAAACGTATTGTAAACTCCACCTGTGATAATTAAATAAAACGTATCGTAGGTAATAGGTACTCTTTCAAACCATGATTTCTTTCAAGCACTCCTACTAACATTATTGATTCACTCAATAAAGCAAGCTAGGAAACAAAGCGCATTACAGAGGAAGGAGCGGACAGAAGGTATGGTGGGGATGGGAGATAAGCGGGTGGCCAGCTTGCCCCTGTGTGCACGCGGAACACCTGTTAACTGCACGCGTGCAAGTGCACCGCACATGTGCAGGATTCCTGCCCGCCCCTGGTCTATGGAGTTCCGCGGAGCGCCCCATTCTGCTCTCTCACGATGTCTAATGACTACTGACAAGGGAACCTCCCCATCGCACCCCCCTCAGATTTAGTTATAAGTTGGCACAGTGGATAGGCTTTGAAAAACTGAACACATATCAATCAAGAAAATAGGAAGAAGTTGTGTGAAACAGTGAAAAAAATTAGTAAAATATACAAACTGAGTAGTCCATGCATACGATAGGCTATATCAAGGAGAGCGTGAGCTCGGGAGCGCCGTGGTCCCGTGGTTAGCGTGAGTAGCTGCAGAACGAGAGGTCCTTGGTTGAAGTCTTCCCTCGACTGAAAATTTTACTTTCTTTATTTTCCCAAAGTTATGATCTGTCCGTTCGTTCACTGACGTCTCTGTTCACTGCAATAAGTTTAGTGTCTGTGTTTTGCGACCGCACCGCAAAACCGTGCGATTAGTAGACGAAAGGACGTGCCTCTCCAATGGGAACCGAAAACATTTGATCGCAAGGTCATAGGTCAACCGATTCCTCCACGGGAAAACACGTATGATATATTCTGTACGACACTGGTGACGGCATGTGCGTTACATGACAGGAAAATGTTGTCGACCCACCTAACTTGTACACTTGGTGAATGGGTAAAAAGATTCTTCTACCTTGCCCGATTTAGGTTTTCTTGTGGATGTGATAATCACTCCCAAAAAAGTGATGAAAACATAAGAGTTTGTCACATAAACTGAAAATTAAACTTTTTACTCGAGGGAAGACTTGAACCTAGGACCTCTCGTTCCGTAGCTACTCTCGCTAACCACGGGACCACGGCGCTCCTTGACTCCCAGTGTCCTTGATGTTGCATATCTTCGCATGGACTACTCAGTTTGTATGTTTTACTAATTTTTTTCATAGTTCCACACAACTTCTTCCTGTTTTCTCGATTGATCTGTGTTCAGTTTTTCAAGGCCTATCCACTGTGCCAACTTATAACTAAATCTGAGGGGGGTGCGATGGGAAGGTTCCCTTGTGAGGTCGCTGATGTGGAGTACCTGGCAGTAGGTGGCAGCACAATGCAGCGCGGTATTTGTATACAACTTGACGTGAATGGTGGAGAGTGGCTCGAAGGCAGTTAACTTTACGCTATGACTCGGTAAAATGACTCTCTGTGAGTACTCTTCAAGTACTGCCATATAATACAGCTTTTCAGCATTCCCTTGTTCTTCAAACTATTGTTAATCATTCTTAGTTTAAAAAAATCTTACTAATTTTTGTTCGGATTATCTGAGCTTGCGTTTTCAATTGACACGAAGCCTGTAGTGACTTTTAATAAAAAGTATTTTACAGGCAGTGCGGATCATTTTATTCAAAACATCACAACCTATCTTCTACATAACCTAAATATTTTATTTTTAATGGAAATTTGTATCTGTCCAGGAAATCAATCACAAACCTGAAACTTCTAAGTTAATTATCACTCAAAGAATAACGCATCTAAAGAACAGATCATACTGTCTCAAATTTTACGGACGACGGGTTAAACCCGCGTTCGGCCATACTGATGAGGTTTTCCGTGATTTCCCTAAATCTCTCTAGACAAATACTGGGATGGTTCCTTTGAAAGAACACGGCCGATTTCCTTTCCCATCCTTGACACAATCCGCGCCTGTGCTCCGTCTCTGATTACCTCGATGTCGACGGGACGTTAAACCCAATCTTCCTTCCTTCTTTAAAATTTTACAAAAATGGTGGTGTCAACGTTAGACACCACGCTAGAGGTTACGATAATCGATAGCGGTCTATCACTTGGAACCTCTCTGGACTCGCTGGCGCTTGCAGCGCCGCCGTATGGCAAGGACAGAGACTCGCTACAGGTCGTGACCGAAGTCAGATTAGAATACACTTCAGCTCACCAGGTTCGCAGCCTCTAGTTCGCACATGTATTACGCATGTAATACTAGAATTGTATTGTCTTGCTTTCTGTATAATCCAGTTAATGTTTGTTAATGAGTCATTTGTATTCAAGAAAGATAGTTGTTATGAGTTATGTTCCTGGAGTGCAGTAGCAGGACAAAGTTAAGTAAAAGTTATTTACTAAAATATTTCAGTAGTAATTATTATCGAATGTTCCAGCTTCCTACAACTACCCCACTCGTGCTAGCCTCTATCATCCCATTTCAAATCCCATGGGTAGCGATAGAAAAGCATCCTGCATTTGTGTGAGGTCATGACATGCTGCCATCGACCTTCACATCAAAAATCACCTTGTCCGATTTACTGATTAGCGAAATGGCAGAATGAGCTGCAGGGAGGAATGACTGGCGCAGAGGCTGCCCCGAACATAAACAGATGTCACGTATTATCATAAATTGTCAGAGAGGTCCATTACTCTTCGACTATACTACTGCCAGTCAGCCTTTGGAAACAGTGACAACGGTAAAATAGGATCGAAGATTCTCGTGAAAGCATTTTCCGTTTACTTGTCGCGTGATGTAAATGAAGTGAATAAAGTAAATGCTCATGCCGAACTGGTAACTTGCTCCAGATTGCTGCAATAGACGCTCGTCCATATCCATCGTGTAAACTGTGCGAGGCTTACAGCGATCCTTTGTCCATATTGTGAAATATGATGGATCTGCAGGTCGGTAGAACAATCTACTGACAAGGGAACCTCCTCATCGCACCCCCCTCAGATTTAGTTATAAGTTGGCACAGCGGATAGGCCTTGAAAAACTGAACACAGATCAATCGAGAAAACAGGAAGAAGTTGTGTGGAACCATGAAAAAAATTAGTAAAATATACAAACTTAGTAGTCTATATGCAAGATATGCAACATCAAGGAGAACGCGAGCTCAGCAGCGCCGTGGTCCCGTGGTTAGCGTGAGTAGCTGCCGAACGAGAGGACCTTGGTTCAAGTCTTCCCTCGACTGAAAATTTTATTTTCGCAAAGTTATGATCTGTCCGTTCGTTCACTGACGTTTCTGTTCACTGCAATAAGTTTAGTGTCTGTGTTTTGTGACCGCACCGCAAAACCGTGCGATTAGTAGACGAAAGGACGTGCCTCTCCAATGGGAACCGAAAACATTTGATCGCAAGGTCATAGGTCAACCGATTCCTCCACGGGAAAACACGTATGATATATTCTGTACGACACTGGTGACGGCATGTGCGTTACATGACAGGAAAATGTTGTCGACCCACCTAACTTGTACACTTGGTGAATGGGTAAAAAGATTCTTCTACCTTTCCCGGTTTAGGTTTTCTTGTAGACGTGATAATCACCCCCAAAATAGTCATGAAAACATAAGAGTTTGTCACATAAACTGACAACAAAAAATTAAAATTTTCACTCGATGGTAGACTTGAACCTAAGACCTCTCGTTCCGTAGCTACTCTCGCTAACCACGGGACCACGGCGCTCCTTGACTCCCAGTGTCCTTGATGTTGCTTATCTTCGCATGGACTACTCAGTTTGTATATTTTACTATTTTTTTCTAGTTCCACACAACTTCTTCCTGTTTTCTCGATTGATCTGTGTTCAGTTTTTCAAGGTCTATCCACTGTGCCAACTTGTAACTAAATCTGAGGGGGGTGCGATGGGGAGGTTCCCTTGTGAGTATCTTCTTAGATGGAACGCTTTGTTGGGAGAACATAACGTGTAGAGTACGTGACGTGTGCCCCTCGTGTAACGCATGGCTAATCATAGTAGAATACCACGTCTGGTGTGGTACGATAGCACTCAGCTACAGTGTTTACGTTGTTCACACTTCTCACAAACACTACTGTCGTAGTGGTGCCAGCACGACATAGAAATTGTACATTCTGAACAGCTTACGTAAAAGACTGTAGCAAGTAGCCATCCGGTGTGACCGAGCGGTTCTAGGCGCTTCAGTCTGGAACCACGCGACCGCTACGGTCGCAGGCTCGAATTCTGCCTCGGGCATGGATGTGTGTGATGTCCTTAGGTTAGTTAGGTTTAAGTAGTTCTAAGCTCTAGGGGACTGATGACCTGAGATGTTAAGTCCCATAGTGCTCAGCGCCATTTGAACCATTTGAACTGTAGCAAGTGCTTTGGCTGACAGCAGCATTACACTCAGAAGACTGAATACAGAGACAAAATACTGATACACAAAAATGAATACATGTTAGTTTTGTTTGTCTTTTCTTGTCCTAGGCGTTCCAGTACTATTCTAACGATTGCAATGAAACTTTGGTGATATGTTTGCGCATGCCCGCGATGGTTTCTACTGGGTTAAGAACCATCAACAACTCACTGGAATGGAGCAGAAAATAGGGTGAAATAGAAGCTTAATAAGGAACGACTAGAACAATTTCAACTAAGTTTGCTATATACGTGACTCATGTTATTCTTCAACCTTTTCTAATGTAATGCATGACGAAACAGTCACTGCTGAACGGACAATTATCATTGTCCAATGGGCACAATGTTTCAGGAAATTACAACGTTGCCATCATTTATACAGGGTGATTCAAAAAGAATACCACAACTTTAAAAATGTGTATTTAATGAAAGAAACATAATATAACCTTCTGTTATACATCATTACAAAGAGTATTTAAAAAGGTTTTTTTTCACTCAAAAACAAGTTCAGAGATGTTCAATATGGCCCCCTGCAGACACACAAGCAATATCAACCCGATACTCCAACTCGTTCCACACTCTCTGTAGCATATCAGGCGTAACAGTTTGGATAGCTGCTGTTATTTCTCGTTTCAAATCATCAATGGTGGCTGGGAGAGGTGGCCGAAACACCATATCCTTAACATACCCCCATAATAAAAAATCGCAGGGGGTAAGATCAGGGCTTCTTGGAGGCCAGTGATGAAGTGCTCTGTCACGGGCTGCCTGGCGGCCGATCCATCGCCTCGGGTAGTTGACGTTCAGGTAGTTACGGACAGATAAGTGCCAATGTGGTGGCGCTCCATCCTGCTGAAATATGAATTGTTGTGCTTCTTGTTCGAGCTGAGGGAACAGCCAATTCTCTAACATCTCCAGATACTGTAGTCCAGTTACAGTAGCACCTTCGAAGAAAACGGGACCAAAAACGTTATTGGCTGAAATGGCACAGAAAACGTTCACCTTAGGCGAGTCACTAAACACAATCTTTGAAACGAAAGATTCATCTGTTTCCATTTGAGCAAGGATAAAATCACAGAAATCGATTCTTTTAATCTTATCAGCTGCAGACAGTGCTTGAACCAATTTCAGACGATAAGGTTTCATAACTAACCTTTTTCGTAGGACTCTCCATACAATTGATTGTGGAATTTGCAGCTCTCTGCTAGCTCTGCGAGTCGATTTTCCTGGGCTGCGAACAAATGCTTGCTGGATGCGTGCTACATTTTCATCACTCGTTCTCGGCCGTCCAGAACTTTTCCCTTTGCACAAACACCCATTCTCTGTAAACTGTTTATACCAACGTATAATACACCACCTATCAGGAGGTTTAACACCATACTTCGTTCGAAATGCACGCTGAACAACTGTCGTCGATTCACTTCTGCCGTACTCAATAACACAAAAAGCTTTCTGTTGAGCGGTCGCCATCGTAGCATCAACTGACGTTGACGCCTAGTCAACAGCGCCTCAAGCGAACAAATGTACAACTAAATGAAACTTTATAGCTCCCTTAATTCGCCGACAGATAGTGCTTAGCTCTGCCTTTTGTCGTTGCAGAGTTTTAAATTCCTAAAATTGTGGTATTCTTTTTGAATCACCCTGTATATTATGTTTTTCAGTTTATTGGCTTTCCTACGTGCCGATACAGCCATCGCAACGGTGGAATGTTGTTTATGACGATACGAGCAGAAAGACAGCACAACGCCCAGTCCGTTAGCGGAGAAAATCTCCGACTCGGTCGGGAAACGAATCAAGGCCCCTTCGTTTACTAATGCACCGTGCTGACCGCATGGCTACCGAGGTAGACACATTGCCATGATTAAGTGCGCTGGCGAACTGAGTGCCTAAAAGACTTCCCCCTCCTTGTAGCTTGCCACTCCGTGCGAGGACTGCAACCACTCCCCATCCCATCCCACCGACTCGACTGTCGGAGGTTCGGAGCCAGGGGAGCTTGATGGTGGCGTGTCAGCTGTCGCTTCGCCTGTCCCCGACGTCAGTTCTTTGTGGGATATATCTCCTTCCTCTTCTTAATCAAACTAAGTTTGTGTTTCCTGGACTTACGAAGGGTGTAGCCACTGTCATGATGTATCAGCTGTTCCCTCACTCGAATCTCCATCAGCCCTTTAATGACAAAGTCTCAATAGTCAGATTTCTGTGTAAAAACTTGTGAAGATGCTGCAGTCCGGGTTGCCGTTGCAGTTCACGGCAACGGTCATCGGCGGGACACACCGTCTGGCCTATGTTCGTCATGCCACATTGACAGGGAATCTGATACACCCTGGACGTCCTTGACACTACGAAGCAGTGCCCGTGTCTTAGATGGCAGGCGGAATAGGGTCTTCACCTGATATTTCTGAAGAATTCGTCCTATCTTTCCGGATAATCCGCCACAAAGAGGGATAAATGCAGTAGCGCATACTCTTGAGCTTCCTCTTCTGTTTCTGCTGGTTGTACAGTTACTGTAGGACGTAGGGCTCTTAGAATTTGCTACTATGTGAAGCCGCTCTTTAGGAACATAGTCCTCAGAGTTTAGGTTCTAGATAGAGACTCCCATTGTTGGATAACGTGTGAGTCGTACGTATCAATGGTTTGAGCAACTCGTTCCTTTGCGCCAGGAGATGGTAACTGTCCCCATCTTCTTACGCTACTCGCTGTGACCCAGTGTGTTGTCAGTTCTTTTTTACTAGCGTATGCAGAAAGCACCCGTGGGCTAGGTGTAGCTTCTCTGACTAGTATTCAAAACGTTCTCAGTCCCAGGTTCAGCCCTTTCACTTCTTAAGTTTTGAGTAAAAATCATCAGAATTTCGGCTGAAGACTTCCGGCATAAGAAGCCATCCTTATCCTGCCAACGGCCTTGTCAAACGGGGTGGAGGAACGTGCAGAAGTTGGGATGGGAAACTGCTCCTAAAGACAGAAGAATCAGTAATTATCTATGGCATGAGGAAGCAGAAGACAATACAAACAACTGCATAATATGTATCCACAGGACATGTGCCCTATAATTGAAAAAGTGTCTTGATGATCTCTCCGTTGGCAAAATATTCTGGGCTAGTCCGCATTCGGATCTCCGCGGAGGGACTGCTAAGGGGAGGTGACAATGAGAGAAAGACTGAGTTGACAACGAAAGGATAACGTTCCACGAGTCGGGTCGTGGAACGTCAGGTGTTAGGAAGTGGTAGAGAAGCTACAATCTGAAAAGGGAAATGCTAGTCCCAATATATCTAGTGGGTGTAAGTGAAGTGAAATGGAAAGATGACAAGGACTTCTGGTCAGATGAGTATAGGGTAATATCAACAGCAGAAAATGGAATAAAGGGGATATGATTCGTTATGAATAGGAAGGTAGAGCAGAGAGTTAGTTACTGTAACCAGTTCAGTGGTAGGGTTGTTCTCATCAGAATAGACAGCAAACCAACACCGACAACAATAGTTCAAGTACATGCCGACGTCGCAAGCAGAAGATGATATAGAGAAGGTATATACTGATGAGACAAAACATTATGACCACTGCCCACCATGAGGGTCTATGCTGCCTTGTGGCGGTGATGGCACGTGACGTGGTAGGAGTAGTGTATGAGCGGAGCAGAGATGAATGGGGATCAGCCTAGCGACGATAAGTGGCGCAAATGCGAAAATCCGCCGACATAAGTGACTTTGAAAAAACCCAGATTGTTGTGGCCCAGTGCCTGGGAGCGAGCATCTCGGCAACGGCGAAGCTGGTCGTCTGTCCGCGGGTTAGGGGGGGGGGGGGGGGGGTGTCGTCAGCATCTACGGAAAGTGGTTGGAGAATGTTGAAGCCACTTGTAGGCGACAAGAATTTCGACGTGCATCCCTTATCACAGAACACAGAGATTGGAGGCTTGCCCGCTTACTAAACCGGGATAGGCGACGATCTGTGGCAGGTTTGACGACAGCATACAGTGCTGGCGCAGGCACAACTGTTTTGGAGCACACTGTTCAGAGCACAGTGGTGAACATGGTGTTCCGCAGCAGAGGACCCTACGTGTTCCCATGTTGATCCAACAACATCGTCAATTATGATTACAGTGGGCACGGGATCATCGGGGTTGCACCGCCAATCAGTTGTATCGTGTCGCATGGTCAGATGGATCCCGTTTATTGATAAACCAGGTCGATGGTCTGTCCAGATACGCCGTCAGCCAGCGAACGGCTGCTCGAAACATGCAGCTCACCATGGCGACAGGTCGGTGGGACAGTGTTACATTATTATTACAAATGGTTCAAATGGCTCTGAGCACTATGGGACTCAACATCTGTGGTCATATGTCCCCTAGAACTTAGAACTACTTAAACCTAACTAACCTAAGGACATCACACACATCCATGCTCGAGTCAGGATTCGAACCTGCGACCGTAGCGGTCACGCGGTTCCAGACTGACGCGCCTAGAACCGCACGGCTATTATTACATTATGGAGGACATTCACCTGGGCTTCCATGGGACCTGCGGTAGCAATTGATAGCAACGTGACAGCTGTGAACCACGTGAACGTTATTAGGAACCACGTGTAACCCCCTACGCTTGATGTATTCCTCAACAGCCATGGCATATTCCAGCAGGATAACTGTCCGTGTCGCAAGGCCAGAATCATGCTGCAATGTTTTCAGGAGCATTATAGTGAACTCAAGTTCATGTCTTGGCTGTAAAATTCGACATCTGAATCCGATGAAGCCCAATTGGGACGCTATCGGGTGCCTGGTCTGCGACCACATACCAACTGCCAGTAAATTACGGGAACCGTGTGACATGTGCATAGCCATCTGGTGCCACAAACCTCTGGAAGCCTGTCAAGTACTGCCAAATCGATGGAAAGCAGAATCGTTGCTGAACTGCGTTCCAGGAGTGGTTCAACGCGCTTTTAAGTAGGTGGTCATAACGTTTTGGCTCATCAGTTTATGAGGATACTGAACGGGTAGTTCAGTACATAAAGGGAGGTGAAAATCTGATAGTTATGGGAGGCTGAAAAGCATTGTAGGGGAAGGAGTAGAAGAAAGGGTACGGGAAAAGATTGGCTTGGTAGTACGAATGAGAGAGGAGAAAGACTAATTGAGTTCTGCAATAAATTTCAGATGGTAACAGCGAAAAATCTGTTGAAGAGTCACAATAGAAGGAGCTATACCTGAAAAAGACCGGGAGATACAGGAAGATTTCAGTGGTCAGACAGAGATTCAGAAATCAGATACTGGATTATAAGGCGTACCCAGGAGCATATGTAGACTTAGATCATAATGTAGTAGTGTTGAAGAGTAGGCTGAAGTTTAAGAGATTACTCAGCAAGAGCCAGTGCGCAAAGAAGTGGAATACGGAAATACTAAGGAACGAGGAGATACGCTTGTAGTTCTCAAAGGCTACAGATACTGCAATAAGCAATAGATTAGTAGGCAGTACAGCTGAAGAGAGATGGACATCGCTAAAAAGGGCAAGCAAAGAAGTTGAAAGGAAAAACGGATACAAAAAAGGTTACTGCGAAGAACTCATGGGAAACAGAAGAAATACTGCAGTTGATCGAAGAAAGAAGGAAGTGCAAAACTGTTCAGGCGAATTCAGAATCCAGAAATAAAAGTCACTAAGGAATGAAATAAATAGAAAGTGCAGGGAAACTAATTCGAAATGGCTGCTTCAAAAATGTGAAGAAATCGAAAAAGAAATAACTGTCGGTAGGAATGTCTCAGCATACAGAAGAAGAGTCAATGCAAGTTACGTTGAAATTAAAATCAAGGGCGTTACCATTAAGAGTGAAATGGGTAGGCCACTGTTAAATGTAGCGGAAGGAGCGGGTAGGTGGAAAGAATAAGATGAAGGCCTTTATGAGGGGGGAAGATTTGTCTGATGACGCGATAGGAGAAGAAACAGGTAGAAATAGGGGATCCAGTATTAGAATAACTATTTAGAAGAGTTTTGGAAGACTTAAAATCAAATAACGCAGGAGGAATAGATTAAATTCCATTGGAATTTCTAAAATATTTTTGGGAAGTGGCAACAAAACGACTATTCACGTTGCTGCTTAGAATGTATGAGACTGGCGATATACCATCAGACTTTCGGAAAATTATCATCCACACAATTCCGAGGACAGGAAGAGCCGATAAGCGTGAAAATTATTGTACAATCGGCTTAAGAACTAATGCATACAAGTTGTTGACAAGGAGAATGTACAGAGGAACGAAAAAGAAAATTGAAGATCTATTAGATGACGATCAGTTTGGCTTTAGGAAAGGTAAAGGCACCAGAGAGGCAGTTCTGACGTTGCGGAAGTAAGACTGTAGAAAAATCGAGGCCTGTTCATAGTGGATAATGAGTCCAACAAAGTCAAATGGCGCAAGATGTTCGAAATTCTGAGATAAATAAGCGCAAGGTACTGGGAGAGACGGGTAATAAATAATGTGTGTACGAGCCAAGATGGAACAATAAAATTGGATGACCAAGAACGAAGTGCATGGATTAAAAAGTTTGTAAGGTCTGGATGTTCAGTCTATACATCAAAGAAGGAATGACAGAAATAACAGAGAAATTCAAGAGTGGGATTAAAATTCAAAATGAGAGGATATCAATGATAAAATTCGGTGATGATATTGCAATCCTCAGTGAAAGTGAAGAAGTATTACTGGATGTGTTGAATGGCCAAGAGAAGTCAACTAGTAACCAACATAGGCCTTACGCTGAGGAAGAAATTTCTGAGATGAATATTTGGAGCACGGCATTATATAATGGTGAGATATGGGATGTGAGAAAACCGGAAGAAGAGAATCGAAGCATCTGAGTGTTGGACTACATAAGAATGTTGAAGCTTTGATGGACTGACAAGGTAAGGAAACAGGAGGTTCTCCGCAGAATCGTCGAGGAAAAGAATATATGGAAAACTCCGACAAGACGAAGAGCCTGGATGATAGGACATCCGTTAAGACATCAAGGAATAGCTTAGTTGGTACCAGAGGAAGTTGTAGAAGGTAAAAACTCCCTAGAGGAAGATATAGGAATACCGTAAGAAAAACAAAGGGCACTCTGGTGGAAAGAGAGACAATATCGAAGCTCACAAGACTGTCGGAATCCTTAAGCAAAAGTTGTTAAGGCGTCCTACGAAATATAAGGAGTTTTAAATATGATGTAAACATTATCCGAAATAAAGATTAAACATATCCTTCACATACTTACACTACTGGCCATTATAATTGCTACACCAAGAAGAAATGTATATGATAAACGGGTATTCATTGGACAGATGTATTATACTAGAACTGACATGTGATTACATTTTCACGCAATTTGGGTGCATAGATCCCGAGAAATCAGTACCCAGAACAACCACCTCTGGCCGTAATAACGGCCTTGATACGCCTGGGCATTGAGTCAAACAGAGCTTGGATGGCGTGTATAAGGTAAAGCTGCCTTGCAGCTTCAACACGATACCACAATTCATCAAGAGTAGTGACTGGCGTATTGTGACGAGCCAGTTGCTCGGCCACCATTGACCAGACGTTTTCAATTGGTGAGAGATCTGGAGAATGTGCTGGCCAGGGCAGCAGTCGAACATTTTCTGTATCCAGAAAGGCCCGTACAGGACCTGCAACATCCGGTCGTGCATTATCCTGCTGATATTTAGGGTTTCGCAGGGATCGAATGAAGGGTAGAGCCATGGGTCGTAACACATCTGAAATGTAACGTCCACTGTTCAAAGTGTCGTCAATGCGAACAAGAGGTAACCGAGACGTGTCACCAATGGCACTCCATACCATCACGCCGGGTGATACGCCAGTATGGCGATGACGAATACACGCTTCCAATGTGCGTTCACTGCGATGTCGCCAAACACGGATGCGACCATCATGATGCTGTAAACAGAACATGGATTCATCCGAAAAAATGACGTTTTGCCAACTGTGCACCCAGGTTCGTTGTTGTGTACACCATTGCAGGTGCTCCTGCCTGCGATGCAGCGTCAAGGGTAACCGCAGCCATGGTCTCCGAGCTGATAGTCCATGCTGCTGCAAACGTCGTCGAATTGTTCGTGCAGATGGTTGTTGTCTTGCAAACGTCCCCATCTGTTGACTTAGGGATCGAGACGTGGCTGTACGATCCGTTACAGCCATGCGGATAAGATGACTATCATCTCGGCTGCTAGTGATACGAGGCCGTTGGGATCAAGTGCGGCGTTCCGTATTAGCCTCATGAACCCACCGATTCCATATTCTCCTAACAGTCATTGGATCTCGACCAACGCCAGCAGAAATGTCGCGGTACGAAAAACCGCAATGGCGATAGGCTACAATCCGACCTTTATCAAAGTCGGAAACGTAATGGTACGCATTTCTCCTCCTTACACGAGGCATCACAAGAACGTTTCACCAGGCAACGCCGGTCAACTGCTGTTTGTGTATGAGAAATCAGTTGGAAACTTTCCTCATGTCAGCACAATAGCCTTACATCAACACGATATCGACCTTTTCCGCAATTGGTAAACGGTCCATTTCAACACGGGTAATGTTGAACCGCGAATTTACTTACAAACTTTTTTTAAAGAATTTACTTTGTTTACTAGTGATTCATCAAAAACATTAACACATTTAATCACACTAGGTGAGCGTGGAAGTAGTTGTCAGGAAGTAACTGATGGAAAATGAAATTACTTTTAACAAATTTGAATTTTATTCCTAAAAACGTTTTCAAAACAGATTTAAAATTATAAGCAGAAAAGCACCCTCGAAATATCAAGTTACAATTTTATTTAGATGCAGAAAGAACAATATTAAAAGTAGGAGCCTTCGGGCTGAAAAGCTTGCCTGCTCCCTTGCAACGTGTCCGTAGTCATGAACGCTCACAACAACCTCTGAAAGAGTCACTGGTGCAAATCTGCAACACACCAGATTACTTTAAACTAAAAAAATTTTAACAACTCACACAAACACGTAAACTATGCACCCCGTTAGAGGGATGGAAATGGTACAACACTCAAATTATTTCCCACCGAAAGTGCAATTTGTTTTTTTTAAAAAGGACTCTCACGGTGGAAGGGTGGCAACCTTATAAAAATGACTATTTAAATAAAACGCATAAAATTCATACTTACATAAAATGTACAACATGCTCTACATGACACTTATACCACCTCGCAAGATGATAGGCAAGATAAAAACATATTTCAAGAATTCGGCCTTTAAGCAATAAATTCGTTAACACCGAATCCGACGAACATGACAGAAGCAACTATTAACGTACAGCAGACCGACCGACAGACAGACAGACAGACAGACACTAACTGCCTAACAAATGCGGACGAGAGACAGATGAGCAAGCTGTGGACAAGAGACTGACCAAGAACACAAGTAGAATTTAACAAGTAGCTGAAACAACCTATCACTAATCACTTAACTTCTAATAACTGCGATTTCTGGCAAAGACCTGGCGCAGCACCCCCAAAACGCTCTCCCGAACCGTCCGCTGCCAGCCGCTTCAACGGAAGCAGGAAGGCGCGCCGATCTCCCGTCTCACGGCGTCGCAGCTCGCCCCGGCCAGACCGATGTCGTGGGTTGACTCCTATTGCTCTCGTGTCGGCCGCGAAGCCACTATCCCTCGCTATACGGCGCGGCCACTGGACTCACGTGGCGACCTCACATGCGCCGACGCTCCAGGCGGAGAAGTCATCTTGTGTGTCAATGCGCGACCGAGCAACCGATCGATCCAACCGCCAATGCCCATTGCCTGGGCCAACTCGAGCAGACTGGCGGCCTAACACATACTATCACTCCGGCACACTAACCGCCTCACTAATGCGGACGAGAGACAGACCCAGACTAACTTGGCTGACCAACTGACCAGACTCGCCCAAACTGACAGACTGCCCTGGCTGACCAACTGCCTCCGACTGACTCACTGCCTCTGGCGAGCTCCTAGCCCCGTTAAATGCGCGTGAACAAGCAACCTTTCCCCTTTCACACCAGAGGGAGACACCAAAGCTGCGATTGCCACAGCGGCGCCACCGCCAAAAACGGAAGGCGACTGCTTTACACTACGCGCTGCGGCGCGCTCTTCAAAACAGCAAATTTTACCACGGCTCAAATGTATCACGAAGCAAATACCATCCGCACTGTCAGAATGTTACGTGATACCACGAGCTTATACGTTTGTGACTATTACAACGCCATCTATCACAAAGCGAAAAAAGTGATCCAACTAACACATTCATATTTCTTTACGTACTACACGAATATGTAATAAAAATGGGGGTTCCTATTTTAAAAAAAACGCAGTTGATATCCGTTTGACCTATGGCAGCGCTACCTAGCGGGCCAACCATAGCGCCATCTGGTTTCCCCCCCTTCAAGCTAGACGAGTTTCGTTCTTTGTAGTTTTTTGGTTTGATGCTTATTTCGTGAGATATTTGGCCCAGTCACTATCAATGGACCACCCTATATATATATATATATATATATATATATATATATATATATATATATATATATATATATATATATATATTAGCTGCAATAGTAGTCCAGTTGAACTTGAAAAGAGGAACCATTCATGACAGTAATCAAGACCCCATTATGTTTAAAATGAGCTATACTTATTTGCCTTTTTATCACCTGTGAAGCTTAGACGATAACATTTACACAATCTGGCACTGTATTCTTGCAAAACTATACTTTGCAATAAACTGAGAGTACTTTAGCCAAATCCTGTCTAACTTTAATTTTGTAGTTTCAACTTCAACGTTTGCTAATCATTTTACATTTGACAAAAAAAAACTACTTTGAGATACTTGAATGCAAGAATTGTTTATTTAAAACAGGGTACGCGGTTTAAGTACCACTTAGGAGAGGACCCTGCATAGGCTATTGATCGGGATATAAGATATGGTTCCGGACACAGATTTATAACATTTGGATTATTATTAAAACCACACACACAAATTAAACGGTCCATGGCAATATACAGATCTGGATGTATGAAGTTAGTGAAGCGGTGGCGACATTTTGGTGGCAAGCGACATGGTGGTTAGCCACAGTCACGCCTCAATGCTTGTTCCCGATTTTTTGGCACAAAACAAAACCATAACCATTTTGTTGCCTCAGCCATCGTACTCGCAGCTGCGATTTCTTTTTGTTTCCTAGGCTGAAGAGAACTATGAAAGGACGTTATTTTGTCATCATTGATAAGATAAAAACAGAATTGCTGAAGGAGTTGAACACTATAACGAAAAGTGAGTCCGAGAAATGCTTCCAAGATCGGAAAAGCGCTGACCAGTGGGACGACTGGGCCTTGGTTTCCAAGTCATACCTGTGTACCCGTGTTTCGCATCCTACTATAATCTGCCTTAGAAGTTCTGGATCGTTGTCGACTTTATTCAGCAATTCCTGTGCGATGCTACACGACTACTTTGTAGGGACAAACTTGATGCTGATGAATAAATAATGATTCTTTAAGAAAAACAGAAATTCCCTTTTTTTCATCACAGCTCGTGTCAAAGTGCCACGAAATTTCAACATCCAACTGAGATGTCATCATCAACTGATCTGATATACTGAGGTTCTGTCATGCTTTTTATGTCTTATTTATATCTTTTAACACAACCCAGGATACGCGTCCTGGGGTGACTGTCGCCTTCCATCCCCGCTGACACATCACAGACGGCGTTACTGATATACTTGTCTACTTGCGTTCTAGTAGTATTAGCACCCTTGCTTAGCAGACGTCTGGAGAGGTCTAAATCGACCTACTCTTCGTACTGCAGCCGCGTGGGATTATCTGAGCGGTCTAGGGCGCTACAATCATGGACTATGCGGCTGGTCCCGGCTGAGGTTCGAGTCCTCCCTCGGGCATGGGTGTGTGTGTTTGTCCTTAGGATAGTTTAGGGTAAGTAGTGTGTAAGCTTAGGGACTCATGATCGTAGCAGTTAAGTCCCATAAGATTTCACACACATTTGAACATTTTTTTTCTTCGTACTGGTGTACGCAGAAAATCAAAAGTGGTAAGTCTGGAGCCTTGCGAATCCGTAACTGAGTCGATACACTACTGGCCATTACAATTGATACATCCCGAAGATGACATTATACAGACGCGAGATTTAACCAACAGGAACAAGAAGCTTTTCAGAGCATTCACACTAGGTTGGCGCCGGTGGCGACACCTACAACGTGCTGACATGAGGAATGTTTCCAACCGATTTCTCATATACAAACAGCAGTTGACCGGCGTTGCCTGGTGAAACGTTGTTGTGATGCCTCGTGTAAGGAGGAGAAATGCGTACCATCACATTTCCGACTTTGATAAAGGTCGGATTGTAACCTATCGCGATTGCGGTTTATCGTATAGCGACATTTCTGCTCGCGTTGGTCGAGATCGAAGGACTGTTAGGAGAATATGGAATCGGTGGGTTCAGGAGGGTAATACGGAACGCCGTGCTGGATCCCAACGGCCTCGTATCAATAGCAGTCGAGATGACAGGCATCTTATCCGCATGGCAGTAACAGACCGTGAAGCCACGTCTCGATTCCTGAGTAAACAAATGGGGACGTTTGCAAGACAACAACCATCTGCACGAACAGTTCGACGACGTTACCAGCAGGATGGACTAGCAGCTCGGAGGCCATGGCTGCGGTTACCCTTGATGCTGCATCACAGACAGGAGCGCCTGCGATGGTGTACTCAACGACGAACCTGGGTGCACGAATGGCCATACTGGCATATCACCCGGAGTGATGGTATGGGGTGTCATTGGTTACACGTCTCGGTCACCTCTTGTTCGCATTGACGGCACTTTGAACAGTGGACGTTACATTTCAGACGTGTTACGACCCGTGGCTCTACTCTTCATTCGATCCCTGCGAAACCCTACATTTCAGCAGGATAATGCACGACCGCATGTTGCAGGTCCTGTACGGGCCTTTCTGGATACAGAAAATGTTCGACTGCTGCCCTGGCCAGCACATTCTCCAGATCTCTCACCAATTGAAAACGTCTGGTCAATGGTGGCCGAGCAACTGGCTCGTCACAATACGCCAGTCACTACTCTTGATGAATTGTGGTATCGTGTTGAAGCTGCATGGGCAGCTGTACCTGTACACGCCATCCAAGCTCTGTTTGACTCAATGCCCAGGCGTATCAAGGCCGTTATTACGGCCAGAGGTGGTTGTTCTGGGTACTGACTTCTCAGGATCTATACACCCAAATTGCGTGAAAATGTAATCACATGTCAGTTCTAGTATAATACATCTGTCCAATGAATACCCGTTTATCATTTGCATTTCTTCTTGGTGTAGCAATTTTAATGGCCAGTAGTGTATACAAGTGTTGGACAGAAATATGGAAACACCAAAAAGACAACGAACTAGCGTGCCTAATACGACGTAGGAAAACCTTCGGCATTCAAAATAGTTTCCAGTCATCTCGAGATGGATAAGTGATTGCTCTGTAGGTTTTTCGAGGGTATCGTATATCACAGTGCACGCAAAATATTGGAGAGTTCAGAGAACGATGATGGAGGTGGATAGCGAATACGCGTCCTTCCCTCGAAAGTAGACCACAAAGGCTCAATAATATTCAAATCTGGTGACCGTGGCACAAAACCAGTCCTGGGCGATGCGAGCTGTGGGAACAGGGGTCGTGTCCTCTTGGAACACAGTTTCACCATTGGGGAACAGATACTGTACCATGGCGTGGACCTGATGAGCCAAAATGGTCACATGATCCTTGACGGTAGCGCGACCTTGCGCAGGAACAATGAGCCCATGGAATCCCACGATGTGGCCGACCAAATCATCGCCGAAAGCCCGCCATGTTTCACCCTTCGGACGTAAACTCAGCCGGAATTTAGAAACAGAGCAGAACAAGACTCATCCGACCAAATGACTTTCTTCCATTTTTGGCTTCAGCACCACGTTTTCCTGTTAGGAGCATTTGCATCACTCATGAGTGGCCTTGGAAGTCCAACTTGTCCTGCGGTTCCCTGCTCCTGGGGCGCTCTTGCTGTTGTTCTGGTGCTGACAGGGTTCGTGAGTGCGATTTTCAGTTCTGCAGTGACTTTTGCAGCTGTCGTCCTCTCAGCCGCGCGGAGTGGCCGCGTGGTTTTAGGCGCCATGTCACAGACTGCGCGGCCCCTCCCGCCGGAGGTTCGAGTCCTCCCTCGGGCATGGGTGTGAGTGTTGTCCTTAGCGTAAGTTAGTTTAACTTAGTTTAAGTAGTGTGTAAGTCTAGGCACCGATGACCTCAGCAGTTTGATCCTTTAGGAATTCACACACACACATTTTTTCGTCCACTTACTATTCGTCACAATCCTATTCAGTGGCTTTGTCTGTCACAATCGCCCAACACTGACTTATTTCCGTGTCGTGATTTAGTTGCTACAGGTTTTCCGCTTTACCAGCGTCATGTATAAATCTTCGATGCCGTGCCTCTTGAAATACCAAACACTTCTGACACCTTGGTTATGGAAGCATCCACTCTACAGACACCTATACTTTTCCCATTCTCGAATTCACTTAGCTGTGATATAACGCACTCAAAACTGCTCAGAACGCATTTCTGACCACAACTGGTAACTGTAAAGTATTGAGGATATTACACAGGTGCCATTCTTAGTGAAATACAACAGTTCAACCTAAAGGCTTGGCTAGCATCCGCATTTATTTCCTAGCATGCATTTCTCGCAGTGTTCCAACATTTTTGTCCAACCCCTGCAACTAGTAGTCATCATTTGTAGATGATCCACGGTAATCGGTCGGTTGTATACTGAGGTCACCACAGTAACATTATTGCCTTATTGCAGCATAAGGTGCTTTCAGTTTACCTTCCATGCACTATCATTCAATCCATACTCTGCGCTTTCGCAGTGTTTTATCGCTGCGGTTGAGATTTCTCCAACCTACTCATTGCACGAACTAGGCTGTAACGTGCGAGCGAGTCGTCATAACCAGATCATATAATTTCACTACAAGCACAGCCATGTTAAATGACATCCCGCTAATCGACTCAGAAGAACATTTCATTTGTATATGCAAACATCTTGTGTCTCATAAAGTTTAAAATTCTCAGCATAGTTTAATTGTGCTCGTACAGTGATGTGTAAATGCATTTGTTAATTATTTGATCTGAGACCAAATATCCTATTCATGTAGCAAGTTGCATATTTAAAATGATTGTTTTTATGTGCGTAACACGCGGCGCCCACACCAAACCAATGATTTATCAGGAAAAGAATCACAACGGGTGCAAAGCAAGAAAATGGAAATATTGTAATTGATAAAAATGAAAGGGTGGTCAATGTAATGAAAATCTTGCAGAGGAAAGATGGAGATTCTATAGTGTATAACTACAAACTACCAAGGAACTGTACTGAACTAGGCGCAGGCCCATACATACGAGGAATTGGAGTGCAAATCTTAAGGGAAAAAAAAAAACCATGATGTGTCACTGACAAGTAGCATAGCTCGATGAAGCTTGGACTATAAACAGAAAGAACTGTTACAGTACAGTAAAGAAAGCAACTGGAAGAAATACACAATGAAACGAACAGAGATCATACTTTCATTGAAAGACAATAATTACACTAAAGTTACCGCGATTTATGATGCTCCCCTGGACACAAAAAAAGTGAGTCATGGTTCTCAACAGGGAGTGTGATCACCACTTACGGCGACTGGTGCTCTGTAGAGTGCTCCCATGCTGGCCACAAGATAGGTAAGCAGTTCCTGTGGTAGGACGTTCCATTCCTCAAACAGCGCTGTTGACGACCGTTTGATAGTTGTTGGCGCATCTGGACGTGCGGCAGTACGTCTCTCCAACGCATCCCAAACGTGCTCCAGGAATGGACAGGCCAGGCAAGTCCATTCGCTGACTATCCTCTCGTTCCACGAGCTCCTCCACCTGAACTGTTAGATGATGTCACCCATCGTGATACATAAAGATGAAGCCAGGGCGGAATACACCCCTTAAAAGACGCACATGGAGAACGACTGCAATGTCACAATAGTGTTGACCAATGAGTGCACCCGTGTTCAAAGAACTGGATGTCAGAACACTGATGTAACATTATGCCTGCCCACACCATAACACCTGGACTACTAAAACGATCATATTCATCAATGTTCCCAAGTTCATTAAATTTTCCTATCTCTCTCCGTATGAGGGTATATCTAGAATTACTATTCAGACTGAACCTACTCTCATCCGGGAAGAGCATCCTACCGCAGTCCTCATTGGTCAGCCCCTACGTTCTTGGCACCATCGTTAAGATGCCTCAATGTACGGGTGTCAACAGAACTCGACCCACTAGACGTCGGGCTGAGACCACCCCCAACAGTCTCTGTGCCACTGTGGAGTGTGAGACTGTGTGCCTTGCATACCTGGTAAATGTGGTTGCAATTGCGGTTTGGAGTGGATACCTCCTTGGTTCAAATGGCTGTGAGCACTATGGGACTTAACATCTGAGGTCATCAGTCCCCTAGAACTTAGAACTACTTAAACCTAACTAACCTAAGGACATCACACACATCAATGCCCGAGGCAGGATTCGAACCTGCGACCGTAGCAGTCGCGCGGTTCCAGACTGAAGCGCCTAGAACCGTTCGGCCACACGGCCCGTTTGATACCTCCATGCCTGTTGTGCTCTGTAGCTGTCATCTGCTGCTGTAGTTGAGTGTGGTCGACCACTTCCTCTTCTTTGGGCAGCAGTACATGTGGTCCGGAACGTCCCCATGCTCGTGAAACAATGGTGTGAGCAATATCAAACTCCTGGGCTACACTCGTGAAGTTGCGTCCTTTCAGTTTCCGATGATTATTCCACGTGTGAAATCGTCGACATTACGTGTCTGAGCCGTGTGGTAACGAATAATTCCACCACACTGCACTGTAACTGCACGCTGTCTTTTCCCATTCCTTCAAGTGCCTCGTGTTGCGAGCCCAACCTCATTTGGCGCTATAACCATGCTGAGATCACGCCATGTGACGTCCACTTTCCTGTGCACAACTGGGAGACCGTGGCAACATACTCCCGTCCTTTCATTCATTTCCACCCAGCAGGTCATATGTTACTTTTATCTATCACACCGTTAATTTTTGCATAGTAGTGTAATACTTGACCATCGTATTTACCAAGCACTCGCTGTTATGAAAGTTTCTGGCAGATTAAAACTGTATGTCGGACCGAGACTCGAACTCGGGACCTCTGTCTTTCGCGGGCAAGTGCTCTACCGACTGAGCTACCCAACCACGACTCACGACCTGCCCTCACAGCTTCAATTCTGCCAGTACCTCGTCTCCTACCTTCTAAACTTCACAGAAGCTCTTCTGCGGACCTTGCAGAACCAGCACTCCTGGAAGAAAGGATATTGCGGAGACATGGCTTAGCCACAGCCTGGGGGATGTTTCCAGAATGAGATTTTCACTCTGCAGCCGAGTGTGCGCTGATATGAAACTTCCTGGCAGATTAAAACTGTGTGTCGGACCGAGACTCGCACTCGGGACCATTGCCTTTCGCGGGCAAGTGCTCCACCAACTGAGCTACCCATACACGACTCCCGAGTTCGAGTCTCGGTCCGGCACACAGTTTTAATCTGCAGAGTGAAAATCTCATTCTGGCACTCGCTCTTAGGTGGTGAAATTATTTTAGAAGGAGCGCCTCCATATGGTTAGCATGTATCAAACATTAACACTTAGCGTCGATCCCTGGACCTACTCTACAAGAACAATCGCTTCCGTTTCTGCTCTTGAGCC
Organism: Schistocerca nitens; assembly: GCF_023898315.1. Classification (NCBI taxonomy): domain Eukaryota; kingdom Metazoa; phylum Arthropoda; class Insecta; order Orthoptera; family Acrididae; genus Schistocerca; species Schistocerca nitens. The sequence goes on along the minus strand of NC_064621.1, from coordinate 442,063,689 downwards.
ATTGTGTTCTGATACTAGGCATACAAATCACAGCACCAAGGACGAGTTCTGCGACATAAGCGAAAGTTGGTAGGGGCGTTTGTACATCTGAAAAATGATGTCTATTCAAATTTCGAGCCAGTCCCATAAGAGTGTGCTAGCACCGTCACTACGGAGTTGCAAATCAGTTTTGCTTCAATTAAACGCTGTAACGGTCGTGAGCATTAGCTGTCATTGAGATTGAACTCGGTGAGTTCATGTTAGTCAAGAATGCCTTTAAGGCGACAAAGACGCTGTTATCAACACCTCCCTGGGTTTGAATGGGGTCCTGTAATCGATCTACGGGAAGCTGGACTTTCTCTCCGCTATACTGCAGAAAGACTTGTCAAGAATTTAGTCACTGTAAATGACTGCTGGCAGCGGTGGTCACGCCAGTGTAAGATCGCAAGAAGACTGGGTTCTGGATGGCGACATAGCGTGTGGCCTAGGCGTATCGTACTGCGTCTGCAACGGCAATTTCAGCGCCATTTGGTACAACAGTGACACAACGAACTGTTACAAACCGGTTACTTGAAGGACAGCTCCGAGACAGACGCACTGTCGCGTGCATGTCATTGACCCGAAGCCATCGCCATTTGCGAGTTCAGTGATGTCAAGCGAGAGCTCGTTAGAGAGCAGCGTGGAGGTCTGTTGTGTTTACTGATGAAAGATGGTTTGGACTCGTTGCCAATGATGGCCGTGCGTTGGATAGAAAGAGGCCAGTTGAGGGCCAGCAACCAACGTGTCTGCGTACTAGACATACTGGACCTACACCTAGAATCATGGTCTGGGGTGCGATTGCATGTGACAGCAGGAGCACTCTCTTCGTCATTCCATGCACCCTGACTGCAAATTTGTGTGTAGTCTGCTGAGTCCACCTGTTGTGTACAGGATTCCAGTGGTTGTTTCCAAGGAGATAACGCTCGTCTACATACTGAAGTTGTAACCCAACATGCTCTATAGAGTGTCGACATGTTGCCTTGGTGTACTCGATCACTAGATCTGCCTCCAGTCGAACTCAATGGGACGTCATCGGACGAGAACTCCAGCGTTATTCACAATCAGCAGTAACCGTCCCTGTACTGACAGACGAAGTACAAAAGGTGTGGAACTCCATCCCACAATTTGACAGCTGACACCCATACTACACAATGCATGCATCTTTGTATGCTTACATTCAGCATACAGGCGGTTATACCAATTATTAATATACCACAACTGTAATGGCTTATCTCACACTTACATTAGCCTGTGGTCTTGCAATATTAATCATCTAAATATGATTCTGCACATTACTCTGCATGAATTATTTTTTAGTATTGCGATTTTTTTCCGTCAGTTTGTCTGTAAAGTAACTTGTAGCTCATCATATCTTGTACTGACTATAGTATATTCCTATTCCAGGTCACAGGAGGCGGCCATGACAGTTCCCCAGCCACGCTGTGAGTGGGCATCACTGGACTGCTGAGGATTATGTGAGTATCCTAAGCAGCTTTGTGGCTGAATGCTAAGGATGGTGTGGAGCATTATGTGAGTACCCTAAGGAACTTTGTGGCTGAATGCTAAGGATGGTGTGGAGCATTATGTGAGTACCCTAAGGAACTTTGTGGCTGAATGCTAAGGATGATGTGAGTTCCAGGAACAACTAGCATCTGCAGTACTATGGATGAGGTGGGTACTCCGAACAACTTGCCCCTGTAGTACAAAGGATTTTGTGCGTACTCAGATGAACCTTAAGCTTAAGGTCAAAAGAAGGTGAGTATCCATAAGCAACTTGTTTAGGTATCCATAAGGAACTTGTTGCTGCATTGCTGCGAACGTCCTGTAGTTGCAGCGATAAAGATTATGTGGGTACTCCAAAGACTGAAGCGCAAAGGGTGATATGGGCACTCCAAACTCCAGAACCGATAACAGTGTGAGTGTATTTACTATTCACTTTTTCGTAAGTTATAGCATCGATTTCGGGCTTTGTTTCCGGGCTACTCTGTAGATATATCATGAAATATTCTTGCTCCAGTTCACGGTTACTGCATTCAGTCATTCCTACCAAGTTCCCATCTTGTTTATTTGTATTTGGTTTAGTTACTGCTTCATATGAAAGGGTGCGTTTGAATAGTGCTGTACTTGAATACGATTTGAACAGTTCGAGCAGTTGTCGTTACAGCTCGAAGAATTTCGGTCGTTGCTCGACAAATTGATCGCTGCACTATCTAAAGACTTCTGTTAGTATTATCTCCATGATGTGTCATAGCTTTAGTAATGTATTAAGGATTTTAATTACAAAAAATAACAGCAAAACCTTTGCTACAGTCTCTTACAGAGGCGGAGCATATGCAAACACAGTCACTCATAAATAAGTGTGTGATTACAATCACGATTTAATCTAAGCTTCGTTTTTTAGCTCGTTCTGCGACTTAGTGATGTCTGTTGGTATTGTGTCCACAACGGGTCTTGCCACTGTTATATATTCTTGCGATCGCAATTACAGCCAGTTAGCATGATTTATTTCGTTTATTAAGAATTCAATTCCCTATTAAATTTTCTTTATTGTTTCATCTCAATGTTACTATCTTAGTTTTAAAGCCGCGAACCTTTTTTACGCCTTGTTCTAATTTGAGGACAGGGAACGAATTACTTATTTGCAACTCACTTGGTTAATTATTACAACCATTAATAACCGAATAAAGCACCGTATTGGGATCAGAGTCGCGTAATAGTTTTGAAGGACAATATTTCCGCCTTTGACTGTTATATTTACATGAAAGAATCACAGTAACTATTTATACATGGTTTTAACAAATAATACAATTATTATTTACTATAGATTAATTTACGTACAACAGGAATTTGTACGGTGATAGGATTTGTGATCATTTCTAACTGTGTTTCGCGAAACCTCAGACTTCAAGCAGAGCTGTAGCTTGTGCGTGTGGCAATTTTTTAGTTTTTAGTAAAGTCAAATATCACGTGATTGTCCCGACAGCATTCGATACTGTATCGAGGTCTGCGCTTACAGTGAAATCTCGAGCTTGTTCGAACGCGAGTATCGTTTGCCCAGTCCAATGTTCGACTATATCCTAGTAACTGCCCTTCATTCAATCCATACTGGTTATAAAAATGCATGTATGTCTACATGTACGTTCCACATCTCATTCTACACTACTGGACCGATTTCAACTGGACTTGGTACACGTATCACCAGTTGTATGGAAAGAATCGGTTGGAGGTAAGAACCTGGTACCTATCAAAAGGGGGGAGGGCAGGAGTGAAGAAGCATTGTAGCTACGAGGCGCGAGTACCCATACTTAAAGTCATCCAGTATTTGAGAATGAGAGCACTTAGTAACTTGCAACGAACGTCAAACATAATTTGAACCCTTTAAGAAATTTTTTCTCGCTTATAGTCCACATAAAATGATGAAAGGAAAAAAGCTTATCACTTACTACATTTTCGTTGTTCGTGTATTAAAACTGCCGCATCAGCACGACATTTTCATTTATTACTTCTTTACTACTAACTATGTTCGTGACACATTTTGCAAACAGTATGCATATATACCACTGAATATATCTGCAAAATTATATCAATTTACTATACATGGCCTAGGAGATATGACGTCACAAACACTGAGATTTGTGAAAACTGCCACGTTTAAATTTATTACGTCTTTGCTACTGACTCTAACCGCTAAAAGCTTCCCAGACAGTATCCACATATGCTGCTGAACGTACCTACAAAATACACTCCTGGAAATGGAAAAAAGAACACATTGACACCGGTGTGTCAGACCCACCATACTTGCTCCGGACACTGCGAGAGGGCTGTACAAGCAATGATCACACGTACGGCACAGCGGACACACCAGGAACCGCGGTGTTGGCCGTCGAATGGCGCTAGCTGCGCAGCATTTGTGCGCCGCCGCCGTCAGTGTCAGCCAGTTTGCCGTGGCATACGGAGCTCCATCGCAGTCTTTAACACTGGTAGCATGCCGCGACAGCGTGGACGTGAACCGTATGTGCAGTTGACGGACTTTGAGCGAGGGCGTATAGTGGGCATGCGGGAGGCCGGGTGGACGTACCGCCGAATTGCTCAACACGTGGGGCGTGAGGTCTCCACAGTACATCGATGTTGTCGCCAGTGGTCGGCGGAAGGTGCACGTGCCCGTCGACCTGGGACCGGACCGCAGCGACGCACGGATGCACGCCAAGACCGTAGGATCCTACGCAGTGCCGTAGGGGACCGCACCGCCACTTCCCAGCAAATTAGGGACACTGTTGCTCCTGGGGTATCGGCGAGGACAATTCGCAACCGTCTCCATGAAGCTGGGCTACGGTCCCGCACACCGTTAGGCCGTCTTCCGCTCACGCCCCAACATCGTGCAGCCCGCCTCCAGTGGTGTCGCGACAGGCGTGAATGGAGGGACGAATGGAAACATGTCGTCTTCAGCGATGAGAGTCGCTTCTGCCTTGGTGCCAATGATGGTCGTATGCGTGTTTGGCGCCGTGCAGGTGAGCGCCACAATCAGGACTGCATACGACCGAGGCACACAGGGCCAACACCCGGCATCATGGTGTGGGGAGCGATCTCCTACACTGGCCGTACACCACTGGTGATCGTCGAGGGGACACTGAATAGTGCACGGTACATCCAAACCGTCATCGAACCCATCGTTCTACCATTCCTAGACCGGCAAGGGAACTTGCTGTTCCAACAGGACAATGCACGTCCGCATGTATCCCGTGCCACCCAACGTGCTCTAGAAGGTGTAAGTCAACTACCCTGGCCAGCAAGATCTCCGGATCTGTCCCCCATTGAGCATGTTTGGGACTGGATGAAGCGTCGTCTCACGCGGTCTGCACGTCCAGCACGAACGCTGGTCCAACTGAGGCGCCAGGTGGAAATGGCATGGCAAGCCGTTCCACAGGACTACATCCAGCATCTCTACGATCGTCTCCATGGGAGAATAGCAGCCTGCATTGCTGCGAAAGGTGGATATACACTGTACTAGTGCCGACATTGTGCATGCTCTGTTGCCTGTGTCTATGTGCCTGTGGTTCTGTCAGTGTGATCATGTGATGTATCTGACCCCAGGAATGTGTCAATAAAGTTTCCCCTTCCTGGGACAATGAATTCACGGTGTTCTTATTTCAATTTCCAGGAGTGTAATATCGTTGCACGACACGTGGTTGAGAAGACAGATGTCATAATCACTCAGACGAGTGAAAAATTGCCACTTCTTGCATGTCCTTTAAATTGATTATCTCTTTACTACTACCTCTATTCGCAAGATATTTCGCAGATAGCTTCCAAATATACGACTGAATGTACTCGCAAAATCACATCATTGTACGATGCGGTTTTCAGGAGATATGACGACATGAAAAATGAACTGCGTGAAAATGAAAATGTAGGGTGAAACATACGGGTAACATACACAACTGACCATTAAGATTGCTACACCACGCAGATGGCGTGCTACAAACGGGAAAATGTAACCGACAGGAAGAAGATGCTGTGATATGCAAATGATTAGCTTTTCAGAGCATTCACACTAGGTTGGCGCCGGTGGCGACACCTACAACGAGCTGACATGAGGAAAGTTTCCAACCGATTTCTCATACACGAACAGCAAGTGACCGGCGTAGCTTGGTGAAACGTTGTTGTGATGCCTCGTGTAAGGAGGAGAAATGCGTACCATCACATTTCCGACTTTGATAAAGGTCGGATTGTAACCTATCGCGATTGCGGTTTATCGTATAGCGACATTTCTGCTCGCGTTGGTCGAGATCGAAGGACTGTTAGCAGAATAACGAATCGGTGGGTTCAGGACACTAATACGGAACGCCGTGCTGGATCCCAACGGCCTCGTATCACTAGCAGTCGAGATGACAGGCATCTTATCCGCATGGCTGTAACGGATCGAGCATCCACGTCTCGATCCCTGAGTCAACAGATGGGGACGTTTGCAAGACAACAACCATCGGCACGAACAGTTCGACGACGTTTGCAGCAGCATTGACTATCAGCTCGGAGACCGTGGCTGCGGTTACCCTTGGCGCTGCATCACAGACAGGAGCACCTGCGATGGTGTACTCAACGACGAACCTGGGTGCACGAATGGCAAAACGTCAATTTTTTCGGATGAATCCAGGTTCTGTTTACAGCATCATGACGGTCGCATCCGTGTTTGGCGACATCGCGGTGAACGCATATTGGAAGCGCGTATTCGTCATCGCCATACTGGCGTATCACCCGGCGTGATGGTATGAAGTGCCATCGGTTACACGTCTCGGTCACATGTTGTTTGCATTGACGGCACTTTGAACAGTGGATTTTACATTTCAGATGTGTTACGACTCGTGGCTCTACCCTTCATTCGATCACTGCAAAACCCTACATTTCAGCAGGCCGCATGTTGCAGGTCCTGTATGGGCCTTTCTGGATACAGAAAATGTTCGACTGCTGCCCTGGCCAGCACATTCACCAGATCTCTCACCAACTGAAAACGTCTGGTCAATCGTAGCCGAGCAACTGGCTCGTCACAATACGCCAGTCACTACTCTTCATGAACTGTGGTATCGTGTTGAAGCTGCATGGGCAGCTGTACCTGTACACGCCATCCAAGCTCTGTTTGACTCAATGCCCAGGCGTATCAAGGCCGTTATTACGGCCAGAGATGGTTGTTCTGGGTACTGATTTCTCAGGATCTATGCACCCAAACTGCTTGAAAATGTAATCACATGTCAGTTCTAGTATAATATATTTGTCCAATGAAGACCCGTTTATCATCTGCATTTCTTCTTGGTGTAGAACTTTTAATGGCCAGTAGTGTATTTATGAAATGCGTTAAACACGTGTGTGTGATACATGCGTACTCTGGTAAAGTCGCAGTTAAAAGACTCCTCTTATTATCCTGGGTCGATTTCAGCCAAACCTGATACACATATAACTATCTCGTGGTAAAAGATACTATGGGGGTATGAACCACGAGCCTGCTATTGGGGTGGGTGTGGTAACTTGGCTATGGAGACAGGTGGGGAGGAGGTGAAGGATAGGGAAGGGGAAGGAGGAGGCGGACGCAGATAGTTGGGAGGAGGAACTGGACAAGATAGAGGGAGGAGAAAATAGACAGAGACAGGGGAGGAAGTGATGGATAGAGAGAGGAGGGAGGAAGAAATTGACTTAGAGGGGGAAAGGAGATAGAGGAGGGAAGAGGAGAAGTACTCAGAGGGAGGAAGGAGGTGAATGACAGAGAGGGGGAGGAACCGTGGGGGGGCAGAGAGGGGGAGGAGGCGATGGGCAGTGCGGGAAGGAAGTGATGGACTCACAGAAGGTTGGAATGAATATATACCCGGACAACACCAGGTGCTCAGCTAGTCTTTCGGCATAAAAGCTTTTGAACTTCTTTCTTTGTAGTCTTACGAAGGTGCACGTAGGGATGATAAAATTGTTTTACAAGTTGCGAGGCCTCGTGAGTCGAATCAAGTATGCAACTCTACGTGTGCTTCCTGGGCTGACAAGGTGAAACTTTTGCTTATCCAAGGCAGACCGTGTTAAGTGCTATAGAGAGGACCCATAAAACTAGCAACTGATTTGGAAATCAAAATGTTGCACATAAAGGAACGCCCGTTGCCCTACTGGATATATGCTTGACTGTAATCACTGCCTTAGGGTGTAATAGGATCAGTATAAAGGTTTCCTTTCTAAATATTAACTGAAAGTCATGGATCCAGTTAAATTCACAATTTATTGAGTTAAATCATAACTAAAAATAATACATCGACAGTGAAATGAAACTATTAGAGTTTAAACAATAAAATGAAACAGAGTCGCCACAACTGAAAGTCGCTGGAAAATTAAAGTCGGAACTTCGGCAGATGAAGAAATGTTGCTACATTAATCACCAATAATTTACCAATGAACATTGACTTGAATAGCTGAGAACAAATCTACAATGTAAATAATTTGGAACAGAAAGACTCCTTCACTGTGCATCACTAAACTTCGCAGCTATCTTCGACATCAAATAGTAACGTGAGTTATCACTTGAAACAACTGTCCAAAATAAAGTAAAGTAATGGAGCGTGTAGTGTCTTCAAAACTCGCACACTGTATGAATACTTAAACTCCCATGAATTTAGCCCTTTTTAACGAATAGTGCTCCACGTTACTGCGTCCACCTATTGCATCGGATTGCAATTTTTCCACTGTCAGATCAAAGTTCGCGGCAGCAAACGGGGCTAAGCTGCACACTCAGCTTACTCGCGAGTGACATTTGCAGAACATCAGAAAATCCACCGATGAAGGGAGCAGGCAGCTCCGAAAACTGGAACTTGCACGGTGATCTGGAATTCTAAGACCACATATCAGAGGCGCAAATGCCTGTAACAGGGAAATGTGGCATTGAAGACATAAAATCAGGATTATGGACCAATAGAAGACAGTCATTAGGTCGGAAGCTACTCCTTCCACACTGTTTCCTGCTTCTGGCCGAGTTCACATCACGAGAGGGAAACATGGTGGAGGTTCGGTGACGATTTGGTCAGCCATATCGTGGTATTCCATGGGCTCCATGGTTACTCTGCAATGATTCATTACTGTCGAGGACCAAGTTACCATTCCGCCAGGTCAGGTCCATATGATGGCGCAATATCTGTTCCCCAATGGTGATATTGTGTTCCAAGACGACAGGACCCCTGTTCACACAGCTCGCATCATCCAGGAATTTTCGTGAGCAGTAGGACGAAACGTCACATCTCTCCTGGCTGCCACCACCAAATCTTAACGTTATTCTGCCTTTGTGGTGTACTTTGGTGAGAGGGGTGCCTGACCGTTGTCCATCTCATCATCGTTCCCTCAAGTTGCCCCTGCCGGCCGGGGTGGCAGAGCGGTTCTAGGCGCTACAGTCCGGAATCGCGTGACTGCTACGATCGCAAGTTCGAATCCTGCCTCGGGCATGGATGTGTGTGATGTCCTTAGGTTAGTTAGGTTTAAGTAGTTCTACGTTCTAGGGAACTGATGACCTCAGCAGTTAAGTCCCATAGTGCTCAGAGCCATTTGAAGTTGCCCCTGTTTTGCAGGAATTCTGCGATAAGATACCATTTCAAACCATACCTAACCTGTATTTATCCTTCCCCAGACGAATGGAAGCCTTTTTAAGTCACAACGGATTTCCTACTGTGTATTAGGCATGGTAACGTGTTCTGTTTTCTATATTTTTGTATTTTTGTCCATCCCCTGTACTACGGGGCACTTCAAAAAATATATCACTCATTATCATGGCACGACGAACAACTTTCATCTAATGCTGTGCTACACTCCATATTTTTCAACATATGAGGGTTGCCCAGAAAGTAGTGCACCGCACTTTTTTCTTCAACAATTCTTTATTGAACGTAATGGGAATTACACACATGAAAGCATGGTGTTTTATCAACGCACCCTATTTTTCCACGTAATCTCCATCCTTTTCTACGGCTTTCCTCCAGCGCGAAACAACGGTGTGTATGCAATGTCGGTACCAATCCTTGCCCTGGTGGCGGAGCCAGTTCTTCGCTCTGTGAACTTCCTTTGCTGATTGACAGATGCAGCGCCAAGTGCCGAGTCGTAATGCGTCTGACAACATCAGCTCGCTGCAACATCTCAGGTGTGACGGCCGTGGATGGTCTCCCCGACCACTGCAAATCGTGGAGCTCTGCCGAACCGCCATCTGATGACCTCACCCTCCGTTCACAGCGACCAACTGCAGTTCTTTTTGTATCCCGCCTGGAAGGCGGCACGTGGGTCTGCTCCTGTAAACTGAAGGGTAGGCCGAAGGTAGGGAGTGAGTAGGAGCAGGAAAAGGAGAAAATCTCTCGGTACTGCTCTTAGAAATGGTTTTATTATATCACAATAGTAACTGAATACATAACTTTGCAGCTGAAGAGCCCGTAGGTGCGAAACAGTATTCCCGTCGTAAGTAGTACAAAGTCTCAATAGCAAGCGAAGTGTCTCGACCGTGTGCTCTTGATCAAATGGGGAGAATCTGTAGCGGAGCTCGTAGAGCTCTCCCGCTCCGGCTAGAGTGCGCTGTCGTCGGTGTCTGTCGTAGTGCCAACCTAGCAGAGCGCACCTACTTTGTGGCATCGTAGCTATCGATACCACACTTCTGTCGACAGCAGATGCTTCATAGACTTTGCACAAGCGTTTGTGAATATGCCCCACAGTTTCTTTCTCTGCAGTGAGAAATTCAATGTAGGAACGTTGCTTCAAACGTACATCACTTACAGACGCGATTTTGAAACTGTCCTGCAACTGCGCTATCTCTCGGAATAGACGCAAACTTGGCGCGCTTACTCAGGAGACTTCAGATAATGCATACGTAACGTTTCGCATTCGTAGCATTGTTATCGTCTGAGAAAAAAAAAATGCGGTGCGTTATTTTCTGGGCAACCTTTGTTGTCACCAAGTATCTGAAAACAATTGTCCGAACATTCTAGCAGTCATGCAATTTCTCGACGACGGGAGTACCCTTTTGATATGGAACTTCTGACAAGTGCTGTGTGAAGGTCCTTGTCGTTGGAAAAGCTTTTTCCTCCAGATGCTCTTCCACAGTTGCCTGGAAATGTTCTCTAAAATGGCTGTCCATGGCCTGTATTCCCAATCTGTATCACCCACATGTGTGCTCCCTTGGTCAAATTCTTGGCACCAGATCACTACGGTGCGATGCGACATTGCTTTGGCCCACATACCAGCAGGAGTTTACGGTGAATCTATGTTGAATTTAGACGCTTTGCTCACAAGAATCGTAATGCCCTGCTTATTTCAACTTTGAAGTACGTTTCCAGTTGCTGCGCGATTTTATTCGCACACCGAGAGTAGGTCCGGTTCGAGAACATTTTTCCACGCAAGCGATTTATGATTTGGCGCTCCCTCCGGCCCCCCTTTCCCTCGTACACTTCCACCTGGATCAATTTTTGCTATCACTTGCGATACGCACCCTATACTAGCCTAGCACTTGGACACACTTCTCACAAGGGAATACCACGACATTGCGGTCGCGGATTTACTTGAAACTTTGTACATCTTTAGTAGGCCATTAAAACAACATAATGTGCAAGCAGTAAGGTTCACTAATCTGCCAATTCCAGAAAATCGAAGGGAAGTTTTACGCGTCTCTTATGTCACAGATGCACATGTGCGAAGGTAGTGGTCGTAAGATATTGTGGATAAGCTGTTAGAATTCGCTCTTATGAAGAAGGATATGTATAAGGTGCCGGTTCGAATCCACCTACGGTAAAGGTTTTGAATCTATACTTTTCCCGTCACTGGTCACATTATTTAATTTACATGACATTTGAGAGGTAATATAATGAAAAAAAAATCCCACGTGCATTTTCGTGACGTTGTAGTGAATTTCACACGTTATTTGACTACTTACTATTTTTAATTAAATTTTACAGAACCAGGGACATGTTTGGAAAGCCCATGTCAAACCACGATAAATAATGATGCAAATGATGTTATTCACAATCAGTAATACAGTAAGTTACAGTTCGCCAGACCACAAGAGTAAGGTACAAAAACTCGTCAGATGTGCTCTCGACATCATACGTTGCAGGATGGTATTTGTCATACACACATGGAAAACATAAACTGAAACGACATCTACTACATCGAATGAATGCAGTTTTCCCGCATTTACAGAGAATGTTCAGAGTCTCTAAGGGGAAGCACACCTCGCTGACATTTTGAAAAATTTCTGTTTCTTCCGGCAGTTTCGCTGTAAACCATGCGCACCGCAACATTTTGGGAAATGTCGATGCTGACAACTGGTGATGCACGATGAAATTTAATTAAAAATATTAAGTAGTCAAACAACATGAAGTGCACTACACCTTCATGAAAATACGCGTGTTTTTTTAATTATATGACATTTGAGAGGTAACATAAATAATATGACGAGTGATGAAAGAAATAGATTAATAATAATAACTTTGAGCGTCACTCGAACCGCCGCCTCATACACGTTCGTTTTACGAAACTCGCACGCTCATCACTTGCCCACCACGAATTGGAACGTCCGGTACCTTCGCACAGATACATCAGTTAGACGCGTAAAACTTCTCTCGCAATTTTCTCGGAATTGCCAGAGTAGCGCACTTTACTACAGAGTAGCGCACATTAAGACCGGCCCCTGCGCTGAAAGAAATATGAATGAAGAAAATGAACGTACATAATCGCTTTCTTACATTTTTATTGTACAGTTTCATTATTAACTATGTAATTAACAGTTTAAGTAACACTTTTACTTTTATTAGTTTAATAAGCATATTTTAGAAAGGAATTTAAAGTCTGTGTTCAAAATGTTCTCCGCCATCATCCAAGCAAAGTTGTGCACGTCGAAGCATGTTAAGAAAAACACTTTTCAGTACATTTCTCTTTGAATTAGCAACACTGCCTGTCGAACGCCACTTTCTCACTATATCCTGAATCGTTGATTTTGCAAGAGTATTACTTTCAGGAACTGTCACGAATAACTTTAATGGATTCAGACCGCACATATCCTTCAACAATGAGCACACGTTCTTCAATGTAGTAAGGCATGACAATGAAGAACACGGTTTATAACGACTGCTTTCCGTATGAACTACTCACACGCTACTGCTGTTGGATGGTGGCAAAGAAACTGACAAGCTAGTAATGCTACTCACGCGCCTTCGTAGCCCGGTTCGGGCCGGTTTTATGTATACCACTCTGCGCTTGCTCATAAAGTTGTTTTAATGGCCTACTAAAGGTGTGCAAAGTTTGAAGTAAATCGTGATCCCAACGTCGTGGCTTCCTCTTGTCAGCTTGGCGACCCAACAGCAAGTCCTTCTCAACCTGTTACTGAAACGACTGGAGTCGGGAACCTCGCAAAAGACCGTCGCTCACTGCGACACATAAAGATGCACATTCTGAATTGGCCAAACAGCACAAAACATGGACAGTCACTGACTGAGGCATCTGGTGAGGTCGGACCAGTCGTGATTTTGCACCTGTTCAAATGATGCTGAGTGTAGCGACAGTCGAATGAGCGGTTTTACATGCAATGGATGGAGGTAGTAGTTCAGGCCAGAGGTACTTCTGTGATGTTCGGGAGTGTTTTTTGTACCGTACTTCAGCCCCTTCAATCAGATTACCGTAAACGTGAACAAGGAGGTTTATTTCAACATTCTCGATGACCAAGTGTTTCCATTCCTTCTACGTCTTCCTGAGAAGTATGCTGTGGACACATCTGTCTTCTAAGATAACAACAGCCGCGTTAACCGGGCTTGTAACGCGATCGTCGCGATTTACTATTTAACTATCCTCCTTAATCAAATGTTGAGACCGTGAGCGTGTCGGACTACGAAATGCCGTATTACAACGAAAAACCTGAAAGCACACACAGTTGTGGCATCTTACCTAAGTGTCTTTGCGAATTTTCAAATAGAAATTTAAAAAAAGGAGAAAAATTAATTCCTGCTGACTTGATAAACGGAAGGTTGACGAAAGCAATACTCCTGATACACTTTCCTACCTCATAGCATACCATCATGCTAAAAACGGGTTGATACACCACTGGCCCTTATCGGAACAGTTACTCAGTTTCTAATTGACTGATAGAGTTGTTGGATCTCTTCCTGACGGATATTGTGCCAAATTTTGTCCAATTCGCGCGTTAGATCATATAAATCCCGAGTTGTTTGGGCGGCAGTCCCCGTAATGCTCTAAAAGTTCTCAGTTGCCATGTTGTCGTTTGTCGGTTGACGGGCAGCGCTATGGATGTCGGTTCACACATACAAACGTCCCTCGCTCCGTCACTGCCGCAACGTGACACGCATACGTGTCGAATAGGTCGACAGGGCAATACTGCCACCAACCGGAGCGCGTGGTGTCAAGTTTTCGTAGTTTAAAAATTGTGCGTTGTCGACGTAGACAACATTAGTAATTTTGCTTCCTACTGGCATCATCTATCACGGTTAAAATTTCGTTACACAATTTTTCTCCACTATATATATACATACATCAAAAAAAGTTTTGCATCACCTCGATTCCGAGAGTTACGGAACCTGTACAGAAAATTGGAATAGAGATCAACATAAACATCATTTCCGCCCTTTCTCTTGCTCATGAAAACCACACATTGCATGTTGTACTACCATACAGCGCTACCTTCAGAGGTGGTTCAAAAATGGTTCAAATGGCTCTGAGCACTATGGGACTCAACTGCTGAGGTTATTAGTCCCCTAGAACTTAGAACTAGTTAAACCTAACTAACCTAAGGACATCACAAACATCCATGCCCGAGGCAGGATTCGAACCTGCGACCGTAGCGGTCTTGCGGTTCCAGACTGCAGCGCCTTTAACCGCACGGCCTCAGAGGTGGTGGTCCAGATTACTGTACGCAGTGGTACCTCTAATACCCAGTAGCACGTCCTCTTGCACAGATGCGTGCTTGTATTCGTCGTGGCATACTTATCCACAAGTTCATCAAGGCACTGTTGGTCCAGATTGTCCCACTCCTCAACGGCGATTCGGCGTAGATCTTCAGAGTGGTTGGTGGGGCATATCGTCCATAAATAGACCTTTCCAATCTATCCCAGGCATGTTCGATAGGGTTCATGTCTGGAGAACATGCAGACCACTCCAGTCGAGCGATGTCGTTATCCTGAAGGAAGCCATTCAGAAGATGTGCACGATGTGGACGCGAACTGTCGTCCATGTAGACGAATGCCTCGCAAATATGCTGCCGATATGGTTGCACTATTGGTCGTAGAATGGCATTCACGTATGGTACAGCTGTTATGGCGCCTTTCGTGACCACCTGCGGCGTACGTCGGCCCCACATAACGCCACTCCAAAACAGCAGGGAACCTCCACCTTGTTGCACTCCTGGACAGTGTGCCTAAGGCGTTCAGACTGACCGGGTTGCCCCCAAACACGACGATTGTCTGACTGAAGGCATATGTGATACTCATCGGTGAAGAGAACGTGATGCCAATCCTGAGCGGTCCATTCTACACGTTGTTGGGTCCATCTGTACCATGCTGCATGGTACCGTGGTTGTAAAGATGAACCTCGCCATGGACGTTGGGAGTGAAGGTGCGTATCATGCAGTCTGTTGCGCACAGTTTGAGTCGTAAAACGACGCCCTGTGGCTGCACGAAGAAAATTATTCAACATGGTGGAGTTTCTGTCATGTTTCCTCCGAACCATAACCCTCAGGTAGCGGTCATCCAATGCCGCAGTAGCCCTTGGGCGGCCTGAGCGAAGCATGTCATCGACAGTTCCTATCTCTCTGTATCTCTTCCATATCCGAACAACATCGCTTTGGTTAACACTAAGACGCCTGGACACTTCTCTTGTTGAGAGCCCTTCCTGGCACAAAGTAACAATGCGGACGCGATCGAACCGCGGTACTGACCGTCTAGGCATGGTTGAACTACAGACAACACGAGCCATATACATCCTTCCTGGTGAAACGACTGGAACTGATTGGCTGTCAGACCCCCTCCCTCTAATAGTCGCTATTCATGCATGATTATTTACATCTTTGGGTGGGTTTAGTGATATCTCTGAACAGGGAAAGGGCCTGTGTCTGTGATACAATATCCACAGTTTTTCTTTATAGAGACTACAATTAACGTAACAACACCGCGAGGAGTGACCGAGCGGTTAGAGGTGCCATGTCACGAATTGCGCGGCCCCTCCCGCCGGAGATTCAAGTCCGCCTTCGGGCATGGGTGTGTGTTGTTCTTAACATAAGTTAGTTTAGGTAATGTGTAAGTCTAGGGACCGATGACCTCAGCAGTTTGGTTCCTTAGGAGTTCACACACACACACACACATTTAATGCAACAACGCGTTTAGACATGTTGGAGCTGTATGCTGTGCCACAACTTCCTCATCACATGATCTTTCAACGAGATGGCGCACCACCCCATTTTGCGAGCACTGTGAGGGATTTCGTGGATCATTAGTTTTCAGACTGTGAGAGGTGGTCAGACGTGGTCCCTCTATTGTTTGCCCCCCCCCCCCCCCCCCCAGAAGCCCAGACATTGCCCCACTTTATTTTTTCTGTTGGGGTTTATATAGAACCAAGTGTACCAGATACCAGTTCGTGGTACACCAAATCTGTGTCATCGCATTCGCGCAGCTATCGGAAATGTTACATGTGCAATGCTGCAAAACACGTGGAGGGAAGTGGAATCCAGATTAGATGTCTGTCGTGTCACCAATGCTGCATATATCGAGGTGTATTAGGTGTGAAAAAACAAAAAGAGAATTTTGAGTTATCATAACTATAGAAAGATAGCGCCAATAAATATCCCAATTACTTCTCAAGTTATTACATTTTATATTATTTTATGTTTAACTCCGATACCCTGTAAGTCACCATCAGCAGACATCATGCCACGGTGCGAACACCTCCTCTAGTCTTGCTGATAATCTCAACTCGAAGAGTCCACAAGTATTAATGGTTACATCGTGCTGCTACCAAATTGCGGAAATGCTGATCGCTACGCTATATTAGCCTCCAAGCATTTGCATTCTGGTCCGAAGACTGTGGAGACTGCGACTTTCCTGGCAGTGAGCAGCTTCAACGAAGGGTATTCAGCAATTCTGAAGACCGTGACAACGATGGACGTCACCCTGGGACTCTATTTGACGCAGTTCGCCAAGCATTCGGACGATCACCGGATTCAAGCAGCCGAAAGCCGCTTGTCAACGGCCGTACGAGCGGCTCTGGATCAGCGCAGGATGGCCCAAATCGAGCAGAACGCCCTCTATTAGGAAGAGGAAGGACTAGTTTATGGACCCGGAATAGCATTGTACGTAAGTTATATATTATTACATTTATATGTAGTCAAAACTTCAAACGCGTTTTTCTCGAAATATCTTTTTTTTTATTATGGCGCGGTATGGTACCTTCAAATCTACTGAACCGATTGGCATGATTCTTTGTTTCTGACGAAGCTAACTAAATTGTCTACGAGTTGTACCACTTTCATTCCGATTGATCCACTATAAATATTTTTACCCGACCGACGAAATAAAAAAATCGATGAAGAAAACCCCATTTTTTTCAAATGGCTGCCATTTTGTTTCCTATGGTCCAAATAAATTAAGCGGGGTGCAACTCCTAAAGAATCTTATATACTTCGCTAACGTCAACTCAATTTTGATTTCAGACGAGCCGGCTGACCTGTGACATACCGCGCGTGCAAGTCTACATCGAAATTTTGTTTCGTTTCGACGGCACTTCCGCGTTTTCTCTTCGATATTTCCGGTCGAAAAAATTCCAGTTTGTAGAGGAAATATCAATAAATATTTTGACCAAATTTGACATTGATATCTATAACACATCCTGAGAAAAAATTCTCAAAAAACATGCTTTTTTCGGGCTAAAAATAGTGTTACGGAGACGCTTCGGAAACTCAAATGGGAATCCCTGGAGGGAAGCCGGCGTTATTTTCCGGAAACACAGTTGCGAAAATTTAGAGAATCAGCATTTGAAGCTGACTGCCGAATGATTCTGCTGCCGCCAGCATATGATATATCGCGCGTAAGGCCCACGAAGATAAGATACGAGAAATCAGGGCTCATTCCGAAGTGTACAGACAGTCGTCTTTCTCTCGCTCTATTTGCGGTATAATGACAAGGTACCCTCCACCACACACCTGTGTTATACTGAAGCAGTTTCATCACAAGGAGTTTTGTGGATGGTATATTACGTCCACTGCATACACAGAATTTATAGGTAAAATGGGTAACTGGAAACGAGTGACTTGGAGAGATGTTTCACACTATACGCTGTGTTTGCCCGACGGAAGGGCATGAGTCTTGTGAATTCCTGAAGGATGTTACCTGTCATCATATGTCGTACCAGTATTGACGTGCAGAGGAGTTAGAGTGAGGGTGTGTGTTTTTCGCCGTTAGGGTGTGATCCCTAGCTGCGCCTAAGAAAACGATAAATGCAGACACTGTCATAAATCACAATCTCTGAGCTGTTGTTTTGTGGATAAACAACATTCCTGAAATGTACTGGTCTGTCCAAAGTCTTGATCTGAACCCAAAACCTTTCGGAGGAGTTAGGACGTCGACATCAGTCCGAACCCCAGCGACCAACATCACCATTTTCTCTGATTTCGGCTCATGAGGAGGAATGGGCTGTTTGTTATTCCTCCACCGACATTCAGACACCTTATTGAAAATGTCTCCAATTCTGTAAAAGCTATCAGGAAGGCGAAGTGTGGACACACGCCACATTATGTGGTGTATCTCGCCAGGAACATACGTACCACAGTAAGTACCATAATTATTATTGTTCCTCTCTGAAGAACGTTGATTCGTTGTGCCGATAGAAGAGTTAGGTGCAGGATTTAAATAAAGGAAAGAAAATTTCGTGACTCGAATTCACTACGGAAAGACTTTTAGTGTTTGCCTTCTCCTGCTGCTCGGCGGTCCGCACTCTCGTGTGATATTCAACATGATAGTAAAACTTTGGAAACGTTTGAGAAGAGCTTTGTATTATCATAGCATTTGCTACATCTAAATGCATGACACAACCATGTGAGAGATGAGCAGCATCTGTGATCCTTTCGGTTAATGCATCCCCTCGCGAGTGTGTTGTGCGAGCAGTTGTGCCGGCGTGCCCATTAGTGGTGAAGACTAATGGAGCGGCGACCTCAAGTCGGTCTGCGCAGTGTCACGCTTTAGCTGGACTCGCCCGCGGCGTCCAGGAATAGCTCTCGGCAAACGGCTGCCACAACACCTCCTGTCGTCCTAAATATTTACCGATGAATATTTACCGATGCACCCCCAGTCGTGTTGCCGCGTCCAATCGATTGTCCTTCGCTGCGAGCAGTTAAACAACAGGGACTGCGGCTGTCGCGTTGCGGCCAGACCGTTAAATGGCAGTGAGTCCGCGAATGCGGTCGCTGCCCTCTCTCCGAAAATGCTGGAACATTTGTTTGACTGAACTGGTCTTTAATATTCTACAGAACCCTAACTTTTTCCACAGTCTGGCTGTATCTTTGCCCCTCATTTTCCATGCTCCATTTTTGTGTTATTTCGCTAAGATACTTAAATTATCTGATAGTTACTGTTTCATTATTTTTGTTACAATTTACTTTGTATGTTTTTAATATTTTAATCAACTTTTCGCCATAATACTTAAACAAGCGTTTTCGCTGTTTTCTTTAAGAGATTTATTTTACTAGCCACAGCCATTACATTTTGTCGTGAGTTTATTTTAATAAATCTGCTGTTGCTATTGTAGTAGTAATAGTAATCAGCCAGGAATATGGTTTGATCCAGCTATCCTGGTTAGTCTATCGAGTGCAAGTCTTCTCCTATCATTTAGATTAAATTTGGGTGTCGGATCGGGACTCCAATCCACAAAATTTGCCTTTCGCGGGCAAATGCCCTACCGTTTGAACTAAGTCTAAACTGTTTCTTCACACTACCTTTTCTTCAAGGAGTACTAGCCTCGCAACATATGCAGGATGGACGATTGGTTGCACTCAAACGGCTGTGACATCTGTTCTGAGTCTTGCGTTATTATTTTTTCAAGACGACAAGTCTCCCATTATGAAGTTCATACAAGAAATTACTCGTTCCACGTTAAACTATCAATGAAGTTCTTGGAATGTGGTTCAGCCGGATTCCTCACATCCACGAATAAACGCTTGTATTTTATGAACATCGTCAGATCTTTGACCACAGTCTGGTGCGGTGCCAACTCCAGTGTTTTATTGGCCAGATATCGTTCGTTCGTTAGGACCAGGATCGAATACGGTTGCAATGTGTCGATACTACTAGTGTAAAGTATACCCGTAAATAAAGGACTTTACAATATAGCTGCACCGGACTTCTCTTGGGGCGATGAGGTGGTGGTGGTAAGTTCCTATGGGATCAAACTGTTGAGCTCATCGGTCCCTAGGCTTACACACTACCTAATCTAACTTAAACTAACTTACGCTACGGGCAACACACACACCCATGCCCGAGGGAGGACTCGAATCTCGTTCGGCTCCCCCCCTCGGAGGTCGGAGGTTTGAGTCCTCCCTCAGGTATGTTGCCCGTAGCGTAAGTTAGTTTAAGTTAGATTAGGTAGTGTGTGAGCCTAGGGACCGATGACCTCAACAGTTTGATCCCATAGTCCTTACCACAAATTTCCAATTTCCAACTCGAACATACGACGGGGGGGGGGGGGGGGGCGGTGGTGGAGAGGTGGGGAGGCGGGGCGGGCATTGAGGTCAACTCCTAAAAACGCACTATTAATAGAGGCATTGGAAATGTCACTTTATTTTAGGCACCAATAATTGTCCAACAGGTATATACTACATAGGATAGCAGCTAATGAATCATCCATCCGTTAAGAAATGTGAAATGTTGCACACTCTTCTGGATAACAAGACATTTCATCGCTCTCCAATTTTCGGCTCCAGTGCACTTACGATGCCGCCGATTTTCCCTTGGTGTGCTGCTGTTGGTAACGGCTTGCACGATGAATCATGAGAAGTCATCACGTTAGCCAATGATATTATCCTTTCCGAAGTGAAGAGCAGATTCAGATATAGATAGGCAATGAGATTCTGCTTCGTAATTTCTTTCTTGGAAATTACGAAAATACGGAAAAAGAGCGAAACGCCTTCGATAATGCTTTGTAAGTCTTCACGAATTCAGAAGAACCTGAAATATTTCTGACGAAGAACGGTATAAATATCACTAGTACTCGTTAGGTTGATAGCTAAAGGCACAGCTGAAATTGCTGCAAGTGAAACGAGCAGCAGTCAGATTTATGATTTTGGTTATCACAAATGTTTGGCTGTTTTCTCTGAATATGCAGCGATTCCCGACTGTGTGGTTAGCCAGGAACCTAAGAGCGCAACTTAGCTTACAGCGACAGAAACGAACAGCAATGAAATTTATAACTTTGGTTGTCATGATTATTTGGATCTTTTTTCCCGTTATATGGAACTACGACGTAAAATTAACTGTAGTATTTTAAAGGAGGTAACTATCTAAAACCTCGTTCGATGGATACCTAAGTATTGCTCCTCAATGTCGCATCCATACCAGATATGATTGTTAGTTCAAATAGATAAAATCCAAAGAAAAACAGCACTTTTCGCCACATGTTCGTGTGGTAACCGTAGACGCTACAAGAGATGCTTTGCACCTTACAGTGTGGTACACCGTTAAAATTCCCAGACAGCACGTAGCTAGAAAAGCCTCCCACGTATATCCCGCGGAAAGGCCATGAAGGCAAAATTGGGAAGTTTCGAACCCAAGACAATCATTCGTTCTACGCACCAAACGCTACGGGAAGAAGGAGTAAGTGACAGTGCTGCAGAAACCACCCTTTTCCACTCACCACAATGTGGCTTGCGGAGTATACAGGGTATCCCAGGAGGAATGATCAGTATTCAGGGATATGACAGAAACGATTACTTGAAGCAAAAATGTCTTGTAAACATAGACTCTAAAATGCGTACCTTATGAGCGAAGAGCACTTCTTCGATAATGTGGAAAAAATCTTTTCTACTGCAGCTCTTTTCTTTCCATAGTTTGAGAGTTAGTAGTATGCACCAAAACAAGAAAAAGAGTCCAGTATACATGAGCTCTAAAATGCATACAATAAGAGTTAAGAGCATTCGTCCATCTTCGATACTGTGAAACATGTATTCTGCTGAACAAGTGCTCATAGCTAGATAATTTTTTGGTGTTTTAATCCGTACTACCTCATTCCAAAATATGGAAAACTAAGAGCTTGCAGTAATTGATATTTGTTTCACAGTATCGAATACGAAGAAGTGTTCATAGTGGCTAAGGTGTACATTTTTGAGTCCATGTTTGCTATACTTTTTTACATCGAATGAACGTTCTCGTCATATACCTGATAACTGATCTTTTCTCCTGAGACAGTCTATATACACTTTAAAACAGTAACAAAAAAAGTCGCACCACGAAGGAATTATCTAAATGGGACGGATATCGGTAGATGTGATGTTCATGTACACGCAAACAACCACACTTCCAGTTAAATTGAATGATTTGTAAAGGGAAAGGGCTTCACAAATCGAGCAAGACAATAAATCGTTGGTTCACCTCTAGCCCTTATGCAAGCAGTTATTCGGCTTGACGCTGACTGGTAGAGTTGATGAATGTCCGCCTGAGGTATATCATATCAAATTCTATCCAACTGGCGCGTTACGTCGTCAGAATCTCGAGCTCGTTGGGGCACCTGCCCATAATGCTCATAACGTCCTTAGTTGGGGAGAGATCTGGTACTATACTGGCCAAGGAAGTGTTTGGCATGCAACAGGGCAAGCCTTAGAAACTCTCGCCGTGTGGGCGGCCATTGTTTCCCTGACAAATAAGCCCAGGATGGCTTGCCATGAAGGGCAAGAAAAGGGGGCGTAGAATATCGTCGACGTGCCACAGTGTCGTAAGGGAGCAGCGGATGACAACCAAAGGAGTCCTGCTATGAAGTCAAATGGAACCACAGCCCATCGCTCCCGGTTGTCGGGCCGTATGGCGGGTGTCAGGTTGGTATCCCATTGCTATGTATGGGGTCCCCAGACACTCTTCGCTGGTCATCGCGGCTCTGTTCGAAGCGGGAATTATCACTGAAGACACTTCTTTTTCAGTCAATGAGATTCCAGACCGAATGTGGTCGACACCATTCCAAACGGGCATATTTGAGTACAGAAGTCAATGGTAGTCGGCATGAGGGGCGCCATGAGCTCAAGCCCATTTCTGTGAGCCGCATATTAATGGTCCCTGCGGGCTCTGACGCATCAGTTGCACCTCGGATCGATGATAATGATGGATCTGTAGCTCTGCGCTTTGAATGCTAGGTCCTCACGTTCTGTCGTCTCTCAAAGCCGATCACTTCTTTCTCGACGCAGTGTTGGGTCACGGCTCACACATCCCTGCCAACATCTTCGAATAGTGATATCACTCCTATTCAAATGTGGAGTGATTCACCTATTACTCCAGTCTGGTTGTTTGACCCTAACTATATGTCCTCTCTGAGATGCTGACGTCTGCATATACCGAGCGAAGTGGCGCGGTGCTTAGCACAATGGACTCGCATTCGGGATGACAACGGTTCAAATCCGAGTCCGGCCATCCTGATTTAGATTTTCCGTAATCTTCTTAAATCGCTTCAAGCCAATGCTGGGAGGGTCCTTTGAGAGGGCATGGCCAATTTCTTCGGCTTCCCTCCCTTATCCGATGGTACCTATGACCTCGCTGTGTGGCCCCTTCCCGACATCAGTCAACCAATCATCATCTGCGTGTATTGTTCATCATGCGCCTTTCTGCAAAGCAGAGTTACTGTTCATCTGAGTACACAGAACGAAAAACCGTTGTGCTCTGATATTTGTACGGTTTGGTTTAGCGACGGAGCCCACTTTCATTTGGATGGGTTCGTCAACAACCGAAATTTGCGCATTTGGGGGACTTAGAATCCGCATTTCGCGATAGAGAAGTTGAGAGAGGACAAGTTACTATCTCACCTATTTTTCGCATACGGAAAATTATTAAAGATGTTATTACAATCTGACGCACCTGGAGCGAGACGCTAGAAAGTTAACGGCCTTTGCAGACGTTAATGGAGAATGGTAGGGGGCTGAAAGCATGAGGTAGAGAGTAAATTGCGATCCGTGTGCCTCATCGACAGACCGTGAGATTTTTGCATTTCTTTCGTGGCCGCGATCGATTCATAGGTGCCGCCTCTACGTTTCATCTCGCCAGCTGCAAGCCACGTCGGCGCACGAAGCAAACAGGGTGACGCCCTGCTGCTCCGGCATTGTCAGGGCGTACAGATCCCAGTCGTCACTTCCTGTCAGCTGCACCTATCTAGAGAAACTTCAGTAGATTTGATCAATCAAAGTCTGCTCAGCGTCAGATCAATTCAGCCTACGTTAACCACATTTTTAGGGCCAGAGTAGTTGACTTACTGATCACCTAGTTAAACTGTGTTTGCCAACCAGGATCCACCCAGTGGAGTAGTAAACAACCTATTAGTTGTTTAGGGTATTCAAATCAAAAGAATGGCTCTAAGCACTATGGGACTTAATATCTGAGGTCATCAATCCCCTGGACTTAGAACTACTTAAACCTAACTAACCTAAGGACATCACACACATCCATGCCCGAGGCAGGATTCGAACCTGCGACTGTAGCAGCAGCACGGTTCCGGACTGAAGCGCCTAGAACAGCTCGGCCACAGCGGCCGTCTTTAGGGTATTCAATCTATATCTTGTTTACTATAATTTATGTCTTGTTTGGAAAAATAAATATTGTTGGTACACTAAATTTTTGCCAACATTCTCAATCAATGAAATAGAACCACCAGAGTTACCTTTCAAAATCTGTCCACCCTCAATGGGAGACTGTGTGGTGTGCAATGTCCAGTCACGGAACAATCAGTGCGATCTTCCCTGATGGCACGGTGACCACCGAATGGCACTTGAATGTTTTGGAAGATGATTTTATCCCCATTATCCAAAGTAACCCTCATTTTGACACGATGCGGTTCGTGCAAGACGGAGCTCGACCCCATCGAAACACTGGAGTCTTGGATGTCCTGGAGGAGCACTTTGGGTACCACATTCTGGCTCTGAGGTTGCCAGAGACCAATGATGGCAGGCATATCGATCATGTCATAACCTAAATCCGAATATGGTAGTAGTGACGTTTACATGTTGAATTAAGTGTGTGCACGCTGTAGTTTGCAGTTAATTTACATTTTTTTCCCATATACCGACTCATGACTTTTAGTCTGACTCTCATACACTTTAGTCGCATCGGATTTCGACCTCTGGACTCCCGTGTCGCGATCAGTAACGTTATTGACGAGTGAGGTGGCAATGCAGGTAGACCAGCGCTGCGAGGTGTGCTCGAGCTTCGAGAGCGCCGCGTGCTAATGAGAGGACCGACATCTGGCTGGCTACACAGAGGGGGCGAGGCGGTACGCCCGGAATTAATAGCGCGGACCGACTTGACTTCCCGCGGTCGATAGCCGGCCGGCGGCGACCTGTGGGTGTAGGCGTGGCCCTCTCTCCCCTCTACCTCCCCCACCCCTTCCCGAGCCCATTCCAGCTATTCCCGGCGGCTGCTGCGCGATAAGGGAACGCCGCTATGACGTCACGCCGGGCGGTCCGACAACAGCTGCCACCGACGCCGACCGCACTCGCTTCGTTTACATGCGGCACAGCTTGCGGAAGACGAAAGTCAAATTTCGGAAAACGATTTTCGTTGTCGCGTGTAGACATGTGTAATAGTGATCGTGACGATGGTAGCATTATGTAGTAGTAATAGTTGCTATTACTGTGCTTTTAACCATGGGCTAGTTATTATTTTACTTAAACTGGTTGCAAAAAGAAGCACACAAAAAATACAGGGTGTCCGGGTTAAACATACAATAATATAAAACGTAATAATTCAAGACTTAATTGAAATATTTATTACCGATTTTCTTCTACAGGTAAGGAACTCAAAATGTGTTTGCGGCACTTGGTACCGCGTGTGCATGCGCTCAACTTCTTTATTCACGCAAACGTGCCTCAGTACTAGTGATGGGGCAACCGACTGTTTTTAACAATCGGTTGGTCAATTGATTGTTTCTTCGTTCAGTTGTTTTTTTTTCAGTCGAAGGAAACAACCGAATGAAAATAGTCTCAGTCATATGAATGTTTTCGCTCACTCGCCTTGTTTGAATGGTTTCATTCACTGTGAGACAACCGACAGAAATATATCTCCGTCGGTTGCGACCGTTATACACTGAAGAGCCAAAGAAACTGGTACACCCGCCCAATATCGTGTATGGCCCCCGCGAGCACACAGAAGTGCCTCAACACGACATAGCATGTACTCGACTAATGTCTGAAGTAGTGCTAGAGGGAACTGACATCACGACTCCTGCAGGGTTCTCCATAAATCCGTAAGAGTACGAGAGGGTGGAGATCTCTTCTGAACAGCACGTTGCAAGGCAGCTCACACATATTCTCAATAATGTTCATGTCTGGGGAGTTTGGTGGCCAGCGGAAGTGTTTAATCTCAGAAGAGTGTTCCTCGAGCCACTCTGTAGCAATTCTGGACGTATGGAGTGTCGCATGTCCTGTTGGAATTGTCCAAGTCCGTCAGAATGCACAATGGACATGAATGGATCCACGTGATCAGACAGGATGCTTACGCACATGTCACCTGTCAGAGTCGTATCTAGACTATCAGGGGTCCCACATCGCTCCAACTGCAGACGACCCACATCAATACAGAGCCTCCACCAGCTTGAACACTCTCCTGATGACATGCACGATCAATGGATTCATGACGTTGTCTCCATACCCCTACACATGCATCCGTTTGTACAATTGGAAACAGGAAATGTCCGACCAGGTAACATGTTACCAGTCATCAACTGTCCAGTGCTGGTGTTGGGCCCATGTGAGGCTTAAAGCTTTGTGTTGTGCAGTCACCAAGGGTACAAGAATGGGGTCTTTGGTTCCGAAAGCCCATATTGATGATGTTTGGTTGAATGGTTCGCATGCTGACACTTATTTATAGCCCAGCACTAAAATCTGCAGCAATTGGTGGAAGTGTTGCACTTCTGTCACATTGAACGAGTCTCTTCAGTCGTTATTGGTTCCGTTCTACATCTACATCTACATACATACTCCGCAATCCACCATACGGTGCGTGACGGAGGGTACCTCGTACCACAACTAGCATCTTCTCTCCCTGTTCCACTCCCAAGCAGAACGAGGGAAAAATGACTGCCTATATGCCTCTGTACGAGCCCTAATCTCTCTTATCTTTGTGGTCTTTCCGCGAAATATAAGTTGGCGGCAGTAAAACTGTACTGCAGTCAGCCTCAAATGCTGGTTCACTAAATTTCCTCAGTAGCGATTCACGAAAAGAACGCCTCCTTTCCTCCAGAGACTCCCACCCGAGTTCCTGAAGCATTACTGTAACACTCGCGTGATGATCAAACCTACCAGTAACAAATCTAGCAGCCCGCCTCTGAATTGCTTCTATGTCCTCCCTCAATCCGACCTGATAGGGATCCCAAACGCTCGAGCAGTACTCAAGAATAGGTCGTATTAGTGTTTTATAAGCGGTCTCCTTTATAGATGAACTACATCTTCCCAAAATTCTACCAATGAACCGAAGACGACTATCCGCCTTCCCCACAACTGCCATTACATGCTTGTCCCACTTCATATAGCTCTGCAATGTTATGCCCAAATATTTAGTCGACGTGACTGTGTTCCTGTAGGACCTTTTTCCGGCCGCAGCAATGTCAGAGATTTGATGTTTTACTCGATTCCTGATATTCATGGCACACTCGTGAAATAGTCGTACAGGAAAATCCCCACTTCGTCGCTACCTCGGAGATGCTGCGTCCCACCGCTTGTGCGCCGACTATAACACCACGTTCAAACTCACTTAAATCTTGATAACCTGCCATTGTAGCAGCATAACCGATCTAACAACTGCGCCACACACTTGTTGGCTTACGTAGGTGTTGCCGACCGCAGCGCCATATTTTGCCTGTTTACATATCTCTCAGTATATCAATGTTTTCACTCTCTCATCAGGTTTGAGTGGTTTCAATCGATACGAGTCAATCCGGCTGATACATCAGGTCGGTTTCGGCCGTTTTCACTCACTCGCCTGCTTTGAGTGGTTTCATTCAATGTGAGACAACCAACTGACATAAGTATCTTCGGTTACGCCAGTTATATGAATATTTTCACTCGGTGTCTAGGTCTGACAAGGGAACCTCCCCATCGCACCCCCCTCAGATTTAGTTATAAGTTGGCACAGTGGATAGGCCTTGAAAAGCTGAACACACATCAATCGAGAAAACAGGAAGAAGTTGTGTGGAACTACGAAAAAAATAAGCAAAATATACAAACTGAATAATCCATTCGGAATATGGGCAACATAAAGGAGAATATGAGTCGAGGAGCACCGTGGTCCTGTGGTTAGCGTGAGCAACTGTGGAACGAAAGGTCCTTGGTTCATGTATGCCTTCGAGTGAAAAGTTTTTTTTTTTTTATTTTCAGACAATTATCAAAGTTCAAGCACTCACACATAATCAACTTCACTCTCCAAAATTGCAGGACATGTTCAGATTTGCTTGGATATATGCAGGATTTGACGGTGTACACACGGAAAAATTTGAAAACGTTAAAAACATGTTTTGACAGAGCACAGAGAAAACTGTACGACTGTGAAACTGTTGCATTCATCTGTTGCAGTTTATGTGACAAACTCTTATGTTTTCATCACTTTTTTGGGAGTGATTATCACATCCACGAGAAAACCAAAATCGGGCAAGGTAGAAGAATCTTTTTACCCATTCGCGAAGTGTACAAGTTAGGTGGGTCGACAACATATTCTTGTCATGGGACGCACATTGTAACGTCTAGTAATAAACAAAGACAATATATTGTGTAATAATGAGAATATTAGATGTGTCATATTGTGTCATTGTGTAAAATTATGTATTTTTTCTTTATTATTTATTTCTGAGAACGTCTGCGTCGGCGAGTAATTAGACCGACACAGAAGATAAATGTTGTACAGAGATCACAAAATGAATTAGTATATAATGCATGATGTAAAGTAAAGTCTTTGTCTTCTTAATCTGGAAGCTGTGAGAGAAAGATCTCCTGTTGTTGTCGTAGAGAGCGAGAAGGTAGCATTCTTTTGTCGAGATTGGGAATTGTACGCCATTACGTGTGCATTTACACAGGTCTGTAATTGTTGAGATATTTAAATGTTTCAATAGAGTTGTTTAAATGAAAACGTGTATTATTTAATTGTTAAAGCTTGCTTGCCTATTATCCCATCCTGTTAAGATATTTTTCAGTTATATAAAAAAAATTATTATCTGTGGAGCTGAGCTGTGTGGAGAAAGAAGAGCCGCTGCCGCGGCGTATTTAAACGACTTACAATATCGTCGAGTATACCGCAAGGAAGCGGTAAAATAATAGTAGAATAATATTATTTCTTTTAGCTCCCAGACTGGCAGTGAAGATCAGCAGATTTTATGATGTGTTGCAGGTTGACGCGGGCTGCTGATAGGATATAAATTACAGTGCAAATAATTTAATGTACTTACCGAATCTGATAGGAATCTTGCTGTGCTCCGTTCTGATCTGGCTAAATTTTATAGTGATAACGTAATTTTCTTTAATGAGAGTCTCATGTTCTTGGGCTAGTCGTGGTATGAAACAGCATTCTAGTAAGAAATAAAATCCACTGCAAACTTGTGTTTTTGAACGATTGTACGAACTGTAACATCAGTGATCATAAAACAGTAATTTCAACTTTGAATAACTATGAAGTAGGAAAGATATATTGATCCTTAGCATGAGTTGCAGTTACTAAAAATCGTTCTTTAAATTGTAGGCCAGATCCAGAACAATAAGACTTCCATAGATACATTTTATTTTACTAAAAGGTAACGATGATAAAGAAATTAAAGGCACAGCATTGTTAAAAGAATTTCTCGTCACTCTTTCCATATATGCGTTGTTACGCTAATAATAATAATTAAAAAATAAATAAATGAACCAAAGAGACTAACAATTTATAAAAACAATTAACGAAAGAGTAGTCAGGACGGGAAACTGGCGCCCAAAAACGTGGGGCCCGAATTTGCAGTGGCCACAATTATAAAATTTTATGTATTTTTCTTTCAGTGCCTATTGTTATGTATGTATAGATATATATGTATTTAGTGTTAAATGTATGTATGTATATCATGATCTATGCTATGTATTAATGAATGTGCAAACACTCTTTCATGACAAAACGCACTACTGCAAGCGAGTCTGAGAAGACGATCCTGATAGTACTGAGAAGCTCTAACGACTACGTAATCCGGGGGGCAGCCGAACCCCGAGATAAGATAAATTAAAGGTAAGACTACAGTGTAGTTGTCCTGTTGGTAGAAGTTGAGCTCCAGTGGAGTAATCTCATATCGCTAGTGGTGTGCATATTGTACGTAGTTTGATGTTAGTATTTGTGACAGGACAAAGTGGTGGTAGATAGTAATTTTTAGTGTGCAGTGTAGTGTATATAAAGTGATGTATTTTGTGTGCAAGGGGAAAAACTGTTAGATTTTGTGTTTTAGTAAGCAATTTAGGAATATGGTTAAGTTGCGTAGTCAACGTCCAAGCAATATGGATACTGAGGAACAACAATTAGCTAGTGAAGGAAATGTGGAACCGGGTGCCTCAAGTAGTACTAGTACTCTCTTTGAGGATATAACAGGCGAAAATGGGGGGGCAGGGGCACAGGAAGTAGTGCCTCCGCCCACTAGTCATCAAGCCGATGTAGATAAGGAAATTGTACCACCACCAGAAAAGCAGGAACCAGAGAGTGGTAATCTGCCTGGTGGGTATTCAATTCAGGCTATATTAGAGCGTGTGCTAAATTACCAGGCAGAATTTGCGCAACAGCAAGCCGAGCGAGATCGCCAGCAAGCTGAGCGAGATCGCAGGCTAGAAGAGCGAGATCGCCAGCAAGCTGAGCGAGATCGCAGGCTAGAAGAGCGAGATCGCCAGCAAGCTGAGCGAGACCAGCAACTTGTGCAATCGATAGAAAGTATGAAAAAAGAGATAGCAGATATGAAAAAGAATTATGAGTCGATACCTAGGGCCGTGCAGGAGCTGACTGAACAGGTCAACAACCTGCAAGTAGCAAACACTAACATGGTAGACGAAATAGGTGTATTAGCCAACAGAGTAGAAAAGCTCGAAATAGATTCCACACAGCTTGTAGAGCAGAAGTGGAATGAACAGGCAAATAAAATTGAAACAGAATTTAACTCATGGCTAGAAGTGAAGGAGAGTGAGATTGACACGAATATTAAGTCTAAAGTAGAAGCAGCCATAGCAAATAGAGATTCTGAATCATTCAGTACCGCAGTAAATAGTCAAGTACAGAATGATGTGCAAACAATTAAACAAATACTCAGTGAGGATATTCCGCAGTGGCAAGTGAATGTTAACAAACGGATATCCGAACTGGAGAAAGGTTTAGCACAAAGCAGGAAACATGTGGAACAGGAACCTCTGTCGCCAAAAGCCCATGGTTTTGGCAACGCACAAACTTATATGCGATACAACAATGGGGAATCTGTAGTCGATAATGCGAAGAGCTGTAGCTCCGGTTCGGAGCACACAGCATATGTCCCAGCAGCAAACCCATGTAGTTCAAAAATATTAGTGGAAGAAAGTTTAATTAAAAATAGGCAATTTCAAACATTTACTACTGAAAGGAAATCAGTAC
The DNA here is from genome assembly GCF_023898315.1 of Schistocerca nitens. Lineage (NCBI taxonomy): Eukaryota > Metazoa > Arthropoda > Insecta > Orthoptera > Acrididae > Schistocerca > Schistocerca nitens. The sequence continues at coordinate 442,032,343 of NC_064621.1, read as the reverse complement.
ACCCAGTAGTATTCATAAAAAGCTTTAAAAATATCTTACCCAGTGTATGGAACGAAACACAGAAAATACAATACGTAATGTCGTACATTCAAGGTGACGCAGCGCTATGGGCTACAGAAGTAGCAGACAGCTGCAAGACATACGAACAGTTTGAAAGGGCATTTTTGTCAAAATATTGGTCGCCTTGTATACAAGAGCGACTAAGAAAAGAGGTATATAATCCCGAACCGTACTCACCCCGTCTTGGGAATTTGAGGCGGTATTTTGAAAAATATATAAACAAAACGCGCTACTGGGACGAGCCTATATCACCAAGAGACATAGTAAGACTACTAAAATCACATTTACCTATTCATATCAAGGAGAAATTAATACATGTACCAGAAAGCGACATGGAAAACTTCCTGTCGGTCCTAGATTCCATAGACTTGATACAGGAAGACGCAAAATCAGCGTGCGATCACTCGCGGAATAATGGGTCAGGATGTAAACACGATAGAAATAGTAGTGCACAGAACCACAACCATGGAAATGGTGGGGGTGGTAGCAAGCGACAAGAACAATCGCAAAATGGTAGTAACGGTAGAGGCCAGAACGGGTATGGACAACCAATTTATAACAAAAAGCGTCGATTTGACGACAGGTACGAATCCGGAATGTCAGGGACCAACCGCTGGAAAAATGCGCGAGGTCAGTGGCAGAGCAATTATAATGATAGTAATCGAAATTGGCAACAGAATCAGCGTAGAAGCCCAGAACGACAGGCTAGTGACCGGTATGACAACAATAGACCACCACCGCAAAACGCGCCTATTGCGCAGCCGTGGCGGCCTACAAATCAGAATGTACATATAGTGGAGGTCGCGGACAATAACCGTCCAAGTACCTCACAATTAATTAATCCAACAAACTAGAATCGGCCTCGATATGCTCTCCATCGACGGCCGAGGGATGGAGTGAGAGCAACTCGAGTAATAGTAATATACCTGGGATACGCATGCTGCGATACAACGAAGGTGTTAGTATGGATAAAGAGCTACTGAATGAGCCGCACGAATGTAAGAAAGATAATAACGAAAATGTGCAAGCTATTATTGAAGCTAGAATCAATGATGTTGCAGTGGACATAATTATCGACACAGGTGCCTCAGTAAGTGTGATGAGTATGGAGTTATTTAAAGCACTGGGAAAGGGACATAGTATTCCGACCTTCCCGGTTAACAATTGTAAGGTGTCTGGAGCCATTAGTGCACAGAGCCAATCAGTTAAGTACCAGGTGCAGGTGGAGATTCATAAGGAGGGCGAAGCCATAGTGAGCTCGTTCCTCGTGGTTAAAGGATTAAAGGTGGCCTGCATTCTGGGAGTAGATTTTCTCCGAGAGAGGGACGCATTGATCGACCTCTCCGTAGGGAAATTAAGCATAATTAATAGGGGTAGAAGGATTGAGTTATCTATGATAAAATCGAAGGAGGTACTTGTGCCGTGCTGTAATCGAATCAATATCAAAGGTAGGAACCCTTGGGTACTACAACTCGATGATTTTTCACATGCAACAGACCTCTATTACCCAAATTTAGAGGACCAAAATTTTGAGACAAATGTTGAGGCATTTAAAACCAAAGTGCACGAATCTGAAGGTTTAAATGATACACAAAAGCAACAGTTGACGCAGCTGCTATCGGAATATACTACGGTATTTACCGACCGACCAGGAATAGTCAAAGGGTACCACTATCACATAGAGGTGATGCCCCATAAAACATACTGTCGCGCAACCTACTCCATCCCTTGGTCGAAACAATGAACAATCTTCTTGTTGACAAAGTGAGGACTAATTTCTTGAATCATTTTATAAAGAATTAATGTCTTGAACCATTTTCTATGTGTAGTGTGTAAGTGCAATTAATGAGGCAATCTTATAGAGTAAGGTAATTGCTGTAATTGTATTAAGATAAGGAACCCTGAGAGAGAGAGTCTTTACTAGCCAAACATTGACTTTGCAATATGCAACAATTATGTGATGTGATGTTTGCTGCCAGTAGTGATTTGAGAACGACACTGGAGCAGAAGCTAATTAAAAACAACCCGTTCCGTGGAAACTCCGTTCTGTATGTAGCAATGCTTCAATTGAAGCCTGTGTACTGGGTACACGCCCTTGAATATTCATTACGCGATACGGGAGTTAAGTCAGACAATGCAGAACCTACACTGTAGTCATATAGGAGAAATCGTTAAAAATAATGTTAGTGATGAATGAAGTATTTATTGAGCAATATGCCCAAGTCAAGCTGTCATGCACATGGTAAAATCTGTATGATAGATGGGTGATAACCAGGCAAGCTACACTAAGGAGGAAAGAAAAACCATGTACAAAAAATCCACACACCTTTAAAAAATTTTACAAAAGGGCTATATACGCCTAGTAACAATATGAAAAGTGTGTTGTGATAAGGTAAAAACAAATAAATGCTATGTAAATGAGAGTGACTATGCAAAGAACAGTTAAAAGGTGTTAAAAAATAAACTGTGTGCATAAACAATTAAGTACAGGACGGAATATTGTGTGTAGTAGGGACAGAAAATGACTGTTGTATCTGCACCAATATATACGTCGATAAGTCTAGTGTTGAGTGATAGACTGTCCTAGTGCAGTGCTCAACGAACAATAGACAATGTATAAAAACAGTAGTTATTGGTCCGTTCGGAGTCGATTTAAACAAACATCGCTCGGCGGAGACATGTAGTATGAGTGTAACGAACCATTTTCGCGTGTTGAAAGACGCTCTGGCAGTGCATCAACCGTGAAAGTGAATGAAAACGTGTAGTACAATGTGCGTGTGACGAACTCTGAATACCAGTGTCACAATGCCACAAGAAACCTGTTATCACGCCAAAACATCCTGTGCATACCAGTGAAGCGACGGCTTACTGAACAATAAACGCTTTTAACAAATTGCCTCTTCTTCCACAGCTAGTAATCTGTGTCCTTAAAGACAGTACACCGTTGTGGAATATTTGTTTCATGCGCTACGACGGGGAGCCATGCGGAGAAGCAGAGACGAGTGCCGTGCCGCCATCCAGCCGGTCGCGGTAAACCACTGCCACTCGCCGATACCAGCGAATGGTTCAGCGCGGTTTGCGACTGCGTGGGCGCCACGCCAGCACGACGTCGATGTTATTGAGAGCCGGTCGTCGAACCCAGCGACCGTCGGTACGCGGCGTTCCAGACGACGCTACTCAACAATTGCTTCGCGCCGCCAGCTCCATACCACATTGTTGTCACTCAAATGAACTATGAACTATGTGTTTAATGTACTAACATGAGAAGTGTTTAATGGACACGAAAAGACGTGATAAACATTTTTTTGTTGTTATCCAACACAAACTCAAAATATTCATGGATTTAGTGATGTATCGATCTAATATGTTTTCGTCATGTTGATGAAGGATACTCGCACGAATGCTAGACATTTTAAACCAACTGTCGCGAGTAAATGCAAGGACGATTCATTATACTATTGTAAAAATGTGTAATAAATGACTTACATTACAATCCAGAACACAAGTATTATGTTGATAACAAAGAGACTAAAAGTGTAGCATACTATCACAAATAGCCTTTGTTATATGTGAACATTGAATAGAGTTTGAACTTTTGGTGAGATGACCATGGCTCCGGCGCAGTTTTCCCAGGTTTTCTGATCGCACGTAGCCCGAATGGGGGAGCCAAATAAATGTAATGACCCTGGGACTAGGTTGACGGTCACCTCGCAAAGTGTAAGAACAGTATACAAAGTGTAATTAAACCTACAGTGTAAAAGAACTGAGTAGTGTAAAGTGAATGTTCCAACAGAAGTAACAGACAATAACTAAACAGACGTTAGTGGCAGCATATTGCCGAACATTTTCAACGTTAGTCAATTGCTGCCAGGGGGCATTGTAACGTCTAGTAATAAACAAAGACAATATATTGTGTAATAATGAGAATATTAGATGTGTCATATTGTGTCATTGTGTAAAATTATGTATTTTTTCTTTATTATTTATTTCTGAGAACGTCTGCGTCGGCGAGTAATAAGACCGACACAGAAGATAAATGTTGTACAGAGATCACAAAATGAATTAGTATATAATGCATGATGTAAAGTAAAGTCTTTGTCTTCTTAATCTGGAAGCTGTGAGAGAAAGATCTCCTGTTGTTGTCGTAGAGAGCGAGAAGGTAGCATTCTTTTGTCGAGATTGGGAATTGTACGCCATTACGTGTGCATTTACACAGGTCTGTAATTGTTGAGATATTTAAATGTTTCAATAGAGTTGTTTAAATGAAAACGTGTATTATTTAATTGTTAAAGCTTGCTTGCCTATTATCCCATCCTGTTAAGATATTTTTCAGTTATATAAAAAAAATTATTATCTGTGGAGCTGAGCTGTGTGGAGAAAGAAGAGCCGCTGCCGCGGCGTATTTAAACGACTTACAATATCGTCGAGTATACCGCAAGGAAGCGGTAAAATAATAGTAGAATAATATTATTTCTTTTAGCTCCCAGACTGGCAGTGAAGATCAGCAGATTTTATGATGTGTTGCAGGTTGACGCGGGCTGCTGATAGGATATAAATTACAGTGCAAATAATTTAATGTACTTACCGAATCTGATAGGAATCTTGCTGTGCTCCGTTCTGATCTGGCTAAATTTTATAGTGATAACGTAATTTTCTTTAATGAGAGTCTCATGTTCTTGGGCTAGTCGTGGTATGAAACAGCATTCTAGTAAGAAATAAAATCCACTGCAAACTTGTGTTTTTGAACGATTGTACGAACTGTAACATCAGTGATCATAAAACAGTAATTTCAACTTTGAATAACTATGAAGTAGGAAAGATATATTGATCCTTAGCATGAGTTGCAGTTACTAAAAATCGTTCTTTAAATTGTAGGCCAGATCCAGAACAATAAGACTTCCATAGATACATTTTATTTTACTAAAAGGTAACGATGATAAAGAAATTAAAGGCACAGCATTGTTAAAAGAATTTCTCGTCACTCTTTCCATATATGCGTTGTTACGCTAATAATAATAATTAAAAAATAAATAAATGAACCAAAGAGACTAACAATTTATAAAAACAATTAACGAAAGAGTAGTCAGGACGGGAAAACATGCCGTCACCAGTGTCGTATAGAATATATCAGACGTGTTTTCCTGTGGAGGCCTCGGTTGACCTATGACCTTGCGATCAAATGTTTTCGTTCCCCATTGGAGAGGCACGTCCTTTCGTCTACTAATCGCACGGTTTTGCGGTGCGGTCGCAAAACACAGACACTAAACTTATTACAGTGAACAGAGACAGACGTCAATGAACGAACGACAGATCATAACTTTGCGAAAAGAAAGAAAGTAAAATTTACACTCGAGGGAAGACTTGAACCATGGACCTCTCGTTCCGCAGCTGCTCACGCTAACCACGGGACCACGGCACTCCTGAGCGCAAATTATCCCCGATGTTGCACATGGACTACTCAGTTTGTATATTTTGTTTATTTTTTTCGTAGTTCCACACAACTTCTTCCTGTTTTCTCGATTGATGTGTGTTCAGTTTTTCAAGGCCTATCCATTGTGCCAACTTATAACTAAACCTGAGGGGGGTGCGATGGGGAGGTTCCCTCCCATACTTTTTCACCCTTTTTCCGTGAGGACGACGTTCGTTGGGGCGGACGCGTGGCTCCGTCGTAGCCTCCTGCTGCTGCCAGGGCCAGGGGCACAGCCGGCAAGAGGAGGTGGCGCGCTGGCCGGTGCGAGCACAGGGCAACATTGCCAAGGCCTGCACATTTTGAGTTAAAATACTTGTAGAAGCAAACCACCAGTAGATATTTAAATTAAGTCTCGAGTTATTATATTTTATATTATTCTATGTTTAACTCGGACAGCCTGAATTTTTTATTTGGTGTGCATCTTTTTGCAACCAGTTGAACCCTTAACTACTAAGGATGTTGATAGGAACACAATTATTAAGGAGGGTCCCTCACACCATCTTTTTATTTTTTCTGTATAAAACCACTATGTTCATGACTTCCTGTTCTTCATTACACTTATTGAAAACAGACTTTATGAAAATTTGCATTTTGTAAATAAAAAATTTAAAACACAGCAAAATTTGCGGTTTATTTTTATTTAATGTGTTACTAAAATAACAGCACATAGTTATCTCTCTAATCGCTCATAGATTATTATCAGCGAATCTAGTATTACAGATTCGCAACATAACTGTATGGAAAAACACATTTCAGTGACGGAAAATGGTATTTGGAATCACCTTTGAGTACACTCCTCATCGTTTTAGTCTCAGAACGATTATCCACCACATAATTGTATGAAGGGAGAAATTCCACCAAATATTTATTTTAAAGATAAGAAGACAATAATTGCCTTATGTATTCTTCTGAGGCCATTAATAAAATTTTAATTGCTTTCAGCCTGTATGCATTTCACGCAGACCCTGCAACAATTATCCAACCAAATCGGACCACCACACTGTTGACACGGATATCTTGTTTTCCACTTCAAACAAGGACAACAAAAGGCTAATATTTTTCGTTTTTGAAGAAGCTATTTCTGTATTTGAGGTTCTTATGTCAAAAACAGCATGTTTCCTCTGAGGCTTTACGGAATCTCTTGCAGTCCAGGCACTTGCAAGAGATGCTGAATTGTCTTGTTGTTATGTTAGTTAGGGGCTTCTGTTTCCTCCATCGAAATCACCTTTCTGTTCTAACGAAGAAGTACGCTTGTCCATCGTCATCACCTGTCACATCTTCCTCACTTCTTTCTTTGTCTGAATTAGTACAGCGATCACTGAATAGTCGAAATCAGGGTCATTATCACTGTCAAAGTCTTCGTCTGAGAATTCACTGAGGCGTTCTTGAATACCCACATCAGACTCGCGTAGGAAACGTTGCATAGGAAGTCTAGCTTTCCTCACCAAGCAGAAACGGTAACGTTCAACAAAAACATGACTCGTAAACATTATGCCACATCTGTGAGACCTCTCAAGGCCAAAATAGGAATCAGATTGCAACAACAATGCCAGATTTCTGGCTCGAGTAGCTTGCCACCCAATAGGACGGTACACAGACGAGTCTAATTCGCTTCACAGGATGTGTGAAATATCACAAAGCAAAAGCTGTAGAGGTCTGAAAGACCATCCATAGTAATTAAGTGTTAGTAAAATAGTAAACTGCGCCTGAGGACTGGCCGTGACAGAGGACGTTTGTGGAGACAATTCTGGCAAAAATTGAGGAAAACGAGGCATTTCTCAACTTCGTCTGTTTCTTGGACGAGGCAGCATTCCACACTGCTGGCTCGCACAGTAAACACGCACAGTTGCCATTGCGCCACCTCCTGGCGCCGGCTGCTTCCCTGGCCCCGGCAGCAGCAGGACGCTGACGTGGGGCGTGCAGTGCAAGTCGCTCAGAGACTAAATAGATTTTTTTTTTCATTTGAAAATAAAAATGAATCACTTCGTTAGTAGGCAAAACAGCAACCGATTGTGTCGACTGTTTTCATTCGGTTGCTCCCGCTGACTGATTTCACTCAAAAGAAATGAATGTATAATAATCCAAGTGACGACTGATTCCTTGCTTTGCATTAGAGTAGCGTGGAAATACGTTGCCCAAATTGCCTTCTTCATCTGTTCCACCGAATTCGAATGCCGTCGGATTGCCAAGACTAAGTACGTCGTAAGCTCCATGATCACTTTATCAGCTTTAGTCATGGACAAGCGAATAACAAACATTTCCGTTCCTCATTCGGAAAAACCGTTTCAGGGGTGGATTCTAAAATGCAATTAAAAAAAAATCGTTTTTTGAACCAAAAGATAGTAAATCTCCCCTTAACGCTTTGTTCGAACCTGCCGGTAAAAAATCCAGCAGCCCACCTCTGAATTGCTTAGATGTCCTCCTTCAATCTGACCTAGTACGGATCCCAAAAACTCATTGCTCATAAGCCAGAATCAGAAACTCAAGTATTTGGTTTTAAGGAAGCACTTCAGTATGCCTCAGACCGCACAGAGAAGCAAAGAATCGCCAGTCTGCTTACAGAGAAACGGCTTAATTTGCTCCTAGTAGCGAAAGCGACACTTATCAAATTGTTACAGTGAGGTTATTCATTGACGCTTTTGTCAGCGAAGTCTATAAGCTGCTTCGTTAGCAAAGTGTCCTCTTTCAACACCCGTACACCGGTTTCCAGCGAGGGTCTGCGAGTGTGAACCTTGCAACAAATCCCAATCCTTGTTACAAAAGCAGTTCCCCCCTCTATTCCGGTCAATAAGCTGCCAACCAATCACCTGGAGTTCACACTCCATGTAGAACGATTTTCTAGAACATTCTAAAACTCCTATTACGACTATGGACCCCACCAATCAAATTCACTCCTCGGTTTTTTGGCTGGAAACGTAGCTCACTATCTCCCATGAGAAGATCTGCGAAGGCTCAATTTTACGGCAAGAAAGGAAGAATGAATTGATTGTTGGTGTTAATAACGACCATCCTCCTTTACCTCCTCTGCATTACTGCAGATGACGTGTCACTGAGCACATTTGTTCTGTGCATGCAGTACACGTGAGGCGCCTGGTTGTTTCCACTGCACTGTGTGGTTCTGTTATAGTTCACTAGCCTGCTGTCTTCAAGTTGATGTCCCCAGCGCAGAAAACAGCACGCAGGTCGTAGGTTCTGTGTCTTGCGACTGAAACTGACTTTTAGCGAGGTTCTGTTCTGAAATAATGTATCACTTCTTTGGGATGCCACTCGGGTATTTTAATAGAGCCACACGAGAAGGCTACACGATCTTAATACAAAACCTTCTGAGACAGCAAAATACACGATCAAACACAACGTTTACGAAAATGTATCTTTACATTATTTGTGGCACGTGTCTGTGCCTCATTACTACCGGAGTGAATCTTTTAATACTGAATACTGGCAAACACATCCTGCCACAGACAACATGAGTGTACATCTCGACTGCCTAATCCAGAGTGACGAACAGGAACTTAAATAACAACTAGAAACACATCCTACGACAGACAACGTGTCTATTCTCCTCGATTGCCTGATCCAGACTGACGAACAGCCCGAAACACTTCGCGCGCCATACCAGAAAAGGCGTGACCCGAACGCTTCCGAAGTGCTTCGTCTGCAATTTCGTCAGTCTTTAGTTTTTGATTTAAATTGTTTTTAATAATTCTAAAATGACTGATTGATAATCAGCTATTGAGAGATATTTATATTAAAAAGTGAAGTCATTCCAATGAGTAGTTTAGCTAATAATAATAACTATGCTTTAACGTTTTGGCGCCCTTGCTCCGAACACAGCAGCCAATCACAGAGCAGTAGCATTATGCAGGCGGTCTTTCTCACGGGAATGGTGCCGAATCTAACATCTGTCACAGATACCTCACACCACATTTCGTCATCTATACACTTCCTGCATCTCCACTGCTCTGGGAACAGCTTCTTGGAGCCTAATATGATGGCTGACTAAGCCAGAAATATTACAATTTACCTCCGCCATTCGTGACCCCGGTGCATTTCTTCAGACTGAAAGGATGGCTCCTTCTCATATAACATGCTATCACTCTCCATTCTGGCTTCCAGCACCTGGCTGTTTTCGCCGGTTTTTTGCTAGCGCTAGGAGTGCGTCTCACGTCGGCTCACCGCCTCGCCAGGGGAGGCCGCCATCAGGGCTGTGAAGCCGCTGCCGCCACTCTGTTCCCTTTAGAGCAGTAAAACATCCCTCTCAGTCGACACTCTGTTCCCTTTAGAGCAGTAAAACATCCCTTCCAGTCGAACACGACACGGCTTCTTTTGGAACCTCTCTTCTGACGGTCGCCACTTTCACAGGAAAGCGTAATGGTCACCGCTCTTGCTGCCAGCCTCCAGCTCAAATTAATTCCCAAGTATGCAACATTAGGAATATGTTAGTACTTGGTGCTACCACTGTCTAATATATAGAATTACGACACTCTCTGACGCGAAAGTTGTTACCGTTTGATAGCTGGAGCGACACTAGCGCTCCAAGCGGTGAGAAAGCACTCAGTTGCATGCATCGTAAGGATAATGTTTGTTTTTAATTATTTTCTATCAATTAACGGAGTAGTTGTCATACTTGTGCGTTCCATGTGTTAGTAAAATACTAAGAGACATTAATTATCGTGAAATACATTTAAAAACAGCCGAATCACGTTGATTCGATGACGTAAGCTACAACTCATTCACGAACAAAAGCTTTCGAATATGTCTATATTTGCAGATTATTCCGCTAAAAGCAAGAGTGTACAAACACTTTTCATGCATGACAAACATATATTTCTGTTGTTGTCTGTTGTTACTATCATAGGCACCTTCCTTGACATTTAATTTTTTTATTGATTACAATGATTCGCCGTTTCTTACACGTCACTTGACTTTCTAACACACGAATATTTTTGCAAATGTAATTGCTTTTGCTTCTAAAGCGAATGTGTTGCATATTCTTGCCGTTTGTAGCTCAGATTTGGCAAGAATTGTGGACTTTGTTTCTCCTGTATTGAGAAACATTTTTATTGCTTTGTCTGTGTGATTTTCCCTTACGCTACAGTTGTGGTGGCTTATTTGATGCGTTGTATAATATAGGTATTATATTCCGTACAGGTTTTCTTCGTTCCACATTCATTGATTTGTCTGGACGAATAGCGAGCAGAACCTTTCTTTGTTGCATAGATAATACGATGTGTTTCTGCAAAACATGATGTTGTCTGGTGAATTTTTTGTTATTAAAGGAAAATGGCATTATTCAGTAAATGTGTGTACGTTGCAAGAGAATCGTAAATAAATTGTCCTGCAATGCACCGTTTCGTGTCTCCCAGGGTCCTTAGGAAACTAAATAATCACAAATGTGGTGTCATTTTTTAGTTATTGTCGACTTTTACCTTATGGTAAAAACTGTGTAACAAATCAATATAAATGTTAGTATTCACACTCACCCGATATCGCATTCTGAAATGTCGCTTGCTGGCCGCTTGGGGAGCTGCTTTCGCTGGGGATAACAGAAACGAGACGGGGTGTCGCGACTGTTTTGTTGGACTGTGCAGTACGGAGTATCAACCGATCAAATGATCACTTACCCGATAACCCATCTAAAATTGCGATCTCATACCAAATAAAATAGTCAAGAGAAATAGTATAATATTACATGTATGGAGTCAAAATATTGCTGTCTTACAAGGGCACCCAGAAATGTAAAGACAAATAAATGTCCGTTTTATTGCAATTTCTTATTGAATCTCAATGAAACTTCGCCAACAATTTACCAGTGAGATTATTATTATAGGTTTCCGAGAAACATGATTCGATGTAGCGATAGAAGAGTTTTACTGCGTATTCATCAGCTTCGTTACATCAACAGATTTTTCCTTCCCATGGAATGAAAAAACGACCTGCGTAGTATAGTCACATATGATTATAAAAGGATATGTTTATGCTGCACCGTCATGACTTCAGATCGCCACAGCTTTGCTGTCCTCCCTGCCGGTTTATACACTACTGGCCATTAAAATTACTACACCACGAAGATGACGTGCTACAGACGCGAAATTTAGCCGACAGGAAGAAAATGCTGTGATATGCAAATGATTAGCTTTTCAGAGAATTCACACAAGGTTGGCGCCGGTGGCGACACCTACAACGTGCTCGCATGAGGAAAGTTTCCAACCGAATTCTCATACACAAACAGCAGTTGACCGGCGTTGCCTGGTGAAATGTGGTTGTGGTGCCTCGTGTAAGGAGGGGAAATGCGTACCATCACGTTTCCGACTTTTGATAAAGATCGGATTGTAGCCTATCGCGATTGCGATTTATCTTATCGCGACTTTGCTGCTCGCATTGGTCGAGATCCAATGACTGTTAGCAGAATATGGAATCGGTGGGTTCAGGAGGGTCATACGGAACGCCGTGCTGGATCCCAACGGCCTCATATCACTAGCAGTCGAGATGACAGGCATCCCATCCCCATGGCTGTAACGGATCGTGCAGCCACGTCTCGATCCCTGAGTCAAAAGATGGGGACGTTTGCAAGACAACAAGCATCTCCACGATCAGTTCGACGACGTTTGCAGCAGCATGGACTATTAGCTCGGAGACCATGGCTGCGGTTACCCTTGACGCTGCATTACAGACAGGAGCGCCTGCGATGGTGTACTCAACGACGAATCTGGGTGCACGAATGGCAAAATGTCATTTTTTTCAGATGAATCCAGGTTCTGTTTACAGCATAATGATGGTCGCATCCGTATCTGGCGACATCGCGATGAACGCACATTGGAAGCGTGTATTTGTCATCGCCATACTGGCGTATCACCCGGCATGATGGTACAGGGTGCCGTTGATTACACGTCTCGGTCATCTCTTGTTCGCATTGACGGCACTTTTAACAGTGGACGTTACATTTCAGATGTGTTACGACCCGTGGCTCTACCCTTCATTCGATCCCTGCGGAACCCTACATTTGAGCAGGATAATGCACGACCGCATGTTGCAGGTCCTGTACGGGCCTTTCTGGATACGAAAAATGTTCGACTGCTGCCCTGGCCAGGAGATTCTCCAGATCCTCTCACCAACTGATAACATCTGGTCAATGGTGACCGAGCAACTGGCTCGTCACAATACGTCAGTCACTACTCTTGATGAACTGTGGTATCGTGTTGAAGCTGCATGGGCAGCTGTACCTGTACACGCCATCCAAGCTCTGTTTGACTCAATGCCCAGGCGTATCAAGGCCGTTATTACGGCCAGAGGTGGTTTTCTGGGTACTGATTTCTCAGGATCTATGCACCCAAATTGCGTGAAAATGTGATCACATGTCAGTTCTAGTATAAAATATTTGTCCAATGAATACCCGTTTATCTTCTGCATTTCTTCTTGGTGTAGCAATTTTAATGGCCATTAGTGTAGCATTCGCATCGTCAAGGATAAAGGTGCAGTTGGGGCATTAACGCATCCTAACTAGAGATAGCACAATACTTCGAAGTATCGATGTATAAATATAGAAGACAAATTAAAACAGTTATCTGTGTCATTCACTTTAATTTGCTTCATTATGCGTTTCGAGGACTAACACCCTCATCAATATTTATTGGGAACTCATTTCCCTAGATGCGTTAAGCTTCATTTAGTCACTAACTATTATGTGTCACTTTTTACCATAACATGGCAATGAATTGTAGCGTTATAAAGGATAAAGAAGCTACTCACCAAATGCTGCTGTAATAAGCACACTGAAGATTTTGTTTTTAGCACGGAGTATCTCACTGAAACACAAAACAAAAAAGAAATACAATCCGGAGATCGTACAGGTACAGAAATACTATGCCTTGTAATTCAATGAATATTAGCAGCTTACATTGCGAACTGAAGAGCAAATATGCATTTACAGGGTGTCCTGGGAAGAACGCTTAATATTCGGGATGTTGTTGTGGTCTTCAGTCCTGAGACTGGTTTGATGCAGCTCTCCATGCTACTCTATCCTGTGCAAGCTTCTTCATCTCCCAGTACCTACTGCAACCTACATCCTTCTGAATCTGCTTAGTGTATTGATCTCTTGGTCTCCCTCTACGATTTTTACCCTCCACGCTGCCCTCCAATGCTAAAGTTGTGATCCCTTGATGCCTCAAAACATGTCCTACCAACCGATCCCTTCTTTTAGTCAAGTTGTGCCACAAACTTCTCTTCTCCCCAATCCTATTCAATACCTCCTCATTAGTTACGTGATCTACCCACCTTATCTTCAGCATTCTTCTGTAGCACCACATTTCGAAAGCTTCTATTCTCTTCTTGTCCAAACTAGTTATCGTCCATGTCTCACTTCCATACATGGCTACACTCCATACAAATACTTTCAGAAACGACTTTCTGACACCTAAATCTATACTCGATGTTAACAAATTTCTCTTCTTGAGAAACGCTTTCCTTGCCATTGCCAGTCTACATTTTATATCCTCTCTACTTCGACCATCATCGGTTATTTTACTCCCTAAATAGCAAAACTCCTTTACTACTTTAAGTGTCTCATTTCCTAATCTAATTCCCTCAGCATCACCCGACTTAATTTGACTACATTCCATTATCCTCGTTTTGCTTTTGTTGATGTTCATCTTATATCCTCCTTTCAAGACATTGTCCATTCCGTTCAACTGCTCTTCCAAGTCCTTTGCTGTCTCTGACAGAATTACAATGTCATCGGCGAACCTCAAAGTTTTTACTTCTTCTCCATGAATTTTAATACCTACTCCGAATTTTTCTTTTGTTTCCTTTACTGCTTGCTCAATATACAGATTGAATAACATCGGGGAGAGGCTACAACCCTGTCTCACTCCTTTCCCAACCACTGCTTCCCTTTCATGCCCCTCGACTCTTATAACTGCCATCTGGTTTCTGTACAAATTGTAAATAGCCTTTCGCTCCCTGTATTTTACCCCTGCCACCTTCAGAATTTGAAAGAGAGTATTCCAGTCAACATTGTCAAAAGCTTTCTCTAAGTCTACAAATGCTAGAAACGTAGGTTTGCCTTTTCTTAATCTTTCTTCCAAGATAAGTCGTAAGGTCAGTATTGCCTCACGTGTTCCAACATTTCTACGGAATCCAAACTGATCTTCCCCGAGGTCGGCTTCTACCAGTTTTTCCATTCGTCTGTAAAGAATTCGCGTTAGTATTTTGCAGCTGTGACTTATTAAACTGATAGTTCGGTAATTTTCACATCTGTCAACACCTGCTTTCTTTGGGATTGGAATTATTATATTCTTCTTGAAGTCTGAGGGTATTTCACCTGTCTCATACATCGTGCTCACTAGATGGTAGAGTTTTGTCATGACTGGCTCTCCTGAGGCCATCAGTAGTTCTAGTGGAATGTTGTCTACTCCCGGGGCCTTGTTTCGACTCAGGTCTTTCAGTGCTCTGTCAAACTCTTCACGCAGTATCTTATCTCCCATTTCGTCTTCATCTACATCCTCTTCCATTTCCATAATATTGTCCTCGAGTACATCTCCCTTGTATAAACCCTCTATATACTCCTTCCACCTTTCTGCCTTCCCTTCTTTGCTTAGAACTGGGTTTCCATCTGAGCTCTTGATATTCATACAAGTGGTTCTCTTCTCTCCAAAGGTCTCTTTAATTTTCCTGTAGGCAGTATCTATCTTACCCCTAGTGAGACAAGCCTCTACATCCTTACATTTGTCCTCTAGCCATCCCTGCTTAGCCATTTTGCACTTCCTGTCGATTTCATTTTTGAGACGTTTGTATTCCTTTTTGTCTGCTTCATTTACTGCATTTTTATATTTTCTCCTTTCATCAATTAAATTCAATATTTCTTCTGTTACCCAAGGATTTCTATTAGCCCTCGTCTTTTTACCTACTTGATCGTCTGCTGCCTTCACCACTTCATCCCTCAGAGCTACCCATTCTTCTTCTACTGTATTTCTTTCCCCCATTCCTGTCAATTGTCCCCTTATGCTCTCCCTGAAACTCTCTACAACCTCTGGTTCTTTCAGTTTATCCAGGTCCCATCTCCTTAAATTCCCACCTTTTTGCAGTTTCTTCAGTTTCAATCTGCAGTTCATAACCAATAGATTGTGGTCAGAATCCACATCTGCCCCAGGAAATGTCTTACAATTTAAAACCTGGTTCCTAAATCTCTGTCTTACCATTATATAATCTATCTGAAACCTGTCAGTATCTCCTGGCTTCTTCCATGTATACAGCCTCCTTTCATGATTCTTGAACCAAGTGTTAGCTATGATTAAGTTATGCTCTGTGCAAAATTCTACAAGGCGGCTTCCTCTTTCATTCCTTCCCCCCAATCCATATTCACCTACTATGTTTCCTTCTCTCCCTTTTCCTACTGACGAATTCCAGTCACCCATGACTATTAAATTTTCGTCTCCCTTCACTACCTGAATAATTTCTTTTATCTCGTCATACATTTCATCTATTTCTTCATCATCTGCAGAGCTAGTTGGCATATAAACTTGTACTACTGTAGTAGGCATGGGCTTTGTGACTGTATAACGCTAGCGTGTTTTTGTCACTCTTCCCTTACAACTGAAACTTTAGTTCTGTTACAGGAAAAGCCATGTATATCGTTAACTTGACACGTTTGTTGCTCAAGCGTACCGTGAAACGAGCTAACTTCACCCTCTGAGAGGATTTCGTATTTTGACCGCTCGTGCATCTAATGGACAATTGACTATAATTTTGAATATGGTTAAATTAACAGAAAAGCTAAATGGACTTTAACCTTGGGTATTAATGAAAGTCGTAAAATTCATATGTGAATGAAAGAAATGAACGGTCGCCAGCCCAATTAGGCACATTAATTTGGAAATATATATTTAAGAAAATGGAACATTGATTATTAAAGTTACTTTCGTTGATATTTCCCTTTGAATAGCGCACAGGATACAAACTGACACAGGGCACTCTAAGCTTTGTGTAGCAGCAGTTATCAATAACACACACACACCAGTAATTATAGAAAGCAAATTTGTACCAAACTCATAATAATAACAGCTGCACTCAAGGTCATAATTTAAACCAATACTGAAATGTTACTGCATGAAGTGCAGAGCTAAATTTGGACATGAGGGGCTTCTATCTTAACTGACATGTAAAAACACAAATAAAGATAAATAATATCACAAATACACTGTTATACTCCTCTACATATATCAGTTTTCTTTAGCAACAGTAACAGACCAATTATCTTTCTAATATGTGGAGAATATGTTGGAGACCCATAAACTAGTATAGTGTCCCTAGCCAAACTCTATGATTATTTCAGTAAAAAAGACTAATTCAAACAAAGCTAATCCTTCATTTCACTTGGAGTAGTTCATAATTTACTTTGTAAGGCAAAAAATTCAATACTGAGCTTAATTAACTTCGAAAAACGGACTATTCATGATAGAAATTAAGACCACACTATTTTCAAATGAACTTAATTTTTTTCCTTTTTTGTCACCTGTGAAGCAGGTATTTTAGACAATAACATTTACACAATCTGGCACTGTATTCTTGCAAAACTATACTATGCAATAAACTGAGAGTACTTTAGCCAAATCCTATCTAACTTCACTTTTGTGGTTTTAACTTTAACTTATGCTACTCCTTTTAAATTTGACAAAAAAAACAAACAAAAAAAAACAAAAAAAAAAACGCTTCGAAATACATGAATGCAGGAATTGTTCTTTTAAAACAGGATACGCGGCTTTAGTTCCACTTAGGTGAGGACCCTACATAGGTTCATGATCGAGATAGAAGATATGGTTCCGGATACAGATTTATAGCATTTGGTTTATTATTATAACCAAACACACAAAGTAACCAGTCCATGCCCATATACATAGCTGGATGTACGAAGTTAGTAAAGCAGTGGCGAAGTTTTGGTGGCTACCAGTACTCACGGCTCTTGATGTTCAAATGTCTATAAAATTTCTTCTTGGCGTCGGATTTTCAACATATTAGAGCCATTACTTTTTGCCGAGAATACCAAATAATATCCAGATGCATATCGGAGGCAAAAATACCTTGCAAAGCAGCTTCCAATTGCCTGTGTTGGCAACTTCGAAGTGTACCGTGCTACGGCTAGCCACATACTGCGTACTGTTCGCACCGAGGAGCCGCCAAGTTCGACCGCCACAACCACATTTTACATCGCGCCATGCTACTTCCGTTGCGGAGGGACTTTCCTACGTCTTTTATATATATAACCACTTCCAATAAACGTTGCCTTTTTTATAAACACACGCATATTATAAAAACTTATTATTTTAACAAATCACTTAGCTTTTTTCATATATACACTACAAAACTCTAAATTTCCAGTCACAAATCAATGACTTAAGCTAACATAAAATACACATTCCATAGTTGCAGATACACAGTTACATAATACGTATAAACCTACTCCTAATCGATATAAGTGTTACAACTGGAACGACCATTTCAGCAATAAACTTCATATGGACGTACGCTCTACTTTGATTGGTTTTCCGGATAGAACATATTTAATGTACATTGTTACTTATGGAACTGATAGCTTTACAGACAACTGGTTTGAATCATACTTACCGAACTGAGTACAAAAAGTTGTGCTGAATAATTCTGTGTTGGAAAGACAGAAAATTTTAATGACTGGAGAGAAATCACAAAGGGAGTTCCACAGCGTTCAGTTTTGGGTCCACTCCTATTCCCATGGCAGAAAGACATTTCGAGCAAAGATGTTGAAAGTACGGAGGTAAGTTTCGCTAGAATAAAACTTCAAAGAGGTTGGTTGGTTAAGATGCATACGTGCGTGCAACTAGCTCAAAAACAAATGTACATTAAACGTGTTGTATCTTGGAAACCATTTGGGATAGGACATATGTCGTGTGAACTTTTTTGCTTCAAATGGGTGTTCCTGTCATATCCGTGAATATTGACCATTCCTACGGAGACACCCTGTATATATTTACATTTTTACAACTTCCTAATTTCAACAAAGCGTTATTAAACAACCATTGCAGTATATTTATTGGATAATGAGCTGATTTTCTTGTTTTGGAACTGAGCTCAGGTTCTCATAATTTGAGCACGTGTTGGACGAAGATAAAAGTTACTAACACAGATAATTGTTTCACTTCGTCATTTATATCCAACTCACAGTCGAATATGAACAACATAAGCTTAACGATAAACCAACTTTTCAAAAAACTGTGATGTTGATGCTGACGACGTTCTGGGTGTAAAATATCGTTATTTTCGATGTATCGAAATTTTCCATACATGAAAGGAATGTTTTCATTTGACGGAAAGTGTAGGTTTGAAACTTATTCTTTCACTATATTAGGAGAGTCAACTATTGCTGGTATATACACGAGTTTTATACAAATATTTTCTATTGTCTTAGCCTCTCAAAAAGTGTTGATAAGAAAAGGGGCATTCACATACGACGGAGATGCGCAGAACAGGACGAAATCGCATTTCTCGACTGTGTTCATTGCGAGCGACTTGCGACGTTACCGCATACGTCTGAAGGGTTTATTACCACGTCAGTTTCTGTCTGACTCCGCTGATGACATTCTCTGGAAACGCCGCATTAAGGTCGCTAATGCAGGCAAGAGCTCTTGAGGATTAATTTCGATCCAAAAAAGTGCGAAACATGCAGTGCGATTCAACGAACTGGAAGCCAACAATCGACACACACACACACAAACACACACACACACACACACACACACACACACGCACACACATACACACACACCAAACCACAATGTCTTAACTGAACACGCGAAAAGCGTAGATGGAGACGCATAATTTGCTTCAGACAAGAAGGCTAGTTAGCGATTCAGTGGGTGCAGACAGGCAGGGGATTCACCGACTGTTCACTTCTATCTGAAACCAATCGAGCTGTTAAATATTTATACAGGATGAGCTGTATAGAATCTGGGAAATCTGTGTCTATTACAGGATTTAACAAAAATGTGCCAACAAACTTCGAGGGGGTTTAAAAGCGAATTTTGAAGAACAAATTGACGATAAAAATCACATCCGGAAATGTTATCCAACGGTGCTACAGATAGTCAAGTTTTAGTGAGAATCGCCTGCCACTATGCAGCAAATGTGTAATCACTGTGGGGATTTTGAATGAGATATAGAACGCAGGTCTCTATCCTCAATCTCCTACTCGACTCCCTGTAAACTGCTATTGAAATTTGTCTGTTTATTCTTGTTTCACCCTATGTAATTACAGTCCTAGGAAGAGAAAATTAGTTTATTAGTTAAGTACTTCTACATCTACATCTACATCTACTTACATACTCCAGAAACGAACGTACGGTGCGTGGCGGAAAGCACCTTGCACCACTACTACTGATTTCCTTTCCTGTTCCACTCGCAAATCGAGCGAGGGAAAAACGACTATCTCTATGCCTGCGTACGAGTCCTAACTTTTATTATCTTAGTGGTCTTTTTGGGAAATATACGTTGGCGGCAGTAGAATCGTCCTGCAGTCAGCTTCAAACGCCGGTTCTCTGAAATCTCTTCATTGAGTTTCGCGAAAAGAACGTCGTCTTTCCTGCAGATTTACCACCTGAGTTCACGAAGCATCCCGTAATACTTGCATGTTGATAGAATCTACTGGTAACAAATCTAGCAGTACGGCTACGAATTGCGTCAATGCCTTCCTTTAATCCGATGTGGTAGGGATCCCAAACACCAGAGCAGTATTCGAGAACGGTCGCACCAGTGCCCTATAAGTGGTCTCCTTTACAGCTGAACCACACTTTTCAAAAATTCTTCCAATGAATCTCAGTTTGGCATCTACCTCAATCGCGATCAGTTTGTGGTCGAACCACTTGAAATCGCTCAGTATGCATATTTCTAAATATTTTAAGGAAGTTACTGGAACAGTGATTGTTCTGCAATTATTTAATCATAAAATAAAGGGTCTTTGTGATATACGTTACACTTATTTATGTTGAGGGTTAATTTCCACCCCCTGCTCCATGCGTCGACCCTCTGAAGGACTTCCTGAACTTCACTACAATTTTCTGGCGTCGCTCCTCGGCGCGAAAAGCCTCGTGGAATTTCGAACGCTTTCTACTAGGTCATTTATACAGGGTGTTACAAAAAGGTGCGGCCAAACTTTGAGGAAACATTCCTCACACACAAATAAAGAAAAGATGTTATGTGGACATGTGTCCGGAAACGCTTAATTTCCATGTTAGAGCTCATTTTAGTTTCGTCAGTATGTACTCTACTTCCTCGATTCACCGCCATTTGGCCCAATTGAAGGGAGGTAATGTTGACTTCGGTGCTTGTGTTGACATGCGACTCATTGCTCTACAGTACTACCATCAAGCACATCAGTACGTAGCATCAACAGGTTAGTGTTCATCACGAACGTGGTTTTGCAGTCAGTGTAATGTTTACAACTGCGGAGTTGGCAGATGCCCATTTGATGTATGGATTAGCACGGGGCAATAGCCGTGGCGCGGTACGTTTGTATCGAGACAGATTTCCAGAACTAAGGTGTCCCGACAGGAAGACGTTCGAAGCAATTGATCGTCGTCTCAGGGAGCACGGAACATTCCAGCCTATGACTCGCGACTGGGGAAGACCTAGAACGACGAGGACACCTGCAATGGACGAGGCAATTCTTCGTGCAGTTGACGATAACCCTAATGTCAGCGTCAGAGAAGTTGCTGCTGTACAAGGTAACGTTGACCACGTCACTGTATGGAGAGTGCTACGGGAGAACCAGTTGTTTCCGTACCATGTACAGTGTGTGCAGGCACTATCAGCAGCTGATTGGCCTCCACGGGTACACTTCTGCGAATGGTTCATCCAACAATGTGTCAATCCTAATTTCAGTGCAAATGTTCTCTTTACGGATGAGGCTTCATTCCAACGTGATCAAATTATAAATTTTCACAATCAACATGTGTGGCCTGACGAGAATCGGCACGCAATTGTGCAATCACGTCATCAAGACAGATTTTCTGTGAACGTTTGGGCAGGCATTGTTGGCGATGTCTTGATTGGGCCCCATGTTCTTCCACCTACGCTCAATGGAGCACGTTATCATGATTTCTTACGGGATACTCTACCTGTGCTGCTAGAACATGTGCCTTTACAAGTACGACACAACGTGTGGTTCATACACGATGGAGCTCCAGCACATTTCAGTCGAAGTGTTCGTACGCTTCTCAACAACAGATTCGGTTACCGATGGATTGGTAGAGGCGGACCAATTCCATGGCCTCCACGCTCTCCTGACCTCAACCCTCTTGACTTTCAATTATGGGGGCATTTGAAATCTCTCGTCTACGCAACCCCGGTACCAAATGTAGAGACTCTTCGTGCTCGTATTGTGGACGGCTGCGATACAATACGCCATTCTCCAGGGCTGCATCAGCGCATCAGGGATTCCATGCGACGGAGGGTGGATGCATGTATCCTCGCTAACGGAGGACATTTTGAACATTTCCTGTAACAAAGTGTTTGAAGTCACGCTGGTACGTTCTGTTGCTGTGTGTTTCCATTCCATGATTAATGTGATTTGAAGAGACGTAATAAAATGAGCTCTAACATGGAAAGTAAGCGTTTCCGGACACATGTCCACATAATATATTTTCTTTCTTTGTGTGTGAGGAATGTTTCCTGAAAGTTTGGCCGTACCTTTTTGTAACACCCTGTATATATTGTGAAAAGCAATGGTGCAACAACACTCCGTCGGAGTACGCCCGAAGTTCTTTCTCTCCGTTCAGAACGACATTCTTTGTCGTATTTACTAGAAGCTCTTAAGTTGGTCCGATACTCCGCATGCTCGCATTTTATTCCTAAGGCTACAGAGCGGAACTATATCGTTCTGCGATATTCTGCGCACGTTTACTGGACTTTCTACGAGTGTCAGGCGAATACGGAATCGATGATTTCAGAAAGACCACACACATTGCTATGTAGCATATTGTTCGCTCAGCAGCACAGGACCGTGCAGCCACGACACATACCTTCAGTCAGCGGTGAGCTGGTTTCCAGTAAGACGAGTATCCGCACCACCAGTGGGACAGCGCCTGCAGCTCCACGGCGACTCTGTTGCGGCTTCCCGCGACGCGTCAGCGGTGAGAGTTGCACCGACGTGGTCAGCTCAGCACTAACAAGGGACAGCACTAACAAGGGAAACTCCCCATCGCAGCCCCCTCAGATTTACTGGTAAGAGTGGCCAGTGGACAGCCCGTCAACACCTGAACACAGATCAAGCATGAAAACACGAAGAAGGTCTACTGAACTGTGAAAAAATTTAAAATAAACACTGCAAACCGTTCAAGGACAGGAGTGCAATGTAGAGCAGCTGGAAGAGCTACCGCTTCGTGGTTAAGCGAAAAAAAAGTGGTAGAACACTCGCATGGAGAAAAACTGGTCATGGTGTTGGGCTGTAATGCGGACGAGCCGAGTTCAAAACTCCCGCCAGATACATATTTTTATTTATTTTTTCACAACATTATGAACTGTCCGTCGCGTCATTGAAACGTTTGTTCTCTTTCTGTAATCCCATGAAGTAATGAGTGTTGTCGACAAGGGAACCCAGATCGATTCCGTATTCCTAGATTTCCAGAAGGCTCTTGATACCTTTCCTCACAAGCGACTATTAATCAAATTGCGTGCATGTGGAGTGTCGTCTCAGTTGTGTGACTGGATTCGTGATTTCCTCTCAGAGAGGTCACAGTTCGTAGTGATAGACGGTAAATCATCAAGTAGAACAGAAGTGATATCTGGCGTTCCGCGAGGTAGTGCATAGGCCCTCTGCTGTTTCTGATTTATATAAATGATCTAGGTGATAATCTGTGCAGCCCCCTTACATTGTTTGCAGATGACGCTTAATTTACCGTCTAGTAAAATCATCTGACGGTCAATTCCAATTATAAAAATGATCTAGAGAGAATTTCTGTATGGTGCGAAAAGTAGCAATTGGCACTAAACAAAGAAAAGTGCGAGGTCATTCACATGGGTACTAAGAGAAGGCCGACAAATTTAGGGTATACGATAAATCGCACAAATCTAAGGCCTGTCAATTCGACTAAATACCTACGAATTACAATTACGAGCAGCTTAAAATGGAAAGACCACATAGATAATATTGTGGGGAAGGCGAAACAAAGACTGCGCTTTGTTGGCAGAACACATAGAAGATGCGACAAACCCACTAAAGAGACAGCCTACATTACACTTGTCCGTCCTCTGCTGGAATACTGCTGCGTGGTGAGGGATCCTTACCAGATAGGACTGACGGAGGACACCGAAAAAGTGCAAAGAAGGGCAGCTCGTTTCGTGTTGTCGCGCAATAGGGGTGAGAGTGTCACTGATATGATACGAGAGTTGGGGTGGCAGACACTGAAACAAAGGCGGTTTTTTTTTTTGCGGCCAGGTCTATTTACTAAATTTCAGTCACTAACTTTCTCTTCCGAATGCGAAAATATTTTGTTGACACCCACGTACGTAGGGAGAAATGATCATCATAATAAAATAAGAGAAATCAGAGCTCGAACGGAAAGATTTAGGTGTTCCTTTTTCCCACGCACCATTCGAGAGTGGAATGCTAGAGAAGTAGTATGAAAATGGTTTGATGAGCCCTCTGCCAGGCACTTAAGTGTGAACTGCAGAGCAACCATGTAGATGTAGATGTAGATGACAGGTGTCATACTAGACATTGGTTATAGAATATGAGTCTTGTGGTACGAATGCGTTACCGTCGCAAGTAAACGTGATGAATAGTGAGATCAGGTGATGTGCCACATAGACATCTTACAGAAATGAAAACAACAAATAAATGGATCTGAACTACGTTCCAACAAACGAATTCAAGAGTCAAAACTTTCAAAACTGAACGCAACTTCAGAAACAAATGTTCTGACTAAGCACAGAGAAACTGTGTGATTTTAAATCTGTTGCGTTCATTTGTTGCAGCTTATGTGACAAACTACTCAGTTTTCCTCGTTTCATGGGGAGTAATCATATCCACGTGCATATGAACAGGTAAATCGGGCGAAGAGGCATATCTCACTCACTTACCAGGCGTACAAATTAGGTGCATCGGCAAGAGCTTCGCATTATATGACACACGCACTGTCACTAATGCCGTTTATGACATGGCAGACATATTTTTCGGTGGAGGATTCGGTTGACTTGTCGTCTTTTCATCAAACGTTTGCGTTTACCATTAGAAAGTCACTTCCTTTCGGCTGCTAATAGAGTAGTTGTGCAGAATCAGCTGTCATTATAGGTCTCTTCCTTGGACCCCGCTGTAGCAAATGGACGTTAGAACACGACACAGACACAAATTTAAATGTAGCAAACAGACCCCCCCCAAAACAAAAAAACAAAAAAAAAATGGCACGAGGGAGGTTTGAACATGGCTCGCCCGCTAGACAGTCATGCATCTGGAACCACATAATCACGACGCCGTCGCGCCTTCAGTCTGCCTTATACTGCACTTGTTTCCTTGGACCATTCACTTATCCTATTTTGCCTTTTTTCGTAGTTCATTGCACATTCTTCCTGTTTTCACGCTTGGTCTATGATCAGTTTTTGATGGGCTGTTCACGGGGCCCTCTTACAACTAGATCTGAGGGTGTGCGATGGGGAGTTTCCCTTGTAAGACACATGTGGTACCGAGTCGTCTCGTCAAACGAATACCAGGCTTGTGACGGACATTTCCGTACGAGGAGGTTCTGAAGAGAATGGACATTGTTAGATTGCATTATTCATCTTCATATGGGCCCACCACCTATCGTAATGGTATGGGGTGTTATTGTCTCCCTTTTTTATTTATTTATTCTTCACAATTATAGCCTACTACCTGGAAAGTTGAGATAGGCCGTACAAAACACACTTACTTGGATAACAGTAAATTCATAAATAAACTATTTCTGAAACTTATTTTTTCTGCTTCTACTACTACAAAACTACTATAAAACCCTTAACCAGTCACCCAACTAATAAATCAAGTAATACGGAATGTGTTCTGTGTTTGTTCATTTATTTTGCTGATTAACCTGTCGATGTAAGTTTTCGCTACTGGATCCGCTCTCATACTATGCCGGTCAACAGCCATTGTCTGCTGGATTCATTCGGCGTCGGGCAGTACGTCAGCAGCGTGTCCTCTATAACAAACAATTCCTCTAATCAATGTTATGTCTTAAAGTTCACACTTCCATAATCACTTGCACCAACGCAATGTAGATTCCCGGGAAACCATTTCATTCTCTCTTTTCTCTGCATCTGCAGAAAATGTTGTCAATCGGGGATGGCAGCATGCCGACGTGTGGTTGAATGCTTCGTGAAGTCTTCCTTGGCCTTCCTGGATGCTACGACTGCAGTATCGTCCAAGATGCGTCAGGTCGACTCGCTCCTTAGTGCTGATTTGGGATCCAGCATCTTTACTAGAGCGCGCAGTCCCACAATGTATGTTCTGGTGTCCTCACACTGCTGCAGACCCAGCTATCACTCATTTCCCCTTGTTTTTGTATGGATACGTAACATACGGGGCACGACCGGTTAGGTAATGTAACAACTCACTTGACAGATTAAGAAATCTCATTTTTAGTCTCTCCCTGATGTTAAGTAGGAATTGGTACTCCTGCCTGTACATGAAATCTCTCATTCATTTTGCCACAGTTCTAATATGACATCTTTTATTAAAATTTTCGTATTGGCCTCCTTCCTTTAACCAGTAAATGACCACCTCCTTTCCCTAATTTCCAAGTGAAGTGAACATGTTCCTCGAATTACTAGCAAAGCGTCATCGGAGTAGTGCAGTAGCACTCATTGTTGAACTCTTCTTACGGCTTCACTAGCCGCAATATATGAGTCCAAACACTCGCTCCATATCCTACGACTGTTACTATTGTGTACACAACACGATCACTTCTGCCTCACATAGGCAATAATTTTGGCAGCAGCCGTTGCAGTTCTGACGTGTTAAGGCCATTGGATGTGCAACATCTTTGAGGTTCCCGAGACATCTTTCAACAGGATAACACAAAACCACCTGTTGGCCGTGATGTACTGACTTACCTCGATGAAGAGGGTGTTGGACTACTGTCCCGGCCTGCGGGTTCTCCAAACACTCAGCCAATGAAAACATTTCGTGCCGAGAGTTTGGCACAACATTACTCGCCACTCGCTACGAACGCAGAACACTGCTATAGAGGTGGTGCAGCGTTGTATGACGTCTGGATAGTCCCCGACAATGCTGCTGCCGAATTCCAACACATACTGGTAGACGAGCCTTAACACGATCTTATCACAAATAATTAACATTCAAATGCGATTTCTGGCAGATAAGTCACTTTCCTTCTATATGGAACGTAGATCGCCTTACTCCAAGCTGTTTAGTGCAGTTCTGCTGAAATGTTAATCATCTACATTTCAAAGTATGCACTACGCTTCATGCCAGTTTGACGTTTATTTCATGCCGCCTTCATGTTGAAATTTTAATGCCCAGCAGTGTAGTAGTAGTACCACTTGTTGTAGCTGTGGTAGTTTTATTCTTCCGTGGATCACTTTTAGAAGAAGACTGATCTTGTGAAGTCATATACAGGGTGATCCAGCTGCCCCTACCGATGTTGTTTTATGCAACCGGCAATGTTATATCTGGCCTTAAAAACTACGCTCAAGATGTTATTCCCTCGCTCGCTATGTGCAAACTACTAGTCCTACAGGGAAAAAATGAAGAGGACGTTTTTACGGAACGCATTATTCGAGTTATTCAAGAAAAACCTACAAAACTGACCTTCAAACGCACCTCCCTTACCACACTCAGCATCGGGAAGGATTTCTAGTACGTTGTTCATGACGCGGCCTCCTACTACTGAGCAAAAGTTTGAGACTGCACGAATTGTTTTCTGCACTTGCGCATTTTTGGACTTTTTTGACTGGCCTTATTACGCAACCGAGTTAGTCGAGCACTTACAAATTCTAAAATTGACGTTCGCGTAAATTTTACCAAACAGTTTTGTGAATTTTTGCAGCATAAAATAAACGATTTCATCGTTGTATTCGTCAGGCCTTCGACTACGAACCTAATGTGCTTGTAAGAATAGAGTTTGAATCGAATTTCAACATTATTAGTTTTAGCGTAACGTTTAAAAATGCCGTTTTTCTTTCATTACCCTCATGGGCACGGTTAAATTAATAGTGTTAACGAAGTAGCACCATGCTGGTGGCGTAATAGCCCAATCAACAGAGACCAATAAAGTCAAATATCGGGAATAATTTGTGTAGTCGGAAATTTTTCTACTCTGGAGGGAGGGAGTGCCACGAACAACATACTGTTGTAAGAGATGGGGGTTTCAAGGTCACTTTTGTATACATTTTTCTTCAATAACTCGAAATTCGTAGCCACCACCGACAATATATCCCCATACAAAATTTAACTACATTAAATTTCCTACAAAAAGAGTAATAGTTACCGTGTGTCTAACGAAGGAATGTGAGTCTCGCAAGGGGTTTTTGAAGGCCAAATATAACATTCATAATTGCATAAATCGATATCGGTACGGGCATCTGAATCAGCCCTATAGTGACATTTCCACAGTTTTGTGTCTAGTTTGACAACAGTGGGACAGTACCGAGCGAGGTGGCGCAGTGGTTAGCACACTGGACTCGCATTCGGGAGGAAGACGGTTCAATCCCGTCTCGGCCATCCTGATTTAGGTTTTCCGTGATTTCCCTAAATCGCTTCAGGCAAATGCCGGGATGGTTCCTTTGAGAGGGCACGGCCGATTTCCTTCCCTATCCTTCCCTCACGCGAGCTTGCGCTCCGTCTCTAATGACCTCGTTGTCGACGGGACGTTAAACACTAATATCCTCCTTCTCCAGTAGGACAGTAGACGGTCTTGGGCTTATAGTGGTGACATCCCGCTGTTTGGCTTAAGTAATTTAGGGAATGCATGGCTAGATGATTTCGGGTTAGAGTAACTGTCCTCCAGAACACAAGGGCAGACTGTTGAAAACAGTGCAACCACATTCAGTTTATCCCCGACTTATGTTACCTATTGTTAATAAATTTTTCTAAACAAGTCGATAATGTGCAATGCTCTGCTCAGTCTCAATCACTATACACACTAAACGTATCAGCTGACGTCAGGAGGTGGTGGTTGTTAGTGTTTAACGTCCCGTCGACAACAAGGTCATTAGAGACGGAGCGCAAGCTCGGGTTAGGGAAGGATTGGCAAGGAAATCGGCCGTGCCCTTTCAAAGGAACCATCCCGGCATTTTCCTGAAACGATTTAGGGAAATCACGGAAAACCTAAATCAGGATGGCCGGAGACGGGATTGAACCGTCGTCCTCCCGAATGCGAGTCCAGTGTGCTAACCACTGCGCCACCTCGCTCGGTTGCTGACGTCAGGACCATGACAGTGTTTGATTTCTAAATTCCCATTTGGTTACTTCAAAAATCCATCCCCCCATACACAATGAGATATCGAGCTCAGAAAAAGGATTTAATCTCAGGTTTATCCATTATACAGCTTTGGTGTAAGGCCTTCAAGATTTAAAAAAATCGTTTTAGTGCAGGAGGAGGAGGAGATAAGTACTCGTATTTCTCGTCCCGGCGACACCCAAGTTACTAGAGAGGGGGCAAAAGCTCGCCTTGGGGAAGGTTGGAGAAGGAAAGCGGCCGTGCCGTTTCGAACGACCATCTTGCCATTTACCATAAACGAGTTAGGGAAATTACGGAAATCCTAAATCTGGATGGCTGGACGGGGATTTGAACCGTCGTCCTCCCGTGTGCTAACCACTGCGCTAACCCGCTCGGTCATTTTAGTGCGAAAATGCGTTGTGAAGTGATAGAGGTGCTTTTTTATTGTGTACTCGAGCTACATTTTTTATGGAACCCCTACTCTGTGTTATGCAAGTAAATCTTCTATGAATAGTATATATTGCTTAGCAGTTACTTTTTAAATGCCTTTTGAAACAAGCTTTAATTTTATGGCTCTAAGCACTATGGGACTTAACATCTGAGGTCATCAGTCCCCTAGAACTTAGAACTACCTAAACCAACTAACATAAGGACATCACACACATCCATGCCCGAGGCAGGATTCGAACCTGCAATCATAGCAGCAGCGCGGTTCCGGACTGAAGTGCCTAGAACCGCTCGACCACAGCGGCCGGCCTTTAATTGTATCTTTAATCTCGTAGGGGAATGTGTTATACAACTTTCTTCATTGGTATGAAATGTTAATTTGAGGTTTTTGTTTATTCTTTCTTCATTAGTGTAAGTTCTGTCTGACGTTGTCCATATTCAAGTACAGAATGTTTGTGTAGTAAGTATGAAGATTATTTTTGACGTACACAAGTGATAGGTGAATGTACTCACGTGGTATAGTTAAAATCTTCAATGTTTCAGACAGATATTTACAATAATGGTTCAGATGGCTCTGAGCACTATGGGACTTAACTTCTGAGGTCGTCAGTCCCCTAGAACTTAAAACTACTTAAACCTAACTAACCTAAGGACATCACACACATCCATGCTCGAGGCAGGATTCGAACCTGCGACCGTAGCGGTGGCGCGGTTCCAGACTGTAGCGCCTAGAACCGCTCGTCCACCCTGGCCGGCCTTTACAGTAATCTCGATTACTATTTTTCGTTGTTTAATGTTATGGGCCTTTTTGGAAGTTTGAGAACTGTATTCATATTTTGTGCGATTTTCTCCAGCAAAGAATTTCGCAGCTAAGAATTGAGATTTTATTCTCCATTATCAACTCCTGCACGACCGTGACATAATCTGCTTAAAATGAGCAACGTACGACTATCTAGACGTTTGCACCGAAATTTCATACAGGAAGGCGTGCCGTAAACTGCTAGTGGTGTCGTCATTGTATAACTGACTAGAGTAATGCTCGGTCCTTGACGTAACTGAGACAGTCGCAGACGTCTTTTTGTGCAAACCTCGGCCAAATTCCCACGAGAAAGTTGGCAGGGTAAAAAAGGTAGGGTCTCAAGGAGTGGTCGCAAACAGGGCTCTAGCACTGGCCATCAACGTTTTCCAAATTTCAAGTTTTATCGGCGTTATGAAGGACTAGAATGATTAGTATTTGGACTGCGGTTCAAACCCCCGCTTTGCCATCGTTGTTCAGGTTCTCAAAGTCGCTTAAAGCGATTGCCAGCATGACTCCTTAGAAAGGGCACAACCAATTTCCGTTTAGATTTTTCGCGATTTCGAGTCTGTCCTTCGTCTCTAATGACAGCATCATCTCCAGGGCGTCAAACGCTAATCTCGCTTCCTTCGCGACCTTCTCGCAGACACAACCTGACCGGTATGACGTCACGATTCCCCTGCTGCAACACCGTCTCACCACGTGCAGAGGTCCTGCAGAGCCTGGGAAGCTCGCTCACAGCATATGCAACTTTCCCTTCGCTCGCAACAGCAAACAAACACGGCTGTCCGGGTGGCGCTATTTGCGTTTCGGAGCGCGCAGTCAACAGCCACTGCTGAGGGTCCGCCAAATGAAATAATTCTATTAGCAAATACACTCTGCGCTGGAAATAAACACGGGGGCACGCGACTCGTCGAGAGATCCATGTTACTTCGCTATCAACAGCCGACTGCACTCACCGCGTCGCAGTTTTCAGACGGCCTAGAGTTTGTTTCCGTTCGTGACATTACAGCTAATGTGTCCAGCAACTCTTCTAACACCGAAAGAGCGTAAAGCCTCGGAAAAATGCTACTGGAGACTATATGCAGGCGACAGTGAACCAGCAAACTGGTACAGTGATGGATCAAGATTCAGCAGGGCATGCAGGTGAGGCCACACTGCGGTCGTAGCAAAACAACTCTAACCGCCCAAGACGCATCGGATTACTTACATGTGAGTTCGCGAGATGGCACTAACAAAAAAAAAAAATCCCAAATAATGGATAATCAGTACGTATCATTGCAGATTTCGGAACCATTGTTAATAACTGACTCACTCGCGCCGGCCGTGGTGGCAGAGCGGTTCTAGGCGCTACAGTCTAGAACCGCGCGACCGCTACGGTCGCAGGTTCGAATCCTGCCTCAGGCATAGGTGTGTGTTATGTCATTAGGTTAGTTAGGTTTAAGTAGTTCTAAGTTGTAGGGGACTGATGACCTTAGAAGTTAAGTCCCATAGTGCTCAGAGCCATTTGAACCATTTGACTCACTCGCGAACTTTTTATCGGGTTATTAATTTTATATCGAGGTTTCCCAAACATTCAATGGAAATTACCCAAAATTTAAAAAGATCTGAGAGAAAAGAGCCCGTAACAGACCGATCCCTGACATGTTGAGAACCAGTATTTTTGAATCTGATAGAATTTAACTAGTGTCTCTAAATGGCGACAAACATTGAATTCAGATAAAAATTCAAACGGCTCTTTTCGTTCCTCGAGGAGTGCGGAGTTACGGCAGGATGTCAAACCTTAGTGGACGGAAGACGCTGTCGATTTCTAAGTCCCTTTGCCAGCCGCCTTCCTAACAGTTGGTCCTAGCCCTATTTTTTGAAGTTGGAAGCTCGCTGGAGTGCGGGCATTGTGAAGTCAAAAACCTCAGAGCGCGGTCTGCCCAATCTAGTTTGCCAGCTTCTTTTCAGATCAACAGTAGCAGCAAGACGACTCTGCCTCCTTGACTGAGATTGCGGTTTGCCTGTGCGCTCCTTTGAGCAGAAGACAGTAACCTCGTTCCGGTTTCAAAGGGTGTGCGCGACAGCACTGTGCTGTTGCCGTGGGCCGACACACACAACATGTAGTAAGCAGTCATCGCAACCATCACCCTCTATCACCTCGATCGCTCTCTCTCTCTCTGTCTAGCATGTTAGGATTCTCAAATGATGCTCTCCTTAGTGGCTCTCGCTTGAGTCCTGGTACTTTGTTGTCGGCTCGCTCTCCATGTGGGCCTGCCAGCCTCTCTCCACAGACTCTCAGTCTTTCCTTTGACGGGGTGGCGCTGAACTGCGCCCGGTCTCTCCAATCGAACCACCCTTACACGTAATGTAACAAGGCATTAATCTGATCAAGTTAAATAATTGAACTAAATTCAGGGTTGGTGAGAAATCGCTTCCTAGTTTTAAATATCCGTAAATTTTTATTAATGAATATTTGCGCACGGAACAATTTGTTGTCGGTTCTCAGGATCATGAGAATATGTATACTACACTACAATACCATATACTCTCCTGCGTTGTCGACCAAACGTCGTAAACTTATAGGAATGTCACCAATTGATTTCCGCAGAAAAGTCACAGACACATTTCCGAAGGCAAATGAGATCCTCTCATATAATTCGTCCACAGTGCGTGGGTTTGTCCGGTGCATGTCTTCTTTGGCCCAACCCCAAAAGAAGAAGTCAAGGGCTGAGATCGGGACTTCGCGGAGGTCATTCGCAGGTTCCCCGCCGTCCCAGGCAATGTCCTGGGAAGTGTTCGTCCACCCAGGCACGAACAATGCAGAGAAAATGAGGTCTTGCTGAAAAATGATATCCGCAACATTGTCCCATTGTGATATCAGTAGCCACACGTATGCATTCAGCATCTGGTGATACCGGTTGTTTTTCGTGGTGTTTCGCAATATGAATGAACCAATCAGACGATCCGCGGTCATTCCGCATCAGACTGTCATTTTTGGTCGACTCTGCGATTTTTAAGTTGTCATTCCTGGATTTTTTTTTGCCCAGTAATGGCCGTTGAGTCAATTGACGAATCCCCCTACGTGGAACAC
Source organism: Schistocerca nitens (assembly GCF_023898315.1). Lineage (NCBI taxonomy): Eukaryota > Metazoa > Arthropoda > Insecta > Orthoptera > Acrididae > Schistocerca > Schistocerca nitens. The sequence goes on along the minus strand of NC_064621.1, from coordinate 441,999,041 downwards.
TACCTCATCGCTCTAAACAATGTTCAGAAATCTGGCCAATCGTTATGACATGACAGCATATTCCATCCACCTTTCACAATCCTGCAACGATAAATCCTGAATACATTGGTGTTTCCATGATTTCCAGATCATGTCCTTCTTTAATACAACATGCTGATTCTACTCTCATGAGACGCCTGGCTTGTTGATTCACGAGGACTGCGCATCAAGACGTCCCTCTCTGCCGCTACGTTTTCTGTATATCGCGCCGCCGAAGGTCTCCGTCTTCGTGGTGTATCAACAAGCGACCCACTTGTCATTAGCTTGGTGTGACAATTTCTAGCGGTTTTAACATCAAGTGTGGCATGAGGGTCATGAAAACCCTGCAATCATGGCTGAACAAGGGCTACAGGTCGCCACACTTCAAACCACGAAGCCATCTGTGCGGCCTTTTGTGTAAAGTCTACTTTCCTGCTATCTCACCGTCCACCGTAAAGAAATTATACGGACGGTCAAGGTATTCTCAGGGACCCTACAACAAAAAATAACAATCTTAATTAGTAAGTATCAACAATCAGAAAAATTATGGACATATGAAACTGGGGAGCGACTTCTCACCCACCCTGTATATCTCTATTTGAAAAAAATCAAGTTTAGAAATATATCTTTATGATTAATTAGGCAAAAACAATATTCAGTATCTGATGAACTAAAAGTGACCATTCTTCTGTATAAATACAAGATCAGGCAGAACCCTTAACGTCCTGAAATATAAACGTGTGAAGATGGGAGAGAAAGTGTACCGTATACTGTATAGAAGAATAATTATGAGTTTACTTCCTAAAAGAGGATACCTGAAGAAACAAAAATTGAAAAACTATGCAAGAATAGCAGGAAATATCAAAATACGGATAATGTGTGGAAATCAGTAAAGGATGATTTCGGGAGAAAGACAAACAAATAAATTTTGTAAGTCCTGTATAATTTATGAAGGGGTTCTTGTGTAGATGAACCAATGAAGGTACTGAGTCTGAAAAACGTGTCAGCCAGAGAATCTTGTGGTAGATGTAAATGACGTAAATTCAAGATAAGGTTATGAAGGTTGAAGAAAGTTTGCGGAGCGAGAGAGAGTTTATATTGGTATTACAGTGAAAAGGGTACATGACAGGATAAGAACATGTGACTGCTGCTAAAAGATGAAAATCAGCTAGCAAATCAGGACATCAGTCCCAATGAAGCTTAATGGTCGATTTGCAGTAAGCTGGTACTGAGAGTCACGAAGCCGGCCGAAGTGGCCGTGCGGTTAAAGGCGCTGCAGTCTGGAACCGCAAGACCACTTACGGTCGCAGGTTCGAATCCTGCCTCGGGCATGGATGTTTGTGATGTCCTTAGGTTAGTTAGGTTTCACTAGTTCTAAGTTCTAGGGGACTAATGACCTCAGCAGTTGAGTCCCATAGCGCTCAGAGCCATTTGAACCATTTTTGAGAGTCACGACCAATATTGTGCATGTTAGCTGTTTTGCCTATCAATATGTGACCTTTATTTACAGGAAGACTATCTCGTAGACTAAATGTGGTTAGCTATAGGACTTGATGTGAAGATGAGTAATTATTTACTGTAAACAGTGACGCATATAACTCAGAAATATAGGTCCTAAAACAATCATACGGAAATATTAACGAACAAGTATAATAATATACCAAGTGAATTTTCACAGAAATATTATTAATATCACAGCTCTATCAGAGCTGTATGTTCACTGAAATTAATCGTGCAGTTGCCTTTGAGAGGTCTTTATCAGGTATTCCAGTTTCCCTGGTGTTTGATTCACTGCGTCACAGTCGTATTCTGGATTAAGGATTATAGGACTGCCTTGCATTTTCCATGCCTGTGTTTGATTTGTTTGAGGTAGCTCCAGGACGTTTTAGATTTATGCTTTATATGTGTAAGGTGAAGCAGATTTCTGCTGAGTGGAGAATTTCTAGAAATTGGTCTGGTGCATTCTTGGCACCGCCTATTGTCTTAGATCGGATGGTGCTGTATTATGGAATATGAGGCCAGTTACTTCGATTTTAGCGTGCCAGTGCCAATTCTCATTGTGTCGTTTACCTGCCTATCAGTCGAGTTGACTTAACTATTTCTTGCTCACGCCAAAGCACAGTGCTCGTTAGAAGAATACGCAATAATTTGTTCTGCTATACATAGGTGTCTTGTTGTGCTCCTCAGAATGTTTTTTCCCATTTAAATTTTTTGTCCAGTTATTTGTACAGGGTGGCTCCTTGATCGTGACCGGGCCAAATATCTCATGAAATAAGCGTCAAACGAAAAAACTACAAAGAACGAAACTTGTCTATCTTGAAGGGGGAAACCAGATGGCGCTATGGTTGGCCCGCTAGATGGCGCTGCCATAGGTCAAACAGATATAAACTGCGTTTTTTTTAAATAGCAACCCCCATTTTTAATTACATATTCGTGTAGTACGTAAAGAAATATGAATGTTTTAGTTGGACCACTTTTTTCGCTTTGTGGTAGATGGCGCTGTAATAGTTACAGACATATGGCTCACAATTTTAGACGAACAGTTGGTAACAGGTAGACTTTTTAAATTAAAATACAGAACGTAGGTACGTTTGAACATTTTATTTCGGTTGTTCCAATGTGATACATGTAACTTTGTGAACTTATCATTTCTGATAACGCATGCTGTCACAGCGCGATTACCTGTAAATACTACATTAATGCAATAAATGCTCAAAATGATGTCCGTCAACCTCAATGCATTTGGCAATACGTGTAACGACATTCCTCTCAACAGTGAGTAGTTCGCCTTCCGTAATGTTCGCACATGCATTGACAATGCGCTGACGCATGTTGTCAGGCGTTGTCGGTGGATCACGATAGCAAATATCCTTCAACTTTCCCCACAGAAAGAAGTTCGGGGACGTCAGATCCGGTGAACGTGCGAGCCATGGTATGGTGCTTCGACAACCAATCCACCTGTCATGAAATATGCTATTCAATACCGCTTCAACTGCACGCGAGCTATGTGCCGGACATCCATATGTTGGAAGTACATCGCCATTCTGTCATGCAGTAAAACATCTTGTAGTAACATTACGTAGAAAATCAGCATACATTGCACCATTTAGATTGCCTTCGATAAAATGAGGACCAATTATCCTTCCTCCCATAATGCCACACCGTACATTAACCCGCCAAGGTCGCTGATGTTCGACTTCTCGCAGCCATCGTGGATTTTCCGTTGCCCAATAGTGCATATTATGGCGGTTTACTTCACCGCTGTTGGTGAGTGACACTTCGTCGCTAAATAGAACGCGTGCAAAAAATCTGTAGTCGTCCCGAAATTTCTCTTGTGCCCAGTGACAGAACTGTTCACGACGTTCAAAGTTCTCAACATCGACTTTTTTGAGATTCCCGATTCTCGCGCAGTTTGTCTGCTACTGATGTGCGGATTAGCCGCGACAGCAGCTAAAACACGTACTTGGGCATCTTCATTTGTTGCAGGTCGTGGTTGAGGTTTCACATGTGGCTGAACACTTCCTGTTTCCTTAAATAACGTAACTCTCCGGCTAACGGTCCGGACACTTGGATGATGTCGTACGGGGTAACGAGCAGCATAGATAGCACACGCCCGTTGGGCATTTTGATCACTATAGCCATACATCAACACGATATCGACCTTTTCTGCAATTGGTAAACGGTCCATTTTAACACGAAGCTAATACCGTCCGCACTGGCGGAATGTTACGTGATTCCACGTACCTATGGCCCGCATCTCGTGGTCGTGCGGTAGCGTTCTCGCTTCCCACGCCCGGGTTCCCGGGTTCGATTCCCGGCGGGGTCAGGGATTTTCACTGCCTCGTGATGGCTGGGTGTTGTGTGCTGTCCTTAGGTTAGTTAGGTTTAAGTAGTTCTAAGTTCTAGGGGACTTATGACCACAGCAGTTGAGTCCCATAGTGCTCAGAGCCATTTGAGCCATCCACGTACCTATACGTTTGTGACTATTACAGCGCCATCTATCACAAAGCGAAGAAACTGGTCAAACTAAAACATTCATATTTCTTTACGTACTACACGAATATGTAATAAAAATGGGAGTTCCTATTTGAAAAAGAACGCAGCTGATATCCGTTTAACCTATGGCAGCGCCATCTAGAGGGCCAACCATAGCGCCATCTGATTTCCCCCTTCAAGCTAGACGAGTTTCGTTCTTTGTAGTTTTTTCGTTTGATGCTGCACCCTGTAGATCTTCCCTAAATTTTAGATACTGTAGATCAGAACGGTAGTTGTGGCTTAACTGTGCATCTCTGAAGTCAATAAAAAGCTTTATTTTCTTGATAATTGGACCTGCAGTGAAATATATGTCTTGAAAGGACAAATTTAAGTAAGGTTACACTATAAATTTATTGACTATTCCGACAGCTGTTTCGGAAGGCATCCATTTTAAAATACGTATACGTCGTCTTAACGTATATACAACATCTGGCGTGACTGTATCTGGTAACTGCTCTCCTTACATTTCACGAGAAATCCTAAAATATCGATTTAACATTGATTTTGTGGTGTTTTATACCGTGTGGCTTAATATTTTAGAACAATATTGTAGATATTTCCTGTAATTTTTTTGATGACAATGCGCCGTGTCATTGGGCCACAATTGTTCGCGATTGGTTTGAAGAACATTTTAGACAATTCGAGGTTATAATCTGGTCACTCAGATCACCCGACATGAATTCCATCGAACTTTTCTGGAACGTAATCGAGAGGTTTGTTGCGCAAAAAATCCTGCACCGGCAACACTTTCTATAGAGACAGTATGGCTCAGAATTTCTGCAGGGGACTTCCAACGACTTTTTGAGCCGATGCCACTACATACTTCTGTACTATGCCGGGAAAAAGGATGTCCGAAACGATATTAGGAGGTTTCCCATGACTTTTGTCACCTTAGTGTAACAACTTTCGAGATGTTGTTGCCCAAATATTGCTTATGTAGAAGTTAGACAAAATAAGGAGCCAACAATGACCCTTCAGGCAGCTCAGTATGATTTACTCGAACATTTTCGTACAGTGACTCTGAAACAGTGATACTGTAGTATGGTCTCCAGTAGTTTATTGAGTTAGTGCAGCCGGTGGTTCTTTTCGGCTGAGTTAATTTCGTACTACTTCGGCAGACTTACTCTGATTGTCACTCGTGTTAGACACTGAAAGGAACGTAGACATCAGCGCCTTCTAACTGAAGCTTATGAAGGAAAAGCTTATAGTACCGTGACAGCCCCTCCTGCAGCCAACCGCATCTTGTAACAAGGCGTGCTCCCTTCAGCGCTACGCCTCTTACTACGACAAACTACAGCGTACGCCCAACTTGCGTCTTTGTTGTGGTTCTCAGTGAAGATTACAACTATCTATCTTAATACCACGGCATTAGGACGCTCCTAGCCGCCAAACTTCCACCAACTACGTCCGCAAAACTTAGCTTGCCAGGCTTGCATGCGTGCTGCCCAGATAATAACTAGTTAGGAAGACACGGTTTCAAGAAATTGCCCTACTAGCCTCCTACAAGCGAAGCGTAACCAAGTTCAACATAATCGGTGTTGTACGTACCGATTTGTATTCAGACGGCATCTTTCTAAATAAAATACTACCAACCAACGTTAATGTCCTGACAGTATGAAGGTACTGACTGGACGTTTTCCACTTTCCATTGTTCATTATCTCTCCCATAACCTGCTAGTAACTTCGTCCATATTTAAAGTCATCCAGCATTCCAAACCTTTTCTTCCTATCTCTCTCTTCCCTTCAAAGAATCAAGCAATCTGTACGTGAAAAATGCCCCAGCCACGATTATTTCATCCCTTGTTCCTCAGTTCATTTCATTGTAAGATCATTCACCACAACCACATTTAAAATCTACTTTACCACATTTACTCTCTCATTTTGACCGTCCATTATTCACAAATAGGTGCCAGATAAAACAGTTGCTGGATCTTTCTTAGTTCTATCTGAATTCTTTTCGCAGACAACAAACCTTTCGCGATCTTTTCCATCACAAATACCACAGCGATAGGTAAAGCAGGTCACACATTTCGGTTCATTAGCGAGGTAATAGAGAAATGCAATAAGTGTAGTTCACACACATAAACCAGAAATGGACTCAGTGTAGTTTAACTATCACGAAATGTTTGAACAGTTAATAAAATCTCATACTGGTGTTTATGCTATACAACTTGAACGGTGTATTAGTATGATTAGGAATGATCGTTATATTAAGTATCATTAATGGTATATAAAAGATATGTTAAATAAGCTATATATTCAGATTTAATTCAATGAAAATTTAGTTTAAGGCCGCCATTAAATAAAGTACTCGATGAAATCAAATATTTTTTTTAAATTAATAGGTTAAATGAGCCAGTTGTATGATTGTTGGTTAAGTCTAAGGATCAGCTGAAAGTATCTCCAGCAGCACGTAATTTTCTTACTCAACAGTAAATAATCTGCAACTCAATAAACAGAAGATGTGCCTCTTATCAATAAATAGAGCATATTCAAAATACTAGTTCTTTGTGTACGGGTAGCCTGAAAGTAGTAAACCTATCATTAATCAAACAGGCACTCTGTTTCTACGTTGATTACTTTATAAAATAAATCTTTACTAAATAAGAAAATAAATGAATGGACCTGTATACACTTGCACAACAGAAAATGCTGTAGGCTGTATCCTATGGAACAAAGATTGGGATGTGTGAGATGTTGCTGCCATCAGCAACAGTGAAATTCAGTTCAACCTGTACTGAACATTTACTCTAGTATAAACAATTATAAACGCAGGACACTATAGTATAGATACGTAATGGTTGCTGGTGCCTGCCTTAAACAATCACTCGGGTGCAACAAATAATCCGATACCTTACCTGATGGGCTTGTAAATGATTGGGTTCTCATAAAATACGAATAACTCAACGGTAAGGAATGACACACACATTTCGCATTCGCAATAACACCACGCAGAAGATAGAAAAGGAACTGGAAGAAATACGACGTACACTATAGATACATATAGTTGTCGAAAGGTTTACTCCACCGGCATCACTGAAAACTCAAGAACTACGATCCGAAATGCAAATCAGATCCTGAATGTATGTAAGACACAACACACACGTGAAGACAATGTAATTTAAGCCCTACCAGTATAGAGCAAGAACTGAAAACCGACGGGATGAAGGCTCGTTTGTTTTTTAAATGCGTGGTCCAAGCCATACAAAGCCAGGCCAAGAAAGAAATATTAGAATTCTGAAAAACGGGTGAATCCGCGCAAGGCATTACACAAGTAAATTATAGTGAAATAATTGCAAGATGAAACAGAATTCGAAAACTGAAAGCTCTCCAAACCAGCAACGAACAAGTGGAACCGGACAAACAAAGCCACATGTGCTAACGAATAGAAGTTACAGAATAGAATTGAAACTCACGAAACAAAAGAAATTATAATATAAGAAACGCAAGCACATGCACATTCACACTGGGAAACACGAATTCTAACTGAGACTGAGTGTAGCTCACACATTACACTCCCACATTCATAGCTTCTGGCTGACCAAAGTAATTACCTACAAGTAAAACTGAATAATTACAAAAACTCTACCATTTCCTATTCTGAATAAAATATTCTACTTGACTATAAAGGCCTGAAGCTGAAAAAGTAACGGCTTAAGATTCGGCCAGTCTGAAACTTACAGTAACTTTCTCTCTTAAAAATTCCAGGAATGAGTGAAGAACACGCCAGACGAATTGCAGTCCACACAATTAACGAAAGTCGTCAGATAAAACTCTTCCTGCACCCTGCCAACTTAAGCACAACAGCGCTTCAACCAGGAGGAACGAAACCTCTTTGCCCTACGCTAAGCCTACACAAGAGTTGCCTAAACTGCCATCGTAGCGGACAAGAAGTTTACCCCATGCCAAACACTTTGAAAACCCAATATACAGACGCATTCACTCACTCTGTCATTCAAAGAGGGTAGGAATGCGCAAGAAGGATAGAAGTACATTACAACACCTGAATCAAATGTGGGGAATGTGGAGAAAACATAGACACATAATAAATCGACGTATATGTATGTAAAACAGATACAAAGCAAATGTGTATTGAGAGAAAGTATGAAGTTGTGGCTAATTAGGACATACTCAGCTTCTGACTATTTCTTCCAGCAACATTTGTTAAGTGCACCGAACGTATGAGGTGTTAAAGATATGTAGAAAGCTATTAAATTTTAGCGATTAGCATATAATAGACCTTCCAGATTTAACTTTTTTCTTTTGTCCTTCAATTCCCTCCTTTTAGTAATGACAATATTTCGCTGTGGTCATATACACACCTACGGTTAACTAAGCATCTTTACTGCTTTGGCATCTTTCATACTAAAGTTTTTGTTACTTATATGAAGCTGGGCAACGTTTAGTAAATGTCGAGAGAGTATGCAGCGATGAAACTATGACAGTATGTATTCAAAAAGTTTTACGAGAATTTGAGAGCTCTCATACAGTGCTCGTGCCAAATTATGGCGATTTTAAAATAGATAACAGAAATACACGACGAATTCGTAGCAACAGAAATACAGAGCACATAAATTATCGCCTCGTTCCACGTGTTATTAACCTAATGGACATTACCTGTCTATTTCTGACAAGTAATAAAAAATGTTTCTCGCTTAATTTACCGAATTCTCAACGAAAAACTTTAGCTTACAGTTCACAGAATCAACTACTTCGAGACGCGACCCCAACAGGGAAGCAAGAAAGTCAGTAAGAGTCATCTGAAAACAGACTTTTAAAAAATCCGAATCCGATAATGGTTTGATTTAGATAAACTATTTTTTAAACCTATACTTGTGGCTGGTAGCGTCCCGTCTTATAAAGCATACAAAACACTCGTGAGAACTGGGGATATTCAACGCATAAAAAGAAGGGCAAAGCGAATGGCCACAGGTTTGTCTGACCTATGGGAAAGAGTTACAGTTTCACTCAATACCCTGTCTGTTACAAACCTGAAGACAACCGCCAACCATCCTGCGCAGAGTTTCAAAAACAAGTGAGGAATTTAGGAATATATAACTCCCTACGTATCGCTCACGTAGAAACAGTGAAGACAAGATTAGACTAATTACAGCGCATCCGGAGCTATCTAAGAAATAATTTTCCACACCCTAATACGTGATACCTTGGGAAGAACCCTCAGCCATGCACTTGACAGTGGTTTTCAGAATACGGATGTAGGTGTAGACTTAGTTGGATCGTAAAATGGATGAAACAGTTTTCAAATGTAGAAGAAAAAGTTGATAATTTTAAAAACAAATACGATACTGTCAGTTATTATAGTTTTTGTTCCTAACTTTAAAACCGAGCGAGGTGGCGCAGTGGTTAGCACACTGGACTCGCATTCGGGAGGACGACGGTTCAATCCCGCGTCCGGCCATCCTGATTTAGGTTTTCCGTGATTTCCCTAAATCGCTCCAGGCAAATGCCGGGATGGTTCCTTTGAAAGGGCACCGCCGACTTCCTTCCCTAATCCGATGAGACCGATGACCTCGCTGTTTGGTCTCTACCCCCAAACAATCCAATCCAATCCTAACTTTAAACTAATAATTAGATTTGGGATGTGACTCACGCTTTCATAACATAAAAAAAACATGATGTTTCTATTCACCCACGGATAATGGTTAACAGAAATAACTGTATTAATCTTATTTCTTCTATTTATTAGTCTTTGCAGTGAATAGGAACATGTGGAAACCTGTTTTAGATCTAAGAAAATAAAAACTAAAAATATTGAACAAATTGTGGTTTTTTAATCGGTTATCCAAATAAAAATTGTTATATTTTAATTACTTTATTTTAAGATTAATTTGATGAACTTGGTTTGTTTGTTAATCATTAAGTCACTGAAATCATTTTTAAAAATAATGTCTTTGAATGTACAAGTCGTATCATCAGGAGCGACGAAGAGCTTTCGAGGGACATTTTCTTTACTACTTATCATCTGTTAAAATAAATATGTTTAATAGGCCTTGAAAAAAATTGCTATCTTAATAACAAATCTTACATGCATGCAATCTAAAAGACTGCTTATCTTTTTCATATGCACACATAAAAAGTTTTGCATCACCCTGGTTCCCAGAATTCCTGAAGATAGACGTTGACTGTGGATTTTGTATAATAGACACAATCCGTTTGACTGTTCAAAGATGTCACTAAACCCACCCAAAGATGCGAACAACCATGCATGGGCAGCGCCTATTAGACGGAGGGGGTCCGACAGCCGATCAGTTCCAGTCATTCCACAAGGAAGGAGCAACACGGCTCGTGTTGTCTGTAGTTCAGCCACGCCTATACGGTGAATACCACAGTTCGATCGCGTCCGCATTATTACTTCGTGCCAGAAAGGGCCCTCAACAAGGGAAGTGTCCAGGCGTCTCGGAGTGAACCAAAGCGATGTTGTTCGGACATGGAGGAGATACAGAAAGACAGGGACTTTCGATGACATGCCTCGCTCAGGCCGCCAAAGGGCTACTACTGCAGTGGATGACCGCTACCTACGGATTATGGCTCGGAGGAACACTAACAGCAGAGCCACCATACTGAATAACGCTTTTCGTGCAGCCACAGGACGTCGTGCTACGACTCAAACTGTGCGAAATACGCTGCATGATGCGCGCCTTCACTCACGACGTCCACGGCGAGGTCCATCTTTGCAACAACGACACCATGCAGCGCGGTACAGATGGGTCCACCAACATGCCGAATGGACCGCTCAGGATTGGCATCACGTTCTCTTCACCGATGAGTGTCGCATATGCCTTCAACCAGAGAATCGTCGGAGACGTGTTTGGAGGCAACCCAGTCAGGCTGAACGTCTTAGACACACTGTCCACCGAGTATAGCAAGATGGAGGTTCCCTGCTGTTTTGGGGTGGCATCGTGTGGGGCCAACGTACGCCGCTGGTGATCATGGAAGGCGCCGTAACGGCTGTACGATAGGTAAATTCCATCCTCCGAACGATAGTGCAACCTTATCGGCAGCATATTGGCGAGGCATTCGTCTTCATGGACGACAATCCGCGCCCCTTATCGTGCACATCTTGTGAATGATTTCCTTCAGGATAACGACATCGTTCGACTAGAGTGGCCAGCATGTTCTCCAGACATGAATCGTATCGAACAAGCCAGGGATAGATTGAAAAGGGCTGTTTATGAACGACGTGACCCTCCAACCACTCTGAGTGATCTACGCCTAATCGCCTTTGAAGAGTGGGAGAATCTGGACCAACAGCTCCTTGATGAACTTGTGGATAGTATGCCACGACGAATACAGGCATGCATCAATACAAGAGGACGTGCTGCTGGGTATCTGAGGTACGGTGGGTACAGCACTATGGCCCACCACCTCGGAAGGTCTCGCTGTATGGTGGTACAAAATTGGAAGTTGTGTTTTTATGAGCAGTGAAAATGGCGGAAATGATGTTTATGTTGATCTCTATTCCAATTTTCTGTAAAGGTTTCGGAACTCTCGGAACCGAGGCGATTCAAAACTTTTTTTGATGTGTGTACTTTAATCACAGAATAATCTCTTACCTTGAAGATGGCGCCACATGGTTCTCCATTTCGTCAAATTCTTGGTCTTCTTCTGAACAAGCACTGACCATTACTATTTTTATTCACCCCACGAATTCCGAAAACACAACCTTACGTTTTCAATTAGCCTATACGCAAGTCAGATAAAAGTATACTTGAAAGCTGAACTTTCTATTAATGAAGCGGGGCTACAAATTTGTTTACCACGTACTTACATTAAAACAACTCAGTTTAGATTGGTACTTATAAATAAGTTAGATGTAAGTAAATTGAAGACTACATCCGATGACTGTCATGGAGTGAACAAAAATCAACTGATAATGTCACTAAGTTTAAATTCCGTGCTAGATTGGTTCACTACCAACCTAGACAAACAAATATTTGAGTGATATTCCCATATGTGTTCCGACACGAAAGTATAGAACTTTTTTGGAAGTTCCCTTTTGTCTACCGCTTTCTTTCTATGCACCCCATTTTTCGGTAGTGTTTTGTGTGATTCAGTCAACCGCACTTGGTACTCTACGGACATAATTATCATTATCCTTTCTCTCTCCATTGGTTTGCCATTCGATTTTTGACGTTTTATCACTGAGTTTATGAGAATAAATAATGTGTTAACTCACTAACTGCTCAACATCTCTCTCTTTTGTGTTATGTGCAGTTCCTTTCTCTGCCTTCTGTCATTCCAGTCTACACCAACATCTAACCAACGTCTAACCTGATCTCCCCCGACACTTGACTGCTGTCCAAACACACACACGATGCATGTAGTATCAGTGAGTGTGCTGCGTGCAGTTCGTGTGTAGAACGGGGAAGGCGCGCAATCTATCTGAGACTGACCGAGGGCAGATTGTGATGGCCCATAGGCTCGGCACGAGCATTTCGGAAACTGCGCGATATGTCGGATGTTCCGGGAGTGATGTGGTGAGTGTGTTCAACACATGGTGAAACCAACGTGAAATCACATCGTGGGGTTGGACGTTTTGTATCCCGCCTGGAAGGCGGCGCGTGGTTCCGCTCCTGAAAACTGAAAGGTTGGCCGAATGCAGGAAGTGAGTAGAAGCAGGAAAAGGTGAAAATGGTACTGCTCTTAGAAATGGTTTTACTATATCACAATAGTAACTGAATACATAATTTTGCATTGAGGAGCACGTAGGTGCGAAACCGTATTCCCGTCATAACTAGTACAAAGTCTCAGTGGGAAGCCAACACCACCTGATGTGATGTTTGTAGGCCGTCTGCTCTTGATGAAAATGGGCAGAATCTGTAGCGGAGCTCGTAGACCTCCACAGCACCCGCTAGAGGGCGCTGTCGTCGGTGTCTGTCGCAATGCCAACTTAAGAACTTTCACTTACGCCGTGGCATCGTAGCTATCGATACCACAGGGCGGCCACTACTCATTCAGATGCTGGACGTCGTATGCTGAGAAGTCTTTAATGCTGGGCAGAGTACAAGATGTCTGATCACACATTGTGCAGAACACTCCTAACTATGGGCCTGTGTAGCTGACAACCCGTGCATGTGCAAATGTTAATACCAAAACATGGGCAACTAAGACTGAAATGAGCATCTGACTATCGGCACTGGACGTCGACGAAATGGCAGAGCGCTGCATGGTCTGATGAATCTCGATACCTTCTTCATCATACCGATTGGGGGGGGGGGGGGGACACGATTCCGTCTCGGCACTGGACGTTGACGAAATGACAGAGCGCTGCATGGTCTGATGAATCTCGATACCTTCTTCATCATACCGATTGGGGGGGGGGGGGGGGGGGACACGATTCCGTCTCGGCACTGGACGTTGACGAAATGACAGAGCGTTGCATGGTCTGATGAATCTCGATACCTTCTTCATCATACCGATGGGGGGGGGGGGGGGGGGGGCACACGATTCCGTCATCTTCCAGTGGAACTGCTGCTGGACACCTACACTGTGGCATGGCAGCCCCATTATGCTCTGGGGAACATTCACGTGGGCATCAGTGAGTTCAGTGGAGCTTGTGCAAGGCACCATGACGGCGAAGGTGTATCGTACACTGGTTGCAGACCACGTACACCCCTTCGTGACGACCATGTTTCCCGACGGCAGTGGCATTTCTCAACAAGATAATGCACCATGTCACAAGGACAGGAGTGTGATGGAGTGGTTCTAGAAACACAGTAGCGAATTCCAACTGATGTGCTGCCCCCCCCCCCCCCCCCCACCTCCCAGCTCACCATATCTGAACCCGATGAAACACATGTGGGTCGTGATTGAACGTGGACAGAGCTCATCGCCCCCCTCCCAGGAATTTACGGCAATTAGCTAACTTTTGTGTGCAGATTGGTGCCAGCTCCCCTCGAGCGGCCTCCCAAGGCATCACTGCTTCCATGCCACGACGCGTCGCCGCTGTTCCCCATGCCAAAGGTGGATACACCAGCTATTGGGTAGGTGGTCACAATGTTCTGACTGATCGGTGTTCCTTTTAACTGAAGACAACGAAACATCTCGAAAACATAAAAACGGACCAAACAAAGTTATACTTTTGTTTGTCTCGGAGGGAGACACCCAACGATACCACACTCGACCCCCACCAAACCACGTGCGTGGGTGGCGGGAGATAACTTTTAAATCTTTAATGAAAACCCAATTTTTTTATTGCAGATTACTATTTTGAAGCGTTTTCTTCATTTCGCCATGTGCTGCGCTGTAATCGGATGTATGGAAATGGTTACATAATCGTAATTTACGACATGCTACTCAATGGCCCTTGCATTTCCAATGGCACGTGGGACCCCACCTCCATCCTGCGAGGGTAGGGCAGGCCAGTATTTCACAGGTTCTAATTGGAACGTTATATTCCTCCGGGGGACAATTCGACGCGCCACCGTGCCAGTGTAGCGAACTTCGACGTGTCGTAATAGGCAGTACACTGCGACCGTAGCTAACACATCTTGCAGACGAAGAACGGATAGCGGCTCTGAAGTTTACAATACTTGTGCAGTGTTTATTACCCGCACACCTACCTATCGTATCGAAACAAACGTGCAAGTGGACAATGAATGTTATAAACACAGAAAAAAATTTAAATGATCCTGATTTACGGAGAATGTCGAAGAAATGCTGAGGCTGCTGTTGCCTTGTATGCCGAGCGTTTTCCAGAGAAAGATCACTCTCGTTCGATCTTTTACAAGGTTGTGAATACCTTTATGTCTGATGGCAGCGTACAGACCGGCAAAAGGAAACGAAGCAAACGTGTTACAGGACAATCTAATGAAATAGCTGTGCTAGCGGCTGTGCACCATCACCACGGATAAGCTCCCGGCAATTACACCGCGATTGCGGTATGTCCGTAGGTTTTTTGTTGTTTGTATATTTTGTTAGTTGGAAGGCCAGTTCAAGTTTATTTTTTCTGGATTCCATTGCTTTGCTTTCCACAGCATTCCAACTAATCCATTCTCCGAGATATTTGAATTCTTTTATTATTTCAATCTTCTGTTCTTGAACTTTGAGGTATTTACATGAGTGCTTGATATTTGTCAATATCTTAGTTTTTTCAAAGGAGATGTGAAGACCTATTTTAGCTGCTTGTTTCTTTAGTTCAAGAATTTGCTCCCGTGCTTCTTCCATTGTTTCAGCAAACAGGGCCATATCATCTGCAAAAGCAATGTAATTTACTTTAAGGATCTTCTTTTTGTAACCCAGTCTTATAACTTAATATTTGTGTTCTATTCTCTGACTACTTTCTCAAGCGCACAATTGAACAGCAACGGTGAGAGCTCATCCCCCTGTCGCACTCCCGTTTTTATTTCAAAGGGTTCCGATAATTCGCCCATAAATTTAACTTTCGAAAATGTATTGGTAATGGTCGCTTTTATAATATTAGTTGTTTTCTTATCCAAACCCATTTCTTCCAGGACTGATAATAGAGATTCTCTATCAATCGAATCATATGCTTTTTTGAAACCAATGAAGGAGATTACGTATGCCTTTGCCCTTGATTTCTGGTATGCCATAGGGTGTTCATTTTAACTGAAGACATGAAATATCTCGAAAACTCCACATCGGACCAAAAGAAGTTATAATTCTAGTCTGTTTGTCTCGGAGGGAGACATCCAATGACATCACACTCGACCCTCCTCTCTTGGGTGGCGAGGAGCAACTTTGAAATCTTCAATGGGAACTCCAGTTTTTTACTGCAGTTTCTACGCAAAATCTACATCCGTTCTGACCTTCATTTCGGCACAGATCGGAGGAATATAATGGGTACACAATCGTAATTTACCGCATGCTACTCAATGACCCCTGAATATCCAAAGGCACGTGGGGTCTCGCCTACATGTTGCGAGGGTAACAGGCCAGTATTTCATAACTTCTATTTGGAAACCACGTTCGCAACGTTGTATTTCTTCGACATATAGAACAGGGGACTACTCAAAGCGCCACTTTGTCCAATTGGAGTAAGTGTTAAAATGTATACCACCAACTTCAATACAATTAGTGACGAATGTACATAGGACAGAAGCATATCAGTGGGAATGTCACCGAAGATGTTTCTGTTGTTTCTGTTGCGATCGACCTTGCCTTTACGGCCTGTTAGCTCTTGCTGGTACACCTTATCTTGCAGATATCCCCACAGAAAGAAACTGGGCAACCTAGGGGTCCAATTAATAGGGCCACCTCCGGCTATCCATCGGTCAGCGTATACTCCGTCTAATACCTCCAATGCTTCAATTGAATAATGCTCTGGGCAACCGCATGCTGAAACCACATACATTGTCGAACGTCCAGGGCAACATCATGCCGTAGTACCGGTTGTCCCTGTTCCAAAAACGTTCGATATTAGCGTCCATTCAACATGCCGTCGATAAAATAACGAACAACAGAGTTTGTTTGCCGTGATGCCGACCATACGTTAACCGACCAAGCACGTTGATGGTCAACTTGCCGTAACCAGTGCGGATCACCCACACTACGGTAATGCATGTTCTGCTTGTTAACGCCACCATGGTTTGTGAGCGTAGACCCATCAGAAAATAGTACGTCAGCAAAGAACGTGGATGTCGTTCGAATTTGTTGACACGCCCACTCACAAAACACTACCCAGTTGCGAAAATCGGCAGCATGAAGTTCTTGGTGCAGTGACACGTGGCAGTATCCAGCAGAAACACTTAACATGAATTACAAAGGCCAAATGGGGAAACTTGAGCTAAAGGAAAGAAAAATTTTAAGAAAAATGATTGGGCCAAAATTTCAAGACAATAAGATTATATACATCAAAAATGAAACTCTCTACAAGAAAATTGAAAAACTTTCAGATTCTATGCGAAAAAGGAGAATAAATTTTTATGGTCATCTAGGCACTCGACTAAGCTTCTCTTTAGTATTACTCACAGGTACGAGGTTCACATACATAATAATAGCATATTAAATAGTCTTAACTTGAAGCCATTACAATTTTTTATGTTGAAAATTAGTGATGGACGCGAGCAGACCGAAAGTTGCTACCAGATAGAGGAGATTCACGGACGAGGAGGTAAAATGGAGCTATACTCAACTTTGGGCTACAATTAAGCTTCCAGAAAACCCCAACGCTCCACCGGAAAGATGGAATCGCAGGACACTAACAACGAAACCACAGACGCCGATCCAGGTCCTTAAATATCCCTCTTCCACCGTGATACCCCGACCGGAGTTTGCTCGCGTCGACCACTGCCAATTATCTGAAACATAAACACATTAGCGGCAGACAACATTCTGGCACATCAGACAGACAAACATATCTGCCCAACTGGTTATAAATAAACTTTAAATTATTCACGGCACCAATGAACCCAAATCTGACTAACCTAGATGAGCACTTGCCCAGCAACGGCTCTTAAAAATTGATTAGACAGTTCTCTAGAACAAAGAAATAAAATAATAACATAGGAACAGGAAATAGGAAAATTATTTCGGCCCGCTCTTGAACGTCAGGCACAGACTTACGTACTATTTATCATGACCTCTAGCTACGCATTAAGCACGGCTCCAAGTCTGTTGGTTGTGCGTAGCAAGCACCATCTTAAATACCATCAACATATCAGATGCCCCGACCAAGTACAGTGACAAATAACTGAAACAACCAAGATAGTTTTCAGTGGACTCGGGTATTCAATTAACGTGAACAGAACCCACCAAGAAACAATATGACGACTCCACTTCGTTCACTTTGAATAACATGAAACAAACGCGAAGGAAATCTGTCCTTCAAATGTCCAGGAAATCCCAGTCACCGTCGGCAGCAGATCTGCATTCAAACGGCGAAACACACTGCAGCAGCTGCCCAAGCTCCTTCGTCGTACCGACTCGGTCACTCGCTACCACCACACGTCACTCTAACGCAAGCTCCTGCAGAGCGCGCGCGCCGCAGTTAAATAGCCAACCGCCAAAGATGCGAAGAAGACAAGCAGGCATCGAAAATCGACTCATAACGATCGGGATGACAATCGATGGAGAATAGCGGCAGCAGCGCACCACCTCACTTTCGTAGCCCTCTCAAGTTTAGCGGGAGGTAATTTAATTCGATAATAAATTTATTTAGTACCTCTACTGTTTAACGCAAAAACGGGAGACTAAAAGAATTTACATGCGGCAAGAATGAGTTCGCTATACCTGCACACTGTCTCTTGATATCATATATATTTGTTATAAATTAGAAAATTTTTGACGTTATCTGGATGCATGGCAGCTGGAAATTGTCCCAAGTGTTCTACACACTGTTCATCGTGTTGCCGTGGGTGACCTTTAGGTTGGAGTTCACTGTTCGATTACCACTAGGTGCTCTTCGGTGCAGTGGGGCCGTGCCGGTAATTAATCCATTCTATCTATTGGCGCTTACCCAGCAGGCAGATCCCCAGCTTAGCTCCTTCGGTCGTCGACGCTGGAATGTTGCACCGCGGTTTGCAGCACGCACGAGCGTGCAGTACCAACACGCGACGAAGTTACAGATGAAAACTTGAATGTTATGAAAGCTGTTCCGTTCTGCCACACAAACAAAATACACATCCTTTAGCCTGAGCAACTTTTTTCCCTTCTATAAACTTTACTTGCATAAACTGCGTCGCGTTTACACTGGCGTATTACATTTCGTCATTCAGCAGTGAGCAAAATACACTCATGCTCATAAATTAAGGATAATTCTGATACATGGTGAAACAACGCTCTGGTGGGCGGTTTGCGGGTTTAAATCACTTCGGGGTATGACCACGAGGTGCATTGGACCTGCGGTCGTCGCACGGTGGCGCTGGCAGCACTCCACATACGCAGAGGTGTGTTGGTGCATCTCAGAGTATGGTGCAGCGAGTAAGTGTGCAGGCGTTTTCAGACGTGCTAATGCTGACTATGTGTTGAAAATGGCTCAAAGAACACATATTGATGAAGTTATGAGGGGTAGAATACTAGGATGACTGGAGACCTGTCAAACACAATAGATCGTAGCACGGGCCCTCCGTGTGCTACAAAGTGTGATCTCAAGATTATGGCAACGATTCCAGCCGACAAGAAACGTGTGCAGGTGCTACAGTACGGGATATCCACAGTGTACAAAACCACAAGAAGACCGATATCTCACCATCAGCGCCCGCAGACGGCCACGGAGCACTGCAGGTAGCCTTGCTCGGGATCTTATCGCAGCCACTGGAACAGTTGTCTCCAGACACACAGTCTACAGGTAACTGAACAGACACGGTTTATTCGCCTGGTGACATGCAAGGTGCATTCTACTAACTCCTAGTCACAGGAGAGCCCATAAAGCCTGGTTTCAAGAAGACAGTACATGGTCATTGGAACAGTGGTCCCAGGTTATGTTCACGGACGAGTACAGTTTTCATCTGGCGTGAACCAGGAACCAGATAGCAACCCCTTAATTTCCTTGAAAGGGACCTGTATGGAGGTTTTGGTTTGGTGGTGTGGGGTGGGATTATGATTGGTGCACGTACATCCCGGCATGTCTTTGACAGAGGGACTGTAACAGGTCAGGTGTATCGGGGCGTCATTTTGCACCAGTATGTCCGCCTTTTCAGGGGTGCAGTGGGTCCCATCTTCCTCCTGATGGATGATAACGCACGGCCCCACCGGGGTGCCATCGTGAAGGAGTACCTTGAAACTGAAGATATCAGACGAATGGAGTGGCCTGCCTGTTCTCCAGACCTGAACCCCATCGAGCACTTCTGGTATGCTCTCGGTCGATGTATCGCTGCACGTCTTCAAACCCGTACGACACTTCAAGAGCTCCGACAGGCACTGGTGCAACAATGGGAGGCTATACTCCAGCAGCTGCTCGACTACCTGATCCAGAGTATGCCAACCCGTTGTGCAGCCTGTGTACGTGTGCATGGTGATCATATTACATACTGATTTCGGGGTATATGAGCAGGAAATAGTGGCGTTTTGTAACACATGTGTTTCGGGACAGTTTTATCAACTTATCACCAATACCGTGGATTTACAGATCTGTGTCGTGTGTGTTCCCTATGTGCCTACGCTATTAGCGCCAGTTTTCTGTAGTGCCACGTTGTGTGGCACCACATTCTGCAATTATCCTTAATTTATGGACATGGGTGTAGATAACGTCACCTGTTACACAGTCTTTCGTCGACAGACCATACTTGTTCTCCACACTTAGGTTGTCATCCGTGAAGGTAAGTATTCTGGAGGGAACACCCTACCTTAAGCTTTCTTAATTAGAAAGTGGCAAGCATAAATTATTATTGTTGTTTTCGTTATCAACCCGAAGGTTGTTATGATACACCCTCTATGTCCCTATCGCTACCCCTTTGGTTCAGCATAACAGCTGCTAATCGCAATATCCACGATTCGCCTTATGTGCTCATATTAAGTCTGACCCTGCCATTCTTTCCTTTCATCACCCCTTCAACCTATTTTCAACAACGTCTCGTGTCACAATATGTGCCCAACCACTTTGTCTCCTCGTTTCATTGTGCTCTTCATTAGATAATTTTCCTCAGTGACTCATTGAAGAACGTCTCCATTCTTACTCGTTCAGTCCATCTGATCTGTAACAGTTTCCTGTAACAAACATTGTGGTCATTGCCCATTGCGAGATTGATTGCAACCTGGTACCGCAGTGGGAACGTGACGCGGCGTGGAAAGTGCACGAGGTGCAACCATAAAATAATAAGACTCATTTGTTTCTTCCTTAGGGTGACAACCCTGCAGCCTGCTACCACAGGCAGTTTGTGACTTGGTCTTTCCCTATCACAGTAGCTAGTGGTGTATATCTACAATATTTAAATCAGGAGTGAACTCCGCTGTTAGCTCCTCCTCTCAACAACCATCCCATACTGCCTTGTTTGTTGGGCAGTTATCGCGTCGAAGTTCATTGCAGTGCTACCACAACCTTATTCACCCGACATGGCCCAGTGTGATTTTTTATTCGTAAAGGTGAAGTTCGTCGTTTTGCAAGAGTACGGGACATCCAAACAGATAACAAAAGTGTTTGTAGGCACAAAGAGATTACTTCCAATGTGCTACCAGTGTAGCTGGTTAAAAATTTAAGTAAAAGTTTTTTTCTAGCTACTCTGATTACGTTATTGTCGCACCTCGTATAACCGGAGTTGGGACGATATGGCCAGCAAATGGGGAGATCTGTTGACATAAGCGACTTTGACAAAAAGCAGATTGTTAACGCCCGCCACGCTGGGAACGTGCATATTGGAAACGGCGGAGTTCGTCAGCTGTTAGCCTGCTACTGTCATAAGCATCTGTGGAAAGTAGAGGAACAACCGTGAAATCACAAGTAGGCGACACGGTGTAGGCCGTCCACCCTCTTCGAAGAACATGGCTGTCGGAGGTTTGCTCACTCTGTACAGGCAAATAGGCAGTGATCTGTGGTGCAGACACAATTGTTTCGGAGCACACCGATCGGTGTCGAACGTGGTGCTCAGCAGCAGGCGACTTGTACGTGATGCCGTGTTGAGCCCCGTGGCGCCTGGTCGGATAAACCACGTTTGTTGTTACTCCAGGTCGATGGTCGCATGCAGGTGCTCTGTCAGTCAAGCAAGCGACTGCTCGAAACATGCAGCGAAGAAGGTCATGGGGGCAGTGTTATGGTACGGGACCATTTACTTGGGCTTCCGTGGGATCTGTGGTAGTAATCGAGAGCATCATCACTGCTGTGGACTTTGTGAACATTACTGCGGAACACCATCATTTCAAGCTTGTGGCTTCACCGTCGCCGACAGCATCTCCTAACATCTTCTAGTCGGAATCTCGTTTCAGTGATTTGGGAGCGTGATCGTGAACTCACATTGATGCCTTGGCCAATAATTCGGCAGTTCTAAACCCGATGGAACACATCTAGCATATACTTAGCAGTTTACAAGAACTGTCTGACCTGTGCGTAGACATCTGGTCCCACACACATCCGGAAACCTACTAACGACTTGCTGAATACATGCCGTGCCAAATTGCTGCTGTGCTGAGCTTCAAAGGTGAACAAACTCGCTTTTAATCAGGTGATCATAGGTTTCGTCTCAACAGTGAATATCAAATGTTTCTAATCATTTAATTTTCTATCTTTTCCCCTGTCCATGTTTCGCATCCTCCAAGCTGCAACTCTCTCGATAAAAAAGAGAGGAGAGACTTAGGAGATGGAAACTAAAATATTTTTTATCTTTTTTAAGAATTTGCTGATGTAGCCTTCTTCCGAATCTCAATTGCTCGGAAGTCAAGATCAATCACTGTGAGCATCGCAGAAACTGAATAGGAAAATCAAAACTGAACAAAGTACATTACGATGTATTACAATTTCTACTAAGAATGGTCTGTTATGATTAATTTTGTTACCTGCTTTGCTGGTAGTGATGCTCCGAATCGTCTTTGGCGAGCAGATGAATTTGGTGACGGTGGACCGTGTTTATATTAAATACAATTCAACAAATAATTTTGCATTATGTGAAATAACATAGATCGAACTTCGTACAGTAAATTTAGATTGGGTAGATTCGACTTTTCTGTGATGTGCAAATATGCAATTAATAATCCTTGGCCGCGCGGACTTAGGCGCCTGGCCACGGTTCGCGTGGCTCTGCTCCTCCCCCCCCCCCCCCCCCCCGTAGGAGGTTCGAGACCTCCCTCGGGCATGGGTATGTGGGTTGTCTATAGCATATGTTAGATTAGATTAAGTAGTACGTAAGCCTAGGGACCGATGACCTCAGCACTTTGATCCCAAGGGAACTCACCGCCTCCAATGACTCTTGGTTGGTTCGTAAATCAACACGTCACCATACCGATCTCCTTCAGACGTCAATTTCACTGAAATACAGAAACTTTTTATACCGTTAATAACATGGGGGGAACAAAATTTCTCTTTAAATAAAACGTGGCCAAAATTAAGATTACGATCGTTATTATTACCCAACTCCTTAGATGTAAGTACAATGATGCTTATGTGCCAAGCTGGTGCAAGAGAGAAGGCCAAAGTAGAAGTAAAGGCAGAAGCCGAATCGTGTCTCTCTTATTTACAAAAAGGTCGTAAGTATCAGCGATTGTTATAGGAATGTAATAGCAACATCTTGGATTTATTTTGCTATACTTACAAAACGCACCGCTTCATGTTTCTTTTGCTGCTCTCAGGATTTATATTTTTGGCTGTTAGTAGCTGCTTCTTTTTATAGAAATCCGTTTTACCTCGAGTAGTCCTTGCTACTATACCTTAGGAAGTAAGTAGTATGTTTGCTAGTTCCGAGATAAAAAGAAATAAATAAACTAAACTAATTCCTCAAGACCCATCCAGGTTTAACGATCATCCCTGCTGTATATCCACCTGCTTCGCATACCATTTTTTCGATTTACAGACATCACACCTGCCGTTTTGATAAAATACGCTACTCAGTTCCTGCTGTGTGCACAACAAAACGTATCAAGTCGATTTTCTGTTCGTGACACTCAACTCTTAACCCTAGATGGTTCTTCATTTCACTGATTGCTTCTTTAAATTAAATGTCAGTGGTGGCAATGATCAACCTCCCCCCCCCCCCCCCCCCAGCACTTATTCTGGTTTTCGGCTTTTGTAGCATTTCGTCAGTTCTGACTCCACCCTGCTTCGTATAAAGGTAGCGGATTACCTGTCTATCCCTGTAGTTCATACCGTACTGCCAAAGAATGAAACACATTTTATCCCATTCCACATTATCAAAAACCTGTTCCACATCTACGAATGCCGAGTGTTCATCCTAGATTTTCCTATATCTGTCCATTGTTATTAACCGCAGCGCAAAAATTACTCTGTATCCCTCTTAGGTGTGCATCCAGAACCATGCGATGGCTCGTGTTTCAGCTTGCATTTCACAGTACATCGCAACGAATTTAATGGCTGACGGCGACACACAGTGCTGGGGAACAACGTTGAGTGAATGAACTACGAGGCAACTTCAGGGTTCCTGTTATAACCCCCGGTGACGTACGGAACGGATCGTGAAATGGAACACTGGCCTCTAAAACACTAGCTATCCTGCCTAAGTACACAAAAAGCACCTCCCCACACGCTAAATTATTAAAAACTTCTTCTACTGCAATCGTATCGGTTCTGTAATTTGTCCTATGGTAAATCTACACTTGAATATTTACCTTTAATTTTACCTTCATACCTATTTAATTGTAACTGTTACGATTTTTTCAATGGAATCTTGAGCTGGTTCTGTCCCCTTCACTGTCTGTTTCGTTACTTCTGTCCGCCCCGATAGCTGACAGGTCAGCGTGACGGATTGTCGTCCTACGGGCCTGGGTTCGATACCCGGCTGGGTCAGGGATTTTCTCCGCCTAGGGCTGTGTGTTGTGTTGTGCTGTCTTCATCATCATTTCATCCCCCTCCGGCACGCAGGTCGCCCAATGTGGCGTCGAATATAATAAGACCTACACCAAGGCGGCCGGACGTGCCTCGTAAGGGGCTTCCCGGCCAATGACGCCAAACGCTCATTTCCATTTCGTTACTTCCTCACCTTTCTCATTTTGTACAATATAAATGGCCTTGCGAAAGCCTGCGACTGTGAAAACAATGGGTTTGTTTATAAATAACTTTTCTGCTACCAGTCACGATTTTCTTTCACTCATGTTTTACACGACGCGTTTCGGGAAATGGTTCGCATCTTTAAGTGTGTATTTTCTTTCTACTATGCCACTTTTACACAATGTTTCGATGTGTGACGTTCTGCTTTGTATTGTTGGCTTTAGTGCAATGTATATAACAAACTAACAAGAATTTCGAGTGTTTTATATATTGCAGTTAAGTCAACAAACACACCAGAACCTCACACTTCGAAAACATTACGTAAAAAGGTCATATTGCAAAGAGAAAACACTCTTGAAAATGGGAATCATTTCCCGACGCGTGTCGTGTAAGAAAAAGGAATAAAAGGAAATCGTGACTGGTAGCAGAAAAGTTATTTATGAGCAAACCCATTGTGTACCTCAGTAAGATTCAGTAAATGCCCAGTAATTTGGTACATCTTCAATATTTGTTATGTATAATGAAATGTTGTGGTTTCTATACTCTGACTTATATTTAACTATAGGATAATCTACTAGTGTTTTCTATCTTTTAGTTGAAATTTCACTTGTTTTAAAACCCGAAAAGTTTTGAAGTTTTTTCCCTCCAAACCTTCAACAGCTTATTTTTACATCAAAACACATATGAAGGGCTTTAAATAACTAATGCAACACAGTTTTCTTTGTCGGGAAATTTCGGTTAAAAATGTAGAATCTGTTGTGGAATACTCCCGCTTTAGCCCCTATAGTTTCATAAGGTTCCGAAAGATGGCGACACTATACGCAGCCTTCAAAATGGTGCCTGTTACGGAGGTGCGTTCCAAGCAGAGAACGGTCATTAAGTTTCTTTTGGCAGAAAACCGGAGCATCTCAGGTATTCATAGGCGATTGCAGAATGTCTACGAGGACCTAGCAGCGAACAAAAGCACTGTGAACAATTGGGCGAGGCGTCTGTCATCACCGCAAGAAGGTCTCGCAAACCTGTCTGATCTCTCGCGTGCCGGTCGGCCGCACACAGCTGTGACTCCTGTAGTGTTGGAGCGTGCGGACACTCTCATTCGAGGTGATGGACAGATAACAATCAAACACCTCACTGCACAACTGGACGTCTATGTTGGTAGTGCCGAATCACTCATCCAACAGCTGAGATACTCAAAGTTGTGAGCCCACCGGCTTCTTCGCCGCCTAACAGAAGACCACAAAGAGCAACGAAGGACCATCTGTGTGGAACTGCTTGCGCGTCATGAGACTCACCGTGACAGCTTGCTGTAGAACACCGTCACAGGCGATGAAACACGAGTTCATCACTTCGAACCGGAGACAAAATGGCAATCCATGGAGCTGCGCCGCACCGCCTATCCTCCATAGAAAAAGTTCAAAGTTGCACCCTCAGCCGGTGAAGTCACGGAGACGGTTTTCTGAGACTCTCTCATGGTGCAATGATCAGCTCTGAAGTGTGTTGTGCTACCCTTAGGAAATTGAAGAAATGACTTCAGCATGTTCCTCGTCACAAAAATACAAACGAACTTCTCCACAACAACGGAATACCTCACACAAATCTGCGCGCTCGAGAGGAGGTCACAAAACTTCATTAGACTGTTCTTTTGTCACCAACCCTACAGTACGGATCTCACACCTTCCGACTCCCACCTGTTCGGCCCAATTAAGGATGCAGTCCACGGGAAGCAGTACCTGGACGATGGGGAGGCTATACATAGATCAGGCGATACGACGTCATAAACACTCAGATGCGCGAAAGACTGCTGCATCATCCATGACGTTCAAATTTATAACTACTTTGCTGCTAACTGTAATGAAGACATATTTCGCTGAAAATATCCACATATGACACTGAACGTACCTACACAAATATATCATGGTGCGACACATTGTTCAGGAGATTTGACGTCATAAGCACTGAGATACGTGAAAAAATGCCGCATCATACTTGAAGTTGTAATATTTTTATTCTTTTCTGCTAAGATACTCCTACAGTCGAGTCAACTTGAGGAAATCCCTGACACCTGGCAGCGCTTTTGACAGCTTTCAACTGCCAAGCGGAAACGGCTGTAGGAGAAAACAGTCGCCGTCTGTACAGTTACGAAGAGGCTTTTCCATAGAGACGTTTACAAAACAGCGTTGTAAAAACGCAAAGCAGCTGCGACCTGCGTACAGAAACTGCCCGGTGTATTAAAATTCATTTTGTGTTTTCGTTTCTAATAGAAACTTGGCAAAATGAGTGCCTGGGAAAGGCCCCATTTACCAATCAGTAATACATAATTTCGCGTGGCTCAGGGGTCTGTTGCATGTCTTCCAACAGGACGCCACTTCGACTACATGAGTTTCCCCACCCTTCTCTAGTTACCCAACCGGGGAAAGGGCACCTACAGTTTAAGGGGCCGGGATGGTTGGTAATCCCTATCTTAAAAATGTGCAAGCGTGTGTGAATTACTAAGGGACCAAATTGCTGAGGTCATCGGTCGCTAGACTTACACACTACTTAAACTAACTTATGCTAAGAACAACACACACCCTCATGCCCGAGGGAGGACTCGAAGCTTCGGTTGGAGGGGCCGCCTCAAACCGCACGGCCACTCCGCGCGGCAGTCCCTATCTTAAGTGAGGTAAAATTTATTCATATGAAAGGTACCGTTTATCAAAAACTATTACGAAAAAAATTGTAAAAAGTATGGCTTGTAGAGTACACATTTCTTGCTGCTTTAGCAGAAATATTTCCAAAAATATTGCTTAGTTTTAAGATAATAATTATTTCTGTAAATCGTGGACATTGAAGTAAGAAACTACCTACTTTATCCATGTACGCAACGCTCTAACTTCTTTGAGATTCACAAAATAAGAAAGCTCATGTGTTAAAATGTGCACAATACTACTATGAATTTTGAACTAATTCTGGCAAGTAGAAACTGAGAAAAGTACCCTTTATTTTTAAAAAATACAATTTACGGGAAACAGTCATTAAGATCGTCAGTTCAGTCCAGCTCCGTAAGATCGGTTGTCAGCACGCTCTTCTATCTCATCTTTTTCTGCTCGTCTGCATTCTCTTGACCTTGTTTCAAAGTCTCGGATAGCTCTCTCTGATGCCCTAAATCTTTCTTTATCTAAATTTAACATTTGTCTCAGTGTGAAACGATCAACAGTTTGTAGCAATCTTTTTACGACTTCACTCCTTGCAACATTTCTTTCATTGAACGTTGCCACTGCATCCAACACACCAAAACGCAGTATACTAATTGACACAAACACTGTCTTACGAATTCTGGGCCAGGATTACGCTGCTGATGTACTTGTCATAATTCTGGGTGCGGCCATTTCTTCAGTATTCTTGTAGCTGACAAATCTCTGAAAGTTTCTTTTACGACCTGCAGCATGACAAAAAGTGTAGTTGGTTTGTGAATAAGTTTCTCACCATTTTGCTGTGATCTATTTTCACCATGAATCACTGCCTTGACAGTTCAGATCATAAGTGGGTTTATCGTCTGTTGAAAAGAGGTGAAACAAAATTGCCCATACAGCTTTCTAACTGCTAACATTTTGACGTGATTCTTCAATTTCTCCAGGCGTATTTTATGACGAAATAAATCTCGGGTGAAAAACATGGTATGAGTATGCATAGGACACAACATTTCGGCAATCGACCACGCTGCCATCATCAGGTGCGCTGATGTACTGCGCACCTGATGATGGCAACGTGGTCGATTGCCGAAATATTGTGTCCTATGCACACTCATACCATTTTGTTCACCCGAGATTTATTTCGTACTAAAATTTTGCCTGATGGCCACGACATAATAATTTTAGATTTTAGGTTCTGTAAATCTATTCTTACCATATAAACGTCTCCCATCTTCCATTGTTTCGAGTCGTCGCAGCCTCGTATCCATTCGCTTTTGTGGATGACCTAGCGCATAGTTACATTTTCTTCATGTGGCTTCTCATCCTTGACTGCTTTGAAAGCTTTTGAGTCTCCATCTCCTAAATAATTGATGAATCTTACCTTCATCAACTGTTCAAAGTCTTGGAAAATGGTCAGGCCACACCTTGTTTTGTGTAAATGAATGAATAAACCAGGAATACGGCAGTAATGTACAAATTTACATACACACAAGGAAGGCCGAAATTCCGTAGCTTAAGATCAATAAAAAAAAGAAAAACTGAAAATTTGAAGATTTCTGCTGGTATGGAGCCCCTCAACATGGAATGCGAAACACGTGTCTTTCCTGGCGACTCCGCATATCGCTGAAATGTGAAGGCTAGGTTAGAACGGAGGCTCATCAATCCGTCGTGCGACCCGGTTTCGATTCCGCATAGCCGTTTCTCTTTCTTACGAGGCGTAACACGATCTTCCCACAGACGCCGCGCGGGATTAGCCGAGCGGTATTAGGTGCTGCAGTCCCATAAGATTTCACACACATTTGAACATTTTTTTCCCACAAACAAGCAACATTCAAATGCGATTTCTGAATGAGAATCCCGCTGTGTAAACTCTACTTTTATGTAATGGCATTAGTGTTACTTACGTCGTGCGTTTGCGTTAAAACGCAGATACTCGTACTTGCTTATGAAAGCGTGGTGTATATTGTAGGCCAGTGTGAGGTACTTTGCATTTCGTCTTCATAGATAGCAGTTTCAATGGCCCACAGTACTCTAAATTATAACTCTGGGCTTAAATCTCCTCAAAATTCCATTTCCTTTAATTACTGTTCTGAGAGTAATAATTCAAAGTACTGCTTATTGCTCGCCTAAAAGCGGTAGATCTCTGCCGCACTTGCCACGCGGATTGATAATACGACTGGCAGCGTACAAATCACGTTAGACCGAAAACAAAAATGGTTTTCAAGTATAGCAATTCATACAACAGTTCGCTTCTACCAGTTCTATAAAGCGCGATCATGTTCTCATTATCGTTCAAAGATGTCCGTTCGCAGCCAACCAAAGGCTTGCGTTCCCCGCTGCAAAGAACATCATACAGACTGTAAAAGCTATAGCGTTACAACGTCTAAAGGCATGACTCAAGGTCAGCATATTGGCATAAGGCACCGTTAGACGGCAGCAAAGGCTATGATTTAAAGTGCTGTTCTCTGTAGGACGTGGGGTCCATCTACTGAGCATGAAATTACTCACAAATTACTACTGTAGACCACGACTTACTGAAATAATTACTTGCGGTTTTCACCAACTCCCTCAGTAAATAAAAACCCGAAAATCCCCTACTCTTAAAAGAATCGAACTCACACGTATTTAACAGCTGCAAATGTCTTATAACCGGTACCATTACAAGTGAGTTGATCTGTTAGATTTTGATGTTAAGTAAATAAGTGAGAAAAAGTTTAGAAAATATTTGAAATTATGCTCAAAATTGTTGGAGTCGCTAAATGTTATTTTGAAACATTGGATGAATAAAATCTGGGACAGCTACGACAACCACCTCAAATACATCCAGAATGAAAAAAAAAAAAAGTCGAGTGCCGTTTTCGCCAAGTTATAGTAGACAATATGGTGAATTTCATGGCGTTCGCAAGTAATTTTTATCGTTTATAGTAGCTGAATTACGACGTCCAGTGGAACTCTATACTTTTCCTGTGGCATCTGAAAGTATAGGACTTATCGCCCGCCCGGTTAGTCGTGCGGTCTAACGCACTTCTTTCCGGGCGGGAACGCGTGCCGCTCCTCAGCACGAATCCGCCCGGCGGATTAGTGTCGAGGTCCGGTGTGCCCGCCAGTCTGTGGATGGTTTTTAAGATGGTTTTCCATCTGCCTTGGTGAATGCGGGCTCGTTCCCCTTATTCCGCCTCAGTTACACTATGTCGGCGATTGCTACTCAAGCATTAGGCTAGGACGGGGGCGAAACCTCTCCGTCATTTCTAGGTCCCCAGTTCCATACATTGCAATACAATAGGACTTATCAAATAGTATCGATTGCGAAAATATTTTGTTGACACCGACCTACATAGGGAGAAACGATCACCACGATAAAATAAGGAAAATCAGAGCTCGTACCGAAAGATATAGGTGTTCGCTCCTTCCGCACGTTATACGAGATTGGAATAATAGAAAATTGTGAAGGTGGTCGATGAACCATCTGCCAGGCACTTAAATATGATTTGCAGAGTATCCATGTAGATTTAGATGTAACTGATATCTAGATAACCGCTGCAAACCACTGTCCCGCCGTCGGGAGAAGAGGTTCCATAAAAGTCTGCTGTACTATCCCAGATATAAGCAAGCACGTAACTCAGGTTCGGTTTGTGTGTTTATTATCACGGCTGTCAAACAAGTGCTCGAAATGTTGATCCTGAGCATTGCTACACTCTATAAAGTAATTCCGGAGAAACAAGCTGCACGTTAAAATTCATATGTACAAAACGGCAGCACAGGCCCGTGTTATAAAGTATTTCATACCTTCGGGAGTCGTCGCTGTTGTGCTTCCTGAATGACGGTTGCAATGTTCTCCAAATGTTCACTCAGGAGCTTCTGTCATTACATGTGCAGAATGAGACATCTGTCACGGTACCACACTGATTTCAGTTGTGTCGTGCGTACTCGTCAAATATGGGGTGCCTAGTAACCCTGCTTCTACGATCGCTAGACAACAATTCAAGTAAAGCGTATTAATGAATTTTTATTACAGTAAAATAAATGACAATTATTAACTTTGAGAATTTACAATGATGTGTTGCAAGCAATGGGCGACAGACAAAATAAGAAAATCTCTTCCGTATATACAGTTCCTAAGTAGCTGCTGTAGAGCTTGTAGATCGGCTAGTCTTCAACTGGGCCGCTACCAGGCGGCGCGGCGCTTATGCCCCCTTCGTGTAGAGGGCGCTGCCGTCGGGTTGTTGTCCTAGAGAGGGGTAGGCCGGCGTGCAATTGGCTGACGTGTTCTTCACAGCCCTCTCCTCTTGAACGTCCCCGTCTTTCGTTCCAGCGCTTGACGCACGCCGGAACAAATTCCATATGTCCAGTGGGATATCTTCCAATAACTGCGTCAGCAGCATATCTCAGGAACTCGAGCTACTTGAGTGTTTTACGTAGATTCCTATCAATAAAACAGGTACCAATGATACGGGTCCTGAAAAACTCGCACCAAACGTTGAGAGACGAAGAGTGTTGTTTTCAAAAAATGTGTGAATTCCTAAGGGACCAAACTGCTGAGGTCATCGGTTCCTAGACGTACACACTGCTTAAACTAGCTTAAACTAACTTATGCTAAGAACAAGACATACACCCATGCCCGAGGGAGGACTCGAACCTCCGGCGGGAGGGGCCGCGCAATCCGTGACAAGGTGCCTCAAATCGCGCTGCGTTGTTTTTGTCCACTTCCCTGAGTCAACTGACGATTGATGCATATTGCGAAGATTGATATGCTCTTGGTTGGTATACGAGGCTTCTTACTTAAACAAAGTTTTGCATATATATGCCGCATAACTTTGCCCTTTTCGTAGATAACAATCGGAGAACTGTTAACAATTTTGGAAGTCATTGTCATGAAACTGTAGATGCAGAGAAGTGTGAAAAGTATGAAATGTGACTGAATGTAGTGTTTACAGAACACTCCTTTGCTTGATCCCTCTCGTACTTAAAACATGCCTCCTAGTGACGTTTGCATTGCGTATCACTGTTGCTAAAATGTTAGTGTCATTTCCTTCATCAATTACTCTTCTTTTTGCTTGATGTATTTTATTTGCACAGATACAGTTTGTATAATTTCTTTATAATGTTTTCAAAGACAGGCCGTGCATGCCTGGCACGATCTGGATACTCTTCAGCATACAACCGCATCATTTCTGTAATACATGCTGGGGCAAATGAAAGTGGCCCGCAGAACAGAGTTCCAGGGCACAAAGAACCTCAATGAAGGAAAGGAAATACGGTACTAACCCGACTATAGCAGATGCTGAAAGTGACCACCAGTCATCTCTTGGCACTTTTGGGTCTGGTCAGTAAGTTGCTGAAGTCGGATCGAAGCTGAACTGCTGGAATTGCTGCAGTCTCATCGGAAATGTTCTGCTGCGGGTTGTTTCGATACACCTTAGACTTGAGGGCTCCCCGCACGAAGCAATCGCACACTGACTGATCAGATGACTGGGTGGCCAGCTAGGGTCGCGAACAATCTGGCCTATGCTGACAGTTTTGTCAGGCGTGAAGCCTGTGTAAATGTGCTCTTAGGTTCGGCCGGCTGTATGGGCAGTTGCTCCATCCTCTTGGGAGTAACTGTAGCTCTTTTCCTCCTCAGCTAATGCTGCCACAAATGGCTTCAAAATGTTAGCAATGTAACGCGTCGAAGTCAGCGTCTGATGGAAGAAGATGGGACCAATAATGCGGCGTACAGACACTGCACACCAAACCCCGACCTTCTGATCATGCAGTGGTGTTTAGTGGAAGTTATTCGGAATCTCCTCTGCCCGGAACCTGTGTTCTGTGAATTGACATAACCACTCAGTTGAAATCAGGCTTCAGCAGACATAAAGAACACATCTATGCCCAAGCACTCATTGTTATCTCAGTGAACAGCAACTCACAAAACTGGAGGTGCTGAGGAGGTTCAGAAATGGTTCAAATGGCTCTGAGCACTATGGGACTCAACATCTGAGGTGAGGTCATCAGTCCCCTAGAACTTAGAACTACTTAAACCTAACTAACCTAAGGACATCACACACATCCATGCCCGATGCAGGATTCGAACCTGCGACCGTAGCGGTCGCGCGGTTCCAGAGTGTAGCGCCTAGAACCGCTCGGCCACCCCGGCCGGTCGCTGAGAAGCATGTGGTGGTTTTAATGTACGAACAACTGGTATGGATGCATGTTGTAACGGGCCATCCTCCTTTAGCATTACTTTTCCTCAATAGTAGTCGTCGATGCCAATATTGTTTTTCGAAATTTGGACTTGTCAGTATTATCTCAGTTGATTTTCTGAAAACTATCGTGTAATTTTATATACAGTATGTTACATGCCAAGTTAAAATTTATGCAAAGGAATTACTTTATAAAATATTTTAGTCTCGATGCTATAATCGATAAGTACTAATTCTGAATGTACAGTTTAAATTATCTTTTTAGAAACACTTGAAATAACGATTTATTGGCAGACCTAAAAGTTCTATTATTAATTACGCAATCCTGTACTGTTTACTATATTTATTTCTGGATTCATTTATGAAATAATAATCGAAATTAAAGCTAGTAGAAATTCATTTGTTTTTTCCGCAAAGTGTGAGAGTGGTAAGCATGCCTCTGATGTGATCGAACATATTTTCCTATTTTTGTGCGAACAATGTAATTTCGGCTTTGTAAATGTGACAAATCAAAATACTGTATTACATACTAAAATGTGGGAAAATACGTTTAGGTAACAAGAATGCTGCAACAGCAATATTCAGATTTATTTAGTTCAAACCAACGGTGACAACCTGATGTGACATTTTCAGCTTTATAAATCAGACACCTAGATAAGAAGAACTGAGGCCATCTCAACATGACAAGCTAAGTAAACTAGAAAGTTTGTTTCAATCGTCGCTTCGCTCAGATCTTCATAAAAGACATTGTGTAATGTGGACTACAGTTGGAAGTAGGAAGAGGTGGGGGGGGGGGGGGGGGTGGCAGATTGCTGTGTGAAGGCCCAGGTGGAGTATTCGTCTGGATGATCGTCGTGACATGCTGGTCTCCTCCGATAGGCATCGGGTTGATTTAATAGGACTCTGAATTACTTGCTGGGGAACTGCATCCACATTTTCTCGTGTGCGACCACTTACGGAATGAAACTTCCTGGCAGATTAAAACTGTGTGCCGGACCGAGACTCGAACTCGGGACCTTTGCCTTTCGCGGGCAAGTGCTCTACCGACTGAGCTACCCAAGCACGACTCACGCCCCGTCCTCACAGCTTTACTTCTGCCAGTACCTCGTCTCCTACCTTCTGTAAAGTTTGGAAGGTAGGAGACGAGGTACTGGCAGAAGTGAAGCTGTGAGGACGGGGCGTGAGTCGTGCTTGGGTAGCTCAGTCGGTAGAGTACTTGCCCGCGAAAGGCAAAGGTCCCGAGTTCGAGTCTCGGTCCGGCACACAGTTTTAATCTGCCAGGAAGTTTCATATCAGCGCACACTCCGCTGTAGAGTGAAAATTTCATTCTAGACACTTACGGAATGTTTTTTGACTTGTTCAAAAACAGATCCTGTCTGACGCCGTTTTCGGGATGAGCGTCGCATGGCACTCTTTGCCAGCACTTTGGGCACCATTAAATTTCTCGGCAAACAACTGACCACACCGTTTCCACTATTTTGTTGCCATGTAAGCTTCCATAACGAACAGCCGCAGCTCCGCTGTAAGCACCTCTGACCTCCTTGCGCTGCTCCACTCACATTGACACAGCCTGCACATGGCGGCCGTACAGCTGGTGATCGTGCCACGGAGTGTTGTCATATCCGTGCATTCACGTCCAATCGTATCCATTCGTCCGGCATACTTTTATTTGCCCCAACCTCTAGTTTGACGAGATTCGCGATAAACGAGATTCACTGTCGTATACATTGTGAATATCTCAATAGCTTTATGAGAAAGTTACCTGATTGCTACAACAGGAGAACACAGATTGACAGGCTTCAAGCGCACAGGTAAACCAAGAACCGTATCTAAGTTACGTCTTTGCTTACATTTGATATAATAGGGCAGATGTTTGTGGAAGATCTTCTCCTGAAGGCGGGAACAGTAGTTTTTCGCGCTGTTATCTTCACACTATTATTTGATCAAGTCCCTTAGATATTATGTCGTTGAAGTTCTCTTAGAAGCTTCTTCCAGATGACACAGAAAGAAGTACATGTGTAGTACTATTAGGAAAAAACTAAGTCGGTGTTGTAATTCGGTGACTATGAACGATAAAAATTACTTGCGAACGTCATGAGATTCGCCATATTGTCCGAAATGATTTGGTGAAATTTATTCATTGTGGATATATTTGGGATAGCCTGTCTTAGCTGCCTCACAACTTCGTAGCCTGAGTAATACGTACTCCATTTTAAGCAAAAGCTAGTTTTTCATGCGACTCAATGTTTATAACGTCAAACATATTGAACTTTGTGGCGTACAATGGTATAATTTTACAGGTACATTCAGTGTTGTATGTGGGTACTGTGTGCAGACTGTGTTGCGAATGGAGTCGTCAGCCGGCCGTTGTGGCCGAGCGGTTCTAGGCGCTTCAGTCCGGAACCGCGCTGCTGCTACGGTAGCAGGTCCGTATCCTGCCTCGGGCATGGGTGTGTGTGATGTCCTTAGGTTAGTTAGGTTTAAGTAGTTCTAAGTCTAGGGGCTGATGACCTCAGATGTTAAGTCCCATAGAGCTTAGAGCAATTTGAATTTGGAGTCGTCAACAAAGAAGTAATAAATCGAAACGCCATGTCTGATGCTGAAATTTTGTTGCATGAACAGCGAAAATGTAGGAAGCGTTAACCTTTTAGGACAGTGCCCTACTTCCTACTGGGAACTGAATTGATGTTCTGTGGCCGTACACACTACAGACGCTAAGACATTTTGCCGACTCTAATGTGGTTTTGGACCTTCTGCAAAAAGTATTGTGATGATTTCTGCTATCGATATCATCACCAAGAATTGTAGAAGGGCCTAAATGATGGTACATTGTGACACCGAAACCAGTTGCACGTAAATAAAGCCATTAAATGCAACTGCTACTGTAATCGTTAGTACATGTAGCATACGGCAACAGCAGACGTCTCAGTATCCACCAGAAGATGAACTCAGTGCGGTATTAAGAATTAATTCAAATGGCTTACAACTAACTACTCAATCTCGTATCCACATGCGTATTTGAACAAGGTGGTGCAATGATCATCTTTAACTGGACTGACTCGTTTTAAGTAAATTTCATGTTCTTCCACAGAGTTTTACGAGACTTATCAATCTATTTACGTACAGTTTGAGACGCAGTGTTTCTCGTTAACTTTTCAGCCTGCACATCGAAGGAACATGGAAGCGAATTCAAAAAGGCTTCAAAAGTGGGACTGAAAATGGGATAAAAGGATGTCAGCCAGAAGATTCGCTGATGATATTACTGTCTTGTATGAAATTGAGAGAGAATTACAGAATGAACGTAATCAACAGTCTAAAGAACACAGAAAATGGGTTGAGTGTTAACCAATGAAATATGAAAATATTAAGGAGTAGCAGAATGAGATTAAACGCAAAAACTGCGAGCCACATTGTAGACAGAGTGAAGAAGATCTTGGAAGCTAATCAAAACATGGCAGCGAATGTAGGAGAAGATAAGAATCAGACTTGCATAAAAGAGGAGAGCATTCCTCGGCCAAAGACGTGTACTAGTTTTAAGCATAGGCCTTAATCCGAAAAAATTCCGAGAATTTACTTCTGGAACACTGCACTATACAGAATCACGGAATGTAAGTCGAAAAACAGCCAATCGAAGCGTTTGAGATGCTAGGAATTAAGTGGTAAGATAAGAAATTTGCACAGAATCATGGAATGTGAGTAAACCGAAAAACAGGGCAATCGAAGAATTTGAGACTGATGCTAAAGAAAAACTCTGGGATTAAGTGGACTGGTACGATAAGAAATTTGTACAGAATCATGGAATGCGAGTAAACCGAAAAACAGGGCAATCGAAGCCTTCGAGACTGATGTTGGGAATTAAGTAGACTGGTAGGATAT
Source organism: Schistocerca nitens (assembly GCF_023898315.1). Classification (NCBI taxonomy): domain Eukaryota; kingdom Metazoa; phylum Arthropoda; class Insecta; order Orthoptera; family Acrididae; genus Schistocerca; species Schistocerca nitens. Next base: position 441,961,695 of record NC_064621.1, on the reverse strand, counting down.
TAAATAACCTTTTACACAGAATCTGCGAGGAAAGAAATACAGGTGTTATACAAAAATTTGTAAAAACAGAGCGAAATGCATGTTTGAACATAGGTCTAGATGCTAGCCAAGCCCGCAGACTGCGCTGTAGTTTCTGAGCACGAATGAAACTTGTGAAATTCTTCAACATGTTGCAAGTGTCAGTTGTGGTCAGAAAAAGCTTCTGTGTAGTCGTGAGTGCATTGTATCAGATCTAAGTGAATTCGAAAGTGGGCAAATTGTTGGTGCTTTCGTAGCTAAGGTAGCCGAAGTTTTTGCTGTTTCAAGAGGCACTGTGCCGAAGATTTCAACGCATACAGGACAAGCGGAAAAAAGTCAACCTATAAGAGCAACGCGGGAGAAAGTGGGTGCTGAGTGATCGGAAAGGACGATCATTGAAGAAGACTGTGGCAAGAAATAAGAGGACTACATGTGCAAAAGTCACTGCAGAAACGAATGTTACACTCGAGATCTCTGTCAGCACCAAACAACACGAAGGGGCCTCCATTAAGCAGGGAATTTCTGGCCGAGCTGGAATTCCAGGACAAACCCATCAGTGATGAGCACACCCGCCACAGGAGAGCGTGGTACCGAAACAGTATAACGTGGATGTGGAGCAGCGGAGAAATGTCATTTGGTCGGATGAGTCTTTCTGCATTCTCTTTCCAAGTTTTGGTCGAGTTTACCTCCCAAGTGTCGAAGGTGGCGAAGGTTCGCTAGTGATTAGGGCAGCCACATCGTGGTGACTGGGGCAGCCAGCCTCGTTCCCAAAGATGATGCTGTATTCCAAGAAGAAAGGGCACCTGTTCACCCGTTTCGCACCGTCAGTGACTCGTTTTGTGAGCGCAAGGATGCATTTCCGCATCTCTCCTGGCCACCAAAGTCATCAGGACTCAAAATCATTGAGCCTTTATGATCTAATTCAGAGAGGAGTGTGCGTGATCGCTATCCACTGCCATCATCGTTATCCGAACTTGCTGATATTCCAAGAATTATGGTACAAGATTCGTTTGAAAACCATACAGGAGATTTATCTATCCATTCCGAAACGACTAGGAGATGTATTGGCTGCCAACGATTTTCCTACAGCGTATTAGCCGTGGTAATGTATTTTGTGTTTCCATGTTTTTCTCCACCTCCTGTTTTTGCAACGTACTAACCAAAAGAAAGGACAAGTTGACAAGAAATATGTTAAGACATAATGGAATAATTTATACGGTTATGGAAAGGGTCGTAGACGGCAAAAATTGTAGGGGAAGACAAAGAGTGCAACATATACACTACTGGCCATTAAAATTGCTACACCATGAAGACAAATATATTATACTAGCACTGACATGGGATTACATTTTCACGCAATTTGGGTGCATAGATCCTGAGAAATCAGTACCCAGAACAACCACCTCTGGCAGTAATAACGGCCTTGATACGTCTGGGTATTGAGTCAAACAGAGCTTCGATGGCGTGTACAGGTACAGTTGCCCATGCAGATTCAACACGATACCGCAGTTCATCAAGAGTAGCGACTGGCGTATTGTGACGAGCCAGTTGCTCGGCCACCATTGACCAGACGTTTTCAATTGGTGAGAGATCAGAAGAATGTGCTGGCCTGGACAGCAGTCGAACATTTTCTGTATCTAGAAAGGCCCGTACAGGACCTGCAACATGCGGTCGTGCATTATCCTGCTGAAATGTAGGGTTTCGCAGGATTCGAATGAAGGGTGGAGCCACGGGTCGTAACAGATCTGAAATGTAGCGTCCACTGTTCAAAGTGCCGTCAATGAGAACAAGAGGTGACCCCAACCATCACGCCGGGTGATACGCCAGTATGGCGATGACGAATACATTCTTCAAATGTGCGTTCACCGCGATGTCACCAAACACGGATGCGACCATCATGATGCTGTAAACAGAACCTGGATTCATCCGAAAAAAATGACTTTTGGTATTCGTGCACCCAGGTTCGTCGTTGAGTACACCATCGCAGGCGCTCCTGTCTGTGATGCAGCGGCAAGGGCAACCGCAGACATGGTCTCCGAGCTGATAGTCCATGCTGCTGCAAACTTTGTCGAACTGTTGGTGCAGATGGTTGTCGTCTTGCAAACGTCCCCATGTGTTGACTCAGGGATCGAGACGTGGCTGCACGATCCGTTACAGTCATGCGGATAAGATGCCTGTCATCTCGACTGCTAGTGGTACGCGGCCGTTGGGATCCAGCACGGCGTTCCGTATGAGCCTCCTGAACCCACCGATTCCATATTCTGCTAACAGTCATTGGATCTCGACCAACGCGAGCAGCAATGTCGCGATACGATAAATCGCAATCGCGATAGGCTACAATCCGACCTCTATCAAAGTCCGAAACGTGATGGTACGCATTTCTCCTCCTTGCACGGGGCATCACAACAATGTTTCACCAGGCAACGCCGGTCAACTGCTGTTTGTGTATGAGAAATAGGTTGGAAACTTTCCTCATGTCAGCACGTTGTAGGTGTCGCACCGGCGCCAGCCTTGTGTGAATGCTCTGAAAAGCTAATTATTTGCATATCACAGCATCTTCTTCCTGTCGGTTAAATTGCCCGTCTGTAGCACGTCATCTTCGTTGTGTAGCAATTTTAATGGCCAGTAGTGTACATAAAATTACTGAAGATGTTGAGTTTCGGAACCATACTTAGATGAACAGGTAGGCGCAGGAGAAGAAATCGTGGTCGGTTGCATCAAACCAGTAAGACGACTGATGATTCATAAGTAATGGAAGAACTGGAGTACTCTAGCGTCGTACACAAGCTCTCGGCAGACGCAGTGATCATAAGTACCAGTAATATGTCTGTGCTGCAACATCAGTTGTGAAAGCAGCAGCTAAAAGCATTTCAGGGCTTTGTGAATGGGCCCTCTAAAGTTCCCCAGCAGACTGACGTTTACTTTCTGGTGCCAACGTTTCTCTTGTCGATTCCAGGAAAGTGCTTTAAGCCACTACCGATGCTTTTCACGCTTATTTTCGGTTCAAGCCGTTCTATTTTTGTGGTCAGGGTTGCCTGTTGTGTTAGCACACTTCCTGCTACTTGCATATGGGAGTAATTAATGTAACTGCATTACGCTATATAAGTTGAAAATAATTGCTAATAATTCTGGAACATTTCATTAGCTTAAAAAACTGAGCCCCACGATGATTCTCCCTTCATACGTTATTCGTTTTTGATCCACAACATTTAAAAATAAACTAATTAGAAATGTGAAAAACCTGAAATTTTAAATATCTAGACGAAAATTATCATAAAACAATGAATAATCGATGTTTTCTCCTTACAAAGACGGTCAATGGACTATCAGTAGCAACAACCTTGGCGTTCTTATGTTGTGAGGTCAAGTGCGCAATATATTCAACAAAATTCATGCTGTAGAAAAATAACTTTCTTAATACATCTCCCTTATGCAGACTTTGCAGGTATTATAAGGAAAGAAGCATTTGATGACGTACTGGTTTTGGTAAACCTCCAACATGACGGAAGAATGAAACTTTGCAAGAATTCAATTAATATTTTTAAAATAACATGGTATTCATAGCTCAAACTTGCTGGACGTCATGTAAAATCAATAATAAGAACGAGGAATGTACAGAATCTGTCTTTTATCCTCACGATATTGCGAAGATCACCCTTCATAACTGGCAGATCTAAACCATATACTTGCTCGGCTTTTCCGACACGTTTGTCAACAGGTCAGCTGTATAAAGCAGTCGTTAAACTGCGAATTTCCCTTCCCACAAGTGTCAGAACTTTGCCCGACAGCCAAATCTCTATGTCCACATCCCAAGATTTTTTCAAGAGACGGACATTCATCTCTAAATCCCAGGATACGAAGACACCGGGGCACAGCAACCGCGATACCTGACTGACCACAGGTGCACGTCAGAAAATGAAACATTCTGCCCTGATTTATCTTGTTATTTGTTTTCAGTGTTAATTCCTAGGTCTGTTATTTGCATCCAGTCACGAACCCCACAAAACTTGCTACGAGTACTATTTAGAATTATTAACAACCCCAGCACACTGCTGTTACACGTCACCATGAACGAAAGAAAAGCTTGTGTTATTCGGAGTGACAATAAGCAGTTAAGAGACAGCGATGTATCGAACCTTCACAGCATAAATAACAATATAGCTGGACAGCTAGGAGACCAAATATATTTCAAAAAATCACAGAAATGGCCAATAAGAACACCTCTGGCTGCCCTCAGCTGGATAATAGCTTCAAGATGGCTTCAAGCTACAAACCTCTGCAGTCCCATTTAACTGTTTCTGCCTAACAGCATCCTTCCTACGCCACCGTCCTACATGCGCTACAGCCAACCACATCTGCTACTACATATTTCACCGTACAGCTGATATACTTCAAGGCTCTATCCTGCCCCCTTTCTCTTACATCATGTACACTGCAGACACTCCCCCACCCCCCCTTTCCCTCAAATCTACCTCATGAATATGCTCACGACACTGCCTATTTAGCTACTCACTACGCCTTCCAAATCTCCCATGCCTGTCCCCAGTGCCACTCTAATCCCCTTGTCTCGTAGATTAATGCTTGTAAACTTCAAGCAAAACCACAGAAAAGCCAAGCCACCATGTTTTACGGCACCACTCAGCGTTTCCGTAGTCCACATTTCTACATCTCTGACAGAAAACTGATGTAGAAAGCACGCAGCCTTACCCTCCAACACAAAGTCCGAAACAGGCCAAAAGTATGAATTACAAGCAGGTCTGATTGGATACAAGGGTAGAGAACTCTTTATAAGAGATAAGAAAGGGGAGCTGGCTGCCAGTGCGAAGGAGAACTGTCGGATTTTTGCAGAGCACTTTCACGACCTGCTGAACTATGAACCACCTGAAAAATAACTGGAACTGGGGACTGACACAGAAGAGAGACAGCCACGCCCTCCAACAAGGGATGAAGTAGCACATAAGCCATAAGCGACCTAAAGAATAATAAGGCAACTGGAGAAGATGGTATAGCAGCCGAGATGATAAAGTGGGGAGGCAACAAAGCAATAGACAACATGACCAACACAATTCACCAGATATGGAGAACAAAGAAGATGCCAGAAGGATGGGAGAATGCAATTATAGTACCAATACATAAGAAGGGGGACAAGAGAGATGCAAACAACTACAGAGGAATATCGCTACTAGAGGTCGGATACAAGGTGCTGTCAAAACTATTGCTCAAGAGAGTAGAAGAACAGGTAGAAAGTACAGTTGGCGACTGTAATAACCTTCGTGGACTTCACAAAGGCATATGACTTCATCGACAGACGGACTCTTGTTAGGATCCTGAAGAACAGAGAACTTGATGGAACTACACAAGATCTCACAAAAGAAATTCTGACAGACACAAAAGCAAGGGTGAGTTTCAGAGGAGTACTGTCGGAAGAATTTGCGATCAAGACTGGTGTTAAACAGGGAGATGGATTGTCACCATTGTTGTTCAATACAGCACTGGACGAAGTGATCAGGCAGTGGAGAGCAATAAACGAGGAAATGGGAATACCAACGACCCATGTGGGGGACAAAAAGGGCAACAGGGCTCAAGTGGACTGCCTAGCCTTTGCAGATACCATAGCAATAGTAAGTGAGACGGAAGAGGACGCAAAGACACAACTAGACAACTTAATAAGGTAGCCAGAAAGGTGGGACTGAGGATCGCCTGTAAAAAGACAAATACATTAACAAGTCGGCAGTGGCAGAGCACTGATTGATAATGGTCACAGTATGTTGTATGACAACGTCGAAATTTTGGCAACTACATCATCCTTTTGGGACTCAATAGTGAAGGAGGCAATCGAAATTCGCTTGACGACGAATTTCATTAATAGAGATAGTGGTTTCAATCTTGGTAAACCATGGAATCCGGCACTTGCTGTAATAAGCTCGCAAAGACGTCGTCACAGTGCAGCTCACAATGATATATCGATATGCCAACACAGATCAACACCGGACTCATAGATACGACTCGCACATTATGCACGTCTCTGCCACCGACCAACGTCTCTGGCTCATTTGCATCTGTGGCCGCATGCGCAGTCGCGCGATATAACAGTATAAAGGGACGAAGCGAGCACTGGAGCGGCAGTCTTGCGGCTCACTCTGAAGATGGCTGAACGTTATACAGCCGAAATATTAGAAGAAGAAGGAGATTTCTTGCGGCTGCACACCCGAAACTTGATGGAACAGTCTTTGCGCCGCCAAAACCTGAAGATTCACATCAAGTACCTCTGCGGGGAGGAGATGGTTTTATGTGTTCGACGATAGGATAAGCTTCGACACTTGAGAGCGAGATTACTGAGCTCTTTAAGTTTTTTACTAAGGTGCCGTGACCAAGTCATAATTCCGAAGTTTGCCAGATTAGTACATTTTATAAAAACGACGTCTATGAATAAGATTTTAACAAAAGCTGGCTCTGCTATTGTTAAGGAGAGGATCCACTTTACTCGCCGAAAAGTAGACCTGGTTTCTGAAGAACTTTATCGCCTGCACCTGAAGATGTCTGTGGAGATACCCTATGATTCTTGGAATTGGATTGATGGTACAACTTGGGCCATATCAGACTGGATTCGTGAGGTGGCAACATCCCGACAGACTGCAAAATTTAGTCGACTGAAGACGAAATCGCAGCGAGAAACTGTTATTCGACGCCCTGTTATTAATATGACAGGTAGAGATTTGGACGATGCTACGATGATGGTTTTGAGTAAGGGACTGAATTTTGCACTCACGCCACAGGTTCTACCATTGCCTTCGTTTATCAGCGCCATTGAAGAAGCTGTTCGACCACTTCCCTCTGATTCAGCAGAGGAAATAAGACGTGAAACATGCCGTGCAATTATGAAGGCTCGCCCACAAAGGAGCAATATATCTGTGGCAGAGAGGGCTGCTCTACGCAAGCTTCGCCTGGATACTAAGACGGTGGTACTCCCAGCAGATAAAGGTAATGCTACTGTTTTATTGTCTCGGGACGAATACCATGATAAAATGTACAATTTATTGAGTGATAGCATGTACCGGAAGATCAGCAGGGATCCCACTAATCGAGTGGCGAATAAAACAGTTTCGCTTCTGAATGAATCTTCCTTTCCACCGGAAGTTGTTCGGGGATTGAAACCTAGTGGTTCGGTGCCTCCTAGACTTTACGGACTACCAAAGGTCCACAAGAAAGATGTTCTTCTACGCCCCATAGTGAGTAACATAGGCTCTCCGACCTATGACGTTGCCAAACATCTGGCATCATTGTTGAGGCCTCTTGTGGGAAAATGTACTCACCACATAAGAAACTCGGCTGACTTCATTAGTAAACTGAAATCATTGAAAATGAACCCGTCTGATATATTAGTTAGTTTTGATGTGGTGGCTTTATTTACAAAGGTTCCCCTTCCAGAATCTCTGCAACTTATTGAAAGAAGTTTTGACAAAGAGATTTCAGCTTTATTTTAAACATGTTCTGACCTCCACATATTTCTTATTTAACAACGAATTTTTTGAACAGACGGACACAGCCGCCATGGTTAGTCCCTTATGCCCTCTGGTGGCCAATTTATTTATGGAGGACTTCGAGGAGAAGGCGCTTGAATCTGCTGACTTGAAACCCACGGTATTCTGGAGATATGTTGATGACACCTTTGTAGTTTGGCCCCATGGTGAAGACAACTTGTAAGACTTCTTAAGACATCTGAACTCCCTCCACTATCAAATAAAGTTCACAATGAAAATTGAAAAGGAGGGATGCCTTCCATTATTGGATGTTTTGGTTCGGCGCAGAGAGAATGGCACTTTGGGACATGAAGTGATAGGAAGCCGACGCACACCGATCTGTATTTACGTGCAAATGGCTGCCACCATCCTGCCCAGACAATGAGTGTTCTCCGAACTTTGAATCAAAGAGCGCATATTATTTCTGGCGAAAGCAGTCTGCAAGATGAACTTTCCCACTTACAAAGAGTGTTTGAAGACAATGGGTACTCTCCACAACAAATACAGAGGGCACTGAAAATGAAACCGAAAGAGGCCACAAAGAAAGCAGAAGAAGATGAAGAAACCTTTAAATCGATGGCCTTCCTGCCATATGTGGGTAGCCTCTCATCAAAAATAGGACGCATTCTCGGCAGACACAAAGTAAAAGTGATTTTTCGTCCTCCACCCCAGACAGTTTCGCTCGTGGGCTCCGTCAAAGATGATTTGCTGCTCCGAAAATCTGGAGTTTACAAAATTCCATGTGAATGTGGCCTTTCTTACGTCGGAAAAACTACTCGTAGTGTCCAAGAAAGATGTACAGAACACCGGAGGTACACACGACTTTTACAACCTAACAAGTCGGCAGTAGCAGAGCACTGTAGTGATAATGGTCACAGTATGTTGTATGACAACGTCGAAATTTTGGCAATTACATCATCCTTTTGGGACTCAATAGTGAAGGAGGCAATCGAAATTCGCTTGACGACGAATTTAATTAATAGAGATAGTGGTTTCAATCTTGATAAATCATGGAAACCGGCACTTGCTGTAATAAACTCGCAAAGACGTCGTCACAGTGCAGCTCACAATGATATATCGATATGCCATGACAGATCATAGATACGACTCGCGCATTATGCACGTCTCTGCCGCCGACCAACGTCTCTGGCGCATTTGCATCTGTGGCCGCATGCGCAGTCGCGCGATATAACAGTATAAAGGGACGAAGCGAGCGCTGGAGCGGCAGTCTTGCGGCTCACTCTGAAGATGGCTGAACGTTATACAGCCGAAATATTAGAATAAGGAGATTTCTTGCGGCTGCACACCCGAAACTTAATGGAACACATTAAACACCACTACAGACTGGGAAGCACCGGAAGGCACTGTTCAAATGGTGAACAAATTTAAATACCTGGGAAAATTTATAACAGGAAGGAACAGGAGCAAGGAGGGAATAACAGAAAGGATAAAGAAGATGAGGTCAGCCTTCTGCATGACTAGAGACATATATAATAAAAAGAATATTTCCACAGAGGCAAAGATAAGCCACAACAAGGCAACGGTGAGAAATGCAGTATTATATCCTGCTGAGACAATGACATTAGAAAGAAATGGGGCAGAACAACTAGAGAAAGAAGAGAAAAAAATACTAGGTCTCGAAAGAGGTGGAGAGAGGTGGATGTGAAGATCTAGGGATGAATTGTACCGGAACGTGAGAACAATATCCGGGGAAATCAGACTCAAAAGGGCAAGGTTTGCTGCACATGTAGTTAGGATGAGTATGGACAGAACGACGAAGAGTGTGTGGGAAACAACAGGGAGGACAAGATGAGAGTGTCACCAGTGGAGCCGACAGGAGAAACGGAAACTGAAGATCTCGGAAGAAGAGCGGGAGAGAAGAAGAGAAAGAATGGAGAGGTTCTGGGAGAAGAAGAGGAAAATACAGTCCACGAAGGGGCTACCCGTGGTCCTACAGAGGCCGTAACGCAAGAAGAAGAAGAAGAAGAAGAAGAAGTAGAAGAAGAAGGTTGCACCTACATCCTTCTACCACTGTCCTCATCTACTAATCCCTCATCCACCCCATCCTAACTGACGCCAAGATTGCCTTGATTTCCACCTCCCATAAATTCTACAAGTCCCTTGAAATCTTGGAAAGACATGCACCCTGCCTCGCCTTCTACGTCCTCCTGCCTTCTCACGTCCTGCGCAAACTCATCCACTTCCCACAGCTTCTCTATTTGGAGCACCTTCGGATCCAGTACATTAGCCGCAACAGTCAATCCTGGCACCCAATATCCTACCCACAAACCATCAATCCAGGTATCCTACACGCTACTACATACATGTCCCATCTTCCATGCGCCTTCATGCCCTATCCATTCTCTCTTTCTAGAACTTCAACAGCGTCCCACATATTTCCTGTCCTAACCACAGGGCTCCATCTCACACCATAGTTCCATTTTCTCCCTCCCCATTCCTCGATCTCACTTTCTTTTAGTAGCTACCCGCGACTGCACAGAGCCCCCAAAATGGCGTCTTCGCTCCGTGGGCTCTGCAGCCGGCCAGCTGGTCTCGGGCAGCCGCGGTCTGCTACCGCAAATAGCGGCTCGCGGCTCTCCGCTGTTTGTTTACTCCTGACCGCTGGGAGGGGAGACCAGAGACCACCGGCCCATATGTAAACCGCACGCGCGCACCCATTGTCTGCCCAGCTGCAGTTCCTTCAGTTACTGCGGCAACGTGGAAACTCGGCCTCAGACAGCGTGTTTCTTTACGACCCTGTCATGCACTGCAGTATATTCTCTGTGCTCAGCAAAGGGTCTGCGCATTCTTCACCTTTCTGCCTCGATGAGCCCATACGGTTGCCCATGACGCTACTAGGCTCACTACCACGGTAACTATCCATAAAATAGAGAAAAAGAGTCCGGCAGTATTGGCTCAAAGAGGGGGAATATTACAAGTTGAAGGAGATACAGAGCACGAGAGCCATACTGAAGAGAGAAATAATGGCATGCCTTGGTAGAGAATGACAAGAAATCTGGAACAAGGCAGAAACAGGATGAATAACCTACCAGTTCCTTAGTACCACAAAAGAAAGATTAAGGACGGCTTACTTCTGTCCAACTAAGGGAGCCACACACCGCCTATTGCGACTTTGTCCAAATCCCACCCATTTACAAAAACACGCCAATGCGTCACAGGCACCTGTGAATATGGAGGAGTGGGTAACCTGAACCACATCGAATGGGGGTGTAGCCATAGACTAGATATACAGACCAGGACGAGAACATCTCTAGTAATACTCCAGCATATATCATAATACAATGTTGTTATAAATGATAGAAACGGTTTCACACAATTGCTGTAGCTATATTATTTGACGTACATGGACAAAACTCAAAAGTTGTTTTGGGAAATAGCAAGTGCTCCACATCTGTCCTCCCACTGATTCTGCATATACGAAATCGCTAATTACGTTCTTCCCACATTCGGCGCAGCATGTCCCTATCAATCTGTTCAGAAGTACTGTTGACGCGAGCTTGCAGATCTGATACGTTTGTTTGTAGAGGAGATGTAAACACGGAATCTTTCACATAACACCACACAGAAAAATCGCATGGTGTTGTTTTGGGAGAGAGTGGTGGCCATGATATGAATTGTTGATCATCAACCACTTCTCGACCGATATCTCGGTTTTTCAATTTCCTACTTAATAATTCACCAACATTGATGTAAGTGCAGTGAACAACCATCCTGTTTCTAGATGAAATCACGCTGTCGATCTCTGGTTGTGGCACGAGCCAATTTTCCAGGATGTCCTTCTACACCTGTTCTGCAACAGTCTTTTCTCAGAAGAAAAGGGGACCAGTAAAGTTTAAGCCGTGAGACTGCACAAAACGCCTTAATTTTGGTGAATGTCGAACGTGCTGTACAACCGTGTGAGAATTCTCTGTCCCTCTGATTCACATATACTGCATGTTGACTGTGCCATTCACAAAAAAATGTTGCTTCATCACATCTCGTGACATCATCTGAATTGCGTCTGCAACAATACAGAACTTTTTGATTTTTTTCTATATGAGCATTGAGTTTTGTGACAATATGTCAGTTTAAAAAATCGCTTCAATCCTTCATACTTGGTGTCTCTCCTAAAAGTCGTCAGGCGCATTTTCCCTGGTGTTTCGGCGGATATCTGCAATTTCGTTTTGCAGTGTGTAGCCTGAGTCAGCCGAAACAGTTTGCTTATTATGTCTTTCATTTGACGACCAGTCTCGAGGGAGAGTGTCGATTTGTTTCCCGTTACAAACAAATTGATTTTTAAAGCGAACTTTACGTTATTATTCGATAGACCGGTCCCAGATTAGTCTATTGCTGTATTCTTTTTATCGCTATGTGTTAACAGGGACATTAAAACATGAAGAATAAGCTGTACTTCAGCAGTGGCTGATAAGAGCGGGGTCTGACATGTGGATTACCGATTTTGATCACGTTTTGCAGGGGTGTTCTATACTGAAAACAAAGAGTCGCACTTTTCGCTTTTTGCTAGACAGTCCCTAGTTCTTGAAAAAAATCGGGGTCAAAGCTGATGGCGGAAAATCGTATTATCAATACTATACATCGAAAGACTGCGTAAAAGCAAACATTTTTATTAATATAATATTAGGTCCAACGTTAATGATGCTCGAGTTATTAACGTTTTTGTGTTTTCATGTTGTAACTTGGGTACCCGTCGATCAACGTGTCCAGCAGAGCGAGGTTGGCAGTCGAGCAGTGCCAGCACGGTAGCTGAGCGTTATCGGTCAGAGCACTAGCTGCCCTCTGTAACACAAAACTGAGTGAAGTAATCAACGATGAACTCGAAGGGAGTCGTATGATCATATGACGTCCTTCGAGACAAACGACGAGTACAGAACCTAACAAAATGAGAGAGAGAGAGAGAGAGAGAGAGAGAGAGAGAGAGAGAGAGAGAGAGAGAGAGAGAGAGGGAGGGAGGGCAGAAGTATCGAGTCTACTCCCGTCCCTGTACTACTTTTTTTTTTTTAAGAAAAGCGGGGTAGATGGCGGTAAAGGTGTTAGACTGCCAACTGCTGGTCCGTGTTCGATTCTTGGTCGGGGCTTTGTTTCATTCCACATTTTTTCTTTGTGTCTGATAATGGGAATACATTTTTTCCTTTTCTTGAAGTAAAAATCTGGAGGTCTGATTAATAATCAAATACTGTATATAATGTATTGACAGTTGTATTCTTCTTGATACATGACGTGCTAGGTAGGACTTTCGTAGATGATGATGCTCTACCGACCTACACCGCCAAACAGGTACCACCGAAATTTTTCCGACAGGTAAAGAATTTCATTGCAGAACTACAAAATCAAGAGACATCACAGCGGAGAAATAGAATTAGAAGATATGGCGGCTGCTATCAAAATCTATCCGATGGTCGGTAAACAGCTGTGTACCCCTCTCTTTTAACATAAGCTTTCATACGCTTGGTACGCATCAAAATTGATATCTGATAGAGCTGTTTTTAGTATCGTAAATCAGCTATGCTTACCACGAACAGTGTGCCGGAAAACACGTCAGTGGACCTAGATTTCGTTCATGTGTTGCATTTGGTGCGAGATATTTTGTGTTTTGCCTGTTTCTATGATACTTTTCTCCTCAGTGATTGAAAGAACGCTCACGAAGAAACGGTCAGTTAGGATTACGCACTAATATGCTTTAGGTATATTTTCGTACCAGGTTGTTGTTGTTGTGGTCTTCAGTCCAGAGATTGGTTTGATGCAGCTCTCCATGCTGCTCTATCCTGTGCTAGCTTCTTCATCTCCCAGTACCTACTGCAACCTACATCCTTCTGAATCTGCTTAGTGTATTCATCTCTTGGTCTCCCCCTACCATTTTTACCCTCAACACTGCCTTCCAATACTAAATTGGTGATACCTTGATGCCTCATAATATGCCCTACCAACCGATCTCTTCTTCTACTCAAGTTATGCCACAAATTTCTCTTCTCTCCAATACTATTCAATGCCTCCTCATTAGTTATGTGATCTACCCATCTAATCTTCAGCATTCTTCTGTAGCACCACATTTCGGAAGCTTCTATTCTCTTCTTGTCTAAACTGTTTATCGTCCACGTTTCACTTCCATACATGGCTACACTCCATACAAATACTTTCAGAAACGACTTCCTGACACTTAAATCTATACTCGATGTTAACAAGTTTCTCTTCTTCGGATACGCTTTCCTTGCCATTGCCAGTCTACATTTTATATCCTCTCTACTTCGACCATCATCAGTTATTTTGCTCTCCAAATAGCAAAACTCATTTACTACTTTAAGCGTCTCATTTCCTAATCTAATTCTAGCAGCATCACACGATTTAATTCGACTATATTCCATTATTCTCGTTTTGCTTTTGTTGATGTTCATCTTATATCCCCCTTTCAAGACACTGTACCAGGTATCACGATGAATATAAGTGTCAGTACATTATAATATATACTTATTTGATTATTAATCACACCTCGTGATGTTTTACTTTAATGAAAGGCGAAGGAAAGTATCCCGATTATCTGAATATTATCAAGTACCCCGAAAGATATGCCACAACCAAGAATCGAACGCGAACCAGAAGTTTCTTTACCGGTCGGCCGCGAACCTCACCCTGCTAGACACCCTGAATGATGTGTAACCAAGCTACAACATGAAAACATAAGAAAACGTTACTATCTCGGACATTATTGACTTTGGACTCAATATTAAATTAATAAAAAATGTTTGCTTTTAGACGATCTTTTGCTATAAAGATTTGAAAGTACGATTTTCCGTTATCAATTTAGACCTCAATTTTTTTCAAAAACTAGGTAACATCCAGAAAATGCCGAAACTCGTATCTCTTTATTTTCAGTATAGAAAGAACGTGCAAAAGGTGATTAAAATCGATTACCCAATGTCAGACGTTCCACTTGAGAGTAGCACTACTGCCAGGCCCGTGCTGTCGCTGCTGGGATACTAATTATTCTTCGTGTTTTAATATCCCTTTTAATAAATATCGATAAGACAAGCTGACTAATTTTCAGCCACTCTATCGAAACGGGACGTAAAATTCCGCTTTACAAATCATTTTGTTTGTAGAGGCAAGCAAACGAGCTTTGCCGTGATATTTTGGCGTGACATAAAAGACATGATGAGCGGTTTTTGTTTGGACTGACTCCAGCTATATATTGCAAAAACAAAATTTTAAATATTTGTCGAAACACCGGACAAAATGCATCTGACGATTGTTAGGAGGGACGCCCTGTATAACTTTGCAATGAATGGGGGCGGGAGCAGTGTTACGACTTTCCCTTCTGATAGGCAAAATATCAGCTTACGAACTGCAAGCCTACCTGGCCGACGGTCACACTACACATACATTTTCATTACTGTATTTTTTAAACCCGTAGCCGTGTATTCCAAAACGGCTGCAATCTAAATATACGTTACAAAAATGTACGTTATACAAGTTGCTTCAGTTTTGACGTGAAATGTCTATTGTTATCGGTCGAATTGTCTTGTGTAACAAGCTATCGTCAGATTTCATCCACTAATAACTACGAGACTAATAATACGTAAATAATGGCTGAGCTCTCAACGGATAGAAAATATCTGCACATGTTCGTCGCACAGTGTTTGTTTCGCCTATGACATAATCGCAACAGTGTAGGTGTATGCCAGAGACTTATTCGAGTTAGCTTCATGTAAAGCTAAAAGTTGTTGTAGGCGTTTAATTGGAACATTGATTTGAGTGCTACGATGAAGAGCTCTCGCAGCACTACTAGCACTCAAAGTGAGACAATAAAAATATTCTCCGCAAGATAGGTAAAAATCGACATTAAATTGAAAATGGCAAGGTAATGAAATATGTCGTCTCATATGTCTCATAAATATGCTCGGAATTAGAGAAAACGCAAATCAGAGGGAAGCTCGTGTCGAAAGGAATCCAAAACGCCTAAAAAGTCCAGTGCCGGGAGATTGCGAGAACTACGGGAGCGTCGAAAAGGAAATGAGAAAACGGTGCTAAGTGATCACGTAGCCGCCTCAGGGGCTTACAGAGGCCAGAGACGGTTCAGACTTGTGATTTATCTATTCTCTAAACCTGGGCTGCCCAGTCATTTAGCTTACCTAGGCCACACTGGAGGAAGGAACAGTATTTTTGGGCCGACAGTAGTATACTTAACCCTAACAATAATCGCTGAGGAAGAAAAAATAGGTTGTATCAATGACAGAATCACGTCATGTGAGGGGAGTTTCATTGTCACAACTTTCCATAAACAGAACTGTACGAAATTTTTTCCGATCGTGTGGCAAATGGTCACTTCTTGGGCCGCATATATTACTTTGGGCCGCATGCTGCCCGTGGGCTGCGGTTTGGACACCCCTGCTGTAACCATAATACACTCTGTGTAAGTTGTAGTAAATTACTTAAGTAAGTACTTAAATTTCATATTAATATGAAACACTTGTTATACTTTTATCCTGACGTTTTCACGTAATATTTATGGCACGGACACGAACTACAGATATAGAAAATTTTTAGTGTTATTCACAGTTAAAATTACTTACAACACTTACTCTAGAAAGATAATCATCGTAAGCAGAAAACAAAAAATAATAATCAAAATTGGTAATAAATTATGTATCTTAGAAAAACGAGACGGCCTGGAAGGTGCCATAAACTATTTGGCCAAAAGTATCCAGACATCGTACGTAATTCGAAATTGGCCACTAGATGTCAGGAGAGGTGAGTATGTCAATATAAAAGGAGGCTGGAAGTACTGTAGTGCCGATAAACAAGCAGTAACGCCAGAGGGCATCGGTCAAGAGAGCGCAGTGACTTCGAATGAGGACTAGTCGTTGGACGTCACCAGAGTAACAAATCCCTCAGTGACATTTCAGCCCTTCTACAGCTGTCCAAGTCGACTGTGAAGTGGAAACGCGAATGAACAACTACAGATAAGACCAGAAAGACATCGTGTGCTGACGGACAGGGAACGAGAGAATTGCTGGGGTTGGTTGTAAAAAATCGCATGAAATTTAGGGGAAGGCATCATCCATGTGTTCCAAAGTGGTGTTAAGTCCAGCTACCACAATGATTGTGTGTAAAGAGTTAAATGTTGGAGCAGGTCCTCAAAAGCCACTCGTTTCTGTACTCAAAACTAACCGATGCTTGAGGTGGTGTAAAGACAGACGCCACTGGACAGTGGATCACTGGAAACGACTGAGTTGTTGTGATAATTCACGTTCTAGCCTGTGAAAATGTGATGGAAGGTTTTGGGTTTGGCGGATGTCTGCCCACACGATCAGCGCCGAAAGTGAGGTACAGAGGAAGGTACAGGAGAAGTCATGTTACGGTATGCGGACGTTTTCTTGGTTGATCTTTGGCGTCCTTACTGCCAGATGTCGTCCCTCACTAGATACATCTATCGAAGGTAGTAGCGCAACGAAGATAATCGTTTAATGAGGAATATGGGTTTGTCGTACTACTGGGCACTTCTTTATTCGGTGTACGACACAGCTGCCCATTTTCTGCAGTTTTTAGACGAAGATGCTACTATGTAACTATTTTCTGAAGACGGGACGTTACCAAACTGCTTTAGCACGATGGATCCACACCTAATTACAGGCTAGTTGTTGGGCATGCCTGGATATGTACACTCATGCTCATAAATTAAGGATAATACTGATACGTGGCGAAACAACGCATTGGTGGGCGGTTTGCGGGTTTAAATCACCTCCGGGTATGACCATGCGGTGAAATTTGACCTGCGATCGTCGCACGGTGGCGCTGGCAGCAGTCCATATACGCAGAGGCGTGTTGGTGCATGTCAGAGTACGGTGCAGCGAATAAGTGTGCAGACGTTTCCAGACGTGCCAATGATGACTGTGTGATGAAAATGACACAAAGAAGACATATTTATGACGTTATGAGGGGTAGAATACCAGGGCGACTGGAGGCTGGTCAAACACAGCAGGTCGTAGCGCGGGCCCTCCGAGTGCCACAAAGCGTGATCTCAAGATTATGGCAATGATTCCAGAAGACAGGAAACGTGTCCAGGCGCTACAGTACGGTATGTCCACAGTGTACAACACCACAAGAAGACCGATATCGCACCATCAGTGCCCGCAGACGGCCACGGAGTACTGCAGGTAGCCTTGCTCGGGGCCTTACCGCAGCCACTGGAACAGTTGTCTCCAGACACGCAGTCTACAGACGACTGAACGGACATGGTTTATTCGCCCGGAGACCTGCAAGGCGTATTCCACTGACACTTGCTCACAGGAGAGCACGTAAAGCCTGGTGTCAAGAACACAGTACGTGGTCATTGGAACAGTGGTCCCAGGTTATGTTCACGGACGTGTCCAGGTATAGTCTGAACAGTGATTCTCGCTGAGCTTTCATCTGGCGTGAACCAGGAACCAGATACCAACCCCTTAATGTCCTTGAAGGGGACCTGTATGTAGGTCGTGGTTTGATGGTGTGGGGTGTGATTATGATTGGTGCACGTACACCCCTGCATGTCTTTGACAGAGGAGCTGTAACAGGTCGGGTGTATCGGGACGTCATTTTGCACTAATATGTCTGCCTTTTCAGTGGTACAGTGGGTCCCATCTTCCTCTTGATGGATGATAACGCACGGCCCCACCGAGCTGCCATCGTGGAGGAGTACCTTGAAACGGAAGGCATCAGGCGAATGGAGTGGCCTGCCTGTTCTCCAGACCTAGACCCCGTCGAGCTTGTCTGGGATGCTCTCGGTAGACGTATCGCTGCACGTCTTCAAACCACTAGGACACTTCAGGAGCTCCGACAGGCACTGGTGCAAGAATGAGAGGCTATACCCCAGCAGCTGCTCGACCACCTGATCCAGAGTATGCCAACCCGTTGTGTGGCCTGTGTACGTGTACATGGTGATCATATCCCATATTGATGTCGGGGTACATATGCAGGAAACAGTGGCGTTTTGTAGCACATGTATTTCGGGATGGTTTTTTCAACTTATTACCAATACCGTCTACTTACAGATCTGTGTCATGTGTGTTCCCTATGTGGCTATACTATTAGCGCCAGTTTTGTGTAGTGCCACGTTGTGTGGCACCACATTCTGCAATTATCCTTAATTTATGAGCATGAGTGTAGTTTCCCCGCAGTTGGGTAGGCGCTAGAGGTCCAGAGGAAGGCCCGCCGCGTTCCCTGCCGTGGCGCCATAGAGATTAGGGCGCCGACAGCACCACGCACAACTCATTCGTCGTGCGGGTTGCAGGGAGCTCGGCCCCTACAGTGGAGATGACGTGGAACTTCGAAACTCCAGAGTTCGGTGTTGGGACCAGGAGAACGCATCAACAGCGCTCCAGCCAGGTCACCAGGCAGGGAATTCGGCGACAGTAGAAGTCGTTGACAAACCGAATCTTTTTCATGCATCCAACATGTCACGCGCCGAAAACAGACCCACAAGTATACACCCGACAGACTTATTTAGACTGGCACACGAGCTCCGGAGAACAGTTCCATTAAAGCCAGCAACCAACTGATATCTATGCCACGCCAAGGATTTGGCCATCGAATTGTGGAGAGCAGGCTGCTTCCTCAGCTGGGACTCTTAAGTGATCAGCGACTTGGTGTAATTTTACCGTTGTTCTTCTTGCTAAGTTAGTGTCAGACTGGAAGTTTATAACCTCTCAGACTTAGATATTTTATTACTGCTGATTCTCGATACTACTTGAGTGAAGTAGACCATAAGAGTTGTAATGAGAGTATTCTTCTTGACTGAAGCTTGGTTTTGGACTCTGAACCTGAACTTAGTTTTCCCTTTTAACATAAAGTTATTAGGACATCTAAACTTTCCACATTATAGAACGTGGGATCACAGAAACTTAAATTACGGTTTTAAACGTAAAGCTGTTAAGACTTCAAGACTGTATTCACTGAAGTGTGTGTGTGTCTGTTTTCAAGTATCCTGCAACTAATTTGTTAAGTCTGTTAGTGTGGAATTCTACGTTTCAGAGGTATCATTTTCAGGCTTCATGTCGGTTGAGCATCATCGTCTACACAAGTCCTATCTAGCACGTTATACATCACGATGAAAATAGCTGTCGATACATTTTACGTACATATTTGGTTAGTACGCAACTCCAAGCCAAATTTCAAACTTATGCGTCGCAATGGGAGACAAATACGGGGTTTCGAAAGAGTGATCCTTTAGTTTTGTTGTACAGTATAATTACGCTATCTGCAAAACAAAATATTTATACTCACCTGATAGTATTGCAAGGGTATTCGGTCTTTAGAGTGCAGGTGTGGGATATCAATGAAGTAGTCAAAGGAGAGTGAAACAGAAGAATAGGCACGTTTGATTAAAGCAGCTTTTTCACATTCAAAATCACTTCTGCGTTCAAGCAGTTCAATACGAAACATAGCACTAACAAAATCTGTAAACGATGGGTATGGTAAGTCAACAAAGGCTTGTAGGTCGGTGCAGGAAGTTGACTGTGAAACACACAGTGAAACTGATGGTGAAAGACTGATCGTAGAGATTATATTGTGGTTATTCATGTTCTACTCTTAGAAAATCAACCATCTTTTTTATGTAGAGCTTATATTTTTCCTAAAAAACTTCACACCGAAAGTCTGGCAATATTTTGTTGTCTTTTGTGGCCATATCTTGAGCAAAACATCTTTTTTCGGAAATCTTTCATCGAACAGAGCACGATCTTTATGGTCTGACCACAAATCACACAGCTATCAGTTCTTCAAACCGTCATGTGATGCTTAATGTGATACAGTATTTTTTGTCAGATGTGCATAGCTTTCTGTTCCATTTTGTTTTGACCACGCTACTGGAATTACGCACCTTCACTCTGAAGACTAAATAGATGTGCAACACTATCAAGTCAGTAGAAAAAGTTTGTTGTTCAGATAATATAATTATTCTAAGTAGAGAGAAATGTAGCAATAAATCACGACATTGAAATACCTCGTTAGTCCAAAAGTTTCGAGACTGGATTAATTAAAAATAGATAAAAGATAAGATGGTGGTTTTAATACATCAGTTGTTTTACATAGTCTTTTTTGTGTCGTCTCTTTATCACTGTAGGCTTGTACCATGGGAAGCAAGGAGAGGATGTTGTTTGGTGACCAGTATCCCCTTTCTACAACTCAACTGCATGCATATATTAACTGGGTTCTTTATTCATAAGAAAGCTACTTAACTTAAGGTAGTTGTTGTGGTACAAGCTCTTCCGTAATAGTCCACATTAACCTCACTGCTGGTGAAGTACAAATCCATTAAGTATACTGCTCTGGTCGTTATGCGTTGCCTGCGACTGTCTGCGGCTGCGAGTGACTGGGCTGCGACGGATGTCACGGTGACTCACTGGATGACAGACTGGAACTGACTGGCCCTCCGGTCCATGACTGCACTCTAAATAATGCCGGTCGAGAGGGTGTTGTCAGCTCGTTGCCTGCGAGTCTGTTTTCGGCCTCTCACCTGATAGGTGTTGTGCTTGCGCCTACAATCGATCTTTTCGCAACCTCTTTGCCGCCTGGTGTGCTGACTACAGCTTATGCCAGCACAGTCTCCTCCTCTTCCCACATTCCCCCGCCTTGGCCCCACTGGAGTACAACACAGAGAACGTTCATTCAGCCATCCGAAACTCTCAGGACAGTCTTTCTTTGGGATGATATTCAACTCACACATCAGATTCTCGCCTTCTTCGAACTTGATGAACCGCTAGAGACAGTTTCTGCACTTTGTCGTTATGTGGTAGATTCGTATTGATAAACCCATGACCTGTCACCCTTGATATTTTTTTCCAGAAAGGACCTGTACGCGTTTTTCATTTGTATATTCGTCAAAAGATCACTCACATAAATTACAAAGATACAAATGCTGCACAAAAAAAAATCAGATGTGTAGTCCCTCAGGGATTAGTCCTTGAACTCATTCACTTGATTCTACGTGTTAATGATATAGCAGAAAAAGCAACTACTGGGACCACAGTACTTTTGCAGATGACACAGATGTCCTAGTTAAACAGATGCTGATCTAATACAAAAATTTTACCCAATGGTTCAGAACTAACAGAATATTAATAAATTCTAAGGAAACAGTGACTATCCTTTCCCACACTGAATGTGAATTCCATCCTGAAACACAGCTTTTTAACATTAGTGTGAGTGAGACAAAAGTTTTATGCATGTATATTCAGGAAAACCTGAAACCGGACACACACCTAAATAATGCAAATAAAAAGTTAAATAAAATCAAATTTAATGTGAGAATCCTCCCAGAAAATACAAGCTGTGCATCAGTGTTTACAAATAACCATGACAGTGTCCAGTCACTAGTGATGATCTCTTGGGGGAATCCATAATTATAAGAAAAACATTTAGACTACAGAAAAAGATTGTTAGAATAATAAAACATGCCAAACACACAGACTACTGCAGACTAATATTTGAAAATTTCAATATACTGTCCTTTACTTGTTTATATATCTGCAAACCACTAATCCTCACAAAAAAAGAAGCACCTCAAAAGAAGAAAATATCTTGAAGCATAACTATGATTTTCGTTCTTATGAAACTAGACAGAATCATTACATACATGTCAATTCAGTAAGTGCAAACATTTGTAGAGGAGGAGTGTGTAGAACTGGCATTACGCCTTATAACTACACACCATCCTATCTCAAATAGATACCAAATTTACATAAATTTAAAGTGAAACTGAAAGATTACTTGCTTGACCACTGCTTCTGTTTTGCTTCTGAGTTTTTGGAACAATATAAAATCTGTGGGATTGATCAAATATTCTTATTCATACTGTTTTTATTAATATTTTACCAAGATGCTGCATATATTGAGTTATTTTTCAGAATCATAGCACATATAAATTATACTTACTATATCGAACCTGACTTGTTCTATATCGTTTGTGCACACTATGTACTAAATCACAGTTTTAAGCAATAAAAAATACAAATAGAAACACAATGTTACCGTAGGCGTCCAAGCATAGTTGATTTTGCTCGGGAGTCATGATGTACGGAAGAAACTCTGTGCGCACTTTTCTGTTCTTCAGAAACGTGATTTTGAGAGGTTCATTTCGTTGCTCCATGGAAATTTGTGACACAACTACTCTGTCATAGTAATGCTGCACGTCAATATTTAAGGCTTCCTGTTCACAACTCAACTGTCGAATACACATCTGTTGTTTACAATTGTTAGTTCAAGCTGCCACTGCAGGTTACTGAAGTCGCTAATACGCCTGAAATAAACCGTTCCCGGAACTTTTTGGACGAACCTTGTATATTTGTTTTTGGTCCTACTATATCAATATTTTGACCATTCTGTCTAAAGCATGTTACTTGCAACGCCATCAAAAAACCATCACGCGTATCAGATCAGCATGTACTGGACAAGATGGCATCACAGTCCAAATGATGAGGCTTGTTATTGAACCACTACTACTTCTATAACAGATATCTTCCACAACTTCTTAACCGCAAGTGTTTTCCCTGGGACCTGGAAGCAGGGACTGGTTAGCTATTAGCTACGGCATCCTCTGATTTCTGACCTGTTCTCATTCTTCCTGCACTGTCAAGGCCTTGGAATAAAAAGTCCAAGGCCAGCCACCAAACTACTTAACTACAACATGCCTACTAGACAAATACCAATCAGGCTTCTGTAAGCATCACACCACAACGTTTGCCTTCAGATGACCTGAAGCTTGCCATGCATGCACAAGGGGAAATACATGTGCTTCTTAGACTTCAGCAAATCCTTTGACACTGTCGGTTATGACTTTTAATAATTTTCTCGCAAAGTGTAGTGCAATAGCTTCGTTCATACCTAAGGTCTCACCAGCAATGCGTCGTATCCGGCACCATAAGGTCAGAGTGGAGGTATGTAGTATCAGGCGTTTCTCCAGGGTTCGATATTAGGTCCTGTACTCCTTTATCTTACATAACTGACGTATCATCAGTCTTTTCCTATTGCAAATACCACATGTACGTTGATGCTCTCCAATTGAATATGAGTGCAAACCTATAAACTTGAAGACAGCTATCGCATTACCGATCTGCGTGTACTGTTAAAATAGGCATGTGATACAGAGTTAATGCTCACCACATCGAAAACCCAAGTGGTACTGGTTGGTCATTCTAAGCTCATTAGCCCGAAATATCAGGGATCCCTACCATCTTTACATGTGACAAATATGAACTTCTTTCCTTCAGCAAAAAGTTAAATAGACGAAAATATAAATTGGACTGAGCAAGTAACTATAATGTGCAAGAAGGCATCAGCATCTCTCCATGGCCTACAAACATATGAAAAGTCCTTTCCTCTTGACGTGAAAAAGAAAGTTTTACGAACATGTGTACTTCCAAAAATTGATTACAGTGATGATGTCCTGCAAGGCCTTTCTCAGGAAATCTCACGGTGCTTGGAACTGGTGATGAATGCCTGTGTTCGTTACATCTACGATGTTCGTCTCATTGATGACATTTCACCACCATAAATGCACAGCTATGCTGACTGCGTGCAGACAAGCACTCAGATTTTCATACCCCCTGTCTACTTTGCTGTCTTATCAGTGAATATTGTCTCGCATATCTTTCCCCGATCTTAATGCTTTTGTCTGAACAACAGTTCCTATCACAGCAAAATCTTTCTGTCCCACTCCATCGTTCAGCGACCTTCTCGAAGTCCTTCTGAATAACACGAATCCGATTCTTTAACAACCTCCCCCACTTTATTAGGGAACTAAATAACGTCTCCAGTTTCGGAAGACGGGTAATGACCTATCTACTAAAGCAACAGTGAGATTACCATTGTCCCAGTATGCACTGGTTACCCTCGTACATCCATCTTTCCAACATGATCGTCCTCATTTCCCTGTATTCTTAGCCGATGTAGTCTCCTTTTCCCAGAACTCGTTAAATCGGAAAATACTTATTTTGTAGACCCATAAATTCTTCTTTTATCTGCCACTATCATTATTGTTAGTAAAGTCACAATTATTTCCATTATTAGTCTATTCAGTTTCGGGCATGCAGCCGCGCAAATTAAATTTCTTCCACTGATATTTCGGCCGCGTATTGTCGGACCATCTTCAGAGTAAGTCTCAAGAAATGCAGGAAATGCAGTCTTGCGACTTACTTTAAAGGTGGCCGGACGATGCACGCCCGAAATATCACTGGAAGAAATTTTATTTGCGCGGCTGCATGCCCAAAATTTAATAGGCTATTCATTTCACCACGAAAAGTTGAAAATTTACATTGTCATTATTATTATTGTTATCACTATTCTTCATTATTAGTGGAGCGAGGTGGTGCAGCGGTTACCACAGTGGACTCGCATTAGGGAGAACGACGGTGCAAACCCATGTCCGGCCATCCTGATTTAGGTTTTCCGCGATTTCCCTAAATCGCTTAAGGCAAATGCCGGGATGGTTCCTTTGGAAGGGCGTGGCCGATTTCCTTGCCCATCCATCCCTCATCCGGTGGGGCCGATGACCTCGCTGTTTGGTCCCCTCCCCCAAATCAACAACCAACCACTCACTATCAGTAGTGCAAGTAATGCTTTGTTAGTTCACAGTCGGTGTAGTTTAGTCACACCGCAACTTCAACGCTCAAATCATTTTAATACCATTGTCATACTGAAATTAGTATTTTCAGAGGTAGGTATTATGTATCATGTATCTTAAGCGCCAAAGAAACTGGTATAGGCATGCGTATTCAAATACAGAGGTATGTAAAGAGGCAGAATACCGCCCTGCGGTCGGCAACGCCTATGTAAGACAAGTGTCTGGCACAGTTGTTAGATCGGTTACTGCTGCCAGATTGGCAGGTTATCAAGATGTAAGTGAGTCTGAATGTGCTGTTATAGTCGGCGCACGAGCGATTGGACACAGCATCTCCGAAGTAGCGATGAAGTGGCGATTTTCTCGTACAACCATTACACGAGTGTACCGTGAATATCAGGCAGCTGGTAAAACATATAATCTCCGTCTTCGCTGCGGCCGGATAAAGATCCTGCAAGAAGGGGACCAACGACGACTGAAGAGAATCGTTCGGAGTGGCAGAAGTGTAACCCTTCCGCAAATTGCTGTAGATTTTAAGGCTGTGCCATCAACAATTGTCAGCGTTCGAAACATTTAACGACGCCGAAGAGGCACTCGTGTACCCTTGATAACTGCACGACACAAAACTTTACGCCTCGCCTGGGCCCGTCAACACCGACATTGTACTCTTGTTGTCAGGAACCACTTTGGCTAGTCAAACGAGTGTCGTTTGAAATTGTGTCGCCGCGCGGGATTAGCCGAGCGGTCTTAGGCGCTGCAGTCATGGACTGTGCGGCTGGTCCCGGCGGAGGTTCGAGTCCTCCCTCGGGCATGGGTGTACGTGTTTGTCCTTAGGATAATTTAGGTTAAGTAGTGTGTAATTTTAGGGACTGATGACCTTAGCAGTTAAGTCCCATAAGATTTCACACACATTTGAACATTTTTTTGAAATTGTGTCAAGCGGATGGAACTGTACGGGTATGGAGACAACCTCTTGAATCCATGGACCCTGAATGTCAGTAGGGAACTATACGAGCTGGTGGAAGCTCTGTAATGATGTGGGAGGGGGGGGGGTGCAGTTGGAGTGATATGGGACCCTGATACGTGTAGATACGACTCTGACCGGTGAATTGTACGTCCTGTCTGATCATCTGCATCCATTTTGTCCATTGTGCATTCCAACGAACTTGGACGATTCCAGCAGGACAATGCGGCACCCCACGCGTCCAGAATTGCTACATAGTGGTTCCAGGAATACTATTCTGAGTTTCAACACTTCCGCTGGCCACCAAACTCCCCAAACGTGAACATTATTGAACATATCCGGGGTGGCTTGCAAAGTGCTGTTCAGAATTGACATCCACCCCTTCCTACTCTTACGGATTTATGGACAGCCCTGAAGGATTCACGGTTTCAATTCCCTCCAGCACTGCTCCAGACATTAGTCGAGTCCATGCCCCATCATGCTGCGGCACTTCTGGGTGCTTGCGGAGGCCCTACACGATATTGTGTAGGTGTACCAGTAACTCTGGCTCTTCAGTGTATGTGTGAAACCCTGGTCTGCCTAATGGCCGTAATCAGATCAGGTTAAATAAATAAATAAATAAAATTCGTGTTATAGAAGTTTCTCTCTTTCACCTTGAATAGGAGCTCATTCGAATGCCTCTTGTGGTACGACGCCTAGTTTTGCGTACCTCATACCATCGTTTTTGGGATGAGCGATTTGTATTCTAAGCACACTGTTGTGCGGTTCCGAATTTTCGCGGTCACGCACTTAACCTCGTTAGCGAAAGCCGCCCAGTTATGCATCCACTCGCTCTGGATGTGCCTGGGTGGCCCTCAGCCAGCACGCTGGCGCGGCGGCTGCCGTCCCCGGCGCAGCCGCACGCGTCGGCCGAGTGAGGCAGCGCGGGGACGGCGAGCCGTGCGGATTGATTGCGTCGCGGGAAGGGAGAGGCCGTGCGAGCAGCCGGCGGCGGAGAGAGTGGATCGATGCGGCTGCTAGCGTGCCGCCTGCAACCTGTGGAGGAGCGGCCGCGCTGGCCCCGCTCTCCCGCCCTCGACTACTCGGCCGAACTGGACTCCGGCGCGCTGCTGCTCCAGCGCTCTGGCTGGATTATCCCGGCCTCGGCGGCCCTCCGGGGATTCTGTGGCCGCCCCTGTGGGCTCTGAGCTCTCCCCTCCACCCACTCGCGGCCGAGCTGCTGGCTTACGATCCGACGGTGCGCGTTCTGCTGCGACGACCGTCTCAACAGGTCCTTCGGTAAGGCGCTGACTCATTCCGCGGAGGACAAACACTGCTCGCTCACGAGTGTCCATCGGGATTCTAGTCACCGTTACACGTCACATCTGCATTCGTACTCAGCAAGCAACCGTTCTGAGCTTGATAAACAGAACGCCAAAATCATTTGTCCATCCATCGGTACTGCATTCGCCCACAGCACGCGAGTAATAACCCCAACGTATAGCAGCGTAGCGGCACATCTCAGTGCACATAATTAGCAACCAGTCTCGCAGTTAGGATTTGGGATAGGAAGATCTACAGAATATGCAATTTATTATACTGTGTGGCAGACACGGTCAGGTATAAAAGATAGGTTGAGGAAACCACGTAATTTCTCTGATTTAACAAAAGCTCTTGATCGTATGCACCATTCAATAGTTTTGCATAAGGCGGCTGTGCTGTAGACAGTGGCGTGAATACTAATGAAGGTTAATTTGCAGACGTGTGGCAAAATAATTACTTGTGGAGACAATTTCTCTGTTTCCCTGCAAGCGATGGCCGAGCGGTTCTAGGCGCTTCAGTCCAGAACCGCGCGACTGCTACAGTCGCAAGTTCGAAACCTGCCTCGGGCTTGGATGTGTGTGATGTTCTTAGGTAAGTTAGGTTGAAGTAGTTCTAAGTTCTAGGGGACTGATGACCTCAGATGTTAACTCCCGTAATGCTCAGTCATTTGAACCTGCAAGCGACGAGGTTCGTCATTCACCTACCTGTCGGCTGCTGTCCCGACCTTGGCTGGCACCGAACTGATTCTCTTCTATCAGGGGTTCAGTTGATGGTTAGTTAATATAATCAGTATGGCGACACACAAGAAAAAATTCGTCCGTTCTGGTAAAATCAACTCTATTGTTCTTCCAATAACACGTAATAAATTAGCGAGGTAGCTCGACACTAGAGTATAACTGCAGATTTGTGAAAACCAGGTCCTATTGCTTCTAGCTGCAGCACAAGAATATAAAATACGAGGGCTGGAACTTAAATAGCGACAACTATTTATTCACAACCAATACAAAAGAGTTACATGTTTACACATGTTACTGACCTTCAAAGTAGTCAGCATCGTTGTGTAGAACCCGTTGCTAGTGATGTGGAAGGCGTAGTATACCGTTAGCAGAGCCTGTTTTGTTGATGGTGCGAATGGAGCGGTCTACTGCCTGTCGAATCTCTGGAACAGTTCTGAAGCGAATGCCACGAAGTAGTTCCTTCATCTTCGGAATGAAATCAAAGTCACAAGGACTTAAGTCTGGGAAGTTTTGTGGATGGTACAGTACTTCCCAGTCCCATCGACCGAACAGAGCAACTACAGCTTGCGCTGTATCCGCCCGTGCATTGTCGTGCAAAATGATGGGTGGGTTGCGCAGAAAGTGTCGCCGCTTCTTTAGCAAAGCTGGTCGCAGGTGAGGCTCCGAAAACGAATAGTAATACGACTGAAGTCCTTGTGACTTTGATACGATTCCCAAGATGAAGGAACCACTTCGTGGCGTTCGCTTCAGAATTGTTTCAAGAGATTCGACAGGCAGTAGACCGCTCCATCCGCACCATCAACAGAACAGGTTCTGCTAACGGTATACTATACCTTCCACATCGCTGGGTACGGGTTCTACACAACGCTGGTGACTACTTTGGAGCACAGTAACAGGTGCAAACGTGTAGCTCTTTTGTATCGGTTGTGAATAAATAGTTGCCATTATTTAAGTTCCAACCATCGTGCAAACATTCACTTATATGTAAAGCATTAAATTATAACGGTCCAGCCCTTGAAGTACTAGAGAGTGCGTGGAGAGAAAACGTGGAGAACTTTGTTCACTGGCCTCAAAGGTAACGAGAGCCTGGGCGGGGCATCACAGACAATTAGCCTGATATCATCTTAAACAACGCCCGGTCTAGTGCGTACTGAACGATTAGCAACATAACTAGAACTGCTACTGAATGTGAACTCAGAGAAGAATTTAACTATCAGCGGAACGGTCCATGGCAGGAAACGGTGCACAAAGCTTGCTAAGACGGCGGCTGGTCCCGAATTCAAGACTGTCGTAACCACACACTTACTTTCAACCCTATCAGATAGTCACAACTGGGGCGATGATGGCGTTTCTCGTCACTTTTGTGGCCCATGAGCCTTCGAGGCATCAAGCTTCCGTTGACAAGAAGCCGTGTAGCTAACTTAACCTGCGCTGCAGCTTTCGTTATCTTCCCCTGTGCAGCGGTCTGAAGCGACGGCCCAGAAGTTGAGACTGCTAAAGAGGCGGCAACTTCCGCGAAAATGGCGGGCACTCTTGTGTCCTTCCGTGGTAGGTAGCCGTGCCCTGATTTGAAACGAACGGGTGGCCAGCCTCTACCAATGTTCATCTTGCGTTATTGAAGAATTAATCAAATTAGGAACCAGAAAATTTCTACCGTCCCCACGAGTCCACAGTCCACTGGTTAGGCAAGCCGGTGGTGATGTCAAATCGTTGGGGAAAATGAGTAAGATGCCGAATAATTAAAGATTCATTATGACGACTTTTGAAATGATAATTTAATCTAGAGCTGCATATCATACGAAAGGTAATTTCCTGAATAACCTGCATCTGATTGCAAAGGCATTGATTTAATTTACTTAGAGTTCTCCCACACGAACTGTAAATGGTTGCGAAAACACACTTGACCTCTTAGCCACAGATAATCCTGATCTAATAGAGAGCGTCATGACGGATACAAGGATTAGAGAACACAAGGTCATTGTAGCGAGGCTTAAAGCCATATCAACCAAAACCACTAAAACTAAACGCAAAATATATCTATTTAAAACAGAATTATGTAAGTGTAGACCAGATATGGCTCAAATTCAAAGATACAGTATCGACAGCAATAGACAGATTCATACCGCATAAGTTACTAGGAGATGGGACTGATCCACCATGGTACGCAAATCACCTCAGAACACTGTTGCAGAAGCAACGCAAAAAGCATGCCAAATTCAGAAGAACGCAAAATCTCCAAGACTGGCTAAGTTTCACGGAAGCTCGGAATTTAGTGCGGACGTCAATGCGAGATGCTTTTAATAGTTTTCACAATGAAACATTGTAGCAAAATACGGTAGAAAACCCAAAGAGAGTCTGGTCGTATCTAAAGTACACCAGTGGCAAAAAACAGTCAATACCGTCACTGCGCGATAGCGATGGAAATGTTACCGATGATGGTGTCACTAAAGCGGAGTTATTAAATACAGTTTTCCGTAATTCCTTCACGAAAGAAGACGAAGTAAATATTCCAGAATTCGAAATCAGTACAGCTGTTAGCATCGTAACATAAAAGTAGATATCTTAGGTGTTGCGAAACAACTCAAATCACTTAAGAAAGGGAAGTCTTCCGGTCCAGATGGTATACCAATCAGGTAGATGAAGAAATTGTTATACTGAAAGACATGGAACTTAAATACGAATAATGTAGGGTAACAGAGGAAAGTCGGTTTCAGAGTACAGAGTAATGCTAAAGTGCAACAAAACCCAGTGACGCAATGCATCAGTCGCTGACACGGAAATATTGTAAAATAGAAATTTTATTGTCCCAAGGTTCTCAAACAGTCAATTAAGTCGATCATTTTAACTTTTTAAGGCTGACGATGGATACACGACTTGCTTTGGAATTATCAAATTCAAGATCTTGTGCAGAAACTGAATGCTGCTGTCTTCCATACAAGAATGATGTCCACTTTCTCAAACATTGAAACGCGAAAGCTGGTTAACTTTCTTTACTTTCACTGTTTCATCTTGTATGGTTCTATATTTTAGGGCAACTCTGTGCAATGCTACAGAATATTTCTAGCACAAAAAGGGACGTTGAGACTGATCTGCAACGTCAGTTCGTGAACTTCGTTTAGGTAGTTGTACAGGTGTCTCGAATTCTGACTCTGCCAACCGTGTACATTTACTCCATCATGAGATTTGTTGTTAGCAGTATTGACGCCTTCAGAAGAAAGTGCAACATTAATTCAGGAGAAACGATTCGCACTTGGATAACACTTCCCTGACCTTTCTACACAAAGGTGTACACTATTCAGCAGGCTTCGTTTACAGCAGGCTTTCAGCAGAACTGGAAAAAAATAGTGTGATAAACGTCAGATACTCAAATCCAGGCTTTCCTTGTGGCACACTCTTCCTATTCCGCACACAAGTTCCTCGCAATAGTTGAGAACATTTCTCTGCAATGTTTACTCACATGGATGTAGCGGACAGTTAAAATGTAGATACGAAGAGACTTGTACAGGATAGACCAACGTAGAGAACTGCAAAAACAATATGGAACTGTTTGAAGAACGGAATCACGAAAACGCCAAAGGCTAATGTAATGTGTATCTGTGTACGAGTACTTATGGACAACCATCTCCCGTCAAGTGACTATCTTCACATCGCGGATGAACATTATTACTGTCTGTAGCAGCATCTCTCACGTGTATATGCATCAATTATCTTACAGTTTTCTCCGTCTGTCACTAAGCACACCTTCTACAGTACATTTCAATTTTCGGCATGTTACCAGTACATTGAAGATGTGGGGCATTATTTACAGAAAGTACTTTGAATATGGGGGTAATTTGCTGTTTCTCCCATTCAAGTACTTGCTCTATGAACATGTTCCTGGAGGTCCATTTTTCCGAAAATGCTGTTACTTCTTTTGATACTGTTATGTATGATCATGTCTGCATGCTATTAAAGTCTCAGTCTCTTATTAACGGTTATGTTATATTATAAGCAAATTAAGCTTAGACAAATTCTTATACAATTTTTAGACATTTCTTACTTTTAGTCTAATGTGTAGTTTCTTCCCTATCATGATATTCCTTGTTTTCCAGTGGAAGTCGAGAATCTGTAGTGCCTGCATGCTGTTACGGCAAACTATCACAATCACGAAAAATAAGGACTTCACCGCCATAAAAAAGTCAGCCATTTTCCAACATAATTGTCGTTCAAAGAATATAAAAAAGCCTAAAAGTTTCCTTTCTTATTATTCGAATTTTCTATACAAATGTTAAATGAAAGTTACGCAAAAGTTTTTCGTCAAAGTAATCTTAAAAGTTTGCGACTTACATTGTGCAATATAAAAAGTGCTGCGAACAGTTATTGCAGCTGATAATGACAGTGAAAATTTTTAAGTAATAATATTTACTGTGTGCTTCTCATCTGACGAAAATTTCAGACTAGAATAAGAAGTGATTAAGAAGAGCATTCACTAAAAATTATACTTTGAAATATAAAAACAAAATGAAATATAATTCCTTATTCCAATTGTAGAGTTTTATAAATAATTTGTAAGACTACAGGAGTCACGTTAATCTACAGTAAAACCAAACAGTATTTCATTCAGCAGTGATAACTCCATAGACGGTACTTTCAGAGTACATGGTAAATTAATCTCGGCTACCTTCCACGAGAAGTGCATTTTCGCTGCATCCTTCTTATCGTTGACTTTAGTTTCAAATTTATGAGTTTATTTTAACTACAATAAACGTTTGAAAGTCTATTGCTGTTGATAATATATAGACTGTGTCAGAATATATTCGTCGCCAGTCGCTTCTTTAATTATTTATTTCCAAATAAATTTTGATATCTGTGTCTTTATATTCAGTGAATCTAGATTTGTGTAAACACGGTGTTTCTACATGCGAACTTCTTCGTTTGGGGTTTCTGTTTAGTAACAGTAAATCTAGATTAAGTATAAGTAATCACATGAAATTCACTTACTTTCGCAGTAAACAAGATCAAATAATGAATTTCGCAATAGAATATGAAGAATAACTCCTAGGTCTGCACAGCAGCACAGCAAATAACAGAAATGAATTCAAAATATTCTTAAAATCTACAGTTACGGATATTATAATACTAGCGACGTTTTAAATGATTTAATACACAAAAAATTATATACATTATTATGGTGATAGGATCTGCAGATGAATTTATAGCTTCAGACCTACAGGAAATAGAAAATAAAATGTAATACAAACTGCTACTCCAACACTCATAACAATTCATTAGAGGGAATTAGTTGTCCCCAACATGTTCGTCTTGTAGATTCTATATCGTCTACGAGGGACATTGCATGACATTTTGTGAGTGCGTCTGTAGTCATTTCCGAGGTTTTGACGGTATCCCCTTATTTCTGGGTAACTTTCGAGATAAATATAAAGCTACTTATTTTTAGGTGCATCCTTATTCCTAATCTGTTAGAAGCTGATCTTATATTTCGTTTCGTCTTCTTACAGAAACTTTCAGAGTATGAAAGTTCTCGCACAGAAACATAATGTTCAGATAAATGGAAAGTACTAGATAACAGCCTGAAGATAAAGTATTTCTTTGTAAAGAGTATAGTAACTGCTGCGAAAGTTAGTGTGGAGTGTTAGTTCTGAAACAATAGGCTAATTTGCAGAAAAGCAGAATATATGAATGTATATGATGTGGGTGAAGAGACAATGAATTTGATAAGTAAACATTTGATCTAACTGGAATCTCATTTCAGTCTCAAACTACACTCTTTTCCACTCGTTGCACGTGATTCTACGTTCTTATTTTTTATGTTCTAATATAAATACCCTTAAGATGAAGTAGTCCTTTGAAATGCGTGTAAAAATAATTAATTCTAAAAGTCACTATGGAGTGTTTGTTCTGAAGTAACATGTTAATTAGCAGAGAATTGGAATGTATGAGGTACGACAGAACAATCATTGACTTTGATAAGTAAACATTTCACTTTTATGCATTGGATTTTAATCTCGAAATAAATTCTTTTTGGCCTGTTGCACGTGCTTCTGGTTTCTTATTTTTTGTGTTCTAAAACAGATATGGTTTCATGCGTTGTGAACACACGAATTTGTCTCATTAATGGCCTACCAACAAGTTTATTCCTATCTGCGACTGTAAACTGTCTCACGAAGTAACATCTGGAGAATAATATGAGTCAGCCAATATTTCCTTCGCACGAATCGAAAATTTTAACAATGGTAATTGGAGATTGTAAAATACTTCCTTTGCTTGAATGTGATAGCACGTAAAATGACCTCAGCTCTTGGCCAAGCTTTATTGTAATAAGTACTGGCTGAGAACGTCCTGTCGGGACTGTGGTACCAAAGGACCAGATTTCTTTTCCCACTGGCAGTGCGAAACTGTGCTCTGTCTTCCTGTTCGATCACATTGGACATGCTTAGCGTTCCATATAAGACTCAAGGACAGGACAGGGGCTGTACAATACATAACCTAAAAAGAATCACACCTAGTAAAAAAAAAAAAAGATTAATCTTCGGAAGCAGAGACAATTGAAGTATACTGACTAGTAATAGCACTGAAGAGGTAACAAAGAGTGAATAAATTGTCAAACGTGAAAGCAAGAACAAATCCGTGGGCAGTGCTCGGATAACTGTATAACAGGAATTCAAGAGATATTAAATACTGAGGCGAGCGACAGAGAGAGATATACAAGTAATTCTGCATCGGCAGCATAACATTTTGTCGGCAGCGTGGCTGAACTCGAAGTTTCTTGGTAATAATCCATTCGTACTGTCATCGGTAAAGTAACAGACATTGCATCGCAATAACTGTTCATGGAATTACTTCTGTTCCCTTCTTTTTTTCCTTTTGTGACCTCAGCACTCAGTGAATACTTCAACCAGCACGGCACCAAAACTGTAGGTTTATGTTGTTTTTCGACAGGATATACCGATCAAGGAAAATTGGGGGGTGGTGCTCTCTCTGGCTCCTCATTATATAGATTAGTATTTAGAGAAAAACTGCCCATAGGTGGACTACTTGTTGTGATCAACCTAACTGAGCTTTTCTGCATCAAGTTCTGAAGCAACTGTTATGTCATGTTAAATTACTAGATTATGGAGACTTTTTATTGCCAATTTCACATTGTAGGTAAACCTCTGAACTTGGAAACGGGTTTCTTCTCACAAAGGCGCCGTTTTTACGGCTATGTCCATCTTGAAACTTCCTGGCAGATTAAAACTGTGTGCCGGACAGAGACTCGCACTCTGGACCTTAGCCTTTCGCGGGGAAGTGCTCTACCATCTGAGCAACCCAAAGCCCGCATCTCGTGGTCGTGCGGTAGCGTTCTCGCTTCCCACGCCCGGGTTCCCGGGTTCGATTCCCGGCGGGGTCAGGGATTTTCTCTGCCTCGTGATGGCTGGGTGATGTGTGATGTCCTTAGGTTAGTTAGGTTTAAGTAGTTCTAAGTTCTAGGGGACTGATGACCATAGATGTTAAGTCCCATAGTGCTCAGAGCCATTTGAACCATTTTTTTGAGCAACCCAAGCACGACTCACGCCCCGTCCTCGCAGCTTTACTTCTACCAACACCTCGTCTCCTACCTCCCAAATTTTACAGAAGCTCTCCGCGCCGTTCAAATGGCTCTGAGCACTATGGGACTTAACATCTGAGGTCATCAGTGCCCTAGAACTTAGAACTATTTAAAACTAACTAACCTAAGGACATCACACACATCCATGTCCGAGCAGGATTCGAACCTGCGACCGTAGCGGTTGCGCGGTTCCAGACCGAAGCGCCTAGAACCGCTCGGTCACAGCGGCCGGCTGCGCAGCAATCGCTAACATAGTGTGGCTAAGGCAGAATAAGGGGAACCAGCCCGCATTCGCCGAGCCAGATGGAAAACCGCCTAAAAACCATCCACAGACTGGTTGGCTCATCGGACCTCGACACAAGTCCGCCGGGCGGATTCGTGCCGGCGACCAGGGGCGCCTTCCCGCACCTCAAAGTAATAGTCAGATTACTAATATATTCTGCTGCATAACTTGCATGTTAATAAAAAGATAAAACTTCTCTTTCACTTAGATTCGATAATAAACACACATAAAAGACAAAAACATGCACCGTTTATTGATTGCTTACGAAATCACAGAAGTCATTGCTTTGTTTCGGTAGTCGCTTTTAGGGGGGCAAAAGCAAACAACATTGACTTCAAAATCGTTGCTCCCGCCAGTTGCGCAGAGCATTCTGTAGTTCGATTTTTGTATGAAAAAGGATCTGCAGCTGCTCAAGTTCTTTAGGAGTTGTGACTAATTCACGGACCTACAGTAATAAGTAAAGGAAAGAGTAGACAGTGATGACGTGATTTTGAAATTGGCCATACAAATGTGCAGGCGAAGAGTGGAGTGGCGGGCCCAGCATTCAGACCAACAGAATTGTGGAACAAGTGGACGGAAAACTGCCAACAATCGGCGACTGCCAGTTGATGATGTGGCAGATGGATTTCTCCACATGCCATGGAAAATCTCGAATCCTGCCTCGGGCATGGATGTGTGTGATGTCCTTAGGTTAGTTAGGTTTAAGTCGTTCTAAGCCTAGGGGACTTGACCTCAGATGTTAAGTCCCATTGTGCTCAGAGCCATTTGAACCATTTGAAAGGCGACTGTGGCGATCACGTTCCAATCACCGCTGATGTGTTGTGCATGTCTTCTGCCCAATCCCTATCATCTTTCACAGAGCCGAGAAGAGCGCAGGTATTTGTGGGTGGAATGGAAAAATGATTTTAGGTGAAATTTTATTAAGATTATGCCTAGCATATACTGACAGGAAAAAACCGCAACACCAAGAGGGAGTTGTGCGACATAAACGAAAGTTTGTGGCGCTAGTAGCACCACTATTAGCAAGGAAATTGAGATTTGCTTTAAGTATACTCTGTAACAATGGTGAGCGTTAGTTACCGTTGAGATTGGATGTTTGTCAAGAATGCCCTTAAGGCAACAAAGACGCCATTATCATCACCTCACTGAGTGAACGAGGTCGTGTAATAGCACTACGAGAAGTTGGATGTTCCTTCTCTGATACCACAGAAAGACTTGTCAAGAGTACATGACTGCCGGCAGCGGTGGTCACGAGAATGTACGGTCGCAGGGAGACCGGGGTCCAACGGCCACACGCGCTCGGCGTGTGGCTCAGATGCATCGTACTGCATCTGCAACAGCAATTTGAGCAGCAGTTGGTACCACAGTGGAACAACAAACTGTCACAAATCGGTTTCCTCAAGGACAACTCTGAGACAATAGCCGTTTAGCGTGCATTCCACTGACACCAAACCAACGCCATTTGCGACTTCAGTGGCGTGAAGCGAGAGCTTATTGGAGCGCATGATGGAGGTCTGTTGTGTTTTCTGATGAAAGGTAGTTCTTCCTCGGTGCCAGTGGTGGCTGGGATTGGTTAGAAGGAGACCAGCTGAGGGCCTGAAACCAACCTGTCTGCATACTAGACACACTGAACCTACACCTGAAGTTATGGTCTGAGGTGCGATTTCGTGTGACAGAAGGACCCTCTCGTGGTTATCCCACGCACCCTGACTGCAAATTTTTACGCCAGTCTGCTGATTACAATTAAATCAATACCATTAGCTGATGATGGGCGTTGATATATATCAACGGGGACAGTTGAAAATGTGTGCCCCGACCGGGACTAGAACCCGGGATCTCCTGCTTACATGGCAGACGCTCTATCCATCTGAGCCCCCGAGGACACAGAGGGTAGCGCGACTGCAGGGAATTAACGCCGGCACGCTCCCAGTGAGGCCCACATTCTCAACTTGCAGTCCACACACTACATTCGTAGTGTCCCTGACGGCGATAATCCCCTGCAGTCGCGCTACCCTCCGTGCCCTCGGTTGCCATCTTCATATAGTCTTAGTGCTCAGAGCCATTTGAACCAACAGGCTAACGTCCGCCCACATACCGCTGGTGTACTGCAACATAGTCAACAGAGTGTCGACGTGTTGCCTTGGCTTGTTCGACCACCAGTCTGTCTGACACCATCGGACTACAACTCCAGCGTCATCCAAAAAGAGCATTAGCCATCCTTCTATTGACCGGCCAATTGCAACAGGATGGAACTCCATCCCATAAACTGACATCCGGCACTTGTACAACACAATTCGTGCAAGTTTGCAAGTTGGCGTTCAACATTCTGGCTTTTACACCTGTTATTAATCTAACAACATTTCACATTTACAATGGCTTATCTCGCACTTACGTTAGCCTGTGATCTTGCAATTTTAATCACTTAAATATGTCGCGATATTTCATTATTCTACATTAATTATTTTTTGCTGTTACAGTTTTCCGTAGATGAAATGTTGCCAAGACACTGGAACAACGGCGTGAACTTCGACATTCTAGCCAAGAATCTTTAGTTTCGAATTGCTCATGAGGTTAGCGTGTCAGGCTCAGCAATTGCGAAAGTGATCGAAAGGTTCAAAACAAAGCTTTGTTTTGTCTTGCCGATCTTCTCCAAGATGACTGCGTTGTGTTCCAGGATCCTCTGAGATATTGTGTAGAAAATATTTAGTATAATCTATTGAACTGTAAATAAAAGCGCTCACCGTAAAATTTGTTGCAGGACACCATTTCTTCACTGATAGGTTAACTTCTACCCAGTATTATCATACATTTCACAGTCATAGCAACAATACATCCAAGCGGAGAGTCACTTTCTGTCTCAGAGCATTCCTGGTCGTAGAAATAGGGATGATATCAATTCACCAACTACAGTATGACCTCCTTCGCAGGTGATTAATAGCAAACAATATTAGCATTAAAGATGAATCAAATGGTAACGATTTTCTTGGGAAAGTTACAGATTGTTGTAATTGCTATTAATTATGGAAATACATTTTTTTCAGTTTATGCTGTTAACAAATGGTTCAAATGGGTCTAAGCACTATAGGACTTAACATCGGAGATCATGAGTCCCCTAGACTTAGAACTAATTAAACCTAACTAACCTAAGGACATCACACACATCCATGCCCGAGGCAGGATTCGAACCTGCGACCGTAGCAGCAGCGCGGCTCTAGACAGAGAGGCCTAGAACCGCTCGGCCACAGCAGCCGGCTGCTGTAAACAATACAGGTAATTTGACTAAGAAGTTGCTTTGATAACTCGTACGATGAAAACAGATTTTAAAGTTAGTTTTCTTCAGAATGTAACTTTTCAAATGTTGTTAGTTAATTTAACAGTGTAGAAAATCTACACTGAATTTTGCTGTAAGCAAGAATACAAATCAGTTGCGCTTTAAAGCTGTAAACTATAATGGAGCTAAAATATTACTTATTTCAATGAAACCTCAAGCCAACAAGTATGACTAAATATGGAATGTATTCTGATGGTGTATGAGTTCTTAAAAAGATAATTATTTTTTGTAACTGGGAACTTTGCGAATTGCGTAATTCGTCAATTTGTTTCTATTACGTAGTAATTTAGATGGTTATTTACGAATTGTAATAAGTGTTATTCGCTAAACTAGAGAGTAAATTTTCCAACTAACGAAATCTAAACACAGCAACTTGTGACTCGCTGGTGACAGACGGTTCGGAGCACACTGTTCAATGCACGTTTTTAAACATGGGGCTCTGTAGCGGACGACCCTCATATGTTGCCATGTTGACACATCGGTATCTTTAATCAGATTTGACCGTGAGTCAACGGAAACATGGCGTCTGGATGGATGAATCACGTTTCTTTTTAACATCAGGTCGATGGTTGTGTGTGGATAACAGAGCTATCGCAAAATTACCAGAAGACAGATTATTAAATTCGGCAGTGGTAGGAACCGGTTGCATACAGTGAGAATCAAATCACGTACAATCTTTTACAAAATTAAAACGGTTAACTTAAAAAATGAAAAACAATAAACGTCGCCCAGGAAAACAATTATTTTCCTTTAAATCTACAATGTAAATATTAAATTAGATACAATTCGTTTGTTGAATTCAACTGCTCGTATCAGCTTCAAGATAACCACCGGATACGGCCTGCCAAAATGCAGAGGGCTGTCTCAAACCGGTTAATTACGATACATAGGAAATCGCACTTTCCAGTAACCTAAAGCGCACATAAAGAGTTACAACACAGGTCTTAAAATGAAACAAGGCACTATGTGCATTACACGCTAAAGGAAGGAGATCACTTACTTCAGTAGCATGATCTGAAAACCAAGTAACGAAACGTAAAGAAATCCTAAGTCAGGCGCCCCACTGAATAAATTGTTACTCTTAACTATAATTAAGTAACAACATCTCACCAATGCTTCGACAAATGTCAGGCATTAAAAGATTAAAATAACTTTGCCACAATACGATTTTAAATGCGCCTTACTTGACGTGTTAGCCACCGTCTCTCTCTCTCTCTCTCTCTCTCTCTCTCTCTCTCTCTCTCTCTCTCTCTCTCTAAGGACAACAGATCACTAATCTTAACCAAGAGCAGATATATATATCTATATATATATATATATATATATATATATATAACCTATTTACTTTTAAAACAATTTAAAGGAGGATCAGATAGCAATGGAAGAGGCTTGCTCAAACATGTATACATTTTTATTTTCATTTATTTTTTTTTAGAAAGACTAGACCAATAAACATCAACATTAGTACACAAAATTTAACAGCACCCAGCTGAAACCAAAATGCAGTAATTGGGGAACCGTCTGGCATAGACTGTACTACTAACAGCACAGACTTTGGCGGAATGCTTTTTAAACACCGTAAGATTCTTAAACAAGATGAATCACTACCGTACATCAGTAGCAAAGCTGACAAATGTTTCTGTATCAAACTGTAACGCTCGCCGTTTACCAGTTTGTGCTATCCTTCCCTCACCAATATGAAAATCGATTGGCAGTACATTCGCCCCAATTACCAGATCACTTGGGCCGCATTCGTTGCGCCTGTTGTCCTTTGACTAAAACAGGCACACCTTTCAAGCATACATTGAATTACCCGGGCTGGCAAGCATAACACCTTCCTGTCAATGCTCAGTTTAAATTCTAAACATAACTCGAAATCCACTTGACATGCAGATGACCCTGAGAACATTTACTATAAATGCTGCTTCCGAAGTTCCGTCCAAGATAACACTGTGCCAGTCCCCTGGCATCAACTCCACAGGCGAACAGTTACCCCGCTGCCCCACAAGACTCTCTCGCTCTTGCATTCGGTGGAGATGACAATTATCACCGCACGACCCCGCCTCCACCTAGCAGGACGCGGGGAAGACATTACCAAGAGACACGGCACCGATATCTTTGAATATCAATAGCGGACCGACTCTCAAACAACTACTTTCTTGAAATCCATGATAGTAA
Source organism: Schistocerca nitens (assembly GCF_023898315.1). Taxonomy (NCBI): domain Eukaryota; kingdom Metazoa; phylum Arthropoda; class Insecta; order Orthoptera; family Acrididae; genus Schistocerca; species Schistocerca nitens. The sequence continues at coordinate 441,920,169 of NC_064621.1, read as the reverse complement.
TCGAATGCACCAAGACTGCTGTGGGCTTTGTCGACATTATTACATATCACTTACATTCCTCCATGCTTGATGACGTCCCCGATGGCGAAAGCACCTTTCAGCCGGATAACTATACGTGCCACAAGACCAGAAAGGTAACTGATTTGAGGATCATGTTAGTGAACTCAAATTGATGTCTACCTGGGCTACTTAATTGAAGTCGATGAAATACATCTAGACTGTAAATGCGTGAGCTGTGACATCTCGTGCCACAAACTTCCGGGACTTACCAAAGACTTTGAACCGTGAATTTACTTTCAGAACTTTTTCTCAAGAATTTACTTTATTTACTAGCGATTCATCAAGAACATTAACACATTTAATCACACTATGTGAGCGTGGAAGTAGTTGCCAGTGGGTAACTGATGAAAACAAATCAAATTTCTTTCAACAAATGGACATTTTATTCCTAAAAACCCTTTTTTTAGAAACATTTAAAATTATAATCAGAAAGCACCCTCTAAATATCAAGTTACAATTTATTCATAGGCAGAAAGAACAAATTTTTGACAGTTTGAGCTTTCGGGTTGAGAACCTCGCCGCTTCATTTTGACACGGCCGTAGTCACGACCGCTCACAACAACCTCTGGAAGACTACACTGGTGCAAATCTGCAACACACCAGATTACTTTAAACTAAAACTTTCAACAACTCACAGAAGCACATAAACTATGCACCCCGTAGGAGGGATGGAAATGGTACAAAACACTAACATTAAAAACGGCTGGTTCAAATGGCTCTGAGCACTATGAGACTTAACTTCTGAGGTCATCAGTCCCCTAAACTTATAACTACTTAAACCTAACTAACCTAAGGACATCACACACATCCATGCCCGAGGCAGGATTCGAACCTGCGACCGTAGCGGTCGCCTAGAACCGCTCGGCCACTCCGGACGGCCACTAACATTAAAAGATTAACTCGCCACCGAAGGTGCAACTTGATTAAAAAAAAATCTCGTACGGTGGAAGGGTGGCAACTTTATATACTAAAATAACCATTTAAATAAAAACCCATGAAATGCAGTCTTACATAAAATATACAAGGTTAGCCAAACATGCTCTACATTACACATATACCGCCTCTCAAGATGATAGGCAAGATAAAAACATATTTTAGGAATTCGGCCGTTACACTTCAAGCAATAAATTCGTTAACACCGAATCCGACAAACATGACAGAGGCAGTATTAATGTATGGCAGATTGACAAGGAGATTACTGAATAACCTGACCCGCAGGTTGCTCCAACCCGCCCCTACTCCTCAAGGGAAAAACGGACCACCCAATTGATAAATAACCACCTTCCCGCGAGTGGGCAAACGGACAAGAATGGTGGGACGACCCTAAAACAAAGCGGCTGGTGACCTCACCAAGAAAACAAGTAGAATTTAACAAGTAAATGAAACTGCATATCTCCAATCACTTACTTACTAATAAACTGCGATTTCAGGCGAACACCTGGCGCAGCACCCCCGACGCTCTCCCGAGCCGTCCGCTGCCAGCCGCTTCAACGGACGCAGGAAGACGCGCCGACCTCCCGTCTCACGGCGTCGCAGTTCGCACCGACCAGACCGATGTCGTGGGTTGACTCCTGTTGCTCTCGTGTCGGCCGCGAAACCACTATTCCTCGCTATACGGCGCGGCCCACTGGTCTCACGTGGCGACCTCACATGCGCCGACGCTCAAGGCAGACAAGTCATCTTGTGCCTCATTGCGCGACCGACCAACCGATCGATCCAACCGCCAATGACCGTTGCCCGAGCAACTTGAGCAGACTGGCGGCCTAACTCGCGGACTCAGATGCAGGAACTAAGCCCCGACCGGGCGACCACTAGCTGAGTTCTGTTACTGGCGGATTGTCAAGACTCTCATTTTGCCGGCTTTAAAGTTTGATCCAAACGACAGACAGACCAGCAACTGGTGACGAGTGACTGACCCAGACTCACTCCGACTGACCAACTGCCACTGGTGAGCTTATAGCGCCCCTTAAATGCACGTGAACAGGCAACTTTTCCCATTTTCCACCAGAGGGAGACACCAAAGCTGCGATTGCCACAGCAGCGCCACCGCCAGAAACGGAGGGCGACTGCTTCACATAACGCGCTGCGGCGCGCTCTTCAAAACAGCAATTTTTTCCACGTCTCAGACTTGTTACCAAAGACTTGTCGAATGCGTGCCACGTGGAATCGCTGTTGTACTTCTTTCAAAACGTGGATCAACACACTAATAAGCAATTGGTCATAGCGTTTCGGCTCATTAATGTATATTGTTAAGGAATGTTCATGTAACATCGCGGAATAGGTTTTTCATGTCAATAAATAAAAGTTAACAAGACGTTCGATGACTTAGGTTCCTCGTGTAAATGCTAAATAGAACTTATTCGAGTAGGGTGATTTTTCTTTATCACAGTTTCTACGAACGCGCCTTGCGGAGTCGATCTCCAGTATTGAAAACAGGCTATTTATGTAGTTAGTATTGTATGAAACTTCGGACACTGATAATTCACATGCCCATTGGTCGAAGTAGCTTCTGCTTCTCCCTGCAAAACACCTATTTTTGTCTGTGCTGTAATTCAATGCCGGTCATTGTGGCCGAGCGGTTCTAGGCGCTTCAGCCCGGAACCGCGCGGCTACCTCGGGCATGGATGTGTGTGATGTCCTTAGGTTAGTTAGGTTTAAGTAGTTCTAAGTCTAGGGGAGTGATGACCTCAGATGTTAAGTCCCGTAGTGCTTAGAGCCATTTGAACCATTTTTTTTATTTTTTATTTTTTATTTTTTTTGTAATTCACTGAGGGTTACTGTTGTTGCTTTTAATCTTGTATTGAAATTTAATGATAACGAAACACTAACATATGCAAACAATTTCTGAAGAGGTACTTGACAAACGCACATTAGCTTGTTGGAGACACCCAGACGGACCAAGTGTAGATTCGTGCTGCTTGATAAAGAATTCCCTTACTTGATACGACACTGGAGAACTGGAAGGCGCTCTGTATAATTTCTAAGCCGACAATTATTATCGCTGCAGATCACACTGTTTCCCACTTCCATCGTCAAATAACATATTTTTCTATAGTCCATTCTTAGACGAAGAGGTATGGAAGAGGCTGGCGCTTTGTTATGAAAAATGCTAGGTAATTAATGTCAACTATGTAAAAAAAAGTGAAAGTAGGTTTGCAGTAAAGTAAAATTGGCAATAAAACGAATATTCAGGGTGGTCAGAAACATTGTGAAAAGCATGTAAGGGCTTTTCCGGAGAAGGCCGTGCTGAAAAATGTTTGTTAAGAAAGAAATTCTATACGCTCCCGCCGTTTCCGAGGTAACTATCATTGAAGTTAGCGAATCAGGCCATTGCGATATCAAATTCAAAGGGTCTGCCAAAGACGGTGTCACTAAACGTGTTCATCGTTTGGTTTCCTGAAACAACACAGAAGAAATTGGATATGGGGCTGTAGTAAGGATCGAAACCGAGAAAAATGCTGATCAGCCTTGTGCACTGTCATCTACGCTGTGAGAACACCTGACACTAATTGTATCTGGGGCGCCGCATGAATTTGCGTGCCCAACGGCCTGATTGGCTAATTTCAATGCTAATTAACTCGAAAACGTCGCAACGTAATGAATCATTTTCTAAACAATTATTTCTCAGTACAGCCTTCCCTGCAACAGCGTTACTATCTTTTTCAGACTGTTTCTGACCACCCTGTACACTTTTATAATAAAACAACACCCCTTACTCTTTGAATACGCTTCGTACCACAAAGCATTTTTGAGTAACACCATAAGAGGTTGCAGTGTTCGTGTGACTGATTCACAGATTTTCTTCCGTTTTGCTGATCACGTTTTGCGAACAAGAAGTGTCTTACCAAGATTTCCTGTTCAGTCTTCTCCTCTTCAGCAAAACGCCGCACTGTTTCTAACGTAATTTATACGTGAATAAAGGGACCCTGTTGGTTTTGGTACCTGGACAGGCCACTGGGTGAGCGTGCTAGGAGGGGGGGGGGGGGGGGGGTGAGCAGTGCCGTAGCTCCAGTTGGCGGCCGTCGGCTGGCGCGAGGAGAGGTTCCTTGTTAACGCGTCGTGTCGCGTCGCGTCGTCGGAGCTTTCCGTGGCAGGGGGGCCGCGCCGGTAATTTTAGATCAAAGCAGGCCGCTGCGTCCTGCGTGAGGCGTGGGGCGTGGCCGGCGTCAACAAAAGCGCTCCCCCTCCTCCAGGAGCGTGCCGAACCACGGCAATGAGGCCGCAGCCGTAGACGACGTGCGGCTGTCCAGCGGAGAGGAGGTGGCTGCTCACTATGGCGCGCCGGATTTGAGACGAATTGATGAATTTCATTTGGAGACATCCATCCAAACTAATAAAAAAAAAGTGTTCTTATAAAAAGAGTTGATAAATAGTAATGACTGACATTATCAGGAACGGAGAAAGACGACTTTACGCAATCTATTAAAATTTAATAAATCTTTTAATGGCTTGAACACATTAGGGATAGATAATTAAGGTGAGATGACTAGCTAGTTTCGGTTGTAAGCAACAACCACCTTCTGATCATGCATAAGCTAAATGCGAGCCGGCCGCGGTGGTCTCGCGGTTCTAGGCGCGCAGTCCGGAACCGTGCGACTGCTACGATCGCAGGTTCGAATCCTGCCTCGGGCATGGATGTGTGTGATGTCCTTAGGTTAGTTAGGTTTAAGTAGTTCTAAGTTCTGGGGGACTTATGACCACAGCAGTTGAGTCCCATAGTGCTCAGAGCCATTTGAAGAGCTAAATGCGAGCTGAATGCATACTGGATATACCGGTAGCAATCATCAGACCTGCGTTCGCGTAGAAAAAATTCAAATGGCTTTGAGCACTATGGGAGTTAACTTCTGAGGTCATCAGTCCCCTAGAACTTAGAACTACTTAAACCTAACTAACCTAAGGACATCACACACATCCATGCCCGAGGCAGGATTCGAACTTGCGACCGTAGCGGTCGCGCAGTTCCAGACTGTGCATGGGGGCTTAATTAAAATAAAATGCAAATAATTTTATTTTTTTGCTTTAGTAGCTGTTTGTCCGGTTACGAAGTCTCGTAAACGGTTGGCCCTGACTAGTATTATTACGCTATCTGACTGCATAGAACAATAACAAAGAATGAAATGGAAATTTTCATTAACACAATTAATTAATTAAGTCCCCAGCAACTATAAAACCTACGAAACCAAAGCACAAGTGTAACTGTTCTGTGTGTGGAAGTATGACTCAACGTACGCATCTGGCACGGTTCTTCTTCAACAACACAAGAAATTTTAAATATCATTTATACTGATTTAATTAAAGAAAATAGAAATACCATAATTACTCAAGAAAACCAGAATTACACTCTAATACAAGAACACAAGCCAGATGCTTTGTTGACTGAACCTGTAATGACGCATTATTCAGGACATTGAAATAATGAGAAAGAAAAGAAAAGTAGTTTGTTACCTTAATTTATATTGATGAAAAGCACTCTAGACATTACAATCTCTCCACACCGACTCGCTACTATCACATCTCAACAAGAACTTTTCAGTATCACATCTCAGCAAGCACTGCCTACTAGCTCATCTCAACAAACACTCCTCACTACGACATCTCAGCACTGACTACCACGAGTTCTCCCCAAGCACTGCCCACTACGAGTTCTCAATAATCACTGCCAGTGGAGGCGGCGGAACAATGCTCTCTAGCGATCTCTGGCGCTGTGGCTCAGTGTAGCCACCTTTCAACTGTAGCGCCTAGAACCGCTCGGCCACCCGGGCCGGCACGCGTAGAAAGCAACTTGAATAAGAAAAAATATGAAGCTAACAGCAATAACAAGACTGAACCAGGCAGTACACCGTGCACTTACGAGACGCAGATTGAGCATACCTTCTCTATCAATCAGAATCGCAACAATCATTAACTTGCAATTCTGTAAAGCCAAGCTCAGGCAAAAAGCTTTTATGCAAAGGCACAAGAGTTGGTAGAGGTTCAACACACTAGTTGATAAAGTAGTAGCCGATTATGAAATATAAAATGGCCATCGTTGGATCACGCAACTTGCCGGTAACGAAATAAAGTGCTACTATGTCCAGCCGGACAGACTTGATGATCCTATTCGAAGTCAACTTGCGTCTCGTAATAATATGGCTGACAGCGCCCTTCAGGCTCGTTGTTGCTGTCAGCTTCAAAAATTTTCATATTCAAGTTTTTTTTTTTTTCTACACGAACGAATGTCACAGCGTGATGTTTATTATTAGCATATCCAGTTCGCGTTAACCCGCAGTTTTTCTATTTCTTTTTTTTTTCCATCAGTCTTCTGACTGGTCTGGTGGGGCCCGCCACGAGTTCCTCTCCCGTGCCAACCCCTTCAGGTCAGAGTAGCACTTGCAACGTTGGTCCTCAATTATTTGTTGGATGTATTCCAATGTCTCTCTCCTTTATCGTTTCTACCCTCTACCGCTCCCTCTAGTACGAAGGAAGTCATTCCCTGATCTACATCTACATCCATACTCCGCAAGCCACCAGACGGTGTATGGCGGAGGGTACCTTGAGTACCTCTATCGGTTCTCCCTTCTATTCCAGCCTCGTATTGTTCGTGGAAAGAAAGATTGTAGGTATGCCTCTCTGTGGGCTCTAATCTCTCTGATGTTATCCCCATAGTCTCTTCGCGAGATATGCGTAGGAGGGAGCAATATACTGCTTGACTCCTCCGTGTAGGTATGTTCTCGAAACTTCAACAAAAGCCCGTAGCGAGCTACTGAGCGTCTCTCTTGCAGAGTCTTCCACTGGAGTTTATCTATCATCTCGCGATTACTAAATGATCCTGTAACGAAGCGCGCTGCTCTCCGTTGGATCTTCTCTATCTCTTCTATCAACCCTATCTGGTACGGATCCCACACCGGTGAGCAGCATTCAAGCAGTGGGCGAACAAGTGTACTGTAACCTACTTCCTTTGTTTTCGGACTGCATGTCCTTAGGATTCTTCCAATGAATCTCTGTCTGGCGTCTGCTTTACCGACGATTAATTTTATATGGTCATTCCACTTTAAATCACTCCTAATGCCTACTCCCAGATAATTTATGGAATTAACTGCTTCCAGTTGCTGACCTGCTATATTGTAGCAAAATGATGAAGGATCTTTCTTTCTACGTATTCGCAGAACATTACACTTGTCTACATTGAGATTCAATTATGTCTTAACAGATGTCCTATCATTTGTCCCATTTTCTTGTCAGTTTTTTTCCACATTTTCCGTTCCTCGCTGATTCTGCACAAAACCTCCTCATTCCTTCTCTTATCAGTCCCCCTAATTTTCAACATTCGTCTACAACATCTACAGCACCACATATCAAATGCTCCGATTCTCTTCTATTCCGGTTTCTCCACAGTCCATGTATCACTCCGATACAATGTTGTGCTCCAACCGCACATTCTCAGAAATTTCATCAAAATGGCTCTGAGCACTATGGGACTTAACATCTGAGGTCATCAGTCCCCTAGAACTTAGAACTACTTAAACCTAACTAACCTAAGGACAGCACACACATCCATGCCCGAGGCAGGATTCGAACCTGCGACCGTAGCAACAGCGCGGTTCCGGACTGAAGCGCCTAGAACCGCTCGCCCACAACGGCCGGCAGAAATTTCATCCTCAATTTAAGACCCATGTTTCACACTAGCACATTTCTCTTAGCCAGGAATGTTCTTTTTCCCATTGTTAGTCTGCTTTTGATGTCCTCCTTGCTCCGTCCATCATTGGCTATTTTGCTGCTAGGAAGCAGAATTCCGTAACTTCATCTACTTTGTGACCATCAAATGGTTCAAATGGCTCTCAGCACTATGGGACTTAACAGCGGACGTCATCAATCCCCTAGAACTTAGAGCTACTTAAACCTAACTAACCTAAGGACATCACACACATCCATGCCCGAGGCAGGATTCGAACCTGCGACCGTAGCGGTGGCGCGGTTCCAGACTGAAGCGCCTAGAACCGCTCGGCCACTCCGGCCGGTAGTGACCATCAATTCTGATGTTAAGTTTCTCGCTGTTCTCATTTCCGCTGCTTCTCATTACTTTTGTCTTTCTTCGATTTACTCTCAATCATTATCCGGTGCTCATTAGACTGTCCATTCCATTCAGCAGATCACGTAATTCTTCTTCACTTTCACTCAGGATAACAAAGTCATCAGCGAATTGTATCATTGATATCCTTTCGCCCTGAATTTTAATTCCACTCCTGAACCTTTCTTTTATTTCCATCATTGCTTCTCCGATTACAGATTGTAGCGGCGAAAGACTACATCCCTGTCTTACACCTTTTTTAATCCGAGCACATTGTCCTTGGTCTTCCACTCTTATTATTCCCTCTTGGCTCTTGTACATGTTGTACATTACCCATCTCTCCCTACAGCTTACCTCTATTTTCCTCAGAATTTCAAACGTCTTGCACCGTTTGATATTGTCGAATTCTTTTTTCAGGTCGACAAGTGCTACGACCCTGTCTTTATTTTTCTTTAGTCTTGCTTCAATTATCAATCGCAACGTCAGAATTGCCTCTCTGGTGCCTTTACCTTTTCTAAAGCCAAACTGATCATCATCTAACGCATCCTCAATTTTCTTTTCCATTCTTCCGTGTACTATTCTTTTCAGCAACTTCGATGCATGAGTTGTCAAGCTAATTGTGCTATAATTTTCGCATCTGTCAGCTCTTGCAGTCTTCGGAACTGTGTGGACGGTATTTTATTTTTATAAGTCAGATGGTACACCGTCAGACTCGTACATTCTACACACCAATGTGAATAGTCGTTTTGTTGCCTCCCCCCCCCCCCCCCAATGATTTTAGAAATTCTGACGGGATGTAATCTATTTCTTCTAACTTATTTGATCTTAGGTCTTCCAAAGGTCTTTTAAGTTCTAATCCTAATACTGGATCTCTTCTCCTGTTTCTTCTTCTATCACATGAGACAAACCCTCCCACTCATAGAGACCTTCAATGTACACTTTCTTCCTATCTGCTGTGTGTTCTGCATTTAAAAGTGGAATTCCCGATGCACTCTGTGTTACCATCCTTACTTTTAAAACCATCGAAGGCTGTTTTGGCTTTCCTATATGCTGAATCAGTACTTCCAACAATCATTTCCTTTCCGGTTTCTTCACATTTTCCATGCAGCCATTTCACCTTATCGTCCAGTGCACTTCTTACTTATTTCGTTCTTCAGCGACTTGTATTTCTGCATTCCTGAATTTCCCTGAACATTTTTCTACTTCCTTCTTTCCTCGATCAACAGAAGTATTTCTTCTGTACCCAAACTTTCTTCTCAGTTACCTTCTTGTACCTATGTTTTTCTATCGTATTTCTGTGACTTTCTTATTTTAGAGAAGCCCATTCCTCTTCAACTGTACTGCGTACTGAGATATTCCTTACTGCAGTATCTATAGCCTAGCCCGCCCGGTTAGACGTGCGGTCCAACGTACTGCTTTCCAGTCAGGAAGGCGTGCCGGTCACCGACACGAATCCGCCCGGCGGATTAGTGTCGAGGTCCGGTGTGCCAGCCAGTCTGTGAATGGTTTTTAAGGCGGTTTTCTGTCTTCCTCGGCGAATGCGGACTGGTTCCCCTTATTCCGCCTCAGTTACACGACGTCGGCGATTGCTGCGCGGTCGTCCGGAGTGGCCGTGCGGTTCTAGGCGCTGCAGTCTGGAGCCGAGCGACCGCTACGGTCGCAGGTTCGAATCCTGCCTCGGGCATGGATGTGTGTGATGTCCTTAGGTTAGTTAGGTTTAATTAGTTCTAAGTTCTAGGCGACTAAGGACCTCAGAAGTTAAGTCGCATAGTGCTCAGAGCCATTTGAACCATTTTTTGATTGCTGCGCAAACACTGTCTCCATGGACGCGTACACCATCATTACCACGCAAACATTTGGGCTTACACTCGTCTGGTATGAGGCGTTTCTGGGGAGGGGGGGGGGGGTCCACTGGGAGCCGAACCGCCCAATAGCCCTGAGTTCTGGGGGGGGGGGGGGGCAATGGGGTGAGTGAACTGCTATAGCCTGTTGTGGGGTTGTGAACCACTGAGGGCTACGACGGGGACGAAGCCTCTCCGTCTTTTCTAGGTCCACAGTTCAATACAATAAAGTACAATCTTTAGTCTTAGAAAACTTCAAGCGTATCTCTTGAGTCCTTAGTGCTTCTATATCCCATTTCCTTGAGTACTGATTCTTCCTGGCTAATCTCTTAAGCTTCAGCCTACTCTTCGTCACTGCTACACTGTCATCTGAGTCTGTATCTGCTTCTGGGTACGCCTTACAACCCAGTATCAATGTCTGATCAAGAGGTAATCTAACCGAAATCTTCCCGTACCTCCCACAAATTTTTTCAAGTACACCTCCTCCCCTTGTGATTATTGAACAGAGTATTCGCTGTTACTGGCTGAAATTTTGTTACAGAGCTCAATTAGTCTTTCTCCTCTCTCATTCCTATTACAGAGCCCATATTGTCCCCTAACCCTTTCTTCTACTCTTTCCCTTACAACCGCATTATGGTCCCCAATGGCTATTAGGTTTTCATCTCCCCTTACGTACTGAATTACCCTTTCAATATCTTCATATACTTTCTCCATCTCTTCAGCTTGTGACATCGGCATGTATACCTGAACTATCACTGTTGGTATTGATTTGCTGTCGGTGCAGAGGAAAATAACCATGTCACTGAACTGTTCGCAGTAACACACTCTCTGTGCTACCATTTTCTGTTTATGTTGATATTACCCTGTAATCATCTGAACAGAAACTCTTGTCTTCTTTCCATTTCACTTCACTGATCCCAAATATATCTAGACTGAGCCTTTTCATTTTCCATTTCAGGTTTCCAAGCTTCTGAAATAACGTGCTACGACTCATAGAACGTTATCCTTTCGTTGGTAACTCAATCATTTTCTCATGGTACCTCCCGCTTTGCATTCCCCTCCCAGAGATCCGAATGGGGACTAGTCCGGAATCTTTTACCAGTGGAGAGATCATCACGACACTTTTTTTAATTACAGGTCACATATCCTTTGAATACGCGTTAACCACACATTGTCGACAAAAGACTACGCATATCACGAGCAATTCACGCCGTATATCCTCTACTTGCAAGCAAGGAAATGCACCGCAAAATTAAACTTCACATATATAAGGCCATCGTACAACCCATGATGTTGTATGGCTGCTCATCATGGCTAATTACAAGCAAGTCCAACAAAAGACCGCTACAAGAGCTCCAGAACGGATGCCTAAAAATTGTGTTAAATGCACCATGGTGGACAAAGACGAACCAAATCCATGCGGAACTCGCCATGCCCACAGTGGAAAGTCAAATCATCTAGGCAACAAGAAGAATTTTTGAAAGGCTCAGACCTACACGCAACCAACTTTAGGATTTAGCGACAGTGCAACAACTGCGCTGTCGCAAAGTAAGAGTACTCATGTCTATATTAGGTCTTGAATAAGTTGGGAGCACTTCAAAAATCCAGAATAAGGATAAGATCAAGTTATTACGTTTAAAACTCAAGAGAAAAAGAAATCTCTTAAGCATACGAGGAATGAGTGCCTCAAGGACCAATGTTAGTGCCAAAAGGCCTTCTAAAGTCCAAAATGATGCCCCATTTTGTGCAAATAAATGGTGTCTTCAATAAGCAATCCTACCCACTACACTTGAGGCAACAACCTCCAATGAAGGTAGAGCCCTTACCACCGCACAACACACACACACACACACACACACACACACACACACACACAAGGACACACGTTGTGTGTCTTTAATGCAGTGGCTTCCATTGCCTTCGGTATTCTCATGCCGTTGATCTTTGCTGATTGTTCCACCTTTAGGGGCTGTTTCCCACCCAAAGGACAAGAGAGTGCTGTGAACCTCTGTCCGCTCTTCTGCCCTCTTTGACAAGGCCGTTGTCAGAATGAGGGTGACTTCTTAAGCCGTAAGTCTTTGGCCGCCAATGCTGATTTTTATTCAGAATTTAAGCTGTCGCGTGGTTCGGACCCGCGACCGAGGGCATTTTGATTGCTAATCAAAGACGCTCCCACATTTAGCAGATCTATACATACGTTTTTGGATGGGATCTGCTTGTAGCAAAACACAGATTTATTTTTTATCCCAAACATGTTTCACTTCAGTTGCAGCCTCGTCAGTGGGATTTTATTTTATGGCTGTTAAACGTAAAGAATATTCTTTACTGTTTGTATACATGTAAATATTAGTTTTTAAAAATCGTAATTAGAGATTGTCGAAGAAACACATAAAATTATGTATTCATAATTTTTCACCTCATGGTTTGGTTTTCCTGATGTGTTATCTTTTTACAGTGACTGATTCCTTTCACAGTTTGTCATCCGCAACCATATACAACTTAATGTAGACAAATTATTTAAGAAAAATTTACGATTTGCGATCTGTAATGGCTATGCCTGAAATTAATTATTTCTCTCTGGAACGTTTTGTGTGTGTGTGTGTGTGTGTGTGTGCATGTGTGTGTGTGTGTGTGTGTGTGTGTGTTTGTGTGTGTGTGTGTGTCGGGTGGGAGGGGTGGGGGGTGGGAGCTCTGTAGGTTGGTGTTATCTGATTATTCTTTGAGTGCAGAGAACAGACTTCCATTGCAGAGAGCTGTGTATTGATTTTTTACTTGTTTCCCTTCTACTATGGCTTTTTATATTTGATAATCACAGAGCAAAACTATTTCTCATTTGACAATCAGTTCTATTTAGAAGAAGATGTGCTTCCAATGGTGTCACCAGTCAGTGGATTCCTAGCCAACATTTTTCCCCATCACATTGAAAATAAAATATTTGAAACAATTGTAAGACCCAAACAATACCAGATAATGTATTGGTATCATTAAGCAGATGACATCATACGCCTTCTAGATGAAACATCCAGTCGCATTGAACAACTCCACAGTGATATAAAGAAAGTCCACCCAAAAATAAAATTCACCATAGAAACAGAAAATGACGAAATGTTAAATTTCCTTGAGCTTACAATACACAGACACAACAAACACCACCAATTTTCTATATTCAGGAAAGTGACCACCACCAGCATAGCTATTCACAAACTTTCTAATTATACAATTGCATACAAACTAACTGGCTTCCAATCTGTGCTACAGAGACTAAACAAAACTCCACTCAGTGGAACAACTATAACAAGGAATTAAAGACAGCCAGACAAACAGCTGTAGGGAATGGATATGACAAAAACATTATAGATAAACTAAACCACAAAATGAAAACAAAATAAGAAAGGACACCCAACACAAAAACAAAAACCTTCTCACCATGAACAAGAAACACCCACAACAACAAACAAGTGGTTCACTCTCACCTACAACAACACAGCAGCCCGCAGGATAAGCAACATACTCAAAAAACAAGGGCTAAAAAGAGCCTACAGGATAGACAACTCAAAACAGAGAAAACTAAGGACAATCAACACAAGCAGAGACGAACACAACACATCTGGTATTTACCAACTAACGTGTCAGGACTGCAAATCAGTTTATATGTGACAGACAAGCAGAAACTTTAATACGAGATACACAGAACACAGAAGAGCATTAAAAAGTAACAGCTATCATTCCGCATTTGCTGAATACCTTATGGACAAGAAACGTAACCCAACAGACATCAATACTGACTTGAAAATTCTCAAATGCTGCAACAACAGCCCCCCACAAAAACTAATCATTGAAGAAAACTATCAGATATACCGTTTCACTGTTCGCCATCTTGTTTTTACAGCTGGTAATGAGTGAAGCAGTGACATTGATTGATAGCTTCATATACAAAACGCTACAGTGACGAAGATGAGGAAAACAGAAAACATAAGTGAGACATAATGTTAACACACACACACACACACACACACACACACACACACACACACACACACAACCTACCACACAGAATTAATTAATTTCAGGCATAGTCATTAAAGTACCAAACCGTAATTTTTTGCTTAAGTAATTTGTGTACATTAAGTTGTATATTGTTGCGGATGACAAACTGTGAAAGAAATCAGTCACTGTAAAACATAACACAGCAGGAAAGCCACACCCTGTGGTAGAAAGGTATGAATTCATAATTTTATGTGTTTCTTCGAAAATCTGTAATTATGATTTTAAAAACTAATATTTACATGGATGCAAACAGTAAAGAACATTCTTTACGTTTAACAGCCATAAATAAAAGCCCACTGATGATGCTTTAACTGCAGTGAAACATGTTTAGGAAAAAAAAACAAAATTGTGTTTTGCTAAAGCGGACAGCATCCAAAAACATGTGTATGGACAAAAGAGCTTCAAACCCAAGATGATTATTTAGTAGATTTATATGCATGATTTGAAGATAGCTGTTACTTACAACTGTAACCAGCCAGTCATCTTAATTATCTTACATAAATGCTGACCAGGCATTAAGAGTTTTGTATAAATTTTTAAATTTTGATAGCTTTTATGAAGATAGGTACTAGCCACAACTCTTCTTTACGTTTCTTTAATAATTTTACTTCTCTAACATGTTTAGAAGTATGACGTCAGGCGAATACTGAAATGGAAAAAAGAATATTTTAGTTTTTTTAACTGTAGTAATTGCTGATCCCCACGTGTTGTGTGGCTTACCTGCGGAGAAAGAGAAGTGTAACACGTTTGAGAGAGAGATCTCTTCTTTTGCTGGTTTGTTGACAACAGGTTATGAAAATGACAATTCACCCTGTTCATTAGAATTAATTGTCCTGTTGTGGCGTATCCACCTTCTCCTAGCATTGGATTTTTTACTTCGTGAAGCAAGAACATGCTCAAGACCTCAGCTACGGGTCAGGAGCGTCGAGACAACTCATGTTAGTTTCGCAGTGAACAACGAAATCCAGTTTTCACGACGAATGGTTCCGGATACACTTTGAAAACCTTTTATAATGTCACCGAAGTGCATAGCAAATAACGACTCTGGTACTAATCCCTGAAATTACTTCCCTTTGTACGAAATTTGGCACACGAATGGACAAAAACGCGATTTGATTACTGTTAATGAGATACGAGGTAGTAAACAAACCTTAATAGCACAGCGGAATATATGAGAAGGCGCCCTTAACATTAATGAAACTAAGATAAATTGCAACCAAGGTGTTCAACTATCCTAATACAGCCTACCAGTGTAAATGACTCTCTCCTTGTAGAAAGGACGTTTGCTATGCAGATATAACTGCACACAGGGTATCCTAAGACTTAACGACAGCAAACTTATGTAAGGCAAGGTAAAGTCACGAAGAATTTATTGCTCCAGCATGTGTCTTGAAGTGCGCTGTAACTGTAACTTCCCTTGTATGGTTGAAAATTGTATATAAAATAGTAATATAGAGCATCTGCTGAAGGCAGTTGAATGTGTTATTAATTCTGGTGAAAACAGTTCTTTCTAAATATGTTACACGCGCACATGACATTAGCGTGAAAAGAGATAAGTGGGCACATTTTTATACGACCATAAAAGATTGTATGGTTGAGAAATGATTTTAGAGGGAAATAAATCGTGAGACATTTTATATTCGCTTCATTATTATTCAGGAAGCAGAAACGAACAATCATAAGCAGTATATAAAGTATCCTACACAAGACCAATTGACCTACAATACCATACGCTACTGAAAAGCAGAAAAATAATACCACACAACCAGCATTCCCCACAATACCATTTAGAGAGTGGGAAAGTGACGTTAAAGTCGACCTGTATCTTAGGATTACTCACTGAAATTAGTTATTGATTGTCGCACATTCAAACAAAGACGGGACCTGAACAAAGAGCTAACCTCGCTCACGTGGACACATAATTGGAAAGGATTTCCCTCAGCAACGCCTGACAAATATGTATTGTGGAATTATGCTAGTGCAGCGCAAGCGAGCAAACTACCTCATCAATAATCCGCGGCGCCGCCATTGGTAATGCCCATCTAAAGTAATTCACAAAGTAAAATTTGAACTGTAGAAATAGTCTGCAGGAAATACGATGTAAGCAGTGAAGCAGGAGAGTAGCGTGTCTGGCAGGCCACACTGCCCAACCTAACTCAAAACTTTTTGCCAAGCAATTTGATTGGACGACGGGGATCTGCCCTCAAAGTGCTGCACGAAGACATGCTTCTCACTACTCAGTCAGAGATAGGAGTTCTCTAGTAGACGAAAACATAGACAATAAGATCTTCGAGTGCTTCGTAACTTATGCGCTGGTACCTAACATGAAATAAGTTTATAACTGGCGGCTGTCAACTTGCTACCGTTAAATATCCGTGTCATCCATTATACGTCCAGGGTTTGTCCGAAGTGACAGTAAATAGACAGGTCTTTCTCTTTGTAGGAACAGGATGCTAGTTCCGTCTGCGAAGATATTTTGTTATTGCTGGGTACACCCTACTCGTGAAGTACACTCTGGCATAGAACCAAGGCGCTGACGAGAACAAAACTCGATTCGACTTTACTACCGATGATGAGAAACGAGCGAAGTGGCACAATGTGCGGCAGTGAACTCGTCTTCGGGAGGGGGCGGGTGGTAGGGGGTGGTTAAAATCCCGTCTGACCATCCAGATTTACGTTTTCCGAAACTTTCCTGCATCGTTTAAGGCAAGTGCCGAGATGGTTCATTTCAAAGGGCAACGCCAGTTGCCTTCCCCAGCAAATCCTGTCAATGGGAAGTTATCTCCTAATCTTCCTTCCTTTCACTACCGATGTATCATGTTGGTGATTTATGTCATTTCGTATGGTCTTTGGCACTCTCGGGCAAAGCGTCTTCGATGTTAGTAGACCAGTTGTGTGACATTACGAGAGAAATTATTTAACGCTTCTAAAGATAAAGATACAAATTCTTCAGAATTACGGAGACATAGTTTTTAAAAGCACATAGCCATACATGCTGCTGATCACTGTGGAGACTGTAATTTAAAAGCGGTGAATAAAGTTAATGATGGACTACTGAATTCTTAAAACCCATCGTTTCATTCCTGATTTTACATTCATGTCCAGAAAAAGAGAACATCTTGGACGACCAGAGATAGGACGTTCGTATTCGCTGGACATGTACATTAGTATGTTCTTCAGAAGTGATTATCATTTGAACCATGTCGGTCGACGGGTTCAAGGACAACATCGATATCGCGTCGTAACACCTCCTACCGTTAAAATGTGGCTGCGGCTCTCGTTGTCGCTATAAATTAAAGGTCATGCATGGATCAGTGTGACTTGAGCAGACGTGCAGGATACCTCGCAAACGTATGCGCGAATCCTACCGTCAAATCAGTGAGTTTGAAAGAGGACACATATCGGGTAGACCGTTCGCCGGGTTCAAGTCTTTCGATTTGTCGCCACTTCGGCGACTTGCGCGTCGATGGAGATGATACGATGATGATGAGGAGAACACAAGGCCCAGTACCTGAGCGGAGAAAATCTCCGACCCAGCCGGGAATTGAACACGGCCCCTTAGGATTGACATTCTGTCGCGCTGACCACTCAGCTACCGGGGGCGGACGTTACTGATTTGAAGGATGTGAAGGATCAATCTGGGAAATTTCGATTCGTGTGGGACGAAGTGTTTCGGCAGTGCTACGGGTGTGTACAGATTGATTCACGGAAGGCCGTAGAACACGACGAGATGGGTCGGGTCGCACCACCCACACCAGCCCCCGAGAAGATCGACACGTCAGCCAAATGGCATTGCAGAAGAGCTCTTCTTCCTCCTCGGCTCTGGGGCAACAGTGGAACACAGAGTACGCTATCGGGGGTGACAGTTTATTACGGCATTGGTTACGTCTGCGTCGTCCACTTCTCCATCCAACTATGAGGAATGTACAGAGATATGATAGACGGCAGAGGTGTATGGAACGACGTCAGTGGAAACAGGAATGGCATCAGACGGTGTTTTCGGACGAATCCGGGTTCTGTTTGTTTGAAAATGATGCCCGGATTTTGGTTCGCAGCAGACAGGGGGTTCAAATGGTTCAAATGGCTCTAAGCACTATGGGACTTAACATCTGAGGTCATCAGTCCCCTAGACTTAGAACTACTTAAACCTAACTAACCTAAGGACATCACACACATCCATGCCCGAGTCAGGATTCGAATCTGCGACCGTAGCAGCAGCGCCGTTCCGAACTGAAGCGCCTAGAACCGCTCGGCCACAGCGTCCGGCAGCAGACAGGGGGAATGGCATCACAGTGACTGCATTCACACAAGACATACAGAGCCAAGTCAAGGCCTTATGGTGTGGGGTGCTATTTGGTATAACCACAAATCACAGCTGGTGAATGTCCAGGGCACTGAGACCAGTCTGACCTACGTGAATGACATCCTGCGATCCGTAGCCATACCCTTTCTGCACAACACCCCAGACGTCAATTTTCAGTTAGACAATGCACGACCACACGTTTCTGCACGAAAACTTGTCCTCTTGGTGTCACAGGATGTCAGATTTTTGCCCTGGATTTCCAGATCACCAGACTTGTCGCCAATCGAAAATGTGTGGGATATGGTGAAGCGACCGGTGCAGCGCTGTGACCCAATGCCAACCACCACAGATGAGCTTTTGGTCCAGGTGAATGCAGCATGGATGGCTATACCACAGGACGCCATTCGCGCCTTATACGCGTCGATGCCATCACGCATGGAAAAAGTTATCGGTGGCCACATGCTGAACCGAGGTGACTGAAACTCTAATCATTTCTACAGAACATACTAATGTACATGTCCTGTGAATATGAACGTCCTGTCTCTGGTCATTCAAGGTGTTCTGTTTTTTTCCGAGCACGAGTGTATTTTTCTGTTTTTGACGTTGGATATTTACTTTTACGAGGGTTGGAACTTCTATAATGGTAGTATAGCAACTTAACAGGATCAGATAATGTCACTTTTTCCACAAGTACCGCCTGCATGGTCGAGGTCGCTAAGATACACTTGTGCGATAAGCCGGTTCGGACCTTGCTCTATTTGTCGTCAAGGGGAGGTGAGGTGGAGATGAAAAATCCCTGGTCACCAGCCTTTGCGCCAATATATTGGATTAAATTTCAAACCTCGCCGCATAGTCTCGTGAAGTGAGGGCATGCGACACAGTTAAAGGTGATTCTTGCGTCGGATGGGGACGTTAAGTTCCGCGCAACACTTAGCGCGTTTCGAGAGGAGTAGGCTGCGCGCCGGCAATGGATTCACCCACTCCCTTCCCTTCCTCTGTTAGAACACAAACCCAGCACTACACTGTGTAAGTCCTGATCATACTCATTCTCACAACACAGATACACAGCTGACACTTCGTAACAAGTCAGAAGAAGGTAATGACAAACCATCCCCACTAGGACCTTGCCTAGAACGGTGGTACCCTCATTCCCTGAATATGGTAGTACTTTTTGAACACACGGTAATCACTTCTACCTTATACCAGCATAAATGGACTCTCCCTTCCCACACCACGCAGTTACGATAAGAACAGAGGCTCGTATAGAGGACGGTCGAATGTAGTGTTTTTACGATGCTGTCGGAACAAGGACAATAGATTCGGATAAAAATTGAATGTGTCAGAGGACATACAGCACGACAACGTCATCAATGCCTTCAAGGGGCTTACTGCAAAACAGAACCTGCGTTGAAGTACAAAACGGTGACAAGTTGAGGGAAAGGTTTCCACGAAGGACTCCAATATGTGGTAGATATCGTCGGCAATGTCGTCCTCGTGTCAGGGAAGAAGTGTCTGCAGTGTTTACAGGAATGCAGAAATGGTTACGATGCGATGCTGTTCGTTACTCTTGGAATTCTACGAACGTGGAGGAGACGTTTTCTTGCGCCGTACGATTAGGCTGGATGAGACATGGGTCAAATCGTACGAGCCACACCTGAGGCGGCAATCAAACATATGATACAGCTACCGGTCACTACGGCAATCGGAAGTTCGTTAGATTCACAACAATGTGAAAGTTATGGTGATGCTTTGTCACGACTGCGATAGTGGCCAGTGGGGCTGGACAAACGATTCTGGAGTTCGAACGGGATCGAGATTTCCCGATACACCGCAGCGTCCGATACAGTATCGAGCTTGTTCTGACTGTCACGCGACATTTGACTCGCGCGGTGCGAGTGCAAGGGATACACAAGAAACAACGAACTCGCCCAACAATAAACTAAGACTGCATAATTATTACAGTTACGTGAAACAGTGGAGGAAATAGCATTAAATCCTACCACTGCAAAAACCTTGCCAATATTTTTGACATTACTCTTTGCTGAAGATGATCATGCAGAAGCACAAAAAAAAGCTGCCTCAAAAATTCTCTTCTTTTCTGTTGTTCTTTCTGATTTGAGTTGAAAATAATAGCAGCATTTATCGCAGCTGTGTTCATGATGCTACAAAAAACAACTATTGGCCATCTTCTTGTGTTTCTAGCTGCATTATATGTTGCACTCATTCCGTCTACAATGTCAACTCCACCCTTAGTAAGGTTATAGAAAGTGATAATTTCTGGTTTTTTATCATTCCCTGTATTTTCGTCAATATTTCCATTGTGGTGCATCGTTGACAGTGGTAATACCACTCTATTTCGTTTCGGCGCATAAGAGACTAAGGTACAGTTTTTCTAAAACCCAAAGTTAGATGACATTTCTTGTCGGTTTTTGGTGTTAATAAATCCCCTTGCGACTTGTCTCTCGTTCTTCCTCAGGGTACCAACGATGGTCGTCTTCTTCGCAGTCATTGTGTTTGCAAGCTCGTAACCTGTAAAATAACTGTCGCAAGTTATGTTGCGGCCTGTATTCAGGAGAGGTTGGCAAAGTCTCTGAACAAGTTCAACTGGTCTGTTGTCCTGTCTGTAAGGGCCTTCAGACTGTTGCCCAACATACACCTCCATGTTGAATGTGTAAAACATTCGGGCATCCACTGCTGCAAAAAATCTTTACTCCATACTTGTTTGGTTTATTTGGCATATACTGTCGAAATCTGCATCTTCCACGGAATGCCTCTAGTTTTTATCAACTGTCACGTATTCAGAAACTGTATAAGCCTTCTGAAAGTTTTCAACAATTAGACTGAACACCTGTCTTATCGCCGCCATGTGATCTGTTTCCTCCCTTTCCATTCTAGTTTGTTTATCGTCGAATCTGAGGCATCGAAGGAGGAAACTAAATCTGTTTATGCCCATTGTGAGATGAAATATTTCAACTCATGTGCCATCTGTTCGCCACAAATCTTGCAGACTTAGTCAATGGGCAAGCATTACACCAGCGTAGTACAATAATCCCAATGAGGCCTTTATTTAAGCTTTATTAATTTGTTGTGCATCACTTTCCCTTGAAAAGTTTCCCTGGATACTTTGAATGTAATTATTAGTGCAGTCAACGAGTATTTGTATAATGTTTTCATCAAAAAACAGTTCCCAGCCCTGTAGAGGATTTGTAGCACTTTTCACAGCACCTTTCACACGTGGTAAATGAGTTACGATGTTATGACAACGCTTGCGGGAGTTCTTTGGCGGAGAACGTTGAGTTCCATACTGTTCCGTCTTTACCGACAAACACATCACTGTCAGCACCACAATCACTGTCTTCTGATTTATCACTCGACGTTTTTTGTTCGGTGCCGGAATCATTTTTCCACTCTGGGTCCTGGATTTCTTCAAAGTCGATTTCTCCATTTCAGAAGCACCAGCGTCACTTTCAGCCATTACTTCTTCAATCAAGTTCCTAATTCTCTCCTCCTGTGCCTCGTAAGAATAAGCCATGATGCAGTTACAACACTTGCAACACACTAAAATAAGGTACAAAGCACGAAAAAATCGGTTCCACCACTAAACTAAGCAGGTACCGCAAATATGCGGGCGCGTGAATAACCTTGGCGGAGCTAACAACAAACTGACACCAGTGCACGCGGCTGGCCTGTGAGACCCTAGACCTCTTTGTTGTGAGCTAACGGGAAGTGCTATTGTTTAAATACCAGATACACCATACCAAACGACTCCTATTACACTCGGCCGGCCGCGGTGGTCTCACGGTTCTAGGCGCGCAGTCCGGAACCGCGCGACTGCTACGGTCGCAGGTTCGAATCCTGCCTCGGGCATGGATGTGTGTGATGTCCTTAGGTTAGTTCTAGTTCTAAGTTCTAGGGGACTGATGACCTAAGATGTTAAGTCCCACAGTGCTCAGAGCCATTTGAACATATTACACTCACTTAAACGTACTGAGAAGATAGCTTCTTGGAAACAACTTTCAGACATTGCATTAATGTGACAATATTCTCCTTGGTCCGACAGACCACCTGCGTGTACTGACGGGTTAAACAAATCGACAACACGACGTCTCATACATTATGAGTGAATATATCAATATTTATGCCAATTTTTAAATAAGGGTAACAGGTAAAGTCGAAAATGTTGTTTGCCAAAAAGTGAAGCCAGCATAATATTTTATTTCATTACGAGAGACGGTAATGATTAACCAAGTAAGGTACAAATGAGCAATTGGATCTCTTTTCACATATCAGAATAACGGATAAAAACTTTACCAGATTTAATCCGTTTGAAAACAAGACGGCAACATTCAAAGAAAATAATCGAGACAACTAATCAAGAATTAAATTTCGAATAAAAGAAATGTGTGGCAATAGAGTAACTTTAATTTTTATCGCGAGAATAAATTACAACGGAGTGACGCGTCTTGTAAATAGTACCATTAAGCCCCCATTAGTCGAGGGCGAGCGAAAGCTCGAGAAGAACACACAATCTTGATTGAAATGTTTTATTTATTTATTAGTTGCCGTTGTTGCGCGTGATCTGCACCCTAGAACATGTTTCAGTCTGTGTTAGATAGTTATTTTTATTGTTAAAATTCACTGTGCATTAAAAACGCTAAGACATATCGTTGTGATAGTACCAACAAAAGTCACTAGATAGCAGGGTGATCAAAAGATCGAACAGGACCTGAGATTTCCCTCTCAGTGACGTAAATTGTTCGAACAGTTCCAGTCGTGTTCAGACACAGCCCTAGCGACCAGGCGAAATTACTTTCGTGCAGCCACAAATGTTGGTTCTTCTATAGCTTTGGGAAAAGGCTTATTAAACTAGAACACATGAAATATTAGTTCATTTTATTACATAAATGAATAAAAAAGTTACTTGACTTTGACACTCTTCTTTGCCAGAGGAATACTGGATAATTTACAGCTGGACTAGCAAAGCATCATTTTATACACTAGTTAAAAAACTTTTCACTTGATGTACTGCGTTCGACATTAGCGCCAATACAAATTCATTTGAAGACCTAACTACTCACTGGCCCTAGACTACGTATGTTGTTGATGCTGTCGCTGAGGTCTCGAACAGGGACGAGCTCTTGCATGCTCAATACTATGTTGACCTCAGTGCGAGGACGCTGCAGTGCCGAGGAAGATGCGTGGTCTTCTGGAGCGTCTTCTACATGTCGTCGCGGAGTGCAGCGAATCATCGCTAATGTCTGTGACATCGATCCGCGTTGTCAAATTTCCTGTAGCACCGCGACCTCAGGACGGTACCAAAGTGTTATCCTAACGCATACCGTTCCCCAATGGCAGCCAGTCAAT
The DNA here is from genome assembly GCF_023898315.1 of Schistocerca nitens. Taxonomy (NCBI): domain Eukaryota; kingdom Metazoa; phylum Arthropoda; class Insecta; order Orthoptera; family Acrididae; genus Schistocerca; species Schistocerca nitens. The sequence goes on along the minus strand of NC_064621.1, from coordinate 441,896,507 downwards.
GCCTTGTATTACTGTTAATTTTTGGAACACAACCTGCGACGAGCATTGAGAATAATGTGGAGATAATTTCTGTACAACTCAAGCATTATTTTGCAGGACAATGCTCGCGAGCATATTGTGCAATGTTTGATTTGTTCGATCGATGGAGCTGGGAAGTACTGTTCCATCCATCGTGATCACCGGACTCAGCCCTTGTGACTTCGATTTGATTCGTAAGATGATAGGAGCATTTCGTGGCGTTCACTTCGGAATTGTTACAGAGATTCGTAGGGCAACAGACAGCTCCATTGCAATTATAAACAAAACTAGCGCTGGCATCAGGTTAGAAACAATGCCGAAGACTACTCTGGACGATAGAAAAATTTTCAAACATTGATCTGTTTCGTGTCGATTGTAAATACACAAATGCCACCATTAAAGATCCAATCTCCGCATTTCCACTAATACGGCTATTATACAGGGTGTCTCACTCAAACGTCCCTGATTTTAAAGACCCAGGAAAAAGAAACACGGTAGATACGACAACGAAAAATGCACTACATTGTAGAGCATCTCAAAGAATTTATTTGTTTATCAACACACCTCTTCATGTGAACCATTTGTAGCACGAAGAATATCGAGTGTATGTTCAATTTCTTGCCAAGTTCTTTGTAACATTGCCTCTGTTATTGTTGCAATCGCATTAGTGATATGACGTCGCAACGTAAGAATGTTGTCAACATTGGTCGCATACACTAGGTTCTTCACGAATCCCCGCATGAAGATATAAAGCGGCGTAATGTCGGGTAAACGTGGTGGCCAGGCAATGGTCCTCCGCGTCCGATCCAATAATTGGGAAATTTCCTATCCAGGAACTTGTGAACAGCCGTTGACCAATGCGGCATCTTGCTCAAAAATGATGTTGGGTTGCAAGTCTTGTATCTGAGGGTACACAAACTGCTCCAACATGTCCAGATACAGTGACCCATTTATTGTTTGTTCCGCAAAGAAGAACAGTCCAACAATCCTGTCGTGCATTAGCCCGCACCAGACGTTTAGTTTAGGGCTATAACGAACATGTTCAATGACAACGTGCGTATTTCGCGAACCCCAAATCCGAACATTATGGTTCAAATGGCTCTGAGCACTATGGGACTTAACATCTGAGGTCATCAGTCCCCTAGAACTTAGAACTACTTAAACCTAACTAACCTAAGGACATCACACACATCCATGCCCGAGGCAGGATTCGAACCTGCGACCGTAACGGTCGCGCGATTCCAGACTGTAGCGCCTAGAACCGCTCGGCCACTCCGGCCGGCCCGAACATTATACCTACTAACCCTTCCTGATAGATGAAAGGTTGCCTCATCTGAGAATAAGCATCTTTCCAGGAAGCTGGCACCCATATCAATACGCTGCAGCATATGCGTAGCAAATTGTTGTCGGCGTAGTTTGTCGTTCGGCGTCAGATGTTGGAGAATTTGCACTTTGCAAGCACACATACGAAGACGCTGGTGAACTGCACGATGCAGTGTTGATCGAGGTACATCAAGTTGCCTAGATACTTGACGAATTGACTTACGTGGGCTTCTGAGAAACGTTTGTCTGATGTCCTCCACTGTCTCTTCTGAAACTCCGTAACAAGCACCGCCAGAATGTTTCAGAACATTTCCTGTTGGCAGAAACTTCGTATACAATTCCTTAATTGTTTTCACAGCAGGTGCATCCCATTCATACACACGACGATGATTTCTTTGCACAGTAATCGGCGATTTTTTTTCTGCAAACCACACTACTACTTACGCGCGCTGCTGTGTAGTCCTCATTTTCACTTCATGCGACCATGCACTCTGGCGACGATAATTGGCACTACTGACGCGTGACTATAAATTCTTTGAGATGCTCTACAATGTGGTGCATTTTTTATTGTCGTATCTACTGTCGTTTTTCTCTCCCGGGTCCTTGAAATCAAGGAGGTTTGAGTGGGACACCCTGTGTAGCGTTCTGGCTAAATGATATTTCGATTCACTCGCTTTAGTGAAATACACAAACATGATATCAAGGAACCGAATGAAGAACACTGTTTCGCTGATGAAGTTCACACGTGGCCGGTTGTGGGATTGAAAAGAAGCGTAGCTGGAGCCGCGAATAGATTCCTACGGGGAGAAGAGAGGAGAGGGAAGACCACTGACGCATTCTCTCAGAGCCGCCACAATTAGCCGTGTTTTGTGCTTCTGCGAAAGTTCAGGCGACAGACCTCCTCTTCAGTTTCGGCGCGAACTGGCAGATTAAACCACGGGGAAGTACTACACAGGAAAAGTACGACACAGTAAGTCACACTATGGCCACGGCAGTTCTGCTAGAGGCACTATGATTTTTTTTACTTAGACCATAGGTAAGATAGACACCGTATGGCGTAATTATGCGGAAAACTACATCTCTATGAGATGATGAGTGGGTCCGGTTGCAGACGGCTTTTGGAATGAATGTTAAATTTTGTTTCCTGCTGTGTTTTCAGTCAAGATTTTTTTGACTGTACTCGTGAGGACTTGTGCAACGTCTGGCTCCACGGGAAGATAAGAGTGTAATATTTTGTTCAAGGGCGAATATAATAACTTGACTAACACAGTTTCCTAGATCAAATCATTGAACTGCAGTCTGAAGTTAGGGAGTGCTAGCGTCAGCGAGCAGATGGTTTTCAGTTTTCAGCATTGGAAGAAAACTGATGGCACATGTTGTGTCTCCAAATTTAAATTTTCGCTTGATTTAATGCTTCGATAAAAAAAGCAAGAACCGCAATTCCAGATAAATAATTTAATCGTAATAAGTGTAAAAAATTGACGAAATTTTGAGGCGATACAATGTTAAAATTGTCTGACATACTGTAATAATTTTTGTTAATAATCAACAGTTTCCAGTCTCTATTAGCAAACGGCTAAAACGGTCACCCAGCACCAGCTTCAGGTTATCTATGTAACGGTTTCTAGGGGCAATAAAATTTCGTTTCCTGTATTTCATATGATTATTGACCGAAATTAAAAATTTAAAATTCGCTCATAATATGCTCATTAAGAGGTATAATCTTACGCTAAGGGTTCAACACGTAAAGCGAAGTCAGAAATATTGTATGTATAGGGTGACAATTATTGTACTATATGAAATAGAATCGTCATAACTTCTGAACGATTTGCGTTAGGCCGTTCAAACTGCACGGTTGGCCGCGGGGCATGATGGGAATTACTATGCGCATGCGACGAAACCCACTTTTCCAATAAGCAAGTGAGCAAAATAAGCAAAATTGGCGCATTTGGGTGACTGAGAAACGGTATTTCGCGATCGAGAAGTCTCTTCGCCCTCAACGAGTGATGGTGTGGTGTGAAATGTCCAGTCACTGAATCATCGGTGCTACATTCCTTGGTGGTACGGTAACTACCGAACGGCACATGAAGATTTTGGAAGATGATTTCATCCCCATTTTCCAAAGTGACCCTGATTTCGATAAGATGTGGTTCATACAAAACGGAGCTCGACCCCATCGGAGCAGGAGAGTGTTTGATATCCTGGAGGATCAGGCTGGAGACCGGATTCTGGCTCTGGGGTACCCAGAGGCCACTAGCATGGGGCTCGTTTGGCCGCCATATTCTCCGGATCTGAACACATGCGTCTCCTTTCTGTGAGGCTGTGTTAATGACAATATGTACAGCAATAATCCAAAACCATTGCTGAGCTTAAAGTAGCCATTGAGGAGGTCACCAACAGCATCGATGTTCCGACACTTCAGCGGGTCATGCAGAGTTTCGCTATTCGTTTGCGCAACATCATCGGCAATAATGGCAGGGATATCGAACATGTCACAACTCAAATCCGAATATCTGTAGTGACCTTTACATGTTGAATGAAGTGTGCGCACGCCGTAACTTGATGAAATGAAATTCACGACGTGCAAATTATCAAGACTATGTTCATACAGTATTTGAGAATGAGAATGCTTGGCGACTGTCAGCAAACGTTACGTATAATTTCAAACTTTTCAAAACATTTTCCTCGCTGACAAATCCCAGAAAATAATGAAAGGAAAAAAATCAATGCTTTCTACTTTTTCGCTGTTGACGCAGTACAACTTGAGCATCAGGGGGCATGACGTTTTTGTTTATAACTTCTGCATTATTAATTCTTTTTGAAACACATTTTGCAGATATTGCCGCATATACCGGTGAATGCACCTGCAAACTCATATCATTGTACGTAACGTAGTTCTGACGAGAAAAACTAGCTTCGAAATGTGAGTTCAGTTCTATATGAAGGATGGTGTGTGTGTGTGTGTGTGTGTGTGTGTGTGGGAGGGGAGGAGGATGGAGGAAAGGTCATTGGTATGGGGCTATTCTGCTTCTTGTCTATAGAATATTTCAGTGTCTATACTGTGTTTAGTGGAGAACGCAAAACCAAAAAGACATGTTTTGTGTGAAACCGTACATAATGGATAGAAATGGCTATCATTAAAAAATCTCTTTTTGAGGAATCCTCTGAAAATGACACACTTCCTAACAAACAGATGAGATTTAGTCTCAGGCTTACGTAAATGATGAACACCACGAAAGAAACTGTAGGAGAAAAGGAGGAAAATCTCTGAAATATTTTATATAAATATATTTAATGTGTTTCGTGACGCAGTTCACTGAATTAAAAATAATACTACCACTAGTAATAAGTATACACAAACAGAACCGTAAATGCAATGTGCCAAACTCTGCTACTCTTTTAGCCGATCAAATGTAAAAACGGCAACCATCCTTTTAGAGCGGTTAATTAAGTTTTTACTGCAGTGCTTCGAATATAATACTAACACACCCTGGCGTTCAATTCCACCCATAAACAGAAAACAGTTGAGTATTAGCTCCACTTCTTACAGCGCGTAAGTGATAGGGTATCAGCCGTTTTAGTCCGCCACTTGACTCTAATGTTGAGCTCAGCGCGGCAAAGCTTGGGGCACACGCGGTATATTTGCGTCTATGGTCTAAGCTCTAAAGTTTGATAAGATTGGCAGCAATCACAATATTGATAATGGGACCCGTCAGTTGACTTGTGCGGATTTTATTCTCTATTGGCAACACTAGCGCGATGCGTTTTCTATCGTCATTTATGTTTCGGGGCAACAAAAACGAGATATTTTATATTAAGACCATATCTCTGCCAAGCAGTGATGTTCTGTTCTTGTCTTTGTCTTAACTGGAGAGTCCATAAATTTAGAGAAACAGGTGTAACTTTAAATAATTATACAGGAAAGGCCATTTTCCTTTTATTTTCGACATCTGTTTCTATACTATGAGAATTACAGTGAAGTTTGTAACAGAGGGTACTTTTTATTGTACTATAAGTCAAAGAATTTCCCCGTTCATTCATGGGTGGAATGTCGGAAGAATGACTGATCGCACCTAAACTCTGTTAGCTGTTATCTGCACGACATTTTGAAAATGTAAGGGGCGGTCAAATAAAAACGACGTATGTCGAAAAAAGTAAGTAAACTGTTTATTATTTCAAAAGTAATCGCCATAACGATTAATAGATTCAGCTCACTGTACGAGAAGGCGTCAATGCCTTCAGGGAAAAACGTTTGCGCTTGCCTACGGAACAATGATTATACCTAGGTGTGAAACTCTTCGTCCGAAGCAACACTGACGACCACAAATACAACAAATGTCTTTCCTCAGGGTTCGGCGGGCCCACTTGTTGCCAAGGTTGTTTCGAGTACGCTGCAGAAGTATCGCTGGGAAGCCCTTACCTATCCCCCACACAGCCCCGACCTCTCCCAATGCGATTTCAATATATTCGGAACCCTGAAGAAAGACATTCGTCGGTGCAGATTTGCTTTGGACGAAGAGGTGCACACCTGGGTACAATTATGGTTTCATAGGTTACCATGAACATTTTTCCATAAAGGCACTGTCTATTTCATTTGACTATTAACAGTTATGGCGATTACTTTTGAAATAATAAATATTTTAGTTACTTCTTATGGTTCCGAGCCTCATTCTTTAAAAACGGAACTCTTATAGGATAATTTTGTTGTCCGTTTGTCTGTCAGCCTGTTCGACTGTTAGGAACCCTTTTTCTCAGGAACGAGTAGACATATCACTTTCAAATTTATGTCGCATGTTAAGGTCTTTAGTCCCCTGGCGGTATGAAAATTTTAAGCGTGTAAGTTATTCAGTCCAAGGGTACGACAATTTATGTCACAATTTTGATACTCGAAAACTCACTCATCAAAAACTATAGGGTACTTCTCGTTGACTTAGAATCATGAAATTTGCCAAAAACCAACATTTCACAAGACAAGTAAAATGAAAAATCAGAAATTGTTAATTTTTAATTATTGGTGCAGTTAAACTTAATTTCAGGCTTGAAGTTTTAGTATACTGCTCCAGTACTAATATATCTATTCGTAGCATATTTTGCACATAGTATTGACATATACTACAGAATCTACTTGCTAAATTATTAAATTGTACCGTTGTACAATACATAGTTCAGGTGTTATGATGACATATACAATAAGTTACGTGAAAAGCAAGCTTTTCTTAAAACGGAGTCTTCAGCCTTATGGGCTTTATATGCTTAACGACAAACCATTAATACATAAACTCGCCTGTAAAGTAATCAGACGTTTGAAGCTGTTTTATACATGGCAGTTCGAGTTTTAAAGAAACGGGAATGAGACGTTCCTAGTTGAGCACCATTCAGTTTTGGGCCATGTAAGTGTTTTGTACGAAGATTTTTTTTTTTTTTGTAGATCATTGCAGCTTCCCAATATCATATTAACCAGCTTTACTATGAGGTGACAAAAGTCATGGGATTCTCGTGATACCGTGTCAGACCGCCTTTTACTCGGCTTAGTGGCATGGACTCAGCAAGTCGCTGGGAGGTCCTGCAGAAATACTGAGTCAAGCTGCGTCTGTAGACGTCCATAACTGCAGAAAGTGCTGCCGGTCCAGAATTTTGTGCACGAACTGATCTATCTAATATGCCCCTTAAATGCTGTGTGGAGTGGCCGCGTGGTTTGAGGCGCCATGTCACGGATTGCGAGGCCCCTCCCACCGGAGGTTCGAGTGCTCCCTCGGGATGGGTGTGTGTGTTGTTCTTAGCATAAGTTAGTTTAAATTAGATGAAGTAGGGTGTAAGCCTAGGGAACCAATGACCTCAGCAGTTGGTTCCCTTAGGGATTCACATACACTTGTCCCTTAAATGTTCGATGGAATTCACGTCAGTCAATCCGGGTGGCCAAATCATTAGCTCGAATTGTCCAGAATGCTCTTCAATCGTGAACAATTAAGGCACGATGTGATGGCGCACTGTCTTCCGTAAAAGTCCCATCGTTTTTTGGGGGCATGAAGTCCATGAATAGCTGTAAATGGTCTCCAAGCGGTCAAACATTACCATTTACAGTCAATGATAGGTTTAGTTGGATCAGAGGATCCAGTCGATTTCATGTAAAATTACAACCCACACCATTACGGAGCCGCCACCAGCTTGCACAGTGCCCTTTTGGCAACTTGGGTCCATAGATACGTTGGGTCTCCTCCACACTGAACCTATACCACCAACTCTTATCAACTGAAACAGGGAGTTATTTGATCAGGTGATGGTTTTTCAGTCGTCTAGAGTCGAACCAATGTGGTCACTAGCCTAGGACAGGCGTTACAAGCGATGTCATGCTGTTAGCAAAGGCATTCACGTCCAGTCGACTGCTGCCTTAGCTCATTAGCGCCAAATTTCGCCGCACTATCCTATCCGATACGTTCGTCATACGTTCCACATTGATTTCTGCGGTTATTTCATGCAATGTTTCTTGTCTGTTGGCACTGACAACTCTACGCAAACGCCGCTGCTCTCGGACGGTAAATGAAGGCTACTGCATTGTTCATGGTGAGAGGTAATGCCTGAAATTTGGTATTTTAGGCATGTATTTCGGAACAATGATTTAGCTAACGGTTTCCAAAATAGAATGTCCCATGCTTCTAGCTTCAACTAGCATACTATGTCAATAGTCTGTTAATTCCCCTCATGCCGGCCGGAGTGGCTAAGCGGTTCTAGGCGCTACAGTCCGGAACCGCGCGACCGCTACGGTTGCTGGTTCGAATCCTGCCTCGGGCATGGATGTGTGTGATGTCCTTAGGTTAGTTAGGTTTAAGTAGTTCTAAGTTCTAGTAGACTGATGACCTCAGATGTTAAGTCCCATAGTGTTCAGAGCCATTTGAACCATTGTGAATCAGAAAATGTCACGCTTTCCAATTTGTAAAAAGCATAACTTCGCGTTTCCCTAGATTATGTTACCACTCTCCTTCAACCAGAGATCTAACTAGACTTTACCGTCATTTTGACCGGATTTCCTGATGGGTAACTGCTACATCCGCCGAAATCCTGAGATTTCTAGCAATACTGGCCGGCCGAAGTGGCCGCGCGGTTCTGGCGCTGCAGTCTGGAACCGCGAGACCGCTACGGTGGCAGGTTCGAATCCTGCCTCGGGCATGGATGTGTGTGATGTCCTTACGTTAGTTAGGTTTAACTAGTTCTAAGTTCTAGGGGACTAATGACCTCAGCAGTTGAGTCCCATAGTGCTCAGAGCCATTTTTTTTCTAGCAATATTATCAGCTGAGTCTTTAATGTGTAAGGTGGTCAGGGATAATCCTGTGAAGCTTCCTTGGAGCACACAGAACAGTACAACAATGTCTGCGTCCACTAAGGATAGCGTGATGCGTCCTAGTTGTCGCGAAACTTTCGATGCATTAGCAAAAGCGGTTAATTATCCCTTAGTAACGTAATTTATGTTCAAAAATGGCTCTGAGCACTATGGGACTTAACTGCTGAGGTCATCAGTCCCCTAGAACTTAGAACTACTTAAACCTAACCAACCTAAGGACATGACACACATCCATGCCCGAGGCAGGACTCGAATCTGCGACCATAGCGGTCGCGGGGTTCCAGACAGTAGCGCCTAGAACCGCTCGGCCACTCCGGCCGGCGTAATTTATGTCTAAGGCGTCTATATCTAAATCCACATACGAGTATATAGTGAAAGGTACATCGTATAAATATTATCGATTATCTTTTCTAACAGAATGAAGTATGCTCCTATTTAGCACAAAAAGGGAATATCACCTAAACAGAGTTAGTGATGTAAAAGTAGGGTTCAAAATGGCTCTGAGCACTCATCAGTCCCCTAGAACTTAGAACTACTTAAACCTAACTAACCTAAGGATATCACACACATCCATGCCCGAGGCAGGATTCGAACCTGCGACCGTAGTGGTCGCGCGGTCCCGGACTGAAGCGCCTAGAACCGCTTGGCCACATCGGCCGGCGATGTAAAAGTAGGGACCTAGCTTTTCAACATATCTGGAAGGTTCACAGTCATTTAGATGAAAACATACTGACACTTTTGCGCTTTTGTACTTATTAGTATTAGTGCCCATATCATGTTATATAATACATCGTATCAAGTAAAGTAACATGAAACACGATGTCATGTCGTACAATGCGACACGTACCATCATGCCATTCAACATGGCATCTGTCATGTCGTGGAATATGACACAATGTGTCATTAAAGTTTAGGATGCATGCATACCAACTCTGAGATACTTCTTATTATAGATGCACTCTCACTCTCTGATGCTTCCTATTGTGCATGCATCCCACTCTCTAAAAGCACGTAAAGTTACTCCGCTCAACATGCAGTACGTGTAACGGAGAGTGGGTCGAAGAGAGGTCACTACGAAATGGGGTTAATTCTTAAAAAAAGCATGAATATGTCAAAATGTATTAATTTAAATGTCTTTGCGCTGCGAGATAAATCAAAAAGCTATTTCCGTTTTGTTTACATCCCCAACTCTGCCAAGAACATTTCGTATTTTTCTGTATTGCTATAGGAGCATTTTTCATTCTGATTCCCAACTTTCAGCCTACCATAATTCTGACATGAGACCGCCATAGCTTGGCAGCCGATGTAGATTTTTGTTGACTCAGGCGACAGCTGATCGGGTATAGATTTTTTATTGGCTTTCTAACGAAGCTGCTTATATCGTGGCAATGATTAAAGGTTTCACAAAGCGAGAGTTGCATGTATTTGTCAACATCCTTGCAAAATTTGAAACGATTTGCACAAGTCCAAAGGGAAAGTTACATGTATTTGTCAACCGCCTTACAAAATTTGAAACGATTTGCACAAGTGTGAAACACAGAAGTGGCCCGCGTTAAAGAAACTTACAATAAGTGTGTTTTTTTGCACGTAAAATCGAAACAAAGGAACAGTTTTTCGAAAGTTTAAAACTTACCTTAGGCCAAGGTTCGATACATTGTTGGACCAAATTTGAACCATCAGTCTCGCTCACGTCCGGAGCTATTTAAGGTTGACTTTTTTTGTAGGTAAAATCCGAGAAATTTTACACGTAAAATCCGAATAGTGCACATACACATGGTCCCCGTAGCTGAGCATTAGCTTCAGTACAATTAAAATCGTTTGCAAGAGAAATTAATCGATTCGCACAATTTGCTCCATACAGTATACAGTCCACGGGGGCCGAACCGCACAATAACCCTGGGTTCGGTGTGGGGCGGCGGAGGGGTGGACTGCGGTAGTCGTCGTGGGGTTGTGGACCACTGCGGCTGCGGCGGGGACGGATCCTCTCCGTCGTTTCTAGGTCCCCGGTTTACATACAATACAATACGAATACGATTATTATGTACGGGTTAGTCTGTTCATGGTTTTTCTTTTGCGTGTGACTGTTGGTTGGTAAAGTAGACTACACACAATACGGTGACCACAGATGATAATGTCCATTTAAAAGCGAAACACATTCTTCGTACTTTATATACGATATATGCAATTAAGATGCATCAGAATTCTCGGATTGAATCGACTGTTTTTTTAACATCAATTTCATACTAAAAAAATGTATCCACGTTTTTCGTATTCAACTTAGAGAAAATACTGTGTATTCGGAGTGTGTGCTGGGTTGCACCGAAGAAATAACAGTACCCATGTACGTGGGACTCGCACCCACGACCCTGTGATACCGTATCTCGTGCTCTACCGACTGAGATGGCGCATGCGTGGAAATCACTGTGTGCGTCTACATCAATCCAGTCTCTGCCTTACTCGAGAGCTGCGCTCGTCAAAAGAGACGACTGCACGGAACTACCGTACGAGCCATTCTTCATGGTGCTCCGCTAACCGAACATTCTCATGATTTTAAATGATCTGAGAGATAGTTTGCAGTACAGTAGTGGACACTCTCGCAACGTATTTGGGAGAAAAACGACTAACTCCAAGTAACAGTCCTTATTTACACACACATTTATTGTGTAAGGTAGTTTTAGTAATTTCAAAGATAGTCTGTCGAAACAAACAAGTGCATTTTTTAAATTCCATAAAATGTCTCTGGCAATAATTCGCTTTAAAATGTAAGTGTATGTTAGTTTGAATATACACTCCTGGAAATGGAAAAAAGAACACATTGACACCGGTGTGTCAGACCCACCATACTTGCTCCGGACACTGCGAGAGGGCTGTACAAGCAATGATCACACGCACGGCACAGCGGACACACCAGGAACCGCGGTGTTGGCCATCCAATGGCGCTAGCTGCGTAGCATTTGTGCACCGCCGCCGTCAGTGTCAGCCAGTTTGCCGTGGCATACGGAGCTCCATCGCAGTCTTTAAGACTGGTAGCATGCCGCGACAGCGTGGACGTGAACCGTATGTGCAGCTGACGGACTTTGAGCGAGGGCGTATAGTGGGCATGCGGGAGGCCGGGTGGACGTACCGCCGAATTGCTCAACACGTGGGGCGTGAGGTCTCCACAGTACATCGATGTTGTCGCCAGTGGTCGGCGGAAGGTGCACGTGCCCGTCGACCTGGGACCGGACCGCAGCGACGCACGGGTGCACGCCAAGACCGTAGGATCCTACGCAGTGCCGTAGGGGACCGCACCGCCACTTCCCAGCAAATTAGGGACACTGTTGCTCCTGGGGTATCAGCGAGGATCATTCGCAACCGTCTCCATGAAGCTGGGCTACGGTCCCGCACACCGTTAGGCCGTCTTCCGCTCACGCCCCAACATCGTGCAGCCCGCCTCCAGTGGTGTCGCGACAGGCGTGAATGGAGGGACGAATGGAGACGTGTCGTCTTCAGCGATGAGAGTCGCTTCTGCCTTGGTGCCAATGATGGTCGTATGCGTGTTTGGCGCCGTGCAGGTGAGCGCCACAATCAGGACTGCATACGACCAGGCACACAGGGCCAACACCCGGCATCATGGTGTGGGGAGCGATCTCCTACACTGGCCGTACACCAGTGGTGATCGTCGAGGGGACACTGAATAGTGCACGGTACATCCAAACCGTCATCGAACCCATCGTTCTACCATTCCTAGACCGGCAAGGGAACTTGCTGTTCCAACAGGACAATGCACGTCCGCATGTATCCCGTGCCACCCAACGTGCTCTAGAAGGTGTAAGTCAACTACCCTGGCCAGCAAGATCTCCGGATCTGTCCCCCATTGAGCATGTTTGGGACTGGATGAAGCGTCGTCTCACGCGGTCTGCACGTCGAGCACGAACGCTGGTCCAACTGTGGCGCCAGGTGGAAATGGCATGGCAAGCCGTTCCACAGGACTACATCCAGCATCTCTACGATCGTCTCCATGGGAGAATAGCAGCCTGCATTGCTGCGAAAGGTGGATATACACTGTACTAGTGCCGACATTGTGCATGCTCTGTTGCCTGTGTCTATGTGCCTGTGGTTCTGTCAGTGTGATCATGTGATGTATCTGACCCCAGGAATGTGTCAATAGAGTTTCCCCTTCCCGGGACAATGAATTCACGGTGTTCTTATTTCAATTTCCAGGAGTGTAGTTTTCACGCTTCTTCTCTTATTTCTGGAACGAAGAGACCATGAACGCACCCATTTTCGAAAGGTTCCATTATCAGCCTTCACAAAATTCCTTTCCGTTTTTACTTTAAAGTGATAAATGCATTTTCCATCAGTATGTAACTAAACTGTGTGTAGAAAAGATATAGAAAAACACTATAAACTTCGTCTAACACTCCTATAAAACACGTGTAGCTTTGTCGTACTCCTAGCCTGTGACGTCGCCAGAGCTTCAGCCAATAACAGAGAGTTTTTGATCACGTGGCCAAATATTGAAATGTAACGCTTTTTAAGTTTTAATTACATCAAAATAACAGATAGTTTGTGAGAATATTGATCGAAAATACTTTTTAAATGTTGTAATCATTAAGAATACCGATCCGAAACCATATTTTTAAGATAAGAAAACAGCTTGTTCTTCGTGACAGATAGAATGGCCAGCAGAGTGCATTGGTGTTTTTCATGTTCAGTGTTGTCGCCAGGGCCAGAAAGGAGGCGCGAATAACGTCTAATGTTGAGTGATCACGGTGAAGGACATGGTGATGCCACGTACTCGTGTCAGACAGCGTTATCAGCACATTACAAAGATTGAAAGGGATGTCATCCTCTGTTTTACTGGCTGGTCGAATCGTGCAATATACATATCTCTGGGACATACGGACGTGACAATGGTCCAATGGTGGATAGCATGGGAACATGACAGCAGGCATACTTATCGTCAAGGTTCCAGTTGACAACTTCTGACCACCACAAGGGAAGATCGCCGTATTGTGCACCGAGGACACTGTAAATGTAAAGCCTTCTCGTCTGCATCTGCCAGCCGAGAACAAGTAATGGTTTACCTGCAACATTCTGAGTCATCCTGCACCATTGCTCGAAGAGTAACAGCGGCTGGACTAGGGAATAACCGTTCCATGTGTAGGCAACCGTTAACACTGCAAAACAAAATGCTGCATTTGGACTGGTGCTGTGACTGGGGAACGTGGACTGCTGATGAGTAGTGTCGCACTGCGTTCAGCGATGAACAGCTGTCCTGTACCATACCGGATGACCATCGTCAGTGAGTATGGCCGCGACCTGGAGAGAGCTTCTATTCTTCCAGTGTTGTTAGGGTCACGGCTGGAAGTGACTGAGGGATCTCTGAGGGCCCAACGGTACGTTACGGACATCCTGCTTCCTCATATTTCGTGTCGCGCAACAGTAGGCTAACGTCGCGCTATTTTTCAACAGGACAATGCTCGTCCATACATGGCGCGTTTCTCTATGAACTGTATTCATATTGTTGAGGTACTCCAGTGCTCGGCAAGATGTCTTGATTTGTACTACTAGAAAATTTGTGGGTCCAGCTCGTACGTCAATTCTATCCTAGTGCCAATATCTAGGATATTGTGGACCTGTTACAACAGAGGATCAGCCTGCCTCAGGGGAGGAATGAACGGTTTTCTGTCACTCTTCCCAACCGAATTAGTGCATGAATCCAGGCCAGAGGGTGCAACCTCGCACTGAGAAGTTATCACATATTGACAAGTCCTTTGTAAATTTGCGATGATATCGAAATCATTGAGATTTCATTTCGTTTCCTCGTCCTCTTGTGGCTGCTTCACTTTGTTACAGGACAGTGTATATCTGGAATCATTAGAAGCCCTGTTACGCCTCCTCTGGGCACACCTGATGCTCCTTATGTTTCAGTGGAACATTCGCGGTGCCCGCATCTCGTGGTCGTGCGGTAGCGTTCTCGCTTCCCACGCCCGGGTTCCCGGGTTCGATTCCCGGCGGGGTCAGGGATTTTCTCTGCCTCGTGATGGCTGGGTGTTGTGTGCTGTCCTTAGGTTAGTTAGGTTTAAGTAGTTCTAAGTTCTAGGGGACTTATGACCACAGCAGTTGAGTCCCATAGTGCTCAGAGCCATTTGAACCATTTTTGAACATTCGCGGTCAAATATAACGTACTGCGTTCTATTACACAAATATTTTAGAGCCAATCACGTATTTGCTATGATACTACTTATGATTGTATCTTGGTTAGTAGATGACGACATGCCACAGTGTCAAACGTCTTTCGGCGTGGTTCTGACCCAAAAGCCTACCAAATGGCCGGGAACACGGAGACAGGTTATGCATAGCATTCAGGAGAGCGCGAGTTGATTTTCGAATAATCGATAAGTTTTTTGAATCCGATCTTATTGTTTAATTCCTTATTCTATCCATTTTGTTCAAATGTGTGTGAAATCTTATGGGACTTAACTGCTAAGGTCATCAGTCCCTAATCTTACACACTACTTAACCTAAATTATTCTAAGGACAAACATACACACCCATGCCCGAGGGAGGTCTCGAACCTCCGCCGGGACCAGCCTCACAGTCCATGACTGACTATCCATTTTGTTACAGCCTCTTACATATCTGACGAATTTCATCTCTGCTACCTGTATAAGCGATTTTTCTTTTTTTCTTACTGTCCATGACTCGAAACCGTATACAAGAGTAGGTGCAGCCATAACTTTACAGAATTTCATTTGCGTTTCTCTTCTTTACGAACTTGCAGCATGTGGAGTAGTTGTGGGTCAGCAACTTCTGTTAATCAGTACAACGAAAACCCAGTCGAAAGATTCTCTTCTTGTATTTTTTCTGAAGATCCTTTCAGTTATTCCGCAAATACCTTGATGTTTATTAACCTCCTGATGAATGTATTTTCCACAGTTAAAACGACACTGGTCCAAAACTAAAGTAACAGACCTCTATTTCCCTGTCTCGTGTATAATTCACGACCTAATCATTCAAACTGTCAACAGATGTCCGTACGATCGTGTTCTGCACGGTAGATGGCATTCCGGTCAACGGAGAAACACGCCAACGATGTCGTCAGGATACCTATAAAACAGTGTAAAGTTTACCAGGTCGTCCACAATCGCTGTGTACACAGTCAGTGACGGTGCAATATGGCATAGAGAAGACGCCTGCCAGACTCTGCGATGAAGGGCTGTAGGAAGAATGGAAGCAGAACATTGGCAAACTGATGTGGCGCGATGGCTTAATGTGAATCGCTCTGTTGTTTCTCTGATGTGGCGACAGTTTATAGAGACCGAAACTATATCCCGAGGACCAGGATAAGGCCCAGAAACACGACGGTATCTCCTTAGTACTGCACGATAATTGGCATCTGGCCTCGCAGCATCCACAGAATGTGTTGCATCGAGGCAAACGGTGTACAGAAGGCTTCAGCGGAATGGGCTTTATTGTCGGAGAGCTGCTGTCACTGTACCTCTGACACGTCTTCACAGAAAAGAACGTCTAGAGGAAAGTCCTCAACGTCCCTCCGGGACGATCGAACAGTGGGCGAATGTCCTTTTCGCAGATGAGTCCCGATTTGGTCCGGAGAGTGATTCTCGACCTATTTGCACCTGGAGGAAACTTAGAATACGATTTCAAGGCCCAAAATTGTGGAGAAAGACCGATATCGAGAAGGATCCCTAACGGTGTCGGCAGGGATTGTGTTGAACACTCGAACGCCTCTTCATGATATTGTACATGTGAATCGGCAAGTTTTACCTGGTGTCAGGTATCGTGATAAGATCTTGGATCCTCGTGTGCGGTTGTTGCGAGGTGCTGTGGGCCAAGACTTCGTACTGACGGACGATAACGCTCGACCTCAAAGAGCATAGGTGGCTTATGTGTCCTTGGAAGCGGTAGATACTGTACGCATGTCATGGCCTGCTCGCTCTCCCGATTTGAATCCCATAGAGCATGTGTGGGATGCATTAGTGAGACGGGTTGCACCACGTCAGCTTCCACCAGCAACTCTCCAAGACCTGCGAGCAGCTCTGCAGAAAGAATGGCTGTTATTGCCTCAACATGACCTTCATGACTTCATTCGCAGCGTGATCTGTCGTCGTCAGGCCTTTATTGCTGCCAGAGGAGGTCATACCCCATCCTGAGCACATTAAGCAGTTGTTGGAATGTGTGTGAAAATCCGTTAAGTTGCAAAAAAACGAAGAAGATTTTCTCTGCGGTTATACATGTTGCAGTTGTTTACGTTCTGCATTCTTTACATTGTTTCTATTTTACTGTCAGCTGTTTAGACTTTTTTGGCAAAAAAACGCAACCTTGGAAAATTTCCCTTTGTTTCTTTAATTTTGGGCACCAGTGTAATGTCACATCGTGGACAATTGATGTGGAATAATTGTTATAAAATTTTCCATGTACTATTACTTTCGATCACGCTGGACTCTTTCCTTTGAAAGCCATCGTCTTTGCCTTACTTACAGATATTGTTAAGTTGTAACGTACCGTGTTTTGGCTCAATCTATATGCTGCTCTTTGTCAATTATCTTCTGTTTCCTGTATAATTATCTGGTTGGAGGGGGGGGGGTTGATCTGGGGGAGAAGACCGAACTGCGAGATCTCATCGGATTAGGAAAGGATGGGGAAGGAAGTCGGCCGTGCCCTTTCAAAGGAACCATCCCGGCGTTTACCTGAAGCGATTTAGGGAAATTACCGGAAACCTAAATCAGGATGGCCGGACGCGGGATTGAACTGTCGTCCTCCCTAGTGCTCCCGAGTCCAGTGTGCTAACCACTGCACCACCTCGCTCGGTAAGTATCTGGTCATCAGCACAGAAGAGAATAGAATGAAAGCCAAAAAAGATAACGAATTATCGACCGACTGGCAAGGGAGAACTAGATAGGTTTCGTAAGAGATGGACGGATGATAGACACTGGAACAAGTGACTGCAACACATAATCCTTGGAAGGGGATGATGATGATGATCGACATTATCGTTGTCTTTCACCGAATGAAACAGAAACATCTGTAAAGAGGAGTTTCTGATTTCGTCTGCCAATGTGCTGAGCCATATTTCACAATCAACCTCTGACAGTCTCTGGAAATACCACCGTTTCACGCAGCCAGCAGAGACAAGCGTAGAAGACGAAAACAAGAAGACAGGTCAGCGGCAGTGGCCTACAGCAGGCGCGCTATTTCTGTCGGCGCGGCTGCCTCGGCAACGCAGGAGGGCAGCCTTCCAGCTTCCCAACTTCCCAGCTTCCTGCAGAGTCCGGAACACGCGTGGTGTGCCCTGCACGTGGTAGCGACGGCCGCTCCCAGGGTCTGCTCTTGCAAAGTTTGGGAACAGTCGCTCCCGAATGTCATGGATGTCTCCTCCAGCTTACAAGTATCCACAGTATGGGTAGTGTAAAAGGGCAGACAGAACTAGCAGATATTGGAAAGGACTAAATACCTCGAGGATGAAAGCATTTAGAAGAAAATAGGAGCAGGTGGACTGAACATCTACAAAAAATGGGCCCTGAAAGATTATCTACAAAAATAATTAAATACAAACCGAAAGGTAAATGGAACCCTGGAAAATCGAGGAAGAGACGGGAACCGTAACTGACAAGAAATCATCTATAATGGGAAGTGAAAAGAAAGATAAAGATGAAACCTTTGTTTCAATGATATTATCGAGTACTATTTTCACTGACACCCACGGCAGTAGCACGCGAAGAGCAGACCAGCTTCGCCACGTCCGAGACGCTTGTTCCTATGCGCCGGTCCATAACATCTGCATTTATAGTCTGCAAGCCACATTGCAGTATGTGGCGGGGGGTACTTCGTGTACCTTTCTCACTTCCCCCTTTTCTTGTTCCTGTTGGAACGTTTCGTGGGAAGAACGAGTACTGGTAAGTCTCCATGTAGGTTCGAATCTCTCTGATTTCATCTTCATGATCTCTTCGCGAGATATATGTAGAAGGAAGCAACATATTGGTTGACTCTTGTAGGAAAATCGTGATACAGAACGCTACTCTTGCAGCGTCTGCCTCTGGATTTGGCTGAACATCTCCGTGACGCTATCGTGCTTAACGAAAAGCACTGCTCCTCTATAGATCTTCTCTACGTCCTCTACGCCGGCTGGAGTGGCCAAGCGGTTCTAGGCGCTTCAGTCGGGCACCGCGCGACCGCTACGGTCGCAGGTTCGAATCCTGACTCGGGCATGGATGTGTGTGATGTCCTTAGGTTAGTTAGGTTTAAGTAGTTTTAAGTTCTAGGGGACTGATGACTTCAGATGTTAAGTCCCATAGTGCTCAGAGCCATTTGAGCCATTTTTTACGTCCTCTACCAAACCCACCTGGAACGGATCCATGACTGACAAACAATATGCAAGTATTCGAGTATCTGCCCTTTGTCTTCTCCTCTTCTTCTTCTTCGTCTTCTTCTTTGACTTTTTCCACTAGAGGTTAGTTCTAGTAGCCTCGGTTATTCCAGTCGAAAGCTGTTAACCGCTTCCCATCCATTGCTGTGTCAATAAAAGGTGACCGTCCTCTTTTAGTTCATCTCGGGGCTAACATTGACATCTTAGACCACCTGTCATTGCTCGACCTTTCAGCATGCCCAAACCACTACACAATTTTATTCACCAGTCTTCTTGTTACGGACTCTTCTTCCACATTTTAGATGTTTTGGTGTCATCTATATGGGTGACCTGCAGCCACCTTCTCATTAAATCTAATTTCACTCTTTTATTCGTAAGCAGCCACATTTCTGCACCATAAGTGACTATATGTTCAGCGAAATTACAGAATATCCTTGTTTTGGTCTTCTACTAATACTGTTGTTCCAGATTAATCCACGCAGAGACTTCATCGTTTATTTATCTGCCGTTACTTTGATCTAATTATCTTTGTCGTAGTTGCCCTCTCCAGATATACCCTAAATATTTAAGATTTTCACGTTTTTATACACTCCTGGAAATGGAAAAAAGAACACATTGACACCGGTGTGTCAGACCCACCATACTTGCTCCGGACACTGCGAGAGGGCTGTACAAGCAATGATCACACGCACGGCACAGCGGACACACCAGGACCCGCGGTGTTGGCCGTCGAATGGCGCTAGCTGCGCAGCATTTGTGCACCGCCGCCGTCAGTGTCAGCCAGTTTGCCGTGGCATACGGAGCTCCATCGCAGTCTTTAAGACTGGTAGCATGCCGCGACAGCGTGGACGTGAACCGTATGTGCAGTTGACGGACTTTGAGCGAGGGCGTATAGTGGGCATGCGGGAGGCCGGGTGGACGTACCGCCGAATTGCTCAACACGTGGGGCGTGAGGTCTCCACAGTACATCGATGTTGTCGCCAGTGGTCGGCGGAAGGTGCACGTGCCCGTCGACCTGGGACCGGACCGCAGCGACGCACGGATGCACGCCAAGACCGTAGGATCCTACGCAGTGCCGTAGGGGACCGCACCGCCACTTCCCAGCAAATTAGGGACACTGTTGCTCCTGGGGTATCGGCGAGGACCATTCGCAACCGTCTCCATGAAGCTGGGCTACGGTCCCGCACACCGTTAGGCCGTCTTCCGCTCACGCCCCAACATCATGCAGCCCGCCTCCAGTGGTGTCGCGACAGGCGTGAATGGAGGGACGAATGGAGACGTGTCGTCTTCAGCGATGAGAGTCGCTTCTGCCTTGGTGCCAATGATGGTCGTATGCGTGTTTGGCGCCGTGCAGGTGAGCGCCACAATCAGGACTGCATACGACCGAGGCACACAGGGCCAACACCCGGCATCATGGTGTGGGGAGCGATCTCCTACACTGGCCGTACACCACTGGTGATCGTCGAGGGGACACTGAATAGTGCACGGTACATCCAAACCGTCATCGAACCCATCGTTCTACCATTCCTAGACCAGCAAGGGAACTTGCTGTTCCAACAGGACAATGCACGTCCGCATGTATCCTGTGCCACCCAACGTGCTCTAGAAGG
Source organism: Schistocerca nitens (assembly GCF_023898315.1). Taxonomy (NCBI): domain Eukaryota; kingdom Metazoa; phylum Arthropoda; class Insecta; order Orthoptera; family Acrididae; genus Schistocerca; species Schistocerca nitens. The sequence continues at coordinate 441,875,848 of NC_064621.1, read as the reverse complement.
TGTAAGTCAACTACCCTGGCCAGCAAGATCTCCGGATCTGTCCCCCATTGAGCATGTTTGGGACTGGATGAAGCGTCGTCTCACGCGGTCTGCACGTCCAGCACGAACGCTGGTGCAACTGAGGCGCCAGGTGGAAATGGCATGGCAAGCCGTTCCACAGGACTACATCCAGCATGTCTACGATCGTCTCCATGGGAGAATAGCAGCCTGCATTGCTGCGAAAGGTGGATATACACTGTACTAGTGCCGACATTGTGCATGCTCTGTTGCCTGTGTCTATGTGCCTGTGGTTCTGTCAGTGTGATCATGTGATGTATCTGACCCCAGGAATGTGTCAATAAAGTTTCCCCTTCCTGGGACAATGAATTCACGGTGTTCTTATTTCAATTTCCAGGAGTGTATCTTTTTGGTCTTCGAGAACTAAATCTGTTGCTTTTCTTTACCAATACACGTGTAATATGTCTTTTCGTAGTTAATTTTTAGGCACTACCTTGTGTATTCCTTCTGCAAATTATCCAGCATGCGTTCCCTCACTTGTCTCCTGTTTGGGAAAATTATTTGGTCATCTTTAAAAAATAGTTAATGTATTCTGTCATGTGCTAGTGACATGGTCCAGTTATTGGTCCATGTGTGTGTTAAAAGGTAATGGGTATAGACTGCAACCTTTCTTAACGCCTTCGGCAGTTTTAAAGTTTTCCATTATTCTGTTTTCCATATTTTATTTTGCTTCTGTCTCTTTGTACATTCTCATAATTATATTACTTCATTTATCCCATACTTTTAGTCTCTCCGTGAAAGGTGCAGTCTCGAAATGCTGTTGTATGCTTTTCTCAAACCAACAAAAGTCATGTGTACTTCCCTGTTACCTGGCTGCCTTCTTTTCTGCTACTAGTCTAAGACAGTGGATGTTATCCAAACATGATGTACCAACCCAAAACTCACCTTGTTCCTCTGTGAAATTTGTCATGTTCTGTTCAACCTGTTCCTTAAGGACAGCAAATAAAAGCATTGCTACTGAACGTATTACATTAATTAACCCATAATGTGAATAAGGCTTCCTGTCCTCCGTTTTTATACCTGTTACAAATAAAAGAGACGTTTCATTGTCTTTGTAAATCCTCTCCGTAATCTATTTTGGCAAAAAATTAAAAATAAGTCTTCCACTATCTTTTCACCCTTTGTCAAACTTACTTATGTCAGTAGATTTCCCCATTTTCGACCTGTGTTGTTATCAGTATGGTAGCCGCTTCGTCTCTGCTCTGTTATGCAGGGTGTCCCTGGAGGAAAGGTCAACATTCAGGGATATACTGAGACGCTCATTTAAAGCAAAAAACTTCAGATACATATATGCCCTATTGCGAATACTTTCCGAGACAGAACACGATTAACGTACATTTATTTTTGGGATAGAATCTCATATTTATCTCATCTGATACAGATATCTTTCTATTGTTGAGCAGGTTTACCTGATTTTTTCCACGATCACTTATCTCAATACCTAACAATTCGACATTCGTGCGATTATTGAACGGGGGAAGCTTATCATGATCTACATCCTCTTTCGCTTATTACTCTGAGATGAATAACTAGCACAGAACACTGGTAACCCCCACCCACCCCCACTTCCTCAAGAAAAAGAAACAAACAATAATGTTTCGTCAGTTTTCAGGTATAAACCTCTACTCAACATGCCATAGTAACATGTGAGTGATGTAACTTTGTTGTTTGCACAGCAAACGAGGCAATGCGTTTCTCGGAAGCCCAATAGAAATTACGGATAAAAACGCACGCGAGTGCTTCTGAATGTTCGTGTAATGGGCTGTCCAGGCGACTAAGCTAGCTTAGCGGGCAGATTGCCAGACGTTTTTCACTAAGCGGCTCTGGATTCTCTCATAATGGCCCACAGCGGGGCACCCCAGGAACTAACCTCTGCCACTTGTAATTCCACAGTCTGTTTTTTTCTCGCGACGTAACTCCCTCTCTTTTTATGGATTCTGGCTTTGTAACAATCCTTTCCTCTTCTTCTGATGTAAAAGAAATGAAATGAATTATGTTATTTACTTAAACAATTTTCTGCAGACAGTTCAAAGTGTAGACAGTCCTTGTACATTCTAACAATTTTTGAAGTCTTATTGGAATAAAAGCGATCTTCTTAACCAGTATAACAAAAACAGATAGTCCATATTGCGAGTAATATTTATCTGTTCTGGTAACCGGTTTCAGTGAAACATGACCATCTTCAGTTGAAGTTCCTCATAGTGAGAATTGAGAAAGAGTGACCTTTATGCACTATAAGTTTTTTTTATAGCCGAGATCGCGTTCAAAACCATTTTCTATTGACCGGTTTCGACAGGTAGATCTTCAAAAACTTTTTGTGTGTTCATTAAACATGCAGTGTTAATAATTTAGTGCAGAGTAAATTTCACATTGCATACAAGTTCGTCAAAAACAAAATTACAAGCAGGTTTGTCACAAATAAAAATACACACAGCTAAAATGCACTTTGTGGAACTTCACATGTCTACGTATGCAGCATTCTTTCGATGTATGTCAGTTGTTAGAATCCACAATATATGGGAAAAGTGTACATTTATGCCAATGCAACCTTCTCACTCGATATACATAGTACAACTCAGATCTGTGAGAGAAGGTTCCAAGATGTGCTCTACTCGTCATTTAAATGTAAACATTGTCATAAATGTACAATTTTACTGTACATAGTTGATTTTAACAACTGACAAGTATCAAAGGAGGGCTACATATGTAGATATGACAAGTTCCCCAAGGTGCATTTTAGTGTGCGTATTTTTACTTGTGACAAACATGTTTGTCATTTTACACCGAAGAGCCAAAGAAACTGGTACACCTTCCTAGTATCGTGCAGGACTCCCGCGAGCAGTCAGAAGTGTCACGACACGACATGGCATGGATTCGACTACTGTCTGAAGTAGAGCTGGAGGGAACTGACACCATAAATCCGTATGAGTACGACGGGGTGGAGACCTCTACTGAACAGCACGTTGCAAGGCATCCCGGATATGCTCAATAATTTCATGTCTGGGTAGTTTGGTGGCCAGCGGAAGTGTTTAAACTCAGAAGAGTGTTCCTGGAGCCAATGTATAACAATTTTGCACGTGTGGGGTGTCACTTTATCCTGCTGGAACTGCCCAAGTCTGTCGGAATGCAGAATGGACATCACTGGATGCAGCTGACCAGACTGGATGCTTTCGTACGCATCACCTGTCAGAGTCGTATCTGCAAGTATCAGGGGCCCCATATCACTCCAACTGCACACGCCCTGCCGGCCGGAGTGGCCGAGAGGTTCTAGGCGCTTCAGTCTGGAACAGCGCGACCACTACTGTCACAGGTTCGAATCCTGCCTCGGGCATGCATGTGTGTGATGTCCTTAGGTTAGTTAGGTTTAAGTAGTTCTAAATTCTAGGGGACTGATGACCTCAGAAGTTAAGTCCCATAGTGCTCAGAGCCATTTTTTGCACACACTCCACACCATTACAGAGCCTCCACCAGCTTGAACAGTCCCCTGCTGACATGCGGGTTCCATGGATTCATGAGGTTGTCTCCATAACCATACTCGTCCACCCGCTCAATACCATTTTGAAACGAGACTCTTCCGATCAGGCAACATGTTTCCAGTCATCAACTGTCCAACGTCGGTGTTGACGGCCCCAGGCGAGGCATAAAGCTTTGTTTCGTGCATTCATTAAAGTTTTACGAGAGGGCCTTCAGCTCCGAAGGCCATTACTGACGATGTTTCGTTGAATGGTTCACACGCTAAACACTTGTTGATGCCTAGCATTGAAATGTTTTTCGAAAGGGTAGCACTCCTATCGCGTTGAACGATTCTTTTCAGCCGTCGGTGGTCCCGTTCTTGCAGGATCTTTTCCCGGCCGTATTCCTGATATTCACGGTACACTCGTGAAATGGTCGTACGGGAAAATCGCCACTTTATCACTACCTCGCAGATGATGTGTCCCATCGCTCTTGCGCCGACTATAACACCTCGTTCAGACTCACTTAAATCTTGATAACCTACCATTGTAGCAGCAGTAACCGATCAAACATCTGCGCCAGACACGTGTTGTCGACAGCAGCGCCGTATCCAGACTGTTTAGTTATCTCTGTACTTGAATATGCATGCCTATACCAGTTTCTTTGGCGCATCAGTGTGATTTTGACAAACTTGTGTGGAATGTGAAGATACTCTCCATTAAAATGGTATATGGTATGAGTAATGAACGCACAGTGGAAAATGACGTCCAACTAAAGAAGTTTTTGATCTGAAGGTGACAGTCGTATCTGTCGAAACCTGTCAATAAAAAGTAGTTTTGAATGTGATCTTGGGTATGAAAAATTTCTTCTGTATTCGGTAGTGAATTTTAGTGAAATTCTGGTTGGAAATTTTGTAGTAACAGTGACAAAAGCAGTCACCGCAGAATACTTCTGTAATAATACTATCACACAGTTATAACTAGTGCCACATTACTCACATTGACATTTATGGAAATTAAATATTGATTACTTTATACATGTTCATTAGGATAAAAGCATAGCATTGTAAAGAAATTAATCAAGTCGTGATCAATTAATTGTCTCAACATACTTTCCTCAGTAATCTATACTACACCATCTTTCATTTCACAACACTCCCAAAAAGTAACTTATTTGATATCATTCTTAACAAAGATATCATTTATTTATAAAATTAAATTGTAACATATTCAGAGTATTAAGTCATGGCAATGCCTGACAAAGATTAATGTGAACAATGGCCTTGCATCTCCTTGGAAAGTTTGCATAAATCATGTTTGTATGTTATTTTTAATTTTTGGCCTGAGTTCAGATTTGAACGACAGATATAGTCTCTCCTGCGGGGACACGTGTTCAGAAGTAAAATATTGTAGAACACTATGCAATTTTGTGATATGATGACATGGTTGGGGACCGTGGCTGTTATTTGAAGACAAATGTTGATGGTGTTGAGACAGCAACCTACCACAAATTTATTTTCAGTTCCTTTATTCAAAAGGTATCGTTACCGGTTTCGAATCATTACTATTCATCTACAGACGGTTTTCATGCTTACATGTGGTGCGTTTTTTTACAGATTAATTGTCATGAAATGTCGGTTTGTAGTGTTTGTTTTCATAGTCCAAGAGATGTGAATACAGCCCACTGCATTCTTATCGTTACACACGTAAATTTTTCACACTGAACACTTTAGATTTGTCACAGAATAGATTTCTAACAGGCACCACATGTTTTGATACATACAAAGAGCGTGTTAGAAATCTATTCTGTGTCAAATCTAAGTTGTTCAGTGAGAAAAATTTACGTGTGCAACGATAAGAATGCAGTGGGATGTATTCACATCTCCTGGACTATGAAAACAAACACTACAAACCGACATTTCACGACAATTAATCTGTAAAAAAAAACGCACCACATGTAATGAAAGCATGAAAACCGTAATATTCTAAACCGGTAACGGTACCTTTTGAATAAAGGAACTGAAAATAAATTTGTGGCTGGTTGCTGTCTCAACACTATTAACATTGTAGAACACGTTGAGATTTTGCGTTTCTGGAAAAGTTTCTCAATAAGTCGTTTCAGGGCACTCGCTTCAAGATACAGACACATAAATACCAACTATATATCTAAAAATAAAAATAAGAACACAGTATTTTTAATGGTTGGTTACACAAACTTATACCAGGTATGAATAAAAATACGGCGAAGTTTATTTAGCATTAAATAACCATTTGCTGTAATATGTCCTACAGCCTGATACGCTGAGAGAGCCAGCGCCATTTTGTAACACGTTCTCAATTGTCAGTCAGCGTCCAGAGACGCTAGAGTGAGGTTGTGTTTACCGTGTCTGTCGCACACCTTGGATTGCGAACAATGCATGAACATAGACCGCTGAGTCAAATCATAATGACCACCTGCTTAATATCTTGTTTAACCATCTTTGGAACGAAATACATCACTCAGTCTGCGTATCAGGGATCCGACAGTTGCTTCGTAAGTTTGTGAAGGTATGTGATATCAGATGTGTACGCACAGGTCATGTAATTCGCGTCCATAATGAGCCGCTGACTTGTGTTCGCGGTGATGGCGCCCCGATAGATCTCCAGATGGGTTCCGTATGATTTACATCAGGCGAATTGGGTCACCGAGACAACAACCTCAGTTCGCTATAATGCTCCTCAGACCACTATGACACGGTTCTGGCTCCGAATGCGGACAATTATATTGCTGAAAGATGGCATCGCTGCCGGGGAAGACATCAAGCATGAAGGGACGCAGATGGTTAACAGCTGTCAGCGTGTCTTCGATTACTACCACAGATCACATGCAAGCACAGGAGAATGTCTCCCATAGCATAGTACTGCTCTCATCAGCTTGCGTCCGCGGCGCGCTGCATGTTTCGAACCGCCGTTCACCACGATGACACGTTTTTGGAGACGACCATCGATCTACTGTAGCAAAAGTATGATTCAACCGAAGAGCCGACAGGTTTCAATTGACCGACGGTGGAATCTCAGTCCCGGGCCAAGTGCAACCATAATTGAGTATGTCATTGGGTCAAAATCTACATTTACATATATACTCTGCTAGCCACCAAGCAGTGTGTGGCGGAGGGCACAATTCGCGCCAAAGTCATATTTCCCCCCGTCTGTTCCACTCGCGGATCGTACGAGGGAAAAACGACTGACTGAATGCCTCAGTACGAGCTCTAGTTTCCCTTATTTTTGAATGGTGGTCATTGCGCGATATGAAAGTTGGTAGTAATAACATATTAGACTCAGAGAAGGCTGGAAGTTGGAATTTAGTGAGATTTAGTGAGCAGCCCCTTCCATTTAGCGCTTCGTCTATCTGCAAGTGCGTCCCACTTCAAACTTTCTATGAGATTTGTAACGCTCTCGCGATGGCTAAATGTACCAGTCACGAATCATGCCGCTCTTCTTTGGATATTCTCAATCTCTTGAATCACACGCAACTGGTAAGGATCCCATACAGACGAACAATACCCTAATATCGGACGAACTAACGTATTGTAGACAATTTCCGTTGTTGAAGGACTGCTTCGCTTGAGGATTCTACCAATAAACCGCAATCTAGAGTTTGCCTTGCCCGTTACTTTTGTAATCTGATCATTCCATTTGAGATCGTTTCGAATAGTCACACCCAGATACTTGACGGATGTCACCGCATCCAAAAACTAGGCATTTATTTTGTACTCGTACATTAATGGGGATTTTCGCCTTGTTATACGCAGTAGGTTACACTTACTAATATTGAGAGATAACTGCCAGTCATTACACCTCGCATTTATTTTCTGCAAATCCTCATTGATTTGTTCACAACTTTCGTGTGATACTACTTTCCTGTAGACAACAGCATCATCGGCAAACAGTCTAAGGCCGCTGTCAATATCATCAACCACATCGTTTATGTAAATCGTAAAAAGCAGCGGACCTATTACGCTGCCCTGAGGCACATCTGAAGTTATGCTTGTTTCTGTTGAAGTCACCCCATTCAGGACGACATACTGCTCTGTCTGTCAGAAAACTTTCTATCCAACCGCATATGTCATCGGATAGACCGTAAGCGCGTACTTTTTGGAGCAAGCGACAGTGCGGAACTGAGTCGAATGCCTTTCGAAAGCCGAGAAATATGGCATCAACCTGGGAGCCGGTATCTAGAGCCTGTTGTATATCATCCACAAAGAGGGCCAGCTGTGTCTCGCATGACCGCTCTTTCCTAATACCGTGTTGGTTTCTGCAGATGAGCTTCTCAGAGTCTAGAAAGGTTCAAAAATGGCTCTGAACACTATGGGACTCAACAGCTGAGGTCATAAGTCCCCGAGAACTTAGAACTACGACATCACTCACATCCATGCCCGAGGCAGGATTCGAACCTGCGACCGTAGCAGTCGCGCGGTTCCGGACTGAAGCGCCTAGAGCCGCTCGGCCACCGTGGCCGGCTCTAGAAAGGTCATTAGGTCTGAACACAAAATATGTCCCATCATTCTACAACAAATCGATGTCAATGAACATGGCCGGTAATTATGTGCATCCGATTTTCTACCCTTTTTATAGATTGCTATGACCTGGGCCTTCTTCCAGTCCCGTGGAACTGTTCCAAATACATGTGCGTGGTCTGCTGCCTCGCTCCATGTTCAGCAACGTACAATGAACAGTGTGGTCCGAAACACTCGTGCGTGCACCAGCGTTGTGCTCTTTGGGCAGAGATCACCATCTATCCTGCTTTACAGAGCAGATAAGCCTCCGAAACCCTTGTTCTGTGAAGAGTCGTGGCCGTACAGTCATTTAGCGCCTAGTGGTAGTTTCACTGTCCTTCTACCTCTTTCCGTAGATGTTCTCGACCGTAACATGTGAACATTCAACCAGCTGGGCTGTTTCTGAAATACTCGTTTACGGCTCTCCGTAATAATAATCTGCCCTTTGTCAAAGTCGCTTGTTTCAGTGAAATTCCCCGTTTGCAGCCCATGTATTCGCTAGGGTGATCCCCCGTCCGCGTCTGCTGCGCTTACGTACTTTTGTTACCGTGTCACATGCCCACAACGCCACCAGGCGGCATCCGGAGTCGCTGTGGGCAGTGATGACAATGCTTCGGCTGCTAAGGGCACAGTAGTGTTTCAAGTTGCAAAGAAGTGCCAAAAATCTCCTGAAATCAGAACTTACGGGTTTGCTGCCGGGTGACGTCGTCGACCACCGCCGATATTTCGACAGGAGAACACCCTGACACTCTCAAGGCACAACTGCAAGGAGGAAGCAATGTGCAAGGGAATTTAATACCTCGGTTCACAGAGGAGAAACTAGTAAGGTACCACACACAGAACAAGTAACCGCAGAGTCAACACACAACCAAAGATAACCATCAGAAATATCGATAGTGACTATTAATCAACAGGTGAGGTAGCACTAATTCTGTCCCTCTGTTTTTTGGTGAGAGACAGAGCCGGATTCCAAGCAGCATTTAAACAAAATCCACCATCTCTGTTTATAAGGTTGCTTGATAGATTGATTTCAACAGCTTCCTTAATAACACTATCCCAATAGCTGGACGTGCAAGCCAGAATCTCCGTGTTGTTGTATTCCACAGGATGACCGGTGTCAAGGCAATGTTCTGCAATAGCGGATTTTCTCGTCTGTTGTAAGCGTGTGTGACGCTTTTCAATACAAGCTAGTCGTGTGTTGACTGGGGCCCGTCCACCCAAGTGTAACATTACAGCAACTGAGGCGGCTGCTTTATGTTCACTCAGAATGCATCCTGATATTGTTATTTTACCTGCGGACGCGGTTTTGTCAAACAAGCAGGATTACATTCAAAAGATGCAGTATCTACTTTCTGATTCGGCGTATCGCAAAATCGGTGCTGACCCTACTAGAGTGATGAGAGGAAGACTAATAAACTCCTGAAGAAGAGTTCTTTGTCACAGGAGACTATCAAGAGTCTTAATTCTTCCTGTGCTGTACCACCTAGATTATATGGCCTCCCTAAGGTCCATAAAGAGGCTGTCCCGTTGAGGCCTATTGTTTCTTATATTGGTGCTCCGACATGTCGTGTAGCTAAACATGTTGTTAGTTTTCTGAGCCCACTAGCAGGTAGGTGTGAACACCCGATTAAGAACTCTGCAGATTTGTCGATTGCAGGGATTGCGTTTGAAAGACTCTGATATTTTAGTCAGTTTTGATGTGGTTTCTCTTTTCACTCGCGTTCCTCTCTCTGATGCGTTGCAGCTAATTGAGGTTAAGTTGTTTGAACATTCAATTCGCTGGGAAAAGTTAAGACGAGCGAAGTCATGCATTTTTTCTTTTTTTCGATCTCGAGGACATAGTGCGATCAAAGCTCGTTCCAAGAGGGAAAAACTGTAAACGGCGGATTTTATAAGAACGTAAAGCAACATCTGCGAAACAATGCACGAAAAAACAGACCACAAAAATGTGCCATTGACTTTCTTCTTCACCATGCCAACACGTCGTGCCACACCTTGCTTCATATTCGTGAGTTTTTGACCGGAAAAAGTGTTCCTGTCTGTCCACGTCCACCTTACTCACCAGATTTAGCACCATGCGACTTCTGGCTCTTCCCAAAAAATTAAAACCGTACTTAAAGGAAAACGTTTTGACACTGAGAGGGCCAAGATAGAGCAGCTGAACTCCCTTTCAAAAGAAGCCTTCCAGAAATGCTTCCAGATGTGCATTGCTAGCCAATAACGGTACTTTGGAGATTAAACCAAATTCCATGTAAACTTATTACGCTGTTCCTAATAAAATTATTCACCGTATTTTTTGACCTCAACTCGTATTTATGTCACTATCATCGTCTTTTTCAGTTATTTGCGACTGAGAAACCAGGGTCATTATGAAACTGATTTCCAAATGATCACGTTTTTGTTCGTGAGCCGTGTCGGCTCGTATGGATTGCGGTCCTTAGATCCAATCTCTGGTTAGTTTTCCCTCTGGTTGCCGGGCGTCACTCTTGCACTACGACTTCCGGTTTGAAATGTTTGTGACGGGGGCGCGTGCGGAACGCACAATCACCGGCGACGATGAGGAAAGAAGTTGGTTGAAAGAAACGTGTGTTAATAGGCCCCGCTGGTCAGTGTCTTGACCGATTCGCTCCGAGATGATGATGATGATGTGTTTGGTTTGTGGTGGGCTCAACTGCGCGGTTATCAGCGCCCGTACAAATTCCCAACCTTTGCTCAGTCCAATCTCGCCACTTTCATCGATGATGATGAGGACAACACAAACACCCAGCCATCTCGAGACATGTGATTCTTCTCTGAGTTGTGAAGTTGTGCTTTCCAGGAAGTCTGGATACGCCGTTAGTGTAGTCAGTGTCGCTTATAGAAACTGTTTGAGCGTGCCAACCTTGGTGTTCGCTGAGCGCCCTGTGTTGCTCTTCTGAAAAGCAACTTAGTTGTGATACCCGGGTGTGACGATTGTGGAGATAGTTTTTTACTGTTTGGTTTTAATACCTCCGGTAGCGGAATTATTCTCACTGTGACGAATCTTCTCCCTTACTAGTGTTTCTCCTTGCCAAATGAGTACTAACATTATTACTGTTACTGTCTTCGCAAGCGGTGGGAATCTGACGCGGAGGTTACTGGTGCTGTCACGACCATTTATGATTACTGCTCTCTTTTATGTTCTAGATTCTGATCTGATGAGATCTATTAGTATACCGGGGGGCGCTGATGACCTCGATGTTGAGCGCCCATAAACCCCAACACACACACACACAGTATACCGGGTGCGCTGCCGGATGGATGTGAAACTTTTGTGTTGGCACTCTTGGGTGTTCTAAGGCGAGATTCCTTGTTCAAATGTTCAAATGTGTGTGACATCTTATGGGACTTAACTGCTAAGGTCATCTGTCCTTAAGCTTACACACTACTTAACCTAAATTATCCTAAGGACAAACACACACAGCCATGCCCGACGGAGGACTCGAACCTCCGCCGGGACCAGCCGCACAGTCCATGACTACAGTGCCTTAGCGAGATTCCTTACCTGTTTCTTGGAGCCTGGTTAGGTATTTGGGGGGTCTTGTACTATTATCTGACCGTTATATTATTAATAGAACCATGATTTCAAAACCCGGAAAGGAAGTTCAAAAATTGTTATTTAAAATCTGGTTAAACTATGTTTGTAGCTTGGTTCGCTTGTTTCATGAGCACCCTGCTATTGCCTGATGGGATGCCGGCACGGTAGCTCAGCGTGTTGGGTCAAAGGGCTGCTCGCCCTCTGTAATAAAAAACTGAGTAAAGGAATCAACGATCAATTTGAACGGATGTCTTGTGACGTCCGCCCAGACCAAACGGAACGAACAATACCGAACAAAACGTCAAAAAAAAAAAAAAAATGGGTCAGCTATTCTCTGTGCAGCCTATGCGTGCAACTGGCCCCAGCCCAACAGGTGTGAAAGCACCTGCTGCACGACATTAGTGGCCGGCATTTGGGATTCGACGCTGCTGTTACCTTTCCTGACGCTGCTGTACGACACGGTGACTGCTGTTTAAATTATATATTTGCTTCACGGGTTCGCGGGGGCCTAACTGTTTACAGAGTTCGCGTATTTTTTGCCTTTTGGCTTGGATTCCTTTTGGTGCGGTGCCGTTTCTATATCAAGTTTCCACTAGTCAGACGGACCATTTTCTGGCCCTTGTATTTACTTAAAATTGTCAGCTCTCGGAAAGAACCGTGTTAAATATTGGTCTGTAGTTCAAAACCACTCCGTTGGCACGGGATATTTAAAATAGTTTAAACATTTTTGCTAAGTTTGTGCTAGTTATTGTTACATTTTACTTTTAAAAATATTGTTTTGAAATTGTCAGGTCCCTTAAAGGACCGAATTGAATTTTGGTCCGTAATTTAAAACCGTTAACTTGGACATTAAATTTGTTCAAACATTTTTAACTTTTACTAAATTTGTGCAAGTCGTTGTTACATTTTATCTTCAAAAATGTTGGTATGTAATTTAAAACCATTCTGTCCTCTTGGGACATTCAAATTTGTTCACAAATTTTATCTCTTACTAAACTGGTGCTAGTCGTTGTTACACTTGACCTTTAAAAGTTTTCCATTAAATTTTTCACTTCTCTTAAATAACCGTGTTAAATCTTGCGTCTATAACTTAAAAACATTGCGTCAGCCTGGGACATTTTAGGTATTATATTTGTTTACACATTTTGCTATCGTTGTTAAACTGGCCAAGCCATTGTGGTCCTTTGAATTTAAAGCAGTCCATTCACTGTTATAAGAACTGCTGATTTCTAAAAGATTATTTAATGGTGTTTTAATATTGTTGGTTTTTAATTGTTTAATAAATATGAATCCCTTTGCCGATAAGCCCTTCCATGAATCCCGTTAATCTGGCTCGCTGGAGCTCTATCGCAACCTCTTTTTTATATTTCATAAAAAAGTTATACACTCTTCAACGAAATATGTGTTTTTTCACTGCTTGATTTTCCATGAACTTTAGCTTGTTAAAAATTATCTCAAAGGCCTGACTTCAAAGTACGTTATGTGTCCCGGTTTAGTTAGGACTGTGGCTATGAAAAATAAGTCATGGATCATTCACAAAATCACTGTATTTTTTCAATATAGTATCCACCTGAATCAACACACAGCTAAAATCGTTTTAAAAGTATTTTGAAATGTACACTGTAGTCCTTTTTTGGAATTGCATTTAATTCCGCAGTCCTCAGTTGCATCGTGATTGTATCGTTTCACAGTCAACTTCAGTGTTGGGAACAAGACGTCGCTGAATATGGCGGCTGATCGAGGACTGGGATCCATTTGCAGGCCAAAAACGTATGCAGAATCTTCGCTTTCTGGGCTCGGTCATTGTCATAGAGAAGCGACCAGGAACCTGCCTCTCGGTATTCGGGTCGAATTCGATGAATTCTCACTCATAAAAGATGGAGAACTCAAAAAACTTTAGCTTGCCTCGCTGCTCCACCGCGCCTTTCCGAAAAGTGTCCGGCACGTACTGTCGCATTTGCGGTCAGGACGCCTGCTGCAGTGAAGCTGGCACTTTGACCTTCTACACTGCTGTTGGTGAAACTTCAAGAATCATAACGCCAAAGGCACTTCTTCAAAATAAACTCTTCTTCAAGGCCGAAAACCAACTTCTGCATTTGAGCCACGAAGTTCCAATCGCACCGTACGTGAGTGCTCGCACGTTGTATTTTGTGGAATAGCCACACTCAAGGGACCAAAGAACCGCCATGTGGCTCGTGGGCCACTCTTTGTCGACCACTGCTGTAATCTGCCACAACCCTCTTGCAGTCCTCCATGCGTGTATTCTTTTGCTGAATATGTTTCATTTGATTTCGGAATGTCCTTGAGTATAGTGTTTTACGGACGTGTGAAGTTTGCATCCTAAAAGATCTCACACATTTCAGAATCCTCGCATGTACTCCTTTCCTAAGCGAGCAAATGCATGTCGAATCCTGTTAGCTGTCTATTGATTCCAAACAGTGGGCAGTAGCGACTGCTGTATTTAAACCATTTAGAGGAAAACTTTCAAGACTCAGTCTGTATCTTACGAATTCAAAGCTTAAGTGGGCCAAACTCAGAGCTTGAAGGAAGAAAAGTAGTTTGCGTTTAATGTTCCGTGGACGATGAGGTCATCAGGGACAGAGCTCAAGCTCTGACTGGGGATGGATGTGGACAAAATTCTCGGCCGAGCCGGCATCAAGCCAATCTTTCGTAGCAACAACAAAATGAAAGATGTTCTAGGCTCAACGGAAGATTTTGTCGACAAGCTAAACACCGCAGGCGTCTACGATATCGGTTGCGAATGTAGACTGGAGTATGTAGGTGTATGGGGGAGACCGATAAGCACGCGAATTGCAGGGCGTCAAAGATGTGTCCGCCTGGGACAACGCACCAGTTGAGCGGTGGCGGAACGCCAGGATGAGTGCGATATAGTGACAATATTACGTGAAGTCCGGGTACTGCGAAACAGCCATTTACATTGACGGGCCGATCGGTGTGGCCGAGCGGCTCTAGGCGCTTCAGTCTGGAACCGCACGACGGCTGCGGTCGCAAGTTCAAATCCTGCCTCGGGCATGGATGTGTGTGATGTCCTTAGGTTAGTTAGGTTTAAGTAGTTCTAAGTTCTAGGGAACTGATGACCTCAGATGTTAAGTCCCATAGTGCTCAGAGCCATTTTGAACCATACATTGACGGGGAAGATTACAGAGGCGATTGAAATAGCCAAGCGACCCGCCAGCATGAACGGAGAGGACGGTATAGGCTTCCGGGGCCTGGCTGCAAGCAGTGAAAACGCTACGCGAGGACAGCGCGCGCAAAGCAACTCACACAGGTGCGGGAGACCGCAGTAGTCGTACGTACACAGTGCAGACATGCCGTAGCCCGCACCTGGCAACAAATAAACAGCGCTGCGCCACAGCTACCGATTTTTTGATTCGCCTATTTCCACCAATGGTAAGGAATAACATAAACACCAATCAGTCAGGTCTCTATCCACCAACGACAAGTAGTAGTGAAAAGACCAATAAAGAACGCCTAACACCTCTCCTTCTATCCTCAATTACCCTATCAAATTACGTAAACAGCTTCCTGCGCTACTATATAAGATGTAAAGTCTCTCTCACTCAGCAGTCTAGCTCAGCACCTAGCCCTGAGGAAGGCCAGTTGCAACAGTGTCCGAAACGTCAGTCAGTTTTCTGTATTGACGATGCAGTCAACAGCTCAGAAGCATTTTATTGACAGTGACAGCGGCCGCGGAAGCTTATGCTTACATTTAGCGGATGATGCTTTTCCGATTTCCCTGTATCCACTATAAATCTTCGGTACGGTGCCTCCTGAAACACCAAGCACTTCGGCTAGCTTGGTTACGGAAGCACCCATCGTATGATCACGAACAGTTTGCCCACATTCTAATTGACTTAGCTCCAACATAATGCACTCATACCTACACAGATCTCTGGTCCGACCACGGCTGACACTTGCAACGTGTTGAGGGCATTTCACAGGTGTCGTTCGTGGTCACATACAACAATACAACCTGCAGGCGTGCCTAGCATCTGTATTTACGTTCAAGCATGCATTTCTCGCGGTGTTCCGTATTTTTGTCCAACCCCTGTAAATACTATTATTTGCTGTTGCTTATTTCCTTTAGTAGTCTTTCAAAATTGTAAAAAATTTCGAGCCTGTTAACTCTGTATTCATAGTACGAACTTTGTCTTCATGTGTGCAATCGTACCGAAAGATTTATAGCTGTTGAGTGATAATCGTTTTTAGGGTTCCGTACCACAACTGGTAAAAACGGAACCCTTGTAGTATCGCTTTGTTGTCCGTCCGTCCGTCCGTCCGTCTGTCTGTCTGTCCGATTGTTCAAAACCTTTTTTCTCAAGAATTGACAGACGTTTCAAGTTGAAATTTGTGTCACATATTAAGGTCTACGTTCCCTTGACGGTGTAGACAAGTGAAGCTTCTAAGTCAGTGCAACCAAAAGATACGGCCATCTATGGCACGCAGAGAACTTTCCGTTCACATAGAGTAATGAAATTTGGTAGCCGGCCGAAGTGGCCGTGCGGTTAAAGGCGCTACAGTCTGGAACCGCGCGACCGCTACGGTCGCAGGTTCGAATCCTGCCTCGGGCATGGATGTTTGTGATGTCCTTAGGTTAGTTAGGTTTAACTAGTTCTAAGTTCTAGGGGACTAATGACCTCAGCAGTTGAGTCCCATAGTGCTCAGAGCCATTTGAACCATTTGAAATTTGGTAGTAAGCGAGGTTTCACAGTGCAACCAATGGAAAACGTCCGAAAATTGTCCATGTCACGGACTGCGAGGCTCCTCCCGCCGTAGGTTCGAGTCCTCCCTCGGGCATGGGTGTGTGTCTTGTTCTTAGCATAAGTTAGTTTAAGTAGTGTGTACGTCTAGGGACCGATTCCCTCAATAATTTGATCCCTTAGGAATTCACACACATTTGACCATTTTGGCAAAAAAATGTAAATTTGTAATTATATCACAGGAAAACAAAACTTTGTCATTTGTTATCAGACTGTCTCTCGGCCGTTCCATCTGTTAAGACTCCTTTTTGTCAGGAACGTGCAGACAGATCAAGTTGAAACTTATGTCACATATTGAGGACTATGGTGTCATGGCGTCAGAATAAACGTTAGTTTCTAAATGGTTCAAATAGCTCTGAGGACTATGGGCCTTAACTGCTGAGGTCATCAGTCTCCTACAACTTAGAACTACTTAAACCTAGCTAACCTAAGGACATCACACACATCCATGCCCGAGGCAGGATTCGAACCTGCAACCGTAGCGGTCGCGTGGTTCCAGACTGTAGCGCCTAGAACCGCTCGGCCACTCCGGCCGGCATTAGTTTCTAAGTCTATGCAGTCAAAAGATATGGCCACTTATGTCACATTTTTTGATACTCGTGAACTCACTCATCGAAGCCTATGGGGTAGCTCCTATTGGCCTAAAACCATGAAATATGGCAAGAAACAAGATTTTTCACTTTGCAAGTAAAGGAAAAATTCGAAAATTGTGAATTTGTGATTAAATCGCACGAAAAAATGTCATTTGTTATCTGACTGACTGTCTGTCAGTCTGTTTTTCTCAGAGAAGGGTAGACGTTTAAAACTGAAATTTATGTCCAGTACTAACAAGGGAAACTCCTCATCGCATCCCCCTCAAATCTAGTGATAAGAGGGCCCAGTGGATAACCCGTCAAAAACCGAACACAGATCAAGCATGAAAGTAGCAAGAAGGTGTATTGAAGTACAGAAAAAAAGCAAAATAGAAACAGTGTACGGCCCAAGAACAAGACGTGCTATAAAGGGCAGACAGGAACGGCAACGGCGTCGTGGGCAAGTGGTCAGCGGACACGGTAGCTCATCGTGTTCTGTCATAGAGTTAGCTGCCCTTTGTAATAAAAAAAGCTAAGCTAATGGACGAACGATGAACTTGAATAAGCGTCATGGAACGTTCGGCCCGAAAAAAAAGTTGTCTTGGTGCTGGCTTGCCAAGTGGGCGGGCCGTGTTCAATACTTCCTCGTGTCGTTTATTTATTTATTTTTTTTGCACAACATTATGAACTGCCCGTCAGGTCACTGAAATGTCTGTTCTCTTTCTGTAATCTTGGCAGTTGTCACGCTATACGGTGGTTATAGAACAGGAGTCATGTGCTAAGAATGTGTTACCGTCGCAAGTAAATGTAATGAAAAGTGAGAGCAGGCTAGATACCACATAAATATCTTACAGAAATGAAAACAACAAATAAACTGGTGTGAACTATGTCACAGCAAAGGAATTAAAGTGTCAAGACATCCAAAACGGAACGTAACTTCAGAAACGTTAAAAATATGTGTTTTGACAGAGCACAGAGAAACTGTGTGATTGTGAAACTGTTGCGTTTATTTTTTGCGGCTTGTGTTTTCATCAGTTTCTTGGGAGTGAGCAAAATCACATTCATACGTACACCTATATTGGACAAGGGGGCATATTTCACTCACTCACCAGTCATACAAATTAGGTGCGTCGATAAGAGATTCCTATCATATGACATATTTACAGTCAATAATGCAATGTATTACACACCAGACGTGTTTCCTGCTAGAGGATTCCATTGACTTGTCGCCATGTCATCAAACGTTTGCTGTTCCCATTCGAAAGGCACTTCCTTTCGACTGCTGACAGAGTAGTTGGGCAGAATCATCTGTCATTATAGCTCCATACCCTACACCTCCGTGTGGCAAACGGACGTTACCCCAAGACACAGACACAGACACATTTTTTTGATACAAACTCACTCGTCAAAACCTGCAGGCTTCTTACCATTGACCTAGAATCATGAACTTTGGAAAAATAAGACTTTCACACTAAAACCTAAGGAAAAAATCTGAAAATTATTAATTTGTAATGATATCACTCGAAAGAAATTATCATTTGTTATCAGAGTCTGTCTGTCGGTTAAGACCCCTTTTTCTCAGTAACGTATCAAGTTGAAATTTGTCAGGGGTTTAAATAAACGTTAGCTTCTAGATCAATGCCGTCAAAAGATGCAGCCATTTATGTCACATTTTTTGATACAAACTCAAAAAAAAAAAAAAAACCTATAAGACCTGTTGGTCTAAAATCATGAAATTTTGTAATAATCAAGGTTTCGCTATATAAGAATGGAAAAAATCCGAAAATTATGAATTAGTAATTCCATCATACGAAAGAATGTCTTTTGTCGTTTGTTATCCGACTTCAAACCTGAAAGTAAAACGTACTCGAAAGTCTTAGAATCCCTGTGACTGACATCTTGACAGTATCAATGTCGACAGCACACAAAAATCGTCGAGATACTCGATTCCCGCATTGGATGATCTGTCTGTATATACAAGGTGGTCCATTGATAGTGACTGGGCCAAATATCTCACGAAATAAGCAACAAACGAAAAAACTACAAAGCGAAAAAAATGGTACAACTAAAACATTCATATTTCTTTACGTACTACACGAATATGTAATAAAAAATGGGGGTTCCTATTTTTAAAAAACGCAGTTGATATACGTTTGACCTACGGTTGCGCCATCTAGCGGGCAAACCATTGCACCATCTGGTTTCCCCCTTCAAGGTAGACGAGTTTTGTTCTTTGTAGTTTTTTCGTTTGACGCTTATTTCTTGAGATATTTGGCCCGATCACTATCAAAGGACCACCCTGTACAATTAAGTTGGTAGGGAATCTCAGTGCGCGAGTCCTGGTCATTTTTTCTTTATAGATCATGTGAAATATTTTCAACTTCTTGCCTATCGAGTAGAAATACTGCATACTTATTGTGCGTGTGTTGTGCTTTACAGATAAAATCGTAGAAAAACAGCTACTAGTAAATGTCTAACACATTACAGCTTTAATGCGAAATGAGAAATTGCCTTCCATTTGCAGGTAACACAGCAACAACGCCAAAAATAGCAATGGAAACAAATTCGCTCAGTTTAGCTGCAGCTTTTTTTCCCAGAGGTATAAGAAGAAAAATCCTGAAGAGTCTCGAGCGTGCAACGGCGCGAGAGGGCGCCGAAAGAAAGCTGAACAGAGGCGGTAGGAGATCATTCCTGCGGCTTTGCTTGGCGGGCAATTTTCCGGACCCGGCTGCGCTTCAATTGGGCGGCGCGGCGGGGGCGCCGCTTCTAGCCGGCATTGTTTCCTCTGTGCGGCGCGGCATGCGAAGAAAGGAACGGGAAGGTGAAAAGGCGGCGGCCTAAGGAGAGGAGAAAGGTGGGCAGGGGGAGGGAGGCGGCGCGCTGGGCTGCGCGCCACAGACAAAGGGACCGCAGGTGCGAGCGACTAGCCTCGCCGGCCTGCTGGGGCCGACTCACACTGGCACCCACATCGGGGCACCCCGCCGGCGACGGACATCGGCCGAAGTCGGCCGATCTTTCCAAATCAGAACGCATGTACGTGCGCGGTGTCCTTGCGACCGATGTGAACGCCCGTACGTACAGACTCGGACGCCAGTCGGCGTAAGGCTGCGTTCACAGTGGCACTGACAATGCTCGTCAGACGCTGACTCGCGAATGGGACAATTTTCTTTATGAACCTTTCGCTGTGCACGCAGTTTTGGTGCTAAGGGATTCATTGTTATACAGTTATGTACTTCACATTTGTTTTTACTTATCAAACTATTTACTCAAGTTACAGTTTTGTAGTAGCTCACGCAGTTTTTACCTTTCAAAATAACTTCACCAAACATAACACACATGAACTCATAAGCTTAGCCGGCCGGAGTGGCCGAGCGGTTCTAGACGCTACAGTCTGGAACCGCGCGACCGCTACGGTCGTAGGTTCGGATCCTGCCTCGGGCGTGGATGTGTGTGATGACCTTGGGTTAGTTAAGTTTAAGTAGTTCTAAGTTCTAGGGGACTTATGACCTCAGCAGTTGAGTCCCATAGTGCTCAGAGCCATTTGAATCATTTTTCATAAGCTTAATTAAACACATCCACACCCCGCCACCAGCTCTTTTTCTAATTGTGTCAGAAGCATCGTACATAAAATCAGAATAATTAACACATACATATCAAGTATATAACAAATACAAAAAGAGTATAAAAATATACAGATATATAAGCAGGGTCAAGTAGTTTTTTTATTTTATGAAGTCTTGGACCAGAACCTGGCCACGTCCAGCGCTTCCGGGGTGGCATTCATCAAATCCTTCATGGTGCAGGTGCTTGGGCACAGCACACACTGCGTGAGGTGGATGGTGGTTTGAGTGTGTCCACAGTCATACAGCGCCGGTTCATTTGAGAGGCCCCATTTGCGCATATTCTCTTTGGACCGTGTGACGCCAGAGCGCAGCCTATTAAGAGATTTTCATGTCGTCCATCCTTCCATATGACCGGGAGGGAGTTCTTCGTTTGGGACTAGCCATACCCCAAGGTGCGCGTTTTCTTCTCGCCACATTGCCAGCCTCACTTGCTGCGGTGTCCCGACGATGTTTTCTGCTGTGTGCAGGAAGCTTTTTCTAGATTTTAGTCGACGGCGGGCTGGCTGGTGTTTGTACAGCGGGTGGGCTGGTGAGCTCAACGCCTTTGTCTTTTCCTTCCTGGCCGCTACTTTCCTTCTAATATCTGGTGGGACCATGCCTGCCAGGCAGTACAATTTATCAGTCGGGGTTGGTCTCAGACAGCCCTTGATGATGCGGCAGGACTCATTACGCGGTATGTCCACTTGCTTGGCGTGGCTAGAATTGTACCACACTGGGCACGCGTACTCCGCAGTTGAACTGCACAAAGCAAGAGCTGTGGTTCTCACTATTCCAGGCCGTGACCCCCATGTAGTGCCCGTTAGTTTGCGCACAATGTTGTTTCTCGCGGCTACTTTGTGTTTAGTATTCATGCAGTGCTTTTTATAGGTGAGTGCTCTATCCAAGGTGACGCCTAAGTATTTTGGTGTTTCGCAATGTTCCAGGGGCACTCCTTCCCAGTTAAGTTTCAGTCTTCTTGCAGATTGTCTGTTCTTTAGTTGGAAGACGCAGGTTTGGGATTTCGCTGGGTTGGGTTTGAGATGGTTCCCCTTATAGTAGGTGGCAAGCTGTTCGAGGACTTCTGACATATTCTGTTTAACAGTTTCAAAGCTGTCTGCTTGAGCGTTAATGGCGCAATCATCTGCATATATGAAGCTTTCGGTGCCTTGGGGGAGGGGCTGGTCATTAGTATATATATTAAAAAGTGTTGGGGACAGTACGCTTCCCTGGGGAAGACCATTTTTCTGTATCCTCCATCGGCTTCTCTGTCCCTGAAAATGCACGAAGAATCTTCGATTCTGGAGCAGGTTTCCAATCAGTAAGGGTAGTCTGTAGTCCCTACTCATTGCGTATATTTTCCCCAGGAGCAGTCGGTGGTTGACTGTGTTGTAAGTTGCTGATAGGTCTAGGAAGACAGCCCCAGTGATCTTCCTGCTCTCGAACCCATCCTCTATGTGTTGCGTTAATTTTAGCACCTGTGACGTACAGCATTTGCCCTGTCTGAATCCTGCTTGTTGTGGGATCAGGAGGGGCTCGATGGCGTCCGTGATTCTGTGGAGTATCATCCTTCCCAAAACCTTGTACATATTGCATAGCAGAGGGATTGGCCTGTAGTTTTTGGGATTGTCACGTTCCTTGCCTGGTTTTAGGATGGCAATGACTCGCGATTTTCTCCAGATTTTTCGAATTTTGCAGGATGTCATGCAGTTGTTCATCATATCGACTAGCCATTTCCTTGTTACTGGTCCAAAATGCTTTATTTGCTCGACGCATATATCATCAAGGCCGGCTGCTCACCGCATTTTGCACTTAGTGATCGCCTTCTCCAGTTCCGCCAAGGTAAATGGCTTGGATAGTGCTTCGGTCTCCTGAGGGGAGTTTCGTTCTATGCCCCTCTTTTTTGTCATCATTAGACATAGCCAACCTATACACGAACATCCCTGTTAAAGAGACTATTAACATAATAAGAAACAATCCGCTTAAATATAAGAAAACTAGTAGTGCAGAAATCTATAAACTCATAGAAATACTTGCACTTCTTCCAGAGCATAATTCCTTTAGCTTCAACAGCAAGCTGTGCCAACAACATGATGGTTTGGCA
Source organism: Schistocerca nitens (assembly GCF_023898315.1). NCBI lineage: Eukaryota > Metazoa > Arthropoda > Insecta > Orthoptera > Acrididae > Schistocerca > Schistocerca nitens. Next base: position 441,853,192 of record NC_064621.1, on the reverse strand, counting down.
ATGGGAAGTAGCTTCGCTGGGATATTGGCTGATATTGAAACGTCCACTTAGAAAAATTATAAATGACTGTGCTTAAACTGACACACAAAATTTTTAGCGCAACGCAATCTGACATGCAATAATCCCTACGAAAGAATGGCCCTGGCTAGCAATGGCCTATACCTATCACAAATCACTTACCTCACAAAAATGTTCGTTACTCGAACTACTGCAATACAGCGAGCGCCACCACTGCCAGCTAAATAAAAGATTCAAACTACTGATAGGCATAGTTAGCAAATGAAAGATTTTGATAGAGAACAAACAATGTATTTACCTTGATAGTGTTCAAAAGTCATAATATATATAGCAGTTCATGACATCCATTCTTACAAATGTACTGTTTCTGATGGACACACGTCCAGATCATCATAGCTATACACAAAAGTTACTACTAAAACATGTTTTCCTTCCCAGAAGAATTCTGAAAAACTGTGCAGATATAAAACAGATACGCCACAAAAGCAACAATGTAAATTGTGTCACACATTAGTAGCGTCGTGATACAGTCGTGTAGCTGTCAAATAAACTAACCACTGTGTCATCTGGTATCTCTCAGAAAGTACTTTAAATCCAGAATGTATTTTCAAGTAAACCAAAATTTTGCATTAAAATCTCATTAGCAGTACCTGTATATGTTCTAAGTATGTAAGCCGTTACGTAATCGTGCAAATAACAAGCAAGAATGTATACACACAAAAACACTGTGTTGTCTGTTCACTATAACAATGCATTCGTAATTACTGTCTAAATATGTTCCCTAGGTTCTAGACTGGATAGTTTATTTTAAAACATAGTTAAATGTTAAGTTTCTAAGTGTGACAAAGTGTACTGGTAATGTGAAGTGAAAAGTTTTATGGCAAAGACTAAGTTAAAAAGCAGATTATCTTTCAATAAACGGTTTTACATGGGAAATGTGGTGTAATACTTTATCTTTCCTCAGTACGCAGCAAATCAACTTGAACGCAATTATTATGCAGTATATGTCGGTAAAGAATGCTAAAATTTTTCTCAAGGTTAGCGTGTATGTTATTTTTCTCTGAGCCAGCCGGCTGCCTGCGGTGCGAGTCACTGTCTGTCTCTTTGTTGGCGCACGTCGTTATTGGGATTAGGAGACCTGACTTCTACAAATTCACCTTGTGGAGAGGGCCCTACCCTGTTTGAATCCCGCCAGTTCTGATGAACTTCAGGTCTGTCGTTACGATTATATCGTCTGTCGTCATGTCGGTAGATTCCATAGTTTTTTCTTGCCGGTCACGTGGTGGAGAATGCGTAACTGTTGTGTCTGAAGTTAATCTGTCACCCATGATAATAATTAATTTGGTTCCCATATTGTCTGTTTCTATGATTGTCTCTGTCATATTCATTACTACGGAAATGCGATCTTTCTCTGTAACTATTACTCTGCCAGTGGTTGTCATACAGGTGGTGTCTGTTTTCGTCATGATTTACGTTGTAAGAATAGCCTTGTCGTGTCCAGTTATTATTTCTTTCACCACGGAATTGTGACGGATGTGACCTGTAATTGTTGTGTTCCTGATTTCGTGTCCCGCGATTGTAAGTGTCAATTTCCAATTCTTGTAACAGTCTCTGAAAAGCTTCAATGTCGTCTTTGCAACGTCCTGCCAAAATAATATGTCGTAAATGTTCAGGCAATTTGATTAAGCAAATGCGGATGAGTTCTGAGGGGCTGTATGGGTTTGACAGGTACTGATTCTTGTGCAACATGTCTTCAAAATATTTCACAAGACTGGAAAATTCAGATTGTCCGAAATGTTTCATCATTATGATGTTATGTTCTTGTGTAGCTTGAGACCAATATGCTGAGAGCATGATAAAATTCTCCTTCACTGTGACAATCGTGAATGACCGATCATATTCTTTCAGCTGGTTCATTCTCTAAGTAGCCACACATAAATTCTAACCTGTGCTCCAATGACCAGTTGGGAGGAAAACAATGAGAGAATTGATGGAGCCATGCTTGTGGATCAATGTCCTTGCCAGAGTTCTTAAATCTTTTGAATTTGCGTGTAGTAATGAACAGCTTATAGTCAAAATCATCATGTCGGCGAGTCGCATATCGGTCACTGTTACGTCTTTTCAGCGGTTCCATCACAAAATTCGGTGCGCCTTTCCAATTTCTTTCATAATTTCCGAAATGCCCTGTGTTATTATTTTGCTGCTTTTCCGTGCTTTCCCTCTTACCGTGTTGGAGCGCGAGTGTAATCTGAAATATATAATTTTTGTATTACTTGTGCCAACTGATCTTGTACTTCCCGGATTTCTCTTTTGCGTTGCGTATTAATTTGATTCTGATTTTGTTTGAATTTCTTAATTTGTTCATACTCTTCTGTGTCAGTGATGGCAACAGGTCTTGTGTCATTCAGATCATCACCTACCTTTGTAGATAAGTTAGTGAACTGATCCGGAAGTTCGGCTACTTTCTCTGATAGTGAACAGAGTTCCTCAGTGTGTTTTTCTGAAACAAGTTTCAGAGTGTCCATTTGTGTTGAAATCGTATCTTCTGTGTCCTTTAAGTTTTCCTGAGTTTTTGCAAGTTGTGTAGCCGAATCGGTAGATGCAACTGAATCAAGTTTAGATTGCAAGGTGTCGTGATTTTGATGAACAATAGTTTGCAGTTCCTTTATGGCTGCTTCGTGATTCTACAATGCATTTTCACGATGCGAAAAACTAGGTAGGAAATGCTCACAAATTTGTGTTTTTACGTCATTACAGACTTTTTGACATTTCAATTCGATTTTATGTAACTCAGTAGTTAAATCTTCACGTGTTTGTTCAAGCGAGGTGTCTAACTTTTGAAGATTTTGTTCCATTGCGTCTAACTGTTGCTGTGTTTGTCTCTGGTGTTGTTCCATTATGTCTAACTTTTGAAGATTTTGTTCCATTGTGTCTAACTTTTGAAGATTTTGTCCCATTTGTTTCTGATTTTGTTCATACGTTGTGTCTAACTTTTGTAGCCTTTGTCCCATTTGTTGCATTAACTGTAATAACAATACACTGGTGTCTGAAACATGTTCCTCAGTGCTATTCGGCAGTGAATTTGAACCGGCAATATTCGCATTCTGAAAAGCAGAAAATGTGTCTTGACTTATTTGAGAAAACGGTGAGGACGCAAAACCTGAATCTACAGCATTTGCAAGATTGTGTCCTGCCATTTCGGATTCCTGAGGCGAGCTGTTGCCGACCGATCGATCGATAATGCTTCCCTGTTCACTAATTGTTTCACTGTCTACACAATTATTTGCAGCCCGCTCCATTTCCCTATGCACAATTACCAAATTACTATGTTGAACAATAGTTAATTAATTACACGGTGGCGCTAACACACTGCTTTCGTCTTCACTGTCATTTCTCAGTTTACTTTGGAGCCTAGTGTTACGTTTTTCACACGTCATAATTATCACGTATTTCACACGATAACAAGAAAAGCACAATTTGAAGAGCAAAAATAAGAGAACACATTAACATAGCACTGAAAACAATATCTAGTTAATTGCAAACGCAGCTGCAAAATACTTGGTGCAAATCTACATGCATGTCACAACTGTTTTACTGTAGAACAATGAAAAACTACAACTACAAAGGAAATTCTCTCTATAATTACGCGCTAGCAATAAACAATAGCTACACTTATTACGCAAACTACAAGAAAAAATCAGAAGATGCCAGTGAGGTATCCTCGGCTAAGGGTCGACATATGAAACGGCCCCTTAGAAAAATTATAAATGACTGTGCTTAAACTGACACAAAATTTTTAGCGCAACTCAATCTGAATTTCAATAATCCCTACAAAAGTATGGCCCTGACTAACAATAGCCTATACCTTTCACAAATCACTTACCTCACAAAAATCTTCGTTACTCGAACTACAGCAATATAGCGAGCTCCACTACTGCCAGCTAAATAAAAGATACAAACTGCTGAAGGCACTAACTACTGATAGGCATAGTTAGCAAATGAAAGATTTTGATAGAGAACAAACAATGTATTTACCTTAATAGTGTTCAAAAGTCATAATATATATAGCAGTTCATGACATCCATTCTTACAAATGTACTGTTTCTGATGGACACACGTCCAGATCATCCGCTCTCAAAACTCCGCCATTTCTCTCCCCACATCCACCACTGCTGGCGGCTCACCTCCAACTGCGCAACGCTACGCGCTGTTAACAGCCAACTGCCCACTACAATAGAGTGTTTCAACAATGCCAACCAGCCACAGACTGCGTATAGCACAGCCAGTGATTTTCATACAGAGCGCTATGTGGCGTTACCAATATAAAAACCTAAATAGCCTAATTACAATATTTCCATCAACCATGTAGAACAAAAATTCTTCTCAAACAACCAGCACATCTCAAACAAAATAATCTATGACAGAAGATATGTTGATGATACAATCTTGCTTTCTGATGGTACAAACAAGGACATTGATAGAGTAGCAGCAGGTCTAAACAAAATGTACAAAATGTACAAAAATGTTAAATTCACAGTTGAACATGAAACTAATAAAAGCATTAACTTTCTTGACCTGAAGATCTGTAATAGTAACCATAAACATCAATTTAATATTTACAGAAAACCTACCACCACAGATGTCAGTATTGGCAACCCATCTTGCCACCCCCACCGACAAAAAAGGCATATTTCAGACCCATGGTACACTGAATTAAAAAAGTACCAATGAGTGACACAGACCAACAAAATGAAATCAATATAATTAAAGCAGTTGCTCATAATAATGGATATAATCCCATAATAGAAAACTCCTCAACATGCAGCAAACAATAACCACAGATCGACTTAACAGCAATCCACACAACATGCACTCAAAACAAATCAGTGTGCCACAGAAACCAAACCTAAGTGTGCTGGTCTCCCATACATAGGCCCACTATCATACCAAATAGCAAACTTATTTAAAAACAAAAATATCACCATCAGCCTTTCCACAAATAATAAATTACAACAAATGTAATCCATGATATAAATACCTCCAAGAGTAGAGCTGTAAATAGCTCCTACAGTAAATCAGAAATATACAAGCTCAAATGTGATACATGCCCAAAATTCTACATTGGACAGACAGGCAGAAGTTTTGAAGTTAGATACAAAGAACACATTGATGCTTTAAGTCTTGGCAACTTTAACAAATCTGCATTTGCAGCCCATATTGCTGAAGAAAACCATTCACTAAGAAACACTGAGAACAAATTAAAAATTTTACATGTATCAGAAAAAGGAGCCACTATGAATATATTAGAAGAAATTGAAACACGCACACACGAAAAACAGCATCCCAGACTATATCCTTAATGAACAAACTGAGTTACCTGACACCCCTTTCCTGAAAAATTTCCAAAAATTGTTTTCCGCCCTCCAAAGCAAATAATATTCCTACATCTATCTGCACATCAAGCAGCAAATTTATATGTTACTAAAATTCTCATGATAATAAATGGAAATAAATAATGTACTGTCTTATACATATAAAAAATCTTTGACATGGAACATCTTTATCACATAACAGTATTTTCTCTAAAATTCACAAAATCAATGTCTCTCTGTAATAGTGTAAAAGGCGTTTCACTTGCATAAGTGATCCTTTTCCAAACATGGGATATCTTTATAATGTTACGATGTATCATAGCATCTTTGACACTCATATGTTTGTAAACACTATGTACCTATCAAAACATGCAATGCATGTTAGAAATATATTCTGTGACAAATCTAAATGCTCGATGATACAAATTTACATTGGCAACGATAAGATGGTAGAAATGTGTTCAGTGAGAAATCTGAAGTGCTCAGTGACATATATTTATGAGTGTAACGGTAAGAATGTCACGAAAACTATGAACACCATTTGTTGGACAAAAACTATGAAAACAAATACTCCTGACCGACATTTCACGTAAGTCACATCGTAATGCAAACATGTAACGCAATCATCTGTGTGGCGTGCTTATAATTATATATTATTTATATTTTAGGACAACTAATCAATAAAAAACGCATCACATGTTCTAATGAATGTGTGAAAGCCATATGATGATGAATTGCAGTGATTCGAAACTGGTAACTGTACCCTTGGATATGGGAACATAAAATAATTTGTGGCTGGTTGCTGTCTCAACACTATAATGTTAATATTAATTATATACATATTACTATAATATACCCCCCCATGAACCATGGACCTTGCCGTTGGTGGGGAGGCTTGCGGGCCTCAGCGATACAGATAGCCGTACCGTACGTGCAACCACAACGGAGGGGTATCTGTTGAGAGGCCAGACAAACGTGTGGTTCCTGAAGAGGGGCAGCAGCCTTTTCAGTAGTTGCAAGGGCAACAGTCTGGATGATTGACTGATCTGGCCTTGTAACAATAACCAAAACGGCCTTGCTGTGCTGGTACTGCGAACGGCTGAAAGCAAGGGGAAACTACGGCCGTAATTTTTCCCGAGGGCATGCAGCTTTACTGTATGATTAAATGATGATGGCGTCCTCTTGGATAAAATATTCCGGAGGTAAAATAGTCCCCCATTCGGATCTCCGGGCGGGGACTACTCAAGAGGATGTCGTTATCAGGAGAAAGAAAACTGGCATGCTACGGATCGGAGCGTGGAATGTCATGTCCCTTAATCGGGCAGGTAGGTTAGAAAATTTGAAAAGGGAAATGGATAGGTTAAAGTTAGATATAGTGGGAATTAGTGAAGTTCGGTGGCAGGAGGAACAAGACTTCTGGTCAGGTGACTACAGGGTTATAAACACAAAGTCAAATAGGGGTAATGCAGGAGTAGGTTTAATAATGAATAGGAAAATAGGAATGCGGGTAAGCTACTACAAACAGCATAGTGAACGCATTATTGTGGCCAAGATAGATACGAAGCCCACACCTACTACAGTAGTACAAGTTTATATGCCAACTAGCTCTGCAGATGACGAAGAAATTGAAGAAATGTATGAGGAAATAAAAGAAATTATTCAGATAGTGAAGGGAGACGAAAATTTAATAGTCATGGGTGACTGGAATTCGAGTGTAGGAAAAGGGAGAGAAGGAAACGTAGTAGGTGAATATGGATTGGGGCTAAGAAATGAAAGAGGAAGCCGTCTGGTAGAATTTTGCACAGAGCACAACTTAATCATAGCTAACACTTGGTTTAAGAATCATGATAGAAGGTTGTATACATGGAAGAACCCTGGAGATACTAAAAGGTATCAGACAGATTATATAATGGTAAGACAGAGATTTAGGAACCAGGTTTTAAATTGTAAGACATTTCCAGGGGCAGATGTGGACTCTGACCACAATCTATTGGTTATGACCTGTAGATTAAAACTGAAGAAATTGCAAAAAGGTGGGAATTTAAGGAGATGGGACCTGGATAAACTGAAAGAACCAGAGGTTGTACAGAGTTTCAGGGAGAGCATAAGGGAACAATTGACAGGAATGGGGGAAAGAAATACAGTCGAAGAGGAATGGGTAGCTTTGAGGGATGAAGTAGTGAAGGCAGCAGAGGATCAAATAGGTAAAAAGACGAGGGCTAGTAGAAATCCTTGGGTAACAGAAGAAATATTGAATTTAATTGATGAAAGGAGAAAATATAAAAATGCAGTAAATGAAGCTGGCAAAAAGGAATACAAACGTCTCAAAAATGAGATCGACAGGAAGTGCAAAATGGCTAAGCAGGGATGGCTAGAGGACAAATGTAAGGATGTAGAGGCTTTTCTCACTATGGGTAAGATAGATACTGCCTACAGGAAAATTAAAGAGACCTTTGGAGATAAGAGAACCACTTGTATGAACATCAAGAGCTCAGATGGAAACCCAGTTCTAAGCAAAGAAGGGAAAGCAGAAAGGTGGAAGGAGTATATAGAGGACAATATTATGGAAATGGAAGAGGATGTAGATGAAGATGAAATGGGAGATACGATACTGCGTGAAGAGTTTGACAGAGCACTGAAAGACCTGAGTCGAAACAAGGCCCCAGGAGTAGACAACATTCCATTGGAACTACTGACGGCCTTGGGAGAGCCAGTCTTGACAAAACTCTACCATCTGGTGAGCAAGATGTATGAAACAGGCGAAATACCCTCAGACTTCGAGAAGAATATAATAATTCCTATCCCAAAGAAAGCAGGTGTTGACAGATGTGAGAATTACCGAACAATCAGTTTAATAAGCCACAGATGCAAAATACTAACAGGAATTCTTTACAGACGAATGGAAAAACTAGTAGAAGCCGACCTCGGGGAACAGTTTGGATTCCGTAGAAATGTTGGAACACGTGAGGCAATACCAACCTCACGACTTATCTTAGAAGAAAGATTAAGGAAAGGCAAACCTACGTTTCTAGCATTTGTGGACTTAGAGAAAGCTTTTGGCAATGTTGACTGGAATACTCTCTTTCATATTCTAAAGCTGACAGGGGTAAAACACAGGGAGCGAAAGGCTATTTACAATTTGTACAGAAGCCAGATGGCAGTTATAAGAGTCGAGGGTCATGAAATGGAAGCAGTGGTTGGGAAGAGAGTGAGACAGAGTTGTAGCCTCTCTCCGATGTTATTCAATCTGTATATTGAGCAAGCAGTAAAGGAAAAAAAGAAAAATTCGGAGTAGGTATTAAAATCCATGGAGAAGAAATAAAAACTTTGAGGTTCGCCGATGACATTGTAGTTCTGTCAGAGACAGCAAAGGACTTGGAAGAGCAGTTGAACGGAATGGATGGTGTCTTGAAGGGAGGATATAAAATGAACATCAACAAAAGCAAAACGAGGATAATGGAATGTAGTCGAATTAAGTCGGGTGATGTTGAGGGTATTAGATTAGGAAATGAGACACTTAAAGTAGTAAAGGAGTTTTACTATTTGGGGAGCAAAATAACCGATGATGGTCGAAGTAGAGAGGATATAAAATGTAGACCGGCAATGGCAAGGAAAGCGTTTCTGAAGAAGAGAAATTTGTTAACATCGAGTATAGATTTAAGTGTCAGGAAGTCATTTCTGAAAGTATTTGTATGGAGTGTAGCCATGTATGGAAGTGAAACATGGACGGCAAATAGTTTGGACAAGAAGAGAATAGAAGCTTTCGAAATGTGGTGCTACAGAAGAATGCTGAAGATTAGATGGGTAGATCACATAACTAATGAGGAGGTACCGAATAGGATTGGGGAGAAGAGGAGTTTGTGGCACAACTTGACCAGAAGAAGGGATCGTTTGGTAGGACATGTTCTGAGGCATCAAGGGATCAGCAATTTAGTATTGGAGTGCAGCGTGGAGGGTAAAAATCGTAGGGGGAGACCAAGAGACGAATACACTAAGCAGATTCAGAAGGATGTAGGTTGCAGTAGGTACTGGGAGATGAAGAAGCTTGCACAGGATAGAGTAGCATGGAGAGCTGCATCAAAGCAGTCTCAGGACTGAAGACCACAACAACAACAACTATAATATATATAATTAGTGTTAATATTAATGAACAAATTATTTTTTTGTCCCGTTCATGTCTATATATATTACTGTAATGTATATAATTAGTGTTAACATTATGGAACGAATTATTTTTTGTCCTATTCATGTAACTACAGTTAAAAAAATTCTTTTACAGGGTAGCAGGTTCTAAATAGAAATTCATCCATGGAATAGAAGGAATCGTCGAGGAGTAACGATTTTAAGTTAGATTTGAAACTTGCTTTGCTTGTTGCCAGACATCTCATGTTATTTGGCAAATGATCAAAAAGTTTTATTGCTACATACGAGTATTGAACTCCTTTCTGAGCCACTGACAGCTTTAATAATGAGTAATAAACAAAATTTTCTCTACTATTGTTGTAGGTTAGGTCAACACTTTTCTTCTCAAGTTGTGGTGGATTATTCACAAATTTCACTATCGAATATATAAAGAGCGATCGAAAACTTATTCCGTGAGACTTTCTTGAGTGGAAGTGTGCAAAATATGTCCAGAGGTTGATCCGTTTGTTTCCGAGAGTAGCAATTATATGAAGAGCAAAAGTAATTGAACTTAACCATTTGACATGCTCAGTAACATGCTTCTTCCAGTTAAAATTTTCAGCAATATGTACACCTAAATATTTAGAGCATTCTGCCCTACTTACTGACTCCTGTTCATCTGCTACATCAATTGTTGATCTTTTGAAAAGTATCATCAACAATCGCTTATGTTACTTTGTCTGTAATGGGATTTACTATAACGCTATCTTTGCCTGCAAAAGGTACCAATTCTGCTTGGTGAATGTCGAACAGAATTTCATTCAAAGGTAAAACGAATAGGAGTGGACCTGAAACTGAATCCTTTGTGATACCTTTCTTGATTTTTTTTCCTCAGTCATTAAAATTTCCTACCTTCCCAGAATTGTTTGAATTAGTCAGAACAACTTCTTGCGTTCTGTTTCTGATAATTCAAACCACTTGTGTGTAAAGCCTTGAGTTACATAAAACTCCAGTTTCTCTAAGAGTATCACATTATCTAAACCACCAAACGCCTTGGAAAGATCACAAAAAATACCAACTGTTGATATTTGATTAACGAACACTTGTAATAATTGACGATTGAAAGTATAAATAGCAATCCCAGTGGATCAACCCCTCTGGAATCCCAACTGTGATATGCTAATTTCACTTCCTCATTGGATCTGTAATCGCAATTTAATGTGAAACCAGTCTTGAGTTCATTACTTTTTCTAATAGTCTTTTACATCCATAACAGACGAGTAGTCTCAGAATTTGGGTGTGATTACTTTACTGGATGAGATTTCTATATTAAATTTATGGCCTTGGTTAATATACATGCAATTGAACTTACTTTACAAATTAATAATTACAGCTTTTAGGAGGAGTACGTTTTTAGATTGGTTAGTGCCTCCAAGTACATGTGCATGAGCAAGCTGTTAATGTTTATTTTAGCCTGGGCAGCAGTGTGGATGCATGGATGCATAACGGTTAGTCTATTATACTGGTAGGCGAAATCTACTTAGTGGTGCAGTTAGATTGTGCAGAATACATTATGCAGTATATTATGAGACGTGATTGTGGTAAGGCTGTTATGTGGAGAGAAGTGGGTACAATTGATCGAAATATCTGCACTTGTACCCTCACACTCCGTATACCTATATAACGTAACCATCACCACAGTTTAGACACAAATCTTTTGTTTACTAATAGCTATCACGTATCTAAGAAAATTCATGTCAAGCAATACAAAGAAAGCGCCTACATAACCTACATTTGTATTAAATGCGATACGTCATTATATACTGATTTTACATTATTTTCGATGTACTGTATCCACCATTATCGTATCACATAGATATTGCGTCGAAAAGAAACAGTTACGCGAATTTACAAAGCAATTAACTTATCACTAAGTAATGCACCAGTTTGTAATTTTAGTCTTCCGCTCAAAGATTCGTTTGGTGCAGCTATCACATGAAACACTCCTCTCAGCATAAACACAGAAATCGACCCTAAATAACGAAAAGTGTTAGGTAATCCACACGAGTGTTAAAAGGAATCCGTGAAACTTTGTTTACACGATAAATCAGTCAAATCTAAAGGCCGTAAATTCAATTAAATACTTTGTAATTAAAATTACGACCAAATTAAATTGGAAGGAACACGTAGCAATTTTGTTGGGAAGGCTAACCAAAGGCGGCGTTTTAATGGCAGGACACTCAGAAAATGTAACAGATCTTCTTAAGAGACTGCCTACACTACGCTTGTCCGTCCTCTTTTGGCACTGCTGCGCCGCGTGGGATCCTTACCACATAGGATTGAGGGAGTGCATCGAGATAGTTCAAAGAAGGGCAACACGTTTTATATTATCACGAAATACGGGAGAGAGTGTCACTGAAATGATACGGGATTTGGGGTGGACATCTTTAAAACAAAGGCGTTTTTCGTTACGGCGGAATCTTCTCACGAAATTTCAATCACCAGCTTTCTCCCCGGAATACGAAATTGTTTTGTTGACGCCGACGTACATAGTGAGAAACGATCATCATAACAAAATAAGGAAAATCAGAGCTCGCACGGAAAGATATATGTGTTCGTTTTTTCCGAGCGCTGTACGGGATTAGAATAATAGAGAATTATTGTGAAGGTGGTTCGATGAACAGTCTGCCAGGAACTTAAATGTGATTTACAGAATATCCATGTAGATGTATATGTAGATGTACACCCATTTCAACAGATTATTGTTTTTAATATTGACTCCTACCCACTTCACTACAAAATTAAATTTTCCTTTATGCCTCAGGATCTGTTCTACCAACCGATTCCTTCTTTTAGCACGTTTGTATCATTAAAATCTTTTCTCTGCGGTTCGACTGAGTACGTCTTCTTTAATTATCTAAGCTATCCATGTCATCTCCTGTATTCTTCTGCAACATCACTTCTCAAACGCTGCTATTCAGTTCTTGACTATTCAGTGTATCATCAACGTTTCACTCAAGTGTAAGGCTACATTCCAAACAAATACCATACTGTACTAAAAATTTTTCTAATGCTTAAATGTGATTTGACATTAACTCATTACTCTTTCTCTTTCTGTTGCCAGTCGGCATTTTATTTCGCCTCTTGTTCGGTCATCACTTATTGCGCTCTCCTAACGGCAAAATTCGCCTGCTCCTTATAGCAATACCAATAACAAATTACATCCCAGACGTATTCCACGCTGTATGTAAGCCTCTTGTACTTCCCCATTTGTATGCATGATGCCTCGTCGGTTTTTAAGCAAGTTATATACTGTGATTCTTGAGTTTCTCCCGGCGTATTTGATAATCAAAATATCCACGGGTATGCTACCGGTCTATAGTGTCCAACGGGCACAATATTTCGGCGATCATACATGTCGCCATCACCAGGTGAACTGACGGACTGAGCTCCTGTGAACGTGCCGGCACGGAGATCCGTACGCTAAGGCTGCTCAGAGGGAACTGGGTTCGGTCGCGGCGGCGGCCGATTTAAATACCCTCCGCCCGCGGCGCGCTCCCTCCACCGTCCGCGCCCCGCGCCACGGTCGCGCGGTGGAATAGATTGCGACGGCGTCTGAGATGACGTCGGCGTGATGGCTCTGTCCGCCGTGGTCGTCACAACTATACGTTTGCTCGATGTACTCTTGATTAACCCGATCGCTGGTTCCCAAGCCTTGCTAAGATTATAGCCACAGGTCTTGGTCAAGAGAAGGGCTGACGGCACCCTAGGTCATGGGGTGTATCGGAAAACTACGCACACTGATCTGTATTTGCACGCAGACAGCTGCCACCACCCTTCACAGAGGAATGGGGTACTTAAAACTCTAGTACATAGGGCGCGCACTATCTCTGACGCAGAGAGTCTACCCCAGGAATTGGAACATCTGAGAACTGTTTTTCGAAAAAATGGGTACTCAGAGTGGCAGATTCAACGTGCTCTCCGCCCAACCACTGCAGCACAACCTGTTGAGATGGATGAAGTCACGAGGGAGGAGGTAGGCACTGCATTTATTCCATACACAGGCGCACTCTCGGGGAAAATCGCCCGCATTCTGAAGAAATACCGGGTCGGAACTGTGTTTTGTCCTCCAAATAAAACTCGTGCACTGGTAGGGAGCGCCAAGGATGACCTCGGTTTGAGGAAGGCCGGCGTGTACCAGATTCCGTGTCAACGTGGCAAGTCGTATATTGGTCAGACGATGCGTACCGTCGAGGATCGATGCCGTGAACACCAGAGGCACACTCGACTGATGTATCCGAGCAAGTCGGCGGTCGCTGAACATTGTTTGTCGGAAAATCACGCCATGGAGTATGACCGCACGAGGATTCTGGTACAGACGTCGAGATACTGGGACAGCGTTGTAAGAGAGGCCATCGAAATTCGCACCAATGACGACCTCATAAACCGCGACTGTGGCTATAATCTTAGCAAGGCTTGGGAACCAGCGATCGGGTTAATCAAGAGTACATCGAGCAAACGTATAGTTGTGACGACCACGGTGGACAGAGCCATCACACCGACGTTATCTCAGACGCCGTGGCAATCTGTTCCACCGCGCGACCGTGGCGCGGGGCGCGGACGGCGGAGGGAGCGCGCCGCGGGCGGAGGGTATTTAAATCGGCCGCCGCCGCGACCGAACCCAGTTCCCTCTGAGCAGCCTTAGCGTACGGATCTCCGTGCCGGCACGTTCACAGGAGCTCAGTCCGTCAGTTCACCTGATGATGGCGACATGTATGATCGCCGAAATATTGTGCCCGTTGGACACTATAGACCGGCAGCACACCCGTGATTATTTTGATTAAGTTATATACTATTCGTATGTCTTTAAAATCTAGGTCAGTTCTAGACATAATCTTTATTAACATATTCTAGTTCACACTATAGAAAGCTTTTTCTACATCTACGAATGCAATGAATAATGGTTTCCTTACGCCAGGCATCTCGTTCACTACCTGTCGTAATTTTAAGATACTTCCTCTTCTGCCCCTGTCTTCTGAACGTCGACCTTAGCACTGTCTAGACTTTACAGGCGTAATACTGCGACCATTTAACTGTGCGGAACGCTTCTCCATCGTTGTCATGTCATGACATGTCAGTTGCCACAGCAAAAGTCGAAGTCAGAATGGCTCAGGCTGCCCCAGAAAGTATCAAAATGTTCTCGTAGAATGTAATAGAACCCACCCCTTCCCCAGAGCGTCGAATCAGCACTTTCCTCGACCCTTGACACTGGGCAGAAATGTCCAGTTTCCTAGCCAATCGTGAGTGTGGTTATTGTTCTAGATACCAACAGGTTCGATAAGTTTTCCAAATGTCCCCAAATTGTATCCATGGCAGCACCTCTGAAGCTGCCGCTTGCAATTCAGTCTATCAGGTAATGTTACTTCCGTCTCGTAAACGCTGTCTGAGTGCTATTTACTTAGAGTTAGCGGTCCGGCCCTTTAAAGTTTTCAGATCCTTTTATTGACCTTTAGCAGCTTGGATGCAAAACTCCTCCTCCGTTAAACAATGGGAGACAAGCTCCTAGAATTTTGAAATTGTCCAACGGCAGCGGTCTGATCGTAGCCAGTACGCAGCTGACCCTGCTGTTGCTTGACTGCACTTGTGAATCCCTAAAGGGCTGTATTCCTGATAGCTGATGGTGGAGGGGAACATTGATCGTTGACTGTGACAAACAGGACTCAGCGGCATTCCCGAAAATCCTTGCAACCAGTTATAAACAGCTTCTGTATATCTTTGTATTTCTCTTATTTCTGTAGGGGATAGTGCTAGCCAAATCCAGAAAAAACTCTTGCTCACATACGTCGGGAAACAAATGCTTGTAAAGATCAGGGAAATTTGACTTGTGCGGGGAATAGTCAGCATTAAGTGCTGTAAGCTATCTTTGTGTTGACATCCATTTTTCATTTCTTATTGGTTTGCTTTGTGTCTCTACTTCCTCTGACTCATGCTGTTGGCGGATGTAGCACTGTCTTCTACGTCAGCTGTTTCATACGCATCTCGAATGAAAACTGTGACCGTTGACGAGAAACAAAAATCTGTGTATGCGCCCAGCATCCTTGGACAGTACCTGCTCGCTAAATCACTACCTACTTGCACCCAGAGATTTCTCGTCCAACGGAAACGCTCCCTGTGAGTCACTCCGGAAGTCCTAGTACACGACAACGGATGACAGTTTGAACAATTATCCCTATCACCACCAACTTAGGTTGGCATTTACAGGAGGTGAAACTTAGCACAGATAACATTAAAGACCACATGGAAATTATGCAAAAAATAGAAAAAGAACCCGATTCGACGTTCTTAGAACAAATGAAAACCTAAATTGCACCGAGCGAGGTGGCGCAGTGGTTAGACACTGGACTCGCATTCGGGAGGACGACGGTTCAATCCCGCGTCCGGCCATCCAGATTTAGGTTTTCCGTGATTTCCCTAAATCACTCCAGGTAAATGCCGGGATGGTTCCTGTGAAAGGGCACGGCCGACTTCCTTCCCCATCCTTCCCTAATCCGATGAGACCGATGACCACGCTGTCTGGTCTCCTTCCCCAAACCAACCAACCAACCTAAATTGCATAAAGAAACGAGCCAGAGAGGTTGCTTGATGAGCAAAATGTATTTACTACTAATTCTACCTTTAATATTTATGAAGATATGCTCGGATGAACCAAGTGTAGCGATTTATTTCTGCTGGAGTTGGCTGGTGCTCGCAGCGAGGTACTGTGGCGCCATGCAAATGACCAGCAACATAAACATCTTGCTGCTGGAAGGGGAGCGCTACCAGTGGCCGATATAACCCTATACGATATGCTCCCTTATATATGCATATTGAACTAGTCCTAGTTGTTTTAACGTTTAAATCGTCCTTTTCCCTTTTTTAAGATGCATACTTTGTTCTAATATGAAAATATAATCCTACGCAGTCGCTTTATATTTCTCTTGTTTATTATTACGTACATTGAGGTAACAACAGTCATGGGATACATTCCAGTATCGTGTCGGACATCTTTTGTCCGGCTTAGTGCAGCAACTCGACGTGGCATGAACTAAACAAGTCGTTGGAAATCATATACAGAAACATTGAGCCACACTACCTTTAAAGCCATCGATAATTGCGACAGGTGCAAGGTGGTGTGTATAAGTTCCATAAATGTTCAATGGGATACATGTCAAACGATCTTGGTGGTCAAATCAATCACTCGAATTGTCCTGGATGTTCTTCAACCCGATCGTGAACTGTTGTGGCCTGCTGACATGACATCATTGTCTGGGAAAATGAAGTCCATAAATGGGTGCATATGGTTTCCAACTATAGCTCGCGCCACGTAAGACGGCGCTTCTGCGCATAGAGGTGGAGTTGCGAAGGGACGAGAACTGTACATGTGCGGCAGTAGAGAACGGGCAAACAAAGTCCACGTTGCCAAACTGCACTGCTGCGGACAACGGTAAGGTTCTTTTGCCTACGGTACATCATATTATTCCTTCAGATCTATGAGGGAAATAGTAAATATTAAAACCAATTTCGATCAGTCGTCATGAGAG
Organism: Schistocerca nitens; assembly: GCF_023898315.1. NCBI lineage: Eukaryota > Metazoa > Arthropoda > Insecta > Orthoptera > Acrididae > Schistocerca > Schistocerca nitens. The sequence goes on along the minus strand of NC_064621.1, from coordinate 441,836,100 downwards.
AAATATTAATTTACGTCTTGACGACGCTGCGTCCACTGCTCCACAGATTTACCCCGCGTGACATCGGGAGCGAGAACGACTGACACAGCTTTGTGAAGACGTGAGGTACACTTTATGTCAACATGAGAATTGTCTATCGACAAGATAATTGAAACTGCTTTCAATAATCATCATTTATTGCGATTTCAACTGTATTATTATTAATAATTTAATGCACGAGTGTAATCACTGCGCATAAAAAAAGTAGTGGTATAAAAGACTAATGAAAAGAGTATCATATAAATGATCAGTAAGTTGTCATATTTTTAGCGGTTAACGGGCATTATGAGTGTAAACTAACTCATTCGACATTACAGTGAGAGACCGCATTTATGATCCATTGAACAAGCGAACAATTAACCATCATTTGCGAATAACTCCAGGGAATGATGACCGATAACATCGAAAACGACCTATATCTCTACAAGTGACTATATCTCTACATTTTAGGGCCTGATCCAATTCGTGCCTTGAAAGTGACAGGAGTTTATATGTGGAAATATCGGACTTTTGAGAAATTTACCCAGCTGAATTCTCGCTTGTTATTAGAGCATACAACATGGTGGTAGAAGCTTAATTAAATGGCTCTGAGCACTATGGGACTCAACTGCTGTGGTCATCAGTCCCCTAGAACTTAGAACTACTTAAACCTAACTAACCTAAGGACATCACACACATCCATGCCCGAGGCAGGATTCGAACCTGCGACCGCAGCAGTCGCACGGTTCCGGACTGCGCGCCTAGAACCGCGAGACCACCGCGGCCGGCAAGCTTAATTAAAAAGGCTAGGAAGTTCTCATTATTATGTACGCAACTGATATGTCGACAAACACATTTTTTTAAACCACGAGTCTTTAAAACTAAGAAATATTATTACTTTGTTCCAAAGTCTACATCGCAATACCACCGTCACTTCTATTTGAATCTGTTTCCGAACAATCTGATTGTAAATTTACGTTGATAGATTCAAGGCTTATATCCATCTTCACTTCCCTGTCAAATTACTCTTTCTGAAGCTTTTCAGCATGACGCACAGACTGTGCCCACGCGACAGGTGGGATGTTGTCTGTTGCCTCATGTACAAACGGTTCAGTGACTGTTATCTTGAATGTTTCTTTTTTCTCCCACGTAGCCTTATCCATTGCCCAAATTAATTCCACAGGGCTACATTGACAGTGACACGTGGATAAACTCAAAACTGTGTGACCACATTCATGTGCAAGGAAGTCAAGTTTGTACGTTCTGTCACGTGACTTGTATAAATTAACGAGCTGCAGGAGATCGGCACGAGTCTGGTTTATACTGTGCGTAATATTTTTATTTTTAATCCAGGGAAAAATATCCGCTTTTCTGGTGTTTATCCTTGGTGTTATCTCTGTAACAGTTCAATCTTAACTGGTAATGACCGACTTCGAAGGAAAGCATGACAGGAATTGTGAATCACGTCACGAAACTGACAGCGTTCATTCCCGAATGGTAGTCATTGTTGTTTTTCTTACACGTAAATACAAGTTTATTCTGAGAAAAAAAACCAGACGAAGAGTCATCACGTAGAATAATTATCGGAGAACCTATTCCTATGAAAGCTTTAAAACAGCTAGTACCATGACTCAGTTTCCAGCAGATCTTCCTGGAATGATTCTAATTGATCCATGTTTCATCAAGAGCTACCTCCTTCTCCTGTATCATGAATCTATATATGGGATGTAGTTCATGCTGCACCTATGTCACTTCTTTGAACTAAAAACCCTTCTTAACATATCTGGAACCAACGGCTACTAAAATTCTTTACATTGACGAAGCACTAACCATTGAAGCCTATTTTTTCCTGCATAACTCTAACACTTTTTTGTATTGTCGGGCATTCGTCATTCAAGTGGAGCGCTTTACAACATCGTTTGTAGAATCATCGATTTGTTTTACGGGTTCCTTGCGATTTCAATGCTTTCCAGGCGAAACGAAACCAACTTTTTTTACGGCTCCTACAGCTCTGACACTTTCTATATATGAAGATGGTAACTGTTGTCGTAAGAACAGATACCATTGATGACCGTGCAGCTTCTCTAGAATAAATGATAATTAATTGAAACCCTCAGTTGCCGACAGGTGTTGTTGATATACCTCGATGGAGATAGCTGAAAATATGTGCCCCGACCGGGACTCGAACCCGGGATTTCCTGCTTACATGGCAGACGCTCTGTCCATCTGAACCACCGAGGACACAGATGAATAGCGCGACTGCAGGGACTTATCGCTTGCACGCTTCCCTTGAGACCCACATTTTCAACTGTCCACAATCTACATACGTAATGTCCTAATAGATATTTGCCAATCTACTCATTACTCGCGCCAACTAAGGTCGTCTGTGCGAATGCGCACAGGTTGTCCAAACTCTTACGGGAATCGTAACCTTAGTTGGCGCGAGTAATGAGTAGATGGGAAAATATCTATTAGGAACATTACGTATGTAGATTGTGGACAGTTGAGAATGTGGATCTCACGGGAAGCGTGCAAGGGATAAGTCCCTGCAGTCGCGCTGTTCATCTGTGTCCTCGGTGGCTCAGATGGATAGAGCATCTGTCATGTAAGCAGGGGGTTCCGGGTTCGAGACCCGGTCGGGGCACACATTTCCAGCTGTCCCCATCGAGGTATATCAGCAACACCTGTCGGCAGCTAGGGTTATTAATTATCATTTATTCTGACACTTTGGTTTATAATTCTGTTTACAGTTCTCTTGCCGACACCATATGATTTTGGAGTCCGTTCTTGTGTCTTCAAACATCAACAGTAGGAGACCTGCTTTCAAATTCACGTTTGAAAAAGTTATAAATTCGGTGAGTAATTCCCCTCGCCTGCTTGTGAAACACTTCATTTATTGCCATCACCTGAGGTTTTTTTTTTATCGCGCTTCAACGTCTACAGGTACACATTCACAGCTATACTGCTACAAGAAAGAAAAAGAAAACAGAAACAACTGATAGTTGAATGAATAATTCGGTTGTCGCGAAGTACGGCAACAGAGCAGCATGTAGGAGCGAGGTTCTCGCTGTCTAGCCACTCGGAAGGAGAATGAATATTATCGGCTGCCAGTCGCTAGTGGAGGGGAACGCGCAGAACGGCTGAAAATTGGGCCGCGTTCCAACATGACGCACACTTAAGCCGCACATAACCATATGGAGTCAGTGATTGATTCAGTTGGACCAGAGAACCCAGTCCACCCCATGTAAACGTAGCCCACACCATTATGGAGCCATCACCAGCTAGCAAGTGCCTCGTTCAAAATCTGGGTCCATGGCTTCGCGTGGTCTGCGCCACACTTAAACCCTAGCATCGGTTATTAAGTGAAGGCTATCGGCCACTGCGGTGTCCGTGGAGAGAGGTTATGCCAAATATTTGGTATTCTCGAGAAACTCTTGACACTGTAGATGGTTCAAATGGTTCTGAGCACTATGGGACTTAACATCTATGGTTATCAGTCCCCTAGAACTTAGAACTACTTAAACCTAACTAACCTAAGGACAGCACACAACACCCAGTCATCACGAGGCAGAGAAAATCCCTGACCCCACCGGGAATCGAACCCGGGCGTCGGAAGCGAGAACGCTACCGCACGACCACGAGCTGCGGACACACTGTAGATCTCGGAATATTGAATTCCCTAACTATTTCCGAAATGTAATGTCTCATGCTTCCGGTTCCAACTGCCAATCCGCGTTCAAAGCCTGTTAATTCCTGCCGTGCCGCCATAATCAAATTAGGAACCTTTCCGGATGAATCACCCGAGTACAAATGACAGCTCTGCCAATGCACTGCCCTTTTATACCTTGTGTATGTGATAATATTGCCATTTGTATACATGTATATTGCTAACCCATCAGTTTTGTCACCTCGGTGTAAGTCGTTCTAAAGCATATGTTAAATAACACGGAATTTTACAATGCTTATGAAACTTCCACTTGGCAACACAGACAATGATGCGCACAATTATACATACAAAGAAAACTGTTTTCATATTTTGAAGTCACATATAGCAAACGCGCGTATATACCGTTAGGAGTGGGAGGAGCAGTTATGTACAGCTAATGCCACATATATACTTGCTTATTCTTGGCCTTTTAGTTAGTACAACTCACCTACTATTTAGGCTGCAGCGGTAGTTCTTTATGCTGGCTGGTGGAAGCGAGTTGGGAGAGGTCAGAAGGTCAGTGGTCCGCAACCCCGGGCGGGATAACATTAGAGCGATGAGAGGACGCGTGGTAGTCGCCAGACAAGTGGTCACATAAATATCATTGTTAAAACATTCATTTATTGTCCATCATCTACAACAATCGTGGGGAAGCAAAGCCCTCAGGACGTAAGCCGTATATGCCCTGTGGCCAGCCTGACAGTTTTCAGTGTTGGGCGGCTGGTGGTAATGATGCCAGGAATTCTACTGCCGCTGCTGGTGGCTCGAAATGCAGACTAAAGGGTGCCTAGAAGCCCAGGACGCAGGGCACAGAAGGGTGTAGAATGACCACGTGGACTCAGGGTGAATGAGGTGGCTCACAGCAAGCCATACGAGCAGAGGCAGAGAGCGAGGAGTTTGCCTGCGCGGTTGATGCCGGGTAAGTAGCTGGTAGTAGCTGAAGTAGGTTCGCAGCTGGTCCGCTGATTGGAGGGAACTTGGACCACAGCGGCAGAGCTGTGGCAAGCAGCGGCAGAGTCCGGACAGGGTGACTGGTTGGTCGGATTTAGACTCGTAGTCTCGTGTACTCGTAGACCGATGTAGCCCCCCCCCCCCCACGAGACTGGTAGCTGACATTCTGTGACACCTTTGACTAAATATGGGAACATTTATACGGACTTGGCCGCCCTTGTTTTCCTGCAGCATTAGTTACTGTCACGTAAGCCACAAAAAGCCGTGGCTTGGATGTGAAGCAATCATGCCACCAACGCTGCAGTGGCTGTGTCCTCCTGCTGCTTCGCTGATATTGTAACTGTCGTCTCTCGACTGCCCAGCGGTGTGGTAATCACCTGACGTCATAGTGGCAGTTGTATTAGCAGGCAGTACCTGATGTAGCAGCATCCTGTCGGCTCTCATCTCACCTCTTTCTGCAACTGTGGAAAATGTCTCAGTTTTACTGAGTTGTGCCCATTACATTACATTACGGAACACAATAAAAGAACAACATTTTCAATACCCCGTAATTTTGTGCAGTTTCGAGGCACGCATTTTAAATTTGGTTGAAAGGTGCCTCTAGCCTTCCTCTGTAATGGTGCAAAAGTGTGGCGCCATGCGACGTCATAGTCGGGCTCGGCGACGTTCCAAACAGCGAGATGGCGACAAGCGAAGAAAAGGCCACAGCCCAGAAGTTCACGCGAGGTGTAAGGTCGGTTAATGATGTCAATTGGCACCAGAATTCACCAAAATTCTGCTCAGTGACACCCTGAGCGTGTCCCACGATGCTAAGGTCATCACACCCCCTCTTATCCACATTTCACACTTTCTTCTGACACCTCTGTGATGGTCATATCTGAGCGCCATTTGAAACCACTCGGTTTTCTTATGGGTAACCGAGGAAAACGTTTCGGATACTGTGCTGTGTCAAAACGCACGGGTTACGTTCGCCCTTACTAGTGTCGAGCATCCCACACGATTACTTAATAATAACACCTGGTGGTTACTGTAAATATACGTATACGATGTATTAAGGGGAAAAAAATGTTGTAGGTGAGCCGCGAACGTCGACGAAAAAACAGGTGGTGAGCGCGCGCGACTTCAGCGATGCGACAACTCGCCTTCGTTGGGTCCATAGAGTAAAAATATCTCAGGAGTGAGCATTGCGTCCTGCGCATGTTGTCAATATTAAACTAGAATTGTCACGTGATCTAGGGACGACGTCGATTGTTTAGCGCCAATTCACGTCCGCCATCAGGTAACGTCACGTCTCGTCACATAACACCAAAACATTCTACAATACCTTTCAAATGGAGGCATTCGCACAGGTCGTCAACGGAACGTCACGTCATTTCACGGTAAGTCAAGGTTTTTTGGGAAGAAAATTTTAATGGTACCAGTCTGTTAACATCTTAAGTTAACCTACACTCCTGGAAATGGAAAAAAGAACACATTGACACCGGTGTGTCAGACCCCACCATACTTGCTCCGGACACTGCGAGAGGGCTGTACAAGCAATGATCACACGCACGGCACAGCGGACACACTAGGAACCGCGGTGTTGGCCGTCGAATGGCGCTAGCTGCGCAGCATTTGTGCACCGCCGCCGTCAGTGTCAGCCAGTTTGCCGTGGCATACGGAGCTCCATCGCAGTCTTTAACACTGGTAGCATGCCGCGACAGCGTGGACGTGAACCGTATGTGCAGTTGACGGACTTTGAGCGAGGGCGTATAGTGGGCACGCGGGAGGCCGGGTGGACGTACCGCCGAATTGCTCAACACGTGGGGCGTGAGGTCTCCACAGTACATCGATGTTGTCACCAGTGGTCGGCGGAAGGTGCACGTGCCCGTCGACCTCGGACCGGACCGCAGCGACGCACGGATGCACGCCAAGACCGTAGGATCCTACGCAGTGCCGTAGGGGACCGCACCGCCACTTCCCAGCAAATTAGGGACACTGTTGCTCCTGGGGTATCGGCGAGGACCATTCGCAACCGTCTCCATGAAGCTGGGCTACGGTCCCGCACACCGTTAGGCCGTCTTCCGCTCACGCCCCAACATCGTGCAGCCCGCCTCCAGTGGTGTCGCGACAGGCGTGAATGGAGGGACGAATGGAGACGTGTCGTCTTCAGCGATGAGAGTCGCTTCTGCCTTGGTGCCAATGATGGTCGTATGCGTGTTTGGCGCCGTGCAGGTGAGCGCCACAATCAGGACTGCATACGACCGAGGCACACAGGGCCAAGACCCGGCATCATGGTGTGGGGAGCGATCTCCTACACTGGCCGTACACCACTGGTGATCGGCGAGGGGACACTGAATAGTGCACGGTACATCCAAACCGTCATCGAACCCATCGTTCTACCATTCCTAGACCGGCAAGGGAACTTGCTGTTCCAACAGGACAATGCACGTCCGCATGTATCCCGTGCCACCCAACGTGCTCTAGAAGGTGTAAGTCAACTACCCTGGCCAGCAAGATCTCCGGATCTGTCCCCCATTGAGCATGTTTGGGACTGGATGAAGCGTCGTCTCACGCGGTCTGCACGTCCAGCACGAACGCTGGTCCAACTGAGGCGCCAGGTGGAAATGGCATGGCAAGCCGTTCCACAGGACTACATCCAGCATCTCTACGATCGTCTCCATGGGAGAATAGCAGCCTGCATTGCTGCGAAAGGTGGATATACACTGTACTAGTGCCGACATTGTGCATGCTCTGTTGCCTGTGTCTATGTGCCTGTGGTTCTGTCAGTGTGATCATGTGATGTATCTGACCCCAGGAATGTGTCAATAAAGTTTCCCCTTCCTGAGACAATGAATTCACGGTGTTCTTATTTCAATTTCCAGGAGTATATATATATATATATATATATATATATATATATATATATATATATATATATAATTGACTGTCTTAACTAGAATTGCAGTTCTGTCAATTGATTCAATACCTTCCAAACTCTTCATAGAAAGTCATTTGGAGCATACAAACGGATAACAAAGACTTGCACAGGCAACATAAATTAATGAAAAAGTCAGATGAAGTTAATAACATCATTGAGAAGTCGGGAGCAGTCCTAGGGACAGGTGTAACCCCTTATTCGTTGTGCATTTTGTTCGCTACATAGTCTTGCATGAGATGTGTGTCCTTACCGGCGTCGAGAATTACCCTACGCCTTTTTTTAAAAAAATATGTCTAACATGTTACCAAACATCGTCCTCAAATTTGGGTAACGTTTCATCTTCCGACGTGCCGTTGTCATATAAGCCTCGTAACTAATGAGATTATCTTCACTGTTGTGGATGATGATATATGTCACAAACTGTCCTAACAGCCACATCACGGTGTTGTTCCTGGTAGCGGGAAAATGTTTCGTGTCCGGCCAGAGTAGGATGTCAGTGCAGTGGCTGGCTGGGCTGCTGCGGGTAATCAGGCCTAGACTCTGCTGCACCCATTTCCAGTTAATGAGATGGCCGCCACAAGTGAAGCTGACTTCAAGAAAAAAATACTTGACATGTCGTAGTTTGTAATGCATTTTACCTACATCAGAGGGTGGGTGCATATCGGTGGATTGTAAGGTTCGGAAGAGCCAACTGATTACGCTGGGAGGTTCCTTGTCCAACAAGTGGGTGATTCGTTTAATATATAACGCAGAACACTTTCAGTTAATGTCAAGCATGTTGAGTCTGCCGGCCTGTCTGGAAGACGTCAGCGTGGTGTATTTCATTCTGAACAGATGCCCTTGCCAGTTAAATCTATTAGAGTGTTTCATCACGTGTTTGGCCTGCATCTTGGGGACTAGAAATATTTGGGCAATATAGTACGCTTTACTTAATATATAACTGGTCAGGAGTCGTATGCGTTGGAGAATGTCAACGGACCGTCAATTGTTTTCATAGATGGCACCTTGCATTTTATTGGTGACCTGCTTCCAATTTTTTGCATTCATTTTTAGCGGGCATTTGTCGATAATCATCCCCAGAGTGGTGTGGGCTTCGACTCGCTTCGCCCAAGGTACAATAACTGCGTCGAATCCTCGAATGTTGACAAAGGTGCATTTACCGGCGTTGGTTTTAGCACAGGAAGCACGACAGTCCTCGTCTACCGCGGTCTTGAGGATTGATACGTCTCCGTCGTTGCACAACAACACTCCGACGTCGTCGGCGTAAGCACGAACCACCAACGACGTCCCGGCGATCGAAAGGCCTGCAAGTTTGTTATGAATAGAGCGTAAGAGGGCTCTAGCGGTAAAACTAATAACATCCTGGAGAGAGGGCTCCCGTGCGGCACTCCTCTTTGGACCTCGATGGGTTGAGTAAGCTGTCATTATATGCTGACTCTGGTTGTAATGCCCGTGACGAAATGTTGCACGACATTAATAACCCGTTGATCAAAACCACACCGATGCAGTAGCTGTAGGAGGTACTCGTGGCGGACGCGATCAAATGGCTTGCAAAAGTCGATAAAAAGCAGTGCGAGATTCACGTTAGTGACTGACGCTATGGCTATTACATCTCTATATTCCGAAAGAGGATTCATAATAGTGCGACCAGGGAAGCATGATTGATGGTTGTGAATCACTTGCTTCATTAATGGAGACAATCTGCTGTTGAGTGCTCTGGCAAAGGTTTTGTAATCAAAATTGAGTAAAGTAATCGGTCGGAAGTTATCTAAGGTTTTTCGGTGTTTGCCTTTTGGTATCAATACATCGGTGGAACCGATATCCTGGTCGTGTTGTACGATTAGTGGCTCGCGCGGCTCGCCCAGAGGTAATTGGGTTGTTAGCCGTTTTGTTGAAGTGGTTTCGTAGTGGTTGGTGTGGGTGTCGAGAAGGGAAAGCCTCGAACACATGTTCGTAGTTGTTGTTTAAATACCAGCGGACCGAGAACTGGCTCGATTAAATACGAACTGTTTCACTATATTGTGATAGAGTGCACCAGTAGTTGAGTGGATAAACGACGAGAAAATAAAGGAACCATTTTAGAAGCAGCACGCAGCTAAACAAAAACTTGATTAGCCAAAGTGACGAGTGGCCGAATTCAAGAAGGGAACTTAACGGGTCGCGTATTGTCAACGCCTGAAGAAGTTCAGAATTGTTTTAAATTGTCACTTAAGGTTAGATTTAAAGTGGCGGTGGCATTCAGGGTTTTTGTTTAAGTTTTTTATTACTGAATTTCCGTGTTGTGGGGTGTAGTTTTTGACGGCACTAGCTTACTTACGTGAATGAAATTGTATTGAAATACCTAGAGAAAATAAATTCAAGTTTTCTTGGGGTTAATATAAACCTTACGTGTATTTAATCTGGTATATGTGTGTGTGTATATATATTTTACGAGAAAAAAGGGTGAAACTCAGAGATCTTAATACCGCCTTGCAGGACACAAGTATACGCTGGTATTTGTATCTTTGCCTAATCAAAAGTTCATTGATTGAGTGGAACCGCGATAAACCCGCAGAGGGTACATATTCTAAAAAGTTAAAACGATTTTACTGATGGAAAGAGATCTAAGTAAATACAAGTAGAATTGAAGTTGTCGTAATTTATTACGGAAAGGTCAATGATTACACCAAGGACAAAGATTAATAAATATGTGAAGTACGTGACGTCGTATTATTTACATAGCAACGCTGGGTTAAGAGGAAAGATATTTAGTGGTAGCATAAGCTATTTCAATTCTTATCGATATTGGTGGAAGAGTCTTAACGCAAACTGGTCACAACACGACGGTATATGGAATAGGACATTTGTGAGTAATTAAAAAGTTACAAGTCTTTTCCAGAGATAATGTACTACATTGTGAGAATTTCGTTGTGTGGGAGAACAATTGCAACCTATTTGGGGCATTTATCTCGACATAATATAAACAGATACTGTATTTAAAGAGATCTGATGCTTGGATTCGACCAGTAGCTTAGATAACGAGAGTTGTTATCTAAATAGGCCTATCTCGTAATTCAAATGGTTCAGATGGCTCTAAGCAATATGGGACTTAACATTTGAGGTCATCAATACCCTAGACTTAGAAGTACTGAAACCTAACTAAGCTAAGGACATCACACACAGCCATTCCCGAGGCAGGATTCGAACCTGCGACCGTAGCAGCAGCGCGGTTCCGGACTAAAGCGCTTAGAACCGCTCGGCCACTGCGACCGGTCTATCTCGTGATTATTGCTTGATGTTGGCGATCATTGTTATTAGAATGTTTGGATGTGTCTATTCGTAGCGTAATCGTATCATTGCTCGATCTCGACGTTGTGTAAAGTATGGGTGCTGTCTTTCATTATTCGATATTCGAGCCGTCTGCATAGTCAGTGGTTGAGGTTGCCGCAGTAGTAATTATACTGAGGGTAATCTGTCTTCAATTTGTTCCTTGAGAGTGCGATTACGGTACGAGATAGACTTCGAGTAGTCGCCAGGCGCTCCACTACCATTGGAATATTCTAAAATTAGATAGCGATCCACAGTCATAACATCGAAATTAAAAACTGTACCTAATTAAAGCTGTAGTGGTTGATTGATTCGCCCAAGTATTTTGCGCGGCAGGAAGCCATACATAAACTGCATAGCGACATTGGACCAATACGATCCATTGTCCTTGTAATTTCGATCTTGGGTACCGCCAGTCGCCGCGTTACAATACACCGCCATTCATAACGGGCACGAAAAATCCTTAAGGAGGTGGCACCAAGGGCTTGAAAGAAAGCATCCCTTCTCTTCAGGCCTCGATTCCCAAATGCTTCCCAGTCTAAAACGACGGTCTGCAGTGTGGTGAGCAACGGGAAGACGTTCTTGACAATCTCTGATACTGCTGGCATCACCCGGGCGTTTCATCACTTCCCTAAGGACATCGTGGGCTATGAACTCCGCTGAACGTGATTGCTCCCCTTTGAAGCGCAGTGCGACCGCAATTTTTGCTCTGGAGTACAGAGCGGAACCAATAGGGACCGTTCACAAAAATTCGACGAAATTAGAACGTGATCCGAATCAGCAAAGGGTGTTATGCTTTTTCAGCAGTCCTGTTTCGCGCCCTCCTGTGGCGTGATCACGGAGGGGCGCGACATTGACAGGTACGTTAATGAAACGAGAAGGGTCTCTCTAAGACATCTCCCCCCACCCGTCTCCCCCCACCAGTTCGATAATACCTTCGATGGACCCGCTCACTTTTATTGAGAATTTTAAAAATATGCATTAACAGAGAACAACGCAAAGTAGCCCTAGGCGCCTGCAGGCAGGAATCTGGCATCGGACGGATGTCAAGTCGTTCTTTAATCGTGCTGCTCAGTGCAAGTTTCAGTGCAAGAGTGTGTTGCATGCACCGTATGCTGGAAAACAGGTATGGTCCATATTATATTTTATGTTTATTTTAAAGTATACTTTGTAAAGTAGAAGAGACACGATTTTTAAAGTCTATGTTCATTATTTGGTTTTTATGTTTTCCATTGTACTTTCTGAAGATCCAGTCTTAAGAACAAAATTTGCGATTATGTCAGTAGAAAATAAAATGACTTTTGATCACCTTCGAATGTAAATGTTTGTGTGTTATAGTCCATGTTCAAGTATCTCCACGCCTCTTCTGCAGCAGTATAACACAAGGTAAGCGCCCTCGGCTCTTCCGTCTCCCAGGCAAGCTACAGAAATCGGACAGGGTTTACTAGCCTTTCCTGTGCGCAGATTTCGTTAGGCGCAAATTTCACTGGGTGTAGTTTACAGGACACCATTCCGTACCTATTATATTGAAGTTTTACTGACATCAGAACAATACTGGTATTCCGTGCAGGGTGAACGACGTAAACAGTGGAATCCTTATAAGGCAGACACAGCACTTTTGCTATGGTTTACCCAGCGGCGTGAACTGACAAGCACATGTCATGCACTCCCAACGAAATCCTCAGTGCCGTTTCCACCCGAATAAAAAAAAAATGTATTCACCAGGTTGTTCCAGAGAGTTGTTCATATGGTAGCGCTCACAAGGTCAAAGGCTTGCGGAAGACCTTGACCAGTCTGCACGCTCAACATGGAGGAACGAGCGTTGCCACACATAGAAGATGATCTTGAGCCGGCCGCTGTGACCGAGCGCTTCTAGGCGCTTCAGTCCGGAACCGCGCTGCTGCTACGGTCGCAGGTTCGAATCCTGCCTCGGGCATGGATGTGTGTGATGTCCTTAGGTTAGTTAGGTTTAATTAGTTCTAAGTCTAGGGGACTGACGACGAGCCATTGGAAACATTTTTGATGATCTTGAAACAAGTGTGTGGAGAACTGAGGCACAAACCCCGCTCTTGCTTGGTAAGTTCTGCACGAGGAGTTGCTTTAACCATAACACTTACAGTATGTGCAACATCTCGGGGCACAAGATCACGTGACATATTACTACAATTGCAGCTCCCAGGTTGAAAGGCCGTGGTCGACATGTGAAACTACTCTCTGGCTTTCTCTCTTCATGAATACAGAATGTAACCCATCTTTTTACAGATGTAGCTATTTTTCTTGAAAGCCGACCGTAAGTGATTCAGCTCATATTGTAAATAAACCGGTTTTTAAATTTTATTAGGCCTGTCCACAAGCGACAAAGGTTTTAAAGACACTTCTTTCTTGTCTTGGGTGATTGTTGGATTCCTTATGGGAGATATCGATAGGAGTGTGTACACATTACGACGCGATAGCCCATCCCCCCGTATGATTACGGATAAACCCAGAAGACTAAGCTGGACATCGCTATCTTTCGCCATCGTAAACAGAAATGAAAAGAGAAACCCTGGACTAATGATGAACAAGGATCGCCAACTGGGAAAGTTTTCCTCCCTTTTGTTAACAAGATTACGGATCGGATAGGAAAATTGTCAGCCCAGTACGTAGTTGAAACGTCTTTAGCCCAAAAATAATATTAATAATAATAAATGTGTCATTCACTAGGGAACCTGGGATATATAAAATTCCGTATGGTTGTGAGGAAGTATACACTACCTGACAAAGAAAGTGAAGCTGCCAGAAGACAGTCGAATGTCAATCTAACTTCGTACACGTACACACCGTTGGCAGGTATCCAAATGATTAGGCTTACAATTCTCTGTGACAGGCAGAAAGGCAACCAGAATGCTCGGTGTTATTGCCAGGCCTGGAACGGTACATAAGGGGTGTAAACACATCAGATGTTGAGTGATCACTTGAAAGACACAGAGTTGCTACGTACTGCTGTGACACAGCATTATCAATTTAAAAGAGGCCTCATTGTGGGTCTCCATTTAGCTAGATGGCCAAATCGTGCAATATCCAGCTTTATGGGACACTCAGACGGAACAGTGGTTCTTGTTGAACTGCATCGTAATGTGAAGACAGGAATACAAGTCAGGATTTTGGTCGATCACATATGACCGCCACAAGGGGTGATAGCCGTATTATACACCAAGCTTGTTGAACTGCATCGTAATGTGAAGACAGGCATACAAGTCAGGATTTTGGTCGATCACATATGATCGCCACAAGGGGTGATAGCCGTATTCTACACCAAGCTCATCGTAACCCCTTCACATACGTGCTTGCCATCCGAGAAAATGTAACGGACTCGCTGCAGCGTCCTGTGCTATTCCACATCATTGGTTGGAGACTAGGCAGGAGACAAACTAGGGGATTTTTGTCCAATTCGTATACTGCCGTTAACAGCACAACACAGACGGCTGCGTTTGGTGTTGTGACCGGGAAGCAAGGGCAGTTGATGAATGGCTTCGCAGTGTGTTCAGCAAAGAATCACGATTTTGCACTGCCCCGGATGACCATCGTCGGCTAGTATGGCGACTACCTGGGGGGTAGGAACCATTCTGCCATTGTACTGGAGAGTCACAGCACTGGGAGCCATCGCGTTTGTCTTCACGTCCAGGTTGGCCGTGCCTGACGGGACTCTGATGGCTCAGTGGTGCGTCACGGACAACCTATATCCTCGTGTGTTAGCTCTCATCTGACGGTAACGTGGTGCCATTTTTCAACAGGACAATGCTTCTCCACACGTGTCTCTATGAAATATGAAATGTGTGCCTGATATTCAGGTATTGTCCTAGCCGGCAAGATCCGCACATCTCTCGCCGATAGAATTCGTGTAGGACCAGCACCGGTGTCAACTCTGTCTCATTGACAGGGCCCACTATATCAACGAGCATTTAGAACAGTTGTGGCCAGCTTGTCTCAAAAGTCTATACAACAGCCTCATGTCACCCTTCCCAATCGAATAAAAAAAATGGCTCCAAGCACTAATGGACTTAACATCTGAATTTATCAGTCCCCTAGATTTAGAACTACTTAAATCTAACCAACCTAAAGACATCACACACATACATGCCCGAGGCAAGATTCGAACCTGCGACCGTAGCGGCAGCGTTGTTCCGGACCGAAGCGCCTAGAACCGCTCGGCCACAGCAATCCAATCAGTCCATCCAACTAGGCCATACAGATAAGTGGGCTTACACCCCAAGTTCCTTATGCATTTAACTCGGTGTTCTAATCACTGTACTAACATGACATACCCTCTCAATCCGTGAGCTTTCTTTTCCTCCTCCACTTCTGAGTGCTTAACTTTTTTTTTGTCAAGCAGTGTTCATTTTTCAAAAAGAAGTGTTAACACTCACTAAGCTGAACAGAAAACGAACTATACCTTGAACAAACTATCACATTGGCCCTAATGGAACATGCTGTCCGAGTTGGAGACCATTAAAAAGTCTGTGAGGCTAGAGTTTTAGCAAAGGCAATGCATTACACGCGCGCACGTATGGAGAGGCCATAGAGAAGTTCAATTAAATTAAATACCAATGCCGAGTTTGCACAAAACTAACGAGGATGGTCTTGTTGGTTTGTGGGGCGCTCAACATCGCTGTCACCAGTACCCGTACAAGGTCAAATCTTTCCATTTGCGGTCTCGCCACTATCCGAATGATGAGGAAATGATGATGAAATGAAGATAACACAAAAACCAAGTCCCCGGGTGGAGAAAATCCCCGTCTCGGCCGGGAATCGAACCCGCGACACCGTTATCTACAAGCAGCAACGCTAGCCACTAGACCACGAGGTGCGAACCCCAAAAGAACGACGATCGATAACTGTTAAGTGAGAACGATGGTGTCCGTCAGAGCAAATCACGCATTTGGGCAACGCTTGAAGAACTGTGGTACTCTCTACAGAATTTATAAATTTGATAGTTCCTTGAGCCTTTGATGCAGTCGCCGTTTCGCTTCCGAAGATGTCTTCCGTAATCGGAGACGAGACGACAAGAAATAGTTTTGTATGTCGAGCATAGACCCCAGCTTAGAAGTTTTAACTATAGCGAACAACAGTCAAGAAAGCCTACACTGTATGTTGACAGATGACTGTTCTGCCAATAGGTTCTAAGACGGAGCGCTGAACATCCGCAGCTCGCAATTTGCGTTTTATTTACGGAGGAGGCTGATTTCACATACACAACAGGAAATAAATTTTTTCAATAACCACCTCTGGGTAGATGCATTCCATTGAGAGACCATTGAAATAAGGTGTCATTTTCGTTTTTGCATAAGCAAGTAACCCACATCCCTGGCCGATTCTTTAAAGGATGGAACTGCTTTACATAAAACAGTAGGGGAAGAAGTAATAAATTAAAACGTCATGTCTGATGATGAAGTTTTGCTGTATGAACATCGAAAACGTAGTAAGCCATATACTTTTTTTCCTTTCATTATTTTGTGAGGGGTGTCAGCGAGATAAAGTTTCTAATAGATCAAAATTACGTGTAAAGTTTACTGGAAGTCCTAAGCGCTCTCATTCACAATTACTGTGTAATTTATGTACGGTGAGTTACGCTTCCTCAATACATGTACACAGTTTGTACATTTAATACGTGACTTATTGTGTCATTCCCTTAACTTAAGGTTAAACCTCTTTATGAGTCGATTAGACGAAATTCTAAATTTTAAATTTGCTCAGTAATCATAAGAAACACAGAAAATAAAATTTTTCTTACCTCTCGAAGCCGTTAGATAGGCAACCCGCAAATGTAACGGGGAGACGGATGCTGTTTAGGAAAATAGACCAGGAAGCTCCGCATTCTTTAATGAATCGAACTTCCATTTATAAAATTGTTTCAAACGACTGATTACTTTAGAAGTGAGTTACTGTGTCAAATATTTTAGGCCAAGTACGTAAGCGGGAAGAAGTTCACGAAAGGTTTGAAATTATTTTCATTGTTTGTTGGCAGTCGCTAAGTGCTCTCATTATAGTTAATGGATGAGTATAGCGCTGCGTCACGAATAAGTACAGGCGTGGGTTTGGGGAATTCTTGTAAATTTCGTGCAGCTATGGCTGGAAGCCCCCCCCCCCATGAACCATGGACCTTGCCGTTGGTGGGGAGGCTTGCGTGCCTCAGCGATACAGATGGCCGTACCGTAGGTGCAACCACAACGGAGGGGTATCTGTTGAGAGGCCAGACAAACATGTGGTTCCTGAAGAGGGGCAGCAGCCTTTTTAGTAGTTGCAGGGGCAACAGTCTGGATGATTGACTGATCTGGCCTTGTAACATTAACCAAAACGGCCTTGCTGTGATGGTACTGCGAACGGCTGAAAGCAAGGGGAAACTACAGCCGTAATTTTTCCCGAGGACATGCAGCTTTACTGTATGATTAAATGATGATGGGGTCCTCTTGGGTAAAATATTCCGGAGGTAAAATAGTCCCCCATTCGGATCTCCGGGCGGGGACTACTCAAGAGGACGTCGTTATCAGGAGAAAGAAAACTGGCATTCTACGGATCGGAGCGTGGAATGTCAGATCCCTTAATCGGGCAGGTAGGTTAGAAAATTTAAAAAGGGAAATGGATAGGTTAAAGTTAGATATAGTGGGAATTAGTGAAGTTCGGTGGCAGGAGGAACAAGACTTTTGGTCAGGTGATTACAGGGTTATAAATACAAAATCAAATAGGGGTAATGCAGGAGTAGGTTTAATAATGAATAAAAAAATAGGAGTGCGGGTTAGCTACTACAAACAGCATAGTGAACGCATTATTGTGGCCAAGATAGACACAAAGCCCATGCCTACTACAGTAGTACAAGTTTATATGCCAACTAGCTCTGCAGATGATGAAGAAATTGATGAAATGTATGACGAGATAAAAAAAATTATTCAGGTAGTGAAGGGAGACGAAAATTTAATAGTCATGGGTGACTGGAATTCGTCAGTAGGGAAAGGGAGAGAAGGAAACATAGTAGGTGAATATGGATTGGGGGGAAGAAATGAAATAGGAAGCCGCCTTGTAGAATTTTGCACAGAGCATAACTTAATCATAGCTAACACTTGGTTCAAGAATCATAAAAGAAGGTTGTATACATGGAAGAATCCTGGAGATACTAAAAGGTATCAGATAGATTATATAATGGTAAGACAGAGATTTAGGAACCAGGTTTTAAATTGTAAGACATTTCCAGGGGCAGATGTGGATTCTGACCACAATCTATTGGTTATGAACTGCAGATTGAAACTGAAGAAACTGCAAAAAGGTGGGAATTTAAGGAGATGGGACCTGGATAAACTGAAAGAACCAGAGGTTGTAGAGAGTTTCAGGGAGAGCATAAGGGAACAATTGACAGGAATGGGGGAAAGAAATACAGTAGAAGAAGAAAGGGTAGCTCTGAGGGATGAAGAAGTGAAGGCAGCAGAGGATCAAGTAGGTAAAAAGACGAGGGCTAATAGCAATCCCTGGGTAACAGAAGAAATATTGAATTTAATTGATGAAAGGAGAAAATATAAAAATGCAGCAAATGAAGCAGGCAAAAAGGAAAACAAACGTCTCAAAAATGAGATCGACAGGAAGTGCAAAATGGCTAAGCAGGGATGGCTAGAGGACAAATGTAAGGATGTAGAGGCTTGTCTCACTAGGGGTAAGATAGATTCTGCCTACAGGAAAATTAAAGAGACCCTTGGAGAGAAGAGAACCACTTGTATGAATATCAAGAGCTCAGATGGCAACCCAGTTCTAAGCAAAGAAGGGAAGGCAGAAAGGTGGAAGGAGTATATAGAGGGTTTATACAAGGGCGATGTACTTGAGGACAATATTATGGAAATGGAAGAGGATATAGATGAAGATGAAATGGGAGATAAGATACTGCGTGAAGAGTTTGACAGAGCACTGAAAGACCTGAGTCGAAACAAGACCCCGGGAGTAGACAACATTCCATTAGAACTACTGATGGCCTTGGGAGAGCCAGCCATGACAAAACTCTACCATCTGGTGAGCAAGATATATGAGACAGGCGAAATACTCACAGACTTCAAGAAGAATATAATAATTCCAATCCCAAAGAAAGCAGCTGTTGACAGATGTGAAAATTACCGAACTTTCAGTTTAATAAGTCACAGCTGCAAAATACTAACGGGAATTCTTTACAGACGAATGGAAAAACTGGTAGAAGCGGACCTCGGGGAAGATCAGTTTGGATTCCGTAGAAATGTTGGAACACGTAAGGCAATACTAACCTTACGACTTATCTTAGAAGAAAGATTAAGAAAAGGCAAACCTACGTTTCTAGCATTTGTAGACTTAGAGAAAGCTTTTGACAACGTTAACTGGAATACTCTCTTTCAAATTCTGAAGGTGGCAGGGGTAAAATACAGGGAGCGAAAGGCTATTTACAATTTGTACAGAAACCAGATGGCAGTTATAAGAGTCGAGGGGCATGAAAGGGAAGCAGTGGTTGGGAAAGGAGTGAGACAGGGTTGTAGCCTCTCCCCGATGTTATTCAATCTGTATATTGAGCAAGCAGTAAAGGAAACAAAAGAAAAATTCGGAGTAGGTATTAAAATTCATGGAGAAGAAGTAAAAACTTTGAGAATGAGATTTTCACTCTGCAGCGGAGTGTGCGCTGATATACTTTGAGGTTCGCCGATGACATTGTAATTCTGTCAGAGACAGCAAAGGACTTGGAAGAGCAGTTGAACGGAATGGACAGTGTCTTGAAAGGAGGATATAAGATGAACACCAACAAAAGCAAAACGAGGATAATGGAATGTAGCCAAATTAAATCGGGTGATGCTGAGGGGATTAGAATAGGAAATGAGACACTTAAAGTAGTAAAGGAGTTTTGCTATTTAGGGAGCAAAATAACTGATGATGGTCGAAGTAGAGAGGATATAAAATGTAGACTGGCAATGGCAAGGAAATCGTTTCTGAAGAAGAGAAATTTGTTAACATCGAGTATAGATTTAAGTGTCATGAAGTCGTTTCTGAAAGTATTTGTATGGAGTGTAGCCATGTATGGAAGTGAAACATGGACGATAACCAGTTTGGACAAGAAGAGAATAGAAGCTTTCGAAATGTGGTGCTACAGAAGAATGCTGAGGATAAGGTGGGTAGATCACGTAACTAATGAGGAGGTATTGAATAGGATTGGGGAGAAGAGAAGTTTGTGGCACAACTTGACTAGAAGAAGGGATCGGTTGGTAGGACATGTTTTGAGGCATCAAGGGATCACAAATTTAGCATTGGAGGGCAGCGTGGAGGGTAAAAATCGTAGAGGGAGACCAAGAGATCAATACACTAAGCAGATTCAGAAGGATGTAGGTTGCAGTAGGTACTGGGAGATGAAGAAGCTTGCACAGGATAGAGTAGCATGGAGAGCTGCATCAAACCAGTCTCAGGACTGAAGACCACAACAACAACAACAACAACAACAACAACATGGCTGGAAGGTAGTAGTTAAGGGACCGATTGGCTCATAAGATGGCAGGCGGGGCGATGTTGATATTTCGCAAACAATTCTGCGAGGCAGGTTTACGACAGCGCTTGCAGGCGGGATTGCATGGACCGGCGGCCACTGTATGCAACTGTGAAGTAATCAGGGCAACACTGCGCACTGATGTGCTGTGAAGAACACACGTTGCAGTTACAACAGCGCCTAGTGTCCTGTGTGTAGAGGCGGAAGCAGGTTGAGGAATGCTGACCTTGTTGTTAAAAGCATTCCACTTTTCCCCTTCAGAGGAACTACGTCAGAGGCGTAAGAAAAAGACGTGTAAGTAAGTGAGGCTGGAGGCTCAAATCAGGCAGTCGTGTCGCCGTTCTGTCCGTGTCTAGAACCGAAGAGAATGACGCTTAAGTTGCAGGCCAACCGCGACGCCTTACTGTTGATGGATAACGGCAGCCAACCGACCCATTGAATCTACCTCCAACTTCCGCTGCACGAACGCCGCCATGGCTGTCGCGGGGCGCGTTACACTTTGCAGCTTTACCGGCGGGAAAAGCGAGAAGACTGCTCGCCTCCCCTTTATGGGTGGCATCGTCCGGAGGACTGCAAGTGGCCTTCGCAGGGGCGGGGCCGGGGCGCGAACTCGCGGCCTCCAGAGTGCAGAGCTGTCTGCCGTCACTGAACGAGCTGCCCTCGGCGGATGGTCGGAGTTGCTAATGCTCACCACAACGACGGTGATCGGCTGTTTCGCTTTCATATACGTCTACATCTACATCTACGTGATTACTCTGCTATTCACAATAAAGTGCCTGGCAGAGGGTTCAATGAACCACCTTCATGCTGTCTCTCTTCCGTTCCACTCTCGAACGGCACGCGGGAAAAACGAGCACTTAAATTTTTCCGTGCGTGCCCTGATTTCTCTTATTTTATCGTGATGATCATTTCTCCCTATGTAGGTGGGTGCCAATAGAATGTTTTCGCAATCGGAGGAGAAAACTGGTGATTGAAATTTCATGAGAAGATCGCCCCGTAACGAAAAACACCTTTGTTTTAATGACTGCCACTCCAATTCACGTATCATGTCTGTGACACTATCTCCCCTATTTCGCGATAATACAAAACGAGCTGCCCTTCTTTGTACTTTTTCGATGTTATCCGTCAGTCCCACTTGATGCGGATCCCACATCGCACAGCAATACTCTAGAATAGAGCGGACAAGCGTGGTGTTGGGTTGGGTTGTTTTGGGGAAGGAGACCAGACAGCGATGTCATCGGTCTCATCGGATTAGGAAAGGACGGGGAAGGAAGTCGGCCGTGCCCTTTCAAAGGAACCATCCCGGCATTTACCTGGAGCGATTTAGGGAAATCACGGAAAACCTAAATCAGGATGGCCGGACGCGGGATTGAACCGTCGTCCTCCCGAATGCGAGTCCAAGCGTGGTGTATGCAGTCTCTTTGGTAGACTTGTTGCACCTTCTAAGTGTTCTGCCAATGAATCTCAGTCTTTGATTTATCCCGGCCGGAGTGGCCGTGCGGTTCTAGGCGCTGCAGTCTGGAACCGAGCGACTGCTACGATCGCATGTTCGAATCCTGCCTCGGGTGTGGATGTGTGTGATGTCCTTAGGTTAGTTAGGTTTAATTAGTTCTAAGTTCTAGGCGACTGATGACCTCAGAAGTTAAGTCGCATGGTGCTCAGAGCCATTTGAACCATTTATTTCTTTGATTTGCTCTACCCACAATATTATCTATGTGATCGTTCCAATTTAGGTTACTTGTAATTGTAATCCCTAAGTATTCAGTTGAATTTACAGCCCTCAGATTTGTGTGACTTATCGCGTAATCGAAATTTAGCTGATTTCTTTTAGTACTCACGTGAATAACTTCGCACTTTTCTTTATTCAGGGTCAATTGCCACTTTTCGCACCATACAGATATCTTATCTAAATCATTTTGCAAGTCGTTTTGGTCATCTGATGACTTTGACGCTTGACGGAGCAGTCAGCCGTGGGCACAGCGACCCAGGCGGTGGCTACTTACCCGTAGCGCGGATCGGAGCGCTACGTCCAAAAGGCTGGGCCACCGGGCGCCGACGCTTCAGGATCCGGCATTCGCGACTGGCGCTGACCCACGCACACGCGGTGTGCGGCACCGTTGCCAAATTCAGCAGAAGGCCCGCTGTGTGTCTACGATGTAATGAAATGAATGACACACTTGCATGTATTTCCCTGCACGCTTCGGCGAGAGTCACCCCCCTCTTCCAGGTCACACCTCTTGGTCGTTCTGACATATTACAACCCCTGAGTTCGAAGGGTTGCAACAATAGCCCCGGTAATTTTCTCTCCATTTTAAACAAAAGCTAGTTTTTGACGCATCGCAAAGTTTACAATAGCATACCTCTTGTACCGTGTGTCGTATTATGATTTAATTTTGCAGGTACTGTAATGCATACGTGCACTCCCTTCACGTGTTTATGCTAATTATTCGCACGTTTATGAACCTTTGCGAGATCTAAACGCTCGGGAATGCTCTGTAGCAACCAGGATACATGTCCAGCTGACAATTATGCGTCAGCAAGGAGCATTAACGATAACATCATAAGAGACAATGTTCTGCAACCTTAGTACGAACAAGATCCGACTATTCCGGAGTAAGATCTTACAATCTGAGAAAGTGTTCCGAGACAAACTTCCGTCACACTGTCCGAAAACGTGACGTCAGTTCCGCCTGGCAACAGCGATCTGAACGCCCATTGGCTGAGAGCTTTGATATCTATATGCGTAGGAGACGAGTGGAGTATCCCTATTGGCTGAGGGGGAAAGGTGGGGTCTCTCTTGTGCATCGGGAAGATGGTGCGAAGTTAGTAGCAAGGCGCCACTCAAAACGCACGGTCGAGTAACCGGAAGTAGCTCCAAAAGGACGGTCGCGAGTAGGCAGTTGGCAGTAGCAGAATGCACCAGTGACCTCAAATATAGAAGTGATAAAACAAGATATAAAGTTAAAGTGAACGGTATTATCAGTGAACGCCACGTGTCATGGGCAGTATCTATAATGAGTATTGAAAGTGATAACGGTGTTGTAAAGTGTTGATTGGAACGGGGCAGTCAAGATCTGCCATACTGGAAAGTCTGTGACGCGTGTTTTAAAGTCTTAAAACGATTATATTACAATACGTTGTTAACCTTTAACAACTGGCATCCCGACACACCCCATTTCAGCAGGAGCACAAACCTACATTGAACCCGGACCCTGAGTGCTACTACTGCGACAAGGGACAAACGAAACAGCATGACACCAGGTTAGTAATTAAGAAACCAGAGAAGGAAGGCAGAGTCGCTTCCTTCTCGCTACAATGCCACACATAAGGAGGAGGGCATAGTAGTACATTCAGTAATACATGTAGATACAGTAGCAAAGTGCGTTGCGAATAGTAGTAAAAAGTAGTAAATTAGGACACCGTGATGTTGAAATATTACTGCATGCCGTTTTACCCAAAACTAGTTTTTCAAGCATCTACATCTTAATGATGTCATATCTGCTAAACTATGTGCCATACAATGATATAATACTGTCGATACATTCAGTGGTATATGTAAATATTATCTGCAAACTATCATCTGAATGGAGCCAGTAGTAAAGAAACAATAAATTAAAACGTCATGCTTTATGTTGAAGTTGGACTGCACGAACAATGAAAATGTGCTAAGCTATAAAACTTCTTCCTTTCATCATTTTATTGCGAGGTATCAGAGAGAAAAAGATTCGTAGGAGTTTGAAAGTATGTGTAAAGTTAGTCGGAAGTAGCTAAGTGCTCTCATTCTCAAGTACTGGATGAACGAAGTCCACGTATTTGTGTGCCATCAGTTACACTGCATCAGTACAAAGTTTCTAATCGTGGTACTTGTCTTATCGTGTTAAGCTTTCAACGCAAGATTATACCTCTTTATGAGTAGATTATGACATTATTTTAGATTTTAAATTCGGTCAATAATCACGTGAAACACTAAACATAAAATTTTTGTCGCTGTGGATTCCATTAGATAGGTAATCTGCAACTGCCTGGTTTCTGGAAATAACGCTCGTAATAGAAAAATGTGTGGACAGGGATTTCGAGTGGCAAGACTCACAGGGCTATACACCGCCAGTTTCCGCACGACGAAGTACCTGCGCTAGTGCACCTTGCAAAAAACAACTGATATACACCGATCAGCCTGAACATTATGATCACTTACCCAATATCCGGACTGTCCACCTTTGGTACAGATAACAGCGGCGACACGTCGTAGCACGGAAGCAATCAGGCCTTGGTAGGTCGCAGGAGGGAGCTGGTACTACATTCGCATACACAATCACCTAGTTCCTCTGACGCCACGTTCAACCACATCCCAGATGTCTTCGATGGGGTTCAGATCTGGCGAGTTGGGACCAGCACATCAATTGGAGCTCGCCACTGTGTTTCTCGAACCACTCAATCACACCACTGGTCTTGTGACACGGCGCATTATTTTGCTGAAAAATGCCACTGGCGTCGGGAAACTTGATCGTCATGAAGGGGTGTACGTGGTCTGCTACCAGTGTACGATACTCCTTGGCCGTCATGGTGCCTTGCACGAGCTCCACTCAACCCATGGATGCCTGTGTGAGTATTCTCTACGGCGTAATGGAGCCGCCGCCAGCTTGTTTCAGGTCCACAGTACAGGTATCAAGAAGCTGTTCTCCTGGAAGACGACGGGTTCACGCCCTTCCATTGGCATGATGGAGGTATCCGTCAGACCATGCAATGCTCTACTACTGCCCCAGCGTCCACTGGTCACATGTCAATTTCAGTCATAGTTGCCGATGTCATGTTAATATTGGCACATGCATGGGTCGTCGGTTGCGGAGGCCCATCATTAGAATAGTTTGGGGCACCGCGTGTTCAGACATACTTGCACTCTGCTCGCTATTAAAGTCTGATGTTAGTTCACCACAGTTCGCCGCCTGTCCTGTTTTACTAGACTGCCCAGCCTACAAGTCCAACATCTGTAATGAGGGGTGGCCGCCCAACCCCATGACGTCTGAACGTGGCTTCACCTTGGTTTCGCCATGTGTTGAAGACACTCGCCATAGCACTCCTCCAACACTCCTCGAACACCAGACAAGTCGTGTAGCTTCCGAAATGCTCGTGCCGAGCTCTCGGGCTATCTAAATCTGCCCTTTTCCAAACTCAGATAGACTGTGCGTCTTCCCCATTCTACACACAGAGAGCATGCTGACTGATACTACATGCATCGTGTTTGTGATGCATAATATTGTCTTTTGTGGATACGTACAGGTCTTTTTTCAGGGAGTTGCTCCTTTGTTTGGGCTCAACCATTCATTTGCTTTCCTTATGTTAGCATGAAGACATCATTTCTCGTCACCATTCACGATACAGGATAAGAATGGTCGGTGTTGTTCGCGAGGCAATTGATGACGAGGAAGCAGAGATGCACATATGGCCAGCCACTGATTTTTTGATTTTGACTTAAAGAATTCGGTAGCCACACACACGATTTATGAATCTTCTCTAATGCATGCAAATGTCGCACATGGTGGAACGATCACAGTTCATCACATTTGTCAGTTCTCGAATACACTGCCTTGGTTCACTGTGGATTAATGCGGTTGAAAGGTCTTTTCACACATTAAAGGCCTTTCTGAGCGTGATGAGTCACTAATGCCGAAACGATCCTCCTTAAAATGAGAAAACAATTTTCTTGCTGTGCCCAGTCCGATAGCATTATCCCCATTCACGGTGCAAATGTTTCTGGCAGCCTTAGCTGCTGTTACCTATTTATTGAATTTAAACAGAGGAATAAGTCGGAAATATTCTGGTCTGAGCACTTGGCTCTCTATTTTGTAGCATCCACAGCTCCACTAAACTCGGCTAACTATCTCCAAGTCACAAAATGACAATGTGTAAATTCATAGAGTAACAGTGAGCTACAAATAAAAAAAAATTACAATCGATAAAGAAACCTTTAGCGACGAGAATGCCAACATGCAAAACTAAAACGCTACGAACTTATGCAAGGACCTAATAATGGCTTTGAGCACTATGGGACTTAACATCTTAGGTCATCAGTCCCGTAGAACTTAGAACTACTTAAACCTAACTAACCTAAGGACATCACACACATCCATGCCCAAGGCAGGGTTCGAACCTGCGACCGTAGCAGTCGCGCGGTTCCTGACTGAAGCGCCTAGAACGGCTCGGCCACCGTGGCCGGCAGCGACCTAATATTTCGAACCCATCGACAACATGCATATGTTAAAGGGACGGGTGTCCCACATATATAACGAAATCGGGGGGCAGGTACGTGTGTTTGTGACTCTTTGAGAAGGAGGGCTCTAGGCTGCGTAAGGAGGAGTGGTAACTACACCAAATGGATCCTGTAATGTGAACAGACGTCTTGTTATTATCGAACAGAATGGTCCATTTCTCAAAACATATTTGTTTCCAGATATCCGTTTATAAAACATTTTTCAATTTTGAACAATATTATCTTCAGCAAGAATATGGGATTATGATAGGACTGTTGCTGCCAGCTGTAGTGACCGAGCGGTTCTAGGCGCTGCAGTCTGGAACCGCACGACCGCTACGGTCGCAGGTTCGAATCTTGTCTCGGGCATGGATGTGTGTGATGTCCTTAGGTTAGTTAGGTTTAAGTAGTTCTGAGTTCTAAGGGACTGATGACCTCAGAAGTTAAGTCCCATAGTGCTCAGAGCCATTTGAATTTGACTGTTGCTACTAATTCAGCTCAAACATCCATAGTAGCAGAGAAACGGTTTTACTGCTATAGTTATTTAGGGGTGGCGGCACGCTGTAACTATCAATGTAAACATTTAATTCACAGGGCGGTACTAAAATAGAGTGGCAACACATTTGATGTGTGGCACTTGATGTCCTATATCTAATACAATATTTTAGTAACTATACTGTCTCTTAGCATCGATGATTTTGTCATTATGACTAAAAGTAATATTACAGATGCTCTTAATTGTCCTACTACTCCATAAACGGCGATTTCTGAGTCTGATTGTAGTTTTGTAGGAGCTTTCCTGAACTGGCTGCAGCCAATGAGCTGTCTGACTGCAGGATCTGAAATGAATGTCCGTTGTACATTGTATTTTGTGCATGTCGGCGGACGGGTTTCCGTCTACGCCAGTACAAGGCAAAAGCAAAGCAGTCAACGAGTGGTGGTGCTCTCCCGGTGGATGTATATGGCGTGTTGAAGGACGTGGCGCAGAAGCAGAAAGAGGTCCGTGTTTGTGAGCACCATCTGGAGGCCGCTGTGTGCAACTGAGAGGCGACGGGCTAGTGGTTGTGCCACTGTCGTGTCGGCCTCTCATGGCATTCTGCCTCTTGCTTGGTACACAACGCTAAAACAATGCTATACAGCGGGTCGCCAGGCGCATTTTCTCTAGTGTCTCGGCAGATACTTGCAGTTCAACTTTTCCAATGTGTACCTGGAGTCAGCAGAAACAAATACTACTCGTCAAGTCTTTCATGCGACGCCTAGTGTCAGCAGGAAGTGTCGGTTTGTTTCCCGTTACAAGCCAGATGATTTCAAAACGGAATTTTGTGTGTCCATTCGATTGAGGGGTCCCAAATTTGTCTTGTGCGATATTTTTATAACCAATACTTATGAACAGGGACAGTAAATCTCGCAGAAGTAACGAATATTCGTACTTAAGCAGTGACAACACCAATCAGAGCTGCACTAGCTGCTAATGCTACATAGCAGCGCTTCTCAGGAACTGCTGCTGGAGTACTCGTTATTCTTCGTGTTTTGCTGTCTCTTTTAATACACAGCGATTAAACAAATGTAGCACTAGACTAATTTGGGACCACTCAATCGAATGGACACGCGAAATTCCGCTTTAAAAATAATTTTGCTCGGAATGGGAAACTAACTGACGCCTTCTTGCAGTACTGGATGTCGCATAAAAGACTTGATGAGCATACCTTTTCAGGCTGACTCCAGCTTCACGTCGCAAAACTGAAATTGCAGATATCTGCAAAACACCAGAGCAAATGCTCCTGATGCCTCTTAGGAGAGACGTCCTATATATGCTTAATAGCTTGTCTCCCCGTCCTTGGAACGAAATGCATCACTGTTTGTGACATCACAGATCCGACAGATTTTTGGTTCATTTTTCAAGGTAGGTGGCATTAGATGTCTACGCAAAGGTCATGTAATTCGCGTTGATGCCGCCGGATAGCGGCTCAGACGGTGTCCATGGGATTTACATCAGGCAAATTTGGTCGCCGAGACATCATCGTGAGCTCACTATAATGCTCCTCAAACCACTGCGGCACGGTTCTGGCTCCAAGACAAGGACAATTATACTGCTGAAAGATGACATCGCCGTCGGGGAGGTATCAAGCATGAAGGGATGCAGGTGGTTCGCAGCTGTCAGAGTGTCTTCGATTACTACCATAGCTCCCATGCAAGCGCAGGAGAATCTCTCCCATAACTTAATACTGCTCCCACCAGCCTGCGTCCGTGGTGTGCTGCACGTTTCGAGCCATCGTTCACCTCGATGACGGCGCATGTGGAGACGACTATCGAACTATTATAGGAAAAATGTGATTTATCCAATGATCCGACATGTTTCCATTGATCAACGGTCGAAACCCGGTGGTCCCTTGCCCGCAACAATCGTAACCGACGATGTCGTTGAGTCAACATGTGAACATATAAGGGTGATCTGATGCGGAGCTGCATGGTTCAGCAATGTACGACGAACGGCGTGCTCTGAAAAACTTGTGCGTACACCAGTATCGTGCTCTGTCGGTACAGATGCCAAAGGTCAGAATCTATCCTACTTTATAAAGTGACAAGCCTCCGAACCCCACGTCCTGTGAAGAGTAGTGGACGTCAAACCATTTAGCGTCTAGCGGTAGTTTTATTGTCCTTCTACCTTCTACCTCCTTCCGTACATGCTCACGACAGCAGCACGTGAACATTCGACCAGCTTCGCCGTTTTCGAGATACTCGTTCACAGGCTCTCCGTGATAATAATCTGCCCTATGTCAAAGTCGCTTATCTCGATGGATTTCCCAATTGCAGACCATATCTTCGTTTGGGTGATCCCCCGTCCGTGTCTGCTCTGCTTACATACTTTTGTTACCGGGCGGCATCCAGCGTCGCGATGGGCAGCGGTCAGAACATTTTAGCCTATCAGTTTATGACACTTCAAGTTCATTCTGCTACTCTTTTGGAAAGCCGAGCCCGTAATTCTTCACTACTGGGGGTTTTGGGTGTCTCCCCTTATCGCGAGTGGTGCTGCAAGACTCTGCTCGTGCCTACCTTCCATCTTCTCGGACCTTTCCTCTCGCCTGATAAGGTTTACCACCATGCTTCAGGGTGGCTGTAGTGTCCCCATTCTGTGTAACACAGCAGGTACATTTCTATCGGTCACTCCAAGCCCATCGAATGTTTCTGTCGACTCTGCAGGTAAATCTGGAATGCACCTACATAGTTATTTGTATTTTACTATATTTTACTACGGGGTCACCTGTTACGTCATGTAGCCTGTATTTTCAATATAGCGAATACTGGTGGATTTTCATGCAAGCAGCAGCAAATCGTGTCCAACTGCATATCAGCGGTGTTTAGCAAACCGTGTTATGATAAAAAATTCAACAATTCGATGTGTCTGAAAATTATAAACATGGCATGCAGTAATTCTATGGAAACATCTTTATCGCTAAAAACTTTATGACGCATTTCGAGTCATCATCATCATATAACTGTGGTAAAATTTATCGAAAGACAAATTAGAAAAGCTAATACATAATAATTACAAAGTCATAATAACAACAAAAGATGTTGTTTGGAGACTTTGCATACCAGACTGAAGACAGCAGACTCGAGGAGCGTATTTTATCAATTTGCCCTCAGATGGCGTTGTTGTCAAAGATGGAGACAAATCAAGACGTACCTTTCATGATACATAAAAAAACCTAAATATTCCTACTAACTAGGCATTAAGCACTAGACAACTAGGCACAATGTCCAAATATTCCGTCGAGTGAGGAAGCAACGCAAAGGCCACCATTATAAAGGAAGACATTACAATGTTTTAATTACAATTTTCCAAGCAAAGCAAGCAAGTTTCAACCTACTGAGACTACAGATGGGTCATGTCAAAAACAGAACCAATCACGAAATAGTAATTTTTCCAACTGTGTCATGATGGACTGGGGATGGACTGGAACTAGGATGGCGGGTGGTGAGGGGGGGGGGGGGAGGAAGGGGGGAGCACTAAGGGCAGGGTAGAGAAGCACAGATGGGGACATATGTTTCTTGGAGGGGGGAGGGATCGAAGGAGGTGCGTAGGAAAATGGGTAGGAGTTTGGGAGGGGTGGAGAACTGACGAATTGGAAGGAAGGGCAGCATGAAATGATGGTCGCATACCTTACAAATGGAAGACTATATATTATTTCAACTGAATTAATATCTTGAGCTTGAATACTAACCTGGAATTCCTATTTCTTCATCAGCGAAATTTCTACCTCTTATGCATCAATTTTCTCTCTCTCTCCCCATTTTTTTTTTTTTTTTTTTTAAAGGATCACGTTTCACGGACACGTCATACGAGATCACGATCTCTTTGAAGCCTTCCCACCCTTCTGTGAACACAGCTAAGTTTTATTATCAAGAAACTATACATCAGTCCTATTGGGCTGCTGCTTTGGTCTTCAGTCCCTCAGTCGTGAGACTGGTTCGATGCAGCTCTCCATGCTACTCTATCCTGTGTAACCTTCTTCATTTCCCAATACCTACCACAACCTACATTCTTCTGAATCTGCTTAGTGTATTGATCTTTTGGTCTCCCTGTACGATTTTTACCCTCCAAGCTGCCCTCCAATACTAAACTGGTGATCCCTTGATGCCTCAGAACATGTCCTACCAAGCGATCCCTTCTTCTAGTCAAGTTGTGCCACAAACTCCTCTTCTCCCCAATTCTACTCAATACCTCCTCATTAGTTATGTGATCTACCCATCTAATCTTCAGCATTCTTCTGTAGCACCACATTTCAAAAGCTTCTATTCTCTTCTTGTCCAAACTATTTATCGTCCATGTTTCACTTCCATACAAATACGTTCAGCAACGACTTCTTGACACTTGGCCGGCCGGAGTGGCCGTCCGGTTCTAGGCGCTACAGTCTGGAATCGAGCGACCACTACGGTCGCAGGTCCGAATCCTGCCTCGGGCATGGATGTATGTGGTGTCTGTCCTTAGGTTAGTTAGGTTTAATTAGTTCTAAGTTCTAGGCGACTGATGACCTCAGAAGTTAAGTCGCATAGTTCTCAGAGCCATTTGAACCATTTTTCTTGACACTTAAATCTGTACTCGATGTTAACAACTTTCTCTTCTTCAGAAACGCTTTCCTTGCCATTGCCAGTCTACATTTTACATCCTCTCTACTTCGACCATCATCAGTTATTTTGCTCCCCAAATAGCAAAACTCCTTTACTACTTTAAGTGTCTCATTTCCTAATCTAATTCCCTCTGCATCACCCGAATTAATTCGACTACATTCCATTATCCTCGTTTTGCTTTTGTTGATGTTCATCTTATATCCTCCTTTCAAGACACTATTGGGCGCCCTTTCTAATCCCATTCCTGTGAGCTGGCCACAGAAATAAGTCCTCATTTTTCTCAACTATACCCATTATTTGCTACATGTGTGAGTATATATCATGGTTGTCTTCTTTC
Organism: Schistocerca nitens; assembly: GCF_023898315.1. Lineage (NCBI taxonomy): Eukaryota > Metazoa > Arthropoda > Insecta > Orthoptera > Acrididae > Schistocerca > Schistocerca nitens. Next base: position 441,803,971 of record NC_064621.1, on the reverse strand, counting down.
GTTCATACCCTAGTGTATAAAGTACCTAAAATAGGATGAACAGAAACAAACTTCAAAAGCTTTAAATTATAAAATTATAATTAAAAAAGGAATATGAACATCAGAGCCAACAGCCACAGACGTAATTATACATGTTTCATCCAATCACCCGCAAAATCAAAAATTAGCGGCCCTACGACACTTGTTACACAGACTAAATAACATCCCACTCAGCAAAAAAATTATGAAAAAGAGTTACAAACAGTACAACTCTACAACTCGTAGCCACAAGCAATGGCTACAGCACCCATATAGCACAAAAACTCAATCAAAAAATTAAAACATAACTAAAGAAAAGTCAAAACAAGCAGAGAGCACAAAACCCCACAAACACTACAGCACACACGGAAACACAAAACAATAATCCTCATGACATGAATAACAGAAAAAAACGGTAACTCTTACATACAGGCTCAAAGCAACACACAAGATAGCAAATGTACTAAAGAAACAGAGATTACACATAGCTTACAGAACAAGAAACAGACTCCAGTCATATTTACAAACAACAGAAAAACCAGATAAACAGCAAGGAGCACGTACATCCCAGCTAGAGTGCCAAGAATGTAAATCAGTATATCAGGGAATGACAAGCAGGAACTTAAAGCTAGATATAAAGAATATATAAGAAGCTGGAAATATGAAAATATCCATTCTACCTTCGCCAAACACCTGATAAAACGTGGACATGAACCATCCAACATGGAATGTAACATGACAGTTGTCAAAGTGAATAATCACAACAAAAAGCTCCTGACATTGCTGGAAAACTTTCACATACAAAGAGCCATTGCCATGGAAAAGAAGGTACTCGACGACCAAATCCAAACAATAACTCTCTGATGATCCTAGACACCAAAACAATAACAAACCGAAGTGTAACCAGGAAAATAATTAATTAATCTCCTTCCCCCCCATGAACCATGGACCTTGCCGTTGGTGGGGAGGCTTGCGTGCGTCATTGATACAGATAGCCGTACCGTAGGTACAGCCACAACGGAGGGGTTTCTGTTGACAGGCCAGACAAACGTGTGGTTCCTGAAGAGGGGCAGCAGCCTTTTCAGTAGTTGCAAGGGCAACAGTCTGGATGATTGACTGATCTGGCCTTGTAACAAATACCAAAACGGCCTTGCTATGCTGGTACTGCGAACGGCTGAAAGCAAGGGGAAACTACGGCCGTAATTTTTCCCGAGGGCATGCAGCTTTACTGTATGATTAAATGATGATGGGGTCCTCTTGGGTAAAATATTCCGGAGGTAAAATAGTCCCCCATTCGGATCTCCGGGCGGGGACTACTCAAGAGGATGTCGTTATCAGGAGATCAGGAGAAAGAAAACTGGCGTTCTACGGATCGGAGCGCGGAATGTCAGGTCCCTTAATCGGGCAGGTAGGTTAGAAAATTTGAAAAGGGAAATGGATAGGTTAAAGTTAGATATAGTGGGAATTAGTGAAGTTCGGTGGAAGGAGGAACAAGACTTTTGGTCAGGTGACTACAGGGTTATAAACACAAAGTCAAATAGGGGTAATGCAGGAGTAGGTTTAATAATGAATAGGAAAATAGGAACGCGGGTAAGCTACTACAAACAGCTTAGTGAACGCATTATTGTGGCCAAGATAGATACGAAGCCCACACCTACTACAGTAGTACAAGTTTATATGCCAACTAGCTCTGCAGATGACGAAGAAATTGAAGAAATGTATGATGAAATAAAAGAAATTATTCAGATAGTGAAGGGAGACGAAAATTTAATAGTCATGGGTGACTGGAATTCGAGTGTAGGAAAAGGGAGAGAAGGAAACCTAGTAGGTGAATATGGATTGGGGCTAAGAAATGAAAGAGGAAGCCGCCTGGTAGAATTTTGCACAGAGCACAACTTAATCATAGCTAACACTTGGTTTAAGAATCATGATAGAAGGTTGTATACATGGAAGAACCCTGGAGATACTAAAAGGTATCAGATAGATTATATAATGGTAAGACAGAGATTTAGGAACCAGGTTTTAAATTGTAAGACATTTCCAGGGGCAGATGTGGACTCTGACCACAATCTATTGGTTATGACCTGTAGATTAAAACTGAAGAAACTGCAAAAAGGTGGGAATTTAAGGAGATGGGACCTGGATAAAATGAAAGAACCAGAGGTTGTAGAGAGTTTCAGGGAGAGCATAAGGGAACAATTGACAGGAATGGGGGAAAGAAATACAGTAGAAGAAGAATGGGTAGCTTTGAGGGATGAAGTAGTGAAGGCAGCAGAGGATCAAGTAGGTAAAAAGACGAGGGCTAGTAGAAATCCTTGGGTAACAGAAGAAATATTGAATTTAATTGATGAAAGGAGAAAATATAAAAATGCAGTAAATGAAGCAGGCAAAAAGGAATACAAACGTCTCAAAAATGAGATCGACAGGTAGTGCAAAATGGCTAAGCAGGGATGGCTAGAGGACAAATGTAAGGATGTAAAGGCTTATCTCACTAGGGGTAAGATAGATACTGCCTACAGGAAAATTAAAGAGACCTTTGGAGAAAAGAGAGCCACTTGTATGAATATCAAGAGCTCAGATGGCAACCCAGTTCTAAGCAAAGAAGGGAAAGCAGAAAGGTGGAAGGAGTATATAGAGGGTCTATACAAGGGCGATGTACTTGAGGACAATATTATGGAAATGGAAGAGGATATAGATGAAGATGAAATGGGAGATAAGATACTGCGTGAAGAGTTTGACAGAGCACTGAAAGACCTGAGACGAAACGAGGCCCCCGGAGTAGACAACATTCCATTGGAACTACTGACGGCCTTGGGAGAGCCAGCCCTGACAAAACTCTACCATCTGGTGAGCAAGATGTATGAAACAGGCGAAATACCCTCAGACTTCAAGAAGAATATAATAATTCCAATCCCAAAGAAAGCAGGTGTTGACAGATGTGAGAATTACCGAACAATCTGTTTAATAAGCCACAGCTGCAAAATACTAACACGAATTCTTTACAGACGAATGGAAAAACTAGTAGAAGCCGACCTCGGGGAAGATCAGTTTGGATTCCGTAGAAATACTGGAACACGTGAGGTAATACTGACCTTACGACTTATCTTAGAAGAAAGATTAAGGAAAGGCAAACCTACGTTTCTAGCATTTGTAGACTTAGAGAAAGCTTTTGACAATGTTGACTGGAATACTCTCTTTCAAATTCTGAAGGTGGCAGGGGTAAAATACAGGGAGCGAAAGGCTACTTACAATTTGTACAGAAACCAGATGGCAGTTATAAGAGTTGAGGGACATGAAAGGGAAGCAGTGGTTGGTAAGGGAGTAAGACAGGGTTGTAGCCTCTCCCCGATGTTATTCAATCTGTATATTGAGCAAGCAGTAAAGGAAACAAAAGAAAAATTCGGAGTAGGTATTAAAATCCATGGAGAAGAAATAAAAACTTTGAGGTTCGCCGATGACATTGTAATTCTGTCAGAGACAGCAAAGGACTTGGAAGAGCAGTTGAACGGAATGGATGGTGTCTTGAAGGGAGGATATAAGATGAACATCAACAAAAGCAAAACGAGGAAAACGAGGATAATGGAATGTAGTCGAATTAAGTTTGGTGATGTTGAGGGTATTAGATTAGGAAATGAGACACTTAAAGTAGTAAAGGAGTTTTGCTATTTGGGGAGCAAAATAACTGATGATGGTCGAAGTAGAGAGGATATAAAATGTAGACTGGCAATGGCAAGGAAAGCGTTTCTGAAGAAGAGAAATTTGTTAACATCGAGTATAGATTTAAGTGTCAGGAAGTCATTTCTGAAAGTATTTGTATGGAGTGTAGCCATGTATGGAAGTGAAACATGGACGGTAAATAGTTTGGACAAGAAGAGAATAGAAGCTTTCGAAATGTGGTGCTACAGAAGAATGCTGAAGATTATATGGGTAGATCACATAACTAATGAGGAGGTACTGAATAGGATTGGGGAGAAGAGGAGTTTGTGGCACAACTTGACCAGAAGAAGGGATCGGTTGGTAGGACATGTTCTGAGGCATCAAGGGATCACCAATTTAGTATTGGAGGGCAGCGTGGAGGGTAAAAATCGTAGGGGGAGACCAAGAGATGAATACACTAAGCAGATTCAGAAGGATGTAGGTTGCAGTAGGTACTGGGAGATGAAGAAGCTTGCACAGGATAGAGTAGCATGGAGAGCTGCATCAAACCAGTCTCAGGACTGAAGACCACAACAACAACAACTCCTTCCCCTCTTCTCTCCCCCTCCCCCCCCCCACACACACAGACATATGAACTCACATTTAAAAGAAATAAAGCACACATTTACTCACAGCAAAATACACACATGCACAAACCCACATTTATTATTAAAAAAATACATTGACACACAAGAATATACACACACACGCATAAACTCATATTTATAAAAAAATACATTTGCACACAGCGAAATACACACACAAACCCATATTTATTATTTAAAAAATCCAGAATACACACACGCGCGCGTGTACACAAACACACACACAACAACTGAAAAACATCAAACACAATAGAAACATAAGACAGACGAACACACAGCAGTTGGCACCACTACACACCGAAAACACACATATGTTGATAGTCAAATGGAAGTGAAAGTGAAATATGCGATGTGACAAATGTGGATGAAACAACACCAGAAATTGGCCAGGTGGAGTAGACTAACAAATATATCTCCAGGACCACAGACATGTGTTAACAGCGCTGGAAATCGTAATACCGAACGATACATTCACGATACGCAACTTGTGCTACAAAAGTTGCTTCTAGCCTAAAAAGCAGGAGAAAACACGACAAAATGTAATAAAGCAGCGTATTATATCTATCAGGTAATACGTTTATTGCGTGTATGAAAAGAAACAGGTATTTCAGGCCACTAATGATGATAAAGGAAGCGAAACGTGTATGGCAAGAAACAAACTGCCTTCATTTAGTTGCATAGACTGTACATACCTCCACGAAAAACAAAATTGTATAAGGTTAGAGATACTGTGCTAGCTTTAAGCTTATAATTAGAGTTTGGACCTATCTCATGCTCTTATAACATAGAGAATTAAAACTTGGTCTTTGCGTTCACTCCTTTCTATGAGGTTATTATTATTTTTTCCATTCATTGCTCCATGGGGTACAATGGGAAAGTGACAAAACCTGTTTTGCACCTAGGAGAATAAGAAAAAAGTTTATGTGGTTCAAAAAAATGTGTTTAAGCGGCCTTACTGTTTAAACAACACTTTAACATAACCTTTGCCTGCTAAGTACCAAATTTTACATGTATTCATTATAAATGCCTGCTTACGCTTCCCATGTAGTTTAATCACACCATAACCTTCTGGGTTGAGAACAGTGACAGATGGTTTTTCATTTTCATCAAATTCTTGGTGTTTTTCTGAAGAAACACTGACAAGTACTGTTTATATTCACCTCATAAATTTTGAAAACATGTCCCTATATTTTCATTTAGCTGACATTCAAGTGAGATCCAAGCATACTTTGAAACTGAAATTTTGGTTAATGTAACAGGACTGCAATGAGTTTACCACATAATTTAAAAAAAAAACACCATTTAGATTTGTTCTTGCAGACAAGGTTTGTAGTATGCAAATTTAGCACCACGATCGATGGTTGTCATCGAGTGAACAAACGTCAGCTGACAGTGCCGTCAACTTTGAAATTCATAATTTCCCTGTTAGACTGGTTCACTACCAACCTAGACAAACAATCCTTTGAATGACAGTCTCATTTGTCCTCCGACGACGTAGTATAGAATTTTTTTTGGAAGAGTATCCCAAAAGAGTACCAACAGCAATTTGTCATTTATTATTGTTACCAGTACGATTATTATAGCATACTACCCCTGCGTATCCTACATTACTTTTCGGCTGTTTATTTGTTTCGGTATACTGGGACCGTAAAATTTGTTTTATTTCAGAATCTGTCCTTCGTTAAGCATATGTAACTTCGTACCAGCGTACGACTTAAACTTACGTACACTATGAATTGCCAAACCGTCTGTTGCGTAACATTTCCAGTGCTGAGATGGCTATATGGGTACGTTCCGAAAGCCAATAAATTGAAAAAAAAAACGAACCCTTTTTGTAAATTTCATTTCTATTCAAAACAGTGGTTCTTTTCTCTCTTTTTTCCTCTTCGAAAGTGGCAACTGTCGGTCTGTTTTTCTGATAGTTTTTATTCGTTAGTATTTATGTAAGGGAGTATAGCAAGACAATATCCTCAGTATAAGGAAATGTTGGTTATACAATAACTCACCAAGAATGTATTGTGTGGGGACGGATAGACATACTGAAAGTACAAAATTGTTGACGCTTTGGTGGCCATTGGATTTTGTCTTCTGATCTTCGGCCGACGCTTGTTTAGCGATTTTTCTGACTTTTCGACGGCACGGATGGCTATAACAGTAAAAGATTCACCCTCCACTGCTTCTCTCTCTCCCTCTCTCTCTAGCTGTCTCTGCTGGCTACGATATCGTAGCTGTAACTGCCTCTTAGTTCTGGTCCGTTAATATCAGTGAGATATTACTGGGGATCGATCTGTCGATACGCTGTGCACCGTGAGTATCGATGGCTGTCAACGTTACCATATTAAAATATCGCATCTGCGTGCGTGCTGTATGTGAAACGTGGATACATCCATGAATTTTTCTTGCTTGACTTCCCCAGTAGCGATATTACCACCTCTTCCAAAAGGAAATCGTTAACATCCAATAATTCGTTAGTACCTTCACTCAGAGTTTTCTCAGCAGACGCTGAACATGTAGGGGTTGTTGGGGAAAAAATATGGAAACGCCGAAAATACCACACATAATACGAAGTAGGAGACACACTGGCATTCAAAACAGCTAGCAAACGTGTCGGAATGTAGAACTAACTACCGGTCCTGTAAATCGTCGTACTTTCTGCAAAATAGTGGCAACATGAGGTAAAGATTAAGGACTTGGATAACGATCAGACGTGCTTCTTTCCAAATTAGGCCACAAACAGTCAGTAATAATGAAACCTGATGACTGTGGTTGCCAGGGGCGATGTGACAATCCATCGTCGTGCTCACAAAAGCAGTCCTGGACGATCCGAGCCGTGTGAAGAATCCCTCTCGTCTTGTAATGCATTGCACCATGGTATGTATCTTCTCAGACAAAATGGTGCATAATCCTTGTCAAAATGCACCCTCGCAGAGCAACCATGGGGCCCATGGAATACCACCCTGCAGCCGTCGAAAACATCACCGAACCCCTAACCTGTTTCATTCTTAGGGCGTGAATACGGCCAGAAGTTGAAAACAGTGTGCAATAAGACTCAGACGACCAAATGAGTTTCTTCCATTGACCCAAAATCCAGTGTTTATGGCTTCGGCGCCTCGTAATCCCTGTTAGGGGCATTTGCGTAACTGATGAGTGGTTTCGAATTCCAGATCGCCCTTCAATTCCCAGCTTTCAGAGCTACATTAGTTTTGTTTTGGTGCTGAAAGGGTTCGCAACTGCGACTGTCAGTTCCACACTGACGTCTGTAGCTGTCGTTCTCTTATTTTTCGTCAGAGTCATCTTCAATAGCCATACGTTACGCTTACTGAATACTCACTTCTGTCCGCATGTGACTCAGCAGATGATTTTTTATGCTTTCCCTATATGGGTGTAAATCATCCTTACTGTGCCTTTTCAAACACCAGATACTTCCGCACACTTAGTTACGGAATCACTCACCATTCGAGCACAAACACTTTGCACATACTTGAATTCACTTAGCTCCGACGTAATGCACTCATAACTACTCAAAACGTTTTTTCCGGCCACGACTGCCAATTGCAACTTATTGAGGACTTCCCACTGGTGCCAAATACAGCAGTGTACTTGTAGGTTTGGCCAGCATCTGCATTTACGATCAAACACGAATTTCTCGCTGTGTTTTCATGCTTTTGTCCAACCCCTGTACATTATTAGAACAAGACAGCAACTAAATATTTTTACAGTTACCTTGTTTACTGGCCATCAAATACTAACACACCTTAAATATCCAGAATCTTGTATCTGTGATAAATCAAAGTCAACAAGTTTATAAACGTAGCAGAAGGAACTGACACTTCAAAAAGTTCAGCGTCTATCGCAGGGTCCAAAGAGTAACTCTTGATAATAACGTAGGCAAGTTCAGGCTGTTCCACAAGACACAGGAAACGGCAGAACGGATCTACTGAGAAAATGTTATAGTCGGCCACCGCTGACAGAATCCCGCGGCAATACAGCAGTGCGAGACGATGAAGCAGAGTCCAGCAGAGTGGAGTGATATCCCATTCAGACTGCAGCGTCAGTGACGGTGATGTGTCGGTGGCTTACGAGACGAACACCGCTAGTGCCACAGCCCGGTTTCCCAGGAACTTCTGTCAGTGAAAGAGGACTCAAGAAAAGAGAATATGTGTCTCAGCTTCGTAGATACTCGACTGTTTCTGAGAAAACGACGGCCAAATTTTGCGATGCAATTTAGATGCCTTTTAGGGAGCGATAATTTGAGTCGGAGCGGTGGTACAGAGGCTGAATCGAGGCTTCTAACTTTTGCGTGCCGTGTTCGAAACCCGATTATTGTTTTTATTTGTTTATTGCTTCATTTATTTTTCATTTATCTACCCATGTCTGTAGAAGGCTACATCACTCGTATTTTTCTCATTAAGTTAGGTGGTACAAGAGGGTTGTATTAATTATACAACTGTGTTTCAAAATAAGCGTCATATATTGCTTACATAATATCCAGAGTGATTCAAGAAGATATTAAAATATTTGCATATCTTTGTGAACCACCCTGGATATTATGTAAGAATTATATGACGCTTATTGTGAAACACATATTTTAATATGTTATTCTACAAGTAAGGATAAAGAAAAAAGTTCAGATCAACATAGGTCCGCAAATGTTTAGTTACGGAGCTACAGCTAATAAAAGATTTTGTTTGAAATTTAGCAACTTCGCTAATGTGAAACCATCGCAAAACTCTACGAGGTTAAAGTAAAGCTCGATTTCCATTTATTTTGTTGTTATTGCTCTGGCGAATCTACGAGGGCAGTTCAATAAGTAATGCAACACATTTTTTTTCTCGGCCAATTTTGGTTGAAAAAACCGGAAATTTCTTGTGGAATATTTTCAAACATTCCCGCTTCGTCTCGTATAGTTTCATTGACTTCCGACAGGTGGCAGCGCTGTACGGAGCTGTTAAAATGGCGTCTGTAACGGATGTGCGTTGCAAACAACGGGCAGTGATCGAGTTTCTTTTGGCGGAAAACCAGGGCATCTCAGATATTCATAGGCGCTTGCAGAATGTCTACGGTGATCTGGCAGTGGACAAAAGCACGGTGAGTCGTTGGGCAAAGCGTGTGTCATCATCACCGCAAGGTCAAGCAAGACTGTCTGATCTCCTGCGTGCGGGCCGGCCGTGCACAGCTGTGACTCCTGCAATGGCGGAGCGTGCGAACACACTCGTTCGAGATGATCGACGGATCACCATCAAACAACTTAGTGCTCAACTTGACATCTCTGTTGGTAGTGCTGTCACAATTGTTCACCAGTTGGGATATTCAAAGGTTTGTTCCTGCTGGGTCCCTCGTTGTCTAACTGAACACCATAAAGAGCAAAGGAGAACCATCTGTGCGGAATTGCTTGCTCGTCATGTGGCTGAGGGTGACAATTTCTTGTCAAAGATTGTTACAGGCGATGAAACATGGGTTCATCACTTCGAACCTGAAACAAAACGGCAATCAATGGAGTGGCGCCACACCCACTCCCCTACCAAGAAAAAGTTTAAAGCCATACCCTCAGCCTGTAAAGTCATGGTTACAGTCTTCTGGGACGCTGAAGGGGTTATTCTGTTCGATGTCCTTCCCCATGGTCAAACGATCAACTCTGAAGTGTATTGTGCTACTCTTCAGAAATTGAAGAAACGACTTCAGCATGTTCGTAGGCACAAAAATCTGAACGAACTTCTCCTTCTTCATGACAACGCAAGACCTCACACAAGTCTTCGCACCCGAGAGGAGTTCACAAAACTTCAGTGGACTGTTCTTCCTCATGCACCCTACAGCCCCGATCTCGCACCGTCGGATTTCCATATGTTTGGCCCAATGAAGGACGCAATCCGTGGGAGGCACTACGCGGATGATGAAGAAGTTATTGATGCAGTACGACGTTGGCTCCGACATCGACCAGTGGAATGGTACCGTGCAGGCATACAGGCCCTCATTTCAAGGTGGCGTAAGGCCGTAGCATTGAATGGAGATTACGTTGAAAAATAGTGTTGTGTAGCTAAAAGATTTCGGAATAACCTGGTGTATTTCAATGCTGAATAAAACAACCCCTGTTTCAGAAAAAAATGTGTTGCATTACTTATTGAACTGCCCTCGTAATAAAACATGTCCCAGACGCGTATCTGCAGTAGTTTTCCAGAACATCCAGAGAAGCAAAGAAGTAATTTCGTAAAATTTTTAATTTATTAACTGCTAGGCGCAATTTGTTTTTTTAAATTCCAGACAATTGCAAAAAGTTTTCAACAGAAGTTGTAGAGAACTTAATTTTGGAAAAATGGTCATAACGTTAAATGAATCTGTATGAATGTGTCAGATAATTTGCTTTTATTAATACCATAGCACACTTGAATTCACGTTAAACAGGAAAAAACAAAGTTCAGTGTTAAGGAAGTTGTACAGTGTACATACAGTTTCCAAAATTAAATTCTTTACAACTTCTGTAGAAAACTTTGTGCAATTGTCTAGTATTTAAAAAACAAATTGGGCCAAGTAGTTAATAAATTAAAATTTTTACAATACTACATCTTTGCTTCTCTGGGTGTTCCGGACATGTTTTATTTGATTCACCAGATCAATAACAACAAAATAATTGGAAATTTTGCTTTACTTTAACCTCGTATAGTTTTGTGATGGCTTCGTATTAGCGAAGTTGCTAAATTTTAGGCAAAATCTCTTATTAGTCGTAACTCCATAACCAAAAATTTGCGGATCTATGTTTAAATGAGCTGTTTTCGTTAGTTTTACTTGTAGAATAACATACTAAAATATTTGCATATCTTCGTGGCTTCGTATATCGTACTTTCACTGATTACCATCTATTTAAATTCCCATATTCTAATATTTCACTCTTATATAAAGTCTTATATTAATTCTTGTGTCTTCATTCTTTAAGAAGATGTGGTGCATTTCTTTCGATCGTAGGAAAATTCGAAAAATGGGAATTCGCGCTAAGGCAGGTTTGTCAAAGTGTCAGTTCTTCGTATGAATCTCACTCGGGAAAGAAACGTTAACGTTACTGAAGAGTGCACGCGTTGGCAATAATTTAACCGAAAATCATTCATAACGGTCCACTTTACAGAAAATTGGCGCTTGCAACAGATTGCGCATCAAGATACACTACAGGAATTTCAGCGAAAACAATTTCAAATAATTTTTTCGTTCATTTATTGTTTCTCATTCTAATTCATTTGCCTGACGTACAGTTAGGTAGTACATAGTAATGAACTGTTAACTCGCTAAGAGACACACAAAATACGTCGAAAGCTTTGACCGTTGTTTTCTCAGAAACCGTCAGTAGCCACATATACGCCGAGACACGTGTTCGCTTACTTTAATCCTTCTGCCACTTAGCGAAGTTTCTGGGAAATCGGGTTATGGCAGCTGCCGTACGTTCCCCGTCAGCATAGCCGCGACGAACTACTGTTGGAGGTTGTCCGAAGAGGACTTCTGCCTGCTCTGTAGCTGGTTACGTCACTGTATCCATAGTTCTTGCGAAACTGTTACAGGAGTCAGCATAAAATGAAGGAATTGTCGATGGAGTCCAACATCTCTGAGAAAGGCTTGTGAGGACTCTATAACATCTCATGTTCACTTATTTGCTATCATTTATAACAGCTGAGAGTCAGTTTATAGAAATGTTCAATCGCAGTGAGTAAGTTCCAGCTATCTTTGGTTTCGCTAAGGTAGAAGTTTAAAGTAATAGCGTCCACTGACAATGTTTTGAATTCAGTACGATTGTTATTGCTGAGCGCCAGTGCTGAACAATGTTGCCAAACCGGTTTTTAGTGTTAACTCTGGCTTCTTTTTAATGCCATTTAGCTGGGAAATGAGTGATTTAGCTGTGTTCCGGAAGTATGGCTTTCCTCACAATCAGTGACGTCTTTTTTAGCTTTTTTCCCCTTCACAACAGGAAAATATTGAAATCCATGTTGATTAAAGGAAAATTATTGTCACTGGAATAAGATTTCAATAATCACTCCAATAATCCACGAAAATGTATTATCAGATTAAATTAAAAAGCAAAACAAAGCAAACTAAAGCTTTATTGCGATGTATTCTGGGCTCGTCTGCATGCACATACACAAGATCAGAAACATAACTATGATAAATAAACGACTGAGAGCCTTATTAGGTTAGCATAACATAACATCACAATTTCACAATAACGTAGAAAGCCGTTAGGATAAATCAGAAGTCATACGATTCGCAGTGGCAATTAATAATATGCCAGCGACTGAACTGAGGAAATGAGTAGCGAACTTCGATTCAGTACAATAGTTTGCTAAGTGTAAGAAATAATGTGACATTACAGTACAGTCATTGTGAAGTTTGTCTTGTAAGTAGCTCGCAGAAACATTAATTATATTTTTGTTCGGACGAAAAGAAAGTTATGCGAAAGCAACTGATATGTAGATGTTTATTTAAATACCTATTTGCGTCAAAATATCAAGGTTTTATATGCTTCTCACAGAGATAAAATCTCAAATTGTTATATCTGTATTCGATGTGCTATTGCATCCAGAAATAATTTCTTTAATAAGATGCATAAGGCACGCCTGTAAATACGATGCAAAATTCTGTGGAACAGTTATTTCCCGAAATTTTTTTAAACTGAGTTATGTACCTGCTCTTTGATGTTCGTACAAAAAGGCAAAAATGTCATGCTCAATCTGGATGGCTGCGACATTCACTGACCATAGGATGTACAGGTGCCAGCTTGTCTTTCAAAAGCCACGGAGCAGGTCACTGCGAGAACTGCTTTTATTCCCAAAGGAGGCACTGTTAACTAATAAGATTCACTGACTGCTTTCTGCCGAGAAAAGAGGTCACAGAGACGTTCCTGATGGCTCACTGTGACAGTATGGCATGTGCGGGGCTTCTTGTCTAAGCGCACAGTCCCAGAACTTCGACTAATGTAGCTACGAAATAATGGCAGAAAATTAATTAATGTCAAATACCAAAATATGGCAGTAACGTCACACAGGCAATTAGAGGAAGACCGCACTGCAGTTCCTTTTCTAAATCCTCGCACAAACGAAAAAATGGCTGACATCGAAATAAGTGTCCTAGGAATAGAAAAGCAACTGGAATCACTCAACAGAGAAAAGTCCACTGGACCTGACGGGATGCCAATTCGATTCTTCACAGAGTACGCGAAAGAAATTGCCGCCCTTCTAACAGCCGTGTACCGCAAGTCTCTAGAGGAACGGAAGGTTCCAAATGATTGGAAAAGAGCACAGGTAGTCCCAGTCTTCAAGAAGGGTCGTCGAGCATATGCGCAAAACTATATACCTATGTCTCTGTGTCGATCTGTTGTAGAATTTTAGAACATGTTTTTTGCTCGCGTATCATGTCGTTTCTGGAAACCCAGAATCTACTCTGTAGGAATCAACATGGATTCCGGAAGCAGCGATCGTGTGAGACCCAGCTCGCTTTATTTGTTCATGAGACCCAGAAAATATTAAATACAGGCTCCCAGGTAGATGCTTTTTTCCTTGACTTCCGGAAGGCGTTCGATACAGTTCCGCACTGTCGCCTGATAAACAAAGTAAGAGACTACGGAATATCAGACCAGCTGTGTGGCTGGATTGAAGAGTTTTTAGCAAACAGAACACAGCATGTTGTTCTCAATGGAGAGACGTCTACAGACGTTAAAGTAACCTCTGGCGTGCCACAGGGGAGTGTTATGGGACCATTGCTTTTCACAATATATATAAATGACCTAGTAGATAGTGTCGGAACTTCCATGCAGGTTTTCGCGGATGATGCTGTAGTATACAGGGAAGTTGCAGCATTAGAAAATTGTAGCGAAATGCAGGAAGATCTGCAGCGGATAGGCACTTGGTGCAGGGAGTGGCAACTGTCCCTTAACATAGACAAATGTAATGTATTGCGAATACATAGAAACAAGGATCCTTTATTGTATGATTATATGATAGCGGAACAAACACTGGTAGCAGTTACTTCTGTAAAATATCTGGGAGTATGCGTTCGGAACGATTTGATGTGGAATGATCATATAAAATTAATTGTTGGTAAGGCGGGTACCATGTTGAGATTCATTGGGAGAGTCCTTAGAAAATGTAGTCCATCAACAAAGGAGGTGGCTTACAAAACACTCGTTCGACCTATACTTGAGTATTGCTCATCAGTGTGGGATCCGTACCAGATCGGGTTGACGGAGGAGATAGAAAAGATCCAAAGAAGAGCGGCGCGTTTCGTCACAGGGTTATTTGGTAAGCGTGATAGCGTTACGGAGATGTTTAGCAAACTCAAGTGGTAGACTCTGCAAGAGAGGCGCTGTGCATCGCGGTGTAGCTTGCTGTCCAGGTTTCGAGAGGGTACGTTTCTGGATGAGGTATCGAATATATTGCTTCCCCCTACTTATACCTCCCGAGGAGATCACGAATGTAAAATTAGAGAGATTCGAGCGCGCGCGGAGGCTTTCTGGCAGTCGTTCTTCCTGTGAACCATACGCGACTGGAACAGAAAAGGGAAGTAATGACAGTGGCACGTAAAGTGCCCTCCGCCACACACCGTTGCGTGGCTTGCGGAGTATAAATGTAGATGTAGATGTAGAAAGCTACATAACACATGAGACAGGTCTACAAGACCAACTGAGAGCTCAAGAAACTAAAATTCAAGGTCGCTTTTGGGCACATTTATGGAAAGTATGTGTGTGAGGGACGCATTCCTCTATAGAGTCCAAGTGGTGCAATCAAGTTGCTTAAACTTTTTATGATTTATTTCTAGAGGTCTTCAAGGCAAGGGCTGATGGTTATTAAACTGGGAATTTCAAGTACGTTGAATGAGATTTGGAACACTTCGCCAGTTCTGTAATTTTGGAAATAACTAATCTGTCCAATTCAGTGTCCTCTTACATTGATGTTCTCATTGTTGTTAGTGAACTAGATTAATCAGTGTGTGTGTGTATGTGTGTGTGTGTGTGTGTGTGTGTGTGTGTGTGTGTGTGTGTGTCTTCTGTGTGCCTGTTTGAAATATCATCGTATTATTTTGTTTCAACTGTCCATGACGTTGTATATTTGGATCTCTGTATTATTCACAAAGGAATTGAAGTTTGTTTTTACTTTTTAATACATTGTGTGTTTGAAGTGGCTGTTTGGGTACAGTATAAGGCCAATAAATATACAAATCTGTTGAGGACTATAATTTGTTTTGTTAGTACACTTTACAGTAAAGTACTTCAATATATTTAGTGTCAAGTTCAGTAATTATCGGTACAACATTAATTAAAAATATGTACCCGCCCACACCTGCCATATCTCAAAAATCTAAAACAGATCAAAGTCAAATTTGCCAATATTTGTTCTTAGGAAAAATTGGCTAACTAGTAAAAACTACCATAAAACGTGCCTTAGAAAGTTTGCTATAAACTATAAATGCAAATAAAAGCTTGAGTATTACAAGTTTATACCTTTCTTCTTTTTTATCGGAAATTAAAGTATAATATAGTAAGCTGGAGGGAAAGTGATATTAAAAGTTTACAAGCAAACCAAACTGCTGCAGACAGCTTCATATTAACGGTGTTCTATCGGCAAAAGCTCGAACAGTTTTGCGAAGAAACATATTCCCTTCTGTAATGTCAGATCTGATTATCTATCCATCGTGTTTATTCGAAATAGATCTCGCGATAAAGTCTTTTCAGAATTAACTGTCCACGTTTACAAAGAAGAGAAGTCACAGTAGTATTACTTGTATTGCGAGACGGCGCTATTTTTTCTGCTGTCGAGAAATCATTTAATTAGCTTCTTAGCAGAGCGTATCATTACTGTGCTTAATAGAACTGTTAAAAAGCAGCCAGTAATATGTTTCGTTTACACAGCATATATGCATGACGTAAGAAAACTATATATACGAATTTGAAGAGTTATTTGAGGAGATGAAAGGGAATACATCTGTTGCGTGACACAAACAGGTACGCCATCTCGTTAAAGGGATCGACCCTGGACTAACCTTAGGCCTATGTTCAAAGCTGTTTTGACTGCATCGTATGCAACGCGTTGACGTAGGAACCTGACCTTAAACACCCTTACATCTTGGTGCTAGAAATGTTAGGTATTCATTACTGTTAACGTCCGCAGCTCGTGGTCTAGCGGCGAGCGTTACTGCCACTGGATCATGGGGTTCCGCGTTCGATTCCCGTCCGGGCTGGGAATTTTCTCTGCCCGGGGACTGGGTGTTTGTGTTGTCTTCACCATTTCATCATCATCATCATCATCATCATCATCATCATTCGTGGCTAGAAGAATCTGAAGTCATTTTGACTATTTTCGAGCGTGGCTATCTCAAGAAATACGTGAAGTTTCTTTAAATTACCGCTACCAGACACAAACTTTGTTAACTATTTACTTTTTATTTTTATTTTGCTACATGTATCGAAGGAATGCCTCGTCTTCAGGCTAAATGGCATTACAAAAACAATTTCACGATAAGATTATATTGATGTTACATAGTCTTTTCGTAAATGCTGTGGTTATCTTTGTTCTTCTGGCGTGGCAGACCAGAAACTCGTCAAGTAGGACAACTGGGAATCCATGGAGGGAACACTATTGAGAAATGACACCTGAAGTTCACCACAGAGGGATTCTACAACCCACAACATACATTTCGCGTAAGGACCGCGCTATTAAAAAACACGATCATAACGCCTATGTTACCATCAACCTACATAAAAAGCGGTCTTGAGTCTACAGCCGGCCGGTGTTGCCGAGCGGTTCTAGGCGCTTCAGTCTGGAACCGCGCGACCGCTACGGTCGCAGGTTCGAATCCTGGCTCAGGCATGGGTGTGTGTGATGTCCTTAGGTTAGTTAGGTTTAAGTAGTTCTAAGTTCTAGGGGACTGATGACCTCAGAAGTCCCATGGTGCTCAGAGCCTTTTGAACCTTTGAGTCTACAGGCACACATGGTCGCCGAGAGTGTCACGCTTTCAGGCAGAAATGCTGTCTGCAATTTGGAATCAAGTCTATCCATTCAACCACATATTTGCTTTGGATCCTGTCGAGACATCTTTTAATGATTACAGCCACTGGTGAATCATATCCGTGCCACTCTTGTGTCTCGAAACGAGTCGCCTTTTTTTGTCGAACCTATATCATACACTAAAAACTCCAGCGCTGTTTTTAGACAGTCCCTCTGCATCTTGTAACTGTTCCTAAGTCTCTACTCCGCCCGCGCCGCAGCTTAGTCCATGTGATCGTCTCAATTTAAGTCTGACCTATACGGAAGTCGGAGAGCGCTATCTCTAAGACTTTCTACATCCAGTGTGGAAACAGGATTAACTGAGTTAATGAGACAGGAGCGCGTTTTGACCACTCGGTGGAAATGGGAACATGGTGTCATAGCTCCTTCAACTGTGTACAGTGTGTAAAGCCAGCGCCAAACGAAGCTTTCCCCTGCAACACGAGGTAGTAGAAGAGACAGTACGAGGAGCTACGATGGTTTTTCTTGTTGGGAAAAGTAGGAAGACTATGCATCATACATGGCATGGAGGAAGGATGAAGATTTTGTGACACATCTCCAAATTACATACAGGTAGTCTAAAGGAGATCTGAGTCTCTCAGGGTGCATTCATGTCTATCACCCAAACATGTGTGGCGATCCTATTAAATATACTGGTATTGGTTCCTTGGAGCAGGTGGTTCGTGATCGAAGTCGTTTCATAGACTGGTGTAAAGTTTCATCATCTGTACTGTAGGATGACCGTATCCAACAGACTATCAATGACACAAGGGAGATCCTGTATTGCTTCTTCATAAGCAGTTTAATACTTTTGTTTTTCGGTTGGAGCACACCCAATCAGTGTACGCCACCATACACTTTGTTTCTCCTACCATGACTTAAGACCCGTGAAAACTGCTGCTAAACCGACATTAACATGGTTCGATCCTCTGGCTCTCACAGAAAACTGAACATCACATGGCATAAACTATACAGCTACCACACCGCAGGCTGGCACATATAGAACACAGACGCGATGTTTCTCATTGACAAAAATGTGGAAGACATCGCAACGTATGAAAACTGGAAGAGTTTGCCATATTGTAGAGCGCTCCCAACAACTACTCAAAGGTGATTACCTGCACAGTTAATCTCATCTTCCCATCGAAAGGGTAGTAGATGCCTTGGTGCTCCATTCCGTAAACGACTGTTCCTTCATTCTGCAGTCATGTACATGATTACCGTTCCGGTGTTGACCATCGCCAGAGGGTGCTGTTCACAACACGGGTGAGGTAGCACATAAAAAAGAGGTACTGTTATCTTATTGGTGAAAAAAATAAAAGAAATAAAAATAAAAACATGTGTAGCGTATCACAGCATATGGAAATAGGACGAGTCTGTAGCAATGAGGAATGCTTCCAAATAACTGTATTGAGGTGATGGCCTCTACATTTAATACCATGTTCCACAGAGACTAGAAGCAGCTATCCAGTGTTCCGTCAAGTTTCCCTCCATCTCAACGGAGTGGTGTCAGTCAATCATTATGCGGCAATCAACAACGTACCCAGTGGACGGTCAGGATTGGAAAGACACCACTGATATGGAGCGATGTACTGTAATACACACTGCAGTTGATAGCGAGATCAATTTTAGCAATTTTACCCAGAAGTTGGAGAGAGCTATATCCACCACATTCAGCAACCTGTGTAGAAACAGAGTGAGATGAGTTAATGCTACAGGACGTGTTTTGGCCACTCAGTGGAAGTGGGAAAATGTTGTCATAACTCCGCCACCCATGCACGATTTGTAAGGTCAGCGTCAAATGAAGCCTGCTCCTGCAACACGACGACAGTACGAACAGTTAGAGTGGTGTTTCTTGCTGGGAAAATGAGGAAGACTCTACATCGAACCAGATCCGTATCCATCTGGATCCATTCATGTCTATCACAGAAAGATTCTATCACTGTTAATCTGTACCATCCAGGAGAGAAAAATTACTAACTATAAAAGCTCCGTTAATTTCATCCGATAGATTTTTGCCATGTCTTTCTCTTCTGATATATCGAAACGAATACCGTCTACATGCTGGCATCGAGAATATGCGGCGATCCTGTTAAATATACAGGTATTTATCCAGGAGCGGACAGCCAGTGTTCGACATCGCTTGCACAGACTGGTGTAAAGTTTCGTCACCTATACTGTACGAGAACCTTCTCCCATATGTTAGCAGAGAGGGACCCTGTTTCGTTGTTTGATACACCATTTTTTCTGCTGTAACACGCTTTGTACACAGCCATACTTTTTTTTCTGCCACGACTTTAACGTTTGTGTCAGATTCTAAACTGACATTAACACGTTTGGTCCGCTGACTCCCACAGAAAACTGGACATCGCATGGTGTAAATCACATTATGTGGTAATCAATTGTGTACCTGGGTTGTTGGGACGGAAAAGATACCATCGATGTACTGTAATAATATGCATCATATTTGATAGTGCGATCAATTTTAGCAATTTTATCGTAATTTCAATACCGACCAATGACGCGGCAGCATGCTTACCAATTTCTGTATCATCGCTAAACAGCCCCTCCACTACTTTGCGAGTACCACTGCGAATGTAAGTAGATGACTGTGCAGTTTGTTCATTCATCGTTAAGTCTCGAACATATACACAAAAGTATACCAGACAGCGACCTTCATACGCTACGTACATTCACGCATCTGGAGAAGTCTTGAGCTCTTGGATGCGTGCAGAACAGCAGTTACAGCCTCGGTTCGCACAGTTCCTACACGAAACGTGGAATGTAGTGGTGGTCTGCAGGGACCGTTGGTCAAAGACAATGCGAGGAGATATTCCGGTCTCTGACTTCACTCTAAGAATGTGAGAATGCCCTGTGATTCCCAACCACATAAAGGAAGATCGTAAGTTACACACAATGATCGAAGTGCTCCTCTCTGTCCAACACCAGCATCTCGCCAGTTGAACGTATTTCCCGCCAAAAAGAATAAAGATGGTACCTTACACCCCAGACTTTTTCCCACCAGCTTGTAGGTGCAGGGTAGAGTTTGAGTTTGACTGTTGCTAGTTACGAGTGGTATTGCGAAATTTTTTCCCAGCAGGATAACACCAATTGTATGGTATCGCCAGTTTTTGAGCGGTATTGTGCTTTTATGCCGTCCTACTGTAGCGCTATGCATGTAGTTCTGTAATTAGGCCCAATCATTGTGATTATTTAGGTAATTAGGATAAATCTTAGCGCCAGTTTCCCGACCAAAATAAATAAAGTACACCAACCTAACCTTCCTCTCACGCACTGGACAGTTTCCATGTGTTGGGGATGCACTTGGGCTTTCCATTCAGTAGAATCAGGGTTCGAATCCTGGAAACGACACCGTCATTTTTAATTTCCCTTGAATTCCAAGCGCTTCTGGTGGTTTAATTGTGTTAGGGGGGAGTGCACTTAGGCTTTCCGCCCAGGAGGACCAGGGTTAGACTACCAGAAAGGGCACCGTCAATTTCCGGCTAGGGGTGGGGTGGGATGTCAGCACAGCGCTGGACAAAATTCTAAATTCGCACCAGTATTCGAAGGGGGGGGGGGGGGTGAGGCAAGGGGGAGGAGGGGCTGGGGCACCAGTGCAGATGAGAAAAACACGTGACGTCATTCGGGGATGGGAGTGGGCATGGTCGGTGGTGAGCGAGGGCGGCAGTGATAAATTGATCAAGTTAATTAATTTGCATATCAATTTGATACCAAAAGTGGAATGACGCTGCCATCTCCCTACTACTTTGGGGTATTCTCAATGAGATACAATATATTAAGTTTCGGATTTTATCGTACAGTAATCCATCTGAGGTACTGAGAACCACGAAGCACATCATCGACTATAAGACTGTAACATTTATTCGTGCTTCTGACATGTCTTGATATTATGATGGGTCAGGTTTATCTGTATTGTAGGCTCAGATTGTACGTATAAGTGAACATCCATGATAAACTATCTCATTAGTTTCTTTGATATTCAGTTAAATGTGGGATCGACAGTGGTGTGCTTTTGGCTCTTTTGGCTCTCATCGCCTCATTTGTATTCTAGTCAAATGACGTTGTTGGTGGATAGTACTACTTGAATTTAATCATTTCTGTAAATGGCAGTTTGTGTTTCGAGTTGGTTGTTTACTCTGCAGGAATCGGCTTTCCTGTGCAGTGTCTACATGAATTCTGTTGAACCTATTTTAAGTGCTAACAGAAAAGAAAATTACCAGGGTAATTTAGCCACAAAGGAACTAGGGCCTCCCAGACCATATCCATTGTGTGAGGAAGTGAAGGAATAAAATAAGCGTGACTGCAAGCGAATATTTAACAAAGAAGTGTGTAATAAGCATTAATTGTTTTGTAGGTGCAACGTAAGAAGGTCTGATTTTCAGCCTGGACGTTAATTCGTCAACTAATATGTGTATTCGGAATCTTATGCACTTGTCCAAAAAATAAAAAAAGCACAAAAACTCCCACTTACACAACAATGTGAAAACTTAAACATTATTTCGTTCTTGACATAAACTGCGATTAATTATGTACAAAACAACAAAATTCCACAAAAAAGTCTGTCCCTTTTTCAGACAAGTTATGCATATAATAATAATAATAATAATAATAATAATAATAATAATAATAATAATTATTATTATTATTATTGACAACAGCTCAAGTTGCATAAATATGATGATAAGCATAACTATTATACAGTATGTGCTATTAATTTCACAATCTCGTATCTACCTGAATTTAAAAATTTGTCAATACCCATATTGTATACATACCAGCTGTCACTGAGATTGTCCACATCAGATGTACTTCTAAATATGCATCCATACTCCCTAATCTGAGCTTGTGCTCTATATCTAATGACCTCATTGCCCAATTCCTCCAATTCGTCTGATTCCTCCATTATCTTCAGGTGAAGAACTGCACTATTTAAACTTTCAATATCATTGCTCATGAACTACAAAAACGAGATACAGCTCGTAAACAGTAACAGCGAAAATTTAAATAGTGTGGTTTCTCAAAGCGAAGATAATGGGGAAATAAGGAAAAATTATGAACTGTCAGAGGAAAACAACTGTAATGCATAACACAAGAAACCCTAAAAACTGCAGCATGTTGTAACATGAAAGAAAATCAAAACCCTTTGATAATGCTGAAACTTCAATAAAATGTGCTTGGGTAATAGAAGAAAATAAAAATTTTCTTTTTCTCAAGATGTATACCATCCAGAATCAGAGTTGTTCATGATCTATGTGGTTACTAAAAAGTTGTGTGGATAGATTCACTCAAAACGGTAATGAGTCATATCATTTCAAAAGGCTGGCATTTTTGGAGAAGAGTAGTGCAATTAGTATCCTGTGATGTGATTACTTTTAATGATGGAATGGATGGTCATTTAAAAGTTACTGAAAGATTAGAAATACCGATGGGACAAAATATGAAAGAAATGTGGTGAATGAACTCTTCCAAAAAAGGACAGAATGTTCCACCAAACAGGCAAGAAAAGCGAGAAAAATGTCGAAACTAAAAAACAAAGCAAATAAGGAAAGAAGACAAACAAGTAAACTACTTATCTAGGCAGATTTAGTTCATGGAAGTCATTCTAGCATACCGTAAAGCATTTTTCAAGCTTTGAAGTTGATTTTCTCAGTTCGCATGCATACAAAATGGTTTCTCTGGCAAAGGTTTGTTTAATGAATAGATCATCTTATAATTTTCGGAGGATACTCCACTTACGTTGGTCCGCAACATACACTAGAGTATCCCCTAAAGATAGAAGACATTTTACGTTATGAATTTTTAATGGCTGTAAAGTGGTCAAGGAACTCACTTTATTATAAAATAATTTCCACACTGACTGACTTGACAGCTGTAGTAAATATCCTCCTTGTGTATTGTATGTACAATTCCAATAAGAACAAACCCCAAATGTTTCTTATACATTGAGTTATCAAGGAAACTGTGAAACCTATCTTGTTGCAGAGTTAAATTTTCATTTTTTGACTAAAATATCTGGTCACTTATTATTTAACCAAACGTCTGTCTTTATCATTTCTTCACACAAACTTCATGGTATTATTGTCTATAATTTTTGAGGAACAGAAGTTTGTATTTACCAAAACTTCACTATGTGATAACAGTATGTACTCCCTAATCATGGCAGTGGTATGGTATAAAATTCTAATGTTGGTGGTGTGTGGGGTTCAGTACATTCCGTCTAGTTTTTCACAGATCTTTAATAATTTAACATGAAAATTAGTGGTTTTATTTACCATAAGTTATTATTGTTGATTAACTCTTTTGTAAATTATCAACATATAGTGACAACAGTGTTAATTATTAGTCCCATAACAGTTAGAAATATTGAGTCACAAGCTTAGATTTTTCATCCAGTGCAACTGTTCACAGTTAGAGAAAATGTTCTTACAGCTACTCATTAAACTGTTCAAGAACGTCTCTGATTGGAGTCGATGCTTCTACTTCCTTCCTGGCTGCTCAAGTATCTTGGTTATCAAACTGAGGATAGTGCAAAAATAATATGATTCTTTGGAGGAACATAGGAGCCCAAAAAATTCTCATCCCATTTCCATCAGATGTCCGCAGATCTTCTAAATTCAGACTGCTCGCATGGTAGATTCCTGCTAAACACAGGAACCCAGTGCCATTATTTCATGCTCGGTTGTAGGTACTAGTTATCTCTCTGACACTCCATGCACTTGTTTGTAAACAAAACAATTTCTTCAATAATATAAGAAGATATAGAGAGACCGAAACACTGTAAGACATAGCACATTGTTTGGCATCACTAACAACGCATGGGAGATGGGTAATAATATTGTATCATCCTGTTCTAACATTACTTTGCGTAAATTCTTTTCTCCACTGAACTCGTTCCATCTTTTCCCAGATAATAACTATCACTGATCTCATCTTCATCATCTACTTCCTGCTCATATGACGTGTCATGGTCACCATTAATAACAGACTTAATTGACACTTCATCAAGTAACTGATCAATTAATGCTGTGTCTCCTTCTGGCCCATAGCAATCCATATATAACAATATTTGTTATGAATTGAATGGTCAAATATCATATCTTACGCAAAATACTCAGAAAAATGCAATGGAATAGTTACCTTGACTTCTTCGTCTTATGGGACAAGAATAGTGTGTTGGGGTTTCACGAACACCGGCATACTGTTTCAACAGCATCTCACGAAGTTCTGTTCTCAATTAAAGTTACGGAAACACATTTGTACCACTCTACGACATCTCGTAGCAGCTACCTGGGACCACAAAGCAGTGTGACATGGCGTCGAGCAGTTAGCCACAGAAATTCGTCATAAAGGGTATACTGCACCCCTGCTCAGAACTCCTGGGTTACTATTGGTGGTAGTTAAATTGAAAAGTAAGATAAATGATATCCTGAGATAATGAGAATATCTGGAAACACATTTGTACTTACTTAATTTAAAAATAGTATTCCCTCCAGAAACACGCTTCATAGATAACGGTGATTATCAACGGATCTGAACCTCATTTCATCTGATATCCAGTCAGTTGCCTTGATCAGTAGTCAGGGAATATTTCATGTGGTATACGTGCGGCTCTAAAGATAGCGTACCAATTCCTCTTTCAAGAACTGCAATAACAAGGACTATGAAAGACACATATCTTTGGGAAATGAAATGTAAACACGAGCCGCCGTGACAGCAGGGCAGGTGAGAACGGCACCAGCTGCGGCGCGGTGTGCGTGGCCCACCTGGAGGTGCGGTGGGGAGAGTGGCGGCCGGCAACGGACCGCATGGGGGGGAAGCGGGGGCGCCGCTGAGTGGCAGCGGTCATGCCCGGCTGCACGCAGAGGTTGCCGCTCGACAGCTAATCTCGCCCGCTCGCAACGTTTCCAGAAAACCAATTTCACAAATCGCGGTGTTATCGGGCCTCCCAAGAGGGAAGCTGCGGGCCTGCAAAATAAATTCGCGAGAGCGACGACAGAGCAGCTAGACCAGCAGACATGCTGCGAACGTACTGCCTGAAGCTTTCAGGGGGTGGCGGTGCGATTCTACCACTCACTCTTGGATGTAGATCACTTTGCACGTCATCTGCATCGGTTCTAGACATTTCGTTCCGGTGAACGAGAGTGAAAATCCATCTCAAAAGTTAACATAGCCTTTAATCCACCCATGTGAGAAGGGCTTGTAGAGTACTCACAAGGGGAGGCAACGACGTTCGGATCACATATTTACTTCAGACTTTGTGCACATTTAGTAGACTATTATCACAACGTATTATGCAAGTAGTAAGGCGTACTACTTAGGCGATTTCGAGAAAATCTCAAGAGAATTTCACACGTCAGTGGTGTACCGGTGTGTCGCGATCCTGAGCAGGAAATGGCGGCTTTTATGTAGTTGAACGATCCATATTTGGTAGACATCTGGCTCGAGTCCCACTCATGTTTTTAATTTATATTTTTGTCGACACGTCATTATTTCATACATGTTAGATTTGGAAGGTAGTATGACGGAAAGACAAGTGTATTTGCATGTAATTTATTTGAATTACCAATGTTACTTGGTTGTTTACAATCTTCCCTTACGATAACAAATAAACATGTAAACATAAAATTTTCCTGAAAATGTATGCCTGTTGCGATTTTCGAAATCCCTTGTACCTGCGATTGTGCAAAGTACCGAGAACTGCTTTGCATCTGGACGGTTGGACACAGGTTTCAAGGACGAGGACCTGGCTGGGAAAGCCGAAGTCAGACATCGATAAATAAAGGTGTAAATAACTTTATTCATTAATACAATGGGTTTCAATATGACAGAATATGAGGGTAACACGCGATTAGTCGTCGAATGTGCTTTATACGTTACAAGTTGCAGGGTGATATCTTTCGTACATGGAAAACATTAATTAAAACGGCAATTTTACCTCATGCACAAGTAATCTTCAGAGTTTGTAAGTAAAACTGAAAGTCGTTGACAATTTCAAAAATTTGTCTTTCTTCTGACAATTTGGATGTAAAACATTTTCGTAAATGTTGTTGTTGTGGTCTTCAGTCCTGAGACTGGTTTGATGCAGCTCTCCATGCTACTCTATCCTGTGCAAGCTTCTTCATCTCCCAGTACCTACTGCAACCTACATCCTTCTGAATCTGCTTAGTGTATTGATCTCTTGGTCTCCCTCTACGATTTTTACCCTCCACGCTGCCCTCCAATGCTAAATTTGTGATCCCTTGATGCCTCAAAACATGTCCTACCAACCGATCCCTTCTTCTAGTCAAGTTGTGCCACAAACTTCTCTTCTCCCCAATCCTATTCAATACCTCCTCATTAGTTACGTGATCTACCCACCTTATCTTCAGGATTCTTCTGTAGCACCACATTTCGAAAGCTTCTATTCTCTTCTTGTCCAAACTAGTTATCGTCAATGTCTCACTTCCATACATGGCTACACTCCATACAAATACTTTCAGAAACGACTTCCTGACACCTAAATCTATACTCGATGTTAACAAATTTCTCTTCTTCAGAAACGCTTTCCTTGCCATTGCCAGTCTACATTTTATGTCCTCTCTACTTCGACCATCATCGGTTATTTTACTCCCTAAATAGCAAAACTCCTTTACTACTTTAAGTATCTCATTTCCTAATCTAATTCCCTCAGCATCACCCGACTTAATTTGACTACATTCCATTATCCTCGTTTTGCTTTTGTTGATGTTCATCTTATATCCTCCTTTCAAGACACTGTCCATTCCGTTCAACTGCTCTTCCAAGTCCTTTGCTGTCTCTGACAGAATTACAATGTCATCGGCGAACCTCAAAGTTTTTACTTCTTCTCCATGAATTTTAATACCTACTCCGAATTTTTCTTTTGTTTCCTTTACTGCTTGCTCAATATACAGATTGAATAACATCGGGGAGAGGCTACAACCCTGTCTCACTCCTTTCCCAGCCACTGCTTCCCTTTCATGCCCCTCGACTCTTATAACTGCCATCTGGTTTCTGTACAAATTGTAAATAGCCTTTCGCTCCCTGTATTTTACCCCTGCCACCTTCAGAATTTGAAAGAGAGTATTCCAGTCAACATTGTCAAAAGCTTTCTCTAAGTCTACAAATGCCAGAAACGTAGGTTTGCCTTTTCTTAATCTTTCTTCCAAGATAAGTCGTAAGGTCAGTATTGCCTCACGTGTTCCAACATTTCTACGGAATCCAAACTGATCTTCTCCGAGGTCGGCTTCTACCAGTTTTTCCATTCGTCTGTAAAGAATTCGCGTTAGTATTTTGCAGCTGTGACTTATTAAACTGATAGTTCGGTAATTTTCACATCTGTCAACACCTACTTTCTTTGGGATTGGAATTATTATATTCTTCTTGAAGTCTGAGGGTATTTCGCCTGTCTCATACATCTTGCTCACCAGATGGTAGAGTTTTGTCATGACTGGCTCTCCCGAGGCCATCAGTAGTTCTAGTGGAATGTTGTCTACCCCCGGGGCCTTGTTTCGACTCAGGTCTTTCAGTGCTCTGTCAAACTCTTCACGCAGTATCTTATCTCCCATTTCGTCTTCATCTACATCCTCTTCCATTTCCATAATATTGTCCTCAAGTACATCGCCCTTGTATAAACCCTCTATATACTCCTTCCACCTTTCTGCCTTCCCTTCTTTGCTTAGAACTGGGTCTCCATCTGAGCTCTTGATATTCATACATGTGGTTCTCTTCTCTCCAAAGGTCTCTTTAATTTTCCTGTAGGCAGTATCTATCTTACCCCTAGTGAGACAAGCCTCTACATCCTTACATTTGTCCTCTAGCCATCCCTGCTTAGCCATTTTGCACTTCCTGTCGATTTCATTTTTGAGACGTTTGTATTCCTTTTTGCCTGCTTCATTTACTGCATTTTTATATTTTCTTCTTTCATCAATTAAATTCAATATTTCTTCTGTTACCCAAGGATTTCTATTAGCCCTCGTCTTTTTACCTACTTGATCATCTGCTGCCTTCACCACTTCATCCCTCAGAGCTAACCATTCTTCTTCTACTGTATTTATTTCCCCCATTCCTGTCAATTGTTCCCTTATGCTCTCCCTGAAACTCTCTAAAACCTCTGGTTCTTTCAGTTTATCCAGGTCCCATCTCCTTAAATTCCCACCTTTTTGCAGTTTCTTCAGTTTCAATCTGCAGTTCATAACCAATAGATTGTGGTCAGAATCCACATCTGCCCCAGGCAATGTCTTACAATTTAAAACCTGGTTCCTAAATCTCTGTCTTACCATTATATAATCTATCTGAAACCTGTCAGTATCTCCAGGCTTCTTCCATGTATACAGCCTCCTTTCATGATTCAATATCGGTGCCAAAAATGGTGAGGTACGATCGAATGTATTTTAATAGCATCTTCACAAGAAGCAGTTTCTCGTTCATTCTCAATCAAATATGGACAAGGTTGAAGACACTCGATAAAGTTTTTACTTGCCTATAGAAATGAAAGTCGCGTAATATTTGTCATTATAATAAAAATTAGTAAACAGCCAAATAACATTGAAAATTCAATAAAAGCTCAGGCAAATCATAACTTCTTACAAATGCAAGATGTACGAAATAGTATGACTAGTGCTGCAAAAGACAAATTAAAAAAAAAGGGAAAGACGAGCGGATTTCGATCTAGCGATCCACCAATTACGATGCGGGTACGCTAACCATATGACCGCCGCGAGCTAGTACTCAACACTAGCGACGCACCGGTAAGTCTCTGATGCGTAAAATTTCTCTTGCGATTTTCTCGAAATCGCCAAAGTAGCATGCCTAACTACTTGCATATTATTTTATCCTAACGTTATAGTAAAAGTGTACAGAATTTGAAGTAAATCCGTGATCCGAACGTCGTGGCCCCCCCTTACCAGATAGGTAACCTGAAAACAAACGTAAAGAGTTCGCTGTAATATTCATTCCACTTGCTGAATTCTCAGCTTTCGCTCGCTGAAAATTTCATACCTAAAAACGGTAGAAAGCAACGAGCAAGTTTTGCAACGAAATCACGTCAGCACAATGCTAATAAAAAGTATCGGTATTCTAAGTTTTTTTAACAACCGTAAACAGAGTATAAGTTCTTTTTAATCAAAACGCTCACAAGTTATAACTTCATACAGATGCCTACCTGTCATCAGTCAAAAATTCTACAAAAATTCGATTCTTCACAGATACTGGTCTCACTAAAAGTCAATCGGTTAAGTCAGTGACAGATTCGCCCGTCCTTAAAGTGAAAAGTCTCATGCTCAACCCGCCTTGTGGATTTTTGTTGCAGGCAGCACACAAAAACTCAAAAATACCGAAAATTCTAAGACATCGACACCATTTAGTCTCATTAGACTTTCACAGATTCCACATGAAAGTTCAATTCCATAAAACTGAAATGGAGTAGTAATATAGTTTCACAAATTGTGTGGTTGCGGATTAAAACAGTGATGCAGGAAGTGAAGAATGAATTTCTTTTGTTTCGGCCAAAGAACACAAAACTTTCAGTTCTTAGACTAAAGGTTTTGGTCTGCTTTTTTATATTAGGACATGTTATAAAACAGATCTGGAGATTAAGCAATAGTTTCGCATTCTGCGACCACGTATTGACGTCAACTGTTTGCAACAGAAGAAAATTTATGTCGGACCGGGTCCCGAACCTAGCTCTCCATCTTATTGCGAGAAGTCGTCCGCTATTCGGGCACACCTCCTGGATCAATCCAAGTTCCCATACATCGCACAGTCAGATCCCTTATGCTCGCACAATTTGTGATTCCCACACAGGGAGACAAATATTATATCGTCATTTTAGCCCATCGGGGCATGGTGACGTCATTGTTCGCTAAAATGTCTGTGCTTATACAGTGTCTGTATCTTCAGAATAAAATATCCTTCAGATCTGCATACATGTCTAATCGACACTGTATTGCGAAAATACGTGCACTTTATAAACACACGTATTGTGGCTGTCAACGATAAATAATTACGACCTCTACAAACTTTTAGCGGAGCTACTCATAATCTTCTCCCTTTGAACTTGCCACTTCCAAACCTCTGTACCACGTAATATTACAGTTATTATTTACAAAACTGGTACAGCTTCCTTAAACTATAACTGTAATATGGTGCTTAAATTTCTACTTGCTAGTTTAAGGGGTAGATAATTTACAACATTTTTGCTATTCTGTACCAGGTTTTACATTTTCACAAATAATTCAAAAAATAATAAAAGAAGTGCAAAAAAGTCGTCACCCTGAACTTGGCCGATGATTTTATGATAAAATTCATCTACTATCCAAATGCCAAGTCTGTGGCTTTCATATCTCGCCCCTGTAAAAGTTATGAAAAACTCGAACTATATGGAAACTTCTACATTAATCAACTTAAACTATAGTTTGCCGTATGTCAACTGGTATGCACGATGTCTAACCGCACAAGGACAATTATTCAAATCTGCGTCCGGCTATGCTGATTTAGGTTTTCCATGATTTACTCTATATAGCTCCAGGCAAGTGCCAGGATGCTTCCTATGAAAGGGCACGGCCGATTTCCTTCGCTGCCCTTGAAACAATCCAGGTTTGCGTTCCGTCCCTAATCACGTCAATGTCGATGGTACGTTTCTTCTGCCTGCACGCCTGGTAAGGTAGTTGGCCCAACACGTCATAAATGAACAAATTCACGTGCTTCTCCAAACCACCTCTAACCATACCAACAAGCACCAGAATCAATTATTTCTCCTCGTTACCATGATCGGACAATTATTCCATACTGTGTTGTTTCGGTGGTCAAACCTGAAAGTTGCTTTTATGTATTTCTCCATTACTGCCATTTGCCCTCTATCAGTTTCATTACAAAGTAATTGTTGCAGCTTACAACTTACACGACCTGCCTTAAATAGGGTGAGATTCTAAAGTGCACTGAAATGTCGCCTCCAGAAAGTACTATTATCCATAAATGTAAATTCGTCTTTTTCTTACTATTTAGTAAATTGTTACAGTCAAAATTTTCTGTTTATAGAAACGATCTAGGGAAATTTTTTGTTGCTGGAACATTCAGTTATACACTTACATTAGAACAAATAGCCTAGCAGGAGAATTCTTGGCTCAATGAATTAGCGAAGAAATGTTTGCGTCATTCACTCACTGGTATTCACCTAGTGGAACTGTCGGCAAGTCCCGAGAAAGTATGATGTTTCCAGAGTTACGACAACCTCTCGTTTGGTTCACTACTGAAACTTCATTTTGCGATCAATGTACTCTGTTTAGACGAAGCTGCTCTATGAAATATTTACAAAACGAGCCATTTGTTCCATTTTCTTCTTCTTCAGCACTGGGATACAAATGTCATTCAGTTTCACGCCCTCCTTCTTCCTACTGAAATTCGTGAGTTGTTTCACAATCTTTATAGCCTTTCATGGTATCTGAGTCGTATTAAAATGAATGTGGTGGTCTCTTGACTGCAAAGCAGATGATCTGTCCAACTCCCTCTTCTACAGTTGGCCTTGTGCTCTTCTAGTTGTTTTTTGACCGTAATTTTGTAGTAACCTTGTACACCTCCCTGTCCTATAAATTCCTGCTTTTTCCAGCGGTTTTAAAGCATCCTTGGCCTATTTAAGGCAACCCTGGTTTTACCGGAATCATCCGGAACGTATGAACAGAATTTTCTTGCAATCAGTAGGACGCCAGGTTGTGAATTGGACACTCAAAATAACTAAATTCCCTCCTGAAAATGTCTTCTGCAGGTGGGGACGAAACGTTAGGTTTTAATGTGAAGTCCATTCGATCACGGTATAATAGCCCTGAATATTTTATTAATTGTAACAAGCACCGTTGTGCCCCAGCTGTCATTGTAACAAGGCACCTCCCAACCAAACATCAGGCACAGAAACCTTTAACCACAGCTACTAAAAAAAAGCTGCGGATTTATTCAATGGCACACAAATAAACTTCAAGAAATCGTTGCACAATATTCATAGACTGTGACAGATCAGCTCTGAGGTTAAGTGGAGATGGTGCACTGTACAATGTTCTAACCGGAGTAGGATTTACCATGACGATGACAAGCAATGTCGAAGAGCGGCTGGTCCTTCTTTGGACAGGTGAGCTGCAGTGAACGGGAACACTAGCGACGATAGCGACTGGAAATCCGCTGAACTCTCACTGCAACTCTCGCAGGACTATGCTGGTCAAACCACGGAGCGTGTCTTATAACCTGGTGCGTAACGGTACTAATCTACGCACTATTTGTTGCACGCGATGCGGGACGTGAAACATAGTTCCAATCTGCAAGTGACCTCAGCAGTAGACCTCTAGAATTTGCTGGAGGACTCGCTCCCCCTAGCGAGTCGACCGTCCCGTGCAGCTTGTGCAGTTTGAGGGAAGACTAGCTTGCAGGAGTTGCGCCTCAGAACACATTTTTATTTCTGTTTTCATAATTATCCAGGTTTCACTACTTTCGAGTTCTGTGCTCCAGAAATAACTTCTCGGGAACCTTTTCTGGTCTCTAGGGTTATGGCTTTGGATGTCAGTGGCTCTTTCTCTATACAGAAATAACTTTTTCCTTTTGCAATCCTTACTATACTCAATGCATACACCAGCATCTCTGTTTTTTGTGCACATTACAACCATCATCTGGCACTCAGTACGTGACTCAGTTCCTGATAAGTTTGGGTTATTACTACTATCTTGCCAGCGACGCATATCACGCATATTTTCCGTCCATGAAACATCACTCCCATATCGAGATAGTCCTTTGGCTCCAGAATTGCTCTTCAGGTCATAAATTAAACGACGCCAGTGACTGTGAGCCGTCCTGCTTTTCACTTCTCGTGATTTTTACTTCTGATATGATTCCACCTGTACCGATTATTTCAACCTGCAAAAGAAATAGATTACCCTTTTATCTCTGTTGTTCATACTACACTACAAACTGATTTTAAAAAAGTTGTTTTCCATTCCAAGTCATCAAAAACCTTCTCCAATCAGCCCTCTGTTAGTATTAATTAAAATTGCTTCTCAGGTGCTCCTGTTTCCCCAAGAACCTCTTAATCTGCTTTCAATTGACCCTTTTATTTTCGATCAGATACACTACTGTGTGTTTTTGGTGTACGAGATACTTTTGTCAACAGGTGGTAATTCTACCATCGATCCACTCATAGTCTATTTGAAACTGCAATAATTCTGTTACTTTCATAATCTGATAGCTCTTTCACGAGCTTGTTTTGTTTCTGTTCTATTTCTTCGCATGTCATTCTGATTTCCTCTCCTAATTCATCAACATATGGGCGCAATGTGAAACAGTCTACTGAGTACTACTTTTCAGTGTGAACGACGTGAACATATACATTTATCAAAGTCGACCATGGTCGAAGCCTTTTGCTATTGCATACCTCAGGTATACTACCAAGTGGCTTTTTTTTTATCACTAAGAGTCAGTCTTACCCGAACATCTTGATCTAGTTTTCTGGGGTTTTTGTAAATTGTTTAAGGTGAATGCTGGGACTGTTCCTTTGAAAACGAAATAGCTACTTTCCTTCCACAGCCTTGCATAATCTGAGCTTTCACTCCATCCTCAATGACTTCCATGTCGACAGGATGTTAAACCCTAATCCAGCTTCCTTTAAAAAGGTCTATCCATAGCATGTTAGAGACTGTGATGAGTGTTTACGAAGTGTGTTCTTTTTGTTGTTGTAGATTTGTCAGATGATCAGTTTGGCGCTCGGCAGATTAAACGCACCAAGCGAAAGAGTTCTACCTTTGAAATTGATGGTGGAAGCTAGACTTAAAAAATAACAACAGTTTCATAAGATTTGTGACTCTGAATAAGAGTCTTCAATGTAGAGTGGTGCTAGATAATTGAAAGGTTTAGAATGAATAGTTATACTCTGTGGGGAAAGAAGCGTAACATGTAATTAAGTACAAACAATAAACGGGTAAAAAAAGACCGAAGGAGGCCTGCTCAGATGAAAAAGGGTGTAACGGCAGATATGTAGTCAACCTGTACGTCGAAGAAACAACGAAGAAAATAAAACAAATATTCAGAAGTGGGATAAAAATTTAGGGTACAAGGAAGATTACTAGTGACCACATTCGCTCATGACATTGCCAACCTCTTTGAAAGTGAGGTAGAATTACAGTACATGTTGGATGGCGTGAAGAGCCTACCGAGCACGGAAAATGGATTGAGATGAAACCAAAGAATTACGAAAATGTTAAAGAGAAACATAAATCAGATTATTAATAATGGTAACATCGAAATTGAGCACCACATGGCAGACATGTGAAGGTGTTCTGCTACATTTTAACTGAAGTAGCACGAGAAGAGAAAAACAAGGATTGTATACACTGAGGTGAAAAAAGTCATGGGATACCTCCTAAAATCGTGATGCCCGGAGTAGCGCAGCAACTCGATGTGGAACGGATTCAACAAGTCGTTCAAAGTCCCCTGCAGAAATATTCAGCCATGCTGTCTCTATAGCCGTCCATAATTGCGAAAGTGTTGCTCGTCCAGGATTTTGTGCACGAACTGATCTCCCGATTATGATTCATGTTGGGCTACCTGGAACGCCAAATCATTCGGACGAGTTGTCCTGTACGTTCTTCAACCAAATCCCTAACAATTGTTGCCCAGTAGATGACATAGTTGTTTGGGAACATGAAGGCCATAAAGGGTTGCAAATGGTCTCCAAGTAGCCGTACATAACCATTTCTTGTCGATGATCGTTTTTGTTGGACCAGAGGTTCCAGTTCATTCCATGTAAACACAGCCCACACCGTAATGGAGCTGCCATCAGCTTGCACAGTGCCTTCTTGTCAACCTGGGTCCATGGCTTCGTGAAGTCTGCACCACACTCGAACCCTACCATCAGCTCCTACCGACAGAAATCGGGACTCATCTGACCAGACCACGGTTTCCCAGTCGTCTAGCGTCCAGGCAGTATGGTTAGGAGCCCAGGAGAGACGACGCAGACGATTTTGTCCTGTTGATATTGGACTGCTTGAATGCCAAAGTGATTTTGACCGTAAAAACGTGGCTTTAATGAGGAATGCACATTGTTCTCTTCCAATTTGTTTTGATCACTTTATCAAAGTCCCGCTTCTGCACTATGAGGACTAATCTAAGTACTATCAAGTACGTAGGTTGTATGTGTTTTGCGCTCTAGTAATTACTGTAAGCAGAGGGTTGTTGTGACTGTTGATTGAAAACGTAATGATACGCCGGTTCTAAATTACATATAATTTCCATACTATGATATTCATAACTTGTTACTTTCTCTCTATGAAAATGTCACTTGTGTTAGAATGCAACGTTTTTGCGTGGAAATGGTATAGATCACTTTTTTCCTTTTTTTTATTATTCGAAGTATGGTTTCATGTGTTTGAGCGTTCGAAGTCAAAGGCGTCACTTGCTAGTGGCCATTGCATTATTTCCACAAATTTGTCGTTCCTCATCACTGCTGTCATACCTGAAACGGCAGATAAACGTCACATTACTTGATTATCTGTACCAGTGCCTATGAGGTTGACTTCCTGAAACAGCAGGAAGAAAACTGGAAGCGATATCTCTTCACACATTTTCCCCTATAATGCTAGAGCTGCCCTTGACTGTCATTAGTGTACAAACGGCACCAGCAGGTGTAAGGGCCGATACCACAGACACGCTCTAACCAGTTGTAGCTCGATGTTTCGTAATCGTTGTACGCTGTGTGGCATACCTGCATATCATTAGGCGGTTGGGGTTTGTTGCATTCCACTAAACGAAATGACTGTTCGTCAGACACATTTATTCCATTGCCGGTCCATCTGGTATTTATAGTCGGGATAAGCGTCGACAGCGATTTTACAGAAATACAGCGTGGCCGAGAATCCCCGTTCCTTTAGTGTCGAATGCTAATTGACTTGTTTTAGCACAAGTACTTACGTATTAATAAGTTTCCAGTATATCTGCATGTTCCACATCGTGCTGTAAACGCAAATCCATACACCTGCATGTTCGTCTTGGCATATTTTTGAGCATGTCTGGTGTTACAGTTCATCCTCAACAGCATTGCACAGTTTTTCGTTTGTAGCATAACGACGTGCAGGTACATGCGACTTATGTGGGAACGGCAGGATGACGGTAAAAACACTCGAAATTTTTTTTATTACGAATGTAAATACATTGAAGAATTATTCCCCAAAATATTATGCGCTAACTCCACAATGTAACGATTCTGTGAGCGTTTGAAGCCGAGCGTGCAGGGCACGCCTCGGCGTTAGAGAACTGTTCGGCGCTCACGCTCCCTTCGTTGCGTCCTTGAGGTGTCTATGGCTGATTCTAATGAGGAAAATCTTTACCAAGGTCTCGAACATATAGTAGACTTTCACTTTTCTCATGTTGGTCCGCTGGTAGAAGCTCAGTCAGTTGTTATCATGGCTGAGTTAGCGTCAGTCGGCGTCATTCAGAGACGAGTGTCTTTATTGTTCGGCGTGAAGGGAAAATCAGTTTTGTTTGGTATTTTTTTTAAATCGTGTAAAATGCCCTCCAAATCAAAATCGGCGATGAAATACTCCAATTCTGTGAAGATAGAGACGCAGGCGGCGATGTGCTCAGCGACGAAAAGGGCTCTGAGCACGAAAATAAGGTCGTATCAGGACAAGTAGCAGAAAGCGGCCATCCACTAGCCGGGGTGATCGTTGTTATGGACCAGGCGTCGATGATATCCAGTAAATTTCAAGCTTTGTCCCTCTTTTTCATATGATACTTGTCAAGCTTTAAACGCATTTTCCTCAAAACCATGTTTTTCGGTGTGGTTGTCGTCACCCACGTTACAATTTTCATCCGATTTTAATGACTTTCGCACTCCCTTTAAGAAAATTGAGTTCTCTTCTGTCCATTGTAGCTGATTTTTTTAAATGTTGATATTTAGTACTTTTTTCAGCGAAAAAAGATAGGCCCAAAAATGGACATTTTTTTCAAGCATCCATTACTTCGCCATTTTTTTATTTTATTTATTTATTTATTTTTGCAAATCCGTACGATGAACTAAAATTACATCTGTAAGGATCAGGGTGATATGGTAATCCAGTACGCAGAAAAAATAATCCTGAATTTGAGCGACATTTTCGTCCGTCATCCTGTCGTTCCCCCTTAATGACTCCCCCTTACGTCTTATCTGGCGAGGTGATGTCAGCACTTTAGTGGCCATTTCAAGACAGGTGGTGTTGCTGGTGAACCACAATGTATCCACCGTCCTGGAAAGTGTTCATTTAGGAACTCGCGCACTGCAAGAGTGTAGTGAGCAGGCACTCCGTCTTGCTCCAACCATACGTGTTCTGTGAGGCCCTTTTCCTGAAGCTGAGCTATTAACCATGTATGTAATATTTACGCCATTCACAGTCCCTTCGCCGGCCGGGGTGGACGACCGGTTCTAGGCGCTACTGTCTGGAACCCCGCGACCGCTACGGTCGCAGATTCGAGTCCTGCCTTGGGCATGGATGTGTGTGATGTCCGTAGGTTAGTTAGGTTTAAGCAGTTCTAAGTTCTAGGGGACTGATGACCTCAGCAGTTAAGGGGCTCCGGAACGCCCTATACTTGCAATGTTAAAATAACGCTTATAAATTACATCTTTCCTCACAAAGTATTTGAGGTAGGAAGTTGAACTTTTTACAGATTATTTATTGGAATATGGGCTACAACTTAACACAGGGATTTTACAAAATTTTAGTTCAGTTATTAAAGATGATTTTTTTTCAATTGTAATGAAAATTCACAACATTTTTTTTTTGCAATTTTTTATTTATACACTCCTGGAAATTGAAATAAGAACACCGTGAATTCATTGTCCCAGGAAGGGGAAACTTTATTGACACATTCCTGGGGTCAGATACATCACATGATCACACTGACAGAACCACAGGCACATAGACACAGGCAACAGAGCATGCACAATGTCGGCACTAGTACAGTGTATATCCACTTTTCGCAGCAATGCAGGCTGCTATTCTCCCATGGAGACGATCGTAGAGATGCTGGATGTAGTCCTGTGGAACGGCTTGCCATGCCATTTCCACCTGGCGCCTCAGTTGGACCAGCGTTCGTGCTGGACGTGCAGACCGCGTGAGACGACGCTTCATCCAGTCCCAAACATGCTCAATGGGGGACAGATCCGGAGATCTTGCTGGCCAGGGTAGTTGACTTACACCTTCTAGAGCACGTTGGGTGGCACGGGATACATGCGGACGTGCATTGTCCTGTTGGAACAGCAAGTTCCCTTGCCGGTCTAGGAATGGTAGAACGATGGGTTCGATGACGGTTTGGATATACCGTGCACTATTCAGTGTCCCCTCGACGATCACCAGTGGTGTACGGCCAGTGTAGGAGATCGCTCCCCACACCATAATGCCGGGTGTTGGCCCTGTGTGCCTCGGTCGTATGCAGTCCTGATTGTGGCGCTCACCTGCACGGCGCCAAACACGCATACGACCATCATTGGCACCAAGGCAGAAGCGACTCTCATCGCTGAAGACGACACGTCTCCATTCGTCCCTCCATTCACGCCTGTCGCGACACCACTGGAGGCGGGCTGCACGATGTTGGGGCGTGAGCAGAAGACGGCCTAACGGTGTGCGGGACCGTAGCCCAGCTTCATGGAGACGGTTGCGAATGGTCCTCGCCGATACCCCAGGAGCAACAGTGTCCCTAATTTGCTGGGAAGTGGCGGTGCGGTCCCCTACGGCACTGCGTAGGATCCTACGGTCTTGGCGTGCATCCGTGCGTCGCTGCGGTCCGGTCCCAGGTCGACGGGCACGTGCACCTTCCGCCGACCACTGGCGACAACATCGATGTACTGTGGAGACCTCACGCCCCACGTGTTCAGCAATTCGGCGGTACGTCCACCCGGCCTCCCGCATGCCCACTATACGCCCTCGCTCAAAGTCCGTCAACTGCACATACGGTTCACGTCCACGCTGTCGCGGCATGCTACCAGTGTTAAAGACTGCGATGGAGCTCCGTATGCCACGGCAAACTGGCTGACACTGACGGCGGCGGTGCACAAATGCTGCGCAGCTAGCGCCATTCGACGGCCAACACCGCGGTTCCTGGTGTGTCCGCTGTGCCGTGCGTGTGATCATTGCTTGTACAGCCCTCTCACAGTGTCCGGAGCAAGTATAGTGGGTCTGACACACCGGTGTCAATGTGTTCTTTTTTCCATTTCCAGGAGTGTATATTCAAAAATATACAGTTTTTTGGAAAAAGGCTGTGTTAAATTATGCAGAGGGTACTGTGTAACATTTACTGAAAGTTTGAAACAAATATGTTTGGAAGATCCTTAGAAAACATGTAATTAGTATGAGAAAATAAAAGTT
Organism: Schistocerca nitens; assembly: GCF_023898315.1. Classification (NCBI taxonomy): domain Eukaryota; kingdom Metazoa; phylum Arthropoda; class Insecta; order Orthoptera; family Acrididae; genus Schistocerca; species Schistocerca nitens. Next base: position 441,764,254 of record NC_064621.1, on the reverse strand, counting down.
TTGGGAATCGAGCGACAAAGATTGGATTAACTTTTTAGTGCATTCCAGGTCCATAGGATGGATTATCTTCATCCTCTGCAAACTCCTCCTCCAGCTTCCTCTTGTTCCTCCTCCTGTTTACTCTTGCTTGTATTTCTAGACTCTTTACAGCCCTGTCTGCAGCCCGAAGGCGTTCCTTGTCTAAAGCAAGCATCGCTCGTACCATGTTAGAACCTATCTTCATTCCCATATTTCTAAATACCTTGCACCTTACAATGTTGCCATCATTGAAAGTCGCAACAGCATCATACACACCAAAGTGAAGTGTTTCTATTCCAACAAATACAGTCTTGGGGATTCTCGACCATATAACACTATTTACACTTTCATTGGGGTTTTGAGTTTTTCCGTGAATACACTTTTTCAACAGTTCAGGTGCTGCTAAGTCTCTGAAAATAGGTTTTATCACCTCCATTATTGCATGAGGCAGACTATGCTTATGAGTGTACACTTCACCAGTTAGCAATCCTTTGTTATATTTACACCAACTGTCTTCTTCTTTGGGACACAAGCTATGTTGGGGATTTTCATCGGTTGAAGAAGTATGAAAAAAAAAGAGCCCAAACAGCCTTCTTCATTTCGTCGACACTTTGTGTATTTTGCCTAATAGCCATTCCATAATAGTTCTTTATTTTGTCAATTACACTGTCAGTTAACCTTCCCTTCCCATCCAACCCTTTACCATCACTGAGTTTTTGTTTTTTGTACGAAGCTTTCAGTCGCCGAAGTCTTGTTCCCATTCGCTTCTGTACGTGTCCAATACACTCATATTTCTGCACTACAACATCATCACCATAGGGCTTCAGTCCTTGAACATGTTTGAAACTTTTAGAATCACCGTCACCAAGGTAATTAACATATCGCACTTTATCACACGCCTCAGAACGCTGGAATATACTGGCAACACCAGCCACTTCCATCCCTCCACTACTGCCACTATAGTTAGCTTTGCAATTATTTTCATGTGTGCCTTTATATTTTTGTGGACATCTACAATACTTTGATATTACTGCTACATCTAAAACTTTTCCTGTATACATACTGGTGGCAGATACTACACCATGAAGAGATGTGTGTCCCCGTTTATGCCAGGTACCATCGAACGCTGCAGTCAAATCTCTGTTACCATTATTTTCCATTACTGCCTCTTCCACAGCGTTCTTCATAGATTCTATACATACATCTTCTACTTTAGACCCTATTAATTTATTATAGGTCGTAAACTTGGTTGGGGGATTTGGAAGATTCATGATGCCACAGAAAATTGCACCTGCAGTAGCACCCTTACCAACTGAACGCAAGAAATAAACAAATCTAATGTTGTGTTCGTAGATTTTGCTACCATTTTCTTCAGTTGCAGTTACTGCAACACTGTTCCAAAAGGTGGTCATGTATGAACACTTATCACATGTCAGTTGTATTTCACTAGCAAGTCCTACGTGCTTTATTATGGAGAGTTCCAGACCAACTTCACTACAATGAATACATCTTACACAGTTTGAAAAAATTCCTTTGAGAACCGACATATCAAATATTTCATTCACATCCGATTCGCCCATAAAACATTCATAGTTTTCACTCATTGAACCAAGCTTCTTCTGTGAAGTATTTTCTTTCCCACTGTGACTGCTATGGGCAGGTGTACTTAAGAGGTTAGGTTCACTCACTTGGTTATCGTCTTTATTGTTTACAGTAATAACACATACCTTTGGCTTTCCAACATTTCTCCTTTTCTTAAAAGCCTTCAGAGGATTTCTAATAACTTTACTTTTACTCATTATTATACTTCAACAAAACAGAGACTCAAGAAACAGAATTAATTACGAATATTTTCGAGATAACGACAGAGTAAATAAACATGAAACAATCGACAATCACACCAGCGATATATATTGAACCATCACAGGTTAGCCACAACACATACTTTATCTCACATCACTAAAATGTACCTGATGAACACGGACGTTAATAATAACACCATTTGACAGCAGTTTAACAGCGCCACAGTGGGTCACGCCCATGTAGAACACATTTTTAAAAAAATTAAAAATAGTTGTAGTCTTCGGAATTGAATAAATTATGTATCTATTAAAAGGTAATAGTCTGCAGAATCAGAAAACGCAAAAAAGTCAAAATTGAACTTTTCATGATTTTGAGCCTTTCCGGAGCCCCTTAAGTCCCATAGTGCTCAGAGCCATTTGAACAGTCCATGATGCCTTACTCCACCTGCAACGACAGGGGAAGGAGGTTTGTTTCTGCTGGGTGCCGGGGCACGTGGGTATTAGGGGAAACGAACTGGCGGATGTGGCTGCCAAAGATGCATGTTCCCTCCCTCACGTTGTTGAATGTGCCGCCCCCTCCATGCTGTTACCTCCCTTTTGCGTTTTCGTGTTATGCGTCAATGGGAAGAGGAGTGGCTGGCAGTCGATGAAAATAAGCTGCGTTTGGTCAAGGCCACCACGCGGCCATGGCGTACTTCCTACCAGTCGTGCAGGCGGGATGAGGTTCTCCTCACTCACCTCCGCATCGGGCACAGTCCCTTAACGCATGGTTTTTTACTCCGGCGGGAGGACCCCCCCAATCTGCAGTGCTTGTGGCGTCCAGATTACTGTCCGCCACATTTTACTTGACTATCCTTTATTCTCTGACCAGAGGGCGGTGGTTTCCTTGCCACCGGATTTGCCCTCTATTTTGCAAGACGACGCAACGACTGTGGTTAAGGTCTTACGGTTTTGTGTCCTGTCCAATTTGTTGCCTCGGATTTTAGGGAGAGGATTTTAATGTGCTGCTGGGTGACTGGCTCATCCAGGCTTTAGGTAAGAGGTCCGCCAGTCACTATTACCTACTTGTTTCACTTCGATTTCTGTTCACTTTTCCTTGTGTTTCCTTTCCTTTTTTAGTGCATTTCTTCTCCTCTTGTTTTGCCTCTGTATGTGAGGGATTGTAACTGCGTCAGGTCTGTGTCTTTTAGTCGTTCTCCTTGTTCGCTGTCCGTCTTCGTCCCTTCACCGCATGTGTTCCTGTTTCTATACGTTTGGGCGCTGATGACCACGCTGTTTAGTGCCCGAAAACCTCAAACCACACACACACACACACACACACACACACACACACACACACACAACAGTCCCTTCAAAAAAGTACGGTCCAAGCAGATTCTGTGGTGTTATCGCTGTCCATATCATTACGTGAGGCGGGTTCCTTTCTAACTCAATTGTGTAATGACGATTCTCTTTGGCCCAAACGACTTTTCTTCTGGCACGTGAGCTGCGATAAATGGCAGATTCCTCTGGAAACATAACCTTCGAACGGTTCACTGCCTTTGGAAACTGAGTTAACAAAGCATGGCATGCTGAAACGCGCTCATTCCGGTCTGTATCTGGTAACTCGCTTAGGAACTTCGGTCGAAAAGGTCATACATTAAGGTCTTTTTCCTTACGATGATGCATTGTTGTCCTTGGTATACCGAATTCCGAGGCACGTTTACATGCCGACTTCACAGGAGGTTGTCCAATAAAAGCAGAGACTCCGGCACAAGTTTCTGTTCGTGTCTTCTTCCTTTCACTCCGCGGCCTGTCTTTAAAACTGCCAAAAGCAGAAGCACGTCCTCCCCAATCCTGAAGTGTTGCCTTTTGCGATGGAGCCTTATTCAAACTTCCCTGGAATGCTCCCATAATCTGTCTCATTGTCTGGTCTGTGTATTGTCATTCAACATTCGTCTGTAGCACCAAATTTCAAATGCTTCGATCCTCTACCGGTTTTCCGACAGTCCATGTTTCACTCCCAAACAATGCTGTGTTCCAAACGTACACTATCAGAAATTCCTTCCTCAAATTAAGGCCTATACTTGATACTAGTAGACTTGTCTATGCCAGGAATGTCATTTTTGTCAGTGCTAGTCTGCTTTTCATGTCCTCCTTGCTCCGTCTGTCATTGGTTATTTTATTGCCTAGGTAGCAGAATCCCTGAACTATATCTATTACATGATCACCAATCCTGATGTTAAATTTCTCACTGTTCTTATTTCTCGTGATTCTCACTACTTCGTCTTTCTTCGATTTACTCTCAATTCATATTCTGTACGCATCAGAGTGTTCATTCCATTCTGCAGATCCTTTTAAATTCTTCCTCACTCTCACTGACGATAGCAATGTCATCAACGAGTCTTATCGTTGATATATTTTCAGCTTGAAATTTAATTCCACTCTTGAATCTTTATTTTATTTCTATCATTGCTTCTTCGATGTATAATTGAACGGTAGGGACGGAAAACTGCATCCTTGTTTTATAACTTTTTCAATCAGAATACAGCGTTCTTGGTTTTTGAATCTTATTATTCCCTCTTGACTCTTGTACATATTACCCGTCTTTCCCTATAACTCACGCTGTTTTTTTCTTTTTTTTTTAAGAATTTCAAACACCTTGCACCATTTGGCATTGTCGAACGCTTTTTCCAGGTCAACAAATCCTATAATCCTATGAACATGTCTTCATTTTTCTTTAGTCTTGCTTCCATTGCAAACCGCAACGTAAGAATTGTCTCTCTGCTGCCTTTACTGTTCCTAAAGCCAAACTGATCCTCATCTAAAACATCTTCGATTTTATTTTATATTATCCTGTATGTTATTCTTGTTAGCAACTTCTATGCATTAGCTGTTGAGCTGATTATACGATAATTCTCGCTCTTGCCGGCTCTTGCGAACTTCGAAATTGTGTTGATGAAGTTTTTCCAAAAGTGAGATGATATATCGCCAGACTCACATTGTAGACACCAGCATGAATAATCGTTCTGTTGCCAATTCCGCCAATGATTTTAGAAATTCTAATTGAATGTTATCTATCCCTTTTGCCTTATTCGATCTTGTCTTCTGAAGTTTTTTTAAATTCCATTGTGATACTGGATCCCCTGTCTCTTCTACATCGACTCCTATTTCTTTTGTGTCACATCATCAAACACGTCTTCTCCCTCATAGAGGCCATCAATGTACTTTTTCTACCTATCCGCTCTCTCCTCAGCATTTAAAAGAGGAATACCCATTGTACTCTTAATGTTACCATAGTTGCTATTAATTTCACCGAAGATTGTTTTGACTTTTCTACATGCTAAGTGAGTCCTTCCGACAGTCATTTCTTTTTCGATTTCTTCACATTTTTCTTGCAGCCATTCGCCTTAGCCTCCCTGCACTTGCTATTTACTTCATTCCTAAGTGACTTGAGGTTTTGTATTCCTGAATTTCTCTGAATATTTTTGTACTTCCTTCTGTCATCGATCAACTGAAGTATTTCTCCTGTTACCCGTAGCTTTTCACAGTTACCTTCTTTCTGCCTACGTTTTTCTTTCCAACTTCTGTGATTGCCCTTTTTAGAGATGTTCATTTCTCTTTAAGTGTACTGCGTACTGAGCTATTCCTTATTGCAGTATCTATAGCCTCAGAGAACTTCAAGCGTATCTCTTCATTCCTTACTACTTACGTATCCCACTTCTTTGCACACTGAACAAGAAGTTACGGAGTAAAAATTTATTGAATCCGGGATTTTTGTGCTCTCGGATCGGTAGTTTGATAGGCGTGGCACCCTGACGATTTCACCACCCTCCCACTCTCCGTACACTTCCTACGGCGATAACAGCTCCGTAGCAGCTGACAGTGATGTTACCAGCTTTCAAACGCGAAACGCAGAAGACTGTCGGCGGCACCGAAGTTAGGTGTTTGCTGACAAAACGTTCAGCACTAACAGTGTTTGCCTCTTCACACACTCACTTACACACACACACACACACACACACACACACACACACACACACACACACACACACACATACTCACACACAGACACACACACACACACTAACGAACAAACACACAAGTAACACCGACGTCCACAAACATTTATGAAATAATAAATAAGGAACTTACATTTAATATCCTTGTTGGAAATCGGCAACTCCAACATGGTAACCAGACTGGGATTCTGCAATCACGAATGCTCTAGAACTCAAAACAGTGGTACTGTTCTCTTCGATTGATAAAGAAACTACTATATTAACATTGTTTGTTTCCTTAAACTACTTCCTGCATTTGACCTTTTCATTTTACTCCATATGTGGTTCACGATCTCCTCCCTTTCCTCTGTCGTCATTTGTGTGAAAGCCTCCCACACTACATACAAGCTGAGTAGCATTGAAGTGGTGGTGATACGATGGGGGACTTACGGGTCTGTGGGAGTATTTCACTGACAATGGGTCAATTACCCATTACTTTTTTGTGGTTTGTATCTTCTCATCATTTCTAACAGTTCTGCTTTTCGCATCTTCTCTTCAAAATCTATATTATTTTCCATCAACCACTGTCAAGAGGGTTTGTGAGACTAGGAGTCGGCTCTGACCATTGCATGAGGGCACTGGCTATTGTCACGTCACATTTTGATGAATATTTTGAATTTTATTTTCCTAAGTAGTGTTCGTTTTCATTTCGTCGCTCAATTCGAAACATTCGTTTTGTATTGCTATTTCATAAAAAACTTCATTTTCCTTCTCGACGATAATTTTAGTATTTCGTCGGTTAATCAATCTCTTTACTGTGAAATATAGACGCGGTGGCAAGCCAGAATACTGTTCTGGATTCTGTTGATATTACTGGAGATTCTATGTGAAACTGTAGAGTGTATTCCACTATTCTAAAATTAATTGTGTAGATAAGATCACCGTCAATTTCTTGAAAGAGTACATGATGTTGCTAAAGTCGTTTTGATAAAAACATTTTTTTAGTAATTCCTGCACTGTATCTTGGTCTAAGGTAAGGAATGAGGAGATTCTATGCAGAATCGGAGAGGAAAGGAATATGTGGAAAACACTGATAAGGAGAAGGGACAGGATGATAGGACATCTGCTAAGACATGAGGGAATGACTTCCATGGTACTAGAGGGAGCTGTAGAGGGCAAAAACTGTAGAGGAAGACAGAGATTGGAATATGTCAAGCAAATAATTGAGGACGTAGGTTGCAAGTGCTACTCTGAGACGAAGAGGTTAGCACAGGAAAGGAATTCGTGGCGGGCCGCATCAAACCAGTCAGTAGACTGATGATGAAAAAAAAAAAAAAAAAAAAAAAAAAAAAAAAAAAAAAAACCTTGGTCTACACATCAGCTGCAAGCTTTTCCTAAAAAGAATCGTCTTCAGCTTTCCCAGCGAATTGACTGTATTGTTGTTGGGTGTCCAGTGGCATGCATTCGTTCACGCGTTTCTCAAACGACTGCATCTGACTGGACCTCCGAGAGCACTAAAGCTTCCTTAAGATGGTTCGTACTGTTTTGGACGTGTATAGATAAATTTCTTTTAATGCTTACCACTTCAACCATACTCCTGATACATACAATACTATACACAAAAACTGCAACGCTATGAAGACGACATCAACAAACTTCAGTTTCCCATGTTTGGATATGCAAATGATCTGCATTTATCCGCACAAAGCAAGAGTGAATAGCGGTATCCACATTCTGTATACACGGGAATGGACTCTAACCCAAAAAAAGGTACACACTACGAAGGACTTATATCCTAATGAGACGGAAATAGGTAGGTGTGACATACATGTACACACAACCAAATGATTACAATTTCAGAAAAGTTGGATCAGTAATTAAAGACAAATAGCTTCACAAATTCAGTAACTCAATAGTGCGCTGGTTTACCTCTGGCCATTATGCGAGCAGTTATTCGGTTTGGCATTGATTCAGAGCGTTGTTGGATGTCGTCCTGAGGGATATCGTTCCAAATTATGTCCAAGTGACGCGTTAGATCGTCAGAATCCCGAGATAGTTCGAGGGCCCTACCAATTATGCTCCAAACATTCTCAGTAGGGGAAAGATATAGCGGCTTCGCTGGCCAAGGTAGGATATGCAAGCACGAAGACAAGCTGTAGAAACTCTCTTCGTGTGGGAGAGGGCATTATCTTGCTGAAATGTAACTCCATCATGGTTGCCATTGAGGACAACAAAACGGGGCTTAGAATATCGTCGACGTACCGCTGTGCAGTAAGGCGGCCGCGGGTGACACTCAAAGGGGTCCTGCTGTGAAATAAAATGTCATCACTTCTGGTTGTCGGTGTGGCGGGTGACAGCCAGGTTGCTACTCCACCGCTGTCCGGGGCGATTCTGGACACGTTTTCGGTCTGGAATCTCATTTACTGGAGCAGAATTATCTTTGGTGATGAGTCACGCTTCGAAGTGAGCCCCGATAAACAGCGATGACCAGCACAAGGGTCAGTATTATGTATCTGGTCTGTATACATCACAATGTGGAAAAAGTGATCGTTTTGATAGAGGCCAAAGTAGTTGGTATTTTACAACTAGATGCAAGGAACATATCAACCCGAATAACAAGACTGTTTTTGGCTATCAATTGCAAACCACAGAATATACAGCGGGAGGTATTGAGAGCGCTATGAACATTTTAGACGTAACACCTAAGGGAATGAAGTTATGCGTATATGGAGAACGGAAAAATATATAAACGGAAGATAAAGGAGCCGGATAAATTGATGAACTAACAGTCCGAATTTAAATACAATAACTTTTTTCTCTGTTTAAAAAATAAGTCATGATTCAGAAAAGCAGTTGCCTTATGACATATCAGTAATTTATGAAATAGTACGATAATGTCTGAGACCTTTATCAACACAGTATCTATGTATTTTGTTGTAGCATTATCATCTTTGTGATACAAGCCGCATGAACCATAGAAATGAAGGCGTTTGTCAAATTTTGACACACATACACACACACACACACACACACTAACGAACAAACACACAAGGAACACTGACGTCCACAAAACTTATTTATAAAATAATAAATAAGGACCTTACATTTAACATCCTTCTAGGAAATCGGCTTAAGACTACTCTTTTTACGAAAAACTTGCAGCTGGCGTGTAGACTAAGATACAGACTAGGAATTAATTAAAAAAGTTTTTATCAAAACGACTTTAGCAACATCATGTACTCCTCCAAGAAATTGACGGTAATCTAATCTACACAATTAATTTTAGAATATTGAAACACAATCTCCAATTTCACATAGAATCTCCAGTAATATCAACAGAATCCAGAATAGTATTCTGGCTTGTCACCGCGTCCATATTTTACAATAAAGAGATTGAGTAACCTGCGAAATACTGAATTGCCAATACAAAATAAATGTTTCGGAATGAGTGACGACATGAAAACGAACACTATTTAGGGAAATAAAATACAAAATATTTATCAAATTGTGACGTGACAATAGCCAGTGCCCTCATACATTGGTCAGAGCCGACTCCTAGTATCACAAATTCTCTTGACGGTGGTTGAAGGAAAATAATATAGATTTTGAAGAGAAGATGCGAAAAGCAGAACTGTTAGAGATGATGGGAAGATACAAACCACAAAAACCAATACATAATTGACCCATTATCAGTGAACAACTCCCGCTGAGCCGTAATTCTCCCACCGTATCACCACCACTTCCATGTTACTCAGCTTGTCTGAGCTCATGCTAAAGCGGATGCTGCAGAACGAAATAAAATATTAACGTTGCGAGACACGGACACAGGAGTGGGGGAGGCTTTCACACAAATTACGACAGAGAAAAGGCAGGAGATCGTGAACCACATGTGGAGTGAAATCAAAAGTTCAAACGAAGGAAGTAGTATAAGGAAACAAACAATGTTAATATAGTGGTTTCTTTGTCAATCGACGAGAACAGTACCACTGGAGATAGCAGTTTTGAGTTCTAGAGCATTCGTGATTGCAGAATCCCAGTCGGCTACGACCATGCGGTAGTTGCCGATTTCCAACAAGGATATTAAATGTAACTTCCTTATTTATTATTTCATAAGTAAGTTTTGAGGACGTCGGTGTTCCTTATCTGTTTGTCAAATTTTGATGTATAAAAGAAAGAACAAAAATGCCTATCGAATTCGGAATATATCAGGACAATGTAAATACCGTCATATATGCTGTAATCTGCGCCCACAAAATGTTTGAGGATGTTGTATTTCACGTTTTGTCAAGAACATTGTACCTTCTAGTATAGGTAACGGTTGGATAATGAACGAAAATGTTCGGAACTAATCACTGCTAAAAATATTATTTGCAACACTGGCTGAAACCTTAGTTGTAGTCAACCGGGACAACTTAGTACCACTTCTCCACTTTTTGAAAATACTGGACACAAAATAAATTAATAAATTACATGTCACAGCAGATATTCTGACAGTTTCCATATATGGTTACCGAGTGCTTGGGAAAGTGAAAATGTGCATCAACCGTGCCCTACTGGAAAAAAAATTGTATTTTAACATTGGTACAGAATTATATTGTCGTTTAGGGGAATTTTAGACCAGTCTTAAAAAACATGGTATTTTTCCTATCTAACTGGGTAAATTTAGATCATGCCAGAAGGGAATCAGGTGTTAATAAGAGATAAAAGCAAACGGTGTTAATTTAATATTGCAAGTTCACTTTGAAATAGCAAGGTATTTCTATTGACCTGGCATTGCTCAACTTAAATCACTGTAGCCAGTGGCTCTCTTCACAGCGATCGTAACTGAAAGGTAAGGGTAATCATAAGACTGAGAACTCGTAAGAAGGTGGAAAGACAAGGAGTGCCCCAGGGAAGCGTGATAGGACCGCTGTTGTTCTCTGCATACATAAATGATTTAGCAGACATGGTGGGCAACAGTTCGCGGTTGTTTGCTGATGATGCAGTGGTGTACGGTAAGGTGTCGACGTTTAGTGACTGTAGGAAGATACAAGGTTACTTAGACAAAATTTCCAGTTGGTTTGATGAAAGGCAGACAACTCTAAATTTGGAAAAAAATGTAAGTCAATGCGCATTAGTTGGAATTTAGTAGGAATAACAGACATCTCACGTTCGGATACAGTATTACTAGTGCCCTGCTTGACACGGTTAAGTCGCTTAAATATCTGGGCCTATCTGTGAAAAGCGATGTGAGGTGGAATGAGCATATGAGAACTGTGGTAGGGAAGACAATTGGTCTGCTTCGGTTTATTAGGAAAATTTTAGGAAAGAGTGGTTCATCTGTAAAGGAGACCGCATACAGGACGCTGGTGTGGCCTATTCTTGAGCACTGCTTGAGTGTTTGGGATCAGCACCAGGTCGGATTAAAGGAAGACATCGAAGCAATTCGGAGGCTTCTGATAGAATTGTTACCGGTAGGTTACAACAACTCGTAACGTGTTACGGAGATTCTTCGTGAACTCAAATGGGAATCCGTGGAAGGAAGGCGACGTTCTTTTCGAGAAACACTATTGACTAAATTTAGAGAACCGGTATTTGGAGCTTACTGCCAAACGTTTCTACCGCCGCCAGCATATATTCCACGCAAGGGCTGCGAAGATAAGATACGAGAAATTAGGATTCATACGGAGGTTTGTAGATAGTCGTTTTACCTTCGCTCTATTTGCGAGTAGAACAGGAAAGGAAGTGACAAGTAGTGCTACAAGGTACCCTCCGCTACGCACCGTACTGTGGCTTGCGGAGTATCTATGAAGATGTAGATGTGGAAATACTAATTAGAGAACACAGAGGTAATAAAACTGTTACTTTTAGTACAAAATAATGGGGGAGCAGCGCCCATTTGAAACAAAAGTAGTAAGTGGTACAAAGCTAACCTGACTGGTAAAAAGTTACCACAACTGACAAATTAATTTATCTCCTTGTTTCACAGTTCTAACACTTTGTCTGCTGAAAACATTAGCTCACGAATAGCCTACCAGATCCAGAATTTCCAACAATCTCGTTTTCATGTGCCCGGCCATAACAATGTTGCTTTTTTTAAAGCCGCTCATTATGTGCTACTGATGGGCTTACATACTTTTGGAGTTGCGCTCTACCAAAACTACGGTTCGGTAGTTTTGGTACACTACATAAATGACGTAGTAAATGGTCTGACTCTGGGTAGTATTGGTATCGCGGTACGGAAAGAAACACACATGAATGTGTGACAGATAGTGGGAGCCGACAAATTCTCTTTGTTTTATGTTTGTTTGTTTTGTACATAATTAGAACCTCAAGTCGTTCAGTGTTAGTCCAATGTGTATTTTATAGATAGATAGATATTCAGCGATCACAGGCCCTGCAGACCACGCGCTGCTTCCACAAACTGCCTCCATTTACACGTCCGAGGCAAGTTTGTATTTCGTAACAAAGAGTTTTTTTACAGGATTGGGTTGTTAGCCCAATGCCCAACCCTCCTCCTTTATCCGGGCTTGGGGCCGGCAGTGGCTGTTGCAAGGCAACTGACCCCAGGCGGAATTCTGTAAATTTTATATCCTTCCAAAATATAAATTGTGTTTTATAAGTAATAAAATTCAGTTCTGCGCCTGACTTATGCGCTGTTATGAAACCAAAGCAGTTGCTTTTGAAGTAAGTACAGTTTACAAGCACAAACATAAAAACATATACTCAAAAGTATGTTTTTCATTATGAGCAGAAGCAGGAGTTCTCTTTTATTATTGATAAATGCGGAAGTTGTTTACAAATAATAGAAACATGTTTTGTACAAGCTCGACGAATTGCGGATGTAGTATTTGAAACATTTAGGGTTTTTGTTTGTTTTTTAATTTTACCTTTTTTTAGGAATTTGCAGTTTCTAGTGCTGTATGAGAAATCGGCATTGCTTTTACATTTTTACGATATCCCGCTGTTTCACGTACTAAATCAACAATTTTCGAATACAACCTGTATTAACCATTGACAATTTTTATTTTATTACAAATACTGTTAATTTTTAAGTAACACCAGAAGGGTAACTACGTAGAATAGAAACGTCCTGTAGGCTACGCAGCCCTTTATACACCCTCACTTAGATTCTAGACGGTTTACCTCTTCCGGTTTCTATGGGAATCTGGTAAGACACTGATAGCATACGCAAACAAAGAGATCGTTAAGAGGTAGCGCCCGGTTGGTATGCAGCACATCAGACGCACGGGTAAAGCTGTTACGATCTTAATTGATGACGATTACTAGGAATACAACCATAGTGTACTTTTACGTATTGTAGTCCACGGTAGCCTACGGTAGTTTTACAACTCTACATACTTTCCTTACCACGTCAAGTACCCGTCACCCCTCCAGACGTCATTTAGTCTCTCGGTAGGAACTGGACATAATCTGTTGTCTCAGCAGTGTCTTTTCTTCACAGACTGACAGTACGGCACTGTATCGTCAGTGCGTGAGGACGGATGCGGTTGCTACGACGGTCTAAATCTGTCGGACAAGACAGATTACACTATGTTCAATTTTTAGAATCCATGTTTACTGTCGCTTACAGAGCAAAAATATAAATGAAAATAACGACGTTCCTGCAAACGAATCTCTTCCCTCGGAAATCTTCATGACCGTTTTTGTGTAGTTCTACTATGTGCGACAAATAGGAGGAAACATATTTCTCCTAGATACTCCGTTGTTTCGAGAATAAGGTCGTGATTATAAAACACTCACAATTTCTTCATTGTGTTCCATTATCAGACGTTAATGATTCAAACACTTTACTGCAACCCAGTATTACGTGAATAAAACACGAAATATACTGTCATTGTACAAACATTAGCAGAATATTTAAAGCTAATAATTACTAATTAATTGCAGCTAACTTCGAAAATATTTTTAGTCGAGATAACCTACAAGTTTTTCGGTGAATTCTAATGAATAATTATAAACGGAGCATAAAATAAATGTTGCAGGACCCGGTTTGTTATTCACAGCGTCGTAACCACTGAAGCGTGAAAACGATGTTATTTTCATCTTCCATTCATAGCGATTCGTATGAGGTAGAATGGTAAAATCAGTAATTATGTATGACTACCCTACCTCGGGTATGTGCGACATGAAATTCGACAAGAACATGTGAATTTTTCAATGGACAAAAGTTACTGACACAGTTGTTTTTTTAAACTCAGAATTTTCATGATTTACTGATTAACAAGAGTTAAATGGTAATTACTTCTAACTAGAGAATTTACGGCTCGTTTTCATAGCGAGTTTGTGACTATTATGTTCCTTGTAAAGTAATGCCTCTAACAAGATATTCCATTTCATGAAGCATTTTACTCCTTGTTACTTACAGTCGTGAATGGAGCAGTCAACATGTACAGTGAAAATGTAGGTTAATCGGGGGATCTATGTTGTTCAGGTTGGGGCACCTCACGCCCACAACACAGGGAAGAGCGCACGTTTGATTACACTGCTTGACAAATGCTAAGGAATGGAGACGTAGTTGGACAGGAATAATAACAGGCAATGATGGACGACGTGAAACACACTACGTACGTGACAGAGGTGGAATGGTATATTTAAACAAAAAGCCGTACAGATTTCACCACAAAGGAAAGCAGGATAATACACGTAAATAACATTCATTTTTGACACAGGTTAGACTCCCAACATGAAGGTTGACATCGGACTCTCATTAAGGAATACACGCTCCTCGGACAATAATGCACACTTTGCACTTATCACGCTGGCTACCACACTGTTGAGGAGTCGTTAGGGAATAGTGTCCCAGTCCCCTCTCAAGGCGGTAGTCCTTTCAAGGTCCAAGGAGGGCGCTTCTGTCGAGAAAAACACCTTCCAAGAGAATCCCAGGCATGTTCTGTATGGTTTAGATAAACCATTCCATAGTTCAACATCTTCAATTTCCGGTGTGCCCGACTCGTCAGCGATTCTGTCTAGTGGAGCACTGTCGTCCGTAAACAAAAAGACGGGAACAACCGCACCCTTAAATAGACGGAAATGATCCAGAATGATCTCCCTGCAATACTACTGTGCTCCAACGGTACCTCCCGCAAAGATCTGCAGCGGTGTTAGGCCACTGAGCATAATGTGTGCCCGCACCATAGCACCTGGGCCATAGCGATGACGTTCATGAACATTCTGTGGTGAGTAACGTGTTCCTCTCTCTCTCCACTCTACATGGTGGCCACAGTCAAGGAGGATTCGTAGAAGTCAACACTCTGGACCAGTGTCGCTGATTCCAACTAACATACTCCTTACACCAACTTACTCTGTCTGGACGATGGTGTGGTCGAAGTGGCATGGATTTAATAGGTTCCTGAACATACAGACGAGACAGATTTTTTGTTTTGCTCACTTGTATGAGCTGTCCCAAGCATATTGTAAGTACTTGTACTCAATATGTACTTTCATTCCTGATATTACATTGGCCTAGTAATATTTATCTACACTCCTGGAAATTGAAATAAGAACACCGTGAATTCATTGTCCCAGGAAGGGGAAACTTTATTGACACATTCCTGGGGTCAGATACATCACATGATCACACTGACAGACCCTTAGGCACATAGACACAGGCAACAGAGCATGCACAATGTCGGCACTAGTACAGTGTATATCCACCTTTCGCAGCAATGCAGGCTGCTATTCTCCCATGGAGACGATCGTAGAGATGCTGGATGTAGTCCTGTGGAACGGCTTGCCATGCCATTTCCACCTGGCGCCTCAGTTGGACCAGCGTTCGTGCTGGACGTGCAGACCGCGTGAGACGACGCTTCATCCAGTCCCAAACATGCTCAATGGGGGACAGATCTGGAGATCTTGCTGGCCAGGGTAGTTGACTTACACCTTCTAGAGCACGTTGGGTGGCACGGGATACATGCGGACGTGCATTGTCCTGTTGGAACAGCAAGTTCCCTTGCCGGTCTAGGAATGGTAGAACGATGGGTTCGATGACGGTTTGGATGTACCGTGCACTATTCAGTGTCCCCTCGACGATCACCAGTGGTGTACGGCCAGTGTAGGAGATCGCTCCCCACGCCATGATGCCGGGTGTTGGCCCTGTGTGCCTCGGTCGTATGCAGTCCTGATTGTGGCGCTCACCTGCACGGCGCCAAACACGCATACGACCATCATTGGCACCAAGGCAGAAGCGACTCTCATCGCTGAAGACGACACGTCTCCATTCGTCCCTCCATTCACGCCTGTCGCGACACCACTGGAGGCGGGCTGCACGATGTTGGGGCGTGAGCGGAAGACGGCCTAACGGTGGGCGGGACCGTAGCCCAGCTTCATGGAGACGGTTGCGAATGGTCCTCGCCGATACCCCAGGAGCAACAGTGTCCCTAATTTACTGGGAAGTGGCGGTGCGGTCCCCTACGGCACTGCGTAGGATCCTACGGTCTTGGCGTGCATCCGTGCGTCGCTGCGGTCCGGTCCCAGGTCGACGGGCACGTGCACCTTCCGCCGACCACTGGCGACAACATCGATGTACTGTGGAGACCTCACGCCCCACGTGTTCAGCAATTCGGCGGTACGTCCACCCGGCCTCCCGCATGCCCACTATACGCCCTCGCTCAAAGTCCGTCAACTGCACATACGGTTCACGTCCACGCTGTCACGGCATACTACCAGTGTTAAAGACTGCGATGGAGCTCCGTATGCCACGGCAAACTGGCTGACACTGACGGCGGCGGTGCACAAATGCTGCGCAGCTAGCGCCATTCGACGGCCAACACCGCGGTTCCTGGTGTGTCCGCTGTGCCGTGCGTGTGATCATTGCTTGTACAGCCCTCTCGCAGTGTCCGGAGCAAGTATGGTGGGTCTGACACACCGGTGTCAATGTGTTCTTTTTTCCATTTCCAGGAGTGTATATTACTTTCTAATTTATTCTTTTGTATATATTTTGCCAGCGTTATCTGATAAGATAACTACTCGAAAACTTCATAAATAAAATATTTGGCGATGAAGAAGTTTCAGTAGACTTACTCCATGCCATGGAGAATATACTTCTGGGCCTCCAAGGGACCCTTCGTAGTAATCGAAGTCACCATAACAGCTGTGGTCTAAATGAATCCTTTCATGTTTGATGTCTTCCCCGACGGCGGTTGCTTCTTCCAGCAGGATAAATGTCAGTTTGACAAGCCCAGCAACATACTATTGTGGTTTAATGAACATGGTAGTGAATACATGCTGATATCTTGGCCACCAAATTCGCCTTATGTGACCCCGATGTGATACATCTGGGATGTCATGGGGCGCCATTCCCACACGTTTTTTAGTCATCAGTCTTCTAGCTGGTTTGACGCAGCCCGTCACGAATTCCTCTCCTATATCAACATCTTCATCTCGGAGCAGCAGTTGCAACTTATGTATTCAGTTAATCGTCTTCCTCTACAGTTTTTACCCTCTACAGCTCCCTCTGGTGGTGCCATGGAAGTTATTCCCTGTTGTCTTCACGGCGTCCTGCTATCCTGTCCCTGTCTCCGAGTCTGCGGAGAACCTCCCCATTCCTTACCTTATCAGTCCGCTTTATTTTGAACATTCGTGCGTTGCATCGCTCCTCTAATGTTTAGATTTTTCTCCGTTCCGGTTTCCCCACAATCCATGTCTCAGTATCATACAATTCTGTGCTCCAAACGCACAGTCTCAAAATTTACTTCCTCGAATTAAGGCTCATGTTTGATAGTAGTAACACCGGTCTTTGCCAGGAATACCTTTTTGCCTGTGTTACTCTGCCTTTTGCGCCTTCTTTCTCCATCCATCATGGGTTATTTTACTGCCTAGGTAGCAGAATTCCTTAATTCGTCTACTTCCTGAGTCACTGTTCTGATGTTACGTTTCTCGCTATTCTCATTTCTGCTACTCCTCATTACTTTTGTCTTTCTTCGATTTACTTGAAACCCGTATTCTGTACCCATTAGACTCTTCGTTCTATTGAACAAATCCTCTAATTCTTCTTGTCTTTCTTCGATTTACTCCAAACCCGTATACTGTACTCATTAGACTCTTCGTTCTATTGAATATATCCTGTGATTCTTCTTCACTTTCACTGAGAATAGAAATGGCATCAGCGAATATTTTCATTGATATACTTTCACCCTGAATTTTAGTCCCACTCTTGAATCGTTCTTATATTTCCCTCATTGCTTCTTCTTGAAAAGTATGTGCGAAAGAATCCTTTCCTGTCTTGCACACTTCACCGTTGGTCTTCCAATCACATTTTTCCCTCTTGGTTCTTGTACATATTGTATATTACCCGTCTTTCCCTATAGCTTACCACTGCTTTTTTCAGAATTTCGAAAATCTTGCACCATCTGACGTTGTCGAAAATTTTTCCAGGTCGACAAATCCCTTGAACGTGTCTTGATTTTTCTTCAGTCTTGCTTCCATTAATAACCACAACGCCAGAAAACTGTCTCTCTGGTGCCTTCACCTTTAATAAAGAAAACCTGATCGCCATGTAACATATCCTCAATTTTCTTTTCCGTTCGTCTATATATCATTCCTGTCAGCAACTTGAATGCATGACCTGTTAAGCTGATTGTGCGAGAATTGTCACACTTGTCGGCTCTTGCTATCTTCGGAATTGTGTGGATGATACTTTTCCGCACGCTATCGGCCCTTAATTTGCGGGAATTGCGTGACTTGTGCGAAGACATCTGATATCACATATCTTCGGACTTGTCAAATCCATGTGACACAGAATTGCTGCTGTCACAATGGTGGACCAACACGTCACTAAGCAGGCGGTCATTATGTTCTGGTTAGTTAGTTTACCCAGAGATACTGGAAGGTATCAGATAGATTATATAATGGTAAGACAGAGATTCAGGAACCAGGTTTTCAATTATAAAACATTTCCAGGGGCAGATGTGGACTCGGACCACAATCTATTCGTTATGAACTGTAGATTAAAAAGGTGGGAAATTGAGGAGATGGGACCTGGATAAACTGAAAGAACCAGAGGTTGCAGAGAGCTTCAGGGAGAGCATTATGGAACGATTGACAAGAATGGGGGAAAGAAATACAGTAGAAGAGAATGGGTAGCTTTGAGAGATGAAATAGTGAATGTAGCAGAGGATCAAGTAGGTAAAAAGACGAGGGCTAATAGAAATCCTAGGGTAACAGAAGAGATATTGAATTTAATTGATGAAAGGAGAAAAGATAAAAATGCAGTAAATGAAGCAGGCAAAAAGGAATACAAACGTCTCAAAAATGTGATCGACAGGAAGTGCAAAATGGCTAAGCAGGGATGGCTAGAGGACAAATGTAAGGATATAGAGGCACATATCACTAAGGTTAAGATAGATACTGCCTACAGGAAAAGTAAAGAGACCTTTGCAGAAAAGATGACGACTTGCATAAATATCAAGAGCACAGATGGAAACCAAGTATTAAGCAAAGAAGGGAAAGCAGAAAGGTGGAAGAGTGTATAGAGGGTCCAGTTTTTTTTCTCCGGACTGGAAAGAGATAGAAACATGCGCATTGTTTTAAAATGAGGCCGCGTTCATTGTCAATACGTCCCAGAGATTGCAGCACCGTACGGCAGATGGAATTTTACCGCCAGCGGCGAGAATGAGAACTGTTTTAAATACTTAAAATGGCGACGTTTTCCTTACTTGAACAGCGTGCAATCATTCGTTTTCTGAATTTGCATGGTGTGAAACCAATTGAAATTCGTCGACAGTTGAAGGAGACATGTGGTGATGGAGTTATGGATGTGTAGAAAGTGCGTTCGTGGGTGCGACAGTTTAATGAAGGCAGAACATCATGTGACAACAAACCAAAACAACCTTGGGCTCGCACAAGCCGGTCTGACGACATGATCGGGAAAATGGAGAGAATTGTTTTGGGGGATCGCCGAGTGACTGTTGAACAGATCGCCTCCAGAGTTGGCATTTCTGTGGGTTCTGTGCACACAATCCTGCATGACGACCTGAAAATGCGAAAAGTGTCATCCAGGTGGGTGCCACGAATGCTGACGGATGACCACATGGCTGCCCGTGTGGTATGTTGCCAAGCAATGTTGACGCACAACGACAGCATGAATGGGACTTTCTTTTCGTCGGTTGTGACAATCGATGGGACGTGGATGCCATTTTTCAGTCCAGAAACAAAGCGCCAGTCAGCTCAATGGAAGCACACAGATTCACCGCCACCAAAAAAATTTCGGGTAACAGCCAGTGCTGAAAAAATGATGGTGTCCATGTTCTGGGACAGCGAGGGCGTAATCCTTACCCATTGCATTCCAAAGGGCACTACAGTAACAGGTGCATCCTACGAAAACGTTTTGAAGAACAAATTCCTTCCTGCACTGCAACAAAAACGTATGGAAACCAAGTATTAAGCAAAGAACGGAAAGCAGAAAGGTGGAAGGAGTGTATAGAGGGTCCAATTTTTTTTCTCCGGACTGGAAAGAGATAGAAACATGCGCATTGTTTTAAAATGAGGCCGCGTTCATTGTCAATACGTCCCACCAAGACAACGCACCCGCACATCGAGCTAATGTTATGCAACAGTTTCTTCGTGATAACAACTTTGAAGTGATTCCTCATGCTCCCTACTCACCTGACCTGGCTCCTAGTGACTTTTGGCTTTTTCCAACAATGAAAGACACTCTCTGTGGCCGCACATTCACCAGCCGCGCTGCTATTGCCTCAGCGATTTTCCATTGGTCAAAACAGACTCCTAAAGAAGCCTTCGCCGCTGACATGGAATCATGGCGTCAGCGTTGTGAAAAATGTGTACGTCCGCAGGACGATTACGTCGAGAAGTAACGCCAGTTTCATCGATTTCGGGTGAGTAGTTAATTAGAAAAAAATCGGAGACCTTATAACTTGAATGCACCTCGTACAAGGGCGATGTTCTTGAGGACAATATTATAGAAATGGAAGAGACTGTAGATGAAGACGAAATGGGAAATATGATACTGCATGAAAAGTTTGACAGAGCACTGAAAGATCTAAGTCGAAACAAGGCCCCGGGAGTAGACAACATCCCGTTAGAACTAGTGACAGCCTTGGGAGAGCCAGGCCTAACAAAACTCTACCATTTAGTGAGCAAGATGTATGAGACAGGCGAAATACCCTCAGACTTCAAGAAGAATATAATAATTCCAATCCCAAAGAAAGCAGGTGTTGACAGATGTGAAAATTACCGAACGATCAGTTTAATAAGCCACAGCTGCAAAATACTAACGTGAATTCTGTACAGACGAATGGAAAAAATGGTAGAAGCCGACTTCGGGGAAGATCAGTTTGGATTCCGCAGAAATATTGGAACACGTGAGGCAATACTGACCCTACGACTTATCTTAGAAAATACATTAAGGAAAGGCAAACCTACGTTTCTAGCATTTGTAGACTTAGAGAAAGATTTTGACAATGTTGAGTGGAATACTCTCTTTCAAATTCTGAAGCTGGCAGGGGTAAAATACAGGGAGCGAAAGGCTATTTACAATTTGTACAGAAACCAGATGGCAGTTATAAGAGTCTGTAGGGAAGCAGCCTACTCACACCTTATAAAATTCACATCAGTCTTTCCATTGTGTGCCTGCCAGTCCGCTGTAACTAGCTCTGACGTCATAAATGATGCGCAAAACCTTAAAAATCAATTAAATAACCTGAAACATTTCTAGCATATCAGGAGTAATGCTAAATCAATATGTTTTGAATATCAGTTCAATAACTTTAACTATTTTCGAAATTTGGACGTTTTTCTGTAAAAATCATTGGCGCAACAGAAAAGAGCTAGAAACTTAAAAATTTATATTTAGATTCCTTTTGCATAATAATTTAGTAGAAACAGTATTCTGGATCTCATAAATTAAACTTTTAGTTGAAATTCATGATTTTCTGGTTTTGTCTTAGAAATTAAGGGAGCAAGATAGATTAAGCAGGCGAATAAATAAAGCTAGGATGTTTAAATATAAGTAGAAGGGAGATCCGCTATAATCATAAAAATTTGAGAAGTTTCCACAGAATAACTATAAAACTATAGCTATAGCGTATCTCCAAAGAGCAAGTTCAGAGCTCGTTTACTGCATGTAGTGTAATTAAATTAATTCTCTCGCCCAAAATATTTGACTTAGCTACGTCAGACTTTTATTATGATTACTTACTTGTGTGCTGATTGCACAATTAAATTGAAAGCTTCATCGGCCATCAGCAAAGGAAGCAATGATTTATTCGATAACTTAAAGTGGTGCATTACTAGCCCAGCGGCTAGTCGGGAGAGCAGATTTGATCAGGCGTTCCCTTAGCCGTCCGCACCGCAGCTGTATATGTAAGAACGCTGCACGAGAAAGGAAGGCCCCAGTTCTCTCCAGATGCTGGTTAGCGCACCACCTGTGCCGGGAGTCGGGAGTCGCGTCGCGTCGGTATCGTTGATATAAACAGCCTCGGATGCAGTAATAAATTACTCGGGATACGCGTAACCATGAAATCGTTTTCGAGTGAAGTGTTAATTTTGGGATGAAGTTAATGATCTATCTTTAGTTTGCGTATGTCGTATTTTCACGTGCCACCGCAGGACATACATTCTACCATTATTAGCGTGGCGTTTGATGAACATTATCGTCAAATTATGGCGAGCATTCACTTAAACATTTAATTTGAACAGTTATAGTTGCATCAGCGCATTAGACTCTGAACTGCTCTGGTAGTTGGATTGTGTGGATTCATTTTGGTCTGTGACTTTCAGAATATAGTGAACATTTAAGAGAGAATGGTTTTTGATTATGAATCCCAGACAATCTCCTAATTCCTCAGAGCTATAAGCTGTAGCTATAAATGTATTTCTCAGATGAAGTGGGCACTAGGAATTCTAATTACAGGCTTCAAGTTTTGCTAATCACTTTCTGGTTGCCAATATTGTAGTTAGAGAGCCAGTGTTGAGAACGGCAAAAAGCATAAATACAAAACATTTAACAATTATACCACCCGCCGCCCCACATATGGTGCCTCGCCCGGGAAAGAAACTGAGTAAAAGTGATAGTGAAAGTGATTTTTAAATATTCGGATTCGGGAGTGAAATGCGACATGCAACTGTGTAATAAAACAGTGACAGTGTTACATGTGCATGTGGACGACACAATTGGATTAACAACGCATCTGGATTGACTGAGCTGGCACTGAGTCTAGCGGCGCTGCCGGCATTGCAAGAAGCCAGTTTCGCCTCACTGCAGTCGTCCGCTGGAACAACCGGAGCCGCGCCTGCAGTTGCGGGCCACACAGCACCCGTCAAAGTGCCGTCTGCAGTTCAACGCGCCGTGTCGCATCTGTAATCCTGGTATGCCGCGCCGGCAACGCCATATGTCGTGCAGAAGGAACTAAGTTAAGTGAAAAACTGTTAAAATTTTTACTAACCTGCACTAAAAGACTGTCGGCGATGGAACCACCATAAGAAACTGAGGCTAAACTTAATTCAGAACCTATGTTTGTTGAGGGAACTGTAAATCCAGACAACCGTTCAAGTGTAAATATGCACGAAAATAGCAATGTTAAAGTGAAATATGAAGTATTGTCTCCTGACAGTAGTGTGAAAAGGGGCAATGATTCAATAATAGAGACCCCTGTAGTAAATCAGAAATCAGAAATTGTTAATTTATTGGATGATAGTTTATCTGATGAGTTAAAAACGAAACAGTCATCAGAGGTGGTAGAGTTTAAAAAGGATAAGTTAGATATGACTGATCAATCAGATGTTTCATTTCGTTTTGATGATTTTGGTATTGGAGCTAGTTTTTCATCACCTGAGTGTGATAAAAAACCAGCTAGTGAGCAACCCAAAGATACTGGGGCTATTGATTTAAATGTTATATTACAAGCAATAGCTACCAGTAATGCTGAATTAAAGTATGAGATTGTGGCCAGCCAAACTAATTTTAATAAACGATTGGAGGTAATGGACAATACCTTTAAGGCTGGTTGCAATAAGTTGAAAGACGATCTGAACAGTTTGAATTATAAAATTGATTAAAATCATGAGGATATTAAGAAAAAGGTTGCTCAACAATTTTCTGAAATAAATAAAACAGTAAAATACGAAGTTGCTGAGGTTCGCAAAGACTTCCAAATGGAAGATGCGAAGCTGGAGCACAAGTTAACAGAAAAGATCGAGGCGGAATCTGAACTGTGCTCAGATAGGTTTAAAGATGTTAATATAAAAGTAAACATATGTCAAGCAGAAGTAGATGCAATTAAAACTGATACTACTCATATTGTGCAAAGAGTAGATAATGTTGAAATGAGAGTAGAAAATATTAGTACTAACATTGCTAACATTGAGAGTAAAGTAGCTTCAGTAACTTCTGGTAATGGTAGTATACAACAAGTTGTAGCTGAAAACGCCGCATTTATCGGATGTCGGCAGTTATTGCAGTTCGATCCAGATAAAAATATTCACCCGCTAGATTTCTGGAACGATTTTGAAGATGTGATTCCACCAACTTGGTCTGAACGAGAGAAAATCTCATTTATTAGAAGCCATTTAGTAGGTGACGCCATGCGTTGGTCAGCTGATGTTATGTTGAAGTGTAAAACATTAGCAGAATTTAAAACAGCTTTCATTAATGATATGGGTCTAGCAATAAGCAAAATGAAGTGTTGAGAGAATTTTGGAGTGTAAAACGCTTCAATGCAGGCAAGGAATCAATTAAAGAGTTTGCTAGGTCATGGATTTCACGTTTGTCACATTTGGCGGAAAAGCTGAAACCTGAAATGATAATACTAGGTCTTGAAGCCAAATTGCCATGCTATTTGCAAACTAGAATTATATCTGCCCCCAGAGACAATCTTGATCGTTTCATTGAGTATTTGGAACGTGTAGAGCGTGTTGCTGCCAATGAGGAGCAAGCACGTAATAACAGAAGTGGTAATAACACTAGTAGTAATTTTAAGAACGAGCAGAATGGCAATGTAAACATCAGAACAGTAGGTGTTCGCCATCCTAAGAGAGGTAGGAATTGGAGAAATAGTTATCAGAACCAACAATGGCATCCAAATGATAGTAATTTTGTTCCGAACAAAATTATGCAGGTAAACAACAGTGCGTAAAGCAATGCTGTGACAGTTAACTATAATGGAAATAAAGGAAACAGTAGTAGGCCGAGGCAGAAAAACTAGTTCCCGTCTATGAGGACACTGGCGCTCACCAGGCGGTTACTTTTCCTATTCCAGTAACTACAGTAATTGGTAAGACAGATCAGAATACTCAGACTGAACACGTGGATGAGGGGTCGGTAGCATCTAAGGATACAGCAGAAATATTATATCACTCACAGTATTTAATAGATACCGTGTTAGAGACGCTTTCTAAGTGGGAAGAGAAAGAGAAGGAGCAGCAGTGTAACGGTAGGGAAGAGCTACACAATACTGAATTGTCAGGTGAAGAAGCAGAAGAAATTCATGCTTATATTTACGATGAGGATGATGTGCTCTTATCTAAAGTGCCTGTGCAGGATGTTGATACTGCACTAATAGATTTAGGGCAGGAGGTAAGTGAGAATGTAGAGGATAGCCTGTTGGGGGTCGATGAACCCAGTAGCTGTAACCAGTTGTCACTGGAGAAGGAACCCGACGATAATAGTGAAAGTGGTTTAGCTGTAACTAGTGTTATGCCCGGTCTGGAGGCGAAGAATCGCTCAGACTACAGTAATTTGGGTCATGTTCAGCAAACTAAATGTAATGAAGTCGTGCAGTGTTTCGATTTGAAATTAATAGACTGACTGGAAAAGGCAGCTGAAAATGTAGTTCAGGAAACCCCTACACACTTTGACCTAAATGTAATGAAGACAGATGTCTATCACTTTAGTTGGAGACAAATCCAAAAGGAACTATTGGATGAGTTTGAGGAACCACCTGTACAACCTAGAATAAGCCACCCTATAATAATAGTGAATATGTTGGGTATCAATGTACGTTGTCCCTTAGACAGTGGAAGTGAGGTGAGTGCGATATCTCAGTCCTTCTTTGATGCATTACCTGGTAAAGACAGGCTTACAGTAATGAGGGTATCAGGACTAAGAATAATTGGTGCTACTGGCAAGGTGTCAAAAACGGTAAAACAAGAAGCTTTGCTGCCCTTTAACATTAATGGTAATTTAATTGATCATCCATGCTTAATTGTAAATAATCTCAGTATTGAGGTTTTAATTGGCATAGATTTTTTGTCAAAATATCAGAGTGTTGTTGACTTCGAAAGAAGCCAGTTAAAATTGGTCTTGCCAATAACCAGAGTAATTACGGTACCTTTTATTGATAAACATGTAGTAACTAATAATGAAACTTGCGAGCTGCCTATACGAGTTCTGAAAAATAGGAGATATTGGGACGAAGGTGTTAATCTTAGTAAAAGTAAGCTAAACACAGACGAAAAGAAGTTAAGGGCTAGGGCAAATATAAGGAAAAGAACATTAGAAAGAAAGAAGCGTCATGAAGCAAAAGCTGTACCCACCAGTTTTGAAATAGGTCACTTAGTCCTTGTCAAAACCGAGGAAAAATCAAAGAAAATAAATGCAGAAACAAATAAATTCATGTTCGTATACCAAGGACCTTTCAGGATCATAGGAAAACCACATGCCGATGCATATAGGCTAGAGTACCCTAAGAGTAAAAAGCTATTCGGTCTCAGGAACGTGATCGACCTAAAGAAGTTCATAGGTAGTGAATGAATTCTGTAGGGAGGAGGTTGTTCTGTAACCTCTACACAGTGCGGCAGCTGTGCAGTCCCAGCTGTGTGAGATCTTCTTTCCTTTTCAGGCCTCACTCATTCTTCATCTTTCCTATCCACCAAAATTTCGGCTCTTACTCTCAAATACTAAAATCTTCCGGTATGACTATCCAGCAAGCATTAAGCTAATGAATTCTGTAGGGAGGAGATTGTTCTGTAACCTCTACACAGTGTGGCAGCTGTGCAGTCCCAGCTATGTGAGATCTTCCTTCCATTTCAGGTCTCACTCATTCTTCATCTTTCCTATCTACCAAAGTTTCGACTCCTTCTTTGCAATACTAAAATTTTCTGTCATGGCTATCAAGTCATGAATTCTGTAACCATTCTATCCACCGATTAGTGAAGAAAATACCTAATGTCACAAACCTAACAGTGACATAAACAATAGAGAAGTATGACGTAATTAAGATACAAATGTATTTGAGTAACAAGTATGTATAGAACCCTGGTAATATTGTAAGTTAAAAGTTGTTGTTTTATTGGAAATGGTCCACCAACAGTAATTTAAAAAGATATACAAATTCGTGTACAAGCAGGATCTGAAGTGGCAGTGAAACCTATTGTATGCTGTAGAGCTAACTAATTAATAGTAAAAGAGATTGCTTAGTGTTATGAAAAATATGCAGATAAGTTGTAAGAATGAACTCACCTTGTGTAGCAAGGAATGGCAGTGTAATAGAATTGAACAGTGTTTGTGATTGAGACGTGAAGGACACGTCCTTGAAATATTTATAAGGTTGGAGCTGGCTGTTATTTGGTGTAGTGTGTAACAGGACACACCTACACATATTGAGGTTATGAGTTGGAGGCGTGAATGCGACCATAGGTACCCTTATGTTAGACGAGACAGAGCATTACGCTCGGCCATAATTACTTAATGCACTTTAGTGGTAGGTCGAGAGAGACTACCTGTGGTTTCAGCATCCAATCAAGTGGAAATGGATTGCAACGTGAGCAAACTGATCAGCTGCAATACACTATAGATATGAAATAAATATGCTGTCCTATGCGCTAAATGTTAATAGAGTGTGTGTTAAATAAGTACATACACTAGCAACATAATTGAGTAACATAATGGAAGACGTGAAAGATTATTAATAGCTCAGCTTAAATACACTTCGATGAAGTAAGTACATAATTGCAGATGTGGAACTGACACAGCAGCAGAGGACCAATAAGTGGATTTAGTAGTCAACTAAACGTTGTGTGTTTTGAACACTCAGAACTGTACTATTACCACAAGTTACTCACATGTACAAAGAGGCTGAGAAGACAACTGCCAATCAAATATACTCATACTATCTCTAAGAATAAGGTAATCGAAGATGAGTCAGTTAAGTAAATAAAATACAGATTTGTCAGGAATGCACCGAGCATTGGTTCAGTGTTCCGGCCCAGAAATAATAAATTGAGATGAAATAGAATTTATGATTGTATGCCTTGAGCATAAATTTTCTCTAGTACGTGACTAACGGCGTTTTGAGCCATTTGTTTACCGATTTTATGACAGTTAAGTAACTGCGAGAGTAAAATTGAAAAAATTCTGTTAACTTTCTTCCAGTAACATATTGAAAGATAAAATATGTATATCCCCATTTCATTGTGACCCACCCTTAGATTTTAAATGAACAGAGTCTGAGGCACTCTTTTTGTTTGTTCTACAGGACAAACCAGATAATGGCAGCCTGGTAGTTGCGTGAAAGCGTGGAGTGACTTGGACACCACTCATAGTGACCCCTCCCCTTTCCCCAAGTAATTTAGAGTGAACGTGAAGGACACACACCATAGCAACTTCCCCTCCTCTACCCTTGTGAATGGAAGTGTAGAACGCCAGCGAAAGTGGGTACAACCACGCGTGTAAAAATAAAATTGTCATGATTTGTGAAATTTTCTTTCAGGTTTAGAAAAGACTGCTAAGATATAATTATCTGTTTATGTATCATGAATAACTGTGTTATTTTCTTTGAATTTGTGTATGAAAAAATATTTACAGACAATTTAATGGATTTACGATTTTCATAAATTTACATATTTTTATGTGTTTGTCTGTCTAAGGCAATATGTATGCCAAAG
Organism: Schistocerca nitens; assembly: GCF_023898315.1. NCBI lineage: Eukaryota > Metazoa > Arthropoda > Insecta > Orthoptera > Acrididae > Schistocerca > Schistocerca nitens. Next base: position 441,735,615 of record NC_064621.1, on the reverse strand, counting down.
TGTTTAATTGATTTTGCTTCAATTTTGGGAGATAATGTTGCTTAAGAGACAGTGAACACACCTGCAATTTAAATAATTGAAGTAGGTAATAGGTTTTCTTTTAATATTTCTATATGTTTACATTTCAGTTTTAATTTTCATAGGGAGTTAAGCTGTATTCTTGCTTCCCTTTTTGTAATTAATTTTTTTCATTTACATTCAAAAAATTAAGTAGAGGGTGATGTAAGGAAGCAGCCTACTCACGCCTTATAAAATTCACATCAGTCTTTCCATTGTGTGCCTGCCAGTCCACTGTAACTAGCTCTGACGTCATAAATGTTGCGCAATACTTTAAAAATCAATTAAATAACCTGAAACGTTTCTAGCATATACTAAATCAATATGTGTTGAATATCAGTTCAATAACTTTAACCTTTTCCGAAATTTGGACGTTTATCTGTAAAAATCATTGGCGCAACAGAAAAGAGCTAGAAACTTAAAAATTTATATTTAGATTGCTTTTGCATAATAATTTAGTAGAAACAGTATTCTGGATCTCAGAAATTAAAATTTTAGTTGAAATTCATGATTTTCTGGTTTTGTCTTAGAAATTAAGGAAGCAAGATAGATTAAGCAGACGAATAAATAAAGCTAGGATGTTTAAATATAAGTAGAAGGGAGATCCGCTATAATCATAAAAATTTGAGAAGTTTCCACAGAATAACTATAAAACTATAGCTATAGCGTATCTCCAAAGAGCAAGTTCAGAGCTTGTCTACTGCGTGTAGTGTAATTAAATTAATTCTCTCGCCCAAAATATTTGACTTAGCTATGTCAGACTTTTATTATGATTACTTACTTGTGTGCTGATTGCACAATTAAATTGAAAGCTTCATCGGCCATCAGGAAAGGAAGCAATGATTTATTCGATAACTTAAAGTGGTGCATTACTAGCCCAGCGGCTAGTCGGGAGAGCAGATTTGATCAGGCGTTCCCTTAGCCGTCCGCACCGCGGCTGTATATGTAAGAACGCAGCACGAGAAAGGAAGGCCCCAGTTCTCTCCAGATGCTGGTTAGCGCACCACCTGTGCCGGGAGTCGGGAGTCGCGTCGCGTCGGTATCGTTGATATAAACAGCCTCAGATGCAGTAATAAGTTACTCAGGATACGCGTAACCATGAAATCGTTTTCGAGTGAAGTGTTAATTTTGGAATGAAGTTAATGATCTATCTTTAGTTTGCGTATGTCGTATTTTCACGTGCCACCGCAGGACATACATTCTACCATTATTAGCGTGGCGTTTGATGAACATTGTCGTCAAATTATGGCGAGCATTCACTTAAACATTTAATTTGAACAGTTATAGTTGCATCAGCGCATTAGACTCTGAACTGCTCTGGTAGTTGGATTGTGTGGATTCTTTTTGGTCTGTGACTTTCAGAATATAGTGAACATTTAAGAGAGAATGGTTTTGGATTATCAATCCCAGACAATCTCCTAATTCCTCAGAGCTATAAGCTGTAGCTATAAATGTATTTCTCAGATGAAGTGGGCACTAGGAATTCTAATTACAGGCTTCAAGTTTTGCTAATCACTTTCTGGTTGCCAATATTGTAGTTAGAGAGCCAGTGTTGAGAACGGCAAACAACAGCATGAAATAAATAATAGGAACATTAACAATTATACCACCCGCCACCCCACAAGTCGAGGGGCATGAAAGGGAAGCAGTGGTTGGGAAGGGAGTGAGACAGGGTTGTAGCCTATCCCCGATGTTATCCAATCTGTATATTGAGCAAGCAGTAAAGGAAACAAAAGAAAAATACGTAGTAGGTATTAAAATCCATGGAGAAGAAATAAAAAGTTTGAGGTTCGCCGAAAACATTGTAATTCTGTCAGAGACAGCAAAGGACTTGGAAGAGCAGTTGAACGGAATGGACAATGTCTTGAAAGGAGGATATAAGAGGAACATCAACAAAAGCAAAACGAGGATAATGGAATGTAGTCGAATTAAATTGGGTGATTCTGCCGGAATTAGATTAGGAAATGAGACACTTAAAGTAGTAAAGGAGTTTTGCTGTTTGGGGAACAAAATAACTGATGATGGTCGAAGTGGAGAGGATATAAAATTTAGACTGGAAATGGCAAGGAAAGCTCTACAGGAGAAATTTGTTGAGAAATTTGTTAACATCGAGTTTAGATTTAAATGTCAGGAAGTCGTTTCTGAAAGTATTTGTACGGAGTGTAGCCATGTATGGAAGTGAAACGTGGACGATAAATAGTTTAGACAAGAAGAGAATAGAAGCTTTCGAAATGTGGTGCTACAGAAGAATGCTGAAGATTAGATGGTTAGATCACATAACTAATGAGGAAGTATTGAATAGAATAGGTGAAAAGAGAAATTTGTGGCACATCTTGACTAGAAGAAGGGATCGGTCGGTAGGGCATATTCTGAGGCATCAAGGGATCACCAATTTAGTATTGGAGGGCAGCGTGGAGGGTAAAAATCGTAGAGGGAGACAGAGGGATGAGTACACTAAACAGGTCCGAACGCTGTTGCAGAGGCAACGGAAAAAGCATGCGAAGTTCAGAAGAACGCGAAATCCCGAAGGTTGGCTAAAATTTACAGACGCGCGAAATTTGGCACGGACTGCAATGCGAGATGCCTTTGATAGGGTCCACAACGAAACATTGTCTCGAAATTTGGTAGAAAATCCGAAGAAATTCTGGTCGTATGTAAAGTACACAAGCGGCAAGACGCAGTCAATACCTTCGCTGCGCAGTGCCGATGGGAGTGTTACCGACGACTGTGCCGCTAAAGCGGAGTTAATGAACGCAGTTTTCCGAAATTCCTTCACCATGGAAGACGAATGGAATATTCCAGAATTTGAAACACGAACAGCTGCTAGCATGGGTTTCTTAGAAGTAGATACCTTAGGGGTTGCGAAGCAACTCAAACCGAGCGAGGTGGCGCAGTGGTTAGCACACTGGACTCGCATTCGGGAGGACTACGGTTCAATCCCGCGTCCGGCCATCCTGATTTAGGTTTTCCGTGATTTCCCTAAATCGCTCCAGGCAAATGCCGGGATGGTTCCTGTGAAAGGGCACGGCCGACTTCCTTCCCCATCCTTCCCTGATCCGATGAGACCGATGACCTCGCCGTTTGGTCTCTTCCCACAAACAACCCAACCCCAACCCAAGCAACTCAAATCGCTTGATACGGGCAAGTCTTCAGGTCCAGATTGTATACCGATTAGGTTCCTTTCAGATTACGCTCATACAATAGCTCCCTACTTAGCAATCATATACAACCGCTCGCTCACCGATAGATCTGTACCTACAGATTGGAAAACTGCGCAGGTCGCACCAGTGTTTAAGAAGGGTAGTAGGAGTAATCCATCGAACTACAGACCTATATCATTGACGTCGGTTTGCAGTAGAGTTTTGGAGCATATACTGTATTCAAACATTATGAATCACCTCGAAGGGAACGATCTATTGGTACGTAATCAGCATGGTTTCAGAAAACATCGTTCTTGTGCAACTCAGCTAGCTCTTTATTCGCACGAAGTAATGGCCGCTATCGACAGGGGATCTCAAGTTGATTCCGAATTTCTAGATTTCCGGAAAGCTTTTGACACCGTTCCTCACAAGCGACTTCTAATCAAGCTGCGGGCCTATGGGGTATCGTCTCAGTCGTGCGACTGCATTCGTGATTTCCTGTCAGGAAGGTCGCAGTTCGTAGTAAAGGACGGCAAATCATCGAGTAAAATTGAAGTGATATCAGGTGTTCCCCAGGGAAGCATCCTGGGACCTCTGCTGTTCCTGATCTATATAAATGACCTGGGTGACAATCTGAGCAGTTCTCTTAGGTTGTTCGCAGATGATGCTGTAATTTACCGTCTAGTAAGGTCATCCGAAGACCAGTATCAGTTGCAAAGCGATTTAGAAAAGATTGCTGTATGGTGTGGCAGGTGGGAGTTGACGCTAAATAACGAAAAGTGTGAGCTGATCCACATGAGTTCCAAAAGAAATCCGTTGGAATTCGATTACTCGATAAATAGTACAATTCTCAAGGCTGTCAATTCAACTAAGTACCTGGGTGTTAAAATTACGATCATCTTCAATTGGAAAGACCACATAGATAATTTTGTGAGGAAGGCGAGCCAAAGGTTGCGTTTCATTGGCAGGACACTTAGAAGATGCAACAAGTCCACTAAAGAGACAGCTTACACTACACTCGTTCGTCCTCTGTTAGAATATTGCTGCGCGGTGTGGGAGTCTTACCAGGTGGGGTTGACGGAGAACATAGAAAGGGTGCAAAAAAGGGAAGTTCGTTTTGTATTATCACGTAATAGAGTAGAGAGTGTGGGATGGACGTCATTAAAGCAAAGATGTTTTTCGTCGCGGCGAGATCTATTTACGAAATTTCAGTCACCAACTTTCTCTGCGAAAATATTTTGTTGAGCCCAAACTACATAGGTATGAATGATCATCAAAATAAAATAAGAGAAATCAGAGCTCGATCAGAAAGGTTTAGGTGTTCGTTTTTCCCGCGCGCTGTTCGGGTGTGGAATGGTAGAGAGATAGTATGATTGTGGTACGATGAACCCTCTGCCAAGCACTTAAATGTGAATTGCAGAGTAATCATGTAGATGTAGATGTAGATTCACAAGGATGTAGGTTGCAGTAGGTACTGGGAGATGAAGAATCTTGCATCGGATAGAGTAGCATGGAGAGTTGCATCAAACCAGTCTCTCGACTGAAGACCACAACAACAACAACAAGTAGTTCTAAGTCGAGGGGACTGATGACCTCAGATGTTAAGTCCCATTGTGCTTAGAGCCGTTTGAACTGTAGAGTTGAGAAGAGCGAGAAAAAGAGAGAGCTGAGAGCAATGGGAAACAACAGTGAAGCACAAAGAAATTTTGCCTATTCTGTGTGAGGTTTCTGTTTATTTTTGGTATTCAAGAAAAGTGATGTAAACTGTATTTTTATTCAGTGTGTCATACTTGACGTACACTGGATATTTTGCAAACAGAGTTTTTCGGTAGTCGATATGTTATGTCACAGAGGTTCTGACTACAGGCAGTATGATGTTTAGTTGCTATTAGCTTTAGCATTGCTGCAGTATTCTAAAAGAACATAGTGAGTGAGTCGAATGTTGGTCATGTTACTGAGCGGTCAGGGAACAGCTTGTAGAACACAGAGATAAGATTTTGAAAATATGATTTGATAAAGATTAATTTGAGAAGTGAAGATTTCGAGACGCTATAGCTGCTGCGCTGCTTACCTTCACGTAATTTATGATATGTTTGAGAAATGTGAAGTTGGTGGGATTTTTTCTTTGTTGGTTCGGGTCAGTTAGACTCATTGTTTAAAGGTGATTAAGCATAGTTACCAGTTCACATGGCTCCCACTCAACAATTAAAGATTTAGCACTTCTTTACCATTTCAGTAATTAATCTCATGGCCGAGTAATATTTCTTGTAAAAAATAGTTTCTTTTCAGCCAGTTAACAAGTTTTAGTTGTACCACTGTTTCCATTTGAAAGTTTATTTTACGGCTATGTGTGCCACCGTATGGCACTGAGCAAAACACAGTGGCTAAAATTAAGCACACTTTGCTTAATATAGTGGCACAGGCTTGTTTTGCACTCCACAAGACTTTTCTTTCCCTTACTTAGTTTGCTGCTGCGCTGCATTTTTAATATTCATGACTTCGATCAATAGCAACTTCCGTTGCCACTGGTGAGCCGTGAAAATTTATCAGGGCCAGTGACGCATCAGTCATGAAAGAATAAAGTCACTTACAGTTAAGCATTGCACTTCAAAATTAATATCAGATTCACGTTAGGTAATGTTCATTTTAGATCTCATTTCTTATGCAGACGATTATATTCTCATAGTGCAGTATTACATTTACGTAGGTATCATTCAGAGTTTGGAATGTAGTCAGTTGACGTTCGTAAAATTACAGAACATTGCCACATAAACATTCCGATTGTTTATTCCTTCAAATTTCGTTTTGTAACTTGAGGTAGCATTTTTATTCTTCGCTTTGTGTGTTGTAATATCAAGTCACGTACTGTGACGTCACGCACCGACAACACTTTCACAATTATGGACAGCTGTAGAGGTAGCACGGCTCACTATATCTGTAGGGGAATTCCAGCGACTTGTTGAGTCCACGACACGTCCTGTCGCTGCACAATGCTGGGCAAAAAGAGGTCCAACACGATATTAGGAGGCATCCCACGACTTTTCTCACTCAGTGTACGCAACTGTTGTTTCTGAAATAAATAGTTTAGAAGTGTAATTTAAGCAACAGATATAAAACCGATTTTCTGGAATTTTATTTGAAAGTAGATCTATGTAAAATAGTGATAATTTGATATTCATCAGAAAGATTTTTTATAAATGTAATGACAGTTGTAAGCATATATTCTAGTGAAATGATGTATGGCAATGTTAAAAGTAATTTAGGAAACATTACTTTTATCTATAGCCTGTGTGTCGGGATGTGCATTAGTCACGGTTCCTCTCTCCTGGGACGAACCATTGTCGCGTAGACATTTAAAGAATGGCGGCGGGATGCTTTCGAGGTTGGAACAGTTCCCGCACACTTAAAATACATAACACAAAAATCAAGGTCTCCAATAAGCCATCTAGGCTTGAGGAGAATGTGTGTCGCATTGAAGGGCGATAAGGAGAGAAGGTGTAGCGCCATCACCAGATTTCATGCTCATAGCTTGATTTCAAGCTTCGGGCGTGCTTAACGTTTGATGTCTGCAGGTGTACGAAAAACGTTCTCGCTCCAAAGATTCGGACAGGGGCAGCGATACGTGTTCTACGGCCTTCACAAAGAGCGCACGGTAGAGCACGGACGTTTCTGGAGCCGTGTTGGGTCAAGGGTTGCGTCGCCTGTAGTGTAGGTCGCGTGGGCGAATCAAGGGCCGAGCAGCTTGCGTGATCTGCGGCTCCGAGGGGAGCACCACTAACGAGCCTTTGTTCCAAAATATCCTGGTGGTTGCGGCGCGGTGCGGCCAAGTCGTCAGGCCTGGACGGAGCAGAGTTGTCCAGAGGAGACAGCGCGTCCGCTGGAGCGTGCTCTCAGCTTAAAAAACGCTCAGGGATAGTTCCTGTCATCAAATGGGATAATACTCAAATCAAAAGATAAATGAGGAGCCGGTTATCAAAGATGATCAAGTCCATTTCTTCGATTTTCTGATATCGATGGTTTCTTATAGCATTTTTCCTTCTGAGTCGGATGGTAGCCTCATTGAGTGTCAAAAACGAACGAAAATGGTTTAAAAAGTTATTTAAATGTGTGGCTTTGCTTCAAAAAGAGCCAACACCACCAGTAGACAATCATGACATAGGTCTCGGTAAACGGCATCCGTCTTGTGCTCTTTACTTTCTTGCTGTCTGCGTGTTAGCGCTACTTGTTACTGTGGTTTTCTTCAATTTTGATTTCCCTTGTGAAAATACAAACGCTTCCGATTCACTAGCAACAAAGTCATACAGATGTGTTGGTAACTGGGTAGCCAGCTTGTAATACAGATGGTAGCAGGCTTTTCGGTGTTACAAAAAAGGCAACCGAGCGAGGTGGCGCAGTGGTTAGCACAATGGACTCGCATTCGGGAGGACGACGGTTCAATCCCGCGTCCGGCCATCCTGATTTAGGTTTTCCGTGATTTCCCTAAATCGCTCCAGGCAAATGCCGGAATGGTTCCTTTGAAAGGGCACGGCAGACTTCCTTCCCCGTCCTCCCTAATCCGATGAGACCGATGACCTCGCTGTTTGGTCTCTTCCCTCAAACAATCCAATCCAATCCAAAAAAAAGGCAAATCACTTGCTCTGGATGTTCCTTCGCCAATACCTATTGGATGTTCCGTGAATCTCAAAAAGATTACAGATGTAACATAATTATTAGAGAAATGTTTGGGGAAAAATGGTGTGAAACAAACTGAGAAAGAGACGTCTGGTGCGGAAGAGGAGAAAGAACATTGCGAATGTGAGAATATGGAAGAAGATGGGTATTCAGTGCTCTGCTCATGTGCTTAGTTCTTTATTGTAACGTTGTAAATGAAACATGTTAATTATTTGCCTTTTTTTTATTCAAGAGCAACCAGTGCTAACATTCTTGTTGACGCAACTTATTAAAATTTTTTTAGACACCTGAGTTAAAAATCGTTTTGATTTGAACCTTCACTAATTTTTTTTTTGCTCTAACCCTTCCACCCCTTTTTGTCATTTTTAAAACAAAAGTGCATAAGGCACGGATTGTTATAGATTTTTAAAAAATATAGTAATAACCACTCTAAGAAGTACGTGGATACACTTCAGTTTAGTTTCGAATGCGGACAAATCAAGTAGTTAGTATCAAAGTCGACGAACTCTATATTTCAACTACTTTTACGATTTCCGTATTGATTTTTGGCATTTCTTCATTACTAAAAGAAATATGTTTGATATAAAAAAGAGCAAACAACAAAGTTTCAGAAGCGTAGGTATTTTTCTAATATTCTTTTAGTTTTCTGCCTCTTGTAAAAATATCGAAACTGGACTTGATATTAGGGATCCTCAAATACAGTTTCGTGTTGTAGAAAAAGCTTTTGTCAGTGTTAACTGAAATACACCGAAATTCTGGAGTTGTTATGGATAATGTACAGGAAGCGGAAAGTTACCTACAACTTGACGTTTCAGTTACACAGAGTGGAGATACGATTAGTGAGATTGAACAGTTCAAATTTCTAGCTGTTCCGATAAATAGTAAACTGTCGTAGAAATCCCATGTTCAGGATCTTGTTCAAAGACTTACTATTAGAGCAGTACCTGAAGTAAGTGTAGTTCAACACGACAAGTAGTCTACTTTCCTAATTTTCATTCGCTTATGGCGTATGGTATTATATTTTGGGTTAACTCTTCCCATTCTAAAAGGGTATTCTTTGCTCAGAAACGGGCGGTTCGGGCCATAAGTAGTGTAAGTCTTAAGTTCGTGAACCTCTTGTGGACCCATCTTCATTTGTCTGAGTATTCTGGCACTGGCCTCTCAATATATACGAGGGTTTGAGCTTTGACAGTGGCAACTATTTATTTACAGCACGTACAAGCTAGGTAAGTGTTTCAAAGTTTTGCTGACCTTCAAAGCAGTCACCAGCATTGTGTTCAACCCGTTGCCAGCAACGTGGATGTCGTAGGATACCCTTAGCAGTGTCAGTTGTGTTGAGAGTTCGAGCGGCGCCGTCTATTATCTGATGAATTTGTAGCAGTTCTGAAGCGAATGCCGTGAAGTGTAACCTTTAGTTTAGAAATCGAGTTGAACTCACGAGGGCTTAAGTCAGGGGAATGCAGTATGTGGTATAGCACTTAGCAGCCCCCTCAGTCAAACAAATCAGTAACAGCTTGCAAGCCGGCCGAAGTGGCCGTGCGGTTAAAGGCGCTGCAGTCTGGAACCGCAAGACCGCTACGGTCGCAGGTTCGAATCCTGCCTCGGGCATGGATGTTTGTGATGTCCTTAGGTTAGTTAGGTTTAACTAGTTCTAAGTTCTAGGGGACTAATGACCTCAGCAGTTGAGTCCCATAGTGCTCAGAGCCATTTGAACAGCTTGCACTGTACGTGCTTGAGCATTGTCCTGCAAAATGATGGTCAGGTCCTGCATAAAGTGTCATCACTTCTGTCTCTAAGCTGGTCGTACGTTGTGTTCCAATAAAAAATGAACAGCATAGAGACAGAAGTGACGAGACTTTCTGCAGGACCTGACCATAATTTTGCAGGACAATGCCAAAGCATCCATTTTCAATAAGCTACCACAAGGATTAAAAAAATCTTAGCAGTAATCCACGGGCTTTCAAATCTAAACTGACGAGTTTCCTCACGGGTCGCTCCTTCTATTCTGTCCAGAAGCTCTTTGAAAAATTAAGTAGATTCCTGAGTTATATTGTTGATTGCGTTTACGAAACTTATTGCTTGTCTTTTTTGGCTTCATAAACATTTTATTTCATCTCTTATTACTTTTATGTTGTAATTTCATGTACTGACACTTTCCATGACCATGGTGATTGCTCCTGAATTTGGTCCTACGGAACTAGATACGTAAAAATAAAATAAAAGTACTGAAAACTAGCCAGTAGTTCTAAGGGTGGTAAGACGTGAAAGGGACGCAGTAGCTGAGATATGTATGAGGCAGATTTGCAGCCTCCTCTCTGTTATTTACTCTGTAATTTTAGCAAACATTAAAGGAAACCAAAGATACATTCCGAAACAGAATGTAAGATCAAGGAGAGGCAGTAAAATATTCCGTCTTCTCCAATGCTACATTAATGCTACCTGTTAAAGAGTCGCAAACAGACGAGTAACACCCCAGAATCAGTCTGACCAGTGTTTTGTAATTCACATGTTTCAATCCATGAACTGTATTTGCTAAGAATTTTTCTGTCACGCTCAGCCAAGGCTGTGTTTAGGCCCTGTAATGTTACTGCTCTGCCTGACAGAAAAGGCGAAGTACTCAGAAGCTATGGGCGAATGCCATTATACGTACACACCATCGGCGGGTATGTAAATAATAACTGGAATGCTATTATACGTACACACTATCGGCGGGTATGTAAATAATAACAGTTGCAATTCTCTGCGAAAAGTAGAACTGCTACCACAGTGCTACCACAATGCACTAGTACTGTTCGTGCTTGGCGTCGTTACTAGGTGAGTATGAACAGCACCAGATGTTGAGTGACCGCTGTGAAGGACACGGAGGTACCGCGTACTCTTGTGACACAGCATTATCAGCACTTGACAGAATTTGAAATTGCCCTCATTGATGGTCTACATTTGATCGGCTGGTTGAAGCGAGCAATATCGAGATTTGTGAGGCATTCGGACGTGACATCGTGATGTTAGGCTGTATGTGAACGTGAGGGCAGCGATATTCGTTGCCAAGTTTCTAGTCGACCACATTTGACCTCCACAAGGGAGGATCGCCATATTAGGTATCGTAACCCCTTCACGTCGGCACCTGCCATCCGAGGGCCAGTAATGGACTCCCTGCAACATCCTGTTTCATCCCGCACCGTAGGGTGAAGACTAGCAGCAACCGGGCTAGAGATAATGTGTAGGCTGCCAGTAAAACCTCAACGCAAATGACTACGTTTGGAGTGGTGACGTGAACGGGAAGCATGGACTACTGATAAATGACTACTTGTGTTCAGCGATTAATCGCGTCTGTGCTCTACTCTGGGTGACGACCGTCGGCAAGTTAGGCGGCGACATGCGGAGAGGTTCCATTCTGACTTGTTTTGTACAGGCACGAAGGTGTTACATCTACATTTGCATCCACATGGATACTCCGCAAGCCACCGTACGGTGCGTGGCGTAGGGTACCTTTTACTCATCTTCTTTTCTGTTCCATTCACAGATAGAGCAAGGGAAAAGCGACCGTCTATATGTCTCCCTATGGTCCTTGGTTTCTCGTATCTTATCTTCGTGATCCTTACGCGCAATGTACCTTGGTGGCTGTAGATTCGTTTCACAGTCAGCTTCAGATGCCGGTTCTCTAAATTTTATCGATAGCGTTTTTTCGAAAACAACGTCGCCTTCCCTCCAGGGATTCCCATTTGAGTTCCCGAAGCATCTCCGTGACACGTGTTGCTCTACCCTACTGTAAACAAATCTAGCAGTCGGCCTCTGAATTGCTTCGATGTCTTCCTTTAATCCGATGTTGTACGGATCCCAAAAATTAGAGCAGTACTCAAGAACAGGTCGCATTAACGTCGTATATGCAGTCTCCTTTACAGGTGAACCACTATTTCCTAAAATTCTCGATCATTCGCCTTCCGTTTCTCAGTTCTCACAGGCGCGTTCTATTTCATATCTGCAACATTACGCCCAGATATTTAAACGATTAGACTGCGTCAAGCAGGACACTTGTAATGCTGTATCCGAACATCACTGGTTTGTTTCTCCTTCTCGTCCGCATTAACTTTCAATTTTCTACATTGAGAGCTAGCTGCCATTCACCGCATCAACTAGAAATTTTGTCTAAGTCATCTTGCATCCTCCTATGATTACTCAACGACGATACCTTACTATACACCACACCCTCATAAGCAAACAACCACAGATTGCTGCCCACCCTGTCCGGCAAATCGTTTGTGTATATTGACAACAACAGCGGTCCTATCACATTTTCCTGAAGAACTCCTGGGGATACCCTTGTCTCTGATGAACACTCGCCGTCGAGGGCGACATCCAGGGTTCATTACTTAAGAAACCTTCGAACCATTCCACATTTCGTACCATCGTTGACAGTCGACTATGGGGCACCGTGTCAAATTAAACTAAACTCTGCCAGAACAGAACATGAAGGACTAACCACGTCAAATGCTTTCCGGAAACCTGGAAATATGGAAACTGCGTGTTGCCCTTCGTCCATAGTTCGCAGTATGTCGTGTAAGAAAAGGTCAAGCTGTGTTTCGCACAAGTGGTGCTTTCTAAAACCATGTTGAGTCGTGCACATAAGCTTCTCAGTCTCAAGAAAGCGTAATGTATTCGAACTGAGAATATGTTCAAGAGTTATGACGCAAACCGAAGTTAGGGATATTCGTGTGTAATTTTGTGTGTCCATTCTTTAACCCTTCTTATACAATGGAGTCACTTGCGAGTTTTTCCAGTCACTTAGGACTTTGCGTTGGGTGAGAGATCCACGATAAATGCAGGCTACGTAAGGGGCCTGTGACATAGAGTACCCTTTGTAAAACCGAATTAGAATTCCATCCAGACCCGGGGATTTATTTGCTTTCAAATCTTTCAGTTGTTTCTTTACGCCAAATATGCTTATTATTATAGTGTCCATACAGGAGTGTGTCCGATTATCAAATGACGGTATGATTGTTACTCCCGGCATCTTCGCGTCGAGAGCCCTCGGGTATGACATCGGGCCACGGCTGGTAGCGAAAACTGACTGCACAACCATACGTGCGGATATCCTGGGCCCTCAGTGTTACCTCTCATACGACAGTATCGTGGTGCCATTTTTCAACGTGGCACGTGTGTCTACGAACTATCTGCGTGACGTTGAGGTGCTTCCGTTACCAGCGAGGGCACCAGATCTGTCCCAGATAGGACGTGTGTGGAACCAGCTTGGACGTAATCTCCATCCCAGCGTCAGTATCTAGGATATGTCAGTTGTGGGCCAACTTGCCTGAGGAAAGTGTACAACGGCTTACTTTATGACAACCTTCCCATTCGAAACTGTGGATGCATCCAGGCCAGAGCGGGTGCAACGTCATACCGATAAATGCGCTCCTACTGCAATGTTCTTCGTAAATTTGATTATATTTTGTAACTAGTGAAATAACATCACATATATTCCCACCCCGTGAAGTTTCATTTGTTTTCATCCTCCACTCTCGGTCTTCACTTTTCTGGTCAGGCAGTGTAAATCCGACTCACATGTAAATAGGGACTATCTAACTATGATGGCAAAAGTTTCGGAGCCGTAAGGGGGGGGGGGGAGGGGTTCAAGCAGAGTTAATGAAGACAACTGAAATTAGAATTATCATTGTAGACCTCATGCACTTAGTGCAGGCACATTAGTAATTTTTATCTCATAGCTACAAATAATAACACCAGTTCATAGAAGAATGGAAAAACTGGTAGAAGCCTATCTTGGCGAAGATCAGTTCCAATTTGGGAGAAATGTAGGAACACGCGAGGCAATACTGACTCTGCAACATACGTTAGGAGATTGGTTAAAAGAAAGCAAACATACATTTACAACACTTTTAGACTTAGTGAAAGCTTTTGGAAATGCTGACTGTAGTACTCTCTTTGAAATTCTGAAGGTAGCAGGGGTAAAACACAAGGAACGAGAGGCCATTCGCAACTTGCACAGAGACCAGGCGGTAGTTATATGAGTCGAGGGGCATGAAAGGAAAGCAGTGGTTGAGAAGGCACTGAAGCAGGGTTGTAGCCTTTACATTGGGAAAGCGGTGAAGGAAGCAAAAGAATAATTTAGAATAGAGATTAAAGTTGAGTGAGAAGAAATACGAACCTTGAGGTTTGCCGATGACATTGTAACGCTGCCAGAGGCAGAAATGGGCTTTGAACAGCACTTGAACGGAATGGAGAGTGACTTGAAACGAGGACATAATGTGAGCATCAACAAAAGCAAAACAAGGATAATAGGACATGGTCGAATTAAATCAAAAGATGGTGAGGGAATTACATTAGGAAACGAGGCACTTAAAGTAATAGATGAATTTTGATATTTGGGCAGCAAAATAAGCGATGGACAATGTAGAGAAGATATAAAATGAAGACTGGCAATAGCAAGAAAAGCGTTTCTGAAGAAGATAAATTTGTGGACATCAAATGTAGACTTAAGTGTTCGGAAATCTTTTCCGAAGGTGTTTGCCAAGAGTGTAGCCATGTATGCAAGTGAAAAAAGAACGGTAAACAGTTTGGACAAGAAGAGAATAGAAACTTTTGAAATGTGGTGTTGCAAAATATTGCTGAAAATTAGATACGTGCATCAAGTACTGAATAGAATTGGAGAGACAGGATACTGGTGGCATAACTTGATTAAAAGTAGGGATCGGTTTATCGGTAGCATTAGAAGACATCATGGGATCACCAGCTTAGTACTGGAAGGAAGTGTGTGGGGTAAACATCGTGGAGGGAGATTCGTTTGGTTTTGTTTTGCCTCAGGGCGCAAAAACCAATTGGGGTCATACGCGCCCAAGTCAAAACTATAAACACGAACATAGAGAGGAGTTAAACGACTATATGTCAGTCCCAACTGACATAACCGAAGAAAGCTAAAAACAGGGACGTGGAAAAAGGGCTAAAAATGACACCATACAGAAATGGAGGTCCAAAACTAAAAATTAAATGGCCTTCGTCGTATTGCTTTGGCGGATAAAAAGTAAAACGTGGTCAACAGTTCGCGCGTAATTCGTTAAAACGGCTGATAAATCAGACGGCAAACCCAAGCGGGAATGTAAGTGGTTAAAAAAAGAATATTATATCAGGAAGTGGTGGACAGTTAAAACTTGGGAGCAATGTGTACAAAGTGGTGGGGTAGCGCCACTTAATAAATGACAATGGTTAAGAAGGCAGTGGCCAATACGCAGCTGAGTTAAAATAATCTCCTCCCGGCGGGAGGGCCGGGAGGAGGTCGTCCAAGCCGCTGGGAGAGGCTTAATAAGCCGGAGCTTATTCCCGTGAAGGGAGGACCGTTGGTGATGCTAAAGGGACACCACCTCCTGACAGGCGGCAACACAGAGATCATATGAGGGAATAGAGGTACTCGCGGGATGAGGTACGAGGACTGCATCCTTGGCAGCAGCGTCCGTAGCTTCGTTTCCTGGCAGACCGACATGACCAGGAACCACAGAAACATCACACTGGCTCCACCAAAAGTGACCAAGTGACAGTATCCCTGGACCCGCTGCACTAAGGGATGGGCAATGTACAGCGCACATAGACTCCGAAGGGCGCTGAGTGAGTCTGAGCAGAAGACAAAAGTGAAAAGGCTATGTCGCCGGATGTACCCCGTGACCTGATACAAAGAGCTCGGCTGTAAATCATGAGGAATTTGCCGGATGCCAATATCGAAAGACAGAGGTGCCAATGACGAAGGCACACCCGACCCAACGGTCAGTCCGAGAGCCATCAGTGTATACAAAGGTAGCATCGCCAAGTTCCATGCGAAGGTCGTGAAACTGAAGGCGATAGACCGAGGCTGGAATAGAAGCGAATGAAGATCAAGGTTAACATACGCCGCTTCACGAAGCAGAGGTGGTGAAGGGTTCACACCCACTGGGAAAGTTGCAGGTAGTGTGAAATTAAGTCACCGTAGCAAGTGCCGAAAGTGGACTCCAGGAGGTAACAGAGAAGAGGGACGTGCCCTATACTGGCGATCAAAGGAATCATCGAAGAAGGCGGCATAGGATGTGTGGCCACGCATGGCAGACAAATGGCATGCATACCTGCTGAGGAGAAAGTCACGGCGGTAGGACAGTGGTAGTTCAGCAGCTTCAGCATACAGACTCTCAACTGGGCTGGTGTAAAAGGGGCCAGTGGCCAAATGAATGCCGTGATGGTGGATAGTGTTGAGATGGCGTAAGAGGGATGGGGTTGCAGACGCATAAATGAAGCACCTAAAGTCGAGTTTCTAACGGACAAGGGACCAGTACAAATGGAGGACGGTGGTTCGATCGGTACCCCAGGAAGTACCATTCAGGATATGTAGGCCACTGAGGAACCGCGCACAGCAGGCTGCCAGGTAAGATACATGGGAGGATCAAGATAGTTTCCTATAGAGCATGAGACCCAGAAATTTCTTAGTTTCAACGAACGGAAAGGCAACAGGCACAAGCTGTAGAGATGGTGGGAGAAACCATTTACGCCGCCAGAAATTCACACAGACGGTTTTGTCAGTGGAAAATCGAAAGCCATTGTCGATGCTCCGGCAGTAAAGACGATCAAGACAGCGCTGAAGACGTTGCTCAGTTGGACAGGTCCGTAGCGAACTGCAATGGATGGCAAAATCGTCAACAAAATGGAGCCGGAGATGCCTGGCGGGAGACACGCGATTATGGGGTTAATGGCGATAGCAAAGAGGACGACGCTCAGGACGGAACCGTGAGACACACCATTTTCCTGAATAAAGGTGTACGACGAAGTAGAACCCACACGCACCTTGAAAACACGGTCTTGTAAAAATGCCTGAAGGAAAAAGGGCAGGAGCCCAGGGAAGCTCCACATGTAAAGAGTATGGAGGATACCAGTTCTAGCAGGTGTCGTAAGCCTTCTCTAAATCGAAAAACACGGCCATAGTCTGGGATTTCCGCAGAAAACGTTTCATGACATGGGTGGACAAAGTAACGAGATGTTCAGCTGCAGAACGCCGCGCTCTAAATCCACACTATGCATTCGTCAGTAAATTGCGAGACTCGAGACACCACACCAGCTGGGCATGAATCATACGTTCCATCACCTTGCAAAATCAGCTGGTAAGAGAGATGGGGCGGTAGCTGGAAGGAAGGTTTTTATGCTTACCGGGCTTCGGTTTGGGTGTGACGGTGGCTTCACGCCAAAGTCCAGGAAATGTGCCCTCTGCCCAGATGCAGTTGTACGTGTTAAGCAGAAAAGTGCCTGCCCGCAAGAGAAAGGTGCTGCAACATCTGAGCCGGCCGCGGTGGCCGTGCGGTTCTGGCGCTGCAGTCCGGAACCGCGGGACTGCTACGGTCGCAGGTTCGAATCCTGCCTCGGGCATGGGTGTGTGTGATGTCCTTAGGTTAGTTAGGTTTAAGTAGTTCTAAGTTCTAGGGGACTTATGACCTAAGATGTTGAGTCCCATAGTGCTCAGAGCCATTTGAACCATTTGCAACATCTGAATGTGGACGGCGTCCTGCCCTGGGGCGGAGGATTAGGATGAACTGAGAGCATGATCTAGGTCCCTCATAGTAAAGGCGGCATTGTAGCACTCACGATTCGGAGAAGAGAAGAGTATCTCCCGAGCCTTCTCCATTCGTTTCCGATGGAGGAAGGCAGGATCATAGTGAGAAGAGCTCGAAACTTCCGCAAAATGGTGGCCCAAAGTGTTTGAGATAGCAATAGGGTCCACAATGACATCGTCAGCTACTGTCATGCTGGAAAATGGGGGAATGGATCTTGGTTCCAGAGAGCCATCATAGGTTGGCCCACCTGACAGAGGAAGGGGTGGAACTGTTAAAAGAACTAATTAATGAAATCCAGCTAGCTTTTTTGCTGTCCCAAAGAACTCGACGACCCTTTGCACACATCTGTTTATAATTAATGCAGTTCGCCATCGTAGGGTGGCGGTTAACAACGCGGAGAGCTCGTCTCCGTGCGCGAATTGCGTCGCGGCGTGCCTCCTTCCACCAAGGGACTGGGACACGACGTGGTAAAGAGGAAGTATGGGGAATGGAACATTCTGCAGCAGTAAGGATAATATTTGTGAGATATTCCACCTGGTCATCACAACTGGGGAAATCTTGCTCTTCAAAGGTCGCCAGGGAGGAGAAAAGCTGCCAGTCAGCCTTAGGAAGCTGCCATTTAGGCGTCCACATGGGTGGGGTAGGAGTCAGCAAACGGATAGCACATGGGAAATGGTCGCTCGAGTAGATGTCAGAAAGAACAGATCACTCAAGATGAGGGCAAGCTGGACAGTGCACAAGGATAGGTCCAAATGGGAATAGGTGAGTGAGGAGTCAGAAAGGAAAGTGGGTGCTCCAGTGTTAAGGCAGAAGAGGTTAAGTTGGCTAAGAATGTCATCCAAGAGGGCACCTCTCTGACAGATTCTGGGAAAACCCAAAAGGGGAGCATTAAATAACACATGAGTAGCAAATATGGGGGAGGTAGCTGCCCAATAAGTTGAAGGAAGTCTGCCCTGGTGACAGTGAATGAGAGAGGGACAAATCTTACAGAGGAAAGAGTCAGGTAGGGAAGGAGAAGGTGAACTGCAACAGCTTGAAGATTGGTAGTCAGGGAGGTGGGTTGACTATGAATGTCATCCATTATGAGCAGCATGATGCCCGCATGAGATGGAATGCCGACCTCAGGGGGAAGGTCAAAACGAATTGGTAAGAAATGTGAAAGCTCAAAGTGATAGTGAGGGCGCAATTTCGTTTCCTGTAGGCTGAGTGCAAGGGGACGCTGCAATGCTAAAAGCAGCTGTAAATCCTCTTTATGGGACCGCGAACATTCCACTGTAGGAGAGCTATGATGAGGAAGAGATGTAGGGGTGTCACCTCGGCGGCTGCCGAGTGACAGCCGGGGAAGGGTCGCTACTACAGGGCACAGAAGCAGGAGGATCCTGCTCCATGGGGTCCACAGAAGCATCAGCTTGTTTGTGCGGTGGCTTTGTGGAGTCCAACACTGAAAAACGATTATTGGTTCGCACCGGCGACACGGAGGCTGGCCGGGCTAAGGTATCACAAGGCGACACTATCGAAGAGGACCTTCGAGGTGACGAAGGAGAAGACCGTTTGCCTTTGGTTGACTTTTTCGAGCCTTTCTGGTTAGAGGAAGACTCAGGTGTTGTTTGGCTGGAGGGACGGAGGAAGTCTTCACGAGAGTACTCCTTCTGTACTTTCTGGCCTACCGGTTGTGCAGCTGTTGGCTTCGCCCCTTTAGGCGAGAGTTTGATGGCTTGTTGCACAACTAAGCGATTTCACAACCTCAGAGCTGGACTGGAGGTCGTAACTCTGCATGGCCATGTCATTCACGGAGCAAGGGGTAACAAGAACTATAGGTACCAGACGGGAGAACGCAGGGTTTGCGACTAGCCAGTAACCTGCGAGTGACTGGGTAAGGAAACTTTTCCTTAACCCAGATCTCTTGAGCTGCCCGATCATCACGATACACGGGACGATCCCAAGAGGAGGCGACATGGCCACCATTGCAGTTGATACAGCGGGGAGAAGGAGGCTGATAATCGCCCTCGTGTGCATCCCTGCCACAGGTTACACATTTGGCTGGATGTCGACAAGACGTTCTAATGTGGTTGAAACACGGCAGCGCATCGGG
Organism: Schistocerca nitens; assembly: GCF_023898315.1. Lineage (NCBI taxonomy): Eukaryota > Metazoa > Arthropoda > Insecta > Orthoptera > Acrididae > Schistocerca > Schistocerca nitens. The sequence continues at coordinate 441,716,083 of NC_064621.1, read as the reverse complement.
TTCAGAATGTATGGCCTGACTGTGATAATTTTACAGCCTGCTTTGGGCTTGGACAGAAGCGCCACTCTATGAAAGGTGAGAAAGAGAGAGTGGGTGGGCACTAAGGAGGAATCTACTTTCTTCATTACACAATGGACGGCAATGACACCCTGATTGGAGAGATAAGATATTTCGGCCTCGGTTAGACTGTCGAGCAGCCTGGTGTAAATTACACCACAGAAAGAATTTAGAGTTCTAGTGGCCTCAACACAAACAGAGAAACTGTGGAGAAGCGAGGCAGCAAGCAGTTGTTGTGCTTGAGAATCAGATGTGGTCCCCAAAAGCAAAGTGCCATTCCATAAACGACAGCAGGATTTCACAGGGCCAGCAGTTGCATCTACACCTTTCTGAATAATAAACGGATTTACCATGGCAAAGGACTGACCATCTTCAGTACATGAGACCACAAGAAACTGTGGTGCAGTAGGAAGGGTCTTTCAATCATTAGGCTCATTACGTTTACGTTTTGTAGACGTTGAGTGGGAAGGTGATTGACTCATTGTGAGGAAATGCCCCATGATTGCCAGTGTCTCCAACGGTGCGCTTCTTCCAACTGGGGGCCCCCTTCACAAGGGGGCACACCTGCCTTAGGTGGTTGTTCACACCTCAGGTCACACCTTCCGAACACCTGACAGAGGGACCAATCAGCCATTAGGGAAGGTTACAGCTTAGGCAATTAACCCTCCCTGGGCCTGTCCTTACCAGGGGGTATGTGCGAACCCTACCTGTCGACCCGGGGCTGGGAATTACGTTTTACCCAGTCACTTGTTACGCGCCAGACGAGTTGGCCAGCCTTCAGGAGTGCACAGGGAGGAAGATGAAAAAAGAGGATACTCAAACGCCGGACCGGAGGAACGAGAGGAGAAGGGAAACAAAGAAATGGAAAGGAAGCAAAAAACAAAGGTGAAACTGTTCACACGTTAGCGCCAGAATGAAAAACATTCCCAATAATACTCCAGACATGTTCACCAAGGGGGAGGGGGCGGGGGAGAATAGCAGGAGGATAGACATGCATCATGGAAGGGGGAAAATGCTGCAAAAGCTGGGGCCCCTTGGTTGCAAAGCACAAACCCGCCAAAGAGTGGCGAGCCCCCTGGGAGAGGGGGGGGGGGGGGGGGGGTTGGAGGGAGAGCAGGAGATGGATACAGCAAGCAGATTCAGAAGGATGTAGGTTGCAGTACTTACTCGTAAATAATGAGGCTTGCAGATGGTAGAGGAACTTGGAGAGCTGCTTTAACCAGTTTTCGGACTGGAAACCACAACAGCAACATCAATACAATATGTGTGGGTTAAATATGTCCTACACTATCTTGTGGCAGAAATTATCTCTATGACTGTGTCTGACGGCTTGTGTCTCGAAGTTTCTCAGCGACGCAGACTTTTTTTTGCATAGCGGAAAATTCTTACGTAGTATAGAGCAGTGTTTAATTCAGGCTATTTCACATCAGCTTTAAATGCGATTAAAGTGAACGGGCTTCATTGACATCTGGTGACATGGAACATATTTAAAGAGGACGACAATATATTTCTAAAATCATATTATGATGAAAGTTCATACATAGGATTACATGCTTGATGGTTGAATACAATTCGACACACCATGTGATTTACGTCCCCTCACCCCCCACCCCCCAGGATGTGATACATAACAAAAAATTACAAAATATTATTATCAAGTCCTGAAACACTGTCTTACGCGTGAAAGAGCATTGAGCTAAGTAATTTGAAACGTTAGATAGTAATTCAGAAATGGATACTGTCCCCCACGTGTTGCCAAGAAGTTGAAGACATGAACAAAGACCTAATTTTCCAGCGCCATTTACGACTACAAAATGTATTGTGAAAAGAAATCTAAGTCTTCATGATCTTAAAGCGGGCCTAATTACAATCACATAAGTACAGCGCAGCTGTGACAGACGAGCAGCAATCTTATCGTATTCCAAAGCTTACTCGGTTGTATGCGCCCTTCTAGTACCATAAGAGAAAGTGTCTATACTACGAGGCAAATCGGCACATCCAGTCGTATCGAAAGCAGGACAAGGAGGCGACTTCGTTGCGGCCACGAGTCTTTCCAAATGGAAATAAGTCGCTTAGCATTCCGATTGGCCGGAACCAGTCAAAGCCTGCTCATCGTTCCAAGATTTTCCTTCCATTTTCTACCCAGAGATCCGAACGCTACCGGACAGATAGGTGACTGCACGTTTTTGAATCTAGTAAGTGACTATAGTTGTGCGCGGTAAATACGCTCTATGAAAGGTGATCACGTCAAAGCAAACACCTTTCAAAGGTCACAAAAACGAAGAGGACTGCGTTCGTTAAAGTATGTGACATAATTTACAAACAATGTTTCGAAAAACTAATTTTTTGAATATTCCTGCCCTGTAAAAATATGTATTTCAGTTCAGAAAACAACATTCTATAACTGAAAAAAAATATTGATTTCCAGCATGCTAGGTTAACAACAGAACAGCAAGTTGTATTAACCAGTTTGACGTAGAAACAGTCGAAGTCGGTAGATTCACCTATTTTATTTAATTGGTGACTATTTTCCGGTCACCTCAACGTATTTTTAAATCATCCAAACAGACTAAACGGTATTTTTCGTAATAGCATGCAAGCAGTGTTTAGATTGCATGTCTGTCTTGCTAATGTCCATAGAAAAACTTGACTCTGGTGCACGTGTATGTACAATACTAACATGGCTTGCGTGCTATTACGGAATAATTTCGTTTTGTCTATTTGGATGATTTGAAAATTGGTTTAGGTAACCTGAAACTAATCATCAATTAAATAAAGGAATATGAATCTTGCCACTTTGACTGTTTGTACATCAATCTATAAGTAAATACGTTTGTCAGGCAAATGCAAGGTAACAAAAGAAATCCATCAACCAATAATACTTCACCCATATTTCATTCAAATACAATGCTTTACCAAACAATCAGCCTCAAAATGAAAGTTTCAAATAGTGGTTTTGGCTAACTGGTTTCCCGCCTAGGCTTCATTCAAAAGAGGACGAATTGTTGGCCCTATATTCTAAAATGAAAGTTAGAAGTCTTTTTTTAATCAACTACAATTTTAAAACTGATTTTTTCTCAGAGTTGTTTGTAAACGTGACAGGTACATTCTTAAAGCGATTCGACGTTAGGAAAACACCTTTGACGATACATGGGCCTTGGTTTCGGGGAAATCAGATATGCAAAAAAACCAAGCACATTTCAAACTTCGAAAATTCTATACCCATTGTTTAAAGGTCTTTGCAACGTTGCTAACTGAAATGTGACGCTTTTGACTGGGCACCACTGGGAATTTGCTGCTAGAGTGTGTAGACTCCCCGTTTCTAATCGGCCTACTGGACTGCGATATAACTGACCGTGATCGCATATGCCTAACGAAATTTTATAGTCAGCAAGGCTATCGTTACCGAATCAAAATAGCACCGGTTAGTTGGAGGAAAGTGCACAACAGACGCTTCTGAAGGAATAATTTATTCTAAGCTTAAGCTAAATAATAGGTTTGTTTATAAATAACTCATCTGCTACCACTCACAATTTTCTTTATTTTATTTTTCGCACAACTCGTTTCGGGAAATGATTCCCATTTCCAAGCGCGTTTTGTGTGTGTGTTATGTCATTCCTGTGTAATGTTGTCGATGTGTGAGATTCTGCTTCATTTTGTTGACTTCACTGCAATATATAAGAAAACAAGCCATTTTTTGTTGGTTGTCGATCTTCTTGTGAAGTAAGTGGCGAAATTTAGAAGAATTTGTACTCACAATTTCCTTTGTGATCCATTTGTGCAGAGTCTCACACACACTAAACATCACACACAACTTGTTGTACATTTTTAAAGATTGGAAACATTTTTCATAAACAAAACAGTGACACAGATGTTCTTACAAGTAGTCAACAGAGATGACATTATAGGTATTCCACAGAGTACGATATGCTTTTGTACAGAGGGTTATTTACCTTAACAATTTGGATCATAATTTACTTACGTCTATTTTACAATTGTGCTTATTTGTATGTGTTATTATTTTTATTTAAGTATACTATCAAAACATCTGAAGAAATTCACTTTGGAGTTTTTTGTTTAATATTTTATCTTCATATTTTCTGTAATGTGAATATATCTGGAGTTCTTCTAGCAAATCCATTTTATGTCCTTTATTTAGACGGTGGAGAACTTTGACATTTTGCTCTATTTTTCCAAATGGGTGTCCTGTATTATGTACATGTGTTGCTATGGCTGATGTAGTGTGTCTGTTGTGTTTGTAGGCTTTATGTGCTCTGTGTACCTGGCGTTGAAATTTCGGCCTGTTTGTTCTAGGTAGAACGTGGAGCATTCCTGGCATGTGACCTTGTATATTCCAGAATCTGAGTATGGATCATGTATACACTTTATATTGTGTATTAGTTTTTGTTGTAATTTATTAGATGTAGAAAACCTAATTATTACTTTGTGATTTTTGAAAATATTTGCAAACTTCTGTGATACATTGACAATGAATGGACTACTAGATACACATTTTTCCCTTTTTCTTCTGTGATGCAATTTGTACCTGCCTCTTTCTTCACTTTGTCTAGGATTGTGTCAACCATGGAAGCATTGTACCCATTAGCAACTGAAATCTTTTTCACTGTGTTTATTTCTTGTTGCATGTTTTCTTGGTTCAATGGTATTTTAGTTGCCCTATGTAGCATTGACCTGTATGCTGCCCGTTTATGGATATTTGGGTAACATGAGGTTCTTCTGTGGTACAGTGTGTACCTGGCTCTTTCACCACTTTGTCTAGGATTGTGTCAACCATGGAAGCATTGTACCCATTGCCAACTGAAGTCTTTTTCACTGTGTTTATTTCTTGTTGCATGTTTTCTTGGTTCAATGATACTTTAGTTGCCCTATTAGCATTGGCCTGTATGCTGCCTGTTTATGGATATTTGGGTGACATGAGGTTGCACGGATTGTGGTGTCAGTCATTGTGTTTTTCCTATGAATTTTGAATGTATGCACATTGTTGTGCTTGTAATATTTAGGTACAGAAAGTTGATGCTTTTATTTTGCTCATGTTCCACTGTAAATTTAATTTTCTCATGTAGATTATTGCAGTAATTTAGAATGTCTGTGATGTCTTTGGTATCCCCTTTCACTAACAGTAGTGTGTCATCAACATATCTCCTATAAAAATCTATTATTTTTAAGCAAGTTTCTTGGCTGTTAAATAATTTTTGTTCTAAGTGATTTATGTCTATGTCAGCTATTATACCAGATATACATGATCACATTGCTAGGCCATCTGGTTGTTTATATATGTTACCATTAAAAGTGAAGTAGTTGTAACTTAGGGTTAGCAATCTTCTTGAGAAAGAAATGAATAAAGATGAATTCAGATCTCTTCCTCCCTCCTCTACCAATCTCCTCCTCCAAATTCTCTCAGGGAAACTCCTCCTCCTCCTCCTCCTCCTCTGTCTGTCCACTTTATCTGCTAATCTCGTTCTCAGCCCTCTCTCTGTCCATCTCTACCTACCCCTTCTCTGTCTACCCCTTCCTCATTCCCCCTACCTCTCTGTCCCTATCCTCCTGCCCCCTCTCCATTTGTTCACCTTCTCCTCCCCCTCACTCTCTGTGCACCTCATCCTTCCACATCTACCTGTCAATCTCCTCCTCCCTACTCTCCCTATCTCCCCATCTCCTCTTCCATAACTATGTCCATCTTCAACTCCCACCTCACTGTGCATCTACCTCCTCCTCCCCCTTTTTCCCCATCTTCTCCTTCTATCCAGCTCCTCCTTCCCCCTCTATCTACTCAATTGTTCCCATTCGCATGAAAGGATCCTGCTCTGTATATTGGTAATACTTGTAAAAAAATGCAGGTCACATGCAGGGCTGCCTAGAATTGTGGGATTAGAAACCCTTTTCGACCCTATCACAGCTATACAGGGAGAAAATGTTTTAACCCCTATAGTGGCTGATGCCTAGGTGGGAAGAAGTAAATATACCATATTTGGTTGAAATCGGTCCAGTGTCTTAGGAGGAGATCCTAGACGTTCACACAGACATATGTGTAGTTTCGTGGTCTGCGGCATCTAGCCTGTAGTCCAGACATTTCCCTAGCCACAGCGTGCCATTTGCTTTACCTGCACTTTTTGTTATGTCGCCATACCTCTTTAGTTTCTTCTGGATAGTTACTCCTGTGTATTTTACCATTATTATGATTTCTGGCTATTTATTTCCAATAATGTAATCGAACAGTAACAGATCTCGCCACATATTTATGAGAAATAGTTTACATTTCCATTATCTGATCAAAAGTATCCAGGCAGTTGTATGTAATGTAGGGTAGACCACTAGATGTTGCGAGAGGCGGACACCCCAATACAGAAGGAGACAGGGAATATTGTTTTGTAGCTAAAGAAGCAGTAACAGCAAAATGGGTCGCTTCGAAGAACTTAGTGACTTGGATCGTGGACTACCCCTTAGGTATACCCTTAGTAACCCCTCTAAAGCTGCCCGAGTTACCCGTTAGTGACGTGACTGTGAAGTGGCAGCAACCACAGCTAAACAAAAAAAGCAGACCTCATGTATGTACTGACGGACAGGGATCGTCGAGAAGTTGTAGAAACCCGCATCAATCCAGTGGAAGGAATCACCTGTGACTTTAGAAATGCTACCAGCAGTCCAACTAGCGTGTTGATTGTGTGCAGGGAGTAAAAAAGAATGGGCTATAGTGGTCGAGCTGCTCCTTATAACGCATATATTTCTGTAGTCTGTGCTAAGCGACATTTGAGGTGCTATAAAGGACTATGCTAGTGCAAACGAGTGATGAATCACGATGTAACATGTTACAATCCAACTGAAGGGCTTGCGTTTGACAAATGTCTTGAGAACGTTACCTGCCACCATGCGTAGTGCCAACACAGAAGTACGGAGGAAGTGGCGTTACGGTATGGGAGTGTTTTTAGTGGTTTCTAGGTGGTCCTTATATCAATTTTAAGAAAACGCTGCATGTGTAAGGATACGAACTCATTTTACAGAATTGTATACTGCATATAACGGAGGAACAGGCCGGAGACGATTATTGCTCTTATCAGCGTGATAATGCACCCTTCCATACTGCAGCATCTGTGATGCATGGATTGCGAAGTGTAACATTCCTGAAATGGACCAACTTGCCTAGAGCTCATCCCTAAACTCCACGGGATATCACTGGGTGGGTCAGAAAGTCGACTTCCCTCCAGATTCCAGCGTCCAGCATGATTACCTTTTTTGATTTCGGGTCTTGTCTGAAGAGGAATGGGGTATCATTCATTATAGACATTGACACGCCCCACTAAAATTGTCCCTTGCAGAGGTCATGCCGTCATAAAGAAGAAGGAAGGGTGGACATACACCATATTAATGTCGACTAATAGGTGTCTGGATACTTTGATCAGATAGTGTATTTACGTTGAAGGTCCTTGCCCCCTCTGCAGGTTACCAGCATGTATCTGCAATTTCCTTGCATTGCAATCTTCTTATAGACAGGGCAGCAACCGCGAAAAACATCACCGAGCTTCTGCGTTATCCACTACATCATTTATCTGCGTAATGTAAACAGAAGCGGCTGTATAACGTTTCCTCTACGTACTGGATAAGTTACTTTTATGTCTATCGATTTCATCCCCTTACGCGTTGAGTTATATCTGCTGGGACGTCCTGAACCCAGTCACAAATCTGGTCTGATATTTGCTGTGCTCATTGACCCACACTGCTAAACCGCACCGAATACCTTCCGGAAATCAAGAGACATGGCATCAACTTGGTGTCGGCGTCTATTGTAGTCTGGCTCTCTCGGCAGAACAGAGCGAGTTGAGCTATCTCCAATGTTTCATCGTAATCGACCGGTCACAAAAACTGACAACGGACGGGAGAGCGGTGTGCTGACCACATGCACCTCCTTATCTGCATCTGGTGACGCCTAAGGGCTGAGGATGACACGGTGGCCGGTCGGTACCGTTGGGCGTTCAAGTCTGTTTCGGACGGCGTTTGTTTGTCTGTTTTTGTTGTTGTTGTTGTTGTAATCGACATATTTTTAAAATAAATCGAAATATGGACGTTTAAAATAAATCAACAAACTAAATTTTACTATGAGAGCGCCTTAGAAACGGCAGTTGTTCCTCAGAATTCGGATGTCTGTATTGGCACCGAGCGAGGTGGCGCAATGGTTAGCACACTGGAGTCGCAGTCGGGAGTACGATAGTTCAAATCCTCCTCCGGCCGTCCACATTTACATTTTCTGTGATTTTCCCTAAATCACTCCAGGAAAAAGCCGGGATTGTTCTTTTGACAGGGCACGCCCGATTTTCTTGCTCATCTTTGAAATATTCCGAGCTCGTGCTACGTCTCTCATGACCTCGATGTCGACGGAGCGTTAAACCTTAATCTGCCTTCCTTCTTTCTACGTTGGCTGTTCTCGTTTATCGCAATCGATCTCTTGCGTGGGTCGCTCTTCAGTATATATATTAATATTTTAGGACTGGGACAGCCTGCCTTCTTCCTACTAAATACTGTATGGAGGTTTTTACGTCGTTTGATTATATTTAGCGAAATGATGACTGTTGTGACCAAATCGGGCTCATGGGAATGGGAAGCCCACAGACGCCGTAGCTACAAAACGTCTACATTTGTAGTTACCAACAAACTACTTTTTGATACATAAACATCGTTATTCAGTGAACAGATGGTAGCTGCAATAAATCGACGAATTCAGTCCAATACAGAGAAGTAAACTGACGGAAATTTTGAGCTGTTCTAAGTTCAAGACGGCGTGCTGTTACAGCATAACACCCAATAAACAGGGAGACCATACATGCGACATGATACGGAGATCATTGCGACCTTCCAAGGTCAAAGAGAGGAATAAGCAACGCTTTATCACGTACAATACACATCATCTGCGAACCAAACAAGTTTCATAAAAGACTGACTTATTTGGGAAGTCTACACTCAGAGTCAAGTATGTAAGCAAGGAAGTGAACCACACACTATTCGCAAAAAATTATGATAATGGTGCTTCCAGCAATAAGAACTTAGCACCGACTAGGTTTTACTTTCAGTTTTGAAAAACAAAGTGAAAGATCACCTTCAAAATATTCTACAGAGAGACTATGTGAGGAAAACTTTCGCAGAAAAAGAACAAATACTGTTGATACATAATTTCATATTCTTATTTTCTCTGGTGTACATTATATTCAACTAAACACGATTGACTGAATGTGTAGTGTTGTTCTTCTTTGAATTTGGATTTTTTTATTGTCAGCTCCATCAAGTAGACTAGTTCTGCTTCCCCGAGTACCTGAACTGTAGAGAATTGGTTTTGGTGCGCCCTAAAACCACAAAAAATTGATTTTGTGTTAGATTTTAATAATCTCATGTTTAGGTAAACGGTAAACTATGGTACGTATTTGAACAGACCTTGAGGAGAGAAAGTGTATTACCGAATAAAAAGTATAGGGTGCTGTTTAAAAAAGCCGTACTGCTTTTCATATCTTTGTAACGGACAGAGTTACAATGAATGCAGTCGGACTGGTCAGGGTCACCCCTTTGGCTGATGCATTTTGTTAATTTTGGTTCGGGACAGAAAGTTACGTGGGGTGGTCAAGATGTTATACCCTTTTCTAAAAAATTACTTTTCATGTATAATTTCCTGTGGAGATTTGTGACCAAAGAGCCAATGTTCGTATTTGCATTATCTGTACAAATAAAGGAAGGCGCAGCCTTAATTTTTTTCAGGGAGCAACAAGGAGAAGCCTGGCGGTTTTTCATTTACCTCTCCTCTTCCAGCCGTCAGAATGCAAGAATAGTGGTCTGTAGTTATTAATTATTTCTAATATACGAACTAACTGTGTTAAAAACGTGTTGTATCTTTATTAATTCACTAGACCAAATGTTTATGCCAGTATACACTATGTTACAAGTCCTATTTTTCAGTTTCTCTCGCGGGAAAGACGTAACACTTTGATTTGGCACCGATACGCTAGTGGCGTGATTTCATTACTGATTTACAATGTTTATTTCTGCTTACCATAAGACCAGAGCCTGCAGTCATTCAGAGAAAAAGTCGGAGATTATTTTTAAATCAGTCACATAACATAGAGCGGTTATCAGATCGCGATATGCAATTTATGTTTTGGTTCAAATGGTTCAAATGCCTCTGAGCCGTATGGGACTTAACTGCTGAGGTCATCAGTCCCCTAGAACTTAGAACTACTTAAACCTAACTAATCTGAGGACAACTCACACATCCATGCCTGAGGCAGGATTCGAACCTGCGACCGTAGCGGTCGCGCGGTTCCAGACTGTAGCGCCTAGAAGCGCTCGGCCACCCCGGCCGGCAATTTATGTTTTCTGAAATACCATCGGTCCACATCCTCTGTTGCGCTGCTCCTAATGCCAATCTGAGACACTTACAGATTTCATTCCGGCAAAATTTTGAAATATTTTAGTTATCGGAGGTGAAAGCCAACTCCACAAAGTTAAATGGGACAACCTGCACAATTCTGTAACCCTCCTGTACACTACTGTGGAAATTTTGTGTTATTTCGATATTATGTGAGTCCAGGCACCCAGCTCGACATCAAAAATCATGTGACACCAATTTCACAAAACGACCCAAATTCCTAATTTGCCTCGGACAGCTCACCTGCATGGGGTGCGATGTAGACTGGTGTAGAAGTAACAAAAGTATCTCCTTGGGTAACAGCCGTTTTGCCTTGCAGTGAAGAATTAATAATTCAAGTTTGTGTGTTTCGTCTTCGATGACATCCCAAATATGCAACCTACAACAAAAGTGATATATAGCACGGTGATATTACGCATCCAAATACCTGTGAAACTATATCACAACTTCAGTGATTAACAAAATTGTTATTCGATTGTATTGATCACAAAGTTTTTGAATAAAATTACAGGTTTCATCTATGCAGTATCCATCTTCAGAACCTGTATGAAAATGAAAGAAAGTAAATTTTTAGCTATTACATGAAGAGACGAAAAACAAATGATAGTTATGTTAGAAATACTCACTCTGCTGCATTGCATGTCAAAAGATGTAAAAAAAAAAAAAACGCGATTCGAAACCGCCATACACGCTTCAACCAGCTACTTATAGGATGCAAAGTGATTCTAGAGGTCGTTGGTGCATGCATCACGTGCAAATAATGATACAAAGTAATGAAAAAAGTTCATTTAAAAGTACAAATTTTTGAAATATTTTCAGTTCTATACAAGAACTAAGGATTCTTAAAAAGGTATTTGGCTATATGAAAAATGTATTCGTTTTGTGACAGTTTGGAGCTGGTCCGAATTTAGCAGAATGCTCAACAAAAAAAAAAAAAAAAAAAAAAAAAAATTGAGTGTAGAACCAGGTCTAGAAGTTTTTCCTTTATTGTTATTTCGTGGGCTGTCAGCGGTGCAATAATCCGTTCTTCAGCCAAACGAATTAAAAAATATAGAATAAGCAGCAAAATTTGTGGCTGATTTTAAATTATAAGTCGAAACCGACTGCTGAAAAACGAAAATATATACTTTTTAAAAACACATCACAGCAGGTGAAATTCTGATTTAAAAAAGCAATGAAGCACTGGACTCTCACTTAAAATCTGATGGACCTGCACTGGTTGCGAAGTATTTTCGAAGGAGAGCATGTGTTCCATAGGGTTGAGGGGTGTGGGTAAACTGGTAGGTAGCGAAACTACAGAGAAGTTAGGTAGGATGTCAGGCAGATAGGCGGAAAATAGACAATCGGAAAGATGGAGGGTGAGGTGTATTGTCGTGTGTAGGTACGGTAGTGGCACAAGAGGATAGGGATAGGAGTAGATGGAGAGGCATAAGGAGAGAAGAGCCCAGATGTGGAGTGCGATAGGTGGGAAAAGGGTTAAAGTTGGTAGGAGGTACAAATGACGGGTCGGACCTCATTGTCTGGGAGAGGGAGTTGGTTGAAGTTGCATTGAGATGGGTATGGAGTGTGTGTAGGTGTAGGGATGGAGGAATGTGTTTGTGAAGGCATGACAGCATACCAGGACTGGTGATCAGAGAGGAGAAAATGAGACAACGGGATTATTGGAATCTACTTTGCGGATGGTATAGGAGATGCGGAGTTGTTCGGTGTGGGTGAGGAGGGCAGGGGATTGGTGGAAGGTAAACTGATACGGAAGGCGAGACGGAGTGCATGGCGGCAGAGGGTTTGGAGGGACTTACAGAACTTTGATGATGGCGGAGATCCATGCAAGAAGACGGCGTAAAATTCGAGAACGTGGATATTGTCGTGGTTCTCATATTTTCTGTGTTATGATTCGAATAATAAGTAATAAAACTGAAGATAAAACAGAGTAAAGTAACGAAAAGAACTAAGTTGTAGCAATATTTCTCTAACGTAATTGGCGGATAGCATAATTTATAGTAGCAAGTTGCCAAGAGAAAGCAACATGGAACTAAGAGTAACCTGCGACACCTATCGACGACCAATGCTCGTCGCTGCCTTCCTCTCCAAACTGTCACTTCATGTCAAATTCTGTTAATCGATTAATTGTTTGCGCGTGCCATCCATTGCAGCACAAAGCGTTTGGTCGATATTAACTTGTGATCATAATTACGGGTCTTATCTATGTAACTAACACAGCCCCAAACTGAAACATTTTGGTTTCATTCAACCAGGTCCTGTCAACTAATCTTTACCTTTTGGGAGACTGGGGCACAATTGCTGTCTGGCTGCAATCAGGAAATCGTGTTTAGACTACTGGACCCCCGGGTAAACGAGGCTTGCAGTTTCGACTTGGCCACCTACTGATCTGATCAACAGTCTTGAATCAGTGGAAAGTATTGTCTCAGAATAACGGTTTTTGGTACCAAAATCCACCAGAGTCACGGATATGTAAATAAGCCAGTTTCTTCACCGACGGAGTAGGTTGTTGACACTTCCATCAATAATGCCTAAGTCTTTACTCCGCATCTGTAGTCAATATCTATAGCTCCCTTCCCGATCAGCTTCACCCAACTCTGTGCGTCGTTGGTAAAATTGTTGGCTTCATTTCATTGTGGCTGGAACCTACAATGCATTCAGCCCGTATATGAACAGAATTTCATGGTGAATTTATGTGCTATTTTGGCGTTTTGCCACGAGAATCTTACTGTCCCGGGTCCTTCGACTTTGGAGTGCGTTTGCAATTTCCGCGGCCTTTCGCTCGGACACTGTGATATACCTGTTATTCGCACCACAGCAGAAGTGTGCTCGCAAGAAACCCTGAACCTGAACTCTCTTCTGATGATGCGCCATTCTTTTTGCGGAAGGACCCTAAGCAGTTCTGACACGGGACGAGGCAGCTAACGCTGACATGGACGCGGACGGGACACCAGACCTCGCGAGCGACGGCGCCGTCGGCACACGGGACGAGCTGGTTAACGTGATCTGCGCTCTCAGCGCTCTCCAGCGGCGGTTGTCGACTTTAATTGGCTCGCGGAGTGTACAGTTTCTTTTACGAAATCAGATGCGCGCAAAGTAGCTGCGTTAACTCTGTTAGCGATTATCGAAGAAGTGCAGAGAAAGTCGCGACGAAGATTCTTGACTTGTCGATGACTTGAGCAGCGAAATGCTGGTGGATAAACACTGCAGAATGCTGTACAACGATCACAGAGTTAATCGTTAATTCAATTTTGGTTTTAAATTAAATATAGTTAGGGCGTAGAGTCTAACGTCAGTTTGCGTGTGAATAATATCTGGATTCTCGTTGTTGAATTTACTACTAACACTTTGACACAACTTACTTCGTGGAATAATTTCAAGGTCGAATTTCCTTTCGTAATTTCATTCGAAATAAAGACGAAGCTTTTTTTAAACTGCTCACACCACTGAAAAAGGTACTTTCCAGCGAGATTCAAACATGAGCCAGTCCATTAGCCCAGAGATAAGTATACATAATTTATAGAAAGTTTTATCATAGCAAAAACTTCTAGTGTGTAACTTGTATCTACTTTCAGACGTAGAGCGGCAATCACTATAAGATTCCTAGCCACTGCTGAAACATTCCAGCCGTGCGGTTAAAGGCGCTGCAGTCTGGAACCGCAAGACCGCTACGGTCGCAGGTTCGAATCCTGCCTCGGGCATGGATGTTTGTGATGTCCTTAGGTTAGTTAGGTTTAACTAGTTCTAAGTTTTAGGGGACTAATGACCTCAGCAGTTGAGTCCCATAGTGCTCAGAGCCATTTGAACCATTTGAAACATTCCAGTCGTTGGCCTTTACAGCATTAATTGCAGCAAAGACATTATTTTTGATAAATAACATCGATTTCTGAGATATGGCTTTTATTAAATGAATAAGAAAGACGTAGAATCCCTAGGAAAAGAAAAAGCATCAAAAAATGTTTTTTGGAAGAAGGCAGACGCGAAGCTGCTACCTTCCTCTCCTGAGCTCAGAGTCCACGATGCTATTCGCAGCGTTGCAACTACGAAAACTAACCACAATTTCGCATATAGTATACAGTCTGTAAAGACTGTATCTACAAATCTCATTATTTGATATTTAATATGCATGTTGTACCAGGAAGATTAGACAGATCATTATTCTGCTGTAGCACTGAAACAATATTCTTTCATAGCACATAAGTTGTATCGTTAAAAACATTAGCTACGGGAAGTATTTACCTACCGACATGTAGTTTCCTGGAAAGGCAAACCTACGTTTCGAGCATTTGTAGACTTGGAGAAATCTTTTGACAATGTTGACTGGAATACTCTCTTTCAAATTCTGATGGTAGCAGGGGTAAAATACAGGGAGCGAAAGGCAATTTACAATTTGCACAGAAACAAGATGACAGTTGTAAGAGTTGTGGGTCACGAAAGAGAAGCAGTGGTTGAGAAGGGAGTGAGACAGGGTTGTTACCTATCTCCGCTGTTATTCAATCTGTACACTGGAGAAGCAGTAAAGGAAACCAAAAATAAATTTGGAGTAGGAACTAAAATCCAGGGAAAAGAAATAAAACTTCAAGGTTTGCCGACGACGTTCTAATTCTGTCCGAGACCCCAAAGGACCTGGAAGAGCAGTTGAACGGAATGGACAGGAAAGGAGGATATAAGATGAACATCGTCAAAAGAAAACCGAGGAAAATTGAATGTAGTCGAATTAAATCAGGTGTGCTGAGGAAATTAGATTAGGAAAAATTGAATATAGTCGAATTAAATCAGGTGTACTGAGGAAATTAGATTAGGAAATGGGACACTTAAAGTAGTAGATGAATTTTGCTATATGGGGAGCAAAATAACCGATGATGGTCGAAGTAGAGAGGATATAAAATGTAGACGGGCTACGGCAAGGAAAGCGTTTCTGAAGAAGAGGAATTTGTTAACATCAGGTATAGATCTAAGTGTCAGGAAGTCTTTTTTGAAAGTATTTGTATGGAAATGGACGATAAATACACTCCTGGAAATTGAAATAAGAACACCGTGAATTCATTGTCCCAGGAAGGGGAAACTTTATTGACACATTCCTCGGGTCAGATACATCACATGATCACACTGACAGAACCACAGGCACATAGACACAGGCAACAGAGCATGCACAATGTCGGCACTAGTACAGTGTATATCTACCTTTCGCAGCAATGCAGGCTGCTATTCTCCCATGGAGACGATCGTAGAGATGCTGGATGTAGTCCTGTGGAACGGCTTGCCATGCCATTTCCACTTGGCGCCTCAGTTGGACCAACGTTCGTGCCGGACGTGCAGACCGCGTGAGACGGCGCTTCATCCAGTCCCAAACATGCTCAATGGGGGACAGATCCGGAGATCTTGCTGGCCAGGGTAGTTGACTTACACCTTCTAGAGCACGTTGGGTGGCACGGGATACATGCGGACGTGCATTGTCCTGTTGGAACAGCAAGTTCCCTTGCCGGTCTAGGAATGGTAGAACGATGGGTTCGATGACGGTTTGGATGTACCGTGCACTATTCAGTGTCCGCTCGACGATCACCAGTGGTGTACGGCCAGTGTAGGAGATCGCTCCCCACACCATGATGCCGGGTGTTGGCCCTGTGTGCCTCGGTCGTATGCAGTCCTGATTGTGGCGCTCACCTGCACGGCGCCAAACACGCATACGACCATCATTGGCACCAAGGCAGAAGCGGATCTCATCGCTGAAGACGACACGTCTCCATTCGTCCCTCCATTCACGCCTGTCGCGACACCACTGGAGGCGGGCTGCACGATGTTGGGGCGTGAGCGGAAGACGGCCTAACGGTGTGCGGGACCGTAGCCCAGCTTCATGGAGACGGTTGCGAATGGTCCTCGCCGATACCCCAGGAGCAACAGTGTCCCTAATTTGCTGGGAAGTGGCGGTGCGGTCCCCTACGGCACTGCGTAGGATCCTACGGTCTTGGCGTGCATCCGTGCGTCGCTGCGGTCCGGTCCCAGGTCGACGGGCACGTGCACCTTCCGCCGACCACTGGCGACAACATCGATGTACTGTGGAGACCTCACGCCCCACGTGTTGAGCAATTCGGCGGTACGTCCACCCGGCCTCCCGCATGCCCACTATACGCCCTCGCTCAAAGTCCGTCAACTGCACATACGGTTCACGTCCACGCTGTCGCGGCATGCTACCAGTGTTAAAGACTGCGATGGAGCTCCGTATGCCACGGCAAACTGGCTGACACTGACGGCGGCGGTGCACAAATGCTGCGCAGCTAGCGCCATTCGACGGCCAACACCGCGGTTCCTGGTGTGTCCGCTGTGCCGTGCGTGTGATCATTGCTTGTACAGCCCTCTCGCAGTGTCCGGAGCAAGTATGGTGGGTCTGACACACCGGTGTCAATGTGTTCTTTTTTCCATTTCCAGGAGTGTAGTTTAGACATGAAGAGAATAGAAGCTTTTGGAATGTGATGCTATAGAAGAATGCTGAAGATTAGATGATTAGATCACATAACTTGTGAGGAGGTACTGAATGGAGTTGGGAGAGGAGGAATTTGTGGCACAACTTGACTAGAAGAAGGGATCGGCTGGTAGGACACGTTCTGAGGCATCAAGGGTTCATCAATTTAGTATCTGTGGGAAGCGCGGTAGGTAAAAACCGTAGAGGGGGACCAAGGCTTGAATACGCTAAGCAGATTCAGAAGGATGTAGGTTGCAGCACTTACTCAGAGATGAAGAAGCTTGCACAGGATAGAGTAGCATGGACGGCTGCATCAAAACAGCCTCTGGACTGAAGATCAAAACAAGTTTCC
Organism: Schistocerca nitens; assembly: GCF_023898315.1. Classification (NCBI taxonomy): domain Eukaryota; kingdom Metazoa; phylum Arthropoda; class Insecta; order Orthoptera; family Acrididae; genus Schistocerca; species Schistocerca nitens. Next base: position 441,698,791 of record NC_064621.1, on the reverse strand, counting down.
TGTTATTTTATTGTAACAAATCGTAGCTAAAATGGCGCTTTCGAGAAATTCTCAATTTTCTGGTGCTTTCAAACAGCTTAATTTCATACCATGTACTATATGAAAAAGAAAATCCACCAAATACGATGTTTAATGCTATACATTGTCGCGGTTCCTATCTTCTCCTTGTAACGTAAAACGTTTCGCGTTTCACTGGTCACGTTTCTCTCCAAGAGGCAAAGATGTGACATGCCAGATTCTTTATTTCTCGCTCCCCAGTTTAGTGGGACGTGGAATTCGACGCTGTGGCGTCACCAGCTCCCCGACCACGTTCGATTTCACGTATCGTGAGAGGTCATCTGTAGCGTGAGACTAGATGTATAACTTACTTTTTGATTCCCCTCATATCTACAGCTCATCATTTGCCGGCAAAAATCATTCGTGTCGGCGAATGATCCGAAGCACGTAGCGCGGTCGATCCAGGGGCTCCTTCCGCGGTTTCTGTGGCAAGTAGTTTCTCGTTTCACTCCCAACTTACGTGAAATTACTGGCCGAATTAAAATCGGATAAAGTGATTAGCTACTACGATAATTCGTTTCCGTAAGATTCGAGGAAGGTTATTGAGGGGGAGCCTCAAGATGGAGACAGCATGACGGAGAGTCAGGTGGGATGATGGAGTGGTCTGCGTTGCGGTTGTGCCCCAGGCGTGGGCAACAGCGGAAGCCGTCCCAGGGCACAGGAATGCGATTAGCAAAAGGTCGCAGGTCGCGCCGCGGCGACCACTCCCCCCTGGCTCCAGTAAGGAGCCTGTCTGTAGCACCGCGGTCAGTGGATCCGCAGTTTCCACCACCGAGGCGAGTATTTAGGATGTCATTGGGCTAACTGTACGTCAACTGGTATTAGACACTTCTTCTGTAAACCAGCCTGTACTAACAACCAATAACCTACTCATATTGACAATGAACATTAGATTATTTTATGTATTCAGTCTTGGACAAAATACGGATGCAAGGTGACAAATGCTTGTTGCTAGACAAGCTTTCAGGTGGCGCTGTTGTATATGAGCACGAACAGCAACTTTGCGATGTCCTAATAACTTTGTAAATGTCAGTCTTGGCCAGAACAGTAATCTGTGCAGTTGTGGGTGCATTGTGTCAGGGATAAATCAATTGGAACGTGGGCAAATTGTTTGTGGTCGTACATTGGCTGCTTCCGTAGCCGAAGTGTTTGACGTCTTGAGTGGCAGAGTACAGTGAAAGTGGAAAAGCACTATTCGCAAAGTCACAACGCGGACGAAATTGTGTATTGATTGATCGTGACAGATAAAAAATTAGAGGACGACAGCTGCGAAAGTCACTGATGAATTAAATGTTCGCCCGCATCTCGTGGTCGTGCGGTAGCGTTCTCGCTTCCCACGCCCGGGTTCCCGGGTTCGATTCCCGGCGGGGTCAGGGATTTTCTCTGCCTCGTGATGGCTGGGTGTTGTGTGCTGTCCTTAGGTTAGTTAGGTTTAAGTAGTTCTAAGTTCTAGGGGACTTATGACCACAGCAGTTGAGTCCCATAGTGCTCAGAGCCATTTGAACCATTTGTACCAAATTAAATGATGTTCCCCTCGGGAACACCCTCTACACCAAAACAACACAAAGGAAGCTCCATAAACAGGGAAATTCAGAGCGAGCTGTAATTCCGGAACCACTCAAGAGTGAGGCAAATGTCCTTAACAGCCATAAAACTTGGAGCAATGGAAGAAAGACATTTGATCGGATGAGTCTTGTTGCATACTATTTCCAACTTCTGGTAGAGTTTACGTCCCAAGAGTGAAGCCTGACGAGGGTTGTGTGATGATTTGGACAGCCATATCGTGGTATTCCACGGACGCCTTACTCTGAAAGGTAGCGTTACTGCCGACGATTATGTGACAATTTTGGGTGATCAGGTCCTCCCATGGTATGATGTTTGTTTCCCAATGGTGATCTTGTATTCCAAGACGACTGAGCCCATATTCACACAGTTCACATCATCCAGGACTTGTTTCGTTGGCATGACCATGAGGATGAACTGTCGAATGTACACTCCCCAGATCTCAGTATTACGTATTGAGCCTTTTGTGAGCTAATTTAGACATTTCTACCTGAACGTCTTACTATTTTGCATTGACCTGTATTGATCCATTCTACACTACTGGAAGCTTTCTTAATGGCTGCTGTTTCCCTACAACGTATTGACACGGTAATGTGTTGTGTATTTGATGTTTCCAAATTTTTGTCCATCCCATGTACCTTAGCAGACCATAAGTAGATATGTAACATTACAATCATGTCAATTGTATAAAACTTTCTATAGAACTATTGCAACTTAAATTTTGTTATTGTTTTTAACCAGACATTTTTCACCTAATTGTATTAGACGTCTTTAGTGGTCTACTGAGACAGAATTAAAGTGGTACGTGGTACTTACTGGAATTAAGGAAAGCATGGAAGGGAGGACCCACCAATATAACCTTCTTTTCACATAACTTGTTTAATAATATATAAACTGTGTTTTACAGATAATCGAAGCGTTAAATCATAAAAATTTGGAAAACTCTTTTGACTTTAAACCTTATAGTTGAATAAAATTTTAATCTTACAAAAGAAATATGAAGTGCTGTATTGCAAAACAGCAAACAATATGACAATGATTACAAGGCGACCGGACCTGAAGCCTCCCATTATCAGGTGAAACAGCGGTGTTTACTACCGCACTGGACACAGTCTGTCTTATTAAATGGCCTCCTGCAACACATGAAAACTATATACGCACCATTCATGACAAGAGTGACTCAATTAATCAAAACAGATGACTTAACCTTTAATTTCAAAGCTGTATTAGAACATTAATGATCGGTTACAAACCAGAAAGGAAAGGCAAATATAATAGTGGGATAAATTTTCAGACGACAACTAGTTTCTTAGTACAATAATACTGCCTATATTTACGACCAAAGAGCTGACCGAGTAAAACTCTGAGGGTCGGATACAAACCAGAAAATAACAAGGAGAGCAGGTAGACAATGAAACACATGACCACGAGGGTTACAGAATGGTACTCCCCTTTATCAGCAAGAAGTTCCATGGAGCCACGGTGAGTCGCAGCGGCCACTGAGTGGTGCCGATGAAAGCCAGGTAGAAGAGGGCAGCCAGGCCACGAGCGGTCGTCCGACACGAATGTTGCCAACCAACCGACGGGATGTCGGCCTGTTGCTTGTAGTCAATGCTGACCCCGGTGAAGTACTCCGGTATCTTACCTTCGCGCAGGCCCTCCTTGTGCAGCTCGTGGCTTTGACCGCTCGGGCCTCGTGACCACCTCTTGTCGCAACGCTACCGCCAATCCTCAAACTTCGTGCCTCCCTCTCGGGCCAGCGAACTCCGTGTATATATCGGCAAACAAAGACCTTCTAAGGACACAACCCACAGATACCAACTCTCCCTCATAGATACTGGCAATGGGGCCGCAAGAGGAATAGTCGATACTACACCTGAGCCAGTGGCGCCAAACAGAACAGTCTACTAAATCAATGGCGCCACGGCTCATAACGGAAATAACTAATTACTTGACGAAAATATTTGTTTTGAGATATGCAGTATTTCGTGTCAGCAATTTTAGGTTACCTTAAAATTAACGTGATTTGCAAATACGCGAGTGAGATTGTAAATCTTATTTATATGTCTCCAGGGCTTTGTCAATGACCATTCCCTTTTCGGTAAACATTTCCTAACTCAAACTTCCTTAATAATTTTTCAGTCGACGACTCCCAGATTAACAGACATATCATCATCAGAGAGAAGGGTGTCATCAGGAGTGCCCCAGAGAAGTGTAATAGGATCGCTACTGTTTACTATATACATAAATGATATGGCGGTCTGAGTGGACAGCAACTTGATGCTGTGTTTTACGGGAAGGGCCGAAGTTGAGTGATTGTAGTAGGATAAAAGATGACTTAGACAAAGTTTATAGTTGGTGTGATATATGGGAGCTAGCTCTAAATGTAGAAGATGTAAGTTAATGCGGATGAGTAAGAAAAATGAACTCATCAAATTCGGATACAGCATTAGCAGCGTCCTGCTTGACACCCCCACGTCGTTTAATTATCTGGGCGTAACGTTAAAAAGCGATGTGGAATGGAACGAGCGTGGGAGAGTTGTCGTAGGGGATGTGAATTGTGGATTTCGGTTTACTGGGAGAATTTTGGAAATGTGTGGTTCATCTGTAAAGGAGACCGTATATAGGAGGGTAGTGCGACCTATTCTTGAGTACTGTTCGAGTGTTTGGGATCCGTACCAGATCGGATTAAAGGAACACTTCGAGGCAGTTCAGAGGTGGGCTGCTAGATTTGTTACTGGTAGGTTCGAACAAAGTGCAGAAAGTGTTACAGAGATGCTTCCGGAAATCAAGGGGGAATCCCTGGAAGGACAGCGATGTTCTTTTCGAGGCACACTACTGAGAAAATTTAGAGAACCGGCATTTGAAGCTCATTACAGAACGATTCTACCGCCGCCAACATGTATTTCGCGTAAGGACGACGAAGATAAGAAAAATAAGGACTCATACGGAGGCCTATAAACGGTCGTTTTGCCCCGCTCGATTTGCGAGTGGAACACGAAACGAAATGACTGACGCCTGGGAACGAGTATCTTGGAAACGAAGGAGCTGGTCAACTTTCCGTGTGCGACTGTCGTGAAAGTGGCTGAAGGACGGCGAAACCAGTAGTAGGTGACAAAGTGTTGGACATCCATGAAAATCATAACATAACGTGTGCTCTAGAGGCCTCCACGCCCTGTAAATCAAGATAGGCGGCGATTTGTGACAGCATCTCCCCATGTTGACCCGACGACATCGTCAGTTACGATTGCAGTGGGCACATGTTGATCGAGATAGGAACGTGGATCAATAGAAACGTGTCGCTTGTGCTGATGAATCATGCTTCTTGTTACGCTAGGTCGATGGTTGTCCGGATAAGTTGTCATCCGTGCTAACGACTGCTCGAAGCACGCATCGAAATACTGACGCAGTCTGATAGGTACACTGTAATGCTATGGGGGACATTTTTTGGGCTTAAATTGAACCTAGTAGTAATCAGAGGCACTGTGACAACTGTAGAGTATGTGAGCGTTAATACGGCCCACCTGCGTCCGCTCGTGGAGGGTATTAACAAAGAAACTGCTATCAGTGATCATGAGGCAGTTGTTGATCACCAAAGTACAGAGAGCAACTAAATACACTCCTGGAAATTGAAATAAGAACACCGTGAATTCGTTGTCCCAGGAAGGGGAAACTTTATTGACACATTCCTGGGGTCAGATACATCACATGCTCACACTCGCAGAACCACAGGCACATAGACACAGGGAACAGAGCATGCACAATGTCGGCACTAGTACAGTGTATATCCACCTTTCGCAGCAATGCAGGCTGCTATTCTCCCATGGAGACGATCGTAGAGATGCTGGATGTAGTCCTGTGGAACGGCTAGCCATGCCATTTCCACCTGGCGCCTCAGTTGGACCAGCGTTCGTGCTGGACGTGCAGACCGCGTGAGACGACGCTTCATCCAGTCCCAAACATGCTCAATGGGGGACAGATCCGTAGATCTTGCTGGCCAGGGTAGTTGACTTACACCTTCTAGAGCACGTTGGGTGGTACGGGATACATGCGGACGTGCATTGTCCTGTTGGAACAGCAAGTTCCCTTGCCGGTCTAGGAATGGTAGAACGATGGGTTCGATGACGGTTTGGATGTACCGTGCACTATTCAGTGTCCCCTCGACGATCACCAGTGGTGTACGGCCAGTGTAGGAGATCGCTCCCCACACCATGATGCCGGGTGTTGGCCCTGTGTGCCTCGGTCGTATGCAGTCCTGATTGTGGCGCTCACCTGCACGGCGCCAAACACGCATACGACCATCATTGGCACCAAGGCAGAAGCGACTCTCATCGCTGAAGACGACACGTCTCCATTCGTCCCTCCATTCACGCCTGTCGCGACACCACTGGAGGCGGGCTGCACGATGTTGGGGCGTGAGCGGAAGACGGCCTAACGGTGTGCGGGACCGTAGCCCAGCTTCATGGAGACGGTTGCGAATGGTCCTCGCCGATACCCCAGGAGCAACAGTGTCCCTAATTTGCTGGGAAGTGGCGGTGCGGTCCCCTACGGCACTGCGTAGGATCCTACGGTCTTGGCGTGCATCCGTGCGTCGCTGCGGTCCGGTCCCAGGTCGACGGGCACGTGCACCTTCCGCCGACCACTGGCGACAACATCGATGTACTGTGAAGACCTCACGCCCCACGTGTTGAGCAATTCGGCGGTACGTCCACCCGGCCTCCCGCATGCCCACTATACGCCCTCGCTCAAAGTCCGTCAACTGCACATACGGTTCACGTCCACGCTGTCGCGGCATGCTACCAGTGTTAAAGACTGCGATGGAGCTCCGTATGCCACGGCAAACTGGCTGACACTGACGGCGGCGGTGCACAAATGCTGCGCAGCTAGCGCCATTCGACGGCCAACACCGCGGTTCCTGGTGTGTCCGCTGTGCCGTGCGTGTGATCATTGCTTGTACAGCCCTCTCGCAGTGTCCGGAGCAAGTATGGTGGGTCTGACACACCGGTGTCAATGTGTTCTTTTTTCCATTTCCAGGAGTGTACATGTAGAAGGATTTGTATGTTCAGCAAACTACAGGGCCTAACAAAAAAATTTGAAGCACCCAGAAGGGGAGGAGGAAACCAAACGAAACTTCCCAGGTTGACACGGCGTATGGTATTATTTCAGTGATAACAAAATCGAATCAAATTTACGGAGAACTTGGGAGTACGGGACCTCTTTTCAGTATGACGTTTCAGCCCCTCTGACGTCGATTCATGCTCGCATTCGGTTGATAGGCGTGTTATAAAGCGATTGTAGCCTCTCCTGAGACTAGCTTGCCAGCAACTGTTGTAACCGATGCTGGAACACAGCTGACATCCGGACTAGTCCGACACATATTTTCTTGGGGACGATATGGGGATCTTATTGACCACGGGAGTGGACTAGCATTGCCCCGTTGGAATATGTCACAACAGTACTACCGCATGAGAGGTTATACATGAGGATGCACGATATCCATGATGTACTGTCGCGCAGTCTAACCTGCCTCAGTCATCATGTGTCGCGACCTGAATTCATACCTGAAGGCCAGACGTAAGAGAGCTGGGTCCCTGCAAAACGTTGGAAGAATGGGACCTCTCCCCATGTCGCAGACAAACTCGCCGACGATGTCTTTACATCTTCTCCCTGAAATCTGATTAATTTACAAAAGTTCTTTCTGGTTTTCTTTACTTCTTGCTCAGTGCAGAAACTGTATAATATGGGGGATAGGCAACAACCCCATCTCTCTTCCTAGTCAATTGCTACCACCTTTCATATCACTGGAGTCTTGTAACTTGTCTGGTTTCTGTGCAAGCTGTAGGCAGTATTTCCTTCCCTGTATTTTATCTCTCTTCAGCATCAGAACTCCAAAGAAATAAAAGGTATTACTAATGAAATCTTCAACTCTTTGTTAACTGAAGCACCTGAGAGATACGACGCTTACTGAAGCGCCCATGACACCGACCTTCGAGTGTCATCATGAAATGATAGTGTCTTCCACAGTGAACTTGTGAACAGTGCTGTTAGCAACATACGCTGTTCCATACCCGGTGACAACTTAAGATTTTTATCGCCTATAAAGTTGTGGGCCTGCTTGTCCTCGTAAGAACAATGATACACTGTTCGGTAAATTAAAAAGCAAAACTGACATGAAGTAACTACAAGTGTCGAAGCTTTCGAACGGCTTTTTGCAGTCTGGAAGAACAGTGCGTTTATTTATCTAAGTAATTAGTAAAGTTCGAGAACAGGGAGGAAGAATGTTTTAAAAATTCGTCAGTAATAGGATTCACGCATGATCGTGCCGCTGGGAAATATTTACTCCAATAAATAGCAACCATTTCTACAGCTACGTACACGTATGGCAGCTGCTGCCTTCAGCTAGATGGTTGGACACAGCAGCATGCAGCTGTAGCATAACAGCGTGGAAACCTCGCACTCATCTACATAATGCCTTGCCTATAAATGCTCAGCCCGCGCGACCACTGCGACAAGTAGGGGTACACTGCAGCGGGGCGGGTCCCCTGAGGAGTGCAGACACAAACATCAGCAGTTGCACCAGTTTAGCTCATCAAAATGAAATTAGCCTTCTGCTCTGTCTAATGACCTTGCATTCATTCATCTCCTGGAAAAGGCGCCTCCAACTCAGGGCGTGCAAACGTATGAAATACACTGCGGTGATACATTCAAAGCACTACACTCATTGTTGTTTTTACGGAATAAGCAGCCTAACTCCTTCCACTAATATAAATTTTGATAGATCGCTTAGTAAGCTTCACGCTCCATACACCACATTCACGATGCATATGTAGAACATTTCATTTCCACAAAAAATTGCAGTCTCTGCAATCTTCCGTTGAAATTAAATGTTCCAAATTATAACATTCATCATGAATGTGACGCAAGGAGCATGGAGCTTAATATGTCATTCCTTCTCATCCCGTCCGATAAGCCCCCTATAACCCGCGGTTCTGGGTGACTTTTCCGAAATCTACCTCTTTATCTACAGTACCGTTTGGCTTAAATTTATCACTTCCGAAAAAGGCACATTGTACCTGGTAATGAGCATTTGAAACCAGTGGTTACCCACAGACCCACTGGTTACCTCATTTTAGGACGCGCAAGGGCTTCAGTTTGTGCGCGCGGCGACATGATTGGCTAACGTCAAAGCTAATTAAATCGGAAACGGCGCAACGTATCGAATTTGTTTCTTAACAATTATTTCTCAGCACGTCCTTACAAGCTTTTCAGGCTGTTAATGACCACCCTGTATGTATCAGGTGTTTCATAATTCATCTTACACACTTCTAGAGGTTGTAGATGGGAGTTAGTTGATCAAGTTTTACATAGGAACCCATGTCCGGAAACGATTCATTTCCGTTTTACAAGGAAAACGAGAGCTACTCAGTCGCGTGCTAGGTGTTCCTTACATAGTTCGCCTGTTATGGTGGGCTATCCATAGGCTATCCACACCCATGATGGGTACGACGACGCAATGTCACGTGATGTCCTCCGTTTCCATTTGTCTTGTTGTCATGCTTCCTGGTGATGCGTCATTTGACATTACTGTGACTAGTACTGCAGTAAGAGACTGTCTGAGTACATGCTCGCAGGGTACACCGATTCTACATTTACATTTACATCCGTACTCCGGAAGCCACCCGACGGCGTGCGGCGGATGGAACCTCGAGTACCTCTATCGGTTTTCCCTTCTGTTCCAGTCTCGTATTGCTCGTGGAAAGAAAGACTGTCGGTATGTCTCTGTGTGGGCTCTAATCTCTCTGATTTTATCCACATGGTCTCTTCGCGAGATATACGTAGGAGTGAACAATATACTGCTTGACTCCTCGGTGAGCTTCTCTTTTGCAGTCTTCCACTGGAGTTTATCTATCATCTCCGTAAATGATCCTGTAACGAAGCGCGCCGCTCTATATCTCTTCTACCAAACCTATCTAGTATTCAAGCAGTGGGCGAACAGGTGTACTGTAACATACTTCCTTTGTTTTCGAACTGCATTTCCTTAGGATTCTTCCAATGAATCTCAGTCTGGCACCTGCTTCACCGATGATTAATTTAATATGGTTATTCCATTTTAAATCACTCCTAATGGCTACTCCCAAATAATTTATGGAATTAACTGCTTCCAGTTGCTGACCTGCTATATTGTAGCTAAATGATAAGGGATCTTTCTTTCTATTTATTCGCAGCACATTACACTTGTCTACATTGAGATTCAATTGCCATTCCCTGCACCATGCGTCAATTCGTTGCAGATCCTCCTGCATTTCAGTACAATTTCCATTGTTACAACCTCTCGATACACCACAGCATCATCCGCAGAAAGCCTCAGAGAGCCTCCGATGTTATGCACAAGGTCATTTACATATATTGTGAATAGCAACGGTCCTACGACACTCCCCTGCGGCACACCTGAAATCACTCTTACTTCGGAAGATTTCTCTCCATTGAGAATGTTATTAATTTAAGACGAAGCTCATCGTAATGGAAGAGAAGCTCAACGTCTGTGCCACGAGTACTTTCCAAATATAGTGACTCCTTTTCATCCCATGTTTTCCAGAGTAGAACAATGGCTGCAAGAAAGTGGAGAATTCACAAGGGACAGAGCGAACTGTGGTGCTCCAAGAATGCGGAGCACTGTGGTACTGGAGGTGGTAGTGCTTCATCAAGTTGAAGAGAATCCACCGACTAGTGCTCGCACCATTACACGTGGCTTTCGTGTGTTTCACTCGCCTGTCTGCCGTGTTCTGTATGAGTAACAACTCCACTTATACCAACCTCAGAAGGTGCATGCCATTCTCCCGGCGGATTTTGTGCCATGTGTCATTTTCTGCACTTCGTTTTTTCGCTGTTGGGTGGATTTTCCTCAGTTTTCAAGGGGAAGTTTGTTCACCGACGAAGCACATTTCAACAAGGAAGGTGTTTTTAATGCTCTAAATATGAACATTTGGGATCAAGGAAACCCCAAAGCCACGTGTACTAGAAGATTTAAGCTTATCTTCGGCATGAGAGTCTGGGAAGTTATCTGCGATGATCGTGCGATTGAGTCGAACATTCTTCCTCTCCACCTAATGGGTGCCAGGTATTTGACAACCCTGCAACAGGTGCTGGCGGAGTTTTTGGAAGATGTGCCATTGGACAATCGGCACGAATTGTGGTTCCAGCATGATGGCGATGCAGTAAATTTTGCAGTTCGTTTCCGAAACCATCTGAATGTACTCTATGGGGACAGGTAGACCGGTCGAGGTGGACCACATGTTTGGACACCAAGATCGCCAGATTTAACCCTCTATGGACTTTTTCTTGTGGGGCCACATGAAGAGTCTTGCTTACGAAACCCCTGTCCAGTCAGAGAAAGATCTTGCTGCACGGATCACATGACTGCCAAACAATCGCGTGACGTAGTGATGTCCATGGTAGTATGCGTACAGAGCGATTTAGAAATGAATGATCACAGAAAACTACTCACAGGGAAGTCAGATGCCAACCTGAGGATCATTGGAATAATGCTCAGGAAATGTAATTGACCCACTTAGGAAATAGCTTGTAAAAATATCGTTCTATAAATAAGCGATCATTACTCCTCAATCTGCACCCTTATCAGGTAGGACTGCTTAAGAAAATAAGGGACAGCCAAAGAAGAGCTACACATTCCGTCACGGCTCCTTCAGTAAGCGCGTATACGTAACACAGATGCTCGTCCAACTAAAGTGGCTAACGCTGCAAAAAATCCGTTGTGCAAATGGCGTGGTTTAGTATTCAAACTTCCGAGAACTTACGTTCGTAAAAGAGTGAACCAACATTTTGATTCCTCCTTCATATGTCTCACGAAAAGACCATTCAGGTGAAATGAGAAACTTTTGGAGTTCACACGAAGCCTTACCAAAAGGCGATCCCCCCTCGGACTGTTCACGATTGGGATAAGTGACAGTAGCACACAATATAAGGTGGCTTCAGAATGTAGAGTGTCGCGTGACATGTAGCATTTTCTGTCCACATTCTACATTACGACAACTGCCCTCAGTGAAGTTCCTGTGTTGTCGCCTTTGTTGAGATTTGGAAAGCCTCTCACACAGTGATCCAGTGTCATTTAATAACGAGCATATATTGTTACACGTCTACAAGGAATGTTTCACCAAAAATTTTGTAATTTAGTGAGATGTAATGTAATAAGTTTAACGATACACAGTTTGTTGCTTCACGGAAGTGTCCATAATCAAGGGTTACATGGAGAGCACAGACCCTAGAAAATCCTCGTACTAATTGAAATACTCTCGAACATAATAAGTGTAAAACAAACCGTACACTAAAGCGCCAAATAAACTAGTATAGGCACGCGTATTCATATATATAGAGATTTGTCAACAAGTAGAATACGGGGCTGCGGTCGGCAACGCCTTTACAATATGTAATCAACAGTATCCGGACATCCCCAAATTCATACGTTTTTCATATTAGGTGCATTGTGCTGCCACCTACTGCCAGGTACTCCATATCAGCGACCTCCGTAGCCATTAGAGCAGAATAGGGCGCTCCGCGGAACTCACGGCCTTCGAACGTGGCCAGGTGATTGGGTGTCACTTGTGTCATATGTCTGTACGCGAGATTTCCACACTCCTAAACATACCTAGGTCCACTGTTTCCGATGTGATAGGGAATTGGAATCGTGAAGGGACACGTACAGCACAAAAGTGTACATGCCGACCTCGTCTGTTGACTTACAGTGACCGCCGACTGCTGAAAAGGGTCGTAATGTTTAATAGGTAGACGCCTATCCAGACCATCACACAGAAATTCCAAACTGCATCAGGATCCACTGCAAGTGCTATGACAGTTAGCCGGGAGGTGAGATAAATTGGATTTCATGGTCGAGCGGCTGCTCACAAACCACACATCACGCCGTTAAATGCCAAACGACGCCTCGCTTGGTGTAAGGGGCGTAAACAGTGGACGATTGAACAGTGCAAAAACGTTGTGTGTAGTGACGAATCTCGGTACACAATGTAGCGATCCGATGGCAGGGTGTGGGCATTTTTGAATGCCCGGTAAACGTTATCTGCCAGCGTGTGTAGTGCCAACAGTAAAATTCGGAGGCGGTGGTCGTGTTTTTCATGGAGGGGGTTTGCGCCCCTTTTTGTTTAATGCGGCACTATCACAGCACAAGCCTACATTGATGTTTTAAGCACCTTCTTCCTTCCCACTGTTGAAGAGCAATTCGAGGATGGCGATTGCACCTTTCCACACGATCGAGCACCTGTTCATAATGCACGGCATGTGGCAGAGTGGTTACACGACAGTAGCCTCCCTGTAATGGACTGGCTTGCACAGAGTCCTGACCTGAATCCTGTAGAACACCTTTGGGCTATTATGGAACGCCGACTTCGTGCCAGGACTCACCGACCGACATCGATACCTGTCTTCCGTGCAGCACTCAGTGAAGAGTGGGCTGCTATTCCTCAAGAAACCTTCCAGCACCGAATGAATGTATGCCTGCGAGAGTGAAAGCTATCATCAAGGCTAAGGATGGACCAACACCATACTGAATTCCAGAATTACAGATGGCGGGCACCACGCTGTTGTCTTTTCTGCCAAGTGTCCGGATACTTTTGATCACATAGAGTATAAGACAACATGTGTCTGGGGCAGTTGTTAGATCGGTTACTTCTGCTACAATGGCACGTTATCAAGATTCAAGTGAGTCTGAACGTGGTGTTGTAGTCGGCGGACGAGCGATGGGATACAGCATCTTCGAGGTAGTGAAGAAGTGGGGATTTCCCCTTGCGACCATTTCACGAGACTACCGTGAATATCAGGAATCCGATAAAACATAAAATCTCCAAGAAAGATCCTGCAAGAACGGCACCAACGACGATTGAAGGGAATCATTTAACGTGACAGAAGTGCAACCCTTTCGCAAACTGCTGCAGATTTCAGTGCTCGGTCATCAACAAGTGTCAGGGTGCGAACCATTCATCGATATCGGCGTTTGGATCCGAAGGCCCACTCGCGTACCTTGATGACTGCACGCCACAAGGCTTGACAACTCGCCTGGGCCCATCAACACCGACTTTGGACTGTTAATGACCGGAAACATATTGCCTCGTTAGTCTCGTTTCAAATTGTATCGAGCCGATGGACGTATGCGAGAATGGAAACAACCTCATGAATCCATGAACCCTGCACGTCAGCAGGGGACTGTTCAAGCTCTTGGAGGCTGTATAATGGTGTGGAGCCTGTGCAGTTGGAGTGATGTGGGAACCCTGATACGTCTAGAGAGTACTCTGACAGGTGACACGTACATAAGGATTCCTGTTTAATCACCTGCATCCATTCATGTTGATTGTGCATTCCAACGGACTTGGGCAATTCCAGCGGGACAATGCGACGCCCCACATGTCCAGAATTGCTACAGAGTGGCTCCAGTAACACTCCTCTGAGTTTAAACATTTCCGCTGGTTGTTATGAACTGTTTATAGCGTTTCTGTCTGTTAAAATTATGCTGTTATATAAGCACGGACATTAGTGTGGCACTAATGTGGCATGCGTGTCTTCACGACGTACTCGAAGTAAATGCGGAAACGTAAACTATGGCGACATTATTACTAAAGGCGTCGAAACAAAACCAAGGTATTGTTATTCCTTTCTTGGCTGCCGAAGGAAAAACGCTGGCAGATTCCAATGGAGAATGTGTATGGGGCAGCATGTCTGTCGAAAACGAGCACTGTGGAATAGTGATCCAAGTACCATGCTGCTGATTGACGACAGCGTCTCCGTATCACAAATGTCGCAACGCCGTACTTTAACCAACTGAAGTGGGAGACGCTCGAGCATACACCCTTATAACTGATCTATCCCCTATCGATTATCGCGACTTCGGTCCCTTAAAAAGGGACCTTTAAGGATCGACGATTCCTCTCGGACGAGGATGTGCAGCAGGCACTTAGGGACTTCCTCAAGCAGCGGGACACAGTGTGTTACCAAAGGGGTATCTTCAACCTGGTTCCTCGCTTGTATGATTGCCTCAATGCTCTCGGCGGTTTTGCCTCATTGCCAGACCGATTTTGGACAATACGGCCTTCTAACAGAAACTTTGTAATTACCAATTATACATCATAACGTTATTTTATTGCATTGGCAATCAAATTTTTAAATGTTTATTTACGCGACGGATTTTTGTGTCCTTTGTTATGATGTTATCTGACGACTATTACATGTTATTGATAAAGTATGGGTCGTTCAAACTTTTAACTCTCATCAGTGAAATTCTCAAGTTTTTTCCAGGAAAGAATAACTCTGCTACACATGCGAATAATTGTGTCTTTGTTATCTTCAAGATGATGGTGAGCTCAGCTTGAGTATGTCGATCTTTTCTTGAGGTTGCTTCGTATGTAAGCGATTAAACGAAATAATAGACCTATTAGGGCGGGCTGAAAAGTAATGTCCCCGAAATTTTTATGTGAAAACTCTTAAAGATTTCAAAGTAAAAAAGCGTTATTTATTTCTCGATATGGTCACCTTGGTGAATAACACATTTGTAGCAACGATAGCGTTCTACGAATCGGAGCGTGGAATGTCAGATCCCTTAATCGGGCAGGTAGGTTAGAAAATTTAAAGACGGAAATGGATAGGTTAAAGTTAGATATGTTGGGAATTAGTGAAGTTCGGTGGCAGGAGGAACAACACTTTTGGTCAGGTGAATACAGGGTTATGAATACAAAATCAAATAGGGGTAATGCAGGAGTAGGTTTAATAATGAATAAAAAAATAGGAGTGCGGGTTAGCTACTACAAACAGCATAGTGAACGCATTATTGTGGCCAAGATAGACACGAAGCCCACGCCTACTACTGTAGTACAAGTTTATATGCCAACTAGCTCTGCAGATGACGAAGAAATTGAAGAAATGTATGATGAAATAAAAGAAATTATTCAGATAGTGAAGGGAGACGAAAATTTAATAGTCATGGGTGACTGGAATTCGAGTGTAGGAAAAGGGAGAGAAGGAAACGTAGTAGGTGAATATGGATTGGGGCTAAGAAATGAAAGAGGAAGCCGCCTGGTAGAATTTTGCACAGAGCATAACTTAATCATAGCTAACACTTGGTTCAGGAATCATGAAAGAAGGTTGTATACATGGAAGAACCCTGGAGATACTAAAAGGTATCAGATTATATAATGGTAAGACAGAGATTTAGGAACCAGGTTTTAAATTGTAAGACATTTCCAGGGGCAGATGTGGACTCTGACCACAATCTACTGCTTATGAGCTGTAGATTAAAACTGAATAAACTGCAAAAACGTGGGAATTTAAGGAGATGGGACCTGGATAAACTGAAAGAACCAGAGGTTGTTCAGAGTTTCAGGGAGAGCATAAGGGAACAATCGACAGGAATGGGGGAAAGAAATACAGTAGAAGAAGAATGGGTAGCTGTGAGGGATGCAATAGTGAAGGCAGCAGAGGATCAAATAGGTAAAAAAACGAGGGCTAGTACAAACCCATGGGTAACAGAAGAAATATTGAATTTAATTGATGAAAAGAGAAAACATAAAAATGCCGTAAATGAAGCAGGCAAAAAGGAATACAAACGTCTCAAAAATGAGATCGACACGAAGTGCAAAATGGCAAAGCAGGCATGGCTAGAGGACAAATGTAAAGATGTAGAGGCTTATCTCACTAGGGGAAAGATAGATACTGCCTACAGGAAAATTAAAGAGACCTTTGGAGAAAGGAGAATCACTTGTATGAGTATCAAGAACTTTGATGGATACCCAGTTCTAAGCAAAGAAGGTAAAGCAGAAAGGTGGAAGGAGTATATAGAGGGTCTATACAAGGGCGATGTACTTGAGGACAATATTATGGAAATGGAAGAGGATGTAGATGAAGATGAAATGGGAGATATGATACTGCGTGAGGAGTTTGACAAAGCACTGAAAGACCTGAGTCGAAACAAGGCCTCCGGAGTAGACAACATTCCATTAGAACTACTGACAGCCTTGGGAGAGCCAGTCCTGACAAAACTCTACCATCTGGTGAGCAAGATGTGTGAGACAGGCGAAATACCCTCAGACTTCAAGAAGAGTATAATAATTCCAATCCCAAAGAAAGCAGGTGTTGACAGATGTGAAAATTACCGAACTATCAGTTTAATAAGTCACAGCTGCAAAATACTAACGCGAATTCTTTACAGACGAATGGAAAAACTGATAGAAGCCGACTTCAGGGAAGATCAGTTTGGATTCCGTAGAAATGTTGGAACACGTGAGGCAATACTGACCCTACGACTTATCTTAGAAGAAAGATTAAGAAAAGGCAAATCTACGTTTCTAGCATTTGTAGACGTAGAGAAAGATTTTGACAAAGTTGATTGGAATACGCTCTTTCAAATTCTGAAGGTGGCAGGGGTAAAATACGGGAAGCGAAAGGCTATTTACAATTTGTACAGAAAGCAGGTGGTAATCATACGAGTCGAGGGGTATGAAAGGGAAGCAGTGGTTGGAAAGGGAGTGAGACAGGGTTGTAGCGTATCCCCGATGTTATTCTATCTGTATATTGAGCAAGCAATAAAGGAAACAAAGGAAAAGTTCGGAGTAGGTATTAAAATCCATGGAGAAGAAATAAAAACTTTGAGGTTCGCCGATGACATTGTAATTCTGTCAGAGACAACAAAGGACTTGGAAGAGCAGTTGAACGGAATGAACAGTGTCTTGAAAGGAGGGTATAAGATGAACATCAACAAAAGAAAAACGAGGATAATGGAATGTACTCGAATTAAGTCGGGTGATGCTGAGGGAATTAGATTAGGAAATGAGACACTTAAAGTAGCAAAGGACTTTTGCTATTTGGGGAGCAAAATAACTGATGATGGGCGAAGTAGAGAGGATATAAAATGTAGGCTGGCAATGGCAAGGAAAGCGTTTCTGAAGAAGAGAAATTTGTTAACATCGAGTATAGATTTAAATGTAAGGAAGTCGTTTCTGAAAGTATTTGGGTGGAGTGTAGCCATGTATGGAAGTGAAACGTGGACGATAAACAATTTAGACAAGAAGAGAATAGAAGCTTTCGAAATGTGGTGCTACAGAAGAATGCTGAAGATTAGATGGGTAGATCACATAACTAATGAGGAGATACTAAATAGAATTGGGGAGAAGAGGAGCTTGTGGCACAACTTGACCAGAAGAAGGGATCGGTTGGTAGGGCATATTCTGAGGCATCAAGGGATCACCAATTTAGTTCTGGAGGGCAGCGTGGAGGGTAAAAATCGTAGAGGGAGACCAAGAGATGAATACACTAAGCAGATTCAGAAGGATGTAGGCTGCAGTAGGTACTGGGGGATGAAGAGGCTTGCACAGGATAGAGTAGCATGGAGAGCTGCATCAAACCAGTCTCAGGACTGAAGACCACAACAACAACAACAACAGCAACGATAGACCAGTTTTTTCGTACCGTCACTATAGAATGTTTGACTTTTTTGACTTGACAGAGTCACAACCTCAACTCTGCTTGAACCGTTTCGTCACCATCAAACTGAAGTTCTCGAAGCTGCTCTTTAAAGTTTGGAAATAGATAAAAATCCGATGAGGCGAATTTGGGATTGTTTGAGGATGATCGATGATAATAACCCAAGGCGTCGGATTTTTGTAGATACGCAACTAACTCTCCTATGTTGTCTGGCACTTTCATGTCGAAGGGAGTTCTATGTGTGGATGAACTCCTCTAATTGAAACCCGATTACAGCAAGCTTTTTCTCACGCACCGACAAAGTTAAGTTACACGCCGCCATGTTAGACGCTATATTTCGGATCCCTCCAGTGGCAGAGGTTTGCAAATATGTAGCAGGAAGAATGAAGATGTAGAATGGTAATAACGTTTATTTTCTTTCAAAAGCGTTAAGAGTTTTCACATAAAAAATTCTGAAGCATTGCTTTTCAGCTCGATCTCGTACAGGTCATCCTTTGGACTTATCACTTATTATTTCTAAATTGTTGTTTTTGGTACCATAAGCCACTACATTTACTGCACCACATTAATTCACTCTATCCAGCGCTTTGTAAAATGAAAACTTCTCCAACAACTTCTTATTCAATAGTCACTGCTATCTTATGCTTTCAGTATTCTGTCTCTTTCACTTTTTTAGCGGGGCATAGGTCTTCTGATTGGTTTGATGCGACCCGTCACTAATTTCCCTCCCGTGCCAACCTCTTCATCTCAGAGTAGCACTTGCAACTTACGTCCTCAATTATTTACTGAATGTATACCAGTCTCCGTTTTCCTCTGCAGTTTTTACCATCTACAGCTCCCTCTAGTATCATGGAAGTTATTCCCTGCTGTCTTAACAGATATTCTATCATCCCACCCCTTCTTCTTGTCGGTATGTTCTTTTCCTCTCCCATTCTGTGCAGCACCTCCCCGTTCCTTACCTTATCAATCCACCTAATTTTCAACAATCCTCTGTAGCACCATATCTCATAAGCTACGATTCTCTTCTGCTCTGGTTTTGCCATAGTCCTTGTGTCATTACCATAGGGTGTTATACATTCTGAGAGAGTTTTTCGTCAAATGAATACCTATGTTTTATACTAACAGACTTCTGTGGCCCAGGAATACCCTTTCTGCCAGTGCTAGTCTGCTTTTCTTGTTCTCCTTGCTCCGTCCGTCATTGGTTACTTTGCTCTACAGATAGCAAATTCCTAACTTCGTCTACTTCGTGATCACCGATGCTAATGTTAAGTTTCTCGCGGTTCTCGTTTCTGCTACTTCTCATTACTCCGCCTTTCTTCGATTTACTGTCAATTCATATTTTTACTAATCAGAGTGTTCATTCCATTCGGTACATTCTTTATTTCTTCCTCACTCTCACTGACGATAGCAATGTCACCAGTGAATCTTATCGTTGATATCCTCTTACCCTGAATTATAATCCCACTCTTGAATCTTTCATTAATTTCCCTCATTAATTCATCGATGTATAGTTTGAACGGTAGGGTCGAAAGAGTACGTTCCTGCCTTACACTCTTTTTAATCCTAGCACTTCATTCTTGGTCTCCCACTCTTATTGCTCTCTCTTCGTTCTTGCCCATGTTATATGTTACCCGTCTTCCCCTATAGCTTACCCCTGGTATTCTCAGAATTTCGAACATCTTGCACTATTTTACACTGTCGAATCCTTTTTTCAGGTCGTCAAATGAACTCTTCACTCTTGCTTCCATTATTAACTGCAACGCCAGAACTGTCTCTCTGGTGCCTTTGCCTTTCCTAAAGCCAAACTGGTCGTCATCTAATAGTTTTCTTTTCCATTCTTCTGCATATTATTCTTGTCAGCACCTTGGATGTAAGAGCTATTAAGCTGATTGTGTGATAATTCTCGCACTTGTCGATCCTTACTATCTTAGGTATTGTGTGAATGATGTTTTTCCGAAAGTCTGATGATATACGCCAGTCTCGGATTTCTACAAGCAAAGTGAATAGTCGTTTTTTTGCTGCTTTCCACAAAGGTTTGATAAATTTGGATTGAATGTTATCTATTACTTCTGGCTTATTTGGTCTTAAGTCTCCCAAAGCTCTTTTAAATTCTGATTCGAATACTGGACGCCTTCTGGCTTCCCTGTCAATTACTGTTCTGACACGTCGTCAGACAGGTCTTCCCCTTCGTAGAGGCCTTCAATGTACTCTTTCCACCTGCCCGTTGCCTCCTCTACATTTAACAGTGGAATTTACATTGGAATTCTGTCTAAAAGTGTTAAGAATTTCAATATTTCTACGGCTTATTCAGACCCCCATCTTCACTCTTGCATCCACCTAAGCTTCTGTGCCTGTTATGTTGTGACGCCACCGACGCTGTTCTGTCGTCCCCTCCCCTCGTGGGTTTAGCTTTCTGGCGTCTGATGTGCTGATTTCCCATGATTGCACCACCTGGCTTCATAATTTGTGACGATGTGTATAATGGTCTTCTAAATAACTCCCTGTTCTTACAGGTGCTTTACCTTATTAACTCCTGCATGAAAATGGTGTTGAGTTCAGGGTAGATCTAATTACCTATATAACAGTATTAGTTATTCAGCAATTGATAAAAAGCGTGAAGTGACTCAGTGATTTCCGAAGATTTGGTCATCTTATGATAGCAGCCTCCTTCAATGATACTCAAGCACCCCCACGCTTACTGTCAGCTTTGATTCCAAATTCGAATTGAACTTTTTTGTCGCATGTAGGATCTCGCAGAGGTACTCGAAACAATCTCTAGCTTCGTGTAAGACTTTCACAGACTATTTTATTACTCCCAACTTAATGTGTAAAGGCTGCAACAAAATTTATTTTCAGAACCACAAAGTTCTTGAGCAAAAAATAAAGCCAATGAGTATGTTATAGTGACTGAAACTTGTACCAACCAGTGCAATAACGTCCACTGAAATTTAGGGTTCATTTTATTATTAACTGAAACAGTATAGGAAATACTGCCTGTAGGTAAAATAACTGAAATGCATTTAAAAAATATCGAGTGTTAACTGAAGAAAAGCAGTTGGTGTAGCAATTTGAGGGGACATGAAGAATTATGATCACATAGGCTCAGTCGCAGGTAGTGCAGGTGGCGGACTTCTGCACATTGGTTTTGTTCTGGGAAAGTACGGTCTGTCTTCGAAGCAGATTGCTAACGAAACAGTTGTGATACCAGTCCTAGAATATTCCTCATACATTGGGAGGGTGGGAAGTGTGGTGGGGGGCAGGGAATCCATACCGAATTGATCCAAACAGAGCATGTTGAAAGTTTAGAAAGACGGGCAGCACCAATGGTCATAGGTTACTTTAAAATACCACAAACTGACACAAAAATCCCGCATCACTTAAACTGGCAGACGCCTCGAAGTAGATGACAACTGTCTCGCGAATGTCTACTTAAAAAGACAGAGGAACATCAAATGTATGAGGATTCTGATATGGGAATATACTGCAACTCATTTCCTTATGGTCCGTGAAAACAAGACTAAATTAATGACTGCGCGCACCAGGCATTGCAGCAGCGATTCGTCCCGTCCTCCATTTCCGAAAGTAAATGGAAGAAAACCTGATACGACGTACATTCGGATGTATCCTTACCAACTGCCTTCGCAGTGGTTTTCAAGCACGGATGTAAATGTTTATGTAGACTGTAACAAACCAAGATACGATAACCTCCTGGGTCAACCCAAGTTTGCGATCCTCCTTTTTTCTGGTAATGTTTATTCCGATTTTCGGCTACAAAGTATCAGATTCATGTTCCTCATATAATTACCAGCCCAGTGGTGCATTCACGAAACTGTATCCCGTTCCAATTTTTCCATAACGTAAGAACAGTATTTTTTCTGTTTATGAGTACTAATATCGTGGTACGAAAATTAGTTGTCCTGTAGATTTCACTATACAGTAACCTAGATTCAAAACAGAGTACGTACTTGTGCAAAACTTTATCTGGTGATTTGCTCCATATACCTGGTCTAAGGTGTATCACCAATGTATGGAACATGTCACGCAAACTTAAAGAGATGTTCAAATGTCCATTTTACTTTATATTGTGATTTTTAAGACTTAAGAGTCAACTGTGAGCTCTACGTATACGGAAATGGCTGCATGATAACTGTAAAAGTTTTATTTCTAACAAACCTATGTGTAACGTGCCACATTTCATACCCAATAGTGACAACATGGCATGAGGGGACATGAAGACAATGAAGATATTTTGTAACAAAAAATTTTTGAAGACTAGAAGATGAGAGTTGTATCTCTCCAAAACGGTTTTCAGAAATAAAGAACAGTTTATGCGATCTTGGCTATAGAAATCTTTTTTTCGATATACATACCTTTTGTCTGAGTTATATTTCTAAGAATTTAGCACATGATAAAAATGCAGTTTCACGTAAATTTGTCACTGTTGCAAACAGCGGAAATTGTGTAAACTATTAACTTGATGCACTTAATTTTGTAGAACATTCTGGAATCGCCATTGTTTCTATGTACAGTCGTGGACAAAACGAGCGAGACCCCTCGCCTTTTCGTTATGCTGATCCGCACAGCTTTAAAGTCTGCTACACAGTATAACAGGCAAGGCGACGAAGTGCTACCAACATACTATGCACAGGCGTGAAATTGACGAACTATCCAAACTTTGTCAGACTGTTTTCAATCATATGTAAGACTATATAAGGGTTGAAATTTAAATAGTGGCAACTATTTATTCACAACAGATACAAAAGAGTTACATGTTTGCACCTGTTACTGTCCTTTAAAGTAATCACCAGCGATGTGTAGAACCCGTTGCCGTTACTCGCTTGTTATTTTGACTAACATCCCGAATGATTGTCACATAAGCGGTGACATAGAGGTATAAAATTCATGTTTTAGAGTCCATAAAGCTCTATGCAACAGAAACTGCAGATCATTTTGCCATTTTCATTGCGAAATTGCTGGCTTATTCATGTCTGGGGTAATAATAAAGGGCTGTTTGCCTGGGTTGTCTGCTAGCGTAGTGAAAGGTGTTTGCTACTGCAAGGGAGGTCTGGTTTGTTTTCTGTTCTAATCTCGATGGAGGCAGGTAGACTATCAGTAAATCAATTTTAAGAAATTCTCGCGCCCCCAATACGTTTTATTGCTACATTTATTCTGTACTGGCGCCCTTTGGAAGTCAATGTGAAACTCTTGTAGAATTTCATACTTGTTACTACCTTCCTTTTTCTGCTTCTGTCAATAATTGAATTGACTTACGTGTGGCACTGAACGATTTTTAGCTGAATTTCGTTATGAATCTTCACGCATTGCTAAATTTGCACGCTTTCGTGGTAGGTCAGCAATAGTAATGCACTATGACTGGTCTGAAAGTTGACACAAACCGTTTCGCGGCCGAATGCGCATAATATTTTGCTAATTCGTAACGATCTGGGGTACTTTGTCTTACTAGAACAGTTGTGTTATCTCGATAAGCTGAAATTAATTTTTATTAGTACAGTTCATACTAATTAGCGTTTCTTCTTTCATTTATATCTTATATTTACGTGTTGTGTTTAACACACTAATCAGCATTAATATAGTCTTACACATGATTGAAAACAGTCTGACAAAGTTCGGATAGTTTGTCAATTTCACGTCTGTGCATAGTATGTTGGTAGCACATCTTCGCCTTGCCTGTTATGCCGTGTAGCAGACTTTAAAGCTGTGCGGATCAGCATAACGAAACGGCGAGGGGTCTCGCTCGTTTTGTCCACGACTATACATAGAAATGCACGCCACAGCTCACACTTCCTGCTAACTGTCAAGGTAGGCCAGTCAGGCTGCGATTGTAATAACTTATGCCGCACATGTAGAATGTCTTTTATTTTGAAAAAAAGTGTTATGCAAACGTCTCTTCCGTTAGAAAAAACTTTATGTTGTGATTTTGTGAACAAATATTCATCAAAACGTGTGATGAGAAATCGTCAAAATAAAAAATATCAAAGTTTAATCTCGACTAAGTGCTTCAATATTTAAAACAAAAAGACCAGATAAATCGTAATATGATGAAGATTCTTATCTTTAATTTTCCCCTAGACGTTGACGCAGGATTTAGTTGAGTACTAAAGTAACAACATTAAATAGTAAATGCAATATTAGTGGTCCTCAGTATAAGTGCATGCATGACGTTTTGGTAGACCAACGAAGACGGTGTGGTTATAAGATGAAGACTAGAAAGAGATGAAAGCCTACTACGTGCCACAATGAAAGTAACCTCTGCCATGCGCTTCACCGTGGGTTGCTGAGCATGAATGGAAATGTAGATACAGGCAAAGATTGAAACGAGAAGAAACCCTGTTACATGACGCAGTGGAAGTACACTCTAACAAACATTGCCGAATGATTTGCAGAGTATGTAGATGAAACAGATAAAGGGGAAGCTAGAAAAGGTCTAACGAACTGCGAAACAGGACCCTCGCGTCCGGTCGTGTTTATCGCTGTTCAAAAGTTTTTGCTACCACTTAACAATATTGAGGTTGAGTCGGCATTTCCGCATCGTTGCCACTAGCAACATTACGCGCCGTGACGTGTGCCCGATCAATTATCGATCTGGAAGACAGTTTTCGATATCGGGCGCGCCTCGAGTTGCCCAGAGCGGCGCGGCGCGGAGAATCGGACGTGTCTGCTTTCGCCACAGGATACGATGCCGAGACCCACATTCACCGAGACCTTGCGTGGTATCCGGGCGCTATGGACATTCCGCTTACAGACGTCAAGTTCAGTGCCGACCATAAGGGGGAAGGGGGAGGGACTTTTTGAGTGAGGAAAAGCTGTGCGTGGGCCAGAGCGCCCCCCCCCCCCCCCTCACTCACACAAAAAAGCCATAAGCATAGCCAAGATTATTTTGACGCTGTGAGACAAAACCAAACCTGATTCATTAGAAATTGATGCCACTGTACTTCGTGTAAATCTGTCGAAGTGCGACACTCAACTGACTGAACAGTTGTCTTGGCGAAGCATTTCTCAGTTGAGGGATCCAAACTTACGGGTAGTGCATCGTCTTACGAAATAATTATATCTTGAGAACGACAACTCTCCTTTGAAATTTTTATTCGCGAATTTGACTAATCGCCAAATTTTACTGGCTAATATTAAGTGTCCAGAAACAGAAAAGGAATATAAGAAATGAATTTTGAACATTTGGCAGCCTATACGTATTCTGTAAATAAACAAAATCTTCAATTTGTTTTTTTTTTTTTTTTTTTTTTTGTGGAAAGTTTAGAGATACTGGTGTAATTATCAATTCTCATCACAATGCACTCCAAAACTTAATTAAAACTTTAATTTTATAGTTCATTTATAGCTTCAACGTAACCAAAGAATCTCCGCCAAATTTTTAATCAGTTTAAATGCAGTTCTTACGTAACATTTAACATTTAGTACTAAATTTTATTTGGAGTTTTTATTATCAGCTACAGCTTTTTTTCTTACTCTTTTACGCATGAACCACTATGGTCGTTTAATTCAACTGTTTCCTCATGCTTTTCTTCCACATTTGTTCATGTTTCGCTCTTCTTTCTTCTGTCCAAGTGGCTCCAGTACTCATCTTGAGACATTCATGGAAACCTTGGGAATGTTGCAACTTTTTTCTGAGCCGCAGTCTTCCTCAATATCTTGTGCAGTAATTCGGAGTCCTCCTGTATCCCTTTTAACTTCTTTGCACCATGTGTTATCCATTACTAATTCAGCGCAATAAATGAACAGTTCTTTTTTGTGTCTGTTGGGTTTCATCCTATCGGTGTAGCAATATAAAGCATTCCTTCTTTTCCTACTCATATCTGTCCTTCTTTTTTTCTTAATGTTGAGGCATACTGATTTCGTATTACATTGTATATACATCCTTAGTGTGGAAGTATGGTGTTTTGATCTTATTAACTCTTGAATTAATGGCTTCTTTCTATGAAATGTTTTATTCAACTACTTCTTCTGTATTCAAGACTTTGCTAGTTCTCTGAATTTACCTTTATTTTGTTTTGATTATCTTGGGGACTGCCTCAATTCACAAGTAAGATTTTTAAGCCTTCTTTTCCAGCTTGTTCTTTCAGTTCTGTCTATTCAGTGGTTGTTTCCATTAAATATGAAATAAATAGCTAGGTTGTCTGCAAACGCTACATAGACTAATCCCAGGTTATCTCTTTTGTAATACAACCTAACTCCGTCGTTATATGTTTGTGTACATGAACATCTTCCACAGCAGCTGTTAAAACCAGCTATTATTGGCTTCACCGTCTTAAGCGTGCTGCAATTGATTAAAGAGAATTTTACTTCAGCCGCGTTTCACTTTTGTTTACGAGACTTCTCAGTCGTCATGGATGTTTCTGCCTTTTGTTAATCTATTCTGAAAACCACTGCTTTTTCCTTTGTTGTCGCGAAGGCTGAGGTCGGAAAAAACTGCGTGGCATACATAACAACAAAGGAAAAAGTTGTGGTTTGCAGAATATATGAGCAAGAGGCAGAAACATCAATGAGCACAGAAGATACTTTGTAAATATAAGCGAAAAGTGACTGATTTAAAATTCTGCTTAATTAATTGCAATTAGCTTAAGACGACGAAAACAATAATAACTCCCTCATTGATCGGGCTTTCTCTTAAAAACATTCTCCATTACTTTGTGACTGTTCTAGAACACAGCGGGGACCTTTGTGTCTGACCCCAGAGTTAATCTCAAAACTTCTAGAAATTTCACCTCCAAATTCCACTTTAGAAAGGGTGTTTGTCGGTATTAGCTTAATTAGTGATGTGGTTTTGCTACCTAAATCCGGTTCGTTGAAAATTGCAAACAGTGGCTTCCTGAGTCATATACTTTTCTGAATTCAACAAAAGCGACTACGAAATTTTTAAATCTTCTTTTATATGCAGCATTATTGACCTTAAATTGAAAATCTGCTCTGAGCGTGATATTTTTCTTTTCTAAACCACATCAGAGTGGACTTCTGCTCTAATTACTAATGCTTTTTATAAGGTTTTGTAAATAATCCTTATTTATAAGGAATGCCTATGTAGTTGTTCACATTGGTTTTATCGCCTGTTTTGTGCGGTGGATGGATCAAGGTTGTCTTTGCTTAGATTTCTTTTGGGTCGGATAGGAAGTTCTAGTATTGTTCATTTGAAGCCGTAATTTGTTTGCTCTAATTTTATTCCTGACCAGTTTGGCTGTTTCCTTCCCAGTTTAAAGGAATCTTATCTCGTTTTCCGTGTTCTTGTCTTTATTCTATTTCTCCCACGAATTTTGTCTTCTCATGACTGTTTCATCACATTCCAAATTCCACCACGCATTTCATTTCATTTCAGTTAAGAAAATTGTTTCCTTTGCTGTTTGAAGAAGAGATTGTTTCAGTTGTTTCCAGTTTCTTGGATTTTTTGTTTAGAATTTGACGCTAAATTTTCTTTCTTAGTTGTTACAGTATTTAAATGTCATATTTTAGTGTGTTTTGTTTGACTTGCCTCTTCGTATTTCTTGGTTGGAAAGTAACTCTAATTTTAGATGGTTACTCATCAAGATCTAACTTAGCGTTTCTTACAAGTAAAGCTCGGATTTACATGTACTGTATGAATGTAAAACGTTCATATCATTAAACATGCACAATGAGGCACCAAAAAAAAAATGAGATATAAAAATTCAGTTCTATAATTACTTCTGCTTTCTTCTAAAACCGTACACAGCAAGCAATTTCTCCACATTTTCTTCATTTGAGCTTATGAGTTTAGCAGGCATAACATTTTTGTACGAAGAAAATGACTTTTCTGTGCCACAAGAGATGATTGGTACGTATTGGAGTGAAGAAATTTCGGACGAAATCAAGTTTTCTCCTATAAATACTTTTTTTTGTCAACTTCATAACCTCAAAATCAAGACTTGGTTCATCTTTTCTTTGGTTGTAATACCTACTTCTTCAGAGGGTGACTAGAAAGATTTTTCAGTCTCTTTAACAACTGTCGGAGATTCCACCAATTACCTCTTGCTTACGACTATGTTATTTGAACGTCTGGTCCAAACAGAAATCAGCATATGGATAATGTAATAACACAAATTCCATTAAAGTAAGCGTTTGTGTTACGAGCTTAGTTAATGACGCAATGGAAAATTTAACACACATAAGACTAAAAAGCGTAAAATAATAAGTAAAATAAAAATAAATTTTTTGTATACTGCGTTTTTATTTCGGACTAAAAAGTATTAAAAAAATTCTTCTCGCCCCCATACAGACTCCTAACCACACCCAGATAGTCCTGACAATTTTTGAATGTGAATTTTCAACTGTTATGGAAATAACTGTAGGATCTAAAACGAAAAACGTGGGGCGCATGCAATATATAACTGATGCAACAATAGTTCACCTTCTTATTATCATCTATTGCAATCGTTATTCGTTTTCAATCTTACACGCATTTTCATAGCTATGAAAAATTCACGGTCACAAATTTCTCGGGGCTCTCTGCATGGTATCAGGAATCGGTGTTGGGAGAGGAGAAATTTTCCTACACTTTTTAGTCAAATTTAAAAACATGTTATATTAAAAATTTACTTTTATTTAAATAATTATGTCTATATAAATGTGACGAATGAAACACAAATCTTAATTTTTGAGGCAGTTTTCACATTACAAAATAAAACTTGAATCAAGCACTTAATTTGTTATTATCAAACAATATCCGTAATTTTATTGTAAATTTGAGCGTTTCTTAGGTTGCAGCCTCGATTGATCTTCCCCAGACCTCTCTCTTCCTCGCCAACGAAAAAAAAAAAGGTAATCAAATGTGCGCCCCTGAATGTCCTCACTCACGCTTTCTGTGTTTCATAGAACCAGCCGCACAAACACCCTGTGACTGGTGTGTTGTTTAAATTTTCTTAATTCTCGCGCAAGAAGTTGAATGTAACTTTCCTAAAACGCTCTTATCCTCCCAGATACCTACACTATGTGATCAAAAGTACCCGGGCACCCCCAAAAACATACGTTTTTCATATTAGGTGCATTGTGCTGCCACCTACTGCCAGGTACTCCATATCAGCGACCTCAGTAGTAATTAGACATCGTGACAGAGCAGAATGGGGCACTCAGCGGAACTCACGGACTTCGAACGTGGTCATGTTATTGGGTGTCACTTGTGTCATACGTTTGTACGCGAGATTTCCACACTCCTAAACATCCCTAGGTCCATTGTTTCCGATTCGATAGTGAAGTGGAAACATGAAGGGACACGTACAACGCAGAAGCGTACATGCGGACCTCGTCTGTTCACTGACAGAGTTCTCCGACAGTGGAAGAGGGTCGTAATGTGTAATAGGCAGACATCTATCCAATCACACAGGAATTCCAAACTTCATCAGTATCCACTTCAAGTCCTACGACAGTTAGGCGGGAGGTGAAAAAACTAGGATTTTATGGTCGAGAGGCTGCTCATAAGCCACACACCACGCCGGTAAATGCCAAACGACGCCTCGCTTGGTCTAAGGAGCATAAACATTGGACGATTGAACAGTGGGAAAACGTTGTGTTGAACGACGAATCACGGTACACAATGTGGCGATTCTATGGCAGTGTTTGAGTATGGTGAACGCCATCTGCCAGCGTGTATAGTGCCAATAGTAAAATCAGGAGGCGGTGGTGTTATGGTGTAGTTGTGTTTTTCATGAAGGGGGCTTGCACCATTTGTTGTTTTGCGTGGCACTATCACAGCACATTGATGTTTTAAGCACCTTCTTCCTTCCCACTGTTGAAGAGCAATTCGAGGATGGCGATTGCATCTTTCAACACGATCGAGCGCCCGTTTATAATGCGCGGCCTGTGGCGGAGTGGTTTCACGACAATAACATCCCTGTAATAGACTGGCCTGCACAGAGTCCTGACCTGAATCCTGTAGAACACCTTCGTGTCAGGCCTCACCGACCGACATCGGTACCTCTCCTCAGTGCAGCACTCTGTGAAGAATGGGCTGCCATCCACCAAGAAACCTTCCAGCACCTGATTAAACGTATGCCTGAGAGAGTGAATGCTGCCATCAGGGTTAAGGGTGGGCCAACAACGTATTGAATTCCAGAGTTACCAAACTTGTAAGTCATTTTCAACCAGGTGTTCGGATACTTTTGATCATATAGTGCAAACCACGTTCAGAGGGAGCCTCAGAAAAATCATTTGAAACTTGAGAAGTCAACGGGTAATTAACAACAGAAAATCAACGATACTACTTGACTTGTTGTTTTTATTAGTACTTTTTGGACGTAATTCCGTTTCATGTGCCACTAAACAGTTTCGCAAGAGCAAAGTCATTTTTCTACAAATACTCACTGTGAGCACGCTACAGAAAGTGATTATAACTTTAGAAACAAGACCAAGACAAAACACAAGATAACTCGAAACTCGAGTGTACTTAACACTGGCTAGCAGCACCAGTTGCCACTCGAGTGCTTCTGAACAGTTACGTTCTAAATTTTTAATAAAAATGGATGTACTCTCCCGTGCTACATCACGACTAGGAAAGCTAAGCTACATGTCTGACACACAGCAGTTTCGATATTATACACAACATAACTAAGACTCATTTCTCCATTCTTCTTTGGAGTATCTGTCTTACGACATATACCGAGTGGGGCGTTCTCCATGTTCCCCTTCCTTAATCTGCCAGGAACTTCGACAATTTTTAACGTCATCCAGCATTCCAAAGCGTCTTCTTCTTCTCACATCCGGCCCTGGAACTTTTTTTCATCTAGGACTCTTTCTTTTTTTAAGTTTATGGCCGAGACGAGATATTTCAAATCAGTCCACGTATTTTTCGCCTCTCTTTTCAACTGTCCACAAGTCGCTGCCGTATCGTGCTACACGACAAAGAAACACTTGGCGAATCTCTTTTTTTAGTTTCATTGGAATTACTTTTTCTCTAAACAGTCCTTTCACTCATCAGTAAACACTTCCGGGCTAAATTGCCGTGGTCAATCGACCACGGCAATTTAGCCCGGAAGTGACCACAATCTATTGGTTATGAACTGCAGATTGAAACTGAAGAAACTGCAAAAAGGTGGGAATTTAAGGAGATGGGACCTGGATAAACTGAAAGTACCATAGGTTGTAGAGAGTTTCAGGGAGAGCATAAGGGAACAATTGACAGGAATGGGGGAAAGAAATACAGTAGAAGAAGAATGGGTAGCTCTGAGGGATGAAGTAGTGAAGGCAGCAGACGATCAACTAGGTAAAAAGACGAGGGCTAATAGAAATCCTTGGTTAATAGAAGAGATATTGAATTCAATTTATGAAAGGAGAAAATACAAAAATGCAGTAAGTGAAGCAGGCAAAAAGGAATACAAACGTCTCAAAAATGAGATCGACAGGAAGTGCAAAATGGCTAAGCAGGGATGGCTAGAGGAGAAATGTAAGGATGTAGAGGCTTATCTCACTAGGGGTAAGATAGATACTGCCTACAGGAAAATTAAAGAGACCTTTGGAGAGAAGAGAACCACTTGTATGAATATCAAGAGCTCAGATGGCAACCCAGTTCTAAGCAAAGAAGGGAAGGCAGAAAGGTGGAAGGAGTATATAGAGGGTTTATACAAGGGCAAGGGCAATGTACTTGAGGACAATATTATGGAAATGGAAGAGGATGTACATGAAGACGAAATGGGAGATAAGATACTGCGTGAAGAGTTTGACAGAGCACTGAAAGACCTGAGTCGAAACAAGGCCCCGGGAGTAGACAACATTCCATTAGAACTACTGATGGCCTTGGGAGAGCCAGTCATGACAAAACTCTACCATCTGGTGAGCAAGATGTATGAGACAGGCGAAATACCCTCAGACTTCAAGAAGAATATTGTGGTGTCACCGCCAGACACTACACTTGCTAAGTGGTAGCTTTAAATCGGCCGCGGTCCATTAGTACATGTCGGACCCGCGTGTCTCCACTGTCAGTGATCGCAGACCGAGCGCCACCACACGGCAGGTCTCGAGAGACGGACTAGCACTCGCCCCAGTTGTACGGACGACTTAGCTAGCGATGCACACTGACGAAGCCTCGCTCATTTGCAGAGCAGATAGTTAGAATAGCCTTCAGCTAAGTCAATGGCTACGACCTAGCAAGGCGCCATTAGTATTACATTGCATGATCTACAGAGTCTCACTTGTATCGTCAAGAGCGATGTACAACAATGATGGATTAAAGTTAAGTATTCCAGCAGCTACGTACTTTTCTTTATAGCATTCATTACGTATCCTGTTTCAGACCTATCTCTAGCCTGCGTGAGTTTAACGCGTGCATTCGGCCTCCTCAACCAAGTAGTGTGCGTAGTGTTGGCTAACTGCTAACACTACAAATATAATAATTCCAATCCCAAAGAAAGCAGGTGTTGACAGATGTGAAAATTACCGAACTATCAGTTTAATAAGTCACAGCTGCAAAATACTAACGCGAATTCTTTACAGACGAATGGAAAAACTGGTAGAAGCGGACCTCGGGGAAGATCAGTTTGGATTCCGTAGAAATGTTGGAACACGTGAGGCAATACTAACCTTACGACTTATCTTAGAAGAAAGATTAAGAAAAGGCAAACCTACGTTTCTAGCATTTGTAGACTTAGAGAAAGCTTTTGACAATGTTAACTGGAGTACTCTCTTTCAAATTCTGAAGGTGGCAGGGGTAAAATACAGGGAGCGAAAGGCTATTTACAATTTGTACAGAAACCAGATGGCAGTTATAAGAGTCGAGGGGCATGAAAGGGAAGCAGTGGTTGGGAAATGAGTGAGACAGGGTTGTAGCCTCTCCCCGATGTTATTAAATCTGTATATTGAGCAAGCAGTATAGGAAACAAAAGAAAAATTCGGAGTAGGTATTAAAATCCATGGAGAACAAATAAAAACTTTGACGTTCGCCGATGACATTGTAATTCTGTCACAGACAGCAAAGGACCTGGAAGAGAAGTTGAACGGAATGGACAGTGTCTTGAAAGGAGGGTATAAGATGAGCATCAACAAAAGCAAAACGAGGATAATGGAATGTAGTCGAATAAGTCGGCAGATGCTGAGGGTATTAGGTTAGGAAATGAGACACTTAAAGTAGTAAAGGAGATTTGCTATTTTGGGAGCAAAATAATTGATGATTTTAGAAGTAGAGAGGATATAAAATGTAGACTGGCAATGACAAGGAAATCGTTTCTGAAGAAGAAAAATTTGTTAACATCGAGTATAGATTTAAGTGTCAGGAAGTCGTTTTTGAAAGTATTTGTATGGAGTGTAGCCATGTATGGAAGTGAAACATGGACGATAAGTAGTTTGGACAAGAAGAGAATAGAAGCTTTCGAAATGTGGTGCTACAGAAGAATGCTGAAGATAAGGTGGGTAGATCACGTAACTAATGAGGAGGTATTGAATAGGATTGGGGAGAAGAGAAGTTTGTGGCACAACTTGACTAGAAGAAGGGATCGGTTGGTAGGACATGTTTTGAGGCATCAAGGGCTCACAAATTTAGCATTGGAGGGCAGCGTGGAGGGTAAAAATCGTAGAGGGAGACCAAGAGATGAATACACTAAGCAGATTCAGAAGGATGTAGGTTGCAGTAGGTACTGGTAGATGAAGAAGCTTGCACAGGATAGAGTAGCATGGAGAGCTGCATCAAACCAGTCTCAGGACTGAAGACCACAACAACAACAACAACAGTGTTTACTGATGAAGACGCTGGCCGTGAAAGCCTACATGGGATGAGTCCTTTCACTCTCTGAAAAGGTCTTTTACTAACCTATATTCTAGTTTTTATTTCTTCCACTACTCGTATTTTGTTTCCCACCCCCACAGTGGGTGGGATTTTACATGTGCCAGTGTCGTTCTTCGCAACGATATTGCGATGTAACTTCCATGTTTGCTGACTTTTTTCACTTGGGTCTTTCCTACATTTGTCTACATTATATACTCTTTTTCCCACGTTTATGAGTCGTTTGCACATATAAAAATGTCACAGCACTCTTACACGCCCACTGCACTAGCTACAATTTTGTCTGGTGGCATACGAAACAGAAAATTTCATAACCGAAGGAAACATTACGCTAATACTACGTAACACCGCCATTTATTTCATGATATCGCTACGAGTACAGTGGCTGGTGGGATTGCAGCCGATTTTGAAACATTATAGTTGTGCTTGCTGGGCCACCAGAATAGTTCTGTTTTGTAGAAAATAATCTTCTAACATTATTAGCATAGATATCTGGTGTCATGCAATACAAGTTATAAGGCAGGGTCGTAGCTTGCCTCCTATTTCGTTTACAGTTTACGTTAATGATTTTCTTAGAGAATGAATGTATAAAATTGACGGAGCTGTTTGTATTCTGCCAAATTTTACTGGTAAGACGATGCTATGTGTCGATGATAGGATTATTATAAGCAAAACAGAAGAAGAGCTGCAAAGAGTAGTACGAGGCACGTCCAGTAATTAGTACAACACTCTTTTCTCGGGCAATTTCCGTTGAAAAAATTCGGAATTTGTTTTGGGACATCGTGGAAAATTCATACTTGAGCCCGTATAGTTTCACGAAGTTCCGACAGGTGGCGGCGCTATACGCAGCCTTCAAAATGGCGTCTGTAACGGTGCGTTCCAAACAGAGAGCTGTCGTTTGATTTTCGTTTTGCGGATAACCGGAGCATCGCTGATATTCATAGGCGCTTACAGAACGTCTGCAAAGACATGGCAGTGAACAAAGACACAGTGAGTTGTTGGGTGAAGACCCTGATATCATAGTAACAAGGTCGCTCAAGCCTGTCTGTGCTGGACTCCTGCAGTGTTGGAACGTGCGGACATTCTCATTCGAGATGATCATTGGATCTCAGTCAAAAACGTCGCTGCTCAGCTGTTGGTAGAACTGACGAACTCGTCCGCCAGTTGGGGCACTCAAAGGCGCATGCCCGCTGGGTTCCTAATAGAAGACATAAATAGCAACGAAGGACCATCATTGGGTAACTGATTGCGCGTTTCGAGTCTGATCGTACCAATTTATTGTCGAACATCGACACAGGTGATGAAACATGCGTTCAACACTTCCAACCAGAAACAAAACGGCAATCCTTGGAGTGGCGCCACACAATCTCTCATCTGAAGAAAAAGTTCAAAGCCGTACCCTCAGCTGATAAAGTTATGATCAGGGACTTCTGGGACTCTGAAGGGGTATTCTGTTTGATGCCCTCCTTCTTGGTGTAACTATGGACTCGGAAGTATACTGACCTTCCCTCAGGAAATTCGAGAAACGTCTTCAGCGTGTTCGTCGTCACAAAAATTCAGACAAACTTCCCCTCCTCCATGACAAAGCGAGGCCTCTCACAAGTCTGCACACCCGAGAAGCGCTCACGAAACTTCACTGGACTGTTTTTCCTCATCCACCCAACAGCCAGGATCTCGCACCTTCCGACTTCTAATCTGTTTGGTCTAATGAAGGCTGCACCCAGCGGGAATAATTATGTTTGTGACGGGGAGATAACTGAAGCAGCAGACCAGTGGTACCATGGGGGAATACAGACTCTGGCGGTAAGGTTCCGTAAGGCCGTCGCTTTAAACGGAGATTACGTTGAAAACCAGGTTCTGTAACCAAAAGAGTGGGGACCAATATGATGTATTGGAATTCTTAATACAACTTACAGGCTTTCAGAAAAATTACTTATTGTTCGCCCCTCGTATGTATGTTACAGAAGTTACGTGAGAATTATAATTTTAAAATTTCCACAAATCGAGCAAAAACAAAATCCCTTCGTACTGCTACAACCAAAACTGTAACCAATGATACTATTTTAGAACAAGTCACGAGTTGCTTAAGGACATGTGTCAGTTCAAATATGGAAAGGATTGAAGAAACAAATCACCCATGTTCCAGCAAACATCTGGTACAATAAACAGAAACCTAAAAGTTGAAACCAGAAAAGGAACACCAATGAAATTCTGCACAGTAATGGCTGTGCCTTCTCCTTTCTATGGATCCGAAATACAGACGTTGACACAAGCTGAAAAAACAAGATGTAGGCTGCCGAAATGAGAGTCTTAAGAACAGTAGAAGGATGTAATCAAAAGATAACATTCCAAATAAGAAAATAAGGGGATAACTGGGAATAAATTCTTTGGAAGGAAAACCTCTAAACTACAGAAATGACTAGAGACAGCATGATGAATCCATAGCCCCACGAATTACAAATTAATTTAAAATCACAAGCCATTCCCACTCTTCTTTCTTCAACAACAATCATGCATTCCGTATTTTTGCAGCTAACACATGAACATGAACACTTTATAGCCTGGCAGAGAAGGTCTAAATCAACGTCTGAATCCAGTGGAATCCATATCAACATCATTCACGCACCTCTACAATTCTCCTGTCCCATGTTTCGATGCTAAAGCTTTGAGCTTAAGTTCTTCATTTCGTGCTACTTCCTCTTTTTTGTTGGTAAACCAATTTCCATGAAACCTCCGTTTCCTAAACACAGTTTTTCCACCACCCATTATGCATAAATCTTGACTTCCCCGTAAAGGCTTGCGAATTGAACCTTCCACCTACTAATACGTGTTAGTATTGTCAAAACGTAAATAAACCACATGCAAGACAGTTTTCAGGCACAGATATAGATGTCAGCCAGAGATGTAGATGTCAGGCAAAGATATCGAAAGAAAATAGCCTTCACACCGGCAAAAATTCCGCTGAAGCAAGCAGTTTCCCAAATGTCCGAAAAGGTGGGAGTGGTCGCCAGTGCAGAGTTAATCAGTTTAACAATTTAAAGGCATTTCTAAAGCTGCTATCACGATAAAATTCACACACAACATAGATTAAACTGTGTAGATCAGGAAAACAATATTTTTGAAAAATCGATATTTTTGACCAAAATCCATTTCATCCCCCCTTAAGAGGAATCGGAAAGGAAGAAAGTAAGATAAATATGATGTTAGCTGTTACAGCCAATGGGGGAAAGCTACCCCGCTATGTCATTCTGAAGAGAAAAAGTATGCCCCAAAAAAACAACTGTCCTAAGTGCTTAGTGATTCGCTGCCAAGAAAAGAGTTGGATAACAGTACTACTGTTTGTTGATTGGCTATCTACTGGAGCACTGCTTGCTAAGAAAGCTTTTAAGGCAAGTGTAGCAGCTAAAGTAAAACAAAAACTTGCCGCAAGAAAAGTGGACATTTTCGTAATACCCAAAGGGGTGACTTCAAAACAACAAGTGCTAGACGTGGCCGTAAACAAGCCGTTCAATGACAGTCTCCAAAAGTATATATTCATATTGGTTTCTGGAAGAAGACCATACTGTCTGGTAAGATAAGGGGAGATCACGGACCCTCCTATGCGAGTGGGGTCTTGCTTCATCGTCCTCGACATCAGAATGTATCATCAGGGGGTCCAAGAAATGCTGCATATCGAATGAGCTGGATGGCAGCGAGAATAATGCATTGTGGGAAGAGAATGAAGAAAACGAAAGGCGTGAGAGTATGACTGATGAAATGAATATTGGTACTGAGAGTGATGAGGTGAATAAAACAAAATATGTTGCCGATTTTTAGGTTCATTGTGACGTATCATACGTTAGAAAAAATATTTATGGTGCATACTTAAGTTTTACTTGTAAGTACAAGTATATTTCCGCTGATGTTTCTCTTATCAATCAATATGTCGCTTATTTGTGAACAAAATGTTTTTGTTATACTTCCCTAGAAACTTAGCGGTACGGCTTGTATGCGGTGACGAGTTATTATCGATCCAGTACTGTATACACTTGTACATGGAAATCTAGCGACTTGCGCGAAACGTAAAAATTCTAGAATTAGGAAAACATCATTGACTGAAATGAAATAAATTAAAGATGTCAAGACACTTGCAAATCATGATGCCGTCCCGTCACCAGCTAGTTGTGGTAACTGTTGTTGCCTCTGTCACATTCTTGCTTTGTATAGCTCGTACTTTCCTGCCCTAGTGTGTGCGGGCAGTGCCCCCCTAATTCCAGCCGAGCGTGGTGGACACAGTTTCTTGCGAAGAGTCTAAATATAGACTTCGCGCCTCTGTGGCCTGCGTCCGCATTCCTACACAACGCCGCGCGAAATCCGATACTCACGGAAACGCGGAGAGAGAGAGAGAGAGAGAGAGGGAGAGGAAGACAGAGATTAAACGGCGTTGAGACAATGGGAGTCCTATGCACGAATGTTACCCCCTCTTTGTTGACACGAGAACCAGTTTTCCCGCTGAGCTTTTCTGGTAATTAGTCGTCCAGCCAGTGCAGCGACTTACGGACATCCACGGATACGGTAGATGAACCGCAAACTTATTTCCACAGCAGAGAACGTCCACGCTCAACATTTTACTGTTTCTTGTCTCAGAGATGCGCAGAGCGTTGTATCTAAAGCAAACAGCGCGCACCAGGTGCAGGAAGTGCTACATCCACATCGGTACCCTGCAGTCCACTATACGGCTCGTGGCAGAGATATCTTGCACTACTACTATTGTTTCCTTTCGTGTCCCACACGTAAATAGAGCGAGGGAAAAACGACTAACTATATGCCTCCGCATGTACCCTAATTTCTCGTATCTTATCTTTGTGTCCCTTACGCGCAATGTATGATGGAGACAACAGAATCGTTTTGCAGTCAGCTTCAAATGCCGGTTCTCTTAAGTTTCTCAATAGTGTTCCTCGAAAAGACTGTTGCGTTCCCTCCAGGGATTCCAGTCTGAGTTTCCGAAACATCTCCGTAACATTTGCGTGTTGTTCGAACCTAACAGTAACAAATCTAGCAGGCGCCTCTAAATTGCTTCTATGTCTTCCTTTAAGCCGATATAGTACGGATCTCAGACACTCGAGCGGAACTCAAGAACGGTTTCCGTTACAGATGAATACACATTCCCAAAATTCTTCCATTATACCGAAGTCGGCCATTCGCCTTTCCAAGAACAATCCTCACATGCTCGTTCCATTTCGTATCTGGAACGTTACGCCCAGATATTTAAGCGACGAGAATGAGTCAAACAGGACACTACTAATGCTGTATCTGAACATTAATGGTTTGCTTTTCCTACTCATCTGCCATAACTTTCATCTTTATACATTGAAAGTTAGCTTCCATTCATCCCACCAACTAAGATTATTGTCTAAGTAATCTTGTATCTTCCTACACTCACTTAACGACGACACTTTATCCTCCACAATACCATAACTAGCAAACAACTGCAGATTTCGGTCCACCCTGTCCACCAGACCATTGATGTATACAGAGACTAACACACACTTCACTGGGGCAATCCTGACGATGCCCTTCTCATGATGAATACTCGGCGTCGAGGACAACATACTGGGTTCTATAAATTAAGATGTTTGCTAGCCACTGATACACACACACACACACATATATATATATATATATATATATATATATATATATATATATATATATATATACTGGGTTCTATAAATTAAGATGTTTTCTAGCCACTGATGCACACACACACACACACACACACACACACACACACACATATATATATATATATATATATATATATATATATATATATATATATATATATATTATTGGTGTTATTGGTGTTATTGGTGTTTTGCCCTTAAAGAGCTCATTTGGACTAAACTACATGGCCAGTTCCTTTTGCTGCCTTCCTTTCTGCCCAAACTTCCCTCATTCGCTCGCTGTGTTTCTGTTTCCGGTCCTCTGTCCATGCTTCTTGTCGGCTTTGTGTCTTCGGCTTCATCTTGATTGCCTTTTTGGTTGCCCATATTTCTTTCATCTTCTGGCTGTGATCTTGCTTGCGTTCTTCGGTCCAATTTATGCCTGTTCGTTTGTCACATTGTATCTCATGTAGTTTACGTTTCTTAATGATGTTTCTGAATTTTATTCTGTCGTTTATTGTGTCTGCTGTTATGTTGAGTTAGTTCAGGTCGTTTTCTACTTCTGCCACCCATTTGTTGTTTCTAGTGGTTACCCAGTCAAAGATCTGTTTGGTCAGCCTGTGTGATGGCATTCTGTGTAGGTATCCATAGAATTGTAGTCTGCGTTTTCTAATCTTTTCTGTGATTGTCTCCGTATGTTTGTACAGTTCCTCTGTAGGTTTCTTGATCCATATTCCATTGTTGCTAGTTGCGTTCTACTTTTTCTAATTGTCTGATACGTGTATGCCCTAGGATTAGTGTGGTCTCTGCTGCATATAGTGCCTCGGGGAGCACCACCGTGTCGTAATGGCGTAATTTGGCTTTTTGTGAGATAGACTTCTTGTTGTAATGATTCCACACTACTTTGTATGCCTTGTCCAGTTTAGTCTTTCTTCGTTTGAGTCTCTGTTATGTCCACTCATTTGTAGTGTTTCACCGACGTATTTGAAGTTTGCCGTTTTGTAAATCGTGCCATACTTTGTGTTCAGAGATGAGAGTCTTTGTGCTCATAAACTGTGTCTTTTCGTAAGAGATCTGTAGTCCAGTTTTGGAAGCGATTTCGTGCAGTTTTTCAATAGCGTCTTTTGTTTCCTTTATACCTTTTGTGACAATCGCCAAATCGTCTGCAAAAGCCAGGCATTTAATTTGTAGGTTTCCTAAGGTTATTCCCTGTTGTGATGTTTCCCATTCTTTTATGACCTTATCTAACACCAGATTGAAAAGGAGAGGTGTGAGGCCATCGCCTTGTCGGACACCTGTGCGAATTTCAAAGGGCTCTGATAGTTCCCCACAGAACTTTACTTTGGAGGTCGTGTTGGTCAAGGTTTGCTCTATGATAGTCCGTGTTTTGTTGTCTACTTTGTATTCTGCTAGAATTTTGAAGAGAGTTTTCCGGTCGATAGAGTCGTACGCCTTTTTGAAGTCAACAAAGGTAATGATCAGGTTCTGTTTGTGTTGTAAAATCATTTTCAGGTTCCAAATTTGTTCCGCACAAGACCGCCCTTTACGGAAGCCTGCTTGGTATTCCCCAATCAAGTGGTCGGTGTGGCATTCTAGTCTGTTCAGTAAAGCTTTAGAGAGGATCTTGTATGTGACCGGTAGTAGGGATATTCCTCTGTAGTTGTTCGGGTCAGTCTTGTCACCTTTTTTGTGTAGTGGGTGTATCAGGGCAGTTTTCCAGTCGTCAGGAATTTTCATGGTCTTCCAGATGTCTTCCAAGATCCTGTGGATGTCTTTGGTGAGTTCTGGGTCTTGTAACTTCCAGATTTCCGCGATGGTGCCATCTTCTCCTGGTGCTCTACGATTCTTAAGTGACTTGATTATTTCTTTAACTTCTTCTAGAGTTGGAGGTTCACTATCTGGATTGTATGTGCTCGTTTCTGTCATCATTTCTTCCATGGGGGGGGGGGGGGGGAGGGGTCCGTGTTGAGCAGTTTTTCAAAGTACTTTGCTAGAATGTCACAATTGTTTTTGGTATTGGTTTCTAGGGTTCCATCCGGTCTTCTGAAGCACAAGTTGGGTGGTTGATATCCAGTAATATTTTCTCTGAACGTTCTGTAGAAGTTTCTTGTATTGTTGTTCATGAAGTCCGATTCGATCTCTGTCAGTCGCCGTTTGTCATACTGTCGTTTTTCACTGCGAATGATTTTGCTTGATTGCTTCTGTGTTTTCAAGAAGTTCATCCAATTCTCTTGGGATTTAGGGCTACTAAATTTTTTCCATGCACTGATTCGTTGGTCAATAGCTTGGTCACATGTGTGGTTCCACCAACGGTGTTTCCGTGTGCGTGGTGCTTGTGCTAGTTTCATGGGCTCTCGGATTCTTCGTGAAAGTTGCGTCCAGTCTGTCGTTTTCTCCATTTTAATTTTGTGTAATATTTGTGTCTGGTTTAAAGTAACGTATTCTGGATCTGGTCTAACAATTTTGTTCTTCTGGAGCTTTTTCTTGGGCAAAAGACGAATCCTGATATGCAGTAGATGGTGGTCTGAGTCGAAGTAGCCTTTACGGGTGTCTATGTTCAAAATTTCTTTTTGTGGGTCTTTCTTGACTATTACGTGGTCGATTCGTAGTTCTTGCTTTCCGCTGGGAAATTTCCATGTGGTAAGTTTTCGTGTTTGTTTCTTGAATTTTGTTGACATAATGGCGAGGTCGTGGCTTTTGCAAAAGTCTATCAGATGTTTTCCGTTTTTGTTGGTGTGCTGGTGTGCTGAAGTAAGGCGTTTCGCAGGGATCGAATGACGGGTAGAGCCACGGGTCGTAACACATCTGAAATGTAACGTCCACTGTTCAAAGTGCCGTCACTGCGAACAAGAGGTGACCGAGACGTG
Source organism: Schistocerca nitens (assembly GCF_023898315.1). Classification (NCBI taxonomy): domain Eukaryota; kingdom Metazoa; phylum Arthropoda; class Insecta; order Orthoptera; family Acrididae; genus Schistocerca; species Schistocerca nitens. Next base: position 441,656,417 of record NC_064621.1, on the reverse strand, counting down.
TAACCAATGGCACCCCATACCATCACGCCGGGTGATACGCCAGTATGGCGATGACGAATACACGCTTCCAATGTGCGTTCAGCGCGATGTCGCCAAACACGGATGCAGCCATCATGATGCTGTAAACAGAACCTGGATTCATTCGAAAAAATGACGTTTTGCCATTCGTGCACCCTGGTTCGTCGTTGAGTACACCATCGCAGGCGCTCCTGTCTGTGATGCAGCGCCTAGGGTAGCCGCAACCATGGTCTCCGAGCTGATACTCCATGCTGCTGCAAACGTCGTCGAACTGTTCGTGCAGATGGTTGTTGTCTTTGAACCGTCCCCATCTGCTGACTCAGGGATCGAGACGTAGCTGCACGATCCGTTACAGACATGCGAATAAGATGCCTGTCATTTCGACTGCTAGTGATACGAGGCAGTTGGGATCCAGCACGGCGTTCCGTATTACCCTCCTGAACCCACCGATTCCATATTCTGCTAAGGCTACAATCCGACCTTTTCAGAGTCGGAAACGTGATGGTACGCATTTCTCCTGCTTACACGAGGCATCATAACAACGTTTCACCAGGCAACGCCGGTAAACTGCTGTTTGTATATGAGAAACAAGATATCCGATGTGAAGAAATAGCACACCAGCTGCGTTAAAAAACAAGTTTTGACACTACTAGACTGCTATTTTTTCACGTGGGCACTCTTCAAAAACGCTTGCTGAAACTGATGAACAAAACTCTGAATGACAAGACTGGCCTTTGCGGTGGGAGGAGAGGTGTGAGGGGGAGACGCTGACGTAATCGGCGAATGGCACTACCAACGGAAACTGTAACGTTTAACTTCACCACGCAATTTTGACACTCCAGCTGCTAGGTCGCTGGCGTTGACAGAAATGAAAAGACAGGAAAGTCAACATGAAGTGTTCCATACAAATTCGATTTGTGACGATACCAAACGAGGGACCCACCGGACACATTGTGTTGTGCTACTTACCCGCAGTTACTTTTGTTAGAAAAGTGGTTATCACCAAGCGTTGGCGTGCATAGTTTTCCTTTCAATTCTTGCTCTGACGGGAATAAGTAGGCTGCTAGCTTGTTGATGTACAGATGATCTAATAATAAACCAGTACCCAAATATACAGCTCCAAAACTGGTATTATATTTGAAACGTCCAGCCGATATTTTTTTTACCTTTGTTTGGACTGTACATCGATATTTTTCCCATACTTATATCGACGTATCGGTAATTTTTGAAATATCGATGGTTCATAATGATACCTTTTTTAAATATCGCTATATCAAATTCCCAATATTTTTAAAAATATCAACATTCCTAGTCTGAAGTTGGTGAACTGCAGTCAAGCACTGCTTGGCGCGAGCATACAACGCCTTTATACCAGCCGATAAAGAAGTAATGTCAATATTGTAGGACACATGGTGATGTTAGTGTAGCCGATCGCTCTCATTCTGATATTGTTCAAGATTACAGTAGTTGATGACAAGTTCGCGGGAGTCAGTGGCAGTACAGTGCGGGCATTCTCGATCGTTTGGCGTGTCGATCGCTAGTGGGTGTTTTCTCTCCGTATAGCTGCTGACGCGGGATTCCACGTCCAACCAAGCTGACAGGCCTCGTTCATGTTGATGAGATTGCCGTGAAGTGTTATTCCTATCGATTCCTTTGTTATGCTCTCCCAATAGCTGTTGGCTCCACACAGTGTCCTGGTCTTTCCGAAATCAGACGAATTTTCTTCGTCCATGCAATTCTCTGCCACCGCTGATTTCTCTTTCAGTCCCAGACGCTCATATCTAACGCGTTCGATGCACCTCTTTGTGGCCGAGTGCTGCGTTTGCCCGTTGTAGTGCCTGCTGCATTCACAGGGCGTTTTATAAATCGTTGGTGCATGTAGTCTTGTGGGTGTTTGTCACAGTGGCGGCAGGAAGACTGTTGAATTCTCGAAAATTTTCTCATAAAATATACGTGATTCTTAAATTTCCTTGCTTTTACTTCCTTGCTTGGTTTCTTACTGACAGTGGAACGAAACTTTCGTAAGTTTATGCTTAGTTTCTGACCGAACACTAGCAAACCATCTTATTGAAAATAAACACTACCTCTACTGCTGGGTGAAGTCCACAACTTACCAATCCTTCTTATTGTTCTGAAATCATAGCCCTGAACTGAATCAACACTCAATAATAATTTGCAGAAAAGAATCTCATTCTGCATCTTACTGAAGATCATAGATTCATACCGTGGCAAACTTATTTCGCACGCTGAAAGAAAGAACATTTACATACCTGGTGAGTGTAATGTACATTGCTAAATCTTCTACAAAATAATGTAGAAGGTAAATATGCCCAGATCTGTTTTTAAGCTGGCTAGGTCGCATAAAAAGTCAAACAGCAGGTGAAGAATGACTTCATTGATCACAAAGAATGCATGACGTGTTTCGGAATTATTTCCATCTTCAGAAATTCAAGTGTAAATGTAGCATGAGGTCAAGAACTTTACCAATTGTGTATGTAACATGAGATGACAGGCTATTTGTCTAAAGAAGTCTCTCATCTCATGTTACGTACACAACTGGTAACTCTTTTGTCCTTATGCTACCTTTGCACTTAGGTTTCTGATGATGGAAATAGTTCCGAAACGCGTCGTACATACTTCGTGATCAATAAAGTCATTCTTCACCTGTTGTGAGACTTTTTATGCGACCAAGCCTGCTTAGCTACAGACCTACGCATACTTACTAAAATGGTCCTTCGCCTCCTACGTGACTTTATGGCACACGTTTATTACAGAGAAGATAGTCCGAGGATTACGAATGATGATGTTAACTGCGTGTTAAATCAGTGTCAACCATTTGTAATAAGTCTTTGTTCAGACGAACACAGCAAAAGCAATGGGAGCTACAGTCACAACGTAAGCGGGCACATAGCCAAATATTAAAGGCATGCAATAATGACTGTTACAGACAATTCAGGCCTCGAGAACTTTCACAATGATTATAGTTATAAAAAGGCGTCGAAAAAGACATTGATAATAAATACAAGACGATATAAAGAAATAATAGAGGAAGCAAGAGCGCCGATGTGGTTCCGAACTCTAGTCGAAATACCGACTGGTCGCTGTTGTGACCGGGGGCTGCAACTCCTGCAAGATAGACTTCCACGGCCGACATAACACGCGCAACGAGTCCGCCAGCAAATTCTAGCAGCCTACTGCAGAGCTCAGTAGCAAGACGAACTGTGTTTCACGTCACGCATCTTTGCACACAAGGATTTAAGTCGCAGCCCGCAGCTTAACCGGCAGAGTGTGTTCGAGAGTGTGTTCCTGCGAGAGTTTCAGCGAGAACCATTCGGAATTTCCAGCTCCAGTCGCTGCCATCGCTACCGTTCCAATTTATCGCAGCTCACCTGTCTGAAGAAGGATTCGAGGATTCGTCATTTTTCGGCGACGCTCGAGAATGCCACGGCAATGCCTGCGTCGGATGGAAGACTGCAGTGTGAAGCAACTGGACTTAGCCTCTGGGGAGGACTGTCCCATTCTAGGAAAACTGGACAACAGTCTCTTCAAGTTGGGTATTTGTTTGTCACTAAATAAGCGTGTGGTTTTGGAAACAGCATTATAGTCATCTCATTAGTTATGTTTGTAGGTAAGCGTGCCTGATATTCCGTTGGGAATAGAACCCCTGTTTACATTTTTACACTGACTTCAGCAACACCTCAGTGTTTTTTGTCAAACATATACGTTGCCGACGAAATGCAGCTACAACAGTTACAAAAAATTGGGCAGGTGTGAGTAAGATTCGCACACTGAGGGTCCCATACAAACTTAATTACGTAGATAGACAGTTCATCCATTTCAGAAATCGAGGATTTCGACGATTACCGACAGTGATGCTGGTAAGATACCGGGCCCATGGAGTCCAAGACTTTCGAGAATATTTTAATTCCAAGAACAATAGATGACAAAGAAATTTTTTCTTGTGATATAACTACAAATTAACTATTTCCTGATTTTTTTTCCTTTACTTGTACTCTGAAACATTTCTTCTTGAGAAAGTTCATGAATCTGCTTCAAGGGAAAGCACCCTGTAGGTTCAGATGAATCCGTTTAGAAAAATCGAAATATGTAGCATAAATGTGCTTATCCTTTGGTCGCATTGACTTAGAAGCTTACATTTGCTACGCCACCATGTGACAATAGGCCTAAGTATGTGACATAAATTTCAACTTGACACGTCGCTCAGCAGAAAAATGGGGTTTAACAGATGGACGGACGGACAGGCAGAGGGCACAATTTTTCTCGTGTTATATAATTACAGATTCCCAAATTTAGAATTTTTTCCTCTGGTTGCAGTGTGAAACTTGGCTTCTTGCCAAATTTCAAAATTTTAGACCAACTAGAAGTATGCTAAAGATTTTGATCAGTGAGTTCATGTGTATGAAAATATGTGACATAAATTACCGTAGCTTTTGATTGCATTTACTTAGAATGTTATCTTTTTACATCGACTAGGGACCGCAGACCTTAAAATGTGACGCAGCTTTCTACTTTATACCTCTACCTATTCTGAGAAAAATGGTTTCGAACAGTCGGACAGACAGACAGACGGACGGACGGACAAGAAAGTGATGCTACAAGGGTTCCGTTTTTGGGTTTTGAGGCACGGAACGCTAATAAGCAACTAATCTAAATTCAGAGACTACGCATTTTCAATATTGACGGATAACACAGGTAAGAGGAACAGTGCAACGTCTTTTGCCAAATATGTATAAGAATAATTGAGAGTTGTTACCAACAGCTTGCAGTGGTGCTCATTAGGAGTAGGTACTGCCTATTCTACGGTCACCCGTAAAAGTGTTCCTTCACATCAAAGTTATACCTGTGCAGCCAGAAGTCATCGTTACCACGCTGTTAGTCTAACAAAGATGTTCTTCCTCCTGGTGGACAAACACGATCCTGTTTCAGGAATGTCGGTATCGAGACAGTAGCTTTGCTTCAAGTGGTATTTCGTCTGATAAAAGTTCATGAAGTACTATTAGCGTGATGAAAGTTAGCGTGATTAATGTTTTTAGCCGTACATATAGATAACACAGCCAACTTTCAATTCTCTAAAAAGATCACTAGAAGAGACTGCGCAACCTCTTTAACAGTTTCATCCATTAACCTTTAAAAGTATGCCATTGGTAATTGCGCAAGTGCCTCTGCTTCTTCAGTCTCTGGATGGTGAGCGTGGGGTTTTGCTCACTATGCCTATAATATTTCTGTAAAGTCATACTTTCGCCTGGGTCGTTATAGGTGGTGAGCACTTCAAGGTATTCCGCTATCGTGGCTGGGTATGGATTTTGCACGTCCGTCATTTCTTGGGCGAGAACAGCTTAACGTCACGAGTCCTCTGGTACCGTAAACTTTGGACACGTCCCTCTAGCCACCACGAGGAGTGTCAGTGGAGCAATGTGTGTATGGGAACGTTGCGATTTTCTCAGTTACCAGCCTGACGATGGATCGATATTCTATTCGAAAGAACGTCAACCTAAGTTGTAATGGAACATTTCTTATTCTGTGTATACTGCCACTATAAAGTGGGAAATTCTGGTGCACCTGCTGGATTCTATTTGAAGACTTGTCCAGACAAGCAGGGATCTCTCTTGATCGACCTCTCCACATCGTCTCAAGCGAAGGACACAGTTCACGTTTCTCAAAACCAAAACCAGTTGGTCAGTGGACTACAGGCCGATAGGCCTCTCAATAGGTGGAGAGGTATATGTCAATATTAACAGAGTACAGCTCTACCAGAATGGACTCATTACCATTAAAAGGCAAGAAGGGCCTTTTGACAAGATGTCATCCTTCCACGTCCAGTAAGCTACATACTAAAAATCGCTACAAATTTGAAATAGGTGCAATATGTCTGTAATGGAACATTTCTTATTGAATGTATACTGCTAAACCAGCAGAATGCCGACTTCAGCTTTAAACTCAGGTCAACACCCAGTTGTCGATGAACAATACATTAAACTTATAGCTAGTAAGAAGACTGTTCCGTGCCAGAGTATAGACGCAAAGAAATCACAACATCAACGGTCTGATGAAAAAGTGACTGAAGTGAAAACATCACGAGACGAGTAAATGAAGAGTTACAGGAGATCCAGCCTAGTAACATTTGATTCTCTTACTTTGACAGAGCACATGAAGGCAGGTTTTCTCTGACTGAACGTAAGGCCACGTACACACCTAACCCTTGTTGTGTTCCAAGCGCTAATAGTACGGACACACGAAACTTTTATGTAAGGGACAGGTTACTTAAAGCAGTTGTGCAGAGCGACACACGAAGCACGTGTCACAAGCGCGGCTCTTTCACTCTTTGTGAATTGCTCCGGCAGTTGCGCATAATGGTGCTGTGAATGATCTGTGATTTTTACAGGAAATAAGTGGAAAGAGATTAAAATAGCCAGAGAGTGCCTCAAAATGACTCAAAGGAAATTTCCAAGTCATTAAATGCACCCGCTTTCACTCCATCTTTCGCTTCAGTAATGAAGAAGTCTGTGACAAAGATGATACAGCCACGGACACAAAGAAGTATAAGAACAAACACGTGTTCACTTCGTTGCCCTCGTAAGGGCATTACGTCCACTCCAGTAGCCACCAGGCCACCTACGGCAGGCTCCGAAAGTGCCGAACCGTTCGATGCCATCAACGTCGCCGTTGAGGGAAACCCGGCGAACGAAATCGCAGAAACTGAAAAAAAAGGATGTTCAAATCTCAGTGCCCATGCTTTGTTGGGGATGTCAGACAAATCCTACTGAGAAATCATAGGTTTCTTCTCTAAGTTCCCATCTGTGGAAAGCCTAGAATATCTACTGCACGATAATTGGACGGAAGAACTGTAGGGACATATGGGTGCCATTCTTTAGTGAAATGTAAATAACAGATTGGGGATTCGTGTGGAGCAGTCGAAGTAGCATACGCGAGGCCAAGGTACATTGAAGAGCCAAAAACATGGTACACCCGCCCAGTATAGTGTAGGGCCCACGATAGCACGCAGAAGTGCCACAACACGACGGGGATTGGACTCGACTAATGTCTGAAGTAGTACTGGAGGGAACTGACACCATGAATCCTGCAGGGCTGTCCATAAATCCGTAAGGATACGAGGGGGGTGGAGAATAGCACGTTGCAAGGTATCCCATATACCCTCAATAATAATCATGTCTGGGGAGTTTAGTGGCCAGCGCAGAGTTTAAACTCATAAGAGTGTTCCTGGAGACACTCTGTAGAAATTCTGAACTGTGGGATTTCGCATTGTCCTGCTGGAATTGCACATGTCCGTCGCAATGCACAATGGAAATGAATGAATGCAGATGATCAGACAGGATGTTTACGTAAGTGTCGCCTGTCAGAGTCGTATCTAGCCATATCAGGGAACCCCTATCACTCCAACTGCACACGCCCCACACGATAACGAAGCCTCCATCGGCCAGAACAGTCCCCTGTTGACAATCAGGGTTCAAGAACTCATGCGGTTGTCTCCATGCCCGTACACGTCCATTCAGTCGATACAATTTGAAACGAGAATCATCCGACCATGCAACATGTTTCCAGTCATCAACAGTCCAATGTCGGTGTTGATGGGGCCAGGCGGGGTGTAAAGCTTTGTGTCGTGAAGCCTTCTGCTCCGAAAGCTCGTATCAATGATGTGCTGTTGATTGGTTCGCACATTGACACTTGTTGATGGCCCAGCATTCGTCGTTGGTCCCGTTCTTGCAGGATATTTTTCCGGCAGTTGCATGTCAGAGATTTGATGTTTTACCGGATTCCTGATACACACTCATGGATTACCTGCCATTGTAACAGCAGTAACCTATCTAACAACTGCGCCAGACGCTTGTTGTATTATGTAGAGGCTGTCGACCGCAGCGCCGTGTTCTGCCTGCATACATATGCCTGTATTTGAATACACGTACCCATACCAGTTTCTTTGGCGCTTCGGTGTATTTACATCTCCAGAAGCTTCGCCTGAAACAAAATGAAACGCCCAGCTAAACCCACAGGACGGGACAGGTAGTTGGAATTGTGGAAAGGGGCCAAATTGTGCGACTGTCAGTTACACCTAAACACATATAACTTTATTTATTTGACCAAACATTACAGTACAAATTCTTGAACTTAGTTATCGGCTGAATACGCCACACTATCTTATGCCTTAAGGGCACAACCACTTTAATTAAAGAAATTAAAAAAACGGCTAAAATCCGTTTACTCCAAATTCAGACGCCAAAAAGAATATTTAGAAAACAGAAGGCCTCAAGTTAAGTAAGTTCTATAATTTGGCTGAAGGCCCAAAAATTTAACATTTGAAAAGCAACAACCTTAATTTAAAGACGACTTAAGCCCGATGGTTTAAGACTCAATGTAAAATTAAATGAAAATTCACAAGGCAAAATGCCTTATCTTAAATTAGGCTGAATGCCACAAGCAGTCTGATGGTCGAAAGACAAAGATCCTTAATTTAAAAACGGCCGAAGGACCCATGACTTAAAACTCAAGGTAAAATAAATTTAAACAAAAAAGCCTTATCTTAAATTAGGCTGAAGGCCCCAAACAATCTAACACTTGACAAGCTAGGAACTTTAATTTTAAAACAATTGAAGGCCCATTACTTAAAACACAACTAAAATAGTTTTTAGTAGGAGAAGGACCAAGGCTTTATCTTTAAACAATACTTTAATCAGGCTGAAGGCCCAAACAATATAATACTTGAAAAGCAAGAAACTCTAATTTTAAAGTGGCTGAGGGCCCATGACTTAACACACCACTAAAAACAATTCAACTTTGATTGAAAACCATCGGCTATGAGCCATACAAATACACACAACAGAAAATAAGAAAATGCAGTGCAGCTAATGGCACTCAAGAGTTTCGGGGGTCGGCCAGCACTTGAAATACTAACTTTCACTTATGTGAGACAGGCAGTCGGCCCAACCATTCTCGATCCGACGACAACCCAACCAACAGACAGTCAAGGGGCCCACCGACAAGGTAACTTGCGCTCCACTCGACTAGCACACAACTGGGTGTTCAATGCAAAACGTAAAAGGCGTGGACGCCCATAACCAAGCATACATTAGGCTGTCAAACTACACACCGTGCTGGGCAGCGACAACACGGTGAGGAAAGGACACTGCCTGCATTTACGTCAACGGCCAGGGCAGGTAACCGTAATGCTAACGGTCACAAGGCAGAAAACTTCAATTGCAAATAACTAAATACAGTTAGACTCCACCAGACGGTGGCTAAACCTTAACCAACTCAAACACGCACGTTGTTGCTCGCGGGAATGTCCCAACAGCCAACAATGAGAACCAAACGGCACAATGTGAACAGTCTTGACTTGCAGGTAAACTAAATCCAAACTCAATGCTCGTGTCCAGGGTCGGTGAGCCACGGATCTCATAGTAATGGGAACAGCCCCACACACTCTGACACTGTGTTGAGACCGCCAGCGGGTCCGGCCAAACTATGACCCGCGTAGATTTCCTCGCTGCTCCACGCCAACTGACCGACTCCCACACATCAGCATGGAGACAGCACTAAAATAACTGAGCAGTCGACATCACAGGCTACACATAGTTTAACGAACACTTGCACGAAGGACTAGACAATACTAACGGCAGAGACTGTGCAATAACAAGGACGAATCACGAGTCGGCACAGGCAGGCCGCCCATAAGCGATCGCTGGCCAACATACACGTCGTCCGACGAGACGACCGACCGACGACCAAGCAAGATGGTCCGCACTCAAGTGATATGTATCGGCAACCGTCGGGGTAGTCATGGCTGTCCGGACCTCACTGCAGCCGCGTCCCGACTCAACTTCTGCCGCATCCTAAGTCAAACACTGCCGGGTCCGAACTGCACTGCTAGCGCCTCCCGACTCACTGGCAGATCCTAACTAACCCTGAACACACGACAACTGGGAAGTAATAGCAGTCAGCAAAGATAATACGCCAGGGCTTACATCGATAAGCGCCTCTGCTGCCAATCACGGGCAGGCAAGGCGGCAACTCTGTGACACCATTACTTGAAATTAACATAACGAGGTGGTAGTACAGTAAAACAGGATATCAAATGAGATGTGGCACGAACACGAGCCAATCACGGCTCACACAACAATGCTCCTGTTCTAAAAGTTATAGCTGTAGGCAAAACCACGTTTATGGGAGAAATGAACAGAAGTGGCGAGGTGGTATTCGTCATCTCCCCCCCCTAAACACCAGTTTACATGCTCTTATTGCTACAGTGTAGCTATCATATAAAGTTATCGTATGCTGTTCGTACTTGTCACCCAACCAATTTCTGGATAACGTACTCGCCAAAAGGCTCCACGACCATTTCTCCTTTGTGTACAGTTCAGCGTAAGCACTGTGACGTGGGGCTCTGCCATCATATGCTCGTGAAATACAGTACTGAAAAAAAAAGTTGTCACTTGTGCGAAACCGAGTAATTGTCTTCCACTGTAAAGCATAACTTTGAAATTTGGCTCAAAAGTACCTACAACGTTCCTCTGTATTTGTGGAAAAGCACGGCTCCCTGCGGCGTCACCCGCGGGCTCCGCGACTCTTGAAACAGTAAGGTGTCGACACTTGTCAAAAATACGCCAGTGTTCAGCAGCTAATGTGGGTTAATGATGTCACCACAATTCTGCCCAATGCCATCGCAGAAGTCTCACACGATTGCAAGGACGTCAAACATTCACCTGCCCGAATTTCAGCCTTTTGTAATTTTGTAATGGGTTGCCGAGGAAAACATCTAAAATCCCTCAGGAGCTGGCATAAAGGGGGTCAATGAAACCATCCCTCCCCTATGGGTAGCCCCTTCGACGCCCCTTAGGTGGAGTTGCCTGCCATCAGGCGCTAGAGCAGCTGCGAGGCACTACTCACCTGAGTGGGCGTCGGTGCCTCTGACAGGTACATTTTTAACGTGCTCATCAGAGGTGAACCCATTACAAAATCGCATGATTCCAACGCTAGGTGTCGCGGTTCTAACCTCCATTGCAGAGGCATAAAAAGTAAGGCTGAAATTCGGGCAGGTGAATGTTTGACGTCCTTTAATGAACAAAGTAAGAGCATATGGACTATCAGACCAATTGTGTGATTGGATTGAGGAGTTCCTAGATAACAGAACGCAGCATGTCATTCTCAATGGAGAGAAGTCTTCCGAAGTAAGAGTGATTTCAGGTGTGCCGCAGGGGAGTGTCATACGACCGTTGCTATTCACAATATACAGGGTTATTACAAATGATTGAAGCGATTTCACAGCTCTACAAAAACTTTATTATTTGAGATATTTTCACAATGCTTTGCACACACATACAAAAACTCAAAAAGTTTTTTTAGGCATTCACAAATGTTCGATATGTGCCCCTTTAGTGATTCGGCAGACATCAAGCCGATAATCAAGTACCTCCCACACTCGGCGCAGCATGTCCCCATCAATGAGTTCGAAAGCATCGTTGATGCGAGCTCGCAGTTCTGGCACGTTTCTTGGTAGAGGAGGTTTAAACACTGAATCTTTCACATAACCCCACAGAAAGAAATTGCATGGGGTTAAGTCGGGAGAGCGTGGAGGCCATGACATGAATTGCTGATCATGATCTCCACCACGACCGATCCATCGGTTTTCCAATCTCCTGTTAAAGAAATGCCGAACATCATGATGGAAGTGCGGTAGAGCACCATCCTGTGGTACGTTTAGCTTCCTTCTTGCTTTATTCGTCGACTTCCGCGGGCTACGTGTGAAACTTGCCCGCACGCGTTCAACCGTTTCTTCGCTCACTGCAGGCCAACCCGTTGATTTCCTCTTACAGAGGCATCCAGAAGCTTTAAACTGCGCATACCATCGCCGAATGGAGTTAGTAGTTGGTGGATCTTTGTTGAACTTCGTCCTGAAGTGTCGTTGCACTGTTAGGACTGACTGATGTGAGTGCATTTCAAGCACGACATACGCTTTCTCGGCTCCTGTCACCATTTTGTCTCACTGCGCTCTCGAGCGCTCTGGCGGCAGAAACCTGAAGTGCGGCTTCAGCCGAACAAAACTTTATGAGTTTTTCTACGTATCTGTTGTGTGTCGTGACCATATGTCAATAAATGGAGCTACAGTGAATTTATGAAATCGCTTCAATCATTTGTAATAGCCCTGTACATAAATGACCTTATGGATGACATCGGAAGTTCACTGAGGCTTTTTGCAGATAATGCTGTGGTGTATCGAGAGGTTGTAACAATGGAAAATTGTACTGAAATGCAGGAGGATCTGCAGCGAATTGACGCATGGTGCAGGGAATGGCAATTGAATCTCAATGTAGACAAGTGTAATGTGCTGCGAATACATAGAAAGATAGATCCTTTATCATTTAGCTACAAAATAGCAGGTCAGCAACTGGAAGCAGTTAATTCCATAAATTATCTGGGAGTACGCATTAGGAGTGATTTAAAATGGAATGATCACATAAAGTTGATCGTCGGTAAAGCAGATGCCAGACTGAGATTCATTGGAAGAATCCTAAGGAAATGCAATCCGAAAACAAAGGAAGTAGGCTACAGTACGCTTGTTCGCCCACTGCTTGAATACTGCTCAGCAGTGTGGGATCCGTACCAGATAGGGTTGATAGAAGAGATAGAGAAGATCCAACGGAGAGCAGCGCGCTTCGTTACAGGATCATTTAGTAATCGCGAAAGCGTTACGGAGATGATAGATAAAGTCCAGTGGAAGACTCTGCAGGAGAGACGCTCAGTAGATCGGTACGGGCTTTTGTTAAAGTTTCGAGAACATACCTTCACCGAAAAGTCAAGCAGTATATTGCTCCCTTCTACGTATATCTCGCGAAGAGACCATGAGGATAAAATCAGAGAGATTAGAGCCCACACAGAAGCATACCGACAATCCTTCTTTCCACGAACAATACGAGACTGGAATAGAAGGGAGAACCGATAGAGGTACTCAGGGTACCCTCCGCCACACACTGTCAGGTGGCTTGCGGAGTATGGATGTAGATGTAGATGTAGATGTAGATGAATGGATGGCACCGAAGGTGTTGCTGAACTGCGGCTCTTAGAGGGACCCTTTGCCGTTTCATTCAAATACCTGTCAATGTTGCACCCCTCCATGATCATGCCAAAGAAGGGCGGGAAACAGGAGGGCTGAAAAAGCATAACATCCCTTGCTACTTCGGGTCACGTTCAGATTTAGTCGAATGGTTTCGAATAGCCCCTAGTGGTTCCACCCTTTATACCACACCAAACAATTGCATGCCCACTACACTCCAAATGGATCAGATCACGTTCAATGTGTGGGGATGGACGTCCCAAGAGAAGCGGTGGTTTTATTGACACACTTCTTTCCACCTCATGCGGACTTTTCTTGTCGACTCCGAGCGGCGATGTGTCTGAAATAATTTCCTCGACCTCCAATAAGAAAACCGCGTGATTTCAGTGCGGGGTGTCACGGTTCTAACCTCCATCTCATAGGCGTCAAAAGAATGGGTGAAATGTGGGTAAGAGGATTTATGATGACTTTCCAATTGTGTGAAACGTCCACAACGGTGTTGTGCAGAATTATTGCGATATTTGGTGCAAGTATGTCATCATTAATCCACCTTACAACATACATGAACCTCTTTCGCATGTTTGGACACTTCGCTGTTTCAAGCGTCGTGAAGCCAGAGGGAGACGTCGCAGTGCATCTTTGAGCCAAATTTCAAAGTCATGCTTCGCAGTGGGAAATTACAGAATTTCGGAAAAGTGACAACGCTTTTTAGTAAAGTAGATATGCCAATAGACTTACTCAGGGAAAAGAATCATGTCTTCTTAGGTTGGAAAAGAGGACGTTCTTCAACACTGACAGGGTGTCATTTTCAGCAACGATGTAGTAATATGCTTTAGAGCTCTCACCGACATTGCTCAATGAGAAGTGGTCGACGATCTGCACTCAAGTGACTACTTTCCTCTCTGGGTACTATCAACAGATTGAGCAATGGCTAAACGGTTGCTGCCGAAATGTATGCAAAGGAAGGCTAACTGCAAAATGGTTCAATTGGCTCTGGGCGCTATGGGAATTTAACATCTGAGGTCATGAGTGCCCTAGAACTTAGAACCACCTAAACCTAACTAACCTAAGGACATCACACACAGCCATGCACGAGGCATACACACATACATACACCGTACGGTGCGTTGCGGAGGTTACACTCCACCACTGCTAATCATTTCCCTTCCTGTTCCATTCGCAAGTACAGCGAGGGAAAAACGACTATCTATATGCCTCAGTAAGAGCCCTAATTTCTTGTGCCTTATCTTCATGGTCCTCAAGCGAAATGCATGTTGACGGCAGCAGAATCGTTCTGCAGTCAGCTTCAGATGTGGAGGCAACATGGCTCAATATTTCTGCAAGGGATTTGCAAACACTTTTCGTGTCCATGCAATGTCGAATTGCTGCAGTCGCCCCCTGACATTTGTCATCTCGATGTAATTGCAATATAACAGGAGATAGCACCCTAATTTCACACTTTTCTTTATATGGCAATGCACGACCAATATTAATTTCACTTGAGTAATAATGGTTTCCATCGTCTTGCGAGGATAGAGCTATGGCATTTTGGTAGGCTAAATTTGAAGTGTGGGAGTTCGAATGGTTCAAATGGCTCTGAGCACTATGGGACATAACGTCTGAGGTCATCAGTCCCCTAGAACTTAGAACTACTTAAACCTAACTAACCTAAGGACATCACACACACCCATGTCCGAGGCAGGATTCGAACCTGCGACCATATCGGTCGCGCGGTTTCAGACTGTAGCGCCTAGAACCGCTCGGCCACCTCGGCCGGCGAAGTGTGGGAGTCCTCGAGTGCAGTCCCTACCTAAACTGTGGGAACCGGCGGTGCAGTGTGTTTCCTTTGTGCGCGATAATTTCGGGACAATGGGACTTTCAAAAAGGGTAACTCGGCCACATTTTTTAGGAGACGAATGAATGGCGCCGTACCTGAACGTTACATATCTGAGGTGCACTTGTGGCAGTCATGCTCGAGAATCTCTCGACAAAGCAGCTATAGGAAGAACAATGTAACTGACTTATTTTATTATTATCTGTTATTTGTTGTGTGTGTAAACTACTGATTTCCTATTCTTAAACAATTGTATATGTCTGTGTCTCTGTGTTGTAATGTGAACTTGAAACAATGCAAGTAATATCCTTACGTAAACGCTATCTGATAAAAAGAGTCGCCAGATATATCTAAAACTGTACAACTGTATTGCAATTATCTGTTATAAAAAATAATGAGGAAATGTAAAAATGTATACCAAATAAGCTAAAGATTGAAACTCTGTATTGTGCAGGGCAATGAACGGTGCTGAAACGCGTGACGTTACAGTGTTTGTTTTGCAGTTACAACACAGAAACTAACAGAATAAAAATCGTACATAAAAATGCAAATCGAATTTTGAAAGAATAAACTTCCAGAACACTTTTATTAAAATGCTCTGTAATTTTACATACGCAACCTAAGTAAAATCCCGAACATTAGATGACGTACACACGTACATGTAACACTGCACTGTAAGAACAAAATTGTTTGACAAGATAAATGAGATCTGAAATTTTGAAATGCAAAACATGACTGGGATTGATTTTATTATGTCCTGGCTGTCACGTTAAATTGGCGCTAATACAATTTTGAAACTTACCTTGCGGCAACGGGAACTTGGTCCTGCTCGAAAGTTATGAATGTTAACAGACGGCCTAGGAGAAAACCGGCTAAAGAAAGTAAACCTAGCTCAAGTGCGATGCAAAGAAAAACAAATATACTAAGCACATCGTGCATTACTTTGGATGCCTGTGTTACGTTCCGTTAACTGTAGGGTGGCTTCACACTCATTACAAAACAAATTTTCGTGAGGAGACGCTGGAAATAACTGAACTGAATTATGTAGAAGAGACTAGCAGTCAAAGACTGTATTGTGAAACTCTGATTCCTAAACAATTACAACAATCTTTACAGAACTAATTTTTTTCTAAGAAAAATACTCTTCTGCCATGTAATTGGTTACTGAAATTGTAAACGAGTGGTGAGTCTGTAAATCTGTAAATCATGTGAGCAGGTGGTTTTCTTTAATTTCCTCCCGACAGTCGAACTAACTGACACAAACCAATAAAGAAAAATCATTATAAAAGTTCGCCTCCTTTAAATTCATCAGAAATTAAGAGCGAACGAGTGATGTAGCGACAACATAATCTGAAGATCTTCACACTTCCCAGATCAGTCTTTACAAAATCATTTTTACAAAATACAACAACCTCTCGATTTACATCTCTGTGTTCTGCTAGTTATTTCAAGACCGCTCAGCAGTGTGACCAACACCCGGCTCCCCCACTTCTCTCTGAATGCTAGCTATACTGGCAAAGATAACACTACAGCCAACCAAAGATCACATTGAATGTACTCAGAACCTACTTGCGTAAGCTATTATTGAAGACCTCTGTTTGAAAAATATCCGGTGTACTGATTTGAAGTATGATACATAGAATAAAAAGGAGAGCTCTCAAGACTTTCATTGA
Source organism: Schistocerca nitens (assembly GCF_023898315.1). Classification (NCBI taxonomy): domain Eukaryota; kingdom Metazoa; phylum Arthropoda; class Insecta; order Orthoptera; family Acrididae; genus Schistocerca; species Schistocerca nitens. The sequence continues at coordinate 441,639,808 of NC_064621.1, read as the reverse complement.
AGACCAAAAAAAAAAAAAAAAAAAAAAGCTAGAAACCTTACAACAATCCCCGGAGTCAGTTTCGGAAGGAGAATTTCCTGTGATCTGATAGGCCAACAACGGGGTACAGGCTGAGATCGTCCGATGTGTGTGTGACGCAAGGAAGAGTAATAAGCAAAGTTGTTTGAGTACTCTTCACGCAGTCGGTGAGAGATCCAGACGTTTCAGCTCTGCCATCAGATTTCGATGGGCACGAACTCAGGATCCGACGCTGGCGCTGAACACACTGTTTCCGTTGTAGACGCAGCTCAATGAGAATGGCCATCGCTTCGGTATTCGGCTTGAACTGAAAGTGGAAACGATGTGGACCGTTCAGCCACTGATTGATTCTCGGAGTGACATTCAACTCGATTAGTACGGTTTTTAAATATTTCTTTATATTTTTTGCGTGGTTCGTGAGTGGGCTTCGCTTTAGTGAATCTCCTGGAAGATTGATCATTGCCGTTCCGAGTGGGTAACACTTTCAGACCTTATTCGCATCCCATCTCGCAACATGGTCCACGCAATCATTTCTGAAGTCGGAAAAATGCCATTCCTGAAGACAGCATATTTTGTTTCGTTTCTCCAGTACCTAGCGTCCCATGTCTTAGTTTCCGAGGCAAACCAATATACCCCCTTAGGTTTCTATGTTCAGAGTTGTCCAAAAAGATGTTCCCACTTATGTGGGATGGGCCTTTGTTTTATTTTATCTCTTATATGGGACTGACTTTTATTTTACTTTATTATCTTTATTACTTACGAGACATATTCCGAAAGTAAGGTCCAATCGGCCTCGAAACTGAAACAGTGAAAATCAAAAGTTTTTTTTATTTGAGACAGTTAGCCACACCTTCCAGCAACGTGTCTACATAGTCGCCTCTCCGTCTAAGACATTTATCGTAGCGTTGTACCAACTTTCCAATACCCTCGTCATAGAAGGCATCCGCCTGCACTTTTTTAATTCTCTACGCTGATCTGCAGTTCGTTGTCTGTGCCAAAACGATGACTTCATGTCAGCAGATGTGAAAATCAGAGGGAGCAAAGTCCGAGCTGCTTGGAGGGCGATCAAACATTTCCCATCGAAAAAGCTAAAGGGGTGCCCTCGTTGCCCCTGCAGAGTACGGCCAAGAACTGTCAAGAAGAAGGAAATGCATGACAGTTGTGTTGTGACGGTTGCATCAAATCAGGCGAAATCTCTCACAGGCAATCACACTTGGCAGCAGACACTGTTTCCTAGGCCTCTTTACGTGCTCACTGTGCGCTCAGAACTGAAAAGAGAGACGTGACGCGATCAACAGGAGTACTAGAGATACTGTCCAATACACCTATGCAAAGCTTTATCGGATTTTCACTGTAATTTCCATTTCGTGACTGATCGAACCTTACTTTCGGAATACGCCTCGTATTATTATTTTATTTTATTTGTTTTAATGTGAAAACACACACTTCTTACGGAAGTCCAAATGAATCTAGTGCATCTCTGCGACCTGTACACCTCGGTTCTCAATGCACGTGCTAGGTCTTTCCACCATACAGGCTATAACTAGTTCACACATTTCCATGGGGATAGTTGCGGATAACTAGCTTTATGTTACAAAAACTACTGACATTAATGAAAGAAAGATCATTAACGTCAGTAGTTTTTGTAGCATATACGCTTTCCATTACCATCGTCCATAGCCAAAAATCACATGGAGTCAAATCGGGTGATCGTGATGGCCACACCAAAGGTCCATCTCTCCCAGTCCAGCGTCTGCCCAGTCTTTCGAGCAGGTAATGTCGAACCTTTGAGGAATAATGTGATGGTGCACTATCTTGCTGGAAGTAATAAAATGTTATGATACAGACAGGAAGAGTCTCAGCAACAAAATTCTATAACATATCTAGGTAAAAATCTACTGTTACAGTCCGATCATTAAAAGCACTCCAAACTTTGAAACACCGCACCATACGTTAGCTTTTGTAGAGGATCGAGTGTGCTTTCTTAGTTCATGGGGATTGTCTGTACTCCAAATGGCGCAATTGTGCTTATTTACGTTGCCGCCGACATGAAATATGGCTTAGTTTGACATAAAGAACACAACATTATGTTCTCGGTGCGTCATTTCTAATAACACTTCTAAAACTCTTACACGAGTAATTTTCTCTGCGTCAAATATGACCTGTATCATTTGAATGTGGCGGGGTTTCATTCCCAGATCATGGTGGAAAATTTTTAAGACACTTTTCCGCGAGATTCCTATTACCATCGCAAGCCTCGTACCTGATTTTCCTGCGCTCCTAATCAACGTGTCTTGAAAATTTTAGATGTTAACCAAATTTGATACCATCAGGAAACGTCGTACACAGCGCCCGTAGACTATAAGGACTATGGCACGCAGCAATCAGTCGCAATCCCATTAGTTTTTATTATTCTTGAAAATCTAGATTTCGGCTATAAATAGTCATCTTAAGTACATTTGAGCTACAATTCAGCAAACTCGTGGCAGTACATGTCACTGTATGTTCTTACTGGTGAATATGCAGAAGTTGAATCGTAGCTCAAATGCACTGAAGATGGCTATTTATAGCCGAAATCCACATTTGGAAGGATAATAAGAGCTAATTGGATTGTAACTGATTGCTGTGTGCCTCTTCTTCCTTATTTTTGATGTTATCTTCCGTTGGAGTACTTCTTGGACGTCCACTGTCTCCTTTATGGTTGTTGGTCAGAGACCCGGCGCGCAATTTCTCATGCAGTAGGCTTGGAGGACCCCTACGAAATAATTGCTAAAATTTTTTTCATGCTATTGAGGGTGTCCCATACGCTTCTACCCAAGCTGCTACCATCCTTCTCTCTTCCAAAGTAAGTCGGGCGACCATCTCTAGTCTGCAACAAAAAATTTTAATTTATGTACGAGGGATGTCCAGAAATTAAGTTCCGGTCGGTCGCGAAATTGAAACCACTGGGAAAATCCGGTAAACCTTTGCACAGACGTGTTGGGCAGTGTTTCTAGTACGCCCGTCGATCGTCTCGCGCCGCTCTTCTCAGTTTTGAGTGAACAGTGAGCGTGGGGAGTAGCGTCTCCCTCCAAGTATGAGGCCTGGTTAGAGATTTCACCTGTGTCATGCAGCCCACATATCACAACTGTCGAGCAGTTTCTTCTTCATGCCAATTCTCGGCCGCACACTGCAGGGGCAATGAAGACGCTCCTGCAGCGTTTCCGGTGAGAAGTGTTTGATCACCCACAATGCAGTCAGTAATTGGCTCCCCCTGAGTCTCATCTCTGCTCACAAGAACCGCTGGCTATGAAGACAAAATTTTTCGACAGACAACGAGCTGCAGACCAGTGCAGATATCTGGCCAAAAGCAGAGACGGCTGCGTTCTATGACGAAGATACTGGAAAGTTGATACAACAGTACGACAAAACTCGAAGTGGGAGCTGCGACTATGTAGAAAAGTAGGTGGAAGGTGTATCTAACTGTTGCAAACGAAACTTTTCTAGTTTTCACTGTGGTTTCCATTTCGCGACCGATGGACAACCCTCGTATTACCATATGAGTGGTAACATCTTTTTGGACAACCCTGTGTATCGATGATCTGTTGAATGCACATTTCCTTCATGTGAAGTTTCCCATTATATGTTTGCTGGTAAAAATAAATAAGGGTAATAGCTGTACTTATTTTATCGGTGCTATATTTTGGTATTCCGTCTGTGTCTTACCGATCTTGCAAGACTGGTAACCATTACTTGTTTAAGAGAGCCTCTTTTAAAAAATCGGCTGTGCTACCTTTAAAACGTAATGGAGTAAATGTAGAACTTTCTTATGGCTGGAGGGCGAGGGCGACACAGGACGTTAACCCGACATCTCGTGTCGAGGGTCGCAGCCACCCACTTGCAAGTTTTCCCACTTAGTGTAATGAAACGCAGCTCTCTTTAAAATTGTATAAATATGAGACTGCATGTACAGAGCGATTCCGTGGTGATGTTACAATCTTTCATGGAGGATAGACGAGAGTGAATGTATCAATTTGAGGTAAGAGACTCCGGTCCGGAAACGACCGAAATGTAATTTATAAGCGAAAATCTTTCTGATACCTGTGGCTGTGGAATACATGTACAGGTAATGCTGTTGCTAAGATTGTAGGGAAGGCAACTAACAGCTGTGCTAGTATGGACCAAATTTAAAAAAAATCTAGTAAACATGGGCTCCAAAATGTACACTTTCAGAGCTGTGGGCATTTGTTCAGTGGAAGAGACGTCTTTCACAATAACGAAGATGGACAGGTACTCATAGAGCTCAAGGCATGAATTATAAAGTCCATATTGAGTAAATTTTTTTCTCGGTTTCATCTATGCTACCACCTCTGGAAGTTGCTTACCCTACAATCTTAGCAACAACGGTACTGTACCTGTTTTCCACTGTCAGCGGTGTAAGAAAGATTTCCACTTATAACTCTAGAGTTGGTCATTTCCTGACCAGGTTCCCTTACTTCAGATTGATACATTTACTCTTCATAACCCCCGAAAGTTTGTAATATTATCACGGAATCACCACATATGACAAAGTGAGAAAGAAACGCGAATGTCTGGTAATGAGATCACTGGTTAACGTCTAGGATACGTCAAGTAATTTAAATATTTATGGGTAACATTAAAAAGCGATCCGAAATGTAAGGAACACGTAAAACTAGTGCCAGGGAAGGCGAACCGAAGGCTTAGATTTCTCCACAGGGTTCTGGGAGAATGAGGGGCATCTCTAAAGGAAACTGCTTCCTTAACGATAGCATTTGTAATCCTTATCATGCAGGCACGACAGCAGACATGGAACAAATTCTGAGATGCGATGCTTGGTTTATAACAGGTGGGTATAGGCCACATAAAAATGGGAAACTGAAATGCTCGGGGAAGATAAATGGGTGTCTTTCGAAGAAATGCATCTACATCTACATCATACCCCCCAAGCCACCTAATGGTGTGTGGCGGAGGGTACATTCGGTATCACTATTTGATCCCTCCAACCCTGTTCCACACGCGATTAGTAGTGGGAAGTATGATTGTCGATCAGCCTCTGTATTGGCTCTAATTTCTCGTGGTCAATAAGAGAGATGTATGTGGGGGAAAGTAATATGTTGTCGGACTCTTCCTGAAAAGTGCTGTCCCACAATTTCAATAGTAAATCTCTCCGTGACGCACAACGCCTCTCTTGTAACGTCTGTCAGTGGAGTTTGTTTACCATCTCTGTAACGCTCTCTCGCCAGCTAAACGATCCCGTGACGAAACTCGCCGCTCTTCGTTGGATCTTCTCCATCTTCCCTATCAGTCCTACCTGATAGGAATCCCAGATAGATGAACAATACTCAAGAACTGGGCGAACAAGCGCCATATAAGCCACTTCTTTCGTGGATAAGTTACACTTCCTTAATATTCTGGTGTCTGCTTTTCCCACTATCTGTTTTATATGGTCATTCCACTTAAGAACGCTCTGGATAGTTACACCTACACATTTTATGGCAGACGCTGTCTCCAGCTGTTTGGCATCAATAGTGTAGATGTACAGTAGTGGATTTCTTTTCCTATGTATGCGCAATATGTTATATTTATTTACGTTCAAGGTCAACTGCCAGAGCCTGCACCAATCATCAATTCTCTGCACGTCGTTCTGCAAATTCTTACCATCTTCTGGCGTTGCTACTTTGGTATAGACAACTGCATCATCTGCGAATAGCCTTAAAGAGCATCCGATGCTTTCTACTAGATCATATATATATATATATATATATATATATATATATATATATATATATATTGTAAACAGTAACGGTCCTATCACACTTCCCTGTGGTACGCCGGATATTACCTTTCCATCTGTCGATTTTGATCCGTTAAGAGCGACGTGTTGAGTTCTATCTGCAAGAAAGTCTTGAATCCAATCGCCAGTCTGCTCCTATACTCCGAAAGCTCGTATTTTTCTCATTAAACGGCAATGCGGGACAGTGTCAAATGCCTTACTGAAATCAAGGAACACGGCATCAACCTGAGCGCCGTTGTCCACTGCCCTGTGGATCTCATGGAGGAACAGAGCGAACTGAGTTTCGCAGGATCTCTTTTTGCGGTATCCATTTTGATTTTTATAGAGGAGATGTTCATTTTCCAAAAACGTCATAATTCTTGAACATAATACATGATCCATAATTCTACAAGAGATTGACGTCAACGATATAGATCTATAATTGTGTGGACCTTTCTTACGGCCTTCCTTAAAAACGGGAATAACCTGCGCTTTTTTCCAGTCGTTAGGTACCTTTTCTGCTCAAGCGACCTACAATAAATTACTTCTAGAATGGGAGCGAGTTCTTTCGCTTAATCCTCGTGGCTCTTATAGGTATCTCATCTGGTCCTGACGCCTTTCCACTACTAAGCGATTGTAGCTGCTTTTCAATTCCGCGATCGATTATCTCAGTATCTGCCATTTCGACGTTCGCACGACGATTGAAAGTAGGGACAGTTTTACGATCTTCCACAGTGAAACAACTTCGGAAAATCGAATATAGTATTTCGACCTTCTCTCTGTTTCTTCCGTTTCGGTGACGGTGTGGTCGCTGAGAGAATGAATAGATGATTTTGACCTACTTACTTATTTCACATCTCTTAGGGTTTTTACTCAGGTCGGTTGACGTCTTTCCTTCGAAATCTTTGAACGCTTCTCTCATTGCTCTCCTTACGCTTATTTTCGCTTCGTTCAGCTTTTGTTTGTCAGCTAGGTTTTTACTTCTCTTGAATCTAAGATGAAGTGCTCTTTGTTTACGAAGCGCTTTTCTAACATGGCTATTAAACCATGGTGGATCTTTCCCATCCTTTAAAACCTTACTCGGCACATACTTTTCTAGGGCATATTGAACGATACCTTTGAATTTTTTTCCATTTCTTCTCCTCATCTTCGTCCTCAACACCGAATATTTGATAGTGACTGCTGAATATTCTGAAATTTGTATCCTGTCACCCTTGCTGAGCAAATATATCTTCTTACCTTTCTTAACATTTCTTGAACGACCGTCGTCATAGATGTTGTCACATCCTTATGATCACTGATACCTTCCTCTACGTTAACTGATTCGATAAGTTCCGGTCTGTTTGTTGCCAGGAGTTCTAAGACGTTACCCTCTCGAGTTCGTTCTCTATTTGCTCAAGATAATTTTCGGACAAGACATGCAGAACAATGCCACACGAATCCCTGCCTCTGGCACCAGTGTTTATGGCATAACATTCCCAATCTATACCTGGTAAGTTGAAGTCACCCCATATTACAACGGCATGATCAGGAAAAGTACTAATGATATTCTGCAAGTTCTGTCTGAAGCGCTCTACAACCAGAGTTCCTGACCCACATGGTCTATAGAAGCAACCGATCACCACTTTTTTTCTTTTTTTATACTCAATTTCATCCAGATTAATTCACATTCGGGCCGGCCGAAGTGGCCGTGCGGTTAAAGGCGCTGCAGTCTGGAACCGCAAGACCGCTACGGTCGCAGGTTCGAATCCTGCCTCGGGCATGGATGTTTGTGATGTCCTTAGGTTAGTTAGGTTTAACTAGTTCTAAGTTCTAGGGGACTAATGACCTCAGCAGTTGAGTCCCATAGTGCTCAGAGCCATTTGCACCATTTTGAACCAATTCACATTCGGAATCCGTGATAATCTCGCTAGATTTTATCGAATTTTTTACTGCAATAAACGTGCCACTACTTAGGATTTCGTTGTCACTGACGCCTGGTTTCAACCAGCTTTCTGTTCCCAATACTATCTGTTCATTATAACCTTCAGTAAGCGTTACTAATTCTGGTACCTTTCCTTGGATGCTCCTGCCATTTATTAAAATCATATTAATCTTTTCTATCTCTGATCTACGAGGACCAAGATTCTCTGAGGTCATTCTGGCTGAATTAACAGGCAAATGGTCTATGATCCCAAGGGATGGTTTCTCTAACGTAAAAAAGCCCCATGTGCACGCCACAGGTACTCCACTACCCTAGTAGCCGCTTCCTGAGTATAGTGCACGCCTGACCTATTAAGAGGAACCCTACAATTCTGCAAAAACAGCGGAGGTCGAGAAATTCGCATGCGATACCGTCGCAGAGTCGTCTGAGCCTCTGGTTTAGACCTTCCACTTTGCTCCAAACCAGAGGACCGCGATCAACCCTGGATAAGATGCTATAAATAGACAGCTTAGCCTGCCCCCCATGTGCGTTGCTTGTTGCCCTCACTAAATCCGCCCGTTGCCGTAACGGGCCAAGGATGGCCTCGGAACCCAAGCGGCAGGCGTCATTCGTGCCGACATGTGCCACTACATGCAGCCGGTTGCACACAGTGTGCTCGATAGCCGCCGGCAGGGCCTCCTCCACATCGGAGATGAGACCGAATACAAAATGGAATTCTTTCGCGCCTTGCCTGCTATCTCCCTGATGGGCTCTATCACCCGCCTAACATTGGAGCTCCCAATGACTAGCATGCCCTCCCTCTGTACTTGTCCGGACTGGGCAGGAAAACCGACCGCTGGCCCAACTGTAGAGGCATCCCGTGCTGGCTCAGAGTTATCATCATCACGGAGTAGCACCTCGTACCTGTGCTAAGAAGAAGGGAGCCAGCCACACGGCCAGCTCCCTCTTTCGCCTTCCGCCCAGTGTCACGCGAACCCACCACTGCCTGCACCCACTCTGGTGCGAGGACGGGCCAGTCAGATGTTGAGCATCAGAAACTGCAGCGACGTCCCGGTCACCAGGGGATTGTAGTGGCACCAAAGGTGTCGCAGGTCTCGTCACTGGTGTCCCGACGTCACCGCAACTTCCAGCATTAGCTAGGAGCTTGTCGGCGGTAGCCAACGCAGCTTCCAGCTGTTTTCGGACAGCAGCCAACTCTCATTGTGTCCGCTCACAACAAGCACAGTCTCTAGCCATATCATACTGTGTGTAAAATAGATATAAGATTTCAAATGGCGGTACTGAGTTTGAAATCTATACAAAATATACCAAAGAATAATAAAGTAACACTAAAAGTTGCTGTGCAGATTTCTCACTGTACTCTGAGACCGCAAGCTACTAAACAGAAACAAAATTCTCAGAAATTTACAGATACCTGTTATTAGTAATCCTGTTTACCGAACAGTTAGTGGACAAGATAAGTATTGAAAGTAGAATGCACTGATCTATACTGTGTGCTGTCTACTAGCACAAAATTAAAACTTCGTGCCGTGACGGAGTTTCTGGCGTCGGGAAAATTTACACTAGGAGGCCGACCTACACAAGTATATTCACAAGATTTAAGCAAAAACAAAAACTACGATTAATTTTCTAACCACTAGTCTACACAGTAAAATACACACTTGAAAACAAAAACAAAGACTAGATTAATTTACTGTTTATCAGACAAGTGCTGCTGCTGCTGCGCTTCCTCTTGGCTCGGCGGCTGCCGCTGCACTTTTCGCCTTAAAATCCTGTCGGGTAATTTTAGAGAACCAGAGTTCGAGAATGACCGTGTGGCTCCTATGCTGTCACCGTCGCACATTGCGCGAGGGAATCGTGAGAAGGAAACAACGTAAAAAGCTGTGTGGATTGCTCCTTGCTCAGTAATCAAACGCAGTGAGACAGAAAATCCTGACACTGGTACGATGTGTCCTTCGCCATATAGCATACAGGGTGACTCATCTGCCGCTGCCTATGGGTTTTGTGCGACCCGCAATGCCTTTATAAACTACGCGCGAGATTTTAATATTGTCCCGGCCGCTATTTCCAAACCATTATTTCTACAGAAAAATTGAACAGCACCCTTTTTGTAGGAAATTTAACGTAGTTAAGTTTTGTCTTGGGATACGTTCTCGCTGTACGCCACAGTTCTCGAGTTATTCAAGAAAAACGCGTTAAAGGTCACTTTGTACATTTTCCTTTAATCAGTCGAAAACTACGTCCTCTAACGAAAACGTATGCTAGTACAAAAATTAGCTACAGTACATTTCCTACAAAAAAATTTCCTGTTCATTTTTCCTATACTAGAGAATATGATAACCATGCACGTGTTATTTGAAGGCGTTGCAGTTTGCATAATACCAATAGGTAGGAGCAGTTGTAGTACTCTATTTATTGACTTGCGGAGCATGTACGTAATCGCATATGTACGCATATAATATAGGGATGTAAGAGCAAAAATAACCAACTACTTTTTTCTAGCATATTTCTTTCTATTTGAGCGTGTAGTTTATCTTTCGATGTTGCATGTGTAATGAGGGGTAATTACCTGAGTCGTTCTCACACGCTTATAACGAGAGACGGGTGAATCTGTTACAGCCGTAAATTACATACGTTTTGTTCGGGTCAACACAATCTGAACGTACATCGTTCAGTACAGCACGAGAGGTGACCAAAGTTTATCAGCTCGAGAAAATCAGCCGGTTGTCATGAAACCCGATGGTAACGTTAACCCTTCTCTACATGCTCACAGTTAACCCTTCTCTGCGTTTTGACACTTCAATGCGACACATTTTTCCCAACAATGGATGAACTGGCAGAGATCTTCGTTCCAGAAATCAGCATTTTGACTGTCCGACTAGAAAACCACCTAGGCTGAATAAATGATTGCGTGTCAGATAATTCCAGAATAATGATTAAATAATTCTGGAAATATCTGATACGTAATCGTTTTTTCGGTCGAGGAAAAAAAGAACAAGTCAACGGAGGCCAAGCAATTCTGGTGAGACGAATTTGATGGTCGAAAGAAGCAGCATGTTTTACTGTTTGCCGTGCAGAATGAGTTGATTTGCTGTCGTGGGGGAGAAAACCGCCTTGGACTGCTTTGCACGACGGTTCGTCTTGACAGCACACAGTAATCTCGCCAGCAGCTTCCGGTCGCACGCTCCTGTGACGGTTTGCCTCTTACCAGCCTAGTCTGACAGGACCACACCATAAAAGTCCCAAAGAACTCTCAGCCGCACTTTGCCCTATGATACGTGAATGTTGGTGTCTTTCTGCGGTGGTCAATCCACAAGTTTCCACTGCTTTCTGTGCTTCTTTATTTCTGGTTCATAGTGATATTACAGGCAGAACTCATCCCTATTGATTACGCGGCTACGGAAGCACGGTTTTATAAAACATTGCTCGTGCCAAATACACCTTCCCCATTTCTCACATGATATACTGAGAACCACGGATGAAGGGCAACAGGCAGACATCATATTTCCAGATTTCCGAAATTCATTTGTGGCAGTGCCCCATTGCAAACTGTTAATAAAGGCACGAGCGTATGGAATAGGTTTACAGAGATGTTAGTGGCATGAAGACTTCTTAAGTAACAGAACTCAGTATATTCTCCTCGACAGCGAGTGTCCATCAGAGACAAGCATATCGTCAGGAATTCCCCAGGGAAATGCGACAAGAGCGCTATTATTTTCTGTATACATAAATGATCTGGTGGGCAAGATGGACAGCAGCCTGCAGCTGTTTGTTGAAGATGCTGTGGTGACCTGGAAGGCGTCGTCGTTGAGCAACTATATAAGGATACAAAATGACTCAGACAAAATTTCTAGTTTGTGTGATGAATGGCCAGCCAGCTCTAAATGTAGAAAAATTTAAGTTTATGTGGATGAGCAGGAACAAATAAGCTCTTAATGTTCAGATACCGCGTTAGAAGTGTACAGCATGACACAGTTGTGTCCTTTAAATATATGGGCAAACGTTGCAGAGCGATATGAAATGGAATGAGCACGTTGAGACTGTGGTAGGGAACACGAATGGTCGAGTTCAGTTTATTGGGAGAATTTTAGTACAGCATGGTTCATGTATAAAAGAGACCGCATAAAGGACGCTAGTGAGATCTATTCTTGAGTACTGCTGGAGTGTATGGAATTCACACGCAAGTATTAAAGAGATGCTTCGGGAACTCGAATGGGAATTCCTGGAGGATAGCTTTTTTTTCGAGCAACACTATTGAGAAAATTTAGAAAATTGACATTTAAAGCTGAGAACGATTTTACAGCCTCAAACCTGCATTTCGTGTAAAGACCACAAAGATAAGGTACTAGATATTAGGGATCATACGGAGTCATCCGCACAGTCGTTTTTTCCTCGCTCTGTTTGCGAGTGGAACAGAGATGGAAATGACTAAAGCTGGCGTCATGAAAACAAGCACTACAGTGTCATCTCACTGTCCTACAGCGTGTAAGTTAGTGATGATTTCCAATTTCAGTTAAAATTCTGATAAAAATATTACCCATCTCTATTATTACTCTTGACTGCGAAGAAATGTTTTCCAAAAGAAAATGCTTGCCAAATGCTACAAATGAAGCAAGCAAAATGGAAAACAGACTTCTAAAAAGTGAGGTAGGCACAACGTTCAAAATGGCTCAGCAGGAATGTCCGAGAGGACAATTGCAAGTCTTCAGGAGCATGCATGACCAGAGAAAAGATAGATAAGACCTGTAGGAAAATTAAAGAGCTCTTCGGAGAAAAGAGAAGCAGGTATATCAATATCAAGAGCTCAAATGGAAAACCAATGGTAAGCATAGATGGGACAGATGTAAGGTGGAAGGAATATACAGGGGACTACACAAGGAAATTGAAGGTAACGTTGCAGAAAGGGAAAAGAAAGTAGATGAAGATGAGATGGATGGAAAGATAGTGCGAGAAGAATGACACAGAGTACTGAAAGACTTGAGTCGAAACATGGTCCTGGTTAGACGACAATCCATCAGAACTGATGATATGCTTCTACTAACGTTACAAGAATTTTGAAGAACAATTTTTTTTTTAATTCGACCTGTGAGAAAAACAGAATCACTGTTATTTTTGGTTTGAACATGATATATGAACATTTTCAAAGTTCAGAGATGCGTGTGATACATACTTTATCGCGGAAACATAACAGTATTTCGAGATAAGAAATAAAATCCTGTAAGAGGTGTGAAACTGTTCCGCCTATGTAACGAAATATCTTGCCGCTGACGAATTCGCGTTCTATTGCACCTTGTAGAAACATACAACGAGAAAGTTGTTAAGAAACCTATGAATTAATTTTGGGAACGTCTGAGACACGGCTGTTGTATAGTGTCACGTATGAACGCACCTCATTTACAAGAGTGTCTGTGCGCGACAGCGTGCGTGTAGTTGTGTATGTCACCGCCAGAGTTTCACTTCCGACGGCTCGTCTTAATAAACCGATAATTTGCACCTCTTACTGGCCTTCCGTCACTTTATCCATCACCCAAATCGCCGATATGCGCTGTGCGAAAAAAATAACTGTTGGTACTTTCAGGCCAATATTTCCATTTAAAATGAGCAAAATCTATTTTCTCGTGTGGTTTTGTGAAATCAGAAGTTTTATCGAAGTATACTACAAGACTGCTGTCCTCAGCACGCAGTAAGTACATTGTAAATAAAACTTCGTTGTTATTGCTGCAATGACTCTGCATTCCGTTAACAATTTCTGGAATTAAAACCGAGTGAGCGGAGAAGACAAAGAACGGAGGTCTCTGAGCCAGGGTAATTAATTTTTTTCACGGAGAATACTTTGTATTTCTCTAGCTGTTGGATAATCTTCTCTGTCTTCGTATCGATATAGTTCTATACACTAACGTCTTGTCAAAATCGTCAAATTCCTTTAGTTTCCATTTTCATTTATATCCCTTTCTTGGAGAAGCAAAACACGTGCTCGCGTCAAGAGATTCTGCCGATGTTATTGCATTGTTAGTACGGAATACAGTCGATCCAGAAATGCAAGGTTTTGTTGTCATTTTATGAGCTTGCGCAAAATTTATACTATTCCTGACATTTTCACTGTTGGCCAGATTAGTAAATAAAAAAGAAAAATCATCAGTACGTTCGATACGAAAGTTTTAGATCGTTTTCGAATGACGTTCCGCCGTCTAGGCAGAGTAATACTACGTGTAGGCCCTTGTTCCTGAATTTCGCTCACTACCACACACACGACAATGCACCGTTTCACGAAAGACTGATCCCACACATGAACACACGATATGATCGATGAACGTTGAGCGCGATGAACGTTGATCTGGTGCTCATCTGCTGCACTGTTAACGGCGACCTAGATGTACGTGCGGCAACAAAGTCATGAGCTAGGCAAATCATAGCGCTTAGCGGCGCCGGAATGCAGGGAGCGGTGGTGACCTTGCGGTGTCCAATTTCTTGACGGCCTCTCTAGTGCTGGTACAGGGTACCCTCCGGCACGCGCCTTACGGTAGTTTAGGAACATCTATGTAGATGCAGACGTAGTCTGGAATGGCCTGGCGTAGATGCAACATTTCCGCTTGCCGCTATTCGGTGGATTTTTCGAAAAGGTTTCAGCATTCGCAGGAACTAGTAAGGACGTTCAGAATATCGTGCAAGGCATTGAAAACTTACCCATGGACGATTTTCTCTTTGTACGCTTTCATCTAGATTACGGCACACAAGTCTTAGCGCATCAGCGCATCCACTTCTCTTGCGCTTTTCGGTTCTTCAACAGAGACGGCTGTCTCTTCTTTCTTCGTCATTCACACTTCTTTCACTTGTTTGACGACATGGGAAGCCTCTGCGGTTTCTAATCGCTGTGTTATATTACGGTGCGTTGTTTTCATGCACTTCCATCAACGCAGCATGGATGGTTGTTGCCTTGCTTCCTTTCAAATGCAACAAAAGAATTACCATACCACACCACACCACACTTCTATTTATTAACAGTCTACACCACTCTGTTTCAGCTCCTCTAACGGCGCGCTGCGGTACTGTAGCGGACGGCTTTCACATTCAGTAGGAGTGCACGCGTGTATCTGCAAACAAACAAAACAAATAATTATCTAAATTTATTTTTTCGATATGATAATTAAAACTTCATAACTTCATCTCGTATCTAACACAGCCTCACTCGCAGACGAAAATCTGGTAAAGAACCGTATTCGTATCTCATATATCCATGTTCAAGTTTTTCATGAAAGCTTTTCGTGCTGTTGGCACTTTGCATTTTATATTGTCTTTACTTCTGCCATCGAGCAAGGTGTCGCAGAGAATTAGTATTTGGGAGGACGACGGTTATGTTCCCCCTCGGTCCATCCAGATTTATGTTTTCCGTGGTTTCCTAAATCACTCCAAGCAAACGCCTGCATGGTTCCTTTGAAAAGGGCACGGCCAAAACACTGCAGGGACATACCTAGCTGCAGATTTAGGTCTCATGTGATTTCCCTTCGTAGACTAAGGTGAACGCCGAGATGGCTCTGTCAGTAGGGATACAGCTGATTTCCATCCCCAAGCTTTGTCTATGTGATTTCGTGCTAAACACGCAGCGTTCTCGTAGTCGGTAATACGTGAAGAGATACTGCTTCATTCAGCATCTTCGGGAACTGCGGTAACTCGTGATGCGTGCCAGTGCAAGCGTTTTTGCAAAGAAATTCATGAAAATGCAGAGAAACAAGTGTTAGCTACATGATTAAAATATACTCAGTCGTGTGTTTTTCTTAACTGATCGATTGAATTTAACCTTAATTCTGAAGTTAAACATTATTATAAATATTGAATAGACCTTTCAGCAATCAGTTTTACTTGGTGGCAGTGCCTCTCTTGGTTTGCACCGAGTGTATTGTCAACTGAAGGCGGCAAGAGAACATAACGATACCGAACCCTATGATTTATCTGAAAATGCACAACAGAATCTGATTAAATGACTTCGGTGCAACTAATCAGGGAAGGAATTTCATTGACGGCTTAAAACAACATTTTTCGAGCAAGGATAGCTGTCTTCATTAATCAAAGGAGGTGGAAAGGAGCGGTGAAATGAATGTAGTCGGAAAGACTAGAAAATCGTACTCCATGAAAAGGACATTTATTAAAACGACGTGTTCTCTTCTCAAAGTTTAGCAGCATTTAACAAGCAAGATTTACATTACCTTCGTGGTTCCGTACAATATTTAATTTCTTAAACAAACAAAGGATGACTCCACGGAAGAGGTCGCACACGGTTGCTCTTGTGAACCCAGAAAAAGCTGAGACACTCTGTACGGCAGTGGAGGCGAAGATAAATTCGCCAGTTATTCCTACGAATTGGGCGTGATCCCTAGTGAGATAAGCCTTTACATCCTTACATTTGTCCTCTAGGCATCCCTGCTTAGCCATTTTCCACTTCCTGACGATCTCATTTTTGAGACGTTTGTATTCCTTTTTACCTGCTTCATTTACTGCATTTTTATATTTTCTCCTTTCATCAATTAAATTCAATATTTCTTCTGTTACCCAAGGATTTCTACTAGCTCTAGAAGGCCAAGGCAGCTAGTCGAACGCCAGTTTTCTTTCTCCTGATAAAGACGTCCTCTTGAGTAGTCCCTGCCCGGAGATCCGAATGGGGGACTATTTTACCTCCGGAATATTTTACCCAAGAAGACGCCATTATCATTTAACCATACAGTAAAGCTGCATGCCCTCGGGAACATTTACGGCTGTAGTTTCCCCTTGCTTCCAGCCGTTCGCAGTACTAGCACAGCAAGGCCGTTTTGATTAGTGTTACAAGGCCAGATCAGTCAATCATCCAGACTGTCGCCCCTGCACCTACTGAAAAAGCTGCTGCCCCCCTTCAGGAACCACACGTTTGTCTGGCCTCTCAACAGATACCCCTCCGTTGTGGTTGCACCTACGGTACGGCCATCTGTATCGCTGAGGCGAACAAAAAAGCGACCATCATTTTCAAACAAATAGAGCCTGGATGTGTCCGAAAACACTACCTGATGCCACTCCTGTGCACAGCGACCTCGTTCCATACACCGTTGCCATCTAGCATGTTTCTGCACATTCGTCAATGATAGGAGGAGAAGTGGACGAAGCGCAGGTATCCCATGCCATAATAAAGTGCTTCGGCAGTGCAACGGGTATGTGCAGAATGGTTCACGGCCGTTGGTGGGGAGGCTTTCGTGCAGACAGAGGGAGTGGCTTCGCAGTGGCTGCATTCGCACAAGAATTACAGCGCCAACTCAAGGCCTCAGTGTGGGATGGTGCTAGGGAACAACCACAAATTTTACTACTTTAAGTGTCTCATTTCCTAATCTAATTCCCTCAGCATCACCCGACTTAATTCGACTACATTCCATTATCTTTCTTTTCCTTTTGTTGATGTTCATCTTATATCCCCCTTTCAAGACACTGTCCATTCCGTTCAACTGCTCTTCCAAGTTCTTTGCTGTCTCTGACAGAATTACAATGTCATCGGCGAACCTCAAAGTTTGTATTTCTTCTCCATGGATTTTATACCTATTCCGAATTTTTCTTTTGTTTCCTTTACTGCTTGCTCAAATACAGATTTAATAACATCGGGGAGAGGCTACAACCCTGTCTCACTCCCTTTCCAACCCCTGCTTCCCTTTCATGCCTTTCGATTCGTATAACTGCCATCTGGTTTCTGTACAAATTGTAAATAGCCTTTCGCTCCCTGTATTTTACCCCTGCCACCTTTAGAATTTGAAAGAAAGTATTCCAGTCAACATTGTCAAAAGCTTTCTCTAAGTCTACAAATGCTAGAAACGTAGGTTTGCGTTTCCTTAATCTTTCTTCTAAGATAACTCGTAAGGTCAGTATTGCCTCACGTGTTCCAACATTTCCACGGAATCCAAACTGATCTTCCCCGAGGTGGCTTCTACCAGTTTTTCCATTCGTCTGTAAAGAATTCGCGTTAGTATTTTGCAGCTGTGACTTATTAAACTGATAGTTCGGTAATTTTCACATCTGTCAACACCTGCTTTCTTTGGGATTGGAATTATTATATTCTTCTTGAAGTCTGGGGGTATTTCGCCTGTCTCATACATCTTGCTCACCAGATGGTAGAGTTTTGTCATGACTGGCTCTCCCAAGGCCATCAGTAGTTCTAATGGAATGTTGTC
Organism: Schistocerca nitens; assembly: GCF_023898315.1. Classification (NCBI taxonomy): domain Eukaryota; kingdom Metazoa; phylum Arthropoda; class Insecta; order Orthoptera; family Acrididae; genus Schistocerca; species Schistocerca nitens. Next base: position 441,621,915 of record NC_064621.1, on the reverse strand, counting down.
TACTCCTGGGGCCTTGTTTCGACTCAGGTCTTTCAGTGCTCTGTCAAACTCTTCACGCAGTATCGTATCTCCCATTTCATCTTCATCTACATCCTCTTCCATTTCCATAATATTGTCCTCAAGTACATTGCCCTTGTATAAACCCTCTATATACTCCTTCCACCTTTCTGCCTTCCCTTCTTTGCTTAGAACTGGGTTGCCATCTGAGCTCTTGATATTCATACAAGTGGTTCTCTTCTCTCCAAAGGTCTCTTTAATTTTGACCAGAATGAATGGCCACGGACCAGATTTGACAGCGATATATATACTCCTTCCACCTTTCTGCTTTCCCTTCTTTGCTTAGAACTGGGTTTCCATCTGAGCTCTTGATATTCATGTAAGTGGTTCTCTTTTTCCAAAGGTCTCTTTAATTTTCGTGTAAGCAGTATCTATCTTACCCCTAGCGCTCGTCTTTTTACCTACTTGATCGCCTGCTGCCTTCAATACTTCACCCCTCAGAGCTACCCATTCTTCTTCTACTGTATTTCTTTCCCCCATTCCTGTCAATTGCTCCGTTATGCTCTCCCTGAAACTCTGTACAACCTCTGGTTTAGTCAGTTTATCCAGGTCTAATCTCCTTAAATCCCCACCTTTTTTGCAGTTTCTTCAGTTTTAATCTACAGTTCATAACGAATAGATTGTGGTCGGAGTCCACATCTGCCCCTGGAAATGTCTTACAATTTAAAACCTGGTTCCTAAATCTCTGTCTTATACCTTCTAGTACCTCCAGGATTCTTCCATGTATACAACCTTCTTTTATGATTCTTGAACCAAGTGTTAGCTATGATTAAGTTATGCTCTGTGCAAAATTCTACCAGACGGCTTCCTCTTTCATTTCTTATCCCCAATCCATATTCACCTACTATGTTTCCTTTTCTCCCTTTTCCTACTCTCGAATTCCAGTCACCCATGACTATTAAATTTTCGTCTCCTTTCACTACGTGAATAATACCTTTTATCTCATCATACATTTCATCGATTTCTTCATCATCTGCAGAGCTAATTGGCATATAAACTTGTACTACTGTAGTAGGCATGGACTTCGTGTCTATCTTGGCCACAATAATGCGTTCACAATGCTGTTTGTAGTAGCTTACCCGCACTCCTATTTTTGTATTCATTATTAAACCTACTCCTGCCTTACCCCTATTTGATTTTGTATTTATAACCCTGACCAAAAGTCTTGTTCCTCCTGCCACCGAACTTCACTAACTCCCACTATATCTAACTTTAACCTATCCATTTCCCTTTTTAAATTTTCTAACCTACCTGCCGGATTAAGAGATCTGAAATTCCACGCTCCGATCAGTAGAACACTCTGTAAAGCACGTTGGGTTACAACAGCCGTATGTGGGCGAATGTTATCCTGTTGGAAAATACCCCCTAGAATGCTATTGATGATTGGCACCACAGCAGATCGACGTACAGTTTTGCGTGGGATAAAAACGACCGTGCTCCTGCTCTCATATGAAATGTCACCCCAGACCATAACTCTAGGAGTAAACCCAATGTGGTTGCAGGCCTCGACTGGCCTCCTCCTAACCAACACACGGCTTTCATGGCATCGAGACAGGGCCAGCTTTCATCAGAAAACACAACAGATTTCCACCCTGGCCTCCAGTGAGCTCTTGTTTGACACCACTGACTTCGCAAATGGCGGCGTTCCGGAGTCAGTGAAATACACGTTTAAGGGCTTCTGGCTCGGAGCATCCTTGAAGTAACCGATTTGTAACAGTTCGGTGTGTCACTGCGGTGCCAATTGCTACTCAGGTTGCTGATGTAGATGGAGTACGATGCGCCAGAGACATAAGCCGAACACGGTGGGCTTCCCTCTCAGTAGCGCTATGTGGCCGTCCGCAGCCCTGTCTTCTTGCGACCGTACATTCTCGTGACCAATGCTGCCAGTAGTCCTGTTCAGTTGATACATTTCTGCTAAGTCTTTCTGCAATGTCGCAGAAGGAACATGCTGCGTCTCGTAGGCCTATTACACGGCGTCGTTCAAACTTAAGTGCTGATAATGGCGTTTTTGCCGCTTAAAAGCGTTATTGACTAACATCAACTCCTCACGTCCTATCTCAAAGGTAACTAACGCTTACTATCGTTACAATGTGTATTTAAAGCAAACCAGATTCGCATCCTAGTAGTGTATGATCAAATTTGAACAGTCATCAGGCAACACATTTCAAACATTGCCACACATATTTCATCCTTATCTCTAGCGAATTTCGCCCTGCAGTTTCATCTGAATTCTGAGGAAACATGCAGTGCTGCTATAAAGTTATTACCGTTTCGAGAAAAATTAATGTCCACTGCTCTACACCATACGACTCTAGAGTAGCTGTCAAATGTATCTGTGGTATTCAGACGTGTGACATTATATTAAGCTCCGTAACGCGATGTGGTTGACCACTGAACAAGGGAAATGAGAGACAGATTGCGCTTCACACTTTTAAAGTTTTTAAGTTAACTAATTACAGGAAGTACATACCAACAGATCGTTTTCAGACGTTTCTACATGCTACTCCTCCTTCTCGTTACTTCTGTCCCTAGCGGTTGTAAGGGTGTCTTATTCCCACAGAAGGTTTTTTTAATGATTCAGTATCTATCAAATTTGGTGTTCCTAAGTTATGTTTTTATGCCACGCCTTTTCACACCAAACCCTCAGAGGTAGAGCGCTACGGGTGTATTATTCTCAGAGTAAATTGCTATAGATGGCAAGTGATACTTGTCCCAATTTTGGTAGAATTTCCTTCAGGTGTTACAGATATATGGTGATACGTCACCGTCTTTGCACACATCCCCCACTCCCCTGCTCAGAACTCTACGGCTGCAACGTCATCGTGACTGTCATCAATAAGTCTACCTACAAGAAACAATGTAGGTTTGATACTGATGTCAGTCGTTATAGAATAATTTTACATGTTACGTCTTCCTATCCTTACCACTTGGGGTAGTTAGGGTATATTATTCACAAAAGATTTTTTTATAAAAATGATTTACACATACACAAAATTTGATTGAAATTGATCAACAAGTTTCTGAATTAAGTCTCTATGTCAACCCTTTTCAAGCCCCCCGCTAAGTGTGGATGGTGGTTCTTACCCCACAGAAACCTTTGCGGATGTGAGCACAAAAATTCACCAAAAATTTAATTGTAGCCGAATGAATAGTTGAGGGGCACACAGACAAGCAAACAAACATTCAGGTAGTAAAATCAGAACCCTTCTATGATCACTTTGTTGTTCATCTGTCTGTCTGTCCGACTGTTAAAACTTACTTTTCTCGGGATTGATTTGAAGTATCACGTTGGAAATTCATGCCAGATTCTGCGGTTTACGATTCCTAGGCGGTCTAAACAATTTTAGTTTCCAAGTCAGTGCAATCAAAAGAAATGGCCAATCCTTTTACTCACAAATTCACTCTTGAAACCCTAAAGAGTACTTCTTATTGCACTAGAATCTTGAAATTTGGCAAGAATCATGATTTCACAGCACAAGTAAAGGAAAAAGCCAGAAAATTCTTAACTTGTAATTGTATCACACAAAAATATTTTTTTTTCCATTACAAACTTGCGTTCGTAGTCCGTCAAAACCCTCAGGAACTATTGTAGAGGTTTCAAAAAAATGGTTCAAATGGCTCTGAGCACTATGGGACTTAACTGCTGAGGTCATCAGTCCCCTAGAACTTAGAACTACTTAAACCTAACCAACCTAAGGACATCACACACATCCATGCCCGAGGCAGGTTTCGAACCTGCGACCGTAGCGGTCACGCGGTTCCAGACTGCAGCGCCTAGAACCGCTCGGCCACACCGGCTGGCTGTAGAGGTTTCGATCTGGTTTTCACTAATAGGTAAAGTGATTCAAAAAATAGGTTTGTGTGTAGAATTTAGAAATATTTCGTGCTAATTGGTTGAGTTACGATGAAGTGAATTCCCCTGCCGGTGTGAAAACGATGTATTTGCCATACGGCCACCCAAGTTCCGCTCCATACCAGCGATGGAACCACAGGTCCTTTATGAACTGGTCTTTCTACATACAAAAATTCCCTGACAGTCTATGCCTTTGACACGTATAGCATCTGTAATGTTCAAAAGCAAAGCAATACCACTGGTAATTGAAGTAATACTGGTAACTGATGCAGGGCTGCAGTTCCCCTATTTGGAATGAGGTTCTGATATCCCATAAAATATCCATTGAAGCGTTCCACAGAACAGTTCGACATTGCGTGACACCAAAAGTCCTATGACCGGCTGTAGCGTTTCCTAGTCTCGGGATTTCCCTCAAATCTTACCAGTAACCGCAATGTCGCGTCCCGGCACAGCCTCACTATACCAGAATGAAGTAAGTGCGAACTGCATAGCGCAATCGGGACGTTAACGACAATGGGTTGGTTATACATTGCTGTCAACCTTTATATCGGAGATGAGAGGGAGAGAATCCCCTTGGTTTGAAGCAAATAATTTTCCTGAAAATAGGTTACAGAATTGCAGTAGGCAGAAAAGATTGGTTAGTTTCTATCAAGTTTATTCTCACATATACTTATGTGAGGTGTTGGACCATAAGCCCATCAGTAAGATTCAGTCTATTTATTCGGATTTGCTACTTCAAAGGTAATTGCTGGTACATATAAGAAACAAGTACAAAGCAATCACTTGTTCTTGGTTAGCACTGAAATCTCTCTAAGTAATTGAGACAAAGACTAACAGCCTCTGTTCAACACTATTCCAATGAAACTCTAAAAATCCTACTTGACCTGCAGTTCCTGAGTGTCCACCAGAGTCTATCACCGTCTTCTCGTAGTTGAAGTCTTTATCAGCTGTATCGGCTGCTATGGGTCTACTCGGCCCCACTGGCGTCTCGCTGCGAAATCTCCAAACTGCCGGCACTGGCTCTGAATCTGCATCTGAATCTCTGCTTCTAGCTATTCCGCTGCCGGGTCTTTTATTTCGTTTCTCATGTACTTGGGTGCACACGAGTTAATTTGTTTCACACGACCCTTTCATTTATAAGTGATCGGATTGCACAAGAATGCCTATGGCTCCACACGACACTCTCGTTTCTAATTGGTCGGCTTGCGCAAGAATGCCTTCGGTTCCACACGACACTTCCGTTTCTAGCTGCACACAACTTAATTTGGTTCCGCACGAGTCTTTTCCAGAAGTGACTGACTCTCTCTCTTCCTGTACTATCGCACTGGTGTTTGCATCTTCCATCGCGCAAGTTTGATTCATGCTGCTTCCTCTGGCAGGAAGTCAAACATTAAGTTATTTGATCAACAAGCAATACTTGGCAGCCTCCGCCGCTTATCTTGTCCCTACGTCCTGGTGGACTATTTCTTAATGTCGGACCGAGCGAGGTGGCGCCGTGGTAAGACACTGGACTCGCATTCGGGAGGACGACGGTTCAATCCCGCGTCCGGCCATCCTGATTTAGGTTTTCCGTGATTTCCCTAAATCACTCCAGACAAATGCCGGGTTGGTTCCTCTGAAAGGGCACGGCCGACTTCCTTCCCCATCCTTCCCTAATCCGATGAGACCGATGACCACGCTGTCTGGTCTCCTTCCCCAAAACCAACCAATCTTAATGTCGGCTGGCTGTTTGCCTATGGAGCCTGGACTCTTATTATGGTCACAAAAGCAAGAATAAAAATTAAAATTTTCTACGTTCACAACAGCAACGGTGATGACAGCAAACGAAGCCAACGCATCTGCAGTTGACAGGTAGCATAGTATGTTAATATAACTTGATAAAATTAATAAAAAACACTAAAATTAATAAAATAAATGAAAAATTACAATAGCAAAAGCGAAATTACACAAATTGGCTGGTTGCCGCTGTTATTACGTCACCTAGTCTACATACAAATCTTAGTTGGTCCACTTTGTTTTTGAGGTTCCGTCATTTTGGGCGGGCTGTAAATAAGCAACAGAGCTGCACGTCGAGCGGCTCGCAGCGCTCCGAATGGAGACGGCTGTGATTGGCAGGCGGGCGCAAACAAAGCCAGTGTTCCGGCGCGCAGGCGGCCCGTGTTGTGACGGGCGGCGGCCCGCAGTGGCTGCCCGCACCGCTGCTCCGCAGCGCTGATTCACGGCCGCTCGGAATAGCCGCACAGTTTAGGCTCCAGCCAACGTTCGACGTCGCTGTCGCTAGAGACGGAGTAGAGTTGTAAAACTACCGTACGCTACTGTAGACTATCATAAGTAATCGTAGACTACGGCAGTTTTCCTAATGGCCTTGCCCAGTTAAGATCGTAACCGCGTTACCCGTACGTTAGGTGTGTGTTCCATACCTACCAGGCGTTATCTCATTTCGATCCCTTTGTCTGTGTATGCGATCAGTGTCTTACTAGATTCCCTTAGAAACCGGAAGCGGTGAACTGTCTGGAAACTGCTATGTTTAAGACTCCGTAACCTATGAAATGTTCAACTTCCAAATAGTTACAATCCTCTCTCTACTTAAAAATAAACAGTGTGTATAGAAAAACAAAAACTGTCAATAATTAATTCAGGTATTATTCGAAAATTATCGATTTGTCACGTGAAACAGGAGGATATTGTAGTACAAATTAAAAGACAAAGCTCTATCCTAAAAAAGTAAACTTAAAAAAAAATGCAAAACAGAAACATGCCAAACATAGCTTTAATTCTTCGTCAAGCTTATACAAAACATGTTTCTATTATTCATAAAGAATTTTCACACTTATCAGTAATAATTGGAACTCTTTCCTTTGATCAAGAACGTCCTGCTGAGTACAAAACAAAAACAATAATTACACAGATTTTTTTGTGTTTGTCCACGTAAACTATACTTGCATCAAAAGTAATTACTTTCCTTACAGAAAAGCACGGAAGTTAGATGATCCGCTAATTTTTATTACTCATGCAATGCAATTCATATTTTGAAAGAATATAAAATACACAATGGACTAACACTGAACGATGTGCGGTTCTAATTATGTGCAAAAAGCAAAGTGAAATCATAGGTACCCAGTTTCTCTCTCACGCATTCAATTAAGTTTCTTTCCCTAGTTGTGCTACCAATACTACCGGTAAACCTACTACTTACTTCGTCAGTTACGTACTGTAACAAATCTACAAAACCATAGTTTTCGTACAGCGCAACTCCAAGTTGGAGTAACGTTTCAGTCGAGGAAGGATGGAGGAACCAGGCCACAAGGACTGTGTAACAAAACCACGAACCATTCCTTGACATCTGTCTACATCTATCTCTTTTCTCCTTTCCTTATCTTTATTTCACTTCCCCGCGAAGCGTCGGGCTGGCAGCAGATAAAATCGCTCTCCACCCAAAGAATACACAGACAGAAAAAATGGTTTAACCATCCTAGTACCACTAGAGTCAGTATGACCCCACAACTACATTTGACATATACATCCCCCTTGTTTTCAAAAACAATTACTTTCAAAATATATATTTTTCTCTCTCTGTGTCCAATGTTATTTTGTCAAATTTTATATTTAGATCACATTACAATCTATAAATAGTTTTTGGTCTCAGTACCACTGGGGTCAGTATGATCCCACTCTAAACAGTTTTCTCGTTTCTAGAATGTAACATTATGAAAATAGAATGATGAGTGTTGCTGAGACCTTGTAGTCAAGGAAGGCAGGATTCGGTTAAGATTGTGGATGGGGCCGTAATTAGTTACTATTGGTTCCCTTTTGCAATTACACACATTTGTTTTAAAATGGCAATTACAGACTCAGCAATAAATAAGAATATCACACATTATTAATGAAGGGATAAACAACTGTGAAATTAATAGTGCTTTCAGTGCGTTACAATTTACCAAATGAACATAAAATACAGACACAGCAAATACTGTTTTAAAAACAATCCAATGTGATCCCAATTAGAATTTTAAGGCAAGTAACCACAGTCATGGCTGGAAGGCCTCTAATGCCAAGAACAGCAATTATAAAAAAAATAACAAACATACTGTAAAACAGTAATACAATAGCAAGGTTAATTTAAAAAGACAGGCAACTGATGACCAAACGGGTGAGACAAAATGATGGCAAACTTGGTAGCACAACCATTTAAACCTGCCGTAACGCCAAGAATGGCAATTACATAAAAAATTTAGAAACATACAATAAAACAGCAAATACAATAATTAAACACAAGGGCCAGTCACAGACGGTGTACCAGGAATCGACCTCTGAGTGGGTCTGGCAAGAAAACACTTTCGCGAGCGTTGAGAAAGGCAGCCAAGAGTTGCATTCACTTCGCAAGATGGTAACTGAGACTAGTGGCAGTCTAACAAATGACTAATGATAATCTTGCTGAGGCTATCTGACGACCAATAAACCAAATGCAAGATGTAAAAATACGCCAAAGGCGGAATTGGCGGTCTGGACTCCGACCGCAGAATACTGTGCTTAGGAAGCCCGCAACGAGAAAGGAATCACTACCACCAGAGTGGAAGAATCGCCAACCAACCTACAATCAACAAAGCTGTCAAAACTACACGTCTCACCGGACAGCAGGCGCAAGGCGAGGAAACGTACACTGCCGTTACATACACTAACCCCCAGGGCAGGTAACTGGGGCGTTAGCGGCCACGAGGCAGGAAATGTACCGCTGGTTGAACAAATAGTGACAAAAAGTCCAGGAAAGCTAATCAGATCCGCCAGCCATTTATTGTCGTTGAGCTATGTACTGCTGTAATAGTTTCTAATTATGAATAGTTTTGTAACAAGAAAGAAGAGGAAAACCGCTTTTGATTCGACCCCTAGCGTCATGGTAAGTTAAAAATTGGCTAAAATTTGGAAACTATTGCTCCTGAAGAAAGGACGTCGCCAAAGGGAGGCGGGAGTCTGGGGACTCCGGACCCAAACTATCACGTAAATGAAATTACACGCTATCTAGTGGCCGTGTAGTGAAATTCAAATAGATATTTCCATTTTCAGTTATACGACGAAAATGGGATATGCACTATCGATAGGCAACAATGCCATCGACATATTTAAACTAGCGATATGTCGACAACACTATCGGCTATGTCCATCCCTATTTTAGACAAGACCAACTACTGTCCGTTGTTTTGACATATTTGGGCTCAGTTGTTGACTAGTTCAGTTCTTACTTGCAGTTGAATTTAATTTAAGTGCTGCCGTTTATTGTCGTTGAGCTATGTATTGCTGTGATAATTTCCAATTATGAATAATTTTGTAATAAGAAAGAAGAGGAAAGCCGCTTTTGAGTCTTCCTCTAGCGTCATGGTAAGTTAAAAATATTTATGCACTACTATAATACCCATTAACTATGTATAGCAGTTTAATGTTAGTAATGGAGTCGTTATTTGGAGAGCGATAGAGCTCCAGGGTTGCAAGTTTTCAATACTTCACAACGCAGCGAAGTGGTAAACATTATAACAAATAACATTACATTAAAATCTGTGAATAAAAATACACTTGGATTTACCTGTGTCGCCCGAAAATCGTGTTGATAAACAAAATTATCGCCCAAACGGTGATGGTTGCATTTCTTTAAATATCTGCTCGAAATACCATCGTTAGTAGCCCAAATGGCAAAATGTCAACTAGTTTGGACACCCAGGTGATGCTCAGTTACGAAAACCATTTAACTTAAGGATCGATGGGGAGGGGTTTGAGGAGAGCAGCAGAGGTATGTGATGACAGCACATTTTATAGTTCGTTCGTTTCTAAAACATTTTTTCAACAGGCTGCTTGAATACGTCCGAGACTACTGCGCCTTGCACCCCTCACCCCTTTTCGTCCAAAATCTGATGATGCTCTTGTACTACTATAATAACCGAAGCAAGGAATTCCATTCACAATTAAATCTTAAAATATACATACATTCATATGCACAATTAAGGGAAAATATGGAATGTCATAATTCCATCTTTTGTTGCGCTGCGGTTTATTTTATTTTAAAACAATGTACAATAATCTGTTTTTTTCCAAATTCTCCACAGATCGGGGTAGCTCTAAGCGTTGAGGCGCTGAAGTAGCAGTCCCTGGATCCGGAAAGTGAGGCGGTTCGACTCCATCAGTTGTCAACCTTGAAAATGGTTTTCTGTGGTTTTCCATCTTTCAGTGTAGGCAGATGCCGAGGTTGGTTCCTGTATTTCGAATTCTTTTCTTTCCTGACGGATTCTAATTTCCTTAAAGATTCAGCGTCTCCGCTTAAACGAAGAGAGCTTCATCGAAGGCGAGGCGAACATCCATTCCAAAGACGTACTGATATATCATGTCTTCAAGTTTTACTATAAGAACGACGTTCTACTGTGAAATTGTCTTACTTGTAATATCCTAGGAACAGTGAGTCCAACAATCACAACTGCCACGTATTTGTAAATAAACGTCATGTAAACGACAACTTGTATTGTACATCATAGGGGACTTTATTAGCATCAAAGACTGTATAACCATATTATCATGAATAAATACGAACTCACGAAGTCACATACATTACAAATCTAGTTGAAAAAAATGCGTGAATCAATGTTAAGATCCAAAAAGTCTAGGTCACATACTTATTTTTGCCGTTTTGTTTGATATACGTATAAGTTTGTTTGCTATAGTTTGAACTTGGCTGCTGCAATAATAATTTTAATAAAAGTTCTTGATCACTTAATAACGTTGAAGACGTTTAATTAAATTAAAGATACGTAATAAAATCTGAGACTGAACTGAGGAAGTTAGAATGTTTTGATGTGCTGCAGGAATTCTGAGTTGGCCGAGCGGTTCTAGGCGCTTCAGTCTGGAACCCCGCAACCGCTACGGTCGCAGGTTCAAATCCTGCCTCGGGCATGGATGTGTGTGATGTCCTTAGGTTAGTCAGGTTTAATTAGTTCTAAGTTCTAGGGGACTGATGACCTCAGTTGTTAAGTCCCATAGTGTTCACAGCCATTTGAACCATTTTTTTATTTCTGAGTTCGTATAATATTGTATAAGTTAATTACGAGTGGTGGTAATATTAAAACAAATAATTCCTTCGTAAATTTGGAGTTGGAAAATTAATTAAACGAAACCATGTGATTCTGCTTGGAACAATAACAAAAAGCGCCGTATACTACCTGCAGAATTTTCCGTGGCAAGGGAAAGAACTGCAGCTTCAAGTCTCACCGAATTCCAGGAGCCAGTTGCAATAGTCTCCTACTGCCCAAAAATGGGCTACGACAATGGCACTGCTGAGTACTGTGCATTTCAAAGAGTAAACAGGTGAAGGTGAAGCAGAAAAACCTCTTATATTCCTAGTCTATAATGCAATTAAGTCGGATATAGACACAACGGACAAATTAATCATGACCTACACTACGTAACATATGACAAAAAAATGGACCACGAATATTTTTTTATAATATTTAGGATATTAGTGTTCTCAACGCGTTTCTAATTTGGCTTTAGTTAAACCAATACTGGAAGAAAGAAAGCAACAATAAAAGAGTTTACTCTGGAACGGGAAACGTCTCTAGTGCAGAAAAACGGAAGTCGACTCAGCAACTTCCTCAGTTTCCTCCTCCTCTTTCAGGACAAGTGCAAAAGTGGGCAAAACATGGACGGTGGTTCCTATGCAAACGTTCTTTGGATAGAAAGAGCATAAGATGCTTCTCTTTTGTCTATAAACAATGTTCAGTGTTGCTTTGTTTTAAATGTTTAAAATCAAAGATAGCTTGTAAATGTGCTTAATCTGGGTGGTCCATTGATAGTGACCGGGCCAAATATCTCACGAAATAAACATCAAACGAAAAAACTACAAAGAACGAAACTCGTTTGTGACTGTTGCAGCGCCATCTATCACAAAGCGAAAAAAGTGGTCCAACTAAAACATTCATATTTCCTTACGTACTACACGAATAAGTAATAAAAAATGGGGGTTCCTATTTAAAAAAGCGCAGTTGAAATCCGTTTGACCTATAGCAGCGCCATCTAGCGGGCCAACCATAGCGCCATCTTGTTTCCCCCTTCATGTTGGCAAGTTTCGTTCTTTGTAGTTTTCTCGTTTGACGCTTATTCCGTGAGATATTTCGCCCGGTCACGATCAATGGACCACCCTGTATACATAGTTTTCTTCTTTTTAATTAACTAATGTATGTCTTTGTGGTACTTCATGAAAATAAATGAAACGCTGCCAATATATCCCTTGTAAATTACTTGCGGTCTTTATGACCTCAGCAGCATTCAGTGAAACAAAAAAATCCAGACAGATAAAAACCCTTCTTTGGTCTAACCCCACGCAAGGCTGCAGTGACATCTCGTGGCAAGCCTCTTGACGGCCTGTCTCCACAAAGCTCTGTCTTGGGTGCGGTGGCTTCCTTGCTGCGAGCCCATCGCGGTCAGGCTCTTAATTTGGTCTATCCATCGCAATGGTGCACGTCCTCCGTCTTGGACCATCGACTTTTCCCGCTATAGTTGTTCTTTACATTACCTCTTGCCTTCTGGCAATGTGGCCAAAATATTTCCACTGATTCTGATTGACAAAGAGTGTCTTGTTCCGATGCCTTCCTGCTTCAGGATCATTAATTCGACGTGCTGTCCATGGTATTCGAAGACATCTTCTATAGCACCACATTTACAGAGCATCAATCCTTCGAAGATCCGCCGTCTTCATCGTCCAAGTTTCTGCTGCATAGATCACGATACGGAAGATTAGAATTCAGAAGAGCGTGAGCTTTGTCTTGGCAGTGATGCTGGTGTTCTTCCAGATGCGGGCCAGTCGAGCGGTCGAGATGCGCGTACCGATGTCACGCTCGCAATCTCCGAGACCAGCGACAACAGATCCTAAATACTTGAAGCGACTGATGACCTCTTAAAAAGCAATTCTTGTCATGTCTTCTGTCATCAGGGCGATCTACAATCATCACTTTAGTCTTTGTAGTTAAATAGACACCCTAGCTGCAAGCAGGCGTTGATACACTTCATTGGGGACATGTTGAAAATGTGTGCCCCGACCGGGACTCGAACCCGGGATCTCCTGCTTACATGGCAGACGCTCTATCCATCTGAGCCACCGCGGGCACAGAGGATAGTGCGTCTGCAGGGACTTATCCCGTGCACGCTCCCCGTGAGATCCACATTCCCAACATGTCCACAACACTACATTCGTAGTGCGCCTAATAGATGTTTGCCCATCATACTCATTACTCGTGGCAGATTAATCTACCAAGTCCCGTACGAGTTCGGGCATAGCGTGTGCGTTCGCACAAGAAGGTCAAAGGCCGGGAACCCATATTTTTAACTATATATGACGGTAGTATCTGTTCCCGAAAGAACAGTTACCGTCGATGACCATGCAGCTTTGCTAGAACTGAAATGATAATTAAATAGACACCCTAGCTGCAAGCAGGCGTTGATACACTTCATTGGGGACATGTTGAAAATGTGTGCCCCGACCGGAGCGCACAGTGAGCATTGTAACTGGGGTTGGAAAGAAGGGTCAACAATGGGAAGGACTGCATGGTTAGTGAATGGGCGTTGGTTGAAATTCCGGCGAGAAGAGGATGGATAAGGCCTGAAGGTGCATGGTAGGCGAGGTATGGGTGTAGTGGTGCAGCAAGGTACCCGAACTGGTGATTAGGAGTGGGATGTTTGGTAACAAGTCTGGGTTTTCTTACTAAAGTATCGATCCGAAGGTGTTCCAAGAAGCGAAATAGATGTGGGAATTGCAGAAGTCTGCATAGAATGCGAGTTGGGAAAGATAAGCGGATGCGGTAGGTGAGGCGGAGTCCATGTCTTCCCAGGATTTCAATGAACTTGTAGAATTTAGGGGAGGCGGGGATCCCGTCAACGCTGGATCGTATGCGAGATTTAGAATGTTTACATCTATCTTCTTCCTCCTCTTCTTCTTCTGTCCGCAGCTCGTGGTCGTGCGGTAGCGTTCTCGCTTCCCGCGCCCGGGTTCCCGGGTTCGATTCCCGGCGGGGTCAGGGATTTTCTCTGCCTCGCGATGACTGGGTGTTGTGTGATGTCCTTAGGTTAGTTAGGTTTAAGTAGTTCTAAGTTCTAGGGGACTGATGACCATAGATGTTAAGTCCCATAGTGCTCAGAGCCATTTGAACCATTTTTTTCTTCTTCTTCTTGCATATCTATCTATTCTATACATATTATAAAGTCCCCCGCAGAGGTTTCTTTCTGAATGTTTAGGACAAACTCAAGAACTGATGTATGAATTTTGATAGAGTTTTCACTGAAAGAGAGACTGATTCACGAGGAAAGTTTGTGTACATACTCGTAATTCATTACTGACAAGTAGTAGTGAGTGTGTAATATATGTACTGTTACCTGCACTATATTTCACTGGCATTTGTAGTGACATATTGTGGCTACGAACTGGCCGACTATATAGGAGGCGGTATCTGGCGGGAAAAGCAATAAAGTCAACAGCCGCCGCAATTCCAGGGAACAGCAGAGCTTGACCACAATCTAGGACAGACTTGATGGTCTAGCGATAAAGTGCGCGACTGGAAACAAAGTGGTGGGATCGAATCCTGGTCGGACGCCATTTTTTAGCCTGCATTTTAACCTAGCTCTCCCCTCTTAATGACGTGTAAACTGAGAGAAACAAGTGGTTTCAGATTTAACTTTAAACTGTAGGTCCCTTTCCCCGGTTGCACACCTGAGGCAGGTTAGGGACTCAAAAGTTGTCAAAGTTGCGTCCAATTGGAAGAACTGCACCAGGTCATTGAGTCCCTGGAAACTATTATTAGCAGAATTTATACATCTTTATACACACTACGTGATAAGAAGTATCCCGACACCTGCCTGAAAAGACTTAAAAGTTCGTGGCTCCCTCCAACGATAATGCTGGAATTCAGTGTGGTGTTGGCCGACCCTTAGCCTTGATGACAGTTTCCACTCTCGCAGGCATACGTTTAATCAGGTGCTGGAAGGTTTCTTGGGGAATGGCAGCCCATTCTTCAGGAGTACTGCACTGAGGAGAGGTACCGACGTCGGTCGGCGAGGCCTGGCACGAAGTCTGCTTTCCAAAACGTCCCATACGTGTTCTACAGGATTCAGGTCAGAACTCTATGCAGGCCAGTGCATTACAGGGTTGTTATTGTCATGTAACCACTCCGCCAGAGGCCGTGCATTATGAACAGGTGCTCGATCGTGTTAAAAGATGCAATCACCATCCCCAAATTGCGCTTCAACAGTGGAAAGCAAGAAGATGCTTAAAAATCAATGTAGGCCTGTGCTGTGATAGTGCCACATAAAACAACAAGGGGTGCAAGCCCCTCCATGTAAAACACCACCACGCCATAACACCACCTCCTCCGACTTTCACTGTTGGCACTATACACGCTAGCAGACGACGTTCACTGGGCATACGCCATATCCACACCTTGACATCGCATCGCCACAATGTGTACCGTGATTGGTCACTCCACACAACGTGTTTCCACTGTTCAATCGTCCAATGTTTACGCTCCTTACACGAAGCGAGGCGTCGTTTGGCATTTTCCGGCTTGATGTGTGGCTTATGAGCAGCCGCTCGACCATGAAATCTAAGTTTTGTCACCTCACGCGTAACTGACATAGTACTTGCAGTGGATGCTGATGCAGTTTGGAATTCCTGTGTGATGATCTGGATAGATGTCTGCCTATTGTACAGTACGACCCTCTTCAACTGTCGGCAGTCTCTGTCAGTCAAGAGACGAGGTCGGCCTGTACGCTTTTGAGCTGTACGCGTCCCTTCACGTTTCCACTTCACACTCACATCGGAAACAGTGGACCTAGGGACGTTTAGGAGTGTGGAAATCTCGCGTATAGACGTCTGGCACGACACCCAATCACCTGACCACTTTCGAAGTGCGTGAGTTCCGCTTAGCCCCCCCCATTCTGCTGTCTCACGATGTCTAATGACTATTGAGGTCGCTGACATGGAGTACCTGGCAATAGGTGTCAGCACAGCACCCAATATGAAAAACGTATGTGTTTTCGCGTGTCCGGATACTTTTAACCACATAGTGTATCCTTTTCTTCTATAAGTTTATGAACGTATGCTTTTTGGCGTGTCCGGATACTTTTAATCACATAGTGTATCTCCTTCTTCTATACATTTATGAATACCCCAACTTGATATTTCTGTCCGTATGTAAAGGCTAGTCTCAGAAACTACTGTAGAGATTTTAGTACAGTTTCCACTGATAGATATCCTGATTTGTAAGGAATATTTCATGCGAATTGGCTGATCCATGATGAATTGAAGCTCCCCATTACTTTTTTCTGTCTGTACATCTCAGGAAGTATTGTATGGAGTTTGATATTATTTTCACTAATAGACACATTGATTCTCGAGAAATGTTTGTGTACAACATACATACCATAAACAAGTCGTCCAGCTCTAGATACTTAGTGCTTCCTGTGTGAATCTGGAGCAGGTCGTTAGTAACAAGTAACCTACAGAGCACAAGTTATATAATGATAGCAACCAAAAGAAGGACAACAGCACTGAGGAGCAGGAGAAATGAGATTAACGACAAACTTAACATTAAAACTGGGGACCACGAAGTGTACAAGGTGAAGGAGTCTTATCTCGGGAGCAAAGCAGTGCGTGACTGAAGAAGCAGGGATGCCATAAGAAGCAGACTAACACAGGGAAAGAGCTCACTGCCCGCGGAAAGAAAAACTGTTGTCAAACATAGAGCTTAATTGCAGAAAGATATTACTGAGAATGTGTGTCTGAAGCAGGCCACTGTGTGGAAGTGAATCGTGGATTGTGGGAAAGTCAGAAAAGAGAAGAGTAAAAGAGCTGGATATGCGTCGCTACTGAATAACGCTAGAAATTAAGTGGACCGATACAGTAAAAGATGAGCCGACTCTCTACAGAACTGGCAAGGAAAATATAACTGGAAAACAGGGTGACAGGAGAAGTGTCATGGCGCAAGAAGACGACTTTTATGGTAATGGAGGAAATCACCATGGGCCCCAATCAAACCAGTCAGGAACACGGAGACATACATCCAGTTGCTACCTTCCACCCCCCCCCCCCCCGCCCCTAGCCAATGCAAAAAAAAGTACTTAGTGGGTTTCTTCTCATGACACCAAATTAATGCATGCAGCAACCATGCAGGGTGACAACGTTCCCACTGCAGCATATCCCCTGTCTTCCTGTTTGCACTGACTCCACATGATCAAGCGACACTGAATTAATGTGATGCTTGAAGTGAGATGATAGTTTTTCGTCACAGGAAGGCGACTATCATAGCTCCTTTAATTCACCGAGGTGAGATGAAGACCTGTCGCATGTCACACTCAATGTTTGGCACTGTCCATTAGCGTACGGATTCCTTCTAGGCCAAAATACTACTAATTGAAGCATGCTGCGGGGTGCTGGGGGATGAGTGAGTAGTGGTGACAGCCCGTGAAGCCCAGTACAAACACGGATAACAGTTACAAATGACTTTTGTTGACTTCAGTGCACGATGGAATGATGCAGGCATGCCTCTCCTCGTTGTCTCTACCGGGGGTGATGAACAGCAGTTGACGTCTGCGGCGCTATGTGCTGTGCTGTGGCACCTTTACACTCGGGGACGGCTTCTCGACTCTGCACGCAGCCATGTTGACGGCGTGAGGAGTCTACTATGTGCCGGGTTCAACCCACTGTCCTTGGACGGGGATCGGATGGTGGCTGATGCTGTGGTGTCGAGATCCGCTAGATACTCAGCTTTTGAGGCGGCTGGCTGGGTCAGCAGGTTGGCGGGTTGTGGCACCAAGCCCTGTGAAGGGCCCGTAGCACACAATTGTTTCACTACACCTGGCATCTAGACATGCTGCCCGAAACACACGTGCCCTGTTGTGGTGACACCGCCCTGCTGGCTACTTATTTCGAATGACATGCCAGCACACGGCTGATCAGGGATCTAACCTCATCTCATCTGTTAGCAATGATATTAAGATGTACAGCACTCTATACAGCTCCTGGACAAAGTGTTAAGAAAGTAGATCTTCAGGCTAGTCCAAACTTCCAGTAATTAAATAGTTCCCTTTTAGTAGCTTTATTAAGATGTTTTACAATTTTTCTGTAATTTCCATTGATTCGTTCTGACTGTTTATTTTGTAGTATGTGGAGGTGTCAGGCTTGGTCTGCATGTTGGAAGGCGAATTGAAGGGTTATCGATTACTTGCACAAAAAGAAGGATTCAGTTATAACAATAGCAGGATACGAAAAAAAGGCGATAAAAGAGAGAATGGAATGAGACTGGGATGCATACAAAGCCCTATGAAATACAATCTGTAAACAGAGTAAGCAGTAAAAGACGATAAGAGATATTTGAACAAGGGGTCAAACAACGAAATCAGTATTTACCAATAACATTGTATTCTTTCAGAGAAGGCAAAGGACTTCAAAGATCACTTAAATGGAGTAGACAGTGTCCAGAAAAGAGATTGCAAGAGGAAAAAACGGTAATGGAGAGTAGTCCAATCCAGTCACGTGACTCTGCGAGAGTTAGATTAGGAATGGAGACACTGAAAGTGGTAAAGGTATTTTTGTATTAGGGCAGCAAAATAACTAATGAAAGCCGAAGCAAAGATGGTATAAAATCGCGATCGACGCATCCGTTTGTGGAAGAGAAGGAACTCTGCCAGATTGCATTTCTCACTGCCATACAGGTGCATCACCAGGCTTAATGGTGTGGGCTACTGTTGGGTAGACAACACGATTACCTCTGGTTCGCATAAATGGAAATTTGGACAGTCGGTGTTACAGGTGCATCGTATTAGGGCCTGTACCTATCTTCTATCTTTGAGATCTCCGTAACGCTGTCTTTCAACAAGATAATGCAAGAGAGCTTGTTTTCCAACCTGTCCTGAATCACCTAGAAAGCGGGGATGTTAGGCTGCTGTCCCAGCCAGCACGTTCACTACATCACTGGTCATGTACCGTCACCCGCTCGCCACTATGAACGATGAACTCTGCCGTGGAAGTAAGGCTGCATGGAATGACGCACCCATATCTGTCACCCTAGCTCGGCTCGACTTGATGCCCAACTGCCCTTCCTGTCAGAGGTAACAGCCCTGTCTACACTCACGTGAGAAAGGTCATTGGGTAGCACATATACAGATGGTAGTAGTATCTCCCACATAAAGTATTAAAGGGCAGTGCAGAAGCGGAGCTGTCATTTGTACTCAGGCGATTCATGTGCGTGATTATGGTTGCACAACGGGAATTAGCAAACTTTAAACGCGGAATGGTAGTTGGACCTAGACGCATGGGCAAACCATTTCGAAAATCGTTAGAGAATTCAATATTCCGAGATCCACAGTGTGAAGAGTGTGCCGAGAATACCACATTTCAGGCATTACCTCTCACCAACGGCCTTCACTTAACCACCGAGTGCAGCGGCGTTCGCGTAGAGTTGTCAGCGGTAACAGACAAGCTACACTGAGTGACATAACCGTAGAAAGCAGTGTGGGACGTATGACGAACGTATCCGTCAGATCACTGCGGCGAAATTTGGCTTTAGTGGGCTACGGCATCAGTCGATCGACGCGAGTACGTCTGCTAACAACACGAGGAAGGTCGCCTGTCCTGGCTCGTGATCATATTGGATGGACCATAGACGACTGAAAAACCGTCACCGTCAGCTAAGTATCCATTTCAGCTGGTGGGAGCTGATGATAGAGTTCGAGAGTGGTACAGACCCCAAGAAGCCACGGACCCAGATTGTCAGTTGGCTCTGAGCACTATGGGACTTAACATCTGAGATCATCAGCCCCCTGGAGCTTAGAACTACTAAAACCTAAGTAACCTACGGACATCACACACATCCATGTTCGAGTCAGAATTCGAAGTTGCGACCGTAGCAGTGGCGCGGTTCCGGACAGAAGGGCCTAGAACCGCTCGGCCACCACGGCCGGCCCCAGATTGTCAACAAGGCACTGTGCAAGCTGATGGTTGCTCCATAATGGCGTGGCTGTGTTCAGATGCAATTGACTGGGTCCTCTGATCCAACTGAATCGATCATTGACTGGAAATGGCTATGTTCGGCTACTTGAAGACGATTTGCTGCCATTCACGGACTTCATGTTCCCCCAAAAACGACGAAATTTTTGTTAATACTAACGCGCCATATCAGCGGCCACATTTGTTTGGGATTGGTTTGAAGAAAATTCTGGACAGTTCGAGCGAATGATTTGGCCACCCAAATCGCGCGACATGAATCCCATCGAATATTTATGACACATGATCGAGAGGCCAACTCGTGCACAAAATCCTGTTCAATCAGCACTTTTGCACTTACGAACGACTATAGAGGCAGCGTGGCTCAATATTTCTGTAGGGGCCTTCCAACGACTTGTTGAGTCCATTTCACGTCGAGTTGCTGCAATACGCCGGTCAAAATGAGGTTCTACACGATATTAAGGAGGTATCCCATGACGTTTGTCAGCTCACTATAAGTTTCACAACCAGTGTACCCCAATTACCTATAGATTTAATCGTGTATCCTTCATATTATGCTGCGTAATCAGAATAAGTAAAATTCGTTATATGCTGTTCTTCCTGATAGAAAAATTTTAATGGTCAGTGTAGGTTGTCTCTGCTTGTGTGCCACAAAGTTTAGGGCTTCTGAAATTGGATTCTCAAAGCCAGAGACTGTGTTGAGTGTTGTAGCTACAAATTCTGTAATTATTGTATACATTCTGAAATATCTTAAGGTATTCAATTCTTAAAGAGAAATACAGTGAGTGGCCGAAAGTCATGGAAAGACCAACGGACTAGAATTGTTCGCCGCCTGCTGTAGCCTTTGTGGATCATTGGGTTTGATTAAACGCCAAGGCGACAACGATGACATCAAAATGACCACTCAACAGTAGTTGGCAAAAGGACGGAAGTAGTTTTGAGAACTGTGAAAACAGGTCACACCAATATTCAAGAAAAGCTATAGGAGAAATGTACTAAAACACAGGCCCATTTCATCAACATCTATATGCAGTAGGATTTCGGAACATAAATTGTGTTCGAACGTTATGAATTATCTGGAAGAGAATGGTCTATTTACACATAGTCAACACGGATTTGGAAAAGATCGTTCCTGTGAAACACAACTATCTCTATGCTCACTCGAAGTGTTGAGTGCTATCGACAGAAGATGTCAAATTGAATCCGTATTTATAGATTTTCAGAAGGCTTTTGACACAGTAATTCACAAGTAGCTTGTAATCAGATTCCGTGTTCGTGGAATATCGTGTCAGTTATGCGACTGGATTCGTTATTTGCTGTCACAGACGTCACAATTCGTAGTAACTGACGGAAAGTCATCGAGTAAAACACAAGTGATTTCTGACGTTCCCCAAGGTAGTGTTATAGGCTCTTTGCTGCTCCTCATCTATATCAACGATTTATGAGAGAATCTGAGGAGATGTCTTAGGTTGTTTGCAGATGATGCTGTCTTTTATCGTCTATTAAAGTCATCAGAAGATAAAGACCAATAGCAAAACGATTTCGGTAAGACATCTGTATGGTGCGAAAATTGGCAATTGACCCTAAATAATGAAAAGTGTGAGGTCATCCACACGAGTGCTAAAAGGAATCCTCTTAACTTCGGTTGCGCGATAAATCGGCCAAATCTAAAGGCTGTAAATTCAAATAAATATCTAGGAATTACAATTGCAAAGAACTTAAATTGGAAAGTCGAACCAAAGACTATGTTTTATTTGCAGAACGCTTAGAAGATGCAACAGATCTATTAAAGAGATTGCCTCTTCTGGTATATTGCAGTGCGGCGTGGGATACATGCCAGACAGGAACAACAGAGAATAAAGAGAGAGTTCAAAGAAGGGCAACATGTTCTCTGTTATCGAGAAATAAGGGAAAGAGTGTCACGGACACGATACAGTATTTGAGGTGGACATGATCAAATCAAACACGTTTCTCGGTGCGGCGTGATCTTGTCACGAAATTTCAATCACCAACTTTCTTCTCCGAATGCGAAAATACACTCCTGGAAATGGAAAAAAGAACACATTGGCACCGGTGTGTCAGACCCACCATACTTGCTCCGGACACTGCGAGAGGGCTGTACAAGCAATGATCACACGCACGGCACAGCGGACACACCAGGAACCGCGGTGTTGGCCGTCGAATGGCGCTAGCTGCGCAGCATTTGTGCACCGCCGCCGTCAGTGTCAGCCAGTTTGCCGTGGCATACGGAGCTCCATCGTAGTCTTTAACACTGGTAGCATGCCGCGACAGCGTAGACGTGAACCGTATGTGCAGTTGACGGACTTTGAGCGAGGGCGTATAGTGGGCATGCGGGAGGCCGGGTGGACGTACCGCCGAATTGCTCAACACGTGGGGCGTGAGGTCTCCACAGTACATCGATGTTGTCGCCAGTGGTCGGCGGAAGGTGCACGTGCCCGTCGACCTGGGACCGGACCGCAGCGACGCACGGATGCACGCCAAGATCGTAGGATCCTACGCAGTGCCGTAGGGGACCGCACCGCCACTTCCCAGCAAATTAGGGACACTGTTGCTCCTGGGGTATCGGCGAGGACCATTCGCAACCATGAAGCTGGGCTACGGTCCCGCACACCGTTAGGCCGTCTTCCGCTCACGCCCCAACATCGTGCAGCCCGCCTCCAGTGGTGTCGCGACAGGCGTGAATGGAGGGACGAATGGAGACGTGTCGTCTTCAGCGATGAGAGTCGCTTCTGCCTTGGTGCCAACGATGGTCGTATGCGTGTTTGGCGCCGTGCAGGTGAGCGCCACAATCAGGACTGCATACGACCGAGGCACACAGGGCCAACACCCGGCATCATGGTGTCGGGAGCGATCTCCTACACTGGCCGTACACCACTGGTGATCGTCGAGGGGACACTGAATAGTGCACGGTACATCCAAACCGTCATCGAACCCATCGTTCTACCATTCCTAGACCGGCAAGGGAACTTGCTGTTCCAACAGGACAATGCACGTCCGCATGTATCCCGTGCCACCCAACGTGCTCTAGAAGGTGTAAGTCAACTACCCTGGCCAGCAAGATCTCCGGATCTGTCCCCCATTGAGCATGTTTGGGACTGGATGAAGCGTCGTCTCACGCGGTCTGCACGTCCAGCACGAACGCTGGTCCAACTGAGGCGCCAGGTGGAAATGGCATGGCAAGCCGTTCCACAGGATTACATCCAGCATCTCTACGATCGTCTCCATGGGAGAATAGCAGCCTGCATTGCTGCGAAAGGTGGGTATACACTGTACTAGTGCCGACATTTGCATGCTCTGTTGCCTGTGTCTATGTGCCTGTGGTTCTGTCAGTGTGATCATGTGATGTATCTGACCCCAGGAATGTGTCAATAAAGTTTCCCCTTCCTGGGACAATGAATTCACGGTGTTCTTATTTCAATTTCCAGGAGTGTAGTTTGTTGACGGCGACCCTGACGGGGATAATGATCATCGTAGTAAAATAGGGGAAGTCAGAGCTCGCACGGAAAGATATAGGTATTATGTCAGCTCCAAGCATTCACCGTGGGACACGAAGGTATTGAGCATCTTCGGTCGGAATTTAAAGCTATTGTCCACTATGTGCTAGAGAAGTATGTGCCTAGCAAAAATATAGGGAGGGAAAGGATCCACCTTAGTACAACAAACATATTAGGAACTTGCTGAGAAAGCAGAGAATTTTGCACTGACGAACAGAAATTATGCGAAATGAAAGCAGCTGTCAAAAGGACAATGAGAGAGTCCTTTAACGAATTTGAAAGCAATATTTTATCTGCAGATTCTAAAAATAAACCCAAAAAATTTTGGTCGTACTTAAAATCTATGAACGCTCTTGCTGATGAACAGAAGGCCGAAATTCTAATCCTAGCTTTCAAAAACTCG
Organism: Schistocerca nitens; assembly: GCF_023898315.1. NCBI lineage: Eukaryota > Metazoa > Arthropoda > Insecta > Orthoptera > Acrididae > Schistocerca > Schistocerca nitens. The sequence continues at coordinate 441,598,063 of NC_064621.1, read as the reverse complement.
TTTAAGGTAGAGGACTGCAGCACCATTACCCCTTTCAACTAGCGAACAAACGCAAGGATGGCTGACATAGTGTTTAGTGTATTTGGGATTGTAGAACAGTTAAGATCCTTAGACGCCAGGAAGGCATCTGGCCCAGACGGTATCCCCGTAAGATTATATGTTGACTATGCTACAAATATAGCACCATTCTTAGCTATCATCTATCAGAGATCATTGGAACAGCGGAAAGTTCCACGGGACTGGAAGAAGGCCCAGGTCACAGCAATCTATAAAAAGGGTATAAAATCGGATGCACATAATTACCGGTCAATTTCACTGACATCGATTTGTTGTAGAATCATGGAACACATTTTCTGTTCAAACATAATGACCTTTCTAGACTCTGAGAAGCTCATTTGCAGAAACCAGCACGGTTTTAGGAAACAGCTGGCCCTCTTTGTGCATGATATATAAGAGGCTCTAGATACCGGCTCCCAGGTTGGTGCCATATTTCTCGACTTTGGAAAGACGTTCGACTCGGTTCTGCACTGTCTCTTGCTCCAAAAGGTGCGCGCTTACGGTCTATCCGATGACATATGCGGTTGGATAGAAAGTTTTCTAACAGACAGGGAGCAGTATGTCGTCCTGAACGGGGTGAGTTCAACAGAAACAGGTGTGCCTCAGGGCAGCGTAATAGGTCCCCTGCTTTTTACGATTTACATAAACGATCTGGTTGATGGTATTGACAGCGGCATTAGACTGTTTGCCGATGATGCTGCAGTCTACAGGAAAGTAGTATCATACGAAAAAATGTGAAAAAATCAATGAAGATTTGCAGAAAATAAATGCGTGGTGTAATGACTGGCAGCTATCTCTCAATATTAGAAAGTGTAACCTACTGTGTATAACAAGGCGAAAATCCTCATTAATGTACGAGTACAAAATAAATGCCCAGTCTTTAGTAGCTGTAACATCCGTCAAGTATCTGGGTGTGACTATTCGAAATGATCTCAAATGGAATGATCAGATTACACAAGTAACGGGTAAGGCAAACTCTAGATTACGGTTTATTGGTAGACTCCCGAAGCGATGCAGTCCTTCAACAAAGGAAATAGCTTACAATACGTTAGTTCGTCCTGTCTTGGAGTATTGTCTGTATGGGACCCTTACCAGTTGGGTCTGATTCAAGAGATTGAGAAGGTCCAATTAAGAGCGGCAAGATTCATGACTGGTACATTTAGCCATCGCGAGAGCGTTACAAATGTCATAGAAAGTTTGAAGTGGGACATCCTTGCAAATAGACGGCGCGCTAAACGAAAGGGGCTCCTCACTAAATTCCGAAATCCGATCTTCACCGAGGATGTAGAGCATATATTATTACCACCAACTTTCAAATCGCTCAATGATCACCATTCAAAGATAAAGGAAATTAGAGCTCCTACTGAGGCGTTCAGACAGTCGTTTTTCCCTCGCGCGATCCGCCAGTGGAACACTGGGGGGAAATATGACTTTGGCTCGAATTGTGCCCTCCGCCACACACCGCTTGGTGGCTAGCGGAGTATATATGTAGATGTAGATATGTTCGTTTTTTCGAGCGCTGTTCGAGAGTGGAATAACAGAGAATTAGGGTGAAGATGGTTCGATGAATCCTCTGCCAGGCACTTAAGCGTGATTTGCAGAGTATCCATGTAGATGCAGATATAAATGTAAGTTGAAAGGTAGATAAAGGCATAGTTTTCACGCAATAATAACTTTTTGAATATGCGCTTGCGTTTGCCCAATATAAAAGTGCTACTTGCTTATAACATACATGTCTTGGATAAGACAGATAACACACGAGTGGGAACTTTTCCACAATACGATCATGAGAACAAAGGATACACCTCTCACCGAATATTTATATTTTGGCCCACGTATCGCGTTTTGTTCTACACACTCTTTGCTGTAGGTGAACCTATTTTTAGATGAAAGATTCAACGATCGCCCACCGGTTTATCCTCAGGCGAGCAGAACAGAGGACGGCGCCTCTCCTGTGAAGTTTTTAAGGGGGAGTCGCGAGCGCCGCTTTTAAAGTAATTACGGCCCGTGGAGTATTCCGCGCGAGAGGAGCCATCGATCGCGCGCCGGCGCGCTAGGCGCACCACGTCCCCAGAGCTGGCTCGCC